>NC_058368.1:71302842-72502842 GCF_018350175.1 Felis catus
TCCCCTGCTCGTTCTCTCTCTCTTTCTCAAAAAACAAAAACAAAACAACAACGGAAACAGTAACTCTCTACTACTCCCACCCCTACCCAGGATAAGGTCTGTTTCACTTCTGTCTTTATGAATTTGCCTATACTAGGTAACTCTTATGAGTGGACTCATATAACTTTTGACCTTTTATGTGTGGCTTATTTCACTGAGCATAATGTCCTTGAGGTTCATCCATGTTGTAGTGTGTGTCAAAATTTCATTGCTTTCTAAGTCTGATAAGTCCATGGTATGGCTATACCACATTTTTTAAATGTTTATTTATTTTGAGAGAGAATGCATCAGCATATGTGGGAGTGGGGCCAAGAGAGAAGGAGAGTGAGAATCCCAATCAGACTCTGAGATGTTAGTGCAGAGCCTGACGAGGGGCTCAATCCCAGGAACTGTGAGGGCATGACCTGAGCTGAAATCAAGAGTCAGGTGCTTAACTGACTGAGCCACCCAGGTGCCCTGGCTGTACACATTTTTATCTGTCATCTATTGATTGTCATTCAACTTGTAAATGAGTAGAAAGTTTAAATCATGCTTTTAATTCTGTTGTATTACCGAAACTTTCAGTAGGTGCTTGCTCACTATTTGATAGGTGAGAAAAGTTGCTGAATTAAAATTTGGAATTCTGGAAATATAGAAAGGGCACTTTGAGAAACCTCCCTGTATTTTTAGGTTGTGATGCTACTTTTAATTTATAGTAACTTTGTGATCTCTTAAAATTGAGTTTCATCTATTTATTTGTGTATAATCCCTAAATTTAGAAGGAACTCAGTAGGAAACACTTTTTGTTGTTCTAGTGAAAGTAGTAGATTGAAGATTTTGTCATATTAAATGAGGTAACATTAATTATCACTGTTATGTATAGTTAATGATTCTTATTGCCTCAAATACATTCTAAAATTAAACTTTTAAGTGCATGCTTTCCAACATGGGCAAAGAGGCAGA
The DNA here is from genome assembly GCF_018350175.1 of Felis catus. Taxonomy (NCBI): domain Eukaryota; kingdom Metazoa; phylum Chordata; class Mammalia; order Carnivora; family Felidae; genus Felis; species Felis catus. The sequence goes on from NC_058368.1 coordinate 71,303,824, forward strand.
AATAATGAGATGATTGCTGGGGTTTTGTTTTTGGACTGGACCTTATCTAAAGATACTGTTACAAAGTTCCTGAGACACCATATTGAATGAAGCACAGTGTGTGATAGGCTAATTTACTAGGAGTATTCTGTTCTTGTGTGTGCACACTTCCCAACATATGGCATATTTGTTTACATCCCTGTGTGGGCACATGTGTGTATTTTCTTAGCTTTTTATTCAGTTCTTCACATGCTCATTGGTTGTTGAATATAGGTGTTAAGAGAAATAAGAATCTGTTTGAGGGGTGCCTGGGTGGCTCAGTTGGTTAAGTGTCTGAGCTCAGGTCATGATCTCACAGCTCCTGGGTTTGAGTCCTGTGTCCGGCTCTGGGCTGACAGCTTGGAGCCTGGAGCCTGCTTCAGATTCTCAATCTCTCTCTCTCTGTCTCCCTCTTTCTCTGTCTCTGCCCCTCCCCTATTCATGCTCTATCTCTCTCAAAAATAAATAAACATTAAAAAAAATTTAAAAAGAAACTATTTGAAAAAATGTGTTACATTTGTTAACCATTATATTTTACTTAAAAGGAAATGTTTTGATTAGTAATGATAGCCTTATGAATACCATTGTTGATTAGAATGCTATAATTTCTATAAAATGTATTGAATGTATAAACAGAATTGGTTGTATATTAATATACATAAAATGCCATTTCACTAGGGTAGCATCCATTAGTTCAGTGTCTGATATTATTAATGGTATAAGGGCATACATAATATTGAGAAGGCTAACTTGGTTACACCATTGCTGAAATACAAATTTAAAATGAGTTTTAAAATAATTGTTGAATCTGGGTAATCAATAACTGGGGGTTTTATGATACCGTTCTGTCTAATCTTCATTATGTTTGAAACTTTTCATTAAAATCAATAAAAGGAAGTACACTAGGCTCCAAGGAAGTATGTTTTTTTTTTAATGTTTATTTTTGAGAAAGAGTGAGAGAGCATGTGTGCACACGCCAGCAGGGGAGAGGCAGAGAAAAAGGGGTACAGAGGATATGAAGTGGGCTCTGTGCTGATAGCAGAGAGGCTGATGTGGGGCTTGAACACAACAACTGGGAGATCATGACCTCATCTGAAGTCAGACATTCAACCAACTGACTGAGCCACCCAGGTGCTGCCCCCCAAAGAAGTATGTTTTTATATCCCATGTTGTTGTGGTAGGCTGGATTATCATAGAGTAAATAATAGGTTCAGTGTTAGTTGATTGTCTTGGAGAATTTACTAAACTTGGGAGAAATTAAAGCTCTCCTGTACATCCTGTGAGAGGATTTTAGCCTTGTCTTTGAAATGTTATCCTGTCATTAAAATGTATGCCTTTACTCTTTAATACTTGCACTTGCACTTGATAGTTTCATCACAAGGAGAAAGAGAATGTTTTGTCCTTACCCTTTAGTTTGGTGTCTGTCGTTGATGTTAAAGTCAAAGTATGCTCTCTAAAAACTTAGCTTTTTCCAGCCCATCTTGACCTCTTGATTACAGCATGGCACCATAAATGGTAAAGAAGTGCCCTTCTCGTGTGTAAACTGTTCATTAGACCAGAGGGAAGATGTAAAAGGAAGCTCCCTTCTATGTCAGGTTGGTCACTAAATAAATAAATAAATAAATAAATAAATAAATAAATAAAATTGTTAAAAGAGCTTAATCTAGGGTAGTAAGGAGGTGCCTATCTTTATTCCAGATATCACATTTAAGTATCTCTTTTTAATTAAAAAAACGAGGCTTGGGGGGCACCTGGGTAGCTCAGTCAGTTAAGCGTCCGACTTTGGCTCAGGTCATGATCTCATGGTTCTGGAGTTCAAGCCCCGCACTGGGCTCTGTGCTGACAGCTCAGAGCCTGGAGACTGCTTCAGATTCTGTGTTTCCCTCTCTCTCTCTCTTTCTCTCTGCCCCTTCCCTGCTTTCACGCTGTGTGTGTGTCTCTCTCAAAAATAAATAAACCTTTTTTGTTGTTGTTGTTTAATGTTAATTTTGAGAGAGAGAACGGGAGTGGGAAAGGGGCAGAGAGGGAGAGAGACAATCCCAAGCAGGCTCCATGTTGTCAGTTTGTCTGCAGAGCCTGATGCAGAGCTCAATTCTACGAACCCTGAGATCATGACCTGAGCCGAAAGCAGGAGTTGGACGCTTAACCGATTGAGCCATTCAGGTACCCCTGAAGTATTTTTTATGTCTCATAAGCAACTTCTGCTAAGATGATCTTTTACATAGGACTGCATTTCTCAAAGAGTTTTTACCGTGCTATGTTGTTATGATGTGTGTTTAGATTAAAGTAGACATGATTGTCTCAAGGACACATTAGTTGCCAAAAGAAATAATCATGTTTTGATTGTGTTTTTGTACTAGAATAAGAATTTGAGAATTCAAGTCTTTAGTTTGTCTTATTATTTTATTAGATCATTACTTACCTGCCCTCACAAGATATCCATTAACACTTGATACAGTTTGGAAAAATGACCTAGTATAATAGGATGAGCACCTTCCACTCTTGGTGTAGGTTTTTGTTTTGTTTTTGGTATAGGGGGGTTTTAGTCACAAGGAACCCACAGGGTAAGCAAAGGGTAAGCATATATGTGGATTACTTTCAGAAGGATGATGCAAATGGAAAACCATAGTTTTATTTTCATAAGAGATTTATCTCCTATCTTGTGGCAAGAGTGGGAAGGTGCCAGATAGTCTTTTAGATAACAGATATAGTCAAGATGAACAGGATAAAAATCTAAGTGTTCATGAGGTTATATTCAAGTACAGAGAGGTAGGTGGTTAGAAGTGAATTCACAAAGTCAGATCATTTGAATGCTGTAAAGAGGAAGAAAAAGTGGGTGAGTGGCAGAGTATTGGCTGCCAGCATGTTCTGGGGGCACCTGGGGATCCTTGGGACCTTTTCAGAGACGCTGCCAAGTAAAAAATGTTTGAGTAATAGTTTTTCCCCACTCATTTCCTCACGACTCTGCAGTAGAGTTTTCGTGTGGCCACACGATGTATGTTGTAACAGATTAAGTCCAGAACAGATAGGATATTCCAGCTGTATTAAGCTTGATGTTAGAAGTCTGTGCAAATGTAAAACATTTACTAACTTATTTGTTATGAAAATGTTCATTCTAATTGTTAATTCTAAATGAGTTCATTTTTGGAGCACCTGGGTGACTCGATCAGTTAAGCGTCTGACTTCGGCTCAGGTCATGGTCTCATGGTCTGTGGGTTTGAGCCCTGCATCGGTCTCTGTGTTGACAGCTCAGAGCCTGGAGCCTGCTTCAGATTCTGTGTCTCCTCTCTCCCTTCTTCTACCCACTCACCTTGTGTCCTCTCTATCAAAAATAAATCAACATTAAAAACAATTTAAAAAATGAATAAACGTTAAAAAAAGGGTTAATTCTCTTAAAATTCATAAATATTTTTATTGTTTATTTTTTGATTTTATTTTTAAGTAATCTCTACAACCAGTGTGGGGCTTGAACTCACAACCCTTGAGATCAAGAGTCACACAAATAAATATTTAAAAAATTTGTTAATTTTAGCACTGTAAATATTGATTTAACATGAATAAGCAGAAGCTCTTTGAGCTCAATAGAGTTTTAAAATGAAAGAGGTTCTGAGGTCCCCAAATTGAGAAATGCTGTGCCATAAGTTAACTGGATGGCCTCTTTAGAGAAGGTGGGACCAAAGAAGCTCTCAGAGAGGGTGACCATTAGGCTGAGATGTCATGGGAAAAGAACATTCTAGTCAGAGAGAGCAAGACTTCTCTTGACTACTCCTTCCCTCTGCACTCTGGCATTCTTTTCTGGCCTTACAATTAATTATGTGTGAAATTAAGGACCTTTACTTACTCATCTTTGAATTCCTGTTATTTACGACTTTACTTACTAATCATAAATACTTCTTTGCCAATTTTAGTGGAATTGTTTATATATACTTCCAAACATGAGACAAACTTTGGGAAGTGGCCTAATCTCCTTGCTATTCACGCTACGCTCATTTGAAGTACATTTTTATTTTTAAAAGTAATTAACAAACATTTATTAGGATCTATTTCCTATTACTTTCTTTTACATGACAGAATCTTAATATTGGATGTCTGTGACTGTTAGTAAAATATGGCTTTGTTTTCCATACATATTTGTTAATGGTAAATTTGTTTTGCAATCTTTATGCTTTGGAGTTAAATTTGAGCCTATGTTTATTAGTGAAATATATAAAGGCTGTGGTTTTTATTGTCATTCCTGCCATTACCATCCTTCATCACACCATTTATAAGCAAAAGCAGTTTTTTTTTTAAGTTTATTTATTTTGAGAGAGAGAGAGAGAGAGAGAGAGAGCGCGAGCGAGCGCACGTGGGAGAGGGGCAGAGAGAGAGGATGAACTATGAGATCATGACCTGAGCTGAGACTGAGGTGCTCAACGGAATGAACCACTCAGGCACCCCAAAAGTAAAAGAAGTTTTTAAAAAATGTTTATTTGTTTCTGACAGAGAGCAGGGTAGAAGGGCAGAGAGAGGGAGACAGAGAATCCCAAGCAGTCTCTGCATTGTCAGTGCAGAGCCTGACTCAGGGCTTGAACTCACAAACTGTGAGATCATGATCTGAGCTGAAATCAAGAGTTGGACACTTAACCAACTGTACCACTCAGGCGCCCCACAAAGGCACTTTTAAAAGTGAGTAGTAATAGAAAGACGAGAAGGAAATAAGGAATCTAGATGAAGAGTATGAGTAATAAGGTTTTTTGGACCATGATAACGAATGGATGAGATTTCTATCTTTAGCAGATTGTTAACTTGTTCTGAGTGATAATTATGTGCCGGACATGATTACACTCCACATTTAGTAACTCCATTTGCTTTTCGCAACAGCCCTACAGGTGGATACTAGGTTTTCAGTACTGTTTATAGCTGGAAGAAGTAAAAAGAAGGAGAGTGTCAACAAGTTGGTTGCTCAAGGCCACACAGTTGTTAGTGCCAGGGCGATCAGAACGCAGGCCTGTCTACAGCTTCTGTCGTGCTCTGACTCCTACTGGGCCATGCTCCCTCTGACGTGACGGAGAGATTCTACAACATGTTATAGAACAAAACAAAATAAAGCCTTAAAATGTTTTCAACTTTTTTCCCTCCCCCATCATTATTTTTTTCTTTTTCTGTAAGACTATAATTTTATAGTTTGTTGTAAGCCTCTTGTTATCTTTAGCTGGTAGGACATTTCCAGACCTAAAGGGGCTCCATAAAGAGTGGGAGAGAGACAAAGCATAAGAGACTCTTAAAAACTGAGAACAAACTGAGGGTTGATGGGGGGGTGGGAGGGAGGGGAGATTGAATGGGTATTGAAGAGGGCATCTTTTGGGATGAACACTGGGTGTTGTATGGAAACCAATTTGACAATAAATTTCATATGATAAAAAAAAAATAACACCAAAAAAAAAAAGACAAAAAAAAAAGTTGCCTGTAGAAGTTGAGGTTTCCCCACTAAAAGCTAGAAGTGGGAAAGAGAAACAGACGAAACAAGGAGAAGAGCATAGAGAAGAAAGAGAAGAGAGGAAAGCGGTGATGGTGGTCTGGAGGGGAGTCTATAGGGTGGTAGCTATCCTTGCAAGTGTGGGGCAGTCACAGCAGCGCCAACAACATGCATGGTGAGGGCTCGCTTTCCAGGTGCTTTGGCCAGTATGGTTTTGGTGAGTGGGGCGAAGGGGCAGCAGTAGCCTTCACAGGATTTGGTAGAGGTGAAAAACAGCAATGGGGATGATTGACTACAGATCTTAAAAGATACTGAGTTAGAAGAGCTGGAAGATAAAACAGTTTTCTCTGAAAAAACACTTTTGTTTCTCACAAAAGTGACCTGGGGCGCCTGGGTGGCGCAGTCGGTTAAGCGTCCGACTTCAGCCAGGTCACGATCTCGCGGTCCGTGAGTTCGAGCCCCGCGTCAGGCTCTGGGCTGATGGCTCGGAACCTGAAGCCTGTTTCCGATTCTGTGTCTCCCTCTCTCTTTGCCCCTCCCCCGTTCATGCTCTGTCTCTCTCTGTCCCAAAAATAAATAAAAACGTGGAAAAAAAAAAGTGACCAGTAATGCAGAAATACATCTCTTTTAGGAAGTAGACAGATGTTTTTATACTTGGAGCAAATTACCTGGATCACCGTACATTTTCTTTAAGATAAAAGACAAAGCTGCCAGACTCCCAATGCATAAGCAGACGTACTCCTGAGTAAGAGAAGACCTTGCCAATCACCTTCTAGTCAGTGATCAGTTCTTTTGACTGAGGTCTATTCTTTCAAGCCCTGAGGGTTCTAAAAAACTGGGGTTTAACTGCGCACAATATATGGAAAACTTCAATTTTTTACTCAGAATTCATAAAGAGCAAGTAACCAGATTTTTAATGTGTTGTTCTGTGGTATTTAGTTATTGTGATTAATTTTTTGGTGGTGTGAAGCTTTAAGAATCTGGCAGGCTTGGAGCACCTGCGTGATTCAGTTGGTTAGGCGTCCGACTTCAGCTCAGGTCATGATCTTGTGGTCCATGAGTGAGCCCTGTGTGGGGCTCTGTGTTGACAGCTCAGAGCCTGGCGCCTGCTTCAGATTCTGTGTCTCCCTCTTTGTGCCCCTCCCTCACTCGTGCTGTCTGTCTCTCTCTCTCACAAAGAAATAAAACATTAAAAAAAAATCTGGCACATTTTTAAGGTCATCAGAGAATGATAAATTAAAAAAAAATTTTTTAAATGTTTTTATTTATTTTTGAGACAGAGACAGAGCATGAGCAGGGGAGGGGCAGAGAGAGAGGGAGACACAGAATCCAAAGCAGGCTCCAGGCTCTGAGCTGTCAGCACAGAGCCTGATGCAAGGCTCGAACTCACAGACTGTGAGAACATGACCTGAGCTGAAGTAGGATGCTTAACTGACTGAGCCACCCAGGCGCCCCGAGAATGATAAAATTATATTCAAACATGTTAATAGTACAAGTGCTTACTTATATAATAGTATTCTTTAACAAATGTTACACAGTAAGTCAAAATAGCAAGTTAATATATTAATGGTACTTCATTCTATTGCCACATATATTTTGAAATTAAAAATGCTATTTTTAAATTATGAAAACCATAACTTATTTTTTTAAAGCTGTACACCCAGCATGGGGCTTGAACTCATGACCCCAAAATCAAGAGCTGCATACTTTACCAACTGAGCCAGCCAGGAGTCCCTGAAAATCATAATTTATCTCAAAAGTTAGGAAGTAGATATCTGTTCACATTTCATTTTAGGTTTTTCTACTATAAATTGCAGATTATATTATGGCAAATATTTTGTGGCCCAGCAAATGAGGCCCTGCTCATGTAAAGCAAATATTTTGTTTATCTTGAGATCTAAATCATTAGTTTATATGATAATTGTTTTCTTGACAAGCTTCTCAACTTTTCAGTCTTCCTGAGGCCCTGGTGAGCTTTAGATTGCCAAAGTCCAAATTTGTTGACTGACCAATGAAGAAACCAGTAGTTTAGTACATAGTGTTTTATTTCCTTTCTTTTCTTTTTAGACAACCAGAGATCTTATTTTCACTCCTAGGAAATTGTTTGAAGTCCTGATGGCTTTTAAACGGGTCTCACAAATCTTAACCGAAGCTGACCACGTTGACAATCCATGTTTTGCACAATATTTTTTGTCGAGGAAGTGTAGAAATTTCGTGTTTGTCTTAGCTTTTCAGTCTCTGAGGTATTACAAGTGGTGACAGGGGCTGCTCTGTTACTGTTTTGCAGCTAGCCCTTTTAATTGATGTTGAATTGTGGCTTTCTGTGCACACAGGGTTAAGTAAAAGGGCTGCAGTCATCCAGTGAGCGTTTTCCTTTAATGTGCTCATTAGTGGTGGTAAGTCCACGTTTCAGCACATGTCAGTAATTTACATTTCCTTGCCGAGCGGCTGCCCTTGTTCAAGAGTTGTTCCTAAGCCTGATGAATATATATTGGGAATAAACAGAGTAGAAGAATTGAAAGCCAAATACCCTGCCAGGCCTTTCAGTTGGTTCTGAAGCTTCCAGTGGATCTCTGATTAGCAATGCATGAAGCAGGATGAAAATGCAAAGATGAGGCCTACAAAAGTGGTCCCAGGTAGGCCATCCCCGTAAATCCCCTTTTTGTGACCACCTTTCCATTTCATCTTCCCCAGATTCTTCTTTCAAGGCAGGCTTTCTGTTAAAGTGAAAATACTCTGTTAGACCTAGGAAGTGAACAAAAAAGGATCAACCTGGTTCCTTTACTCCTTCTAACTATTAAGCCAAGTTTGATTGTTAGGCAATGAGTCCACAGAAGCAAAGGGCTTGATCGGCTTTGCTGCTCCTAGGGACCCCATTATTGTGATTGGGATCTCTGTGGTGATTCCTTCTGGGATTCATTTTTCCCTCTTTGCCTGATTGGTACCAGCTTGTTCTGGCTTTTGATAGCTTGCGTAGATCATTAAAAGGTAATCTGTGGAAACTGTGGTCCGTGTTTCTGGACATAGGGACAGGACTCACGTTAATGTTGTCTTTGAAACTGGGTGTTGGGGAAAATCCAGAAGTTTTCTTTTTGTAGAAAAATTTCATAGATTATAATAAGCATTTTCAGAACTCAGAGTTTTATTCCAAGTTACTTTGTGCATAGATGGAATAGCATTAGGAAACACCAGCCTAGCTATCTTTAGAAGATTAAAAATGTCCTAATTCTTTTTACGTTTTAAGTTTACTTTGGTGTGTTTGGAAATTTGCGTTGCAAGAATGTAGGTATTAATATTTCCTGTTGTGTGTGTGTGTTTAATCTCTGGCATCTGTTTATTTTGTGCTGCTTTCCAAAACATTGAATTTAAGAAGTTTTGTTCATACTTCATGGTTAGAACCAAAAGTGAATGAATTTGTGACTGATTATAGTATTAAAGGACATTGAAAAACATGAGAACTCAAGTCAGATTATTATTATTATTTTATGGTAAATTTCAGTTGGATGTGATTTAGCTTTTGGATCATTTAAGCATGAAGGTAGGTTAAATACAGTTTGTTTATTAAGTCTTTTAGCTTTTTTTTTTTTATTAGCTAGAACTTTAGTAGAGGGGCAATATATTTTGGAATTTTTTTTTATAGGTAAGAAGGTAAAGATAAGAATCTTGAGAATATTAATTTAGTAATGTTCTGATCAGCATGTGCAGCCTTTGCAAAAATGTAACAATAAATTTACCTTCTAGATGACTACTTGAAACTATTCTTTCTGGATGCTTGCCAGATAAAGCCCCATGGGATTAAGTTCTGGAAAATCACTTGCAAATTTGTGGGGGATATCAGTGACTTTGAATATTTAACTGTCTAAACTGTCATCTACATGCATTCTATCTCTGAATTGGGTAAAAAAATTAGAAGTTTGTCAGCCAGTTAGAATTAAAGGTGACATCTGCTTTTAATTGGTGTTTTATTTTCTTCCAAGTCAGTAAAAATTCAGTAAGACATGAATTATCAAATTTTGCAATGCTAAGCAACTTGTCAAGTGACAGTAAGCACTACCTTGAGCACTTGTACAGATGGGAAGTGTTAAAATGTTGATTAATCGGCCCAGTTCTGATTATGGTTTTAGAAGGTGAAAGCTTGTACAACCATTGCCAGCTTTCTAGTGTCAGAATAGTATTCATTTGTTAATTTTGTAGGCTTTTTTCAATTATTGGCAAACTGCCTCTTCTGTAATGAGTGCATAAATAGTTTTAGAGATACTTTGTTAGTAGATTTAGGATCAGATAAGGAAATGTAGAATTCTTTGGTTTCTCAAGTCTATTCGTTATTTAGTAAACACCTTAGTTCAATTGTTTTTTTTTAGTAGAAAACAATTGAAAAAATCTAAAAGCGAGCTTAAGATGGTGTTCTTTTGTTCACACCCGTGATGTGTTGAGAAGGGTGTATCTGTTTGAAACCTTGCCTTGCTCCCCTGTTGAAAAAGAAAATTAGTTATTTCTGTTTTTACCATTTCCAAATGATATTAAGGTATATAACGTAAAGATAAATCCATTCCTTCAAGGTGAGCATGTAAAAATAGCTCAAGACTTCAGACATTCTCAGAGCTAAAAAAGACCAAAGAAAATATTCCCATCATGCTGATTACATTTTAATTTTCTTGTTGAGCATAATACTAAGTGGTTTCCTTAAATAAAGTGTGTCTTTAAAAATTTCACTGTGAATGAGATTTCTCCCCCCCTACGTATTGTTAAATGGAGAGATTCTCTTCCCATTTGAATAGATTTATATGTTAGAGGTAGAATTCGGTCTTAAAAGTGATTAGGACTTGAAGTAACATTTCTTAGATTAGTTTCTTAATATTACCAGACTTCAGTTGAATTCAGGTCTTCTATTTTGTTGTCTACTCCTGAATATCTGATAAATGTTTTATGTAGTACCATATTTTCCTATCAGGAAACCATCAGGTTATTTAATCTGATTCATAACATTTGTCCTGTTCAGTTACTTAGATCTTGGGTAGATTTTATTTCAACGTAAAAAGTAGACAAGATGCTTACATAAATTTACTTAATAGTTTTACATATAGTTGATAAGTAACATCTTAAACCCACGAGCCAAGTTCAGCAGTTCTCACATAGTTTTAGAAAACAGTTGAAAAATAGGAAACATAGATTTTCTAGCTTAACTCTGCAAAACATTTTGATGCCCGGTAACTTCAGGATTCATTGCCTCTGTACATTTTTCAAGTTATTTGCCTCTCAATGCATAAGGCTTTAATTTACCACCTACTGACAACCACCAAATGGGTTTTTCAGAACTTTGCAAGTGGACTGCTAGAGTTGTGCTTCGGCCCTGGTTTTGATTGCTGGCACAGAATCTCCTAAGATGCCCCAAACCTAGCAGGACAGGAGGCTCTGTCAACATCTACTGGGAAAATGTTTTTACATTTTTTTCCAGATACAGAATTACTGTTTTCTACAAGATTTTTGCTTCTTTGAATCCTGTTTTAATGCCTGTTTATTTTAAGAAACAACTTAGACACAAGATAAAACAGCATTTTTTTTTCAGTTTGTTAATTTTTGTTTATATGTTTTTTTACCTTGATCTTTACAGAATAAAGTTAAATATGTGTACTTTGAAGTAATAATTCTTCTGTAAATAACTGATTTATGAGGTATAATTGATAAGTTGATAAAAACTGCTGTTGAATAATAGCTCATGTGCATTCTCTTAGAGATACTCAAAGGGACTTTCATGTTCCTTCTTCTATGCTTGCTGTGTTTCTAAGGAATAAGAGAAACGTTGATAACTGTATTTTACTGAAAAGAAGGCTAAAACCTGAAGCTGGTATTTGAATTGGATCAGTAATTTACTTTTTTGGCCCTAAATGCTCTCATGATCTTTTAGGAAACTGAGATCATGGTAGGTTTGGCTGGTTAATCATTTCTGTGTTTTCAGCTCAGTTTGGTCTCACTAGTACTTTTTTTTTTTTTTTTTTGAATTCTTGATTCTCTTTGCCTGTAGCATGTGGTTCCTGTTGCTTAAATTACCAAGCTTTCTTTATCATGTGATCCTGTCACTCTATTGATAATTGATTGGATCAGGGATTAGTATCTGACCCAAAGGCAGTCATCTATAGAAGGGTCATAGCTTAGGGTGTGTGTGGGGTGAGGTGGGATAGGGGTGAGTGTGGATGTGGATATGTGTGTGGTGGCGTGCAAAGAAGGTTGTGACATTTGAACTGAAATAGCTGAAAGATGAGAAGGAGTGGGCAGCGAGGGAAGCTCCACAGTAAGCCCTCTTCGGGCAGAGGGACTAGCAGGTGTAAATGTATTGAGGCAGGAATGAGATGAGCCTGCTGATGGAGAGAAAGAAGCTGGTGTGGTCGGAGAATAGTGCATGAGGAGGCACATGGTACAGTTTGGAAAGGTAGGCTCAGGGCAGATCAGTTGGACCTTTGTAATAAGCTGGGATTTTCATCTACATGGCACTGGGAAGCCACTAGGGGAATTAAAGCATGTGGTGACATAATGTGATGTACTTGTTTATTACTACAAGAAGAATGCACATCAGATTGAAGAATATGATGATATGAGTAGAAAGATTTAAGCTACACACTCCTTTAGAAGTAGGTAAAGTCTCATACCTGCCCACCTGCAGATGCCCTCCTTAATTCCATCCTGTTCTCAGGATACAGCTCTCTGTGAAAACAAAACTGTCTTCTAATTTATACTTGTCAGTAAGTCCCACCCTTACCTTCAAATGTTTATCTAATACCAAGAATCATTCCTCTTCCCATAATGGTTTATTTCCCCAAGACCGGATTATTTGGTCTTGACGCTCCAGTAAGAGAGCCCATAGGAACCTTTGGTCTTCAATCCCAAGAGCAGTTAAGAGGTAGGTGTGGATATAAAGGGAATACATGGCAGTCTAGGTCAAGGTGGCTACTTGAAGTTCTGTCTCCTTTGATAAATTCCCACCAGTGTTAATTACTGATATGCTTCTTTGACTTTTTGTCTGGCTAGCAGGTGATGGTTATACCACACATGCATGCTTAAATGACTGCTTGTATATGGCAGGTATGCACCTGCACACGTATACACTCACGTTGTAGTGGACCATTTGCTGGTACAACATCCCTTCTACTGTGGGTGAGTTATTTAAACCAGTTATGATCCCATTGTCTTCCCTGACAATTATTGATATAGGGATAGATCAGTGAAGGCTTAAGCCAGTCTGGGTCAACGAAACATGATGAGAAGCTTTTCTGAGATTCCCAGGAGAGAATCTAGTGCTTAGGAGAGCATTGGTGTTAAGGCTTTTTGCCCCTCCCCTTTTCTCCTCCCACACCTTTTGTGAGTGAGAGGGCTTGGTGCTGCTCGCGGCCATATTGCAACTATGAGGATGTCCAGCTTAAGGACACAGTTGACTTACACAATGGTACAGATCCAAGAGAATGGCAGAGAGATCCAGAATTGTGTGATATGCTTTTAGAAAAATTTGTGTCTAAAAGTGTTGATGGAGGGTGTATTATTTTAAGACTATTTTTGCATTGGATTTGGGGACTGATAAAACACTCATTTATTAATATTTAATGAAAATTATAGAAACCCAGAGGTTAAAGCATTAATCTTCACTTATTGGGGAACCTGTCTCAGGGCTGTGAGTTGCTTTAATGTTGTTGCCAGAACTATCTGCATATCATATGTGTGTGTGTTAAGGGATCCAAGAGGTGGAAGATAGGTAGGCTTGAGAAAAGTATTAGAAGCAGATTAGCAAGATGTTAGCTCTTCTTTGTGGTTTTGCTTCTTCAAAATCTTTCTGCTTGCCTGTTTACTTTCACCTGCTGCTTCTCTGCTCTCGTGGCCCTGGTGGAACATGCAAATTCATAGCCCCTGAGCTTATATATTTTAGGGCTGGCATCCTGAAAAGAGGAGAGCCCCTTTTTTCTTTCTGTCGTCATTCCTAGGAAAGGGACTATGATAGATGTAGTTTGGGTTAGCTGCTTTTTGCTCTAATCATCTCTGTTCAGGGGGCAAGATCACATCATTCAAAAGGGCTGCAGTTGAGGGGTCTTTGGCTGTGGTTGGGAAAAGGGACAGTTCAGGAAAGTTGTGAGCTGGCTAACTCTGCCACAAAATGTCTGTTACACCCTCTTATCATAGGGCAGTGTGATCATTGCAGCAGAGTATATGTGGTGTAGGTATTGCATGAAAGTAGTAGTTAATTCTGGTAGGTTTGGGATTGGGTATAGTTGGAGAGAAAATTGTCACACTTTATGTAAGAGGTAGGTGTGTGTGTGTTTGTGTGTGTGTGTGTGTTTGTGTGTTTGAAATGATTACTTAAGAGATTTTGTATTTGTGTAGTCAATTCCCTAGGAATTGATACCTATTCTAAAAGCTCTGTGCCCTTATAAAGCTGTGTTTCATCATTGTAGCTTTTTCAGAGTTATGAAGTACACATGGAGAAAAAAATCATGGACTTTTTGAGCCAGGAGAAATTGAGAGCTTAACTAATTTGATTCCTTGATGGGGCAGATGCTGGTGAATACAAAATTGAAGAAGGGGCGCCTGGGTGGCTCAGTCGGTTAAACGTCCGACTTCAGCTCAGGTCACGATCTCGCGGTCCGTGAGTTCGAGCCCTGCGTCGGGCTCTGGGCTGATGGCTCGGAGCCTGGAGCCTGCTTCCGATTCTGTGTCTCCCTCTCTCTCTGCCCCTCCCCCATTCATGCTCTGTCTCTCTCTGTCTCAAAAATAAATAAAACGTTAAAAAAAAAATTTAAAAAAAATTGAAAAAGGTTCACTGCCCTGAAGAGGTTGATTGGGGAGAGATGTGGCGGGGAGGAGAGTGTGGTAGATGGCCTCTTGGGAAAGTCAGATGATACGATTACTTTTGACCGGGAATAGTGTCGTGGAAAGTCCCATGAAGAAGGTGGCTTTTGGACGAGGCCTTGGAGACAGGCAGTATTTAGATAAGACGGTAGAGGAGAAGCACAGACCTACAAAAGGGGTCTCTCTTCGAAATAAGCTTGGAATCTGACCACTTCTCAGCACTCCCCATGCTGCCGTCTAGTCTGGTCACCAGGGCCTCTCCTCTGCATCGTTGCTTTGGCTTCCTTCTTGCTCTCCAGGTTTCCATCCTTACCTCCCTCAAGAGTATTCACAAAACCCAGTCAAAGTGATCTGTCAACATGTAAGTCCGATATCAAAGCATTTCTTGGCTAAAAACCAAGCCACGAAATACCTTTAATAGCTTCCAGTTTCATTCAGAATCAGAGCCAAAGTCCTTTAAGACTCCCCCTGACCTCCCTGCACTGTTCTGACCTAATTATTTTACTCTTTCTTGCTTCCTTTGTTTTAGTTCTTCTTTGAGCTAACATATGCTTACAACCTCAGGGCATTTTCACTTGCTAGTGTCTTTGCTTGGAACACTGTCCCTCCAGATAGATCTTTTTTTTTTTTTTTCTTTTTTAAGTTTTTATTTATATATTTTGAGAGAGAGAGAGAGAGAGAGCGAGCGAGCGAGCAAGTTTGGGAGGGGCAGAGAGAGAGGGAGAGAGAGAGAATCCCAAGCAGACTGCACTGTCAGCACAGAACCTGAGGCGGGGCTCAAATCACAAACCTTGAAATTGTGACCTGAGCTGAAATCAAGATTTGGATGCATAACCGACTGAGCCACCCAGGCACCCCCAAATAGATCTTCTTTAGGCCATTATCTAAAGTCATCTTCTCAAAGATGCCTACCCTAACTTTACTAATTAAAATTGTAGGTTACCATTCCCCACCTCACACTCTTAATTCCCGTTTCCCAATTTATTTTTCTCCAAAATATGTATTGGTGCCTGATAGATACTTAGTAACCTACACAACCACAGGAGTTTTGTTTTGATCATTACTATTCCCTCATGTACCTAGAACTGTATCTGGCTCATATATATTTGTTTGATGAATAAGAGGTGGATTGTCTACCTTTGGGCCATTCATGGAAGAGATTTGATGCCCTAAATTCCCTTGTAAGTAGATAGATATTTATAAATGCAGAAAACACATGTAAGGCATCTCTGCAGGATGATTCAGCTGGTGCTCATAATTATAGTGACTGGACTTTTAAACCTTTTGTCATATAAGCTTGTGTTTGGTAAACTTCATCTGTAAAGGACTGATAACAAATGTTTTAGACTTTGCAGGCCATACTGTCACAGCTGATCAACTCGGTTGTCACCACACAACTCTGCAGTTGCAGTGTGAAAGTGGCCCTAGACCACAGGAAATGCATGGGTATGGTTGTATTCTAATAAAACTTTATTTATGGACACTACAATTAGAGTTTTATAGAATTTAACATGTCATGAAGTTTTTTGTCTCCAGTTACTTAAAAATTTCCCTTTTTAGTTGGACAGAAATGGACTACTCTGTGGTCTGTTTGAAACAGCTGTATATCTCTGCAAATATATTTAGTCTACTATATATTTCACTCTCGTGCTGGTAAGCACTTATGTAGTTGTGGCCATTGGAAAGAGACTCTGGGCGGATCAAAAAGTATATGGTACAGTTATTTCTACTAAATGGATGCGGAGTGTAGAATAATAGGGAAAATAAAAAAGTAAGGATAATATAGAAGTAATCTTAGAATGTGTTGTTTAATTTGAATGTGTAGGGCCTAGTAATCATTTTCAGTAACATTTGATGTACATTCTCATCAGCTGAGAATGTGAACAATGAATTCAGAAATGCTGTGGAGGAATTATTTTCAGAACTAAAAATCTTCCGTGTATTGAGAATTAATTGCATTGATAAAATATATGTAAAATATAGTAGCTTATATAAATATTAATGTTAGATTTATAACATGTCTGGTCTTCCCAAAAGATTTGAATTATGCTCTCAAAGAGGCCAGGGATTTATGCTCCCAGCCCCAAATAGAGTTGTGCAGGATCTGGCTGCCTGATAGATGTGGAATTCGGACATCAGAAGCACCACTCTGTGGGTGCTTAATACATTCATACTGGTTGATTGTTAATGCTTAAATGTATGGATTAAGTATTTTCTGTGATGAAAAAATTGGAGAAAGTAGGTAAGCATGTAAGGAGGAACCAGAATTATGTCTTAGCACATTGCGGCTAATGTGGAGAAAAGGAATTCTTGGAAATAAAAGTCAAATGGTATGTGTGATAGAAATGAGGTTTTGGGGCAGATACAGGGATTAATGCTAATTTTAGTCTGTTTGTTTTCATGAAGCTGACCACAAGGTGGGGATATATTTTGTGTAGTCTCTGGATGACCTGTGACATCATTCCAAGTTGTTACAATAGAAGACTTAACATTATTTTAAATAACTTCTTTCTATTTTATTTAGAAATTTACAGATGGGTCAGTTTGAAACAATTATTTTGAAGATATATCTTGAATATTTAGTAGTGTAAGCAATGATTATAATTTTTCCTCCCAATAGTGTAAGTTCTTATTTTAAGCCCTTAAAGTTACACCTGTCCAACCTAAGGTAATTTCTGTGCTGTTCTCTCATTAAAAAAAAAAAAAAAAAATCCTCCAAATCAATTTACACATGGTCAATTTGAAAATTCTTTAATTTCTTATGGATTGGATAGTCCTATTGGAAAAGGACTGGATTTCTTGAGGGCTCTATTAAAGGTAACCTAAAGAAGACAGGAGACTGTATTTAAAATTTTTTTTGTTTTTTAACGTTTATTATTGAGAGACAGCGCGAGCAGGGGAGGGGCAGAGGGAGAGGGAGACACAGAATCTGAAGCAGGCTCCAGGCTCTGAGCTGTCAGCACAGAGCCTGATGTGGGGCTCGAACTCATGAACTGCGAGATCATGACCTGAGCTGAAGTCAGAGGTTTAACCGACTGAGCCACCCAGGTGCCCCAGGAGACTGTATTTTAAATCAGTTGCATTTCATGAGGCGTTGGCCTTTATTTCTTGGTAGTTCTTAACTAGGGTCTAGCCTCCTCTTATAATAGCTGAAAATTGCTGGTGGCTGATTACTCTTTTGTCTTCAGAGCACCATTTTCTGATTGGTGTGGTGAGTGGACTTTTAGGTTCTCTGGAAATGCCTCGGCATGCCATCCCACCTCGTGGATTTTATCTTTGATGGCAGTTTATATGTTCTGCTGACTTGTCTGTCACATTCTCTCTGTTCACCTTCTTGTGCAGATATTGAAACCAAGAATTTAAAAGACTTTTGCAGTGTATTTATAATTACATAGTATTATTATTAAAAAAATTTTTTTAATGTTTGTTTATATTTGGAGAGAGGAGAGAGAGCCAAGAGTGCAAGCAGCAGAGGGGCAGAGAGAGAGGGAGACAGGATCCAAAACCGGCTGCAGGCTCTGAGCTGTCAGCACAAAGCCTGACGCAGGGCTTGAACTCCTGAACTGCAAGGTCGTAACCTGAGCCAAAGTCGAACGCTTCACCAACTGAGCCACCCAAGCACCCATAATTACATAGCATTATTAAACCAGAGTTGAAGTCTTTGGTCAAGTAGAGTAACTCCAGTGTCAAAATTGAGCTGCTAAAACAGAATAACTTCCTAAACCATATTGCTTTATAGCATGAACAGTAGTACTCCAAAAACACCTTTTCTGTTTTGGAAGTGAAATATTGAAGGTAATAATAACTGTTTAAAATCTGTCAGAAGTATTTCACAGTACATGACAGTAAAGATTATATAGGTAATGTGAGGTTTCAAATGCAGAGTAGTTTATCACAAGAAATTATATGATTGGTTTGGTATCTGATTTACTGAAGACATTTCCAGGCCCAGGTAAGAATATCCCCTCTGGAGTCTCCCCCTGGTTGTCCTACTAACAAGCCACTAATGGGCAGAATGAATCTCACTGTGCTTGTAACCAAACCTGCTTTTTGGTTCCGAATTTCAGTTGAGTTTTATGGTCTGAAAAGCCTTATAGTCATCTTTGGCTCTTCCCCTCCCTTACCCTTCCTAATGTATTCATTCCCCCTAAATCTGTGGCCAGGCCTCCTGTTAGTATCACTGCAGCTTTTCTGACCTCTTTCCTCCTGCTAGATGCCACCGCTGTTCCAGTACCTCCTCACTTCCTCCTTTTCATCTGGGCCACTGATCTCTTCACCTCAGTCTTTCCTCCTTGGAGCCGTCTCAATACCGCTGCCATGCTCATCTTCCTGAAGTGTTTCGGAACTCTCTAGTGGCTCACCGTTGTCTGGAAGGCTGTGTTCCTCAAGCAGTAGTTCGCGATTCTTTTCTTTTAGTCTTCCAGCACCGTTTGTGCTTCCCTTCTCTGGCATTTCCGTTACCAAAGGCTACCTTACTGCTGTATTGTGACAGTCATTTCAAAGAAATTTTGTCTGTGTAACATCTTTTCCTCCTTGAGAATAGTGTCTTGCTCTTTTTTTGGAAGATTGCTTGCCTCTACTTGAGTCACATGTTGGGAGGGCAAGCAAGTATTCAAGCAAGCAGTGTTTTTGGCCAAGGGGAAGGAGCCAGTTGAGAGGAAGCGATGAAAGGTGTGGGGAAGAGGTAGGTTAGCCTCTTCAGGAAGGGTCTGAGTTAGTTAGGGCTAAGGGGCTAACAGCAGTATTCCTGTCTCAGGAACAAGGCTCCATGAATGCGTCAGACATGGGCACGCAGGAAGGCAGGCGGAGTGTCCTCACCAGCCAACTGACTTCAAAGTCTTTCTTGCTTACATAGCAGCTTACTGTGGGTCCCCTCTGCTCTGTGTGCCTTACATGTATCAATCCATTGAATCCTTACAGGTTCAGAAATAGGCACAGAGTGATTAAGTAACTTGTCAGTGGCCAACCAGGTAGTTTATGGTAGAATTGGAGTTGAGGCAGGCACCACAGTCCCTGCTTTTAACTATTAAACTTTGCTGCTCCTAATTACTGCCTTTCTTTCAAGAAAATTATTTAAAACCCTGCTTGACCATTGTTTTGTCTGATCTAAGTGGCATGGGAGCTGAGGGGTGTACGGGTGGTGTCAGTTGTAACTTGAGAACTCCAAAAGCCTATGTCAGGGTGGTGATCACGTGTTTGAAGGGAGTCACGCTGGCTGGTAAAACATTTTAAGGATATCATTTTGCTGGGATTTATGCTTACTGGATGTTGATGTAAAATGAAGCTTAGCCTATTATATATGATGTCCGTTTTCTCCCTCAGTCAATTTACAGGCTTGACTTAAATGAGGGGAGAAGATTGCATTCTGAAATCTCATTTATCAGAAGTTAGGAAGGCCCTGATTGGATTTTTGAGAAAGACAGAAATATCAGGTGATCTGAGCGCATTAAAATTGTCGCATATTTACTACAACTGAAGGTAGAAATTTTCTGAAGCAAAAGTCGGAATTTTTGAAATACTGCACTCATGTTTAATAAACTTCATTTGGCTCACAGTTTCCACCCATGTTTGCTTTATTCCAATTACCATTATTGGTTTCGCAGAGTATTCTAGACTCACACTATCACAGGACTCATGCTGTATTGTGATTTTAATTGCTTGGCATATTGCATCCTCTTAGTTGGTATGTCAACTAAGGGAGCAGTGATAACATCTCTGTCTTGTCTGTCATGGTATCCCTAGATTTAGCACAGTGCCTGACACAGCATGGCTCCTTGACAGGTACTTGTAGAATGAATGCATGACTAGCTGTTGAGTTGTATACCAAAGAAGTCTGTAATTGAGATCTGGTTGTTGTTGGACTTCAGAGAAAGAGGAGACGTGTCTGGATGAACACTGGTTGTGTATAACCTCATCATCATCCTCTGATGACCATATAACCCTTTACAGACTAGTGAGAGGTGTTTTTCTGTATACTTAAATGTTTGATTGCCCATGCTGCTTTTCCAAATCCTAGTTGTCTTTTTCCCTCAAATGCTTCCCTTTTTGTGTGAAGCCTTTGATTTCCCCATTGGACTCCTATTTATTTACTTTTAGCTTTTTTAGTGCATTTACTGTCTACCGTGTATTATTTCTGTCGTTTGGTACGTATTGTTTGTTCTCCCAGACTGTAAACTCCTTGTGTGCAGAAATCAGATCTGTCCAAGCCAGCATGCTTCTAAGAGTAGAAAGGGACGCTAGTCAGGTGGATGCTAGGGTTGTAGTTATGTCCTAGGACTGTGCCAGGCATACCTGAGGTATGCTCACTGTCAGTAGTCAGTGCATCGTCTTTGACTTGTTGAATAAGCACTGGCCACCTGAACCTGTTCACAAGCATGTGAGATGGCATGAGAAGGTGACAGGGTCTTAGTCTTGTCTTATTTCCATTACTTTACCCATTTAGTGACAGTGGGCAGTTGATTCCATCCCTTGGATCCTAATTTTACTGACCTGTCAGTAGGGATGATTATTTATGGCCAGCTGGTTTCTTAGCCTCTCCCTCTTTTTAAGCATAAGATACAAAAAACCTTTAAAAATTTTTTAAAAATGTTTATTTACCTTTGAGAGAGAGAGAGAGAGAACACGCATGCAACAGAGCGTGAGCAGGGGAGAGGCAGAGAGAGGGAGACACAGAATCCGAAGCAGGCTCCAGGCTCTGAGCTGTCAGCACAGAGCCCACCGCGGGGCTTGAACTCATGAACTACGGGATCATGACCTGTGCCGAAGTCGGATGCTTAACCAACTGAGCCACCCAGCCGCCCCCAAAAAACCTTTTAAAACTGAGATGTTCTACATTACTGTGGATTCTAGAATAAATTAAGGACTTTAACTTTGTGAACAAACTAGAAACCTGCGGACTGAAATGTTTATCTGTAAAGTGGTGTTTAGGATAAAGGAAGCCTGAAAATAGTGCCCTGTAGACAGTGTTAAATAAGTCAATAAAAAATATTAGTATTTATTTAACTTTAAAAAATTAAAAAAAATGTTTCCCACCTAGAGAAAAATTAACCTCTATTTGGGTCATTCCACTACATCTTCTTGTCACTTTCTCTTCATTGCATTCTAGTTAATAACTAAACCAAAGAGTGAAAGTTGCAGGCTGATGGGTTAGACTGTGCTGAATAGAGTGGGGAATTAGTCTGTTGTTCTTGGCAGTTAATTAAAAATCATGATCTCTGCTTTTTTAGCATTCCGTTCAGTATTTGAAATAAGCTTTATACTGTTGGTTATCCTAGAGTATGGCAAGTAAGTGTGCTAACAAAAAAGAATATCCCAACTTTCAGTAGAGTATGGTTTACTCACAAACCATGGTTCTTATTTCCATCTAGTAGTGGTATCGAAAACTTGATGTGTTCCAGAAAGCAGTAAATTAAGCAAGGAGTGTGGAAGGACTTCTGCTTGTAGTAAATTTTACAATAAATTCATAAATATTTTCAAAGGAAATAAGAAAGGTACATAATTCAGATCATATCCCAGAGCAATTAAAAAATTTAAATTAAATTTAATACCTAATATTTGGACTAAACAAAAGTTCACTGGCCTTTCACCAGTTTACCACCTTACTATTCTTAGTCACTACTGGCAGTAAATATTAATGGACTGTGAGGAATGAACAGGAAGCTGAGTCATGAGACATCTGTATTAACACCCCCTCATGCTAATTCAAGTATTATTAAATCTGAAGTTATTTTTTTACTTACACTGTAAAATTGCTTATCTAATTTCATAGTTATTATATGGTATATTCCAAAGTTGTACTAGAAAAGTATTTGTTTTCAATCCAAAAGTACCAATTAATTTTAGTATTCATGAAACATTAAAAATAATTGGATCAGGGAGAAATGAAAGCACCTCATTTTTAATATCCAGAATGTGGGGATATAAAATATTTTATGTGAAGAGCATAGAAGGAAATTACAACTTCATAACTAATTTCTGTGTCCAGTTTACATAAGGAGAACCTTAGCACTACATAACAAATTTAAATGTGAAGCTTCTTACTTTGTCCTTTAAAAAACATACATTCTAAAAGAAAAACTTGAAAATGTGTACCTGTATCTTTAATGAAAGCATTATTGCCATTATAATATAAATTAACTTCTTGAAGATGCCAGGTCTCTGGGTGATAAATTTAGCAATTTCTTCTGAGAAAATTTAGTGTTATTGAACTCATTGCCAGTATTTTGCTAATGTATTTTTTAAAATGTTCTAAATATTAAAACTAGAGTTTCTTTAAAGGAGGGGAGGCTAGGATTCATCCCAACATCTGACTTTTTACTTAACTCTAATTTTCTAAAGCGATTGCTGAGGAAGTTATTGAATTTATTTTCTCTGGGTATTTTCTCTATTGCTTTTCTTTGATTCTTGTCATTGCAAGGAGTCTGAGAGTTTACATGATAAAGGAAATCTGTGGAACTAATCCTAGAAACCTCTTTCTGTTTTCTCACATAACACCTCCAGGCACAGAAAAGACAAAATACTTCATTTGCATTCTCAAACATTAGGAACTTAGAATGAGTCTTTCAGCTGGAAATGTTATTGCATCTACATTTCCCCTGAAGAAAAAAAAAAGGTTAACAGCCCACTCAGGTTTATGTGAACTCATCTCTTTTTAGTATCCTGATCTGCACAAAGAGTAGAGAACGGTGAAGCTTAAGTGCCCAGCGTCTTTCTTCTTTACAATCAGTTAGACTCTGGAAATAGATCTCAGTGCTGATTACAAGGAAATAAAAAGAAAAAACCAGATAGGCACAAAAGAGATGGCAAACACCGACAGACTTTAATCTTAATCTTCTAAAGTGGAAAGAACATTTCCAGTGTGAATATAGGATCTACTAACTAGAATTAAAAAAAAAAAACAAAAACCAAAAACATTTTCCCTGTGAGCTTGAAAAGCTGACCCAGGAACTACAGAGATATTCAGCGATTTATAGTTTTTTAAAAAGGTTTTTATTAAATTAAAATGTACCAAATGTATCAAAAACCTCTTGTTTGCCCTAAGTACCTTTGTCAGAAACCCAACATTTAATAAAAGAAATTTAACCATTTTCTGACTTAGTAATAGTTGGAAAGTAGAAATGGAATCATTCCACTACCAAATATTAGAAGTAGAAAGTCTTCTTTTGCTGTAATGCTCACTTCCTGTGAATGAAAAACAAGGTTTTATGTGTAACTATATTCCTCACCTAGAAAACCTGACTTCTGCCAATTGTTACAGTGGGGAAAGTTACTACTAGTCTGTTTCTCTAACTAAATATTGTACATGGCGATCATCTGGAAGTAATAATATTACTTGAGTGCACTATGCCAAGTAGACACTTAATACAAAATATACACTAGACTGAATGAAATCCAGATACTGGTAATATTGAAAGAGAAAGAGACAGATTCCTTTGGTTAAACTAAGTCACAGCATATACAGTGTACCATAAGCTAAATACAGTTTGTAAGTATGTCATTAAGTTTCAGTTGATCTTGTGATTAAGATCCCAAACAAATGAAAAAATTGTGTTTATGTTTACATTTAGAATTTTAAAATAGAACCTTTGTCTCTCCTCTGTCACCTATCTCCCATATCAGTCAAATTCATTAATGTTCTGGGGTGCCTGGGTGGCTCAGTCGGTTAAGCGGCCGACTTCAGCTCAGGTCATGATCTCGCCGTCCGTGGGTTCGAGCCCTGCGTCTGTGCTGACAGCTCAGAGCCTGGAGACTGTTTCGGATTCTGTGTCTCCCTCTCTCTGACCCTCCCCTGTTCATGCTCTGTCTCTCCCTGTCTCAAAAATAAATAAAACGTTAAAAAAAATTAAAAAAAATTCATTAATGTTCTTAATCCTAATTTTTTTAGTCACATAAATTGGGTTCTTAATGCATGGTGAGCTGACTAGCACATTAAAGAAAATGACTCTTGTAAATGTAGGGCGTTGGAGGCTGATGACACCCTTTTCTAGGGTTGTTCTGCACCCCTCTTTATTGATACCCCACAGTCCACGTGGAGGAAAATGAATTAGGATTTGGACTCCAGTCTTCTTTAATCACACACAGGTACACTGCACAGCCTGAGGCCTCTGGTAGAATATTGGATGGTGAGGGTGGGAGTGTTCACCCCCCTACTTGTCTGCTCCTGGTCCAGCCATTGGTTTCACTCCTATAAGCTGATGGCTACTGTGAAATTGTTTTTGAAATTTTTATCATAAAACAAAAGATACAGGAAAAACTATGCAAGACAAATGTGTGGCTTGCCTAGGGTAAATTAATCTCGGAATCACTACATAGGTCTAGACATGAGACGTTTGCCCTGATTCTTGTCCATGTGACCCATGTCCATCTTAGCCTCCAGTCTTTCCCTATATGTGCTCACTACTTGACTTTTGTAGTAATCATTTTCTTGCATTTAAAAATAATTCTGTGGTCCAAACGTGCATCCCTAGACACTATGGTTTGTCTTGCCCATTTATTTTAAGCTTTCATGTCTTTTAAATTTCTCTTAATCCATAGGTTCTCTTTTCATACCTTTTCCTTACAATTTTCTGTTGAAGAACCCTGGGTTATTGACTTGTAGAATTTTTGTCAGACTTGACTTAGTTTATTGCAGACTCGAGTTGCAGGTCAGTGTTTTCCTTCATTCCTGGCATTTTCTACAAATTGGATTCCTACACCTGGATTCAGAGAAGGGATCAGATTCAGGTTTTGATGCATTTGGCCAAGACTGTAGGAGCACATTAGTGTCTTGTTAGCACTTTTTAAGATCTAAGCAACTGTCGATGCTTACTGTCAATATTTAGTATTTCACTGGATTGCAAAATGGTGATACTTTAACATCTTTTTCATTAATTAATTAGAATATACTTATAAAGAGACTCTTTGCCACATTTATTGTTTGGTTACCTAGTGGTACGACTCCTATAGAAAGAGCAAGATAAATGCCTAATTCTTTACTTTTATGTTATGTTTTTGAGATAATGAATCGGTTCCTTATCATTCACAATTGACCCAGTTCTTATAAAAAGTGTCATTATGAAATCATAGATTAAAACATATTTTGTAGGCTTAAATCTGTTGGAATTATTAGTGAAGCTTAAGTTGTTTCTCTTAGGCCAGTGGGTCCTAAGTTGGTTCATGCTCTTTTTGACTTGACCTCGTAATCTTTTATAGCTTCCTTGTTCTCTGGTCTAACAAGACATTCTAGGCTTATGTTTTACATTTCCTGCTCCAGGCCTTTAATCAGCCATCTTATCAAGATGCATTGGTTTTTTAAAAAATGGTATCGGAGGCCACAGCATGCCAGACATGGTCATTGCTACTCATGGTCACCGTTTGTAGGCCTTTTCAGTTTAGAGGGCCAGGAAGATATGTGTGTTAACAAGTTTATTTTTTAACATGTTTTATGTTATATATGTGTATTACGTATGATGTATGTGTTAACAATGTTCCATTAATAGAATATATAACATTCTAATACATTTAATATGTGTATTTATTAAAAAAATTTTTTTAAACGTTTATTTATTTTTGAGAGAGACAGAGACAGAATGTGAGTGGGTTAGGGGCAGAGAGAGAGGGAGACACAGAATCTGAAGCAGGCTCCAGGCTCTGTGCTGACGCGGGGCTCGAACTCATGAACTGTGAGATCATGACCTGAGCTGAAGTTGGATGCTCAACCGACTGAGCCACCCAGGTGCCCCTAATATGTGTATTTGGATATAATGCTATCCCCAAGCCCAAATAGGGTACATAAAATCTAAATATATAATATAGATGTTGCATAATATATATACTATATTATAAATATGCAACAATTTTCTTGTATATATAACATGAAATAAAAGTATATAGACTGTGCTTTATGTGAGATTAAAAATACCTCCTGTGTTTATAGTGATACTTTTAATTAAAATTCAGGATTGCAGAACTTTTACTTACCCTCTTCTTTGTCATTCTTTCGTATTTAGAGTTCTGACTCTCAGGGACAGGGGAGATGATGAAATTAGAAGCCTTCATAATTACTTGTCAGTAGTACACACACAGCAACCTCAGGATAGCAGTGTCAACACCGATATGATTACTGAAAACATTAAAGAAGTTTTACACATCATCTTTCTATTCTTCCCTCGCTTTAAAAGTAGTTGTACTGTATCTGTACTGTCAGAAAATACAGCTAGTATAAAGTATACTCTCTCAGGTAGCTATAGACCATTTATGTTGACCTCTTTTTAGTCATTTTGGTTTTCTGAAGCTCATTCTATAGTAAAGGAGTGGGCAAACTTTTTTGTAAAGGTCCAGGTGGCAATTATTTTTGGCCTTGCAGGCCATCCAATGTGTTGCAAATAGTCTTATTGTGGTCATGAGAAAGGAGCCATACAACATGTAAACTAATGCTTTCAGCTTCATGTAATTTACATATGTCATGATACAGTATTCTAATTTTTTTTCCATAAATGTTTCCCCCCTAAAATCCATTTTTAGAGTGTGGACTGGACAGAAACAGGTAGAAGGCCATATGTGGCTCACAAGCCTGTAGTTTGCAAACCCCTATTTTACTCGATTCCTCAGAAAAAGGCCTGGAGTTGTTGCTTATCATTATGTTTACTCTGCAATACTTGGACATCAGTTTTGTTGGATTTAAAATCCTTGGCTCATACTTTTTCTTGACCACCTTATTCAGTTTTCTTTTGGCATGGATTATTGTTGTCAGAGTCTGGTGATAATTTATTTAAAAAAAAATTTTTTTTTTTTTTTTAACATTTATTGAGAGACAGACACTGAACATGAGCAGGAAAGGGGCAGAGAGAGAGAAGGGGAGACACAGAATCTGAAGCAGGCTCCAGGCTCTGAACTGTCAGCACGGAGCCCGACACAGGGCTCGAACTCACAGACCACGAGATCATGACCTGAGTCAAAGCCAGACGCTCAACCGACTGAGCCACCCAGGCGCCCCAGAGTCTGGTGATAATTTAAACTTCTCTTTTATATAAATGACATATTCTTTTTTTTCCTTGCATTTTTTCTTTTTCTTTTAAGCAGTATTGCTAGAATGTGTCATTCTGGGTTGAATTTCTCAGGTTTACTGTAGTATTTCTTTTGCTATGTATTTTCAATTTTAAGACGGTTTTCTTGAAATAGAGTTTTTAGTATTTGCTTTAATTTACTTCAAAGACTCCTCTTATCCATATGTTGGATTTCTTTATTTTGTCATTTTCTCTTACGTCTTTTAAAAATAGTTTTTTTTCTTGATGTTTAAATTTAGAATAATGTCTTTCTTTCACTTTCTATTTTTTGTAAGGCATTAGCTGTTTTCTTTATTCACTCTTGAGTTTCCTCTGGGCTCGTCTTCATTTCTAGAAAGATATTTTAATTTCTGATTGCATCTTGAGGTCAGTCACTTCATTTCTGAACATTTCTTTTTTTTTTTTTTTTTAATTTTTTTTTCAACGTTTTTTATTTATTTTTGGGACAGAGACAGACATAGCATGAACGGGGGAGGGGCAGAGAGACAGGGAGACACAGAATCGGAAGCAGGCTCCAGGCTCCGAGCCATCAGCCCAGAGCCTGACGCGGGGCTCGAACCCACGGACCGCGAGATCGTGACCTGGCTGAAGTCGGACGCTTAACCGACTGCGCCACCCAGGCGCCCCCATTTCTGAACATTTCTAATACTGACTTATGTTTTATAATGTGTTCTATTACTTTAACATGTTTTTCAGCTTGTTTTGAAACAGCAGGTAACAGTTTTAATCTATTATGTGTTGGTATGTTTTTCTCTTTTTTTTTTTTCTTTCCTTCATATACAGTATTCTCGTCCATATTTTTTTTCCTTACAAAAACATTGTATGGGATTTTATCTTGACCTTTTTATTTCCTTAGTTTTATGTGTGAAGTTAGTTTTCTTCTATATTGCTTTTTTAAAAGAGCTGCATATTTTTTTTTAAATGAGTGATACATGTCCAAGAAGTTTAAGTACTTGAACAGAGATAGCAGGAAAAGGTTTATTCTGAGGACTTGAGAACATGAATTAACCTTGTAATCTCCCTATTACTAATTTTTGTAAGTTTATTTATTTGAGAGCATGTGTGTGCCAGCAAGGGGAGGGGCAGAGAGAGAGGAGAGAAGGAATTCCAAGCTGACCCCACGCTGTCAGCGCAGAGCCCAACATAGGTCTCAAACCCATAAATGGTGAGATCATGACCTGAGCCAACCTTAAGAGCCAGACGCTTAACTGACTGAACTGCCCAGGCGCTCCAATTCTTTTTGATGTTCATACTGTTACCATATTCAAGAGTTAACCTTTCTATCTGCTACTATATGCTTTTGACATAATCATACTATTTTTGGAAGCTTTTTCACTGGCTCGCTTTTTTATCTCATGTACTAAGTTCCCTGCACCAATCCTGAATTGACCTTTTCTAACTGAAGTGTATTTTGTATTATTCCTTTCTTTTAGCAAGGAATACATTAAGGTCTGGAATCTGAGTCCATTGGGCAGTTCCGCAATTTTTTCATGGCTATGTCTCTTGTCTGACCCTGGTTTTACAATCATCGAAGTAGTAATTCTTGGTGAGCCTAATGTGTATGCATTTAAAAGAAATCTGAATTCATAGTAAAACAGTTTAGTAACTTGTATTTCTGAGAATTTATTATGCATCAGACATTTTTTACAAGTGATGATTATTTCTGTTCTTCATTTACAACATAAAGCCTATTGTAAGTTAAATCTCATTATTCCCCTAAGATGCTGTTCAAAACCAACCCTTTTTCTTATTCTTCTATCAAAATTTGACCAGAATCATAAAATCACAGAATTTAGGAAGGGGAAGGAATCTTAGAGCAGTGATTTTGGCTTTTTGGATTTTGATTTTCAGCTTTTTGGATATTCCTGTATATCACTCTTAAAATGTTTTCCAATGCCATTTAAAAAACACCCACTTTTTGGGACGCCTGGGAAGCTTAGTCAGTTAAGCATCTGACTTCGGCTCAGATCATGATCTCACGGCTTGTGAGTTTGAGCCCTGCATCGGTCTCTGTGCTGACAGCTCAGAGCCTGGATCCTGCTTCGGATTCTGTCTCCCTCTCTCTCTGCCCCTCCTCCACTTGTGCTCTGTCTCTATCTGTCTAAAAAATAAATAATGAACATTAAAAAATATTAAAAAAACACTTTTTTTCCATGACTGTAAGACATCTATCTGCCTTCAGGTATTATATGTATCATTCATGGTAAATTTACAAAGTCCCTGAAAAGCATATTTTCAGAAGTAAATTGTATTGCTGTGGGATGTCAAAAAGACTTACTGTGAGTGAAGGAAATTGACAATTAGATGGATAACAATAAGATACAGGGTTAACAGAAGATTATGAAGAGGGTGGATAAATTCTTGCCTTACCTTCTAAATCATGCAATGACTTTGGTCAAAATCTCAGAACTTTTAAAACCTGTTCCATCACTTTGCGGTTATCATACTGTCTTACCCTAACTGCATCCTTGCTCTATTGGTCAAGGAGTTGTGGGAGTCAGGAGCCAGGATTCTGCATTCTCATTTTGCTTTAATTACATTTAAAGGCTAACCCAGGGAATACTACCAAAATGTAGATAAAAAGGAAATTGGTTCATTGGAACATCTGTTTGAGTAGTTAGTTACCCAGCTTACTACTGACTAATTTTCTTTTCTGTTGAATGGGACGAAAAGAATAGTTACTAAATACTTGATGTGAGCTTTTTTTCTTGGTAGTTTTTGCATTTTGGGGTGAGTAATTTTTCTCAAATCAGAATGCATGAGAAAAATCTAGTTGATGAGTGGTTCCTAGTTGTTGGGCCCTTGTTAATCAGAACTTTTACTCTACAGTCGTAATGTATTTTGGATGTTCTCATTTATATTATTTCTCGAACTGTCTGCGTGGGTATTCTGACTACTTGGTTACATCTATCTAGCATAGTGGTATTTTAAAACAGCATGTATAATAAAAATTCCTCCATCTTAGCAAGTGAAATGAGAATATGGAAAGACAGTTGATAGTTGAAATATGATTGTTTTCTTTTGACTTAGCATTTAGTGAGTTGCAGGTTTGGGATAAAGAGAAATGAATATGGTAGTTGCTGTGGTAGTTTATTGAGCTGGAGACCAACAGCATGTGGAGATGCGGGCCTGCAGTCACATTCCCCTCTTATAGAGAAGCTCCACTTTTCATGTGTTCTATCTACATTTTGGGGTTCCACAAAAGATTTTTTTTTTAATTAAGAAAAGTTTGTCCTATTACAACTAAATACAAACATTTGATGGAGAGGTACTTTATGAGCATCTATTTTGGCTGAAAAGGTTTCTTACCTAGCATTATGCCATTTGTAACTGGTAATTGTAGGTATTTGGGTTCCTGTGATGTATTTTAGGGTCCCTGTGGACCTTGCTGTCATACTATTCTCATGTTCTCTTTTTATCAGGACTTCTGGTTAACAGATAACTGATAGTTGTGATATTCAGCTTGATGTTTTACATTATTTTATTTAATCCTTCAACCAGACTTGCAAGGTGGTGGCTATTCCTATTATCACACAAAGAAAAGGAGGCTTTATTATTTTAGAATCTAAAAATTCCCTTCTGTCTTGTTTTTGGGCATGAGGGAAAGTATACATCCTGAGTTTAAAAGCATCAGCTTTTCTATGCATTTTATCTGAGTGATTTCATCTGCAACTTTCAATTCTTTCCTTCATTTAATGCCTTTGAAACTCCGTATCTCAGCCTGGACTCATCTTAGAGCCTCTAGACCTCTCTGTCAGCTTTCTGAACACTATCTCATTGACCTCTCAGTTTAGCATGTGCAAAATTTAAGTCATCGTATGTCCTAATTATTTATCTCTTTGTACATTCCTTTTGTTGATTCCCTGTTCTCCTTCCACCTTCTGCTGTGGGTGTGTGTAATCTTCTTGGTTCATAATGACCGAGAGGCCAATCCAAGCAACACACTGCAGTAACCACTCTGGATAATACAGGGAGAATGAAGCTCCCCCAAGGCAAGTCTTTTTAGGTGCCAAGGCCAATAGATAGAATGTGAGACATAAAATACACGGTTTATTCTTTATACCGACCCAACCAAAGATCACTGGAGAATCGATAGGCACCTTACCCAGATGGTGCCCAGCATACAATCTGGTTTTCCTTTTTTTTATGTTTAATCTTCATTCTTTACCCAATAACCTCATTCTTTACTTCAGCAAGGCTCACCTTTACTTCTGTAAATCATGCTCTGTAGTGGCACTAATAACTACATCATATTTTGTTCTGTCCCTAATTAGTTCATTAGCAAAATTCACTAGCATTTTGTTCATTATAATACCACAAATACAGAGGGGGTAGATCTATTGCTGGGGAACTAAATATGAGTTATACAGAACAGTTTTTGTTGAAACTGTAACTCTACCTGGTAAATTCCCACTGTATTCTTGACTCATTTCTTATAGTCAGAAAGATGTAAACATTCTCTACTTTCTTTTGTCTATTTCCCTGAGGTGTCTGTGATCTCGTTCCCTCGAGTTAGCGGATATCCTGTGGTTTTCATCCATGTTGTCCCCTGTGTTTAGCTCTAAGCCTAGCACAGAGTTGGTATTTAATAAAAGTGGATATTTGTGTTGAACTGGGCAGTGTGCTGCAGGGTTTAGAGAATACAAAGATTTATAAGGTGTTTTAAAGGTGAACCTACTGTTTAGGTTAGGTGGCAGCATACTATATATAAAAAATAACACCACAGCCGTGGCTTTTCCAGAGAATACTGTTAACATCAAGCAGGAACTCTTCTTTGTTATTTTTCTTTGACCCGACTTTGTTTTCTATATCTTTGTGTACTTTAACTATATACGACATTATATATTTTAATATATTGGCTCAAATGCTTGCTTTTATGTTGTTTTGGGTGGGTAAAGGATTAGTAAATATATGTATGGGTTTTTCTTTTTATAAGGTTGTGACTCTGTATCAAGCACTGTATTGTTTTTCTTATAAAATTTGACTTGTATTTCTTCACAGGCAGCAGAAGATGTCATTTTCATTGGACCTGACACACATGCCATTCAAGCCATGGGTGACAAGATTGAAAGCAAATTATTAGCTAAGAAAGCAAAGGTTAACACAATCCCTGGCTTTGATGGAGTAGTCAAGGTGAGAAACTGTTTTACTGAAATATACATGTCCTTGAGTCAAATATTTTGTCAAAAGTGTAAGATAAAATGCACTTACTGCTTTTATAGAATATATATGTGTAGGTTAAAATAAATCAGTATTGTTGACCCTGGTTTATTTTATTTTTTAAAAATGTTTTATTTTTAAGTAATCTCTACATCCACCATGGGGCCCGAACTTAGAACCCCAAGATCAAGAGTCACCTTGCTCTACCAACTGAGTCATCCAGGCACCGCTGGATTGTTTTAAATGGCATAAGTTCGGGGTGCCTGGGTGGCTCAATCAGTTAAGTGTCTGACTTCGGCTCAGGTCATGATCTCGCTGTCCGTGGGTTCGAGCCCCGCGTCGGGCTCTGTGCTGACAGCTCAGAGCCTGGAGCCTGTTTCGGATTCTGTGTCTCCCTCTTTCTCTGACCCTCTCCTGTTCATGCTCTCTCTCTCTCTGTCTCAAAAATAAATAAATGTTAAAAAAAATAATGGCATAAGTTAAAAGGAGCAAGAAGCCACTTATGCATTGTATTTCACGATCAATTGTTTTTTAAACTGAAGTATTGTTGACACACAGTGTTACATTAGTTTCAGGTGTACAACATAGTGATTCCCCAACTCTATACATTATGCTGTGCTCACTACAGTGTAGCTACCGCCTGTCACCATACAGTGCTATTACAGTACCATTGACTATATCCCCTGTGCTGTACCTTTTATCTCTGTGACTTATTCTATATGTGGAGGCCTGTACTTCCCATACCCCTTCAACCACTTACCCATATCTTAACCCCTTTCCCTTTTGGCCACTATCAGTTTATTCTTTGTGTTTATGGGTATGAATTTATTTTTTGTTTTTTTTCAGATTCCACATATAAATGAAATCATATGGTATATCTTTTTTTCTGATTTATTTCACTTAGCATCATAGGTCTATCCATGTTGTTGCAAATGGCAGGATCTAATTTTTTTTTTAAAGCTGAGTAATACTGCAGTATGTGTATACGTATGTGTATATGTGTGTGTATGTGCACGCACGTCACCTCTTCTTTATCCATTCGCCTATCTACGGACACTTGGGCTGCTTCTATATCTTGGCTATTATAAATAATGCTACAGTAAACATAAGGGTGCATATATCTTTTTGAATTCATGATTTTGTTTTGTTTGGGTAAATACCCAGTAGTGGAATCACTGTATCATAGGATATTTCACTTCTTTAAATTTTTATTTATTTATTTTGAGAGAGAGAGTGAGCATGAGCAAGGGTGGGGCAGAGGGAGAGAGGGAGGGAGAGAGATTCCCAAGTAGGCTCTGCATTGTCAGTGGGGCTCGAACTCGTGAACTGTGAGATCATGACCTGAGCTGAAATCAAGAGCTGGACACTTAACTGACTGAGCCACCCAGGCACCCCTCCATTTTTAATATTTTAAGGAACTTCCATATTGTTTTTTTGCAGTGACTACACCAATTTACATTCCCACCAACAGTGCATGAGGGTTCTTTTTCCTTGATGTCCTCTCCAACACCTGTTATTGCTTTTTGAAACTTTAAGTTTACTTATTTATTTTGAGAGAGAGTGCACATGTGCGCATGAGCTGGGGAGGGGTAGAGAGAGAGTGGGAGAGAGAATCCCAAGCAGGCTCTGTGCTGTCAGCATAGAGCTCAACTTAGGGCTTGCAGTCACAAACTAGAAGATCATGACCTGAGCTGAAATCAAGAATCAGATGCTTTACTGACTAAGCCACTATTGTCTTTTTGAGTCTAGCTGTGCTGACAGGTGTGAGGTGATATCTTATTGTGGTTTTGATTTGCATTTCCCTTATCATTAGTGATGTTGGCCATCTTTTCATGTGTCTGTTGGCCATCTGTATTGTTTTTTTTGTTTTTGTTTTTTTTGAAAAGTGCCTATTCAGGTCTTCTGCCC
This sequence comes from Felis catus, assembly GCF_018350175.1. Lineage (NCBI taxonomy): Eukaryota > Metazoa > Chordata > Mammalia > Carnivora > Felidae > Felis > Felis catus. Next base: position 71,338,237 of record NC_058368.1, read on the forward strand.
ATTTTTAATCAGATTATTTGTTTTTTGGTGTTGAGTTGTATAAGCTCTTTATATATTTTGGATATTAACCCCTTATTGGATATGTCATTTGCAGATATCTTCTCCTGTTTAGTCATGAGCAATATTGGCTTATAATTTAATAGGAAAAATCTTGGTGATTTAAAAATGTTCTCTTAGATCTCTGGATTTCATTTAATGATGATATGTGTTTAATGTTTGAAGGATTATCATGTTCTCTGTGTATCTTTATGTTGAGTTTCTGTCCATATGCATAACACATAAATTATAAATGTGTTTCTGGTAGAAAGTGATACAGCTATGGATGATCATAGATCCTAAACATAATTCCTCAGTAAGCAGCTTCAACAGCTGAAGGTTTCTAAGAAATGCAGAAATTGAAGTGAGTGGGTTTGTGTGTGTGTGTATGCATGTGTTTCCCGGGGAAAAGTTACTCTCTGTCTATATATAGTTTTTTTTTTTTTTTCCTCCCTGATTAGAAGAGTGTCCCTATGTAGGCTTTAATCTGTGATTTGAGTTAATCTATAAAAACTTAAAATTTCAGTGTTAACTATGGTTAGTTTTTGGGCTGGACAATTCTTTATTGTGCAGGAACCTTTCATGTGTTACAGGACAGTTAACAAGCTTGGCCCTTATTAATATCCTCCACTTCTTGCCCATGTTTACCTTAATCTGTATTCATCCTTTATTTGTTTGTTTTGTTTTTTTGTTATAAGGAAGAGGTATTGTTATCCTCAGTAGAGCCGGTTCTTCCTGTCAGGCTCTAGATGTATCCCTTATAGACTTCATGGGCTATAGTCTTTACTGATTATCTTTTCCCTCTTCCATATCTTAAAACTTGTCTTTCAGCAACTTCCTATTGCCCTTGCTGTTAAAAATCCTCAGTCAACAAATGTACTGATCCCAGGCTAACCGGGAAGCAGGTGGTGATAAACACAATACCCATAATCCCTCACCACTGCTTCCAGTTTAGTGGAAAGAAATGCGTTCCTCTGCCTCCTGGAGCACAGTAACCCCCTGCCCCTTCACAGCTGTCACCTTAGTTATCTCTACCCTTTCACAGCCACACATCTTAGAAGAATTGTCCTCACTTGCTTTCATTTCTACACTTTTCACTCAGTCTTTAATCTGCCATAGTTTGACTTCTTTCCTCATTCCCATTGAACTTTCTCTTGCCAAGGCTACCAGCAACCTCTCCTTTTCACTAAATTCAGTTTATAATTTGTAATCCTGATCTTCTCTCTATCTTTTTGAAGCATTTGAGTCTCTTGATCATTTTCTCCTCAAAATATTCCCTTTTGACACACTACTCATTCTGGTTTTGTTTTTGTATTTTTTAGCGTATTTTGAATGCTTATTCTTAGTTTTCATGCTGATTGTTCTTCCTATGTTTGTTCTGTAAATGTTGGTTTTATTTTGGGTTCTGAGAAGGAAATTTTTTATTACTGTACACACTTGCCCTGGGGCAGTCTTACATCTGGAACCTGTCTGTATCTATGCTAGCTCTCTCTAGAACTTGAGAACTACATTTGCAGGTGTTTCTGAAACAGTTCTGCTCGATGCCTCTGAGGTACCTTGATAGTAACAGGTTGAAAGCTCAGCTCAGAATTTTCTCTCTAACCAGTGATTGGCGAGCTATGGCTCTGGCACACCTGATTATAAATAAGGTGTTATTGGAACACAGCCGTGCTCATTCCTTTACATATTGCCAATGGCTGCTTTTTCACTATAATGACTGAGTTCAGTAATTGTGACAGACTGTGTCACCCACCAAATCTGAAATATTTACTGCCTAGCCCATTACGAAAATGTTTGCAGACTCTTGCTGTAAACTTCTTAACCTGATTCTTTTATGCCTGGGAAAGTGGTGGTGGTTTCCACATCTTTCCTCAAGCTAGACATGTAGAGTCATTCTTGATAAATACCACTACAGAGAATTAATCTATTGATCTTTCTGATCCATTTACTTCTTTCTTTGCTCATGCTAACCCCAAGTTCCAGTTACCATCATCTAATCTGGATTACTTTGTCAACATTCTAATTCGTCTCTTTGTAGCCAGTCTTGGTCCCATCTAATAAATTTTCAACACTGGGGGCTTGAGAGAGCTTGCAGAAATCCAAATTCTGCTATATGACTGTGTTTAAAAACTTGTGAATGGCTTCTCACTTAAATCCTTTTAATAGCTGGCTTTGGTTTCTCTCTTCAGACTGATAGCGTGCCAGTTCACCCTTTACATTGTGTAGACTAGCCATGTAAGACACCTTTCTGGTTCTTGAAACTTCTGTGCTAAATTCTGTCGTGTGTGTTGATTCTGCTTCTGTCTTCATTCTTGATGGTCTCCACATTGTTTAGGTGTTGGCTTAAACATACATTCCTCACAAAGACATCCCTTGACTGTCTAGATTAGATTAAGGCCCCTGCTATCTTTTCTTAGTACCCCACACTTCTCCCATCACATTTTATTTTATTTACTTAAAAACATTCATGTATTTATTGATTTTGTGAGAGAGCACACACGTATGTGTGCATAAGTAGGGGAAGGGAGGAGAGAGAGAGAGAGAAGGAGGGAGAGAATCCCAAGCAGGCTCTACATTGTCAGTGGAATGCGGGGTTTGATGTCATGAACTGTGAGATCGTGACCTGAGCTGAAACCAAGAGTCGGATGCTTAACTGGCTGAGTCACCCAGGTGCCCCTGCCCGTCACATTTTAAATCATGCATTCATTCATCTACTAAGTATTTAAGTGCACGCTGTTTGTCTAGCATTATTTGAAGTGCTATGGATATCGTCATGAACAACAGCAATAAAAAACTTCTGCCCTCATGGAGGTTATACTATAGAAGAAGTAGACAGACAATAAACAAATAATAAACAGTACATGCTATGGTGAAACATAAGACAGGGAATGAGAAGAGGAAATGCTGGGGAGTGGGTGAATCTATTGACAATTTTAAATCGCTTTAGCAAGCCATCTAAAGAGGTGACAGGGCAAGTCATGTGGCTAGCAGCAGGAAGAGCAGAGCATCCTAGGCAGAAAGAAGAAAAAAGATATAGGTATTGAGGTTGAAAGGTACTTGATGTTGAACCAACAGCAAGGAGTCATGTGGCTTCTGTGATCAAGGGAGAGAGAAGTCAGAGACGAGGTAATTGAAGTAAGGTATAGTGGGGAGTGCAGATTTTATGGGCCTTTTTGCCCATTTTAATGATGGGCTAAATGCCTACAGCCTGCACTGGATTGTAAACTCTTTGCTGAAAGGGATTGTATTCTTTTTATTACTGCATCACTTATAAGTGGTACCTGGTACACAGTCGGTGCTCACTAAATACTTGTTGGATGAATACTTTTCTAAGAGATAGATTTTTACACGTGTAACCACTGTATACACTTTATTTGTCCTTTAGTACATATTTATTAGACACACCATAAGAAAGGAAAATGTAATGAAAAACCAAGAGAAAAAGCAAAATAGACAATAGATATAGATCCACGTATGCTGCAGATACTGGAATTAGGGATAAGAACTATAAAATAAATGTGATTGGTATGTTAAAAAAATTTGAAGAAAATGTGGAGAAAAATAGATTAACATGTAAAGATTTTCACCAGGGAGTTTGAATCTCTAATAGAATTAAATGGAAATTACATAACTACAAATATATGCAAATAAGGACTTTAGATAGGTTTAATAATAAACTAAGAATATAGGACCCATGTGTAGCATATATCTGTATTTCATTCCTTTTTATGGCTGAATAATATTTCATAGTAGGAGTAAACACTTAAAAAAAAAACCTATTCATTAATTGATGGATGTCTGAGTTGTTTCCATCTTTTGGTGACTGTGAATAATATTAGTACAAACATTTGTGTGCAAATATTTATTTGAATATCTGTTTTGAGTTCTTTGAGGTATTTACCCAGAAGTGGAATTGCAGGATCATATGATAATTCCATGTTTACCTTTTTGAGGAACTGCAGGGCATCCAAGCCTTTGTGTAACCCTTTCCTCTTCCATTTGGGTAAAACCTGTGATTTGCTTCTCTGTTAGAATATGGCAAAGGGTGATAGTATGTCACTTGCTGAATTAGGTTATGTTATAGGGCAAAAGGGATGGGATATCACCGCATTCAGTTGCATTATGGGGCAAAGTAGTTGGGTATTACTGCTGTGATTATGTTCCATCTTAGTGGACTAGTGAACAGATTGTAGTTTTTGGCTTGAAGAAGTAAGCTGCCATATTGAGGACGTGCATGTGGCAGTAAACTATGGGCAGCTTCTAAGGATCTGAGTGAGGGCGATCTCTATCTGAAAGCCAACAAAAAGGTGGGGTGCTGAGTCATACAGCCACAAGAAAATAAATTCTGCCAACCCCCTGAATGAGTTTGGATCTGTCCCCAGTTGAACCTCTAAATGAAAATATAATATAGCCACACCTTGACTGCAGACTTAAAAAACTCTGAGCAGAGTATTGACAAGTGTTTTCTTTACTAGGCTGTCGAGTAGGGTTTTAGTTTTTCTTTAGTCCTTCTTTACATTCTTGTTTCAGTGACTTGTGCAAGTTCAGGTAGTGGTTTAGGTGGCTTATTACGCACTGTGATCTATTTAGACCCAATACTTCTATTGGTATAATTGTAGTTTGTTTTCTAGCAAGAAATATGGCCTTCTTGAAATCTTCAATTTGGACTTAATGAGAGTCCAAACTAATTCTGTCTTGAGGGTGAGTAGCAGAGTCCTTAGGAGTTGACATATGTGGTCATTAGGAGAGCATATGATCTGGAAATTCTGCTTGTATTGTATATGCTTTCTTATGAAATTAGTGAATGTAGTGTCTTGTAGGGAGAAGGAATGTTCCTTGAACCAAGGTCCCACGGTGACCGCTATGGGTTGGGACATGGTAAATTGAAGGTTATTAGAGATACTCATGATCTGAGTACTTTGTTGACTCTGAGAACGAGCTTGTGTAACAGTGGCTGGGCTTAAAGTTATGGTGTATTACTTGTATCACTAATAACTAGTTAGTGAAATTTCTCGTAAGTTGAGAGGTAAAATGGGAAATAGGTACTTGATTTGCTGTTCAACATTGTCTATTATATATTTTTTTTCTTCATTTTCTTGGCTAATATAGAAAAATGGTTTATTCATTGTCACTTCTGTTTACAATACTGCAGGTGTCTTTATCAAAAGATTGCTTTAATTTCTGGAGTGGGAACATCTAGTTTTATCTGTAAGTCCATCAGTTTATTCTGGGTCTTATTCTGCTTTTGTTTTCAGGCTCTTTCAAAATGTATAGTATGTCATTAAAGATCAGACTATATGACTATATACATCCAGTTTTCGCTTGTTTATAAAATTTTCGGTTTCTGGCTTAAGGCTACTCACAACAAATGAGGAGGGAAATGGATGATAACTGCTTCACGGTCTACTCCTGAATGCTATCTAAAGGTACTGAAGAGTTCTCTCTGAAGAGCCCAATAAACGTATCCTTTCTTTGCTAGCACAACTGGATTAGAGTCCAACCTGTTTCCATAGGAAAGATTTCGGTAGTGGCTTCCCAAGCACCTTTCCCATAATTTCCAGTTCGAAACTCCAGTATCGAAACCTCTCTGGTTTCCTGTGCAATTAGGAGTCTGAAGTCACTCTCAGGTCTTTCCATTTTTCCCTTTCCTCTAATAGTTTTTAATCTGAGGTTCTTAGAAGCAATATGAACCAACTGATACAAATATGAGGGCCCTAGATTATTTATACATTCCTCAATTTCTTTGTAAATATCTGTCTAATCTGTGTAAGCTTTGGAAAGTCTTTAATACTACTTAGTTCAGGAGAGACCAAAGTTTTAATGTAGCCCTCAAGGCTGGCCCTGTTCTGACAGTAGCTTAATTTTACTTATAAATTTTTTAATGTTTTTTATTTTTGAAAAGGGGGGGAGAGGCAGAGAGAGTATGGAGAGAGAGGATCTGAAGCAGGCTCTGTGTTGACAGCAGGGAGCCTGATGTGGGGCTCAAACTCATGAATTGTGAGATCATGCCCTCAGCCAAATTCGGACACTCAATCGACTGAGCCATCCAGGCACCCCGATAGTATCTTAATTTTAAAAGGTAATGTTGCTTTGAGGGTTTCTGGCCAACTAGAAGAATAAGGGAGCAGGTCAGTGGAAGAAAGAGCAGGGCAGGGGCAAATGGAGGAAAACAGGACGGAGGAAAAGGAATAGCAGGATGAAGACCAGGAGGTTTGAGAGAGATGTAAGTTTTTCACATTTTTCACTTGACTTTTCCTGTGCTTTTCCTCTTCCCTGTGAGCTTTGTCTTCCTTGTGAATTTTGTAAGGAAACAAGTGTGGAATCTGAATTCCTTTTGGAGGTTTCCTCATTGTATTAAAAAAAATAGCAGAACACTAGGTGTTTGAGATTTTGAGTCTTCCCCTCACCTCACAGGTGACTCTCAAACCATATCAAAAGGTTACAAAAGAGGGGTGCCTGGGTGGCTTCGTTGGTTAAGTGCCTGACTCTTGATTTTGGCTCAGGTCATGCTCTCGTGGTTTGTGGGTTCGAGCCCTGTGTTGGGCTCTGTGCTGACAGCATGGAGCCTGCTTGGGATTCTGTCTGCTGTTTCTTTTTTTTTTTTTTTTAAATTTTTTTTTTTAACATTTATTTATTTTTGAGACAGAGAGAGACAGAGCATGAACGGGGGAGGGGCAGAGAGAGAGGGAGACACAGAATCGGAAACAGGCTCCAGGCTCTGAGCCATCAGCCCAGAGCTTCACGCGGGGCTCAAACTCACAGACCGCGAGATCGTGACCTGAGCTGAAGTCGGACGCTTAACCGACTGAGCCACCCAGGCGCCCCTCTGTCTGCTGTTTCGCTGTGCATGCCCTCTCTCTCAAAAATAAATAAATTAAACTTAAGGGTTACAAAATAGTCTACTATAATTCTGAATTATCCTAGGTGAGAATATGCTATTTAGAAGGATAAGAACATAAATATAACTTCTGAATTTAGTACCTTTAAGGAGAAGTCTGCCTCACAGCATAGACTTGGCCTGTGACAAACCCATGTGAACCTCATAATAGCACATCTTGAGCTCCCAACCTAATGGTTGGCTATCTCCGATTGTAGACCTGATAATATGCAGTGCTGTGGTGGTTTAAGATTTGAAGGGGAGATCTCTCCCATGGACAAAACAAGGTAGAGAAGATTGTCAAGGTTTTATTATAGGTTTCAAAGCAAATTTTATCCTATTTAGATACCAATGTGATGAAACCATCTGAATATATTAGCTTCTGGAGCTAGTACAATGATGAATTTATAGGTCCTATACTTGTCTTCTTCCATATGAACTCTTTCTGTGGACTTAGAACAAGATACGCTGAGGATATTTTATTACTAATAAGGAAAGTTTTGTTAATAAAAAGGAGGGCTTCTTCCAATAATAAACATTTCAAATCTAATCATGATATCAACAGATTCCTGGTTTCTGAGGTTCCTGAAAAGGAAATTGGGACTCTCCCCAAAGTGAGATTTTTCTCACCATTGTTTTTGGGGACACCCCTGGGTGGGCGGCTCAGCAGGCATCCGAAGATCACTACAGTTTTAGAATCTAGGGTCTTGAACAGAACTTAGTGGAAGTTCCAAGATTGCCTCAAAGTGATGGTATCTTTAACTGTAGTAGGTAATAAAGTTGGTTTTGCTTGTGCATCCTAGTCTTTTCAGAGAGGCTGCATTTGACAACCTGCATTTGAATTTGCAACCTCTGTTAATTTGGAAAATAAGGAAAAGTAGCAAGTAGAAGAAAAAAAAAACCATTTATCTTTTCAGTTTTGTCTTCTTGTATGCTTTAGGTGATTTTTAAGATCCAATCATACTCTTAAATAATGTCAGATTCTTCCTACTGTGTTAACTTTATGGTACACAGTTCTTGGCACCTATGGTCTAAATTAGTTAAGCCACAAATGAACCTGCAGGTTATAGTTTTCTGATAAGCATTTGAAAATAATTTTGGCTGATAAATTTTTATGCTGGTATTATTTCTAGTTTGCTTTTAATTATTTGACATGAGAAGCTATACTTATTTTTTAAGTTTGGTTATTAATTTAGATTTCTTGTGTAGTGACTCTGTATTCATTTGGAACTACACTACTTTTCACATTTTATAGTTTAGACTTGTTGGGTAAAAGATTACTTTTAAGGGTATCTGTGCAGATGGAGCTTTGCTTATACAAATAAACAGTGTAAATTTTTGGAATATCTTGTGGTTTTAGCAATTGCATTAGCAGTACTTTACCATTGAAAGAAGGTATGTGTTAATTATAGATAATTGTGTTTTTTAAAATCCATAGGTTTTTTTTTTTTTCTTTTTTTTCTTTTCCTTGTTATGTCTGTCTCTCTGTCTCTCTCTTTTTTACTTAGCTTCTGGTATCTTTAAAGATAAATTTCTTTTTTTCCTTGGCAATTGTATTATATTCTACTTTTTCCCCCCAAGTAATTTTCACATCTAACTTGAGTAAATTAATGTGATTTCAATTCATTATATTTCTTTTTAAAACTTTTGTTCCTTTCCCATTTGAATGTTTATGCTGTTGTATGGAGGGTATAGAGGGATGGTTTACTACATTCTTTTAAAATCTTAACACAATTTCTAAAAAAATGTTTATTTTTTTAGTTTTGAGAAAGAGAGTATGTATGCACATGGGGGTAGGGCGGGGGGGAGGGAGGGGGAGCAGAGGAACCAAAGTGGCCTTTAACAAGTTCTGTTCTATTCAACATCTTATTAACTTGACCTCAGGAACTTGAGAGCAGTGAAGAGTGTGTATTTCAAGCTGGTAGAAGACAGGGTTTGGAACCCCAGCCCACTTGTTTAGCAAAGAATAACAACTGCACACCATGATTTCAAAGAGCTTCAAGTCCCCTTAGGAGGCTGTAGACAGGCAACATAATACATTTTAATAATTCAGAGCTCAGAGTGCAGGGGACCCACGTAGGAGGGGCACCAAACCTAGTTTGAGGGCATCCTGGCAGATCTACCAATGATTTCTAAAGTTTGAGCAGTAGTGAGTTAGCTAAAGAGTGAGGGTGGTGATGGAGACACAGCTCCAGGGTCAGTGAGAACATCTTATCATGAAAGCTTAGAGCTCCGAGACGGTTGGAGCTTTAGAAAACTGCAGGTCTGCGGTGTATGGGTCTGTAGTAAGAGCAAGCTGGAGAGAAAACGAGGATCCAGGTATATGTGGCCTTGACTGCTATGTGCCTGGTTTTGGAGGTTAGCCTTAGAGCTTTGGGAGCCTCTGAAAGGTTTGATGTAGAAAAGTTAACATGATAGAATTCTAGAATTGGAAGACTTACTTTGGTTTGTGATGTGGAAAAAGGATTGAAGCAGTACAAAACTTGAGGTTGGTCAGTGAATTAAAAGTGCTTTTCCTCAGTAAGAAATGATAGGGGCCTAAAATAAAGTATTAGGATGGAGCAGAGTGGCTGGTGTGGAGTGCCTGGTGGAAGCTGAATTTATAGCTTACATGATCTGGTACATGTCAGGAGTGGGGCAGAGGGAGGAACCACCATTGATGAAATTGCTGCATTTGCTTGTGAATACCTATCAGCATTCCAATTTGGGGGTAAATTCATTAAACTTCTCTGAATTCTTATTGCCCTTTAAGAGAGAATAGTAGGATTATTATGTCTCAGAGCAGAGTGTGGTAATTTGAGGTTTGTGGATTATGCAGTGTAGGTTTAAAGTAGTCATTGTTTTTGTCACCCAGTTAGCCAGATTTTACAAACTGCACCCTTGCTTTAGCAGAAAGAGCCAAATAACAACAAAAACTAGCATGAAGGGAATCATTTAAAAAACCAAAAAACCAAAAAATTGAAAAGCAGTGTCCTATAATTACAAAGTACAGTATAGACATCAGTATCCTTTTCTCCTGCTAAACCAAGAAGAACTCTCTTGATGATGCCTCAAAGGCTCTATATTTTTGAAAAAAGATTCAATTATGTTTGCTATGCTGACAGTAATAATAGAAATGTGTACTAAAATTTAGAAAGATTTGAAAGTATATTAGTCTATAGACTACGTATAGTCTGTAGACAACATAGTCGTCTGCTTGACTCGGAGTTGTCTGGAAAACACAGTCAGCTGGAAACTATTTTCCTGAACCCAGGACTGCTGAAAGTTTAGCTCTGCTTTATACACAAATGCAGAATAGTTTGAGGATGCTTTTTGTGTACAGATACGCTTTTACCCATATTATATTGAAGCAATGATTTCCTACCCCCCAAAACAGTTGCTGATTTGTTGTAGAACCAACCAAGGAAAGTAAACTGTAAGTAGCTTCTTATGTGAAATAGTAGCAGGACTGGCATCCATTGAGTGTAGAGTTCGGGGTTGAGTGGGTAGGCTATATGTATGTAGCAAGGAGATGTATGGTCTGAATCACTGTAGAAGTAAATAGGGTGTCAGTGTTGTTTTTTAGCACGCAAAACATAGCATCAGTGATAACGAATTGAATTTGCCTGTCTTTGTTATAGTTTTTGCTTCCCTTCCCTGCCCTTCTTCCCTTGCTCATTGGCAATAGTGAGTATACAGATCATCTGATCCTGTGGAGTGTTCTAGGGATGCAGGCGCATGTTTTTTGTGGTATTGTAATACCAATAATAGTTCTGTGTTGTACGGGTTCAGAGGCTGCATGACGACCACAAGATATACCAACCAAAGACAGGCAGGGAAGAAACAAACTTGGGACTCTTGGGTGGCACACTGCCATTGCTAAGCATACTGTGTGCCACATATTGTTCCGTTGTACTTTAGCCTTAGCTAATTTCATCTTCTCAATGATCCTGTGAAATAGGTATTGTTACTGTCTCCATCTTAGAGATGAGGAGACCCAATTCCAGGGAGACACCCTGGGAGGTAACTGGTTTGCTGTCAGAGAGCCAGTGTCAGAGCTCATGCCTTCTGGCTCCAGCACCTGTGTTCTTAGCCATTGGACTTTGGATGCCCCCCAGGTAGGTGCCATGGAGTATTAACAAATAGGTTTGTAGAAAAACCACCCAATTTTTATTAACTCCTTTGGACATTTTTTTTTTTAGTGTTTATTATTGAGTGACAGAGACAGAGCATGAGCAGGGGAGGCTCTGAGCTGTCAGCACAGAGCCCGACGTGGGGCTTGAACTCACAAATCACCAGATCATGACCCGAGCCGAAGTCGGATGCTCAACCTACTGAACCACCCAGGCATCCCAACTCCTTTGGACATTTTTGTGATCTGCTTATTTAGATATAGCAACATCATCCACTCCTCCCATCGTGTTCTTTTGTAAAACATAATTTTTGACTGTTTTGTTCTTCGGTTAGATGATAGAGCTCATTTAATGTAAATTATGCTCAAAGAGAGGAGTAAAAGAAATAGTTACTGGTTCTGGTGGTGTCTTTACTCTTTCTGCATTTCTGGGACTGCTGTTTTGGAATTACACAGCGTAATATTTACCTCATCAGTGTCCCAAGTGCTCAGTAACTTCAGAACCTGAGTGTGGCTTCCTTCAAACTGGGTTTATAGGCTGGGATTAGAGAAAGAACCACAGGGATCATAATCATTTAGGAGAATAGAATCAAATGATATTGTTAGACCATTCCTTTGTCCTTCTTCCTGATTTGAAGCCATCAGGAATATTATTGCTAATGATTTGTTTCATTTAGTTTTATACTTTTTTGTGTTTTCTCAATTGTATTAACTTTTGATATAAAAACAAATATTCTAAGTTCTTAAAATTGTATAAGGGCATTAATAGCACCAAATTTGTTTTATTCCTTGTGTTGAAATTTTTATATTTGACTTTTCTTTGATTTTCAGGGGATCATTGTCCCACCTGTGAGAAATTTTCTCTTAATAAATCATAGAATGTTATCGTATAGAACACTTCTTGAATGGAATCTGCTGTCTTAATCCCTGTAATATTTTCACATGTTGTATATCATATAATGCATAGATGTGGGAACTGTCTTAAAGTTCTAAGGGTGCCTGGCTGCTTCAGTCAGTAGATCATGCGACTCTTAATGCTGGGGTTTTGAGTTCGTACGCCATGTTGGGTATAGAGATCACTTTAGAATCTTAAAAATAAAATCTTAAAAGGGGGCACCTGGGTGGCTCAGTTGGTCAAGTATACAACTTCAGCTCAGGTCATGATCTCACAGCTCATGAGTTCTAGCCCTGCGTCTGGCTCTGTGCTGACCTGGAGCCTGGTTCAGATTCTGTGTCTGTTTCTCTCTGCCCCTCCCCCACTCGTGCTCTGTCTCTCTTTCTCTCTCAAAAATAAATAAACATTAAAAATTTTTTTAAAGAAAACAATATTCTAAAGCAAAGAGTAGAAGCAATTCTTTTTCTTCAAATATTGCCAAGTTGGATTTGTGAAGAAGTAATGATGTTTTGCTTAAAAGGGATTTGTTTTATATAAATAGTGAAGTGTATTTGGTAAAATCAAGTTTAATACTTATTTTACATTTTTATAAATCAGGTTGGATATCTGTTGTTTTCTCCTATATTTTAGTATAATGTGTGGCCCTTCAATTTGAAAAGTTACTGCCATGTAAAATTTGATCACTTATTTATTTAGAAAATTTATTTATTTATTTTGAAAGAATGAGAGAACAGGAAGGGCAGAGAGAGAGAATCCCAAGCAGGTTTGACACTGTCAGTGGAGAGCCTGATGTGGGCTTGAACTCATGAACTGTGAGATCATGACCTGAGTCAAAACCAAGGGTCAACGCTTACCTGACTGAGCCACCAGCGCGCCCTAAAGTCTGATCTTTTAAATTAATGAAACATTTGTTTAAAATTACAGCTTGGGTAGCACTATTTTTTAAGTTTTGTTTTGTTTTGTTTTGTTTTTTTAAAGAATAGTTTTTGTGAAACCCAAGTTTCAAACATTTGAAGCTGCAGCATGCAGTAAGAAAAGTGCTTGTCTGGGGCGCCTGGGTGGCTCAGTCAGTTGGACGTCTGACTTCGGCTCAGGTCATGATCTCTCAGTCGGTGGGTTCGAGCCCTGTGTCGGGCTCTGTGCTGATAGCTCGGAGCCTGGAGCCTGCTTCAGATTCTGTGTCTCCCTCTCTCTCTGCTCCTCCCCCCCACTTATGCTGTCTCTCTCTCTCAAAAATAAAATAAAACATGAAAAAAAAAGTGCTTGACTGAGGATAAAAAGACAAGGGCACATATTGGGCTTGGTTTTGCCCAGTGGCAGTGGTACTTCATTGAGTGTGCTTTGTGTTAAACTGAAGCAAAACCCTACCCCATCTGGTTCTTGAGCTCCTGCTCTGAGCTACCAAGTGGTACTTCCCTTGCTGTATATCACTTAGATGTGTCGATTTGAACAAGTCACTACATCTCCTTGGTTAGAAGTTTATTTGCTTCAAACACTGATGCTCTGGAGATGAGCCCTTCTGTTGGTGCTGGCACCTACTGCAACAGGCTGGTTTCTGTGGAAGCTGATGCATAGTTGTTTATTCATTCAACAAATAACGTGTGGATGTATTGACTTGCTGAGCTCTGGGGATTTCATAGAGAGCAAGCAGACCTAGTCATTGCTGTCAGGGAGAGTAAGTGATAGGGGCTGTCATAATTGAAGGGCAGAGTGTAATGTTGCACAGCAATGGCACCTAACCTGGTGTAGAAGGGCTGGAGAGGCTTTCTAGAGAAGGTGAGGTTTAGGTGAGATGTGAAGCACGCACCCCTGTGTTTGAGAGAAAGTGGTAGTTTTTCTCTCATCTGGACTATAGCTTCCCAACTAAAGTCCTCACATCCCTCTTGCCTCTCTCTACACTATTCATGTGTTCATAGTCTTTTTATTCAACAGCTGTTTATCGAATGACTACTATGTGTCAGGCAGTTGTAGGCATTTAAAATATATCACTGCACCGGTTAGTGATTTCTGCTTTCCTGGAGGTTGTACTTTAATGTGGTAGGGAAATGAAGAGGGTAGACAATACTCAAAATAATGAGCAAATTATAAGCTCAGGTTCTTCAGAATGCAGCCATAGTGGGGACTCGGTTTTCTTGCTCTTAGGCTGAAGTTCAGTGTCTTTATTGTGGCCTGTGGCAGCTCTGCTTCCTTGTACAGTTGGCTTACTCTTCAGGCCCCAGCCCCGCTGACTCTGTTCCACCCTTTCTTTCATTTGCAGGTCTCTCTTCATACTTGCAGTATCTGAGAAGTTTCCAGGAACTCTGTTTTTAAATTAGAGATTCCCTGTTGTCACACGCCCTCTTCACTTCTGCGTAACATGCATCTCAATAATGATTTCTTAGCCACTGTGTGTCATGTAAGGGTCTGTCTTTTCCACTAGACTATAAATTACATGAAGGCTGGCATGGTGCCTTTCTTGTTCCCTCCTGTCGTCAGGGCCCTGTATGGGGCGTATAGTGTAAGAGTTGGATTGGTGGAAGGGGGCGGAAGAGTAGTGGGTTTCTGGATGAGCTGAGGAGGAGGTGTAAAGGCCAGGCAGCTGGAGGAATGCCTGTGTGGGCTTGGGGGTGGGAAGGAAAGCAGAGGTAGGGAGGGACTGGGGACAAGACTGGTGGTGCAGGCAGGCGGGATCAAGTACTGACACAAAGTAAAGGAATTAAAATTTGGTTCTAAGGCAGTGGGGAGTCATGAAAAGTTTAAGCACATTTTGGGAATACTAGTTTGTTGTGATAACATTTAATGTCCTGGAAATCATTAAGTAGATTGAATAACACCTTCAAGTGTGGCTGGTTTAATTTTTAAATTGTGAAAGAGGTGTGAAGTATGAAATTTTGATCTTACTGGTAATAAAGTTAAACATCTACCTAAGGGTCTGTAGCCATAAGTCAAAGTTGCCTCTCCTCCAACTCTTAATCCTATTTTTGAGCAGTAACTCAAGCTGAGGTGGTTGAATATGTCCATACATGACCTTTGATGAGCATTCCAAGGTATTTGTCTATCTTAATGTGGATAAGGTCATATATATATTATCCTACAACTTGCTTTCCCCCATGGCACACACTATACTTGGCATATTCTTGAAGTGGAAGAGTTACCTTCCTAAACCCTAGTCCTCATTCCCTGGCATAGAGCCAAGGCATTTGGAACTGTGTCCTGAGTCTCAAAAGGTCCTGCTGGAGAGGCCATGCCTTCCACCGGATTTTATACTGTCCTTTTCTGCCACTTGCTTTTTGTCTTCAGTTTTCACCTCACAGACCTGGTTTCTAGAACATAGGAAATGACTTCCAAATTTGGGGTTTTGTTCATGTTGTTCCTTCTGTCTACACTTCTTTTTCCCTAATCTTCCCATGGCAGCGACTGTTTTCTTCAGGCTTTAGTTTATATTTCACTTCAGAAGGATTCCTTTTTTTTCTTTTTAATTTATTAAGTAATCTCTGCCTTTGAGTTGGGGCTCGAACTCACAACCCCGAGATCAAGAGTCACACGTTCTACTGACTGAGCCAGCCAGGCACCCCCAGAAGACCCTTTCTGGGCAGTCTGTCTAAAACATGTTCTCCCTCCCTATCTCCCTCAGTACTGTTTGTTTCCATGTGCCATTTATTTCAGTTCTCGGTTGGTTTGTTTGCTCTCTTTCAGTTTCCCTTATTAAACAAGTCTGTTAAGTTCTTCTGTGGGTGCAAGAACTATTTCACATAGTATTACATATGGATCAACCTCGTCTTTTAAAACTTTTAAAAGACTATGGCATATTCCATTTCATGTATGTATCCTTTTTGGTACCAGTCCCTTACTGAAAACCTTTAAAATTGTTTTTCTGATTTTCTTATCAAATCACAAGCAACAAATTAAAAATAATTTTATTTATATATCTCTCTGTGTGCATGCATGTGCCTATGTGTATAGGATAGCTTCCTAAAAATGAAATTGCTGGGTTGAGAGATTTGGGTCTTCAAGCTTTACAATATATATAATATGTCCTGAATAAAATATCTTGGGATAAATGAATGACAAGTGAAAAATTTATTTTTATTTTTATTTTTTTTTAATTTTTTTTAATTTTTTTTTAATTTTCTTTATTTTTGGGACAGAGAGAGACAGAGCATGAACGGGGGAGGGTCAGAGAGAGAGGGAGACACAGAATCGGAAACAGGCTCCAGGCTCCGAGCCATCAGCCCAGAGCCCGACGCGGGGCTCGAACTCACAGACTGCGAGATCGTGACCTGGCTGAAGTCAGATGCTTAACCGACTGCGCCACCCAGGCGCCCCTGAAAAATTTATTTTTAAGGCAGTTTGATTTTACTTGGAAGTGCATTTAGTAAAATTTGCTTGTCATAGTAGGAAAAAAAATTTGTTTTTAAGAGTTGTCAGATAAAAATACAGGTTGCCCAGTTAAACCTGAATCTTAGATAATGATTTTTTAAAAATGTTTGTTTATTGTTGAGAGAGACAGAGAAACAGCATGAGCAGGGGAGGGGCTGAGAGAGAGAAGGGGACAGAGAATCCCAAGCAGGCTCTGTGCCCTCAGCACAGAGCTGGATGTGGGGCTTGAACTCACAAGTTGTGAGATCATGACCTGTGCTGAAACCAAGAGTCAGACACTTAACCAACTGAGCCACGCAGGTGCCCTGATAATGATTTTTTTTTTAAGGTCCCAAATATTGCATAACACATCATGGTAAGGAAATGTAACATACTGATTAAGTTAAAAGACAGGATTGTTTTGTGGTTATTTATAGAAATGTTGGATTTGTGACAAAATTTTTATAAGTTGTGCTTTGTGTAAATAGATATCTCTTTATATACACACATCTACAATGTGTACATAATAAATATCACTAATGAATTCTGTGCATTATCTTTTAACATTTGCCTGTTTGTCAGTTCTCTCAAGATAACAGACTTTTGAGACAGCAGTTTATCTTCTCTCATAATATCTTTTGCAAATATACTACTACACATTTGAAAGAAAAGACATGTTAAAAGTTTCCTTCTAGGCTTCTTATAATCCAGTCTCCATCAGCCAGCACTCTTCCTGTATTTTGTTCGCGAGGCACTAATTGTCCGCATTTGGCAGCTTTAACACTTCCTGACAGAGAGGCTATTAAGGGGAAGTATTCTCCAATAACTGTCACTGGCTTGAACAAAGAACCTCCAAACTCAATGTGTGGAAACCACTAACATTCTTAAATGACCCTTTTCATGGATTTTTATCCCTTTAAGCTAAAATTTGGAGAATGTAGGGTCAGTGAAAACAGCAAGGTGTAATAAAGCAGTAAACCTTGATTATTTTGGGAGAGTAGAGTGGGAGGTATAGATTTATCTCTGACTTGCAAACAATTGTTATTTGGAAAATCTCATTAGCAGATGTGACTGCTTGGAGTAAAAAAAAAAAAAAGAGAGAGAGAGACTTAAAACTGATGTTGCTTTCAGGACTGCTTTGAACTTAACAAGCACCTATTTGTGGAGCAGACTGGCTAATGAAAGGAAATTAAATTTTTCTGACAACTTCCCCTGCCAACCTCCTTATTCAGGGGATGTTATTAGGTACTGAAGACTTTTAAGGAAGATTTTTTTTTTTTATTAGACATAAATGAACCAGTTATAAACATCCCCCGCCCCTCCTTTTGGGGGAGAATTCTGACATGGTTACTCTACACCTTTAGATTACTAGCTTAAAAGCTTAAAAAATACCAGTCTTCACTTTAATATTTTAAAGTTATTTTTGAAAAATTCAGGCATTCTCACTACCTAATGGTTTCAAAACATTACTGTTATTCCTTGTGATTAGTTTACATCACTGTGATTAGTTTACATCACTGAATTGTAAAGAAAAGTCATATTTACTAGGGAGGCTTGGATGTAACACCTTCTTTTCAGCTGTCTTTATTTTTCCATGGGGAGATGTATCAGGAGTGTCCTGTGCTGGGTGTGTTAGGTGAAAGTTAATGATCAATGAAATGGTTTAGATTCAAGGGAAATTTTTTTCCTTTCAGTTGCATTGGTTGGTATTTGGCAATAATTCTTACATGCATCAACTCTTACCTTGTACTGTTTTGGGAGGCATTTGCTTTCCTTGGCTTTTTTGAAGTTTTCCCCCACAAGTTGGTTCATGGAATTTAAAGTTTTAAATTACTTGTCTTAATAAGATATAAAGATAAAATATGTACCTGACAAAATAATGAAATAAAAAAGAAAAAGTAATGGAAACTACTAAAGGAATTTTTGGGGAGACAATTGACAATTCCTGGAGATATTGGAAATTTACTTTTTTTATTTCTGGAAAATCTTGAGCCTCTCTGAAACAATAGAGAATCAACTCCCCCTGCTGACAGAATCCAGGAAAACATGACATGTAAATATCAGAGGACAGGAACAAGCTGGTTGTAGACAAGCTTTAATGATCTGATTTATGATTCAGTATTGATTGTAAACATCTAAATTCTGCTGTTAAATTCCAGCAACTGCACCAAATCATTTGGCAATTCTGGTAGTGCTTCCTGCCAGCTCATTTCAAACTGCTTTGAGTTTCTTAATATAATAATGATGAGGTAGAATTTACATTCCACTTATGGTATTAATTTTACATTTCTCTGAGAGAAAAGAGTTAGAAGGTTGTAAAATTGAACATTAAATGAATCAGAGGAGACAGTAGTGCAATATATGACTGCCCTAAAGACATTGTGCAATGGCTGATGGGATTAATGTTGGCTCTCATTTCCTGCTTTTACAGGATGCAGATGAAGCTGTCAGAATTGCAAGGGAAATTGGTAAGTTCTTAAATTAACTTTGCTAGAGTTTCTGTGTCTTTCAGCAGATACGGTTGAGTAAACATGTAATAAGTAACCCCATAGAGCAAATAATATTTTAATACATTTAGGATTCTGATTACTTGTCCCTTTGGAAGAATTTATCTGCTGAATTAGCATATTATTAAAGTGAACTTTAAGGAGTAATTTGACTTTTTAATTACAGCTCTTTTGTAAGTTGAAATCACTGGCTAATTAAAAGAAGGAATTGTCTTAACTCTTGAGATTGGATATAATGTAAATTTTATGTATTTAGCTGAATACAACCTATTACAGTTAAAGACATAAATGATTAAAATGAAGATTTCACATTTGACAAGGCTCTTGAAGTTTTTACCTTGTCCTAAGATGTTTTAATAATCTTGCTAGGAAACAGAATTTGAGAAATCAGAACTGGATATTCTAAATTGGAGTAAACGGTAAACTGAAGGACATTTTCATGACTGTGTTACTTGATTGTTTTAGGTACAATTATACTTAGGGCAGGGCTTATCAACTTCTTATTTAAAAAAATATTCCTTTATTGCTCATGACAACTGTTATATTTTCAGTATCTGCCAATTAAAAAAATAGGTGAGGACAAATTGTTACCATGGATTAGTGGTGGTATCCAGTTACTTTACAGTTGTGTTAATCAAATTAGTATTTGTATACATTTGACAGAACTTTGTAGGTTTGTGAGAGAAATCTGACAATGCTCAGCAGTCAGGAAATCTCACCTTCTTAGCATTCCTACACGGATGGGGCCAAACTTTTCAGCATCCCGCATTAACATTTCTTTGGTCCTGTTTTGTCATTAAGATCCACTGTTTGGAATTGTTTTATCCACTGAGAGAACATTTGATTTGGCAACATTTACAGAGTTGTGATACATGGTATATACATCTTATTTCTGAAAGTAATCGATTGCATTAGTAAATACATTCTTTACAATTGGCTCAGGCTAGCTGAACAGTTCTTTAGTGATCTGGAAAGTTGTTGGCTTGTTGTGTCCCTGTTTCTGGTTGGGTCTGGCTAAATTATTTTGGTTTGGCTCATGGTTAAGTGTGTTTTGTTGTTTATTTGTTTTGCAAACATAGCTGCTACTGATACAGATTTGGATTTAAGACCCAGTCTTAGAAAATCTTATTTTATCTGACTATAACATCTCTTCCTTAATCATTTCTTCTGACACATCAACATTTTCAAAAAAACATTTCAGTACTTCACAGGAAGATTTGCTGGATTGCTGAATAAGTTGGACTGCATGGAACTGATTCGTGGTTTATTTCTTTGAGAAAATCAAAAGCGTCTCTCTGAAGTTTGAAATCACTGTCATTCCTCACAGCCTAAGAGGCAGGTAGCATATACCTGCTAGCTTTTGAGGAGACTTTCTTCTAAAGTAATTTCACTTCGTTCTACTGTATACATGTAGATTTAAGAAGTCATCTTTCTAGTTTAGGTGGTATTGTTATTAACTACAGAATAAGATAGACTAGTACTGTTAACACAATAGTATCTACATAAAAAGGACAGAATATTTGGATAAATTTAGAGAAATGAAAGGGATTGGAAGAAAATCTTGAATTATATTGGCATGCCTTATTTCGAATTATGAATCTTCACCTCTTAAGCATTTCCTTTGTGTAAATGGCAGGCTGCAAATGGCTTTGCTTGCTTTTTCATGTCTTGTCCTTTATGTTTTCTTTCTTTTTTTCCCCCAAATAATCTGTGACCTTTAAAATAATCAGTTAATCATAGTGGGACTCTGAACAGTTCTCATCACCTGGCTTTCCTCAGTATTTTAATGCTGTGCTTTGCTCCCCTTTGAGCTAAGGAGTTACTGAATTCCATCGCAGGCTCTTTTCTTTATATTTAGGCGCAACCTTTATGACTCCTTCCTCTTTCCTATCTTCTCATTCTTCTCCAGTTATACCTTCTCATTTGTGAAATAAATGATCGTAATCATGGCTGTGAAGTCTAACACTGCTAGTGTTTTGCTTATGCTGAAAGAAAGGGAAGCCATAAAATTTGAGGTGAAATAAAACATAATAAAGAACCAGGGTCATCAGCCTATTATAAAGCTCTTGGAATTTCCCTGAAAACCCCCCTGAATCACCACAGAAACCTTCCATAAAACTGTTTCCCTGAAGTGCCAGCTTCTAAAATAAATGAAATGAAATTAAATATTATTCCACTCTCAGTATTTTGTATTTTTTGGTGATTCATCAGTTTTGTTTTCTACTCATTTTATTGAGATCTATCACACTTTAACTACATTATGATTTTGATGGGCTTTGGTGAATTCATTTAAGAGTTGAATTAAACATTGCTTCCACAGGAAAATATGCTCCTAGTTCTAAACAACTGAATTATAATCAAACCTTTGAAACTGTCTATTTATGGGTAGCAGATTGACGATGTCATATATACCTATTGACATATTTTTCTGCTTTCCTTCTTTCTGTGTTACCTGGAGAAAATTAAATTGGGCTTTTCTGTGATTCCCTCCTCTCTTGAGTCTTCTCTCCTGGAAACAGGAATCTGTGAGGCCAAAGGAGGAAGCTAACTGCCTTGAGCATTGATGAATTAGGTGTCTTTTACATAATAGTAGCTCTTGTTTATGGAGCATTTTTTCCATGTTGCAGGCACTTTGTGAATGTTATTTCTAATGCTAATTCCTGGGTTAATTATTTTCATTTACATTTAAGAAACTGAGGATTAGAAATGGTAAGTAATTTGCTCAAGGTCACAGAGCTACTGAGTGGTGGACCTGCTTTTAAATATAGGTTCATTTAGCTCCAAAGACTATCGATTTTTCATTATACTTTTCCTAAACTAATGGGATTAGAGGATGAGAGCTAACATTTCAGTCACCACTTGGTGTAAAATACTGTGAGTCACTTAAGCATGTTATATGTGGCATTAAAGAAACAGCTTCGTATCGTCGACAGGGTGAGAGACCATTAGGGCTTAATATGTTACCTCTGTGTACTTGATTTTTGGTCTGCCTTGTCTCCTTCATTCTCACTCCTGATTTTTTCCTTTGACCTCTCGAAGTTTACAGATACAGGGCTATTGATCCCTGGTTTATCTTTAACCCCAGAGATAGACAACAGTAATCAGTAAGACTGATTTGCATTAAAGTTTGATCTTTTTTTACTGGATCAAAGGTCCTTAATACAATCAAGTTGAATTGATTGTTGAAAGGAAAAGAAATTGTAAATCTGAAACCTGTCATTTAATCTGCCCTTTAACTTCCAGATTGTTCTGATTCTTTTCTTTGGCACGCCTTTCTCAACAATTGCAGATCATGTCCGATTTAAATAAATGTTTTCTGATCCCCAGATTCACCATCCTCTAAGCCTGCTTCGTCCACAGTTTCTGCATCTCAGTAAATGTCACTCCCATTTACTCAGTGGCTAAAGCTAAAACCCAAGATCTATCCTGGTGCCATTGCCCTGTCATCCTAATGTCAATATATCAATAGATACTGTCAGTCCTTCATTCAGAATACCTCCTGTGTTCACTACTCACTATCTGTACGACTAGTACCCTCTCCCAAACTACCATTGTCCTCTCGGGGACTGTGACAATAGTTTCTCTGCTTCTTTTCTTAAACACTTCAAAGCCATTCTTCACATAACAGTTAGTGTGATATTTGAAAACTCTAAATAATAAGGACACACCCCCATCTCATCCCACTCCGTATCTGCTTGAAGCCCTCTAATGGCATTTCCTTGCACTTACATAAAATCAAAATTCCTTAGCCTGATTACAAACCCCAAATGATTTGGCACCTGCTTTCTCTCCAATCACATTTTATACTACTCCCCGCCTTGCCTGCTATACTCTAGTTACACCGGCTTTCTTGAACACCTCAAACTTCAGCCAACATCTGTTGTTGCCTGAGTTGTTAATTTTAGCCATTCTGACAGGTGTGTGGAGTTCTCACCAATAAAGTTGAACAGTGTGCCTTCCAGTTAAAAAAATCCCTGATTTGTAGAAAGTTTGCTGATTTCCATGATGTCACTACTTCTACCATAGCCAATTTCAAGTTACCAATGAGACGTTATTACTTATTTTGAGAGGAAGAGAGAGAACGTGCATGTGTGGAAAAGGGGCAGAGGGAGAGGAAAAATCCTAAGCAGACTCCGTATTGTCAGCGTGGAGCGTGACATGTGCCTTGACGTCATGAACCGTGAGATCGTGACCTGAGCCAAAATCAGGAGTTGGACACTTAACGGACTGAGCCACTCAGGCGCCCTACCAGTGAGACAGTATTGAACGTGGAACTTGGAGAAGTGCAGTAGCATGCCATTTTATAGTATTTCCACCATGCCAACACAACATCAAGAACATAGATATAGCCAGGTGTAGGAAAATAATTAGAAAGTGGTGCATTTTGAGTATTACCAAGTTTTCTGAAAATTTAGCAGTTGGCTCTTCTGAGCTAATAAAAGCCAATTCTAACACACGGCTGGTTCTAGCCAATTGCTATAGACAGAATGTTTGTGTCCTCTCAAAATTCATGTGTGGAAATCTAATTAATCCTCAATGTGATGGTATTTAGAAGTGGGGTCTTTGGGAGGTGATCAGGTCATCAGGACAGAGCCATGTGCCCTGATGAATGGGATTAGCATCCTTATAAAAGAGACCCCAGAAAAAGATATTTGCAAATGACGTATCTGGATACAGGGTTAGTATCCCAAATCTATAAAGAACTTAACCAAACTCAACACCAGAAAAACAAATAATCCAGTGAAGAAATGGGCAGAAGACATGAATAGACAATTTTCCAAAGAAGACATCCGGATGGCCAACAGACACATGAAAAGATGCTCAACATCACTCATCATCAGGGAAATACAAATCAGAGCCACACTGAGATATCACCTCACATGGGTCAGAGTGGCTAAAATGAACAAATCAGGAAACTACAGCTGCTGGCGAGGATGTGGAGAAACGGGAACCTTCCTGCACTGTTGGTGGGAATACAACTGGTGCAGCCACTCTGGAAAACAGTGTGGAGGTTTCACAAAAAAATAGTACTACACTACGACCTAGCAATAGCACTACTAGGAGTTTACCCAGGGATTACAGGAGAACTGATGCATATGGGCACATGTACCCCAGTGTTTATAGCAGCACTTTCTTTCAACAATAGCCAAATTATGGAAA
Source organism: Felis catus (assembly GCF_018350175.1). Lineage (NCBI taxonomy): Eukaryota > Metazoa > Chordata > Mammalia > Carnivora > Felidae > Felis > Felis catus. The sequence continues at coordinate 71,362,161 of NC_058368.1, forward strand.
CAGCCTAAATGTCCATCAACTGATGAGTGGATAAAGAAGACGTGGTTTATATATACAATGGAATACTACTTGGCAGTGAGAAAGAAAAATCCTGCCATTTGCAGCAACGTGGATGGAACTGGAAGGTATTATGCTGAGAAAAATAAGTCATTCAGAGAAGGGCAGAATCTCATGTTTTCACTCATATGTGGATCTTGAGAAACTTAACAGAAGACCATGGGGGAAGGGAAAGGGAAAAAATAGTTACAGAGAGGGAGGGAGGGCAAACCACAAGAGACTCTTAAATACAGAGAGCAAACTGAGGGTGGATGGGGGAGTGGGGGAGAGGCAAAAGTGGGTTATGGGCATTGAGGAGGGCACTTGTTGGGATGAGCACTGGGTGTTGTATGTAAGCCAATTTGACAATAGATTATATTTTTAAAAATTCCATGAAAAAAAAAATAGACCCCAGAGAGCTCCCTTGTCTTTCTCACCATGTGAGGACTCTTGGCTGTTTATGAAACACGAAGTAGGTTCTTACCAGACGCTGAATCTGCTAGCAACTTAATCTTCTATTTCTCAGCCTCCAAAACTATGAGAAATAAATGTTTGTTGTTTAAGTCAAAACAACAACGACAACAACAAAAAGAATATCTACAGAGGATCAGTAAGGAAATACAGATCTTGAACAACACTATAAACCAATTAGGCCTTATATATATAGAATACTTTGCACAACATTAGAAAAATACACATTTTCCTCAAATATTTATTAGAAGGCATGAAGGACTGAATGATTGGGTTATAAAGCATTTTTAAGGAAAGGATAAAATAATGTCAAACCAAACAGTATCTCATAAAGTGTGTTCTTTGTCCTGCAGTGTTCTCAGGACTTATTTCAATATGGAAATATCTCCTTGCCGCTTTTATTGAAGTATATTGATGGATTGCTTTTCTCTTAAAATAGCATGGGATTCCCTGCATTAAACAGATTCTATTTATCTTTGCAAATGGTTGTTTTATGTTCATTTAGTTACTGTTTTGTAATAAAGTTGAACATGTGAGTCAGTTTTCCTTGCATTTCTAGTACTTAAGACAATGCTTATCACATAGTATATATTCAGCAAGTGGTTATTCAGTGAATGAATACAAATAGAAATGTGTATATCAGTATACAAATTAAGTAGTCATACATTAAATTTTTTTTCACAATATTTATAGACCATATTTTGACAGAGATTTTCTCACTTCCTCCCCCCCTTTCCTAATCTTGAATTTTGTAATGGAGATACCTGGGAAGAACTGGAACATTAAGTAAACCATGATAAAGTCTCAGCAAGTAGATAATTAAAAAGTAATCTAAGATTATTCAAGTAAATTTAGTATGTGCTTGTTAACAACTATTCATCAATTCTCAAAGGCTGTCCTTGGATTCATTAGGCTGGGATAATGGCAGTTTTAGGAATCTAAGATTCAGATGTATGAGATTATGTGACTGATCCTTATTGCCTTCTCACTTCTCTCTGATGGTGACATCTTATGTTCTTAGCAAGATAGGCTCTCCCGTGTGTGTGTGCGTGCATGTGTGTGTGGTTTTTCTTTAAGATTTTTATTCTAAGTAATTTCTACACCCAATGTGGGGCTTGAACTTACAACCCCTAGATGAAGAGCTGCACGTTCTACCGACAGAGCCAGCCAGGTGCCCCCTTCCATTGGTTTCTTTTTGATATTAGTCTTCAGACTGCCATGGCCTCTGGCTCTGGTTAGTGGGGAGGAGCTGTGGTCTTGCTTTCTTCTCTGCTCTGGTTCTTTTCCCCTGTCTGTACCTCCCATCTTCCTTTTGACATATCATTACATAAAAAGTTGCTTGTGGTTTTTTTTTTTTTTTTAACATAAGAACAAATTGTGTTAAGAGGGATAAAAATACTTGGCAAATCCCCAAATCTTTTATTTCCTCTATTTCATGCTGTTTATTTCACACATGGTATACGGCTGTGTGGTTGAAGATATATTGAAGAAACCTTTGAAGAACTATTACAGTTTGTATACCTTCTTTTCAATCTCACATTCTGTTAATTTATTTTCCAAATAGGTCCACAGTAGAAGATATGATTAATATGCTAAGGAGATTTAATAAGAAATGCCTAAGGAAAAAGTTAGGTTGAAGAGAATGGTGTTCTTTGTGAAATCCATTAAAAAGTGAGGATTTTTTACCTTGCTCTTTTCCCGTCATTGAAATAATGTGGTCATTCGAAGTCAGAATGATAATCCCTGGGAGATGGGGGAATGAGAGTCCTATGTCCCCTTTCTTCATTTCCCACTGTCACTTAGGGTACTTCTATTTTCTTTTATTACTCCAACATACATGTTTTGGTTTTAGCGTGATTTCACAAGTTCTCACTGTGTATTTTTTCCATATTCTTTCCCATTGCCTCTCTTTTGGTTTTCTCAGTTCTTCCTCATCTTTTGTTTTTCTTGCATACCTTTTCTTTTTTCTGTTCTTCTGTTACACAAGAGGCTGTGTATAATGTTCCAACGGTAATGTGAAAACATTGAGCCTTTGGTTTTTGTTTGGAAACTTGCTGTGTGTGAATCCCTTTTGCTCTAATCTATCAATACATTAAATGTGCTCTATTTTTGTTCCTAGAGCAGAGCTAGGGATCTAATTTTTTATTTGCCCGAGTAGAGGGAAATAGGTAGACAAGATCAGTTTTTCTAAAAAGGATAATTGCTTTTCCTTGCCAAATCAAAACAAGTCATGTTATGTTTTGGTTTACTTTAGCTTATAACATGTCTTGATTGTATTTTTGTGTGTGCAGTATTGGTTCATTCTTATTTAAACTAAATATATTTCTGTAGTTATTTGTGTTGTGTGTGTATGGCCAATGTAGGAAGGGCAAACCATCCTGTGCTCTTTCCACACTTTTAAAAAATTTTCCATTGGGAAAAATAAAGTGATAATAAGGATCACTTACAGTATCTTTTTAGAGAATATATATTATATATCTGCAGTGGTAGTGGAGATATGAGTCATTCATAATTGGACTGTAATACATAACATGTTTACATTCCAGTTACTGGATGATGATAAATCCTAGATAGTATTCGATGCAAATATGTATCACCTCAGTCTAAATGTGTTAACCCAAAGCGTATGGCAAAACTAAGTTGATAATGCTAAAACTATTACTGATTTGGAAAGAAAAGACAGCAATAAGATCAGTAGAAAATGTTATGACCAAGTATACACAACATGAGCAATGCATTGATAATGGAATTCATTACCTCAAATTGCTTGAACTTAAACTACCTCTGTTTGTGTATACAATAGGAGCTTTTCAATGTAGCCAAGTGTTGTGTGACAGCCACATTCCCCAGCAGATTCTGAATTGTACTTTCTTGGAAAGCTCTAGTAATATGCTGGTTTTTATTCAAGTCCATATAGTTGTCATTAGTTCATAAGCCCTCTAGTATTCCACATATTTATTGTCTTCTCTTGTGATCTTAAGCAACAAAGACTATTTCTTTGTCCTGTGTGTTTGCTTCCCAGCAGTCATGTTGTGGGAGCCAGCCTTGTTCTGTGCCAGCCTTGTTCAGGGAATAAGAGGGCTCATGGAAGTTCTGCCATGTGCAGTGTCATGTATCACAGAGGCAGGACGTGGAGAGGTTTCAGTTTCGATATCAGCAATGAGGCTTTTCCCATGATTCACTGTTCACTATTCTATTTCATTTTGTGGTTTTGCTCTTTGTGCATGATAGTCATTATCTCCCAAATCTTGAATTTATCAGCTTCTCTCCATTTCTCGGCTCCTTTTTTTGTTTAAGCTCCTGTCACCTCTTGCTCTGATCACTGTAATAGCCTTTCAAATGTATTCCTTTGTAATAGGTGGAATTCCTTTGGAAACAGGTTCTGGAAGTTTATTGCAGAAATACACTTGGGACCAGTATATGTGAAGGAGTGAAAGACACCAGACTGAAAGAGGAGTTGAGTTGAGATGCAGACTCAACAAATGACTTAGCTGACCCTACAGAGAGTTCCGAGTATTGAGTTGGTTTTTTATAACTGTTTCAATGACATTGGGGCAATGACATTGAACCTTTGTACACCAGTGTCAGCTCACCATTGGGTGTGGGCTGTCCCTAAGATTGGGCAGAAAGCTGAGGACAAGTCAGCTGTTGGTTGCCAATAATATTTCCAGCAGCTGGCAGAATGGCCTGAAGTGGTGATCTGAATTGAAAACCCTATTTCACAGTTTTGATATGTATTTTTCGTAACTGTTCATATCTGGGTATTTTCAGATTTCTGTCTTTCTGGCTCTCTGTTTCTCTCTCTTCTCTCTCCTTTTGTCTTTTTTTTCCCTTTTCTTGTCTTTTTCTTTTCTTTTTTTCTTTTTTCTTTTCTATTTCTATACCCAACATGGGGCTCAAACCCACAACCCTGAGATCAGGAATTGAATGCTCTACTGAGTGAGCCAGCCAGGCGCCCCAGATTTCTATTATGGTTTTTGACTGTGTTTTTTAAGAATGCATTTTAAAATAACTGAAAATTTTCCACTTTTTGTATTATTGATTTTTTTTTAATGTTTACTTATTTTTGAGAGAGAGTGAGTGAGTGAACATGAACAGGGGAGAGACAGAGAGAAAGGGAGAGAGAGAAAATCCTGAGGAGCCTCATGCAGAGGTAGATCCTGTGAACTGTGAGATTATGACCTGAGCCGAAATCAAGGAGTCGAACAGTTAACTGAGCCACCCAGGCACTGCTTATTTTATTGATTTCTAACTTAATTGCTTTCTGTTAAATGAATATGATCTTTTTTATTTAGAATCTTATTTGATAAGAATTACCTTATGGCCAAGGCATGTCACTTTACATCTTACATCCGTGCCTGAAAATAATGTATATTCTCAAATTATGCTGTATTTTATAGATAACCAGTAGGTCAGCACTACCTGTTAGGATGTTCAAATATTCTAGTGATGTTTTGATTATATGATCAATTTGTAAAAGAGTGGATTTTTCAGTTTTTCCTTGCTTGTTAAGGTTTTGCCTCTGTATATTCTTTTTTTTTTTTTTAATTTTTTTTTTCAACGTTTATTTATTTTTGGGACAGAGAGAGACAGAGCATGAACAGGGGAGGGGCAGAGAGAGAGGGAGACACAGAATCGGAAACAGGCTCCAGGCTCTGAGCCATCAGCCCAGAGCCCGACGCGGGGCTTGAACTCACGGACCGTGAGATCGTGACCTGGCTGAAGTCGGACGCTTAACCGACTGTGCCACCCAGGCGCCCCGCCTCTGTATATTCTTAAGATAAGTTAATAAGTAAGATAACAGCATAACATGTATCTTCTTGGCTAATTTTACTTCTTAGCAAAGTGTAGTGACTTTTTGGCTTTTAAATCTGGTTTTATGTGATGATAATATGTCTAAGCCACCTTATTTTGGTCTTTTCTTTGTATGTTCCTCCAACTTTTCAATCAACCAGTGAATCATTGTTTTAGGTGTATCTCTTGAAAGTATATAGACTGATGTTTGTTTTGTTTCTATTCAGATTAGCAGTGTCCTTTTTTTTAATGTTTGTTTATTTTTGAGAGAGAGAGAGAGAGAGAGAGAGAGCGAGAGAGAGAGCGCACACTTGTGCACAAGTTGGGGAGGGGCAGAGAGAGAGGGAGAGAGAGAATCCCAAGTAGGCCCTGTGCTTTTAGCATGGAGCCCAATGCAGGGCTCAGTCTCGTGAACTGTAAGATGATGAACTAAGCTGAAATCAAGAGTTGAATGCCCAACCCACTGAACCACCAGGTGCCCCTATTTTGTGTTCTTTCTTGAAAGATGTTTTGCCACATGTGCATATCTAGATTGATAGAGGTTTTCTGTCAGCATAGTGCTGAAATGGTTGTGCTGTGTTCTGTAGCTGTTGAAGAGATAGCTCTAATTTTTGTTACTTGACAAAAATAGAGTCTGTTCTTTTTGTCTGCTTCCTAAAATCGTTTTTATTGATGTATATTTTATGAAGAATAAAGCCTAGCTATTTTAAGTGTACACCTTAGTGAACTTTAATAAATGCAGCCAAAATTAAGATCTAGAACATTGTTATCCTTTTTGAAAATGTCCCTTCCTCCATTTTACATTTCCACAAAAGTGTTTGAGAGTTCCAGTTATTCCAGAAAAACTCTTAACATTGCCTGTCTTTTTAACTTTAGTTATTCTGATGGATGTGTAAGTTTTATTTCAGTGTGATTATAATTATATTTCCTTAATACCTAATACATAATATGAGTATATTTTCACATGCCTAATGCTTTCACATTCATTAATCTTCTTTTGTGAACTGTCTTTTCAAATGTTTGTCCCCCTTTAAATGATTAATAGACTTAATTATTTTTTAAGCACCATTTTAGATTTACAGAATAATTGAACACATCGTTAAGTACCTGCGGTTCTATATACATCCCCACCCCCAGCACACTGCAGTTTCCCCAATTGTTAACACTTGGTGTTAGTGTGGTGCATTTGTTACAATTAACAAACCAACCTTGATACATTATTAACTACAGTCCACAGTTTACAGTAAGGTTCCCTGTTTGCATTGTGTAGTTCTATGTGTTTTGACAAATGCATAGTGACTCGATTCTACCATTATAGTTTCATACAAAATAGTTTCCCTTGTGCTTCATGTTTTCAATCCTCCTCTCCCTACCCCTGCAACCCTTGGGACACACTGCTTACTACCTCTATGCTTTTGCCTTTTCCAGAGTGTCATATAGTTGGAATCATACAGTATGTAGCCTTTTCAGATGGGCTTTTTTTTTTCACTTAGCTGTATGTATGTAAAAGTTCCTCCATGTCTTTTTGTGGCTTGATAGCTCATTTCTTCTAATTATTGAATAATATTCTATTGTATGGATATACAACAGATTGTTTATCCATTCACATTTTGAAAGAGATCTTGGTTTCCAGTTTTTGGCAATTGTGGACAAGGTTTTTGTATGCAGGTTTTTGTGTGGATATGAATTTTCAACTTAGTTGGGTATATACTCAGGACTCTGACTACTGGGTTGTAGGGTAAGATTATTTTACATGCCCACCAGCAGTGAATATGCATTCCTGTTGCTCTCTTGTTGCTTTACATCCTTGATAGCTTTTGATATTGTGCATGTTTTTGTTATTAGCCATTCTAATAGGAATATAGTAGTATATCATTTTAATTTGCATTTCCCTGAATGCAAAGGTGTGAGCATCTTTTTCTATGTTTGCTATCTTTGCATTCTTCTTTATAGAGGTGTGTCTTCAAATCTTTTACTGATTTTTTTTTTTAAGAGAGAAAGAGAGAGTGCGAGCTGGGGAGAGGGACAGAGTGGGGGAGAGAGAGAATCTCAAGCAGGCTGCATGCTCAGCACAGAGCCCAATGTGGGGCTTGATGCCATCACCCTGGGATCGTGACCTGAGCCGAAATCAAGAGTTGGATGCTCGACTGACTGAGCCACCCACGCACCTCTTTTGCTGATTTTACATTGGGTTTTCTTACTGTTGGGTTTTAAGAACTCTATTTTAGATACAAATTCTTTATCAGATACATGTTTTGAACATATTTATCAATGTTTTTCTCTTATGGATTGTGCTTTGGATGTTGTATCTCATTGTAACTCATGTAACTCATTGTCGGGGTGCCAGGGTGGCCCAGTCGGTTAAGTGTCTGACTTTGGTTCAGGTCATGATCTTGTGGTTTCTGAGTCTGAGCCCCGTGTTGGTCTCTGTGCTGACAGCTCAGAGCCTGGGGCCTGCTTTGGATTCTGTGTCTCCCTCTCTCAGTGCCCCTCCCTGCTCATGCTCTGTCTCTTTCTGTCTCTCAAAAATGAATAAACATTGAAAAAAATTTTTTTTATTTTAAAAACTCACTGTCAAACCCAGGGTCATCTAGAACATCTAGATCATTCATCTTCTAGAACTTTGGTTGTTTTTATATTCAGGTCTAAGATCCACTTTGAGTTACCTTTTAAGGATTGTGTCTAGATTAGTTTTTTGTGTGTGTATGGATGTCCATTTCTAGCACTATTTGTTGAAGCGACTTTCCTTTGTTGAATTGCTATTGCTTTTGCTTCTTTGCCAGAGATCAGTTGACTCTGTTCATGTGTGTCTATTTTTGGTCTCTTTATTCTATTCCATTGATTAATTTGTTTGTTCTTTTACCGATACCATGCTGACTATAGCTTTATAATAAGTCTTGAAATTGGGTGGTGCCAATCTTTGTCTTTTAAATAACTTAAAAAAATTATTTTCAAGAGTACAAGCAGGGGACGGGGAGGGGGGGAGGGAGGGAGGGAGGGGGAGAGAGAGAGAGAGAGAGAGAGAGAGAGAGAGAGAGAGAGAATGAATGAATCTCAAGTAGGCTCCACAGTCTGTGCAGAGCCTGATGCACAGTTCAACCCCATGACGCTGGGATCATGAAATGGGCTGAAATCAAGAGTTGGATGCTCAACCAACTGGGTCACCTGGTCGGCCCTGTATCAATATTTTGAAATTGTTATTTTCCTTTACTATTAGTGATTCTGGGCCTTTTGTTTTCTGTATAAATATTAAAATCAGTTTGTTGATATCCACAAAATAACTTGCTGGGATTTTGATTGGGATTTATTGCATCTGTAGATCAGGTTGAGGAGAATTGGTATCTTAACAATATTGTCTTCCTATTCATACACATGAATATTTCTCCATTTATTTAAATCTTCCTTAATTTTATTTGAACTTTGTAGCTTTCCTCATATAGGTACCATACATTTTTTGTTAGATTTATGCCTAATTTTTTTTTGGGGGGGGGTGCTAATGTAAATAGTACTGTGTTTTAAATTTCAAATTCCAAGTTTTCATTAGTGGTACACAGGAGTGTAATCAACTTTTTACATTGACCTTGTATCCTGCAACCTTGTTACAATTCATTTATTAGTTCTAGACATTTTTTGGTTGTTGTGTTGACTCTTCGAGATTTTCTTTATAGACATCCTATTACCTGCTAATGAGTTTTATTTCTTCCCAATGTGTTTACCTTTTTCTTGTCTTATTGCATAAAATAGAACTTGTATAGAATGTTGAATAGGAGTGCTAAGAGGGGACATCCTTACCTTGTTCATGAACTTAAGGGGAAAGCATCTAGGTTCTCATCACTAACTTTAAGGTTAGATGTAGGTTTTTATAGATGTTCTTTATGAAGTTTAAGAACTTCCAATTTGTAGCCTGCTGAGCTCAGTGGGTGCTAGATTCTGTCAAATACTTTTTGCATCTGCTCCTATAGTTCTATCATATTTTTTCTTCTTTAGCCTGTTGATGTGATGGATTACATTAATTGATGTTTCAAGTGTTGGAATAACCTTGCTTACTAGGAATAAATCCCATGTGGTCATGGTATAATTCTTTTTTATACATTGTTGGATCTTTTCCTTTTAGTTGTTTTATTTTAATTAAAAAATTAATGTTTATTTATTTTTGAGAGAGAGAGGGAGAGAGACAGAGTGCAAATGGGGAGGGACAGAGAGAGAGGGAGACACAGAATCTGAAGCAGGCTCCAGGCTCTGAGCTATTAGCACAGACCCTGACATGGGGCTTGAATCCACAGACTGTGAGATCATGACATGAGCTGAAGTCAGACACTCAACTGACTGAGCCACCCAGGAGCCCCATTTTAACTTTTTGTTTTAAAGTTTAGAGAGAGAGAGAGAGAGAGAGAGAGAGAGAGAGAGAGAGAGAGACAGACAGACAATGTGAGTGGGGGAGGGGCAGAGAGAGAGAGAGGGAGACAGAGAATCCCAAGCAGGCTCCACACTGTCAACTCGGAGCCTGAATTAGGACTTGAACTCATGAAACTGTGAGTGCATGACCTGAGCTGAAACCAAGAGTCTGATGCTCAACTAACTGAGCCACCTAGGTGCTCCCCAAATTTTAATTTTTAATAATCTTTAAAAATTTCTCCCAACATGATTTTGTTTTCTTTTTAGAAAAAAAATTAATTGGAGTGTAGTTGATGACTTTTTCTTTAAATCCTTTTCCATACTTACAATGTTTCTAATAGCTATAATTTGCAATAGCTGTTGTATGTTTTTCAGTTTGGGGCTTCTTTTCTTTTGACTGTTTTCCTCATGAGGTGATTGCATTTTCTCTCTCTCTCTCTCTCTCTCTTTCTTTTGTTTTTTGTTTTTGTTTTTAAGTACTCTCTACACCCAGCACGGGGCTCAAACTCACAACCCCAAGATCAAGACAAGAGTCCCATGCTGTATGGGGCTGGGATAGTCAGGCATCCCTCTTCACGTGTCTCTTAAGTTTTGATTGGATTGTAAACATTGTGAATGTTATATTTTGTGTTTGGATTTTATCTTAGTGTAAAAGCAGTTAAAATTTATTTTGTTTGATAGGTCAGTTAATTGATGTTCATATTAATACCTTTTAGGTGCTTTTTTTTTTTTAAGCTTCCTTAACTCAAGCATAGCTTTACCTGGTACTGTGATTCAACAAGTTTGTGTTAAGCCATCTTGTACCTTCCACTCTTCCTTTCCTTGAGTTCATAATTTTAATTTCATTAAACATCTATGGTTTCTTGTTACAACATAAACTCTTAATGTTTTAGGCTGGGGAGAGAGGTGAGAAAAAAAAAAATAGAGAATTCCAGTGACCACTGTATAGTCTGAGGGGACCAACTATAGTGGCAGAGAGTTGTGTTAGGAGGCTACTACAGGGATCCTATAAAGAGGTAATGGTAGTTTGTATAAGTGTTGTGATCATGGAGATAAAGAATAGTGAAGAAACTGGATTTTTTAGTACTTTGTAACTGTTGCATACTATCCAACAGTTACAGTCCTAGACATATACCTCTTGCACAGGGTTCCAAGCTACAGATACAGAAATACTCATGGGAGCATTGTATGTATAGATCTGAATGTCTATTCACACTAGAATGAATAATGTGAGTTTATACAGTGAAATATAGTACTAAAAATAAAGGATTTGCAAGTACTGAAATTGTTAATTAATACATTTTATTTAGTAAGTACATTTTGCATTCTCTTCTCCAGGCCCTCTTTTAGTCATTGGAGAAACAACAGTGAGAAGAGGCAAAAATTGTCAGCATTTTTAAAAACTCATTTTGCTATAAGCAGTGTAAAAATTATATAAAGCAAGACTCATTAAAGTTTATTATTACTATTGGGTGGAATATTGTTTGAGTATAGGATATTCACAGTTTCCAAAGGTTGATCTACAGATCGTCTGCTAATTATAAACTGAAAATGGCATATTTTTCATGAGGAAATTTAATGGTCACCATCTTAAGCAATCAAACTTCTTCATCAGGAAATGGACAATTAGACTTTTTTTTTCTTTCTGATGTGATATAATAATTAGGGTACAATTTCAGTTATGTAGTATTAACAGATTTTTATTCTGAATCTAATAATGAGACAATCAGGTAAATTGAAATTGTAGGATATTGTATGCAACAGTAGTTTGGATTTTTCAAAATATCACTTTCATGTAGGATAGCCCCTCCCATAAATATACACACAAACTCCAAATCAAAAAGGTAATAAGTGAACTATTCAAGGAGAGAAAAGGAATCTAACCAATGCAATGCATAATACTTGATTTCCCTGTAATTATAATATACAGCTGTTAGCTGGAGATTTCCTTCCTGGCTGTCTGAGAAACTCCCCGCCCCCCCCCCCCCCGCCCCCTCCATTCTTTTGTTCTCTCTTCTGAGGTTCCATTATGAGATTCTATTCTGTCCGTCTGGAGGACTGTCCTATTCTCTGAAATAGCTTTCATTTTCTTTTAATTCTGAACCCTACTTTTAGGAAATAAAGGCCTAATTATAAATGTTTTCCAACTGTTTTTAAAAGAACACCCCCCCCCCCAATTATATGTTCTCTTTGATGCTGGAGAGATTTCTGATTTATACTATCAAATTAGGATTAGGACACTTTCCAAGAAATATTTCACTTTTTACTTTTTTTTTCCCCATTTTTCATCTCCATCAGTCATTATATTCTATGAAATCTTAACTCAAGAAACTGAAGGTGAAGAACCACATAAAATTCTTTATTTTATGACTATTGCATCACTGAGGTATCATTTACCAGCTTTAAGTTACCAAGTTGTTACACCGAGTATAGGGGCAGATTTTGCTTGAAGGGGGAGGTTATGTATGTATTGTGTCTTATATGGGTCAACGTGGTGCTATCAGTTTTCAAAAGAAAAAAAAAAAGTTCCTTTAGACCTGTAATCCATAACAAAATGGGAAAGTGCCTAAACTCCCAGAATCTTCCTTCATTTCCTTATCGTCCATATCCACACTATCAGCAAGTCAAGCTGACTCTATCTCTAAAACAAACTGCAAGCCTTTGTTTCTTCCAGCCATGGAAGCCACAGTTGGCTCACCCTTAGAACATTGCAGAAGCTTCTTAATCAGTCTCCCTGTGCCCACCTTTGTCCTCAGACAGTTCATCCCTTGCGGAACAGCCAAAGTGATCTTCACAAACCCAACATTAGGTTGCTGCCCTCTCCTGTATTGTAGCCTTTCCAACTCATTCTTTCTGTCACGAATGTTCCTCTCTCACTGGTTTTCAGAGGGCAGGCTCCAGCTCAGTCAAGTCTCAGTTTCAGTATGTTTTCTCGGAGAAGGCTTCAAGGAAAAGGAACCCTGATCACCCCCAGTCACATCCTTCTGTTGTCTTTATTATACTCCCCGCCCCCTTATGTGTTGTGTGTATATTCATGTTTATGCATGAGTATGCATATTCAGGTGCCTGTGTACTTATACATCATTGTCCACTAGATGGTAAGTGCCATGAGAGCAGAGAACTTTCTGAATTGTTTATCTTTGTGTCCCCAGGAGCCAGATTGGTGCTTGGCACATAGTGTTTACTGAGTGTATATTTTTGAGTTGATGAATGGAAATTTGGTAGAGAGTTAGAAAGAAAGAGGATTGCTGCTTTCTGGTGGAAAGTAAGACCTGTTGATTGCTGGGGGGACAGGAGACCAGACCTGCCCTTGAAGTTTGAGGACAGAAAGGGAGCAATAGTGATTTGGTAACCTGAGTTTCTGTACTTCCTTAAATATTTAATTTTTTTCCTCATGTAGTATTTAGTAGGTTTCTTTTTGGAAACATTAGGTGGGAGGGAAATAAAGAATGGAGACTCGCTGCATGTTGGAGTTGAGAGTGTTTGCAGGAGCGTCACTGGGTGGTGAGGCCAGGTAGTGGGAGTAGGCATCTGGGGAGAGGAGAAGAAACCTGTGGAAGAACTTGCCAACAGCACCAGGACCTGTGGTATCTTTTTTTTTTTTTTTTTTTAAGCAATCTTTTCATACCAAGAGTTCTTCTCCTTTTAAAAACCTTAGAGAAATTTGTTTTGTTCTGAGGGAGGTTGTTCTGCTTCAAATCTATGGCAACCAAATAATATTAAAGAACTGCATCATAGTACTCAGAAGTGAGTACTCCAATGGATAATAAATTGGGGTAGAACATGAGTGGAAATTTTGGGTCTAGACCAGGTAAAGTGAGGGAGTGGTGACAGCCATCTACTTGACTATTTTGGATTTTTCTAGGAATTTTTACTTTCGGTTGAATCTTTTTACCTTTTCTTCCAGTTCCTGGTCCCCCATGACTTACCCCATTTAGAGTTTCAGAGACACAGTAAGAAAGTAGGGATGAGGGACTGGGCGCTTTGATACTATTTAACATCATCTGTGTGGAATATTGTTTCCCCTCCTCTTGAAATGGCTAGGTCTAGTTTCTGCATGGCATGGTGACAACATAAAAATATGTTCTGTCTGAAATTTAATGACTTATTTGGCATAGGAAGTGGAGTATAAAACCTTAGTTTTATATTATTTCCAATTATAGTTCAGAAATTAGATCGAGTTGGTGACTGTAATGTCATCACTAGCTTATGCCAGTTTCTTCTTCCCTCCCGATTGTGTTATATTTGACTTGTTAGTTTCATCAGAGAGTCTTGTCTTCCTGGGTTATATGTATTGACAGGTCTCATGCTACATTGCCTCCTTTTGGGGGGACCATATGTAATTGCCTTATTATGTATTACCTTGTTGCCTAACAATGACTCATCTTTTCTGAGCATATAATAATTTCTTGTTGACAAGTTACTTCTTCTGTTTTGTTTCCCCATCTAGTTCCTTCTGACCAAGGACACTTTCCCAGTCTTATTTTGAACTAGGGTCCATAGTAAATAAGATGAGATTAATACTGAAATCAGAATAACTGCAAATTTCCTAATCCTCAGAGGGAACTGAAAACAGAGATACGGGATATAGATAGATTACCTTCTGTGGTTTCCTGTTTCGTGTTTGTATGGATAAATAGTTTTGGATGGTGAAGTGATAACATGTTTTTTGGGGTATGGATCCATTTGTTTAAATTAAAAAAAAATTTTTTTTAATCTTTATTTTTGAGAGAGAGGGAGGGAGGGGGAGGGACAGAGAGAGAGAGGGAGACACAGAATCTGAATCAGGCTCCAGGCTCTGAGCTATCAGTGCAGAGCCTGACACGGGCCTCGAACTCACAAACTGCAAGATCATGACCTGAGGTGAAGTCCCTTAACTGACGAGCCACCCAGGCACCCCACCATTTGTTTAAATTTTTGATTTAAATTTTATTTAAATTTTAATGATTTCTTAAGCATGCCAGTTTCTAATTTGTAGGTATTATTTCTTCACTACTCCAAAACAGGCTGATTCCTCATGAATGATTTCAATCTGATTCCTTTATGGGACATTCCTGTGAGGCCACAGCATGGAAAGAGACGAATACTCCTTTTTTTTTTTTCACTCTTGTGCAGGGTCTGTGGCATGCAAAAGTGTGAAGCATATTTTTCCCCTAATTTATGTTTCGGTTCTCTTTTTCTTCTGCCATCCTGCGGATACTCTACAGCTGGATTATTTTAGTCATTCCTTAAGCCAATCCCATGCTTCCCTGCCTGTTTTGTTCCTGCTATTCCTGCCTAAAGTGTTCAAATCCTGCTCATCCTTCACAGCCTCACGTAAATATTTGGTCCTTGCTGTAAGATGATTTCCTTAATCGCTTTCCTCTTACCTTGTTGTACTTTTCTCTTCTGAATTCCCAGTGATAGAATTATTTGGGTACTTTCCCTCTCTCTTCCTAGATTCTGACACTCCAGTGTAAAAACAGTATTGTTAATCTTTTTTCTCACTGCACTTAGCATTGCTTTTAAAATATTGTCCCACATAAATATAACCAACATGAGAATTTTAAAAATTGAATTAATTATGAAACACATAGAAAGCAAGTGCCATTTTAACTAAGTTGAAGTTAAGAGCTATGTTTTGTGGCTTAGGGGCTAAAGGTCTATGACATTTGGCTCTCTCTTCCTTTTCCTCTAAGATCCTATAGCTAGAGTGTAGTGCTGTTAGAGCATCACAGGCCAGGAAGAGTCTTCCTGGTGCTCACTGTTTTCTTTCTTCAGAAAAGATCATAAACAAGTGGTCTCGGACACAAGTGTATCTACCTTGTTTTCAGGAAACCTCTAAGCAAGGAGGCTTTTATAACTTTTCTTGGTAACTCAAGCTGTCACAAACCTTAGAATAATATAAATACTAAAAAAACAATCTTATGTCATTTTCTCTTATCAGACTTTAGCTGGAGATGTCATTTGTTTGGGTCTTACTTTGTGTTTTCATCACACTTGCTAGCATATGCATTCCTTGTTGAATCAGTGGGATAGTGCAGTAGCCTCTCCATTGATAACAGCGAGTCCTGGACCTTCTGCTTCCACCCATGATAGAATAATGTGACTTGATTTCTCCCCAAATCATTGTGTCAGTTTTTGCTGATAAAAGCTGCAGGGGTTCCCTGTGAATTTTCAGATGAAAATACCTCAAATACATGTAAATCATTACTTTTGAAAAAGGGAGTTTAATTTGTGATGCATGCAAACAGTACTTTGGAGGAATTGTGTGTGTGTGTAAATGTCATAAAAGTTGCTTCTTGTATCTTTGGTTAGTTAATATTATATGTGCTTCTATTTTTGGAATCCTCTGTCAAATAACTTATTTATGTTTTCTTAGCTTTTTATTTCATTACTGGTAAAAATGTTATATTTATTGATACAAATAGTCTTTTTCTTTCGAAATGATCACCTCTCATTTTTAAAATATATATGAGATCATTACACTGGTGTTATTTTCCTGACTCTAAAGAAAGGAACTTTTAAATAAATTAGTTATTGTCTTCTGTGTTATTGAACATGTGGTCAGTTGTCATGTTCATGCATCCAGATGATCAAAGTCTGAACTTCTGTTTAATTCTTCCCTGCTGTTAGGCTACCCTGTCATGATCAAGGCCTCAGCAGGTGGTGGTGGGAAAGGCATGCGAATCGCCTGGGATGATGAAGAGACCAGGTGAGGTGCTGTCCAAAATCTACTTTTGATGAAAATTGCAGTTACTGGAGTTTTATTAAACTGACAAGTAAACAGATACCAAATGTGTAATGGAATAATTACAATAACCAGATAATTTTTACTCTTTTAGATGGGAAAAAATGGAGATTATGCAGAAAACTTTCTTGTTTATATGTTGATGATGATTGTTAGAGAAAGGTTCTTACTTTTTTATGCATTAACAAAGGAGGATTGTCTTTTTGTTTTTATATTATATTTTAAAAATTATAGTCATGATTCTGTTTTTTAGGCAAAAGCTACTAACATTTGATGTATATTCTGAGTGTGGTCAGAAGATTTGAAGAAAATATATTTAAAGGCAGTTATGATTTCATTCGTGCATTAGTCAGTGTGTACTTTCTATAGCTTGTCTATAAAAATGGCGAACTACTTCAATAATTCTATACTGTGGAATATATTTCTTCTGAATTTGAAACTACTAAATGTCCTTTATATACAATGCACTCTGTTGTAAATGTAGACCAGTTTCTTATTAGTAGTTTCAGAAATCAAAAGTAACTTTTAAAACCAAATTTTAAAAATCCAATGCATTGATGACATCATGGTGATTAAAAAATAACTTTTTTGGGAAAACTGCATAGTACAAACAGGTTTTAGGCGCTTCTATGTAGGTTTGTGTTTTTATGGATTTTCAGATATGGCAGAAGAAATTTATCTCATTTTTTTTGGAGGGTTGGAGGGGATAAACAATGACTTAATTATTGTCTTATGTTGCTTTTTGGTGCCCTTTTTCTACCCAGAAGTAATGTGGTCTTCCAGATCGTTCTGCTTTCTTCAGTTCCTTTGCTTTTCCTTTCCTCCCCACTCCCCCATATCTCTCAAAAACAGAAGTCTGGAGCAGTTGTCGTGAAAGTTGTTCACTACAAACCTAATTCAAAAATTAGGTTCTAAAGTGTACAAGCAAGGTAAAAATTTTCTCAAGGCAATATATTATTACCCTTTAAAATCTTGGGGCGCCTGGGTGGCGCAGTCGGTTAAGCGTCCGACTTCAGCCAGGTCACGATCTCGCGGTCCGTGAGTTCGAGCCCCGCGTCAGGCTCTGGGCTGATGGCTCGGAGCCTGGAGCCTGTTTCCGATTCTGTGTCTCCCTCTCTCTCTGCCCCTCCCCTGTTCATGCTCTGTCTCTCTCTGTCCCAAAAAAAAAACAAAAAACAAAAAACGTTGAAAAAAAAAATCTTTTGGGAAAACATCAGGTTGCAGACTTGCACAGATGATTTTACCTCTAAAGGAAAATTATCTCAGAACACCATTGTTTCTTTGGTTGAGCATCAGAGAAAGTAATTAGTTGTGTTGTGGCTGGCGTTATAAGAGATAACATATACTGCTCTTTAAACCCCAGTCTTGGGCGCCTGGGTGGCAGTTGGTTAAGCATCTGACTTTGGCTCAGATCATGATCTCGAGATTTATGGGTTCGGGCCCCGTGTTGGGCTCTGTGCTGACAGCTCAGAGCCTGACTGTAAGAATAAACTCATTGCATGGAGTGACAATATTGGTTGAGGATCTGTGTGATAGGCACTGTTTTAGTAGTGTTCCAGGAATACAGACAAAATAATCCTTTCCCTATGCAGTTTATATACTAGATCTGGAGTTCTTAACCTTTGAGTTCCCAGCCCCAGGAAATTGAGGAGAGGTTTATGCATCTGAATGAGGGAAAAAAGGGACCAATTTCTTCACTAGCTTGTAGTTGGGATTTAGTGTTTCCTCCAATATAGGCAACCGACTTACAATAGTGGTAATATCGATGAAACTTTGTACCACTTTGGAAGTCACATGTTATCACATTACAGTTGTTGAAGATATCTCTGAGTAACAGTGATTATTATTAGATTTGTTGTTGGAGCTTATTATTATAAAGAACCCCATACATTGTATCCCAAATTTGTTCTTAAAAATATTTTGATGTCTGTAGTTCAGTATAATTTGTTTCGTGTGCAGTCCTATGCATTTTCTTTCTTGCACTTTTGGCCTTGTTTTCACAAGAAGTTCATGTGTTGCATGATTATGCAAAAGAGGTATATAGCATAAATCCAGACAGTAGGAGACACCACTGTGGCCATCTTTGGAAAAGACAATCTGCTGCAGCCTCTTGGTAGGAAAGAATGATGTAATAAAGATAGAAAACACAACTCAACGGTTCTGTAAGAGATGTGTATTTTATAAACTAACTTTTTTTCTCACTGTTTTGCCCTCTTATATGGCACTTACATAGCAATTTCACTGAAAGCTTTAGCACTTACTTTTCATTATTCTTCTTGGGATCTCAGATTGCTTATCCATCATTTCTCCAGGGCTTCCTGTTAGTAGCATATTCTTTTATGGTGAAGATAACTCTTAAATTTCTAGGTATTGAGATTTGCTGTGCTATTAACCAATGGATTTTAATTTAGCATTCAGTATTTTCAGAAATCACTGTATCTATTCATATATTGGGCATCTTTTTGGGTAATAATTTAACCCATTAAATGGCACATTGGTTCAAAATATGTTGATAAAATTAATAAAAATATGTGCACCCATACTTTTCTATCTAAAATATTGCTCTCACTTTGATAAGTCATATCTGAAACTTTGTTGAGATTAATAAAAGTATGACACTATTTGGTTTGATAATACATGCTCTTTATTTTTAAAAAGGTCCTCTGTATCCCCTGTTACTTTGGAAGAATCTGAACTACAGAAAAATTGAGAGAACAGTCCAGAAAATATCCATGGGGTTTTCTTCTGTAGTCACCAGTTGTTAATAGGCCACACTGCATCTACTCCTTGCCTTCTCCCTTCTTAAGGCAGAAATATTTTTTGCATACTCGATAAAAATTTTAGCCTTCTTTGGAAGGAAAATCTGATAGCCATTAATTGCTTTATTATTTTATCCAGAGGAGTGTCTTCCTCTTGTAACATCTTTCCTACGTGGTTTTAGGGAAGTAGCATTTATGGCTTGTCTTAGAATCTTAGAACATCTGAAAGATTAAAAAAAAATAGTGTTGTTATTGTATGTTAAATTAGGGGGAGAATCATGAAGGCTGTTGAAAGTAGACTCAGATATTTTCATAATAACCTCTGGCTTTCTTTTCCCTATCCACATTTCAGTGAAATACGGCATGACTGGAAAATTGATCATGTCTGCATTGTGGAATACCCCTGCTAGATTTCGAGGACTATGAGGGCAGTTTCTGCTTTATTTTTGTATTCCTGTCACCTAAATATGCACCAGGCACATGGTTTCATGATTAGTAAAAACGTATTGAGTGAATGTGTAACTTAGGTATAACAAATGATGTTTTTAATGCAGTTTCCATGAGTTCCAAAATATCCCCGTGATGCTTTCAAATGTGACAATTTATTTGGGTGATTTTGATTTTCACCTTTAGTATTCTTTGTTTAAATGGAAAATGTAAGCTCTGAGTCGTTACAGCAAAGACAAACTGTAAAGTGCCTTGTTTTTCTTTCTGAATCCTCATGTCCCATCTAATAAAAAGTTGGTCATATGGTATTGAAAACAATAATTCATTGTGCTTTAGTTTCTTTGAGCTTTGCAGTCTCCTGAGATCTAAAAACTCCATTCCCCTAAATCAAAGAAGTAATAGAGGACTAAGAAAACCTGATACCTTTTCCCTCAGAACTCTGAGAAATAGGAATTGTTGCAATATGTTTTGAATTTATCTTCTAGTCATTGTTTACTTTCAATGTTGTATTTTTTTAAGCACAAAAACAAAAGTGGTATTTATTTCTAATATTGCCAGATGGAGTGTTTGCAAATTAAAAGATTGGAATAATTTTAATACTGTATTTAAGTACAGATACTTAATTTGAAGATTAATAAGCTATTAATAATGTATAAAAAGAATTAAACTTTATATTCTGAATATATCAGTGAATGGAAAAAAATATACTCATTTAGTTTTAGGTAAGCAAGTGTGAGTTTTTAATAGACCGAATGAGCCCAAGTGTATGAATTTAGTGAGCATATTTTAATTCTAATGATTTAAATGATTACAGTTTGGGAATAAAACATGTAAAGCGATAATCCTATCCATACTTTCTATTTTCAAAAATTGTACTTTCCTAAGTATTAATTTTGAACAAGTCCAGAAATGACTAAGCTGTCATGACCTGTATGGGTGTGTAGAGGGCAATTATATTTAAGTAAAGGTGTGCATTTAAACTATCATGAAATGTTAGTTCTTGAGGATCCTCCTGTTCTGGGTTCATTTTCACAGAGTACTTTGCTGTAGTTTTGCCCCAGTTGTGCCGTTGGTCAGTTTGACCCTTTGCATTTTTGTGTGCGTATTCTGACTCTTGAATCAAATGGACATGCATTTTTGTATTTTTTAGTAATAGAATTAAGGTACATTGGGTTGATGAAATGGAATTTTATGTGATTTGTGTGGTTTATTAAAAATACCTGACTTTTCACAGTGAACTAGGTATTGGTATTCCTATTTCATTACAAAATCTAGGATCAGGGAAGTTAAATCACTGACCGCATGTCACAGAGCTGGTGAGTGTAAGACTTGCAGGTCACCGCAAGTCAATTTAGATACTTGTGCATTAAGTGAATTTTTCTTTGCTTTGTTCATAAGTAAGCCACGATAAATATTTAATTGCTTTGTTTTCTTTTAGATTGAGGGCTGTGTTTGTTTTGTTAGTTTGACTGTTCTTCCTTTTTAAAAATTTTTTCCAGGGATGGTTTTCGATTTTCATCTCAAGAAGCTGCTTCTAGTTTTGGTGATGATAGACTACTAATAGAAAAATTTATTGATAACCCTCGTCATATAGAAATCCAGGTTGGTACATTTTAAGATGTTTTCTAATTATTATGACTTCAAAATAACATCATTGATTCCTATTGGAAACACATCCTTTCTTCCATTTAGAATGATTGTGAATCGTTCTGGTATGTTTCCATAACTTCAAAATAGAGAATGTACATAAATTGATCACTTCCCTTTGGAATTGGGTATACTTTTTGTCAGAGTGCCAGAATGTTGGTCAACAGAGGGAATGATATAAAAATCCTATAGGAACAAGCAGTCCCAAGATGGACCAGGCTGAATACATTGTGCCCAGAGGCTCATTAGCCCTCTTCTGAGACTGGCCATTTCAGAGCTGTTTTTGTTTTGTTTTGTTTTTTAAGTGCTTCATCTGGATTCCTATTATTTCAGTTCACCAAATGTCTGCATGGCTGGCCCACTGAGACAAGCATTCTTCTAGGAGCTGGTAGTAGAGAGATGAGTAAATGATTTACTCTACTCAGGTTAAGATTTTAATCCAACTGCTAAAGTGGTTGTGGGGAGTATGGATTTCAGCAGGACAAACTGGGTTTTCTGAAATGGCACACAGAGGATGATGATGTGTCCTGAATTGCCATTTTTGTCAGAATTGTCTTCATTCTATTTTACACATTAGGGCTATGAATTGAATTAAAATTGATAAAACATAAATATCAAATTTGAAATCATACTGAAATTTAGGTTATTATTTTCCTCATTTCAGTGTGAATAGAGAACCAGAAAACTAATAGGTTATTTGCTGCCCTTGCCCCTTCTGATGGGGCATAGTAAAAGTCCTAGGTTTTGTCATTGTGGTTTTGTTAAGTTTAATTTTCATTTTACATAGATATTATTTATGAGTAGAAAATCTTCATCTAGATCCTCAAATTTTCCAGAATGGGAAAAATGTGCAAACATACATAGTTAGTAGTTAAACATTTTTTTTTTTTAATGTTTGTTTATTTTTGAGAGAGAGAGAGAGAGAGAGACAGAGCATGGGCAGGGGAGGGGCAGAGAGAGAGGAAGACACAGAATCTGAAGCAGGCTCCAGGCCCTGAGCTGTCGGCACAGAGCCCGATGCTGGGCTTGAACCAACGACCCACGAGATCATGACCTGAGCCAAAGTCGGACACTTAACCGACTGAGCCACCCATGCACCCCATCAGTTAGTAGTTTTAAAACGTTGAATATAGTGTATTTATTTCTGAAGTTAGCAGGATTTTTTGTTGTTGTTGGTTTTTTGTTTTTAGATGTTATAAATTGAGATAACACACCTCTTCAGTAAAGTCCACAAATCTTGTGTATGCTTCAATAAAATTCTTGTGCACACATGGAAACCTGTATAGCAACCATCCAGATAGATAGAGAGATGGATAGATAGATAGATAGACATAAGATGTATAGCACATTTCTGTGACATTAGAAGATTTCTTCATACCATTTCCCAGCCAATCCCTGCATTTCGCTACCAAAGTACCTGCTGTTCTGACCTCTAACACCACAGATTATTTTTGTCCTTAAACTTCATATAAATGAAATTATACAATATATATTTGGTTATACGTACTTGGCTTCTTTCACACAATATCATATCTTTGAGATTCTTCCGTGAGGCTGTATGTTATTTATTCATTCTAAGAAATTGTTCTGCAGGGGCACCTGAGTGGCCCAGTTGGCCAAGCGTCTGACTCTTGATTTCGGTTCAGGTCATGATCCCAGGGTCGTGGGATCAAGCCCTGCATCAGGCTCCATGCTGAGTGTGGAGCTTAAGATTCTCTCTCTGCCCCTCTCTCTCGCTTGTACTCTCTCTCTTTCTAAAATAAAAAATAAATAAATCAGAATAAAAAAATAAATTGCTCTGTGATATTTCATTGTTAGAATAACCTGTAATTTATCCATTTTCTTGTTGGTGGGTCTTCTGGTTGTTGTCAGCTTTTTAATGCTGAATAAATTGCTGTGTCTTTTCATGGACATATATATTCTTTCAGATATACTGAGGAGAAATATTACTGGATTACATGGTAATGTTATGTTTAGTTCTAGTAAATACTGTAGTTGTCATATATTTGTATATATTTTTTATTTTTATACAAGTTTTTTTAAGTGTTAGAGAGACAGACAGACACAACAAGTGGGGCAGGGGCAGAGAGAGGAGGGCAGAGGATCTGAAGTGGGCTCTGCGCTGACAGCAGCAAGTCTGACTTGGGGCATGAACTTATGAACCATGAAGTCATAACCCGAGCCGAAGTTAGACGCTCAACTGACTGAGTCTTCCAGGCGCCCCATATATATTTTTAATAAGCTTCACTCCCAGTGGGGGGTTGGAACTCACAACCCTTACATCAAGAGTTGCGTGCTTCACCAGTTGAGTCAGCCAGGTGCCCCTGTCCTTTATATATTTTGGATATTAATCCCTTATTAGATATATCATTTGCAAATATCTTCTCCCATCAGTAGGTTGTCTTTTTGTCTTGTTGATGGTTTCCTTTGCTGTGTGAAAGCTTTTTATTTTGTGGTAGCCCCAATAATTTATTTTTGCTTTTGTTTCCCTTGCCTTAGGGAACATATCTAGAAAAATGTTGCTGTGGCCGATGTCAGAGAAATTACTAGAATTTTTATGGTTTCATGTCTCACATTTCGGTCTTTAATTCATTTGGAGTTTATTTTTGTGTATGGTGTTAAAAAGTGGTCCATTTTCAGGGAGCCAGGGTGGCTCAGTTTTCACCTCAGGTCATGATCTCATGATTCATGAGATTGAGCCCCACATCAGGCTCTGTGCTTACGGTGTGGAGCCTGCTTGGGATTCTCTCGCTGCCCCTCCCTAGCTCACGTGCCCTTGCTCTCTCTCACTGTCTCTCAAAATAAACTTAAAAAAAAAAAAAGTGATCTAGTTTCATTCTTTTACATATAGCTGTCCAGTTTTCACAACACCATTAACTGAAGACACTATCTTTTCCCCATCGTATATTCTTGCCTCCTTTGTCATAGATTAACTGACATAAAATCATGGGTTTATTTCTGGGCACTCTGGTTAGTTCTGTTGATCCATGTGTTTGTTTTTGTGCCGGTACCACACTATTTTGATTACTATTTGTAGTATATCTTGAAATCTGGGATGGTGATACCTTTAAGCTTTGTTGTTCTTAAAATTGCTTTGACTACAAATTTTGGGATTATTTGCTTTTAGTCTGTGAAGAATGTTGTTGCTATTTTGGTAGGGATTACATTAAATTTGTAGATGGCTTTGGGTACTATGGATATCTTAACAATATTCTTCCAGTCCATGAGCATGGAATAGCTTTACATTTGTTTGCGACATCTTCAGTTTCTTTCATCAGTATTTCATAGTTTCCAGAGTAAAGATCTTTCATCTTCTTGGTTATTTTATTCCTAAGTATTGTATTCTTTTTAGTGCAATTATAAATGGAATTGTTTTCTTTATTTCTCTTTCTGCTATTTCATTATTATCATATGGAAATGTGGCTGATTTCTCTATATTGATTTTGTATCCTGCACCTTTACTGAATACATTTATTACTCCTAGTAGTGTTTTTGGTGGAGTCTTTAGAGTTTTCTATGTATGGTATCATGTGTCTGCAAATAGTGACATTTTAACTTCTTCCTTACCAGTTTGGATGCCTTTCATTGCCTGACTGCTGTGGCTAGGACTTACAGTATTTTGTTGACTAAACGAGGCAAGAATGGGCATCCTTGTCTTGTTTTTGATTTTGAGAAAAGTTCTTAATTTTTCACCATTGAGTATGGTGTTAGCTGTGGATTTTTTGCATCTGGCCTTTATTATGCTGATGTACGTTCCCTCTAAACCCACCTGAAGAGTTTTTATCATGAATGGATGTTGAATTTTGTCATGCTTTTTCTGTATCTGCTGAGATGATCATATGATTTTTTTTCATTTTGTTAATGTGGTTATCACACTGATTAATTTGTGAATATTGAACCATCCTTGCATCCCTGGAATAAATTCCACTTGCTCATGGTGAATGGTTCTTTTAATATATTGTTGAATGTGAAGGCCATCTTTGGATATGAGCTACCACAACCCATTCTTCAGGCCCTAATGATCATGTCCTTCCATAAGTAGAATATAAACATCTTCCTTTCAAGACCAGAATCTCTTTTTCAAACTTGGCCTTGCTGTGGATGAGACTTCTTGTGTACAGCTCATTAAAACTGTTCTCCTGATGCAGAGACCTCTGTATTTAAAGACAGTTTGACGCCTCCTTGTCAAACTTGCAATGATGGGAGGAAAGGCTATGACACTGCAATAAGTAGCCCCATTCAACAAGGTAAAAAAAAAAAAAAAAGCTAGGCACACAGTATTTATTGGCTGTTACTTTTTTTTTTTTTGAGAAAGATACAGAGACCAAGTGGGGGAGGGGTAGAGTGAGAAGGAGACAGAATCTCAAGCAGGCTCCATGCTGTCAGCACAGAACCCAATGCCGGCCTCAAACTTACTAACCATGAGATCATTACCTGAGCTGAAACCAAGAGTCTGATTCTTTTTTTTTTTTTTAATTTTTTTTTCAACATTTATTTATTTTTTTGGGGACAGAGAGAGACCGAGCATGAATGGGGGAGGGGCAGAGAGAGAGGGAGACACAGAATCGGAAACAGGCTCCAGGCTCTGAGCCATCAGCCCAGAGCCTGACGCGGGGCTTGAACTCACGGACCGCGAGATCGTGACCTGGCTGAAGTCGGACACTTAACCGACTGCACCACCCAGGCGCCCCGAGTCTGATTCTTAACTAATTGAGCCACTCAGGTGCCCCAGCTTTTATTTAGTATTTGAAAACCAGCAGTTGAAGTAGAGAGCTCTCATAGGAGTTTTTTTGTTGTTGTAATTCTTGGTGAGAGATGATGGCAACTTGGGCCAGGATGTTGGTATTGGAGGAGAGGAAATGTGATTGAATTCTGGATACTCTGTGAAGGTAGACTAGATTTTCTAAAAGATCAGATGTGATGTATAAGAAAAAGTGTAAGACATCAAAGATGGCTTTAGGGTTTGGGCCTGAGGAATTAGAAGACTGGGACTATCTTTTACTGAGGAAGGAAAAAACTATGAGAGATGCATGTTTTAGGGAGGAAATCAGGGTGTGATGTTGGATAAATCACAGTTGAGATATCAAAGTGTAGGTACTAAGTAGACTGTTGGATATTTAAGTCTGTAATTTAGGGGAGATACTTGGGCTGTCCTTCCTGTAAGATCTTACAGGCAAAATTAATTCCCCCTTCTTTGTATTCCTCATCTGTCACTTATTTGTGCTATTAGAAGACCATTTATTTTATCTTTGTCTGACTTTTCCAATAGACCAAGAAGTCCTTGAAGGCAGTTAGTAGGTCTTATTCACATGTGGTTCCAACAACCAGGCCGATGTCTTTCACATTACCAATACTCTCTAAAGCTTCGTCAAGTTGTGTTAAGTAATTATATATCTACATCAGCCTTTATTTTCATTAGTCGTGGCGTATAATCTAGGTGATAATTTTAAACACAGGTGAAAGTGTTTTAAATAGGTAACAGTAATTACTTAAATAGGTAACAGAGATGTTGCTCTATCTGATCTGTGCTTGGAAGTTTTTTATTTTCCTCAATTTGCATTTATATGAGGTGATTTGTGCACACTATAAGGGACATTCAATGAAAAGTGAGCATTCCTTTCACCCTTGTCTCCAAGTCCCCTGGTTTCTGTCCCTAGAAGCAGGCACTGTTACTGTTTTTTGAATATCCTGCCATGGACTGTGAAGTATAGATATGTATGTCACTTACATGCCTATAGATATGTATGAAGCACTTTTCAGTAGGCAGTATTTCTGGGAGATTTTTCCACATTGAGTACCTGCGCATTGGTAAAGGGCTATATTAAAAGTTGTTTTTTTTTTTTAATCATGATGGGGGGCAACTGGCAGGCTCAGTCAGTGGAGCATGCAACTCTTGATCTCAGGGCCCTGAGTTCGAGCCCCACATTAGGTGTAGAGATTACATTTAAAAAAAAATTCATGATGGATTTAAGGATTAACTTCCCTTACAAGCACTTCTTATTTAGATTGTCGGGTCACTTAGTTTCTTCATTTATTTAGTGGAATAAATCCTTGTCAAATTATTTTTGTTGAATGCTTAGGAAATGGCAAGACTTTATAAAAAGAACCAGGAGACTACACAGACTTCAGGGAAAAATAGATGTGATTCTATATATGAATCTAATATGTTATAGTTAGAAATATTTCTGAGAATTCTTGGTTATGGCTTAATTTCTTGGCTGCAAAGTCTGCTTTCACTCCCTTGTCAACTAGAATGAAAAGAAGTAGAATAAATTTAGTGTAAAACTATTTTTCAGGTATGCTTCATGCAGCCACCTTTGAGTCTTAAAAATCAAATTCCAAATTTTTTGACATTTAATTACTGCCGTGTTTTCCTTTGCTTGGATCATTCTTAAGGTATAGATAGGTTTTATTCCTAAAAATTAAGTTTGCATTCATATGTTAACTACTCATTTCATAGTTTGTTATACTTGCTGTAACCATGATCTTTTTTGATTTTATATTTTCAGCAGCCATATAAAATATTAAGATGATGCTATCTGCTATTTATAATGCGTAAGGAAACAGAGTGACTTGCCCAGAGAAGTGAGTTAAAATTGTTGCCTAGCCCAAGCCTTCTAGAGTAGCTTTTACTTCTGTGACCTTAACATATGCATTCAATAATAGTTATCTACTTCTTAATCATGAAAATATATTAATCTGTTCCTAAAAGCAAGCATTCTGTCCAAAAATATTAACCAAGAGCATGTTTTAGGGTTACCAGATTTAGCTGATAAGATACATATTAAATTTGAATTTCAGATAAACTGGTTTTTGTTTTGAAGTGAAGGTACATCCTAGTAAGTATTTGGGACCTATTTTCTTTAAGATTTTTGGTTGTTTATTTAAAATTCAAATTCAACTGGCTATCCTGTTATTTTATCTGGCAGTTCCAGCTCATTTTTCAGTATTACAAATGGGAAAAATCATAATGTGTTACATGGTAACCCCAGACTTTTTATCACTTTCTATAACAAAAAAAAGCACATAAAAACATCCATATATAAATAGCAGACTACATATTGGATGTAAATAAGATAGTATTTCTTGATCAACAGGTATTTAATGATGTTAAAAACAAACCGATGTTTGTGATAACAGTCATGGTTTTCCTAAAGCATCACTGATACCTAGAACATATATTCCCCTTTATTGACACTCAGTTTCCTTCACAAAATTTGTACAATTGATGTGGTATTTCCCCTAGTACATTGGAAATGTAACATGAGAATTTTTTCCTCAAGTCTTTTAAAACATTTTAGTGAGTTTTTGGGGTTGTAAATAGTTTTCCTCTATTAACATCAACCAAAAGAGAAACATATTTGAGAGGTACATGTGTTTTGTGAGGTGTGCTTGGTAAAAACCAATGGTTGTTGCATGGTGAAAATGTTAATTGGGCACATACTCTATAGGTTTGGCAGTATAATTTTTCAAGCGGTGTACTCTGTCAGGTTTTAGGTGATAAACATGGGAATGCTTTGTGGCTCAATGAAAGAGAATGCTCAATTCAGCGAAGAAATCAGAAAGTGGTGGAGGAAGCACCCAGGTAAGAGTTTCTCTCAGTGAGCATTTGTAACAGACTGATTTTGTTTCCTACATTCCTTTCCCATTTTACTGGCTAAAATTGCTTTAATTGCAGTTTGGTAGACATGGTATGATTCTATTGATGTGTATTTTTATAATTAAGAATTTGCCACTTCAGCTTCCTCAGTACTTAGTGCATGACACGTGAGAGAGTTCTTGGGAAAGAAAGGTGGGGTTTTGTTAGAGGAGAGAGTTGAGTGGATAGCCAGCTATGACTTCCACAGGCTTCTAGGGAATAGACCCTGCTAGTGTTTCCAGTCATGTGGAATGTCCAGGATCTTCTGTTGGTGAAAGTTTCATAAAGTCGATCCTGAAGTTTTTAAATTTGTCTTACCATGAAGAGGCTTCTGGAGCATAATTTTTAGAGATTTCTTGATTTATCAGCACTCTTTCAGGCACTTCTCCAAGACACCTTTAGATGTGTTGAATATAGCAATTTCATGGAACTTCATGTCTAATTTGATGCTAGGTTGGTATTTGTATATATCCAAGTTGTCTCTTAGTCCTTAAAAATCCTACTTGAGTGTACATTGTTATTTTTAATAACCAGGCGATAAGGAGTATAGCCAATTATAATTTTGTCATAGCCAGTGTGCCTTGATATATGTGTATAGTTTCTGTAAAAAGTAGATGTGTCTATGAGCAGATTTTTTAATCACAGGGTAATGGCAAAAAGCAAATCCTACTTCAATTATAATGGTTTTTATTTATTTACTTTTAACGTGTATTTTTTAAGGAGAGAGACAGAGCATGAGCAGGGGAGGGGCAGAGAAAGGAGGAGACACAGAAT
The DNA here is from genome assembly GCF_018350175.1 of Felis catus. Lineage (NCBI taxonomy): Eukaryota > Metazoa > Chordata > Mammalia > Carnivora > Felidae > Felis > Felis catus. The sequence continues at coordinate 71,391,853 of NC_058368.1, forward strand.
CCGAAGCAGGCTCCAGGCTCTGAGCTGTCATCATAGAGCCCGTCGTGGGGCTCAAATTCAAGAGCCATGAGCTAAAATTGGGCGCTTAACTGACTGAGCCACCCAGGTGCCCCTGGTTTTTAAATATATGGTATAGTATAGTGGTTTTAAAACATGGTTCCCAAGTTTTTTGCCACTTCTCCTGTTGAGGAGTAGGGGTAGGGATCTGTGTACCTTCCCCCTGGTTTTGTGTTCTGTGACTGTTTGAGCAATAGACTGTGTAGAAGTGATGCTGCCTGAAGGGGCCTTAGGAAACTGCCAGCTTCCACTTCTGTTTTCTTGGGACGCTTAGCTTGAAGAACAGCCCACTGCAGCCTGCACATGGCCTACCCCTGTCTCATGGCCCAGGATCAGGATGTAAGAGGGAAGGAAGAAGAAAAGGCAAAAGCAATGTTTATCTGTATCTTTAGGAAGGATCCCTAAATTTACCCGTGCTAACTTGGTGGTGATCTGGAGTTAGGCACTTTGCTGGGAAGTTGGGAAAAGTCTTTTTTTTTTTTTAATTTTTAATGTTTATTTTTGAGAGAGAGACACACACACAGAGAGAGAGAGAGAGAGAGAGAGAGAGAGAGAGAGAGAGCGCACACACATGTGCAGGGAAAGGGCAGAGAGAGAGAATCGGAAGCAGGTTCCAGGAGCCTGATATAGGGCTCAAACCCACGAGCTTTGAGATCATGACCTGAGCCGAAGTTGGATGCTTAACCGACTAAGCCACCCAGGCACCCCGGGAAAAGTCTTTTTTAAACTAAGTAACTGTGTGTCCTGCTAAAATTCTTCTAGTTGTGTAGAAGGGGACAAGGATTCCTGGTAGAATAATAGTAGTCTCTGACACACTGCTTTTATAATTTGGTGCTATCTTCTTATTGCTTCTAATATAACTAATTTTTTATTTAAAATTCACTCAGGTTTTACCTGGGGGAAAAAACCTTTCACAGACTAGGAACCTTGAATCATTATTTTTGTCTTATTTCTCTCTCTTTCTCTGGAAATGTAAGTTTTTGTTTGAACTCACCTATTCATTGAGAGAAAAAAAGGAAAATTTAAAGCCATAGAAACCAAAAAGAAAACAAAAACAAACAAAAAAAATGGGAACTGATCATTATGCTTGATAGGTATTTGTATATTATTATTTGTGAAATAGTAAAGTAAGTGTAACATGTAGGTTTCAGTTTCTAGATTTTGACTTTACTGCTGTGTTTTATTTGAGTGCGGTGATGAGGTTGCTTATCGCTCTGAGTATTTTTTACTTTACAGTTTATTGAAGACATTTCAGGTTTATTTGCCTGCTGGAGGGTTATTTTGGTATTGTGAAACAAAAGTTTTGAGGATTTATTAGATGTACAATGAGTTCTTGTTATATGTGGTAGTTATGTTTTATAGAGTCCTTGTGAACACTGAATTAGTGAATGCTGAAACATTGTTCCTAGGGGAGACCCAGAGTTACGTTCTGTGAGCCTCTAGTTGGGTCATTTTAATCCCTACATAACCTTGATGAAAATGTCTTGACATAACCTTGTTTTATGTGTGTTTCTGTTGAAAGACACCTTGCTAAATCATGTTGTTGATTCATTAATACTGATCTCATAGCCCCAGTCGGCAGTGCTGTAACACATGCCGGAAGGTAGTTCATCCACCACACGTGTTCTTCTGAAGGCACATCTCATGCTCTGGTTTCTCTTCAAATCGCATAAATCTTTCGCCTTTTACTGAAGGCACATCTCCCAATTTTAGCTTGTGAAAATTTGAATATATGTGTTTAAGTTTTACTAGTTGGAAACAACTACTTGTGCTAAAACTGATGGAAGTTGCAGCATAATGTGGAAAGTTCAAATATTAGTTTTATGAAAAATCTGAAGCTGACTTATTTAAACATGTTAGGCTTAATAACACAAAAAGCACATGTTATAAACACTTGTAAAGCATATAATATAAAATCTTAAATTGATAGAGATCATACCTGAGTAAACTCTAAGAAAATTTTTATACGGTGCACACAAAAGATTACTTTTGTTCAAAATGTTGATTAATCTTTCTGTATTGTCAGCATTTTTCTGGATTCTGAGACTCGAAGAGCGATGGGAGAACAAGCCGTAGCTCTCGCCAAAGCAGTAAAATATTCCTCTGCTGGAACCGTAGAATTCCTTGTGGACTCAAAGAAGAATTTTTATTTTTTGGAAATGAATACGAGACTCCAGGTAACTGTTTTTCATTCCTCACCATGCCTCTATACTTGACCCTCTTCTCCCACCCATTTTTGTTTTCATGAAACTTACAAGTCAACTTCATAAAGTCCTAAAGATTTCATGTTTATGCTTGTGCTAAGACATGTGTTGGGAATGACAGATAACTAACAGGGTAATTTAATGGTCAGTGTCTAGGCCTTCTGCTTTGTTACCGTTAATACTCCATATTGGAAATTTCACTTGGGTTTTTTTCCCCTAACCTCTCTTGATGACCTGTATTAGTCAGGGTTCATGTGCTGTTGAGAGAACTGCTGTGGGTGTGATAAACAGAAAGGGATTAAGTGCTTACAAATCTTTGGAAGAGATGGAGGGAGGAAGGGTCCCTAGAGTAACTTTCAGGAATGGCTCTCAGAACTAGACCAACCAGCCTGGCTTCTAGAGGAACTGCCACCATGATGAGGTTGAGAAGTCAGGCTGCCACCCTGGAACTCTTTTTTTTTTTTTTTTTTCCTTTTCTTTTTTTTCTTTTAACTTGTTTTATTTTTTATTTTTTAAAATTTACATCCAAATTAGTTAGCATATAGTGCAACAATGGTTTCAGGAGCAGATTCCTTAGTGCCCCTTACCCATTTAGCCCAGCCCCCCTCCTACAACCCCTCCCGTAACCCTCAGTTTGTTCTCCATGAGTCTCTTCTGTTTTGTCCCCCTCCCTGTTTTTATATTATTTTTGTTTCCCTTCCCTTATGTTCATCTGTTTTGTCTCTTAAAGTCCTCATATGAGTGAAGTCATATGATTTTTGTCTTTCTCTGATTGACTAATTTCACTTAGTATAATACTCTCCCAGTTCCATCCACATAGTTGCAAATGGCAAGATTTCATTCTTTTTGATTGCCGAGTAGTACTCCATTGTATATATGTGTGTGTGTGTGTACACACACACACACACACGTATACTGCATCTTCTTTATCCATTCATCCATCGATGGACATTTGGGCTCTTTCCATACTTTGGCTATTGTTGATAGTGCTGCTGTAAACATGGGGGTGCATGTGTCCCTTCGAAATGGCACACCTGTATCCCTTAGGTAAATGCCTAGTAGTGCAATTGCTGGGTCGTAGGGTAGTTCTATTTTTAGTTTTTTAAGGAACCTCCATACTATTTTCCAGAGTGACTGCACCAGCTTGCATTCCCAGTGGAATTCTTGACATTAGGGACATACTTCCTCTGTTCTAGTCAAGGTCTAGGAGGACTGGTGGCTTTTATTCCTTCTTCCCCTTTTTCTTTTATTTAAGCTGTAAACTAAAATACACATTCAGAAAAGTACATAAAACACAAATTTAAAGTTGAAAAATTACTATAGCAAAAACCCATGGAAGCATCAAGTGGATCTTGAAGAACCAAAATGCCAGCTTCTTACACCCCCTGCCCAACTTCTTCCCCTTCTAAGGATCCCTTCTCCATCCTTCTAGAGCTATTTCCTATTCTGACTGAATCCCGACTGAATCAGCCAGGATCATGTGATATGTAACTTTTTATACCTTGCTTCTTTTTTCAACATGATAAGATTACACTGTGGGATTGGATTTCATTTATTATGGCAGAATTTATGGTATCTAGATGCGTTTCAGACCAATGTTGTAAATATTTGTTGAGTTTGTGTAAGTATTTACCTTAGCAGTTGTTGCTTAAAACTTAAGATACTTGTGTTTGAAATCACTTTTTTAGCCTGTAGTTTATTGGCGTGAATATCTTTAAGAGTGACAGAATTTTGCGTTTTGGAGATTAATTTGATTTTGATTAAAAATAATGTCTTTGTAACAAAGTATGTCTAATTAGATAATTAGCTGGGAAATCACGTTTTTTATTAAAATGGAGACTTTATCATATCATGATGGGAATACTAGTTTGTAATATGATTTCTGAAGGGAATTTAAAGTGACTACAAGACATTTGTATTTTATTCCAGACGCAAGAGCTACTAGATTGTTTAGGGTAATTATCAGAATTTACAAAATTAATAACAAGTGTTGTCTTCAGGACACTTTATTCCTGTGTGTGTGTGTGTGTGTGTGTGTGTGTGTGTGTGTGCGCGCGCGCGCGCGCACGCATTTTATTTGTTCCTGGCTCATTTATCTCAATCCGAAAGTTTTTCCAAGTTGGCCCCCCCATGGTTGTTTTGGTATAAGACTCTGAAAGTTGGTATTATGCAGTTGATCAAAGTCATTAACTACTTACGTTTACAGTTTATGTCTTAGATAGCTTGTCAGCAAGTTCTGTTCTGTACTCCCAGAAAAAAATTATAAATGAATTTAAAAAATTAGTTTTGTGACAAGTTTTATCTTATTATATCTGATAGTACCTAATTTTATGCTATTTAATATCACACTTTCATCCATTTGTCTTTCCCATTTAATGTTTTATTATTTTTTTATGTGTGTTGACTTCCAGTGACTGTAATCCTATCAGTTATCAGACAAATTAATTTTGATTTTCTAGAAGCACGTGTGTTGAGATATTTCTTGGTGGAAGCTGTAACTGAATGGGAACATGAAAAAAGAACCTTGAATTTCATCGTATTCAGAAAGCCATTCTTACATATTTCAGAGACTTCTTTCTGATATTTAAACAATTCAAATGTTCTTGTAATAGATTTTCTCTTTCAAATTTCTTTACTAACCTTAAATTATAGTACTTAAGGCACATTCACCAAATTCTTTATCTTCTAAGATACATGTTATCTCTAATTAGTGTTTCATTTTGAGCCTGGAGGGCTATAATTTTCTGTGTTCTTTTTTTTTTGTTTTGTTTTGTTTTCTTCCTTGAAATATCTTGATTGGGTTATCACTTTTTCCAGCTTCAGAACTTAACACGCTTTTTTCTGGTTAACAGAAATGTGAGTAGCATCACATTGCTTGATTTTTTTTTTTTTTTTTTGGGGGGGGAGCGAAATTTGAAATACAAATACAGTTTCTCCTTAAAGAGGTGCGACACTGAGAAAGTCACCAGTTTTGGTGCGTGAATGCTTGGTTCAGTTGACTGGCTTTGTTCTCAGTCTGGTCAGAATTTATATGTCAGAATTATCTATGCTGTCCTTGTATATGTTTGATTGTTTTCACAGTCATTAGTTTTCTGTTGCTTAATGAAAAAATTCAAATGCTTCCCCGTTACGGTTCCTTTTTTCTGTATCCTCCACCTTCCCTCAGAGTGTTCTTTCCTGCCACTGTTATTCTTGATATACTAGTTAGGAGAGAGTCCTTTCTTTCCCAAGTGTGCTATTCAGTGTGACCTCTGTGTACCTTTATCATGTCATTCCTTTTGCTTGAAATGCCTCATTTCCTGTAGTAGAAGCTCACATATACATCTACTCACACACACATACCTGTATAGATGTTTCCTTCTCTCCTTACGGAAGACCGAAAAAGGTGATTTTGTTAAAATGCCATTTTAATTAACGAAATTGTATGTAATTCTGCTTGAATAGTTTTAGTTTTGTATCTTAATGATAAAACTAAGAATTGGCAATATTTGGTTTAAAAAAATTCCAAATGGTTCAAAAGAGTATACATTGGAAAAATAACTCTCCATACCACATTTTTATCTCAACCATTTAATTTTCCTCTGGAGGCATCCTTTGTTTTACATCTGTTTACAATGCATCTTTGGTAGTGTTCCATATCTAACTTAAAGCATTATCTTCTTTTTTTATGATTTTTAACATTTAGTTGTAGCTGTACAGTCCTAGAATTTCACCAGTTTCCTGTTGGCAGTTTTTCCAGGATTTTGCTATCACAAATATTGCGATTATGAATGATCCTGTACATCATCATTTTGCACATGTGGAAGTAGAATTGCTGGGGAAATGTGAGCTTTAGTAATTTAGTTAAGTATTATTGGTGTCTTTTATAGGAGAGCTTATTTCTTTATTCCCTGACCAAAAGGATCTTTGACTTTCTGCCTTTGTCTAATAGTGAAAAATAGCATCTCATTTTCATTTTCCTTCTTATGAGTGAGGTTGAATTTTTCTTCATAGACTGATTCACATTCCCTTTTCTTTGAATTGACTATTAGATCCTTAGCCTTTTGTTATTGTAGGTGTCTTTTATTTTTTTTAGGCAATAGGCATTTGTGATATTTTTTTAAAATTTTTTTTTAACGTTTTATTTTATCTTTTTTGAGACACAGAGAGCATGAACGGGAGAAGGTCAGAGAGAGGGAGACACAGAATCTGAAACAGGCTCCAGGCTCTGAGCTGTCAGCACAGAGCCTGATGCGGGGCTTGAACTCACGGACTGCGAGATCATGACCTGAGCCGAGGTTGGCTGCTCAACCGACTGAGCCACCCAGGCGCCCCGGCATTTGTGATATTAAGAGGAAGCAATGCTCTGTGAATATTTTTCACCTTTCTATAGAGTGAGGGCTTGCCTTTTTTTTTTTTAAGTTTACTTATTTATTTTGTTAGAGAGGCATAGAGAGGGGGAGAGAGAGAATCCCAAGTAGGCTCCTCACTGTCAGCACAGAGCCGAATGCGGGGCTCAAACCCACAAACTGTGAGATCGTGACCTGAGCCAAAACCGAGTCAGACACTCAACCGACTGAGCCACCCAGGAGCTCCCCTAGAGTGAGGGCTTTCTAGTCAAAGAAAGACCGTTCGTGCCTAGATTGAAGGATAGTGACTTTAAGACAGAACTGGAGAGAGTCTTATTTTTCCTCAGAGCCATTTGAATTTCCCCTTCCCTCAGAAAGATAGGTGTACATTAGAGCCAGGTTGGCTCGCTCTCCTCAGGGTCAAGGAAGGGCAGATATGGCAGCAACTCTTACATAAGCCCTGAGTTTAATAGTTTTGGGGTTCCTCTCCTGTGCTTCTTACTCTTCTGCATGCGTAGGGAAATAAGGCCTTTATCACATTGCCTTATATGGAATTGAGATGTGGGGAATAGTACTAACATGTTCTATGAGTAAATAATTGGTTTCTTCTCCCATCTACAAACCATTTGTTTCTTGGCAAGATTACCAAATAAATGTGGATTAAAACAAAACAAGACAGGTGTGATTTGTTATTTTTCCTTCTTCACCTCTTGCCTCTTTGACTTGGTATATTGTTTTTTCTTCCTATATAGATATTTTTTGTTTTAAGTCTTACACTTGCATTTTAAATCTCTTATTTTTGGTGTTACAACATACTTAGGCTTTTCCTACTCATTCATAAATTAAATATTTTTCTTACATGTTTTCTTTTAGTACTTACTTCATCTTTCCTGGTGAAGTTTTCACTTTATCTGGAATTTGATTTTATCTATTTAAAACATGGCTACCTGATTGTCACAACCATCTTTGAATAATTTTTCTTTAATGTAGTAATTGGAAGTCACCTTAATTTTATCATGAATTCTCATATGTGTGTAGATCTGTTTTCTTTTTTAACCTTTCTGTTTAATCATGTGTTAGTACCACACGGTTTGGGATGTTATATCTCTGTGTTATAACACAATATCCAGCAGGACTGTTCCTTTCTCATTACTCTTATTTTTTTATTTGATGTTTTAGAATTCGCTTATTTCGTTTATATTTAACCAAAGAAAAAGATTAAAATGATGAAATAGCTGAACTATTAGATAAATGTTTCTAATTTTCCAGAGATATTAAGTCCTTAAAAGATGTTCTTAATAAGAAAAATGGTTATTAAAACCATTTATGTTTTTGTCATCATATTTCTTCATACTTTAATTTGAAAGAATATATTGTTTCCCTTTTACAAAAATGAATGGAAATTGGCATATTTATATTTAATTCTGCTGTCTTTTCCCCCTAACTCTTCATTTTTGCTATTTTTATTATTAGTTTTATATTACTGTAACATTTCTGTAGCAGAACTCTCCTAGTGTCTTCCCTTTTTGTATTTTAACTTGTTTTTATGGTCACCAGCAGCATCTTTCCATAGCCTCATGATTAATCAGTTCTTCATTTTGATTCATCTTATGGTTATATGTTCTTCTTTTTCTTTCTTTTAACAGAACTTATTTTTGAGAGGTATCCATGGTGTATTTTCTGAGTTCTTAGATGGGTGGTAAGGTTGTCTTTATAACTGAAAAATTTCCTTTCACCTGGGTATAAAATTCTGGGGTTTGAGATAGCTGAATTAGCATGTTACTGGACTTTTGATCCAATACCAACCCTTGAGTAACTACCAAAATTCACTAAGAAAACAGAAAGAAAGAAAGGAAGAAAGAAAGAGGAAAAGGAAATAGAGAAAGGAGAGATGAGAAATCACTTGGAAGAGAGAAGGCTCTTTAAACCGATCTGTGTGGGGAACTACAGCTGTAGGGAGGGAACAGCCAGTGCTGCTAGGGAAGGAAGAGCAGGAGGAAAGCTCTTGCTTGTCCTTTGCTTTTGTTTAGGGACAGTTATTGCCCCTCCCTCACAAGGGAGCCTTGTATTGATGGCTCTGACCAATTTGAATTAATTTAGCTGATTCTTTTAATATTTTTTATATCTTTTTAATCACTACATGTACACAGGACTTTCTTGATTTTCCATTTTCTTCTGTCAGCATCTCACTTTGCCCACCCCCTCTGCACAAATGCACATTTCCCATCTTTCTAGTCTACTATGTCATGATTTGGGTTAGCTCAGTGTTTGGGATTTTATTATGACCACAGTGTGAACACTGTTCACAGCAGTCCTGTTGTCACCTAAGATTACTTTCACTTTCCTGCACCAGTTTTTCTTTACTGTTAAAAATTGTCTTTGTTTGCTTAGTTTTCTGTGTGCCTATCACTTATTTATCCAAAAACTTGTCCCATGTTTAAGTATTTGCAAGCACATTGAGTTTTCTGTCAGTTTTACTTTTTGGTAGAAATAGTTGGTTCCTTTTGACTTACTGTAGTCTGGAGTGGTTGCCTTCTACATTTGCATTTTGACTTTTTAGCTGAGATTTCCCTACTTTGTCCTGAAGATTCCTTACACTTCCCTTTTTTGGATCTCTTTTCTCCTGGATTTTTGTCGTAAACATTCGTTTATTCCCTTTTTTCCTGGAACACGTCTTTAAAAGGTAGCTTCCTAAGAACTAGTGCACAGGACCTAAATTATATGAGAATTTGCATGAGTGCAGATGACTCTGTATTAACTTATTGTGGGGAAAAAATCCAGTAGTTTTTATTGTGGTGTAATGTGCATATCATAACATTCATCCATTTTAAGTATACAAACTCAGTAGAGTGAATGTTTGTATCCCTCCAAAATTCGTATGTTAAAACATAACTCCCAAGGTGATGGTATTTGGAGGTGAGGCTTTTGGGAGATGATTAGGTTACGAGGGTGGAGGCCTCACTAATGGAATTTGTGACCTCGTAAAAGAGACCCTAGAGAGCAACCTTCTCCCTTCTGTCATGTGAGGACAGAGTGAGAAAGAAGACTCCCATGTATGAATTGGAAAGTGACTCTCATCAGACATTGCATTGGCTGGCACCTTGATCTTGGACTTCCCAACCTCAGAACTGTGAAAAATAAATTTCTGTTTTTTATAAGCCACCCAGTCCATGTTATTCTGTTACAGCGTCCCAAACGGACTAAGACAAGTCAATAAAATTTAAATAAATATACAGAGTTGTGCTACTAACGCCAGAATCATTCTATAGAACATTTCTATCACCCCATAAAGTTACCTGTGCACATTTGAAGCCATTTCTTTTCTTTTTTAAAAGATTTTATTTTTTTAAAGTAATCTCCACGCCCAATGTGGGGCTCAAATTCACAACCCCAAGATCAAGAGTTGGATACTGTAATGACTGAGCTAGCCAGGTGCCCCTGTAGTCATTCCTTTTTACATCCCCACTCCCAGACAACTGTTAATTTACTTTGTTTCTGTAGTTTCCATATTTTATATTTCTGGACACTTTGTATACGTGAGATCAAACAGTATATGGTCTTTTGTGTCTGACGTCTTAGCATGTTTTTGAGGTTTATTTATGGTGTAGTGTGTTTCAGTAGTCTGTTTTAATTGCTGAATAGTATTCCATTGTGTGGATATCCTATATTTTACTTCCCTACTTATAAGTTTGTGGATATTTTAATTGCGCCCACTTTTTGGCTATTGTGAATAATGCTGCTATGATGATTGAGGTATAAGAGTTTGGACAAATTATTTAATTACTCTTGGGTAGATACATAGAATGGAATTGTTTGTTGTGTGGTAAATTATCAAACTGTCCAGCTGTCTGGACAGCTGTAAAGTGGCTGCACCATTTTACATTTCCATGAATAATGTGTAAGAGTTTCAGTTTCTCTACATTTCCATATCCTTCTGAATAGGTACTTTTTAATTGTCTTTTTCATGATAGCCATTCTAGTGGATACAAAATGCTATCTCTTTGGGGTTTAATTTGCTATTCCCTAATGCTTAGTGATATCAAATCTCTGGGTGCTTATTGGTCAGTCATGTTATCTCCTTTAGTAAAGTGTCTAATCATATCCTTTGCCTAATTTTAAATTGGCTTATCTTATTACTGAGCTGTGGAATTATTATTTTTTTTAAAGATTTTATTTAAGTTATCTCTACACCCAACGTGGGGCTCAAACTCACAACCTTGAGATCAAGAGTTGCACACTCCACTAACTGAGCCAGCCAGCTGCCCCTGTAAGAATTCTTCATACATTCTTGATACAGATATGCAATTTCTAGGTATTTTCTCCCAGTTTGTGGCTTGTCTTTCTATTTTCTTAATGGTGTCTTTTGAAACATAAGTTTTTTACCCATTAAAGCCCAGTTTACTATTTTTTCCTCATTTATGGATTGTGCTTTTGGTATTGTACCTGAGCATTCTTTGTCTAACCTGAGGTCACAAAGACTTTCTCCTGTGTTTTTTTCTAGAATTTTGAGTATAGAATTCTGGATTAGAATTAACTTTCTGTTAGCGTCTTGAAGACCTTTTTCGGCTTTCTTTTAGTTTCGACTTTTGATATTGAGATGTATTCTGATTCTTTTTTTTTTTTTTTTAATTTTTTTTTTCAACGTTTATTTATTTTTGGGACAGAGAGAGACAGAGCATGAACGGGGGAGGGGCAGAGAGAGAGGGAGACACAGAATCAGAAACAGGCTCCAGGCTCTGAGCCATCAGCCCAGAGCCTGATGTGGGGCTCGAACTCACGGACCGCGAGATCGTGACCTGGCTGAAGTCGGACGCTTAACCGACTGCGCCACCCAGGCGCCCCGAGATGTATTCTGATTCTTGACCATTTGTTTAAAAATTTTTCTCCCTCTTGGGGCGCCTGGGTGGATTAGTCAGTTAAGTGTCTGACTTTAGCTCAGGCCATGATGTCACAGCTCGTGGGTTCGAGCCCCGCATCAGGCTCTGTGCTGACAACTCAGAGGCTGGAGCCTACTTCGGATTCTGTGTTTCCCACTCTCTTTGCCCCTCCCCTGCTCACACTCTGTCTCTCTCTCCTTCAAAAATAAATATTTAAAAAATTAAAAAAAAAATTCTCCCTCTAGAAATTTGCAAGATCTTACCTTTGTCTCTAGTTGTGGCCAAAACTGTTAGTTGTCTACCAATTACTACTAATAAGGAAAAATAGCTTTTATCTTTTATTAACGTTGTGAATTATTTTGATACTTTTGCTTTATATTCCTATAATAAATTTTAATTAGACATAATGATTTTCCTTTTGGTGTTTTACTGGATTTTGTGAGCTAATTATAATGATTTTGAATTTTTACTTTTTTAAATACTGTCTTTACCAGACTTAATATTATATGTATTTTTTGAAACTGTGAGAATATTGTATAGGTAATAGGCATTATGTGTTCCTTAAATATTAAAACTCAGATGTGAATCCATTTGTATTGGTATCTTTCTCAGTGGTAGGTCTTTAAACAACTTTCTAATTCCTTTAGTGGTAGACTGTCCATACTTGATGAGGTAATATGATCTATTCATAATCAAGATTATTGAAGGTTAATGATTTATTCATGTTCTTCTAGATTTTTTAAAATCCTTTTTAAGTGTATTTATTTATTTTGTGTGTGTGAGAGAGAGCATGAGCAGGGGAGAGGCAGAGAGAAAGGGAGACAGTCTCTCAGCGCAGAGCCTGATGTGGAGCTCAAACTCATGAACCATGAGATCATGACCCGAGCTGAAGTTGACCAACTGAGCCACTCAGGTGCCTGAGTTCTTTTTTTTTTTTTTTTTTTTTTTTTATTGGATCTATTTGATTTAGAAAGAGATACGTAGAATTTCTCATCATAATTAAAAAAAATAGGAATGCCTGGGTGGCTCAGTTGGTTAAGTGTTTGGCTCAGGTCATGACCTTCACGGTTTATGGGATTGAGCCCTGTATTGGTTTCCATGCTGACAGCCTTGAGCCTGCTTGGGATTCTTGCTCTCCCTCTCTTTCTGCCCCTCCCTCACCTTCTCTCTCAAAAATAAGTAAGTAAATAAATAAAAATATATTTTATCTTTTAGAGAAGTTTTAGGTTTACAGAAAGATGAGTAGGAAGTACAAAGAGTTCCTCTATACCCTTTTACCCATCCAGCCTTAGTTCCCCCTATTATTAATGTTTTGTATTAGTGTGGTATATTTGTTACAATCCATGAACCAGTGTTGACACATTGTTATTAACCAGTAATTTACATTAGGGTTCATTCTTGGTGTTGTACATTCAGTGGGTTTTGACACATATTTGATGACATGTATCCACCATTACAGTGTCATGCAGAGTAGTTTCACTGCTCTAAAAATTCTTGCATTCAGGACCTTCTTGCATTTCTTTCCTTGGCTCTTTCCCTCTTTCTTATTTCTTTCCTTCCCCACCCGCCCCCATCCCTTCCTTCTTTTTCTTCTGCCATGTGTCAGTTTTTCTGTCTCTTTTATGCATGGTAATTGTCAAACATACAGAAGTCCTAAGAAGAGCAAGAGTGGTATGGTAAAGTCCCGTGAATCTGTAACCTAGCTTTGTGTTTACTTTGCTCATATTGTTTTATATAAGCCTTGCTTTTGTCCCTTTTAGAGTATTTTAACAAAAATCTCAGACATTATGTAATTTCATCTGTTACTACTTCAGTGTACATCTATATTCATTCTACAGCAAGTTGTCCTTGCATTTTAAGCAATGTTTACTTTGCATATTTATCTATATATCTATATGTATGGTAGGTATATGTTTATGACATTTTACTTGCATTGTGTACCTTGTATCATTATATCATATCTTTGTCTTGTTTAAAGGGTTTAATTAAAAAAAAATTTTTTTAACATTTATTTTTGAGGGAGACAGTGTGAGAAGGGAAGGGGCAGAGAGACAGAGGGAGACACAGAATCTGAAGCAGGCTCCAGGCTCTGAGCTGTCAGTACAGAGCCCAACATGGGGCTCGAACTCACGAGCCATGAGATTATGACCTGAGCCAAAGTTGGACACTTAACTGACTGAGCCAGACAGGTGCTCTTGTGTTCTGTTATTTGATATTTATGTTGCTCTTCCAGGCTTCTAATTCAAGTTCTAATGGCTACATCTTTTCCTTAAAGTATTCAACTAAGTTGCATAGTTATTTTATCCCAGAAATTCCCCTTGAGCATGGGGGTATGTGTGCATGTGTTACTACCCTTGAAGTTTCTAAATGCCCCATTGCTTTTTTTTTTTTTTCCTCCTGTTCCTCAGCTGCTCTGTTTCACTAGGTGTCTATAGTCATTATTCTGAATGATTGGCCTGTCCCTGATGGATAAGCTGCCTCCCGTGGCTTTACTGTAGTTGATTTTGGGTTCAGTACTGAGTTCTGTTTGTTGTAATATTCAAAGTGGCAGCAGTCCTTCGAGTGGTTGAAGACACAGCCTTATCTACTCCTGAGGTCAGGAAGAGCATATATCTCTTCGTGTTCTCTTCGTCTCCAGGAGAATCCAGCTAATATTCATTCACTACTCAGACTTGTTAGCCGAGTGATCAGGGACTCTCCTGGAGCCTTTAGCAACTGTGTTTTCTGGCAGCATAGATCTCTGCAGGCCAAGCTGTCTCCCTGACCTCTTCTTTCACATCTTTTCCTGGGGATCTCTGAAGCTGGCCTCCAGGTGTCCCCCAGCCCACGGGAGACCACAGCCACCTGCTCTTCATCACTGTTTGCAGTATCCTGAACTGCTCACTGACTCTGGGGGAAATAGAGACCATGGGATTTGGAGTGGAGCGGTGCTGGTTTGGCCATCTTCCAAAGCAGAAATATTTAACCAGGGTTACCTGGATGTCGTTAAGCAGCTTTGGAGGAATCTGTGGACCCTCTGAAATTGGATACATGCTTTTCTAGAGAGAAATTTAGTGAGGTTCTAGACCCTAAAATGGTTCATAACAGCTATAGCTGACTAATGGGCAAGTCCTTTATTCATTGTTTTCATTAATTGCAAACATCCTCTATTCTGATTAGCGCAAGTAAATCCTAGCTCTACTCCTTCCTGGTTGTAGGACTATGAGGAAGTTCCTTAACTTTATTATGCTTCATTACCTGCATCTATAAAGGGACAGTAACTGTAGCATGTGCTCTATAGGATTGTGGGCATTAAATGAGTTAATGCATTTAAAATGCTCAGAAAAGTGCCTGATTTAGACTAAACACTCCTTCTTCCTGAGAATTTCACCATGATATTCTGCATGCTATGTTTGTTAAATGTGGTTAACGTGTTTACTATTACTATTGTCATTATTAGGAAAGCTTGTCAGTAGTCATTTTTTTCAAATGGCAAACTGAGCCACAAATTAATAACTTTTTAAATTATTCTTTTGTCTGTTAACTGCAGAAACATTGTTGCAAATGAACAAATATACTTGCAATAAACCACTTTGAAAGGTATCTTTTTATCATAAGGATATTTGTGCAAGAGACTAGGAGACTAGAAGACTTGGAAATCTAAAAATGAAGCTGATGCGTAAAAGTGTTTGTTACATTCATATGTTATTTTTGCTTAGACCTTTTTGCTAGAAGATTAATGTTAGGACCCTGAATATACCTTTGCAAATTCGTGTGTGTGTATAATTGCTAATTTCCAAGTGTAGGTTGTTTATAGATTTTAGTTCTTTGGGAAAACAGCCTTTATGTAGTCTACAAAGATTATAAGAACTGGAACACTGTCAAGTAGAAAGGAATAATATCTTACAGTAGTGAACGCCCAGGTGTGGTCAGCTGGCTGACCATTCCATATCCTTAAGAAAAGAGAGCTGAATTCTCCCACTTTTGTTAGATTTTAGTCAGTTGCTCATATGTGATTGCCACAGTGAAATCAGAATCTACTTTCACAATGGGATGGAAGAGAAAGTGAAGTGGAATTGATGAGATTCTATGGAGACGAGACACCCCCACCTCCCATCAGATAATTCTGCACCATGTGGTATCTTTATATTGCAGAAGGATTTTAGAAACTCTAAATTGATTTTTCCTCTTTGTTATTTCACTTATTTAAAAATTAAGAATTATTGCAATCCAAATTCTGATTTCTAAGAATTGACTGTAACTGACAAATACCATATTCTAATTTCAGAGCAGTTTTGGATTTTAAAAATATTCAGGATTGTCCATACTAAAAGAGTTCGGTCTTGTTTGAAGTTAGAGTGTTGATTGAAAGAATAATCGATGCAATTAGGATAAATTAATAGGGAAAATGGATTTGTGACTAATTTGTAAAATTACATTTTTGCCAGAAGGGACATTTTAGATATGGGCAGAAGTTGACCTTTTTGATTATTTTTAAAGTCAGGCCAAGGTTCACAGACTGGCTTAGAGTAAGCCAGAACTGGAGTGTTCTGGAATATTTGAAGCCAGTCTCATATGAAACTGAGAATACAGTGTAGTCTATGCTATATTTTCCCTTTATATTTATTGAGTCTTATTAGAAAGTTGAAGGAAAGAAGTTTCTATTACTCAGATGTGAATAGGTCAGATACCTTCACTTAGGTTTTTGTTTGAAAGCATACTGTGGTGTCTACTATTGAAAGACTATTCTGGTGTCTTTGAGTTCTGGACTCTTACCTAGATTTTAATTTTTCAAATTTGTTCCTGTGTTAGTTTCCTAGAGCTGCTGTAACAACGTGCCATAGACAGGGTGGCCTAACCAGAAGAAATTTTTTTTTTAATGTATAATTTATTGTCAAATTGGTTTTGACAACACCATACAACACCCAGTGCTCATCCCAACAGGTGCCCTCCTCAATGCCCGTCACCCGCTTCCCGTCTCCCCCACCCCCATCAACCCTCAGTTTGTTCTCAGTATTTAAGAGTGTCTTATGGTTTGCCTCCTTCCCTCTCTGTAACTTTTTCCCCCTTCCCCTTTCCCCCTTCCCCTACCCCCTGGTCTTCTGTTAAGTTTCTCAGGATCCACATATGAGTGAAAACATATGGTATCTGTCTTTCTCTGCCTGACTTATTTCACTTAGCATAACCAGCAGAAATTTATTTTCTCATAGTTCTGGCTAGAAGTCTAAAATGAAGATATTCACAGTGTTGGTTTCTTCTGGTGGCCTCTCTCTGTGGCCTGCAGATGGCCGTCTTGTCTCTGTGTCTTCACATGGTCTGTCTTCTGTGCTGTGTGTTCGTGTCCTAATTTCTTCTTCTTCTTTTTTTCAAAAAAAGAACATTAAAAAAATTTTTTTTTAATGTTTATTGTTGAGAGACAGAGACAGAGCGCAAGCATGGGAGGGGCAGAGAGCGAGGGAGACACAGAATCTGAAGCAGGCTCCAGGCTCTGAGCTGTCAGCACAGAGCCCGACGTGGGGCTTGAACCCACAGACAGCAAGATCATGACCTGAGCTGGAGTCGGACACTTAACCCACTGACTCACCCAGGCTCCCCCCTAATCTCTTCTTTTAAGGACATTAGTCATGTGGGATTAGGGCCCACCCTAATGACCTCATTTTAAGTTAATTGCCTCTTTGAAGACCCTGTCTCCAAATACAGTCATATTCTGAGGTACTGAGGGGTTAGGGCTTAAACATATGAAATGGGGGAAGAGGGGGGACACAGTTCAGCCCATAACATAAAGCCGTTATCCTTTCTTCATCTAGCTATTTGTGTTGGGAAGCTCGGGGAAGCTCTATAATAGAATCTCTTCAGTTTTTACTGCCACACTTGAATATAGCCATTATTTTCAAGGTGAGTTTACAGGAATCCTATGTTGGGGCCCATTTCCCAATGTGCTTTTTATCTTTGAGTGCTGTGGATCAAAATGTATTAACTTTAGATCTTTATTTTGAAATCCTGTATTCTCAGAAGGTAGAGCATCAGAATTTTAATAGATGTATGCTAGGTTCTGTTCTGGACAAAGAAGCTCTCTGAACCGAAAGAGCACAACCAAAAATAATGGCATCTGTTATACTTTCAGGCTGGAATAATAACAAACCGAACAGGGATCTGTTATGCCAAATACCATTTTGAAACTCAGTTTTATATAACAGGGCAATTTCCTCATAATTCAACAGGTAGTTACACCTAAACTACTCTGTTGAGTTGAATCAAACAGGTTCTGCTTACCAAAGAGAGCGTTCCCAAACCAAGTCTTGTAACATTTGTTGGGTTAGATTTGATGTATTTATTTATTTTTTCTTTTTCTTTTTTCTTTTTTTAATGTTTATATTAGAGAGAGAGACAGTCTGTGAGCAGGGGAGGGACAGAGAGAGCTGGAGACAGAGCCTGTACAGAGCCTGATGCAAGGCCAGAACCCATGAGCTGCAAGATCATGACCTGAGCCTGTCAGGTGCTTAACTGACTGAGCCACCCAGGTGCCCCAAGACTTGATGCATTTAATAAAGATGTTTCGTAAAATCACGTTAATTTTGCAAAATTATAAAAAACGTTATTTGAATATTATTCTTTTTTTAATTAAAATTTTATTTTTATTTTTTATTTGTTTTTTCCTGAGAGAGAGCGCATGATCAGGGGAAGGGCAGAGAGAGAGAGGGAGAGGGAGGGAGGGAGGGAGGGGGAGAGAGAGAGAGACAGACAGACAGACAGACAGACAGACAGAGACAGGCTGAATCTGAAGCAGGCTCCAGGCTCTGAGCTGTCAGCACAGAGCCTGACACCAGACTCGAGCTCACAAGATTGTGAGATCATGGCCTGAGCTGAAGTCAGACACTTAACTGACTGAGTCACCCAGGCACCCCTGATTATTACTCTTAATGTTCACTCACCAAATACCTCTTCTTTGTAACTCATATGCCTTCTCTATAAAATGAGAGTGGAGTATTAAGGAACAGGTTCATGCATATGGTGGGATTTTGTAAATTTCAGTGCTATTACATGTTAGTTAGGTATGTTGGTTGGGTCATCTTTGGGGACACCTTCTGCCTTGACTAGGCAATTGGGCCACCATTTACCAGTTGACAATTACAACCAAATACTTCTTCATTTAAGGAATTTTGAATACTTTTCATAACCCTCCTTCTCTCTCATGGCCAAGTTAACACATACTTCTTTGTTCTGACTTCTCTATACTTTCTGTGACTTTTTTCTCTTTTGAACTTCCCTCAGTGTTAATTTTCATTTGAGGTTAACTTAAGTGTATAATTAGAATTGCCTGTATTTTGCTCTTCTTGAGGAAAACTTGCCTGTTACTTCATTACCTATTCTTTAAATCTTAGGAATTGTTAGGCAAATAACACAAAATATTTAAAAGTTTAAGTCAGAGAAAACCTATTGAACAAATTATCTACTATTGATTATTTAACACGGTGGATTTTGATTAAAGAGAAAATGTTGACTAAGGCAGATATCTTTATTATTATTTTAATGTTTATTTATTTGAGAGAGAACACAAGCAGGGGAGGGGCAGAGAGAGAGAGAGAGAGAGAGAGAGAGAGAGAGAGACACAGAGAGAGAGAGAATGAATGAATGAATGAATGAATCCCAAGCAGGCTCTGCACTGCCAGCACAGAGCCCGATGCGGAGCTTGAACCCACAAACTGTGAGATCATGACCTGAGCTGAGATCAAGAGTTGGATGCTTAACAAACTGAGCCACCCAAGATATCTTTATGTTTGATTGAAGATAAAATGTTGATCAAGTCAGATATCTTTATTTTAATAATATTTTATTATATAAAACAAACTTTAGTGATGTTGCTTTAATTTGTATTAATTTTATGTGAAATTCTTTCAGATGTACAGAAAAATTGCAAAATGTCACAAAGATGTTCTGAACACCTTTCACTAACATTTACATTTGCTTTATGTCTCTCTCTCTATGTCTTCTTTGCCTGGAACATTTAAGGGTAAATTGCAGGCCTGGTATCCCTTTACTTCTAAATATGTCTGTATTTCCTAAAACAAGAAGGTTCGTTCTTTCTTTCTTTCTTTCTTTCTTTCTTTCTTTCTTTCTTTCTTTCTTTCTTTTCCTTTCTTTTCCTTTCTTTTCCTTTCTTTTCCTTTCTTTTCCTTTCTTTTCTTTTCTTTCTCTCCCTCCCTCCTCCTCCTCCTCCTCCTTTTTGAGTGATGGGGTGGGGGAAGGGGCGGAGGGAGGGAAGGAGAGAGGGAGAAAGAGAATCTTAAACAGGCTCCATGCTCAGCTCAGAGCTCAATGCTGCACTTGATCCCATGACCCTGGGATCATGACCTGAGCCAAAGTCAAGAGTCAGATACCATCCAGGCACCCCAAGAAAATTATTTTACATTACCACAGTGCCATTATAAAAATCGGGATATTAACATTTACATATTATTTATTATCTAATCTACGGATCATATTCAGATTTTACTGGTTGTTCCACTAAAGTCTTTCAGGGTAAAAGAAACCCATTTTCTGGACCCTACATTACATTTACTTGTCATACCTCTTTTTCTCCATCTAGAACAGTTTGTTAGTCTTTTTTTTTTTCCAACTATGATCTTTACATTTTTTCATGAGCACAGGCTCTTTATTTTATAGAACATCCCTCATGTTGCATCTGTCTGCTTTCTGATGATTATATTGAGGCTCTGTATCTTGTCAAGTATACAGAAAATGTACTGTCCTCCTCTGACCACCACTTAGGAGACCTGCGAGGTCTGTTTATCCCGTTACTGCTGAGGTTGACTTGGTTAACTGATGTCTCTTACATTTCTTTACTGTAGAGTTACTACTTTTCCCTTCGTCATCAGTAAGGTGTTTTATTGGGAGTTACTTTAGTACTGGAAATGTTTCATGATACTTTCACTCACTAGTTTTAGATACTTCACTGTTTGTATTTAATGAGAAATGAGGTTAAAGATTGCGATGGCAGACCCAATGCTGGAAAGACTTGTTTTTCTAAGTTCGTTAGTGTTGAAGTTTGATGCATTAAGAACTCAGAGGTGAAGCAAAATCAGATTTATCTCACTGTTGGATTTGATAAGCTCAGTTATTTATTTTTTGGGGGGAAATACATTTAAAGGAACAAATACATTTGAAAACAGAGTGGCAAGAGGTCTATACACAAACACGGATATTAGTGACAGCTTGCTGGTGATCAAGAAGACAAAACTAAATGAAAATAGCAAATGGATTTATAAAAAGCTGGATGTTTGCAATCATCTGGTGTAGGCATATAGAACTATATAGACTCACTCTAGCACGATTGTGTGTTCCATAGTATGACATTTCATGATTGTAGCTGTTTGCACCTATTTGAACAAAACATTCATGGAGAGATAGGGGCATTGCCAGTACAAACTGATTTATCAGCTACTAACAGACCCTGCAGAGTGCACATTCTCTCACTAATCCCAATCACAAATTTGTCTTCAAGGATTCAGGAATTCTGACTTGTTTTGGGCTTTTTTTTTTTTTTTTTTTTTTTTACTAATGTGTAATTTTTTTGTGGTGGGAGTAGTTTAGGTCTTTTGTTGACTAAACCATGAGATTTATATACTAGAATGTCAGTGTATTAATCTTCAAATGCAGAATCATACTATTTAGTGTATCCTTATTCATATACTTCTTGGAACTAGCACCCTTTCTACTGGGTAGAAAAATTATGTGTGAAGCCAGGTTCTCGAAAATTTTTTTGTCACAATAAGGGAATTCATTTTTGTATTTTGAATATTTAAGGCATGGTTTCTAAAAGTGTGTTCCATGGATTTCTCAACCCATAGGATATCGTCCAAAAGCAGGTGTGTGGGTGAATAAGTGCTGTATAATACCCTCCTCTTGAGAATCCCAAAGCATACTGACAGATTAATGAGTCTGAGGAGTCTTAAAAAAAAAAAAAAAAAAAGAAGAAGAACATATTTAACTTAGGTGAAATCACTGTTTTCTGAATAGAAGTGACATAGAAACCTTGTGGGTTTTTTTCCCCCCTTCCACATAATAGTCCTCTGAATATATGTTTATTGGCATTAAACTTATGTAGATTTTTCTTCTGGTGGGACAAGACAAAATTGTTGGCCTACCAGACACCAGTCTTTGAGTCTCTCTTTGAATAACCTTTCGTTCCAGTTAGCTGCCTTCACTTTCCATTGATCCTCGCTCCCTGCCCTTTTTTCCCCCCTTTTAAAACATATTTTTAAAACTTCTATTGAATTATATTTTGGCCTGGGAACTGTTTCGTCTCTTTGTATATCTCTGTTCTGATCTCTTAAGTATGGAGTTTGACTTGCAGAGGGGAACCTGTTTCCAAGTTCTCAGAAATGGGGCTATACATGGTTATTGAAGCAATGTTATGCCTACAAGATTCCTGGTGATACTAAGGCAGGCTCTAACGGAAATGTTTCACACATCCAGTTGAATAACTTCAGAGTTATATTCAAATGTATTTAGAAATATTTCTTTAACAATACTTGAACCTAAGTGGGTACGTTTTTTAAGTTCTGCACGTAATGATTTTGCCTGTGCATCTAGTTGTTATTCTAGTTACCTACTTAATTATTTTATTTTGATATGATTGTAGCTCACTAATTGAGATTGAAAAATGTGTTGTTTCTGTTCTATAATTCTAAGTTAGTGTCAAGTGGGTCCATTTTTGGATTTCATTTAATATGGGTCTTACATACTTTTCTCTTAGACAGTTACAGAAAATCTTCTAAGGTAAACAGAGCCTTATAATGAATTTGGGTCTTTAAACTTTAATAATACTGTGTTTTATAGAAGACAACAGCACCTAATTATGCAGCTGTTTATGTTTACTACATTTTTTTAAGTTTTTTTTTTTTTAAGTAATCTCTACACCCAATGTGGGGCTTGAACTCACGACCCTGAGATTAAGAGTCACATGCTCCCCTGACTGAGCCAGCCAAGCGCCCCAGTTTACTACATGTTTTTATATGCATTTTTATATGAGGAGAATAGGACCGTCATACCATCTCTGGAGTGACCTGAATGCCAGTGCTGCCTCTACCATTTGCTGTAGATGTGTCTCTGGATTTGCTGCTCACTTATTCATTCAATATATATTGATTTGCCTAGTATATTTTCTGGGCACTAGCCAGAGGAGGAAATTAAGTCATTCACTTTTAAAATTGTTTTCTCACCTATGGAGGTGTATGAATAGTATTGACATAAAGCCCTTGGCACATAGTAGGCTCACTTTGAATAGAGTGATAAGATGCCTTCCCATTCAGATTTGTTTCTAGCAGTGATAGAGGGGCTTTACACTGTTCCTTTCTTGTTATATTTATCATATAGAATCTTGTTTCTCAAAAAACCATAATTTGCTTTGAAAAATTTAATTTTTGAACTATCTAATAAGATCTTTATTTAGTGTCACGTTCATTTTGCAAAGGGTAGATGCTTATTTTAGTGATGATTTGTCATTAAAATTATGTCAAAATGTCTTAAAATGTTGTTGAAACTGTAAACAAACTCATAACACACACAGAGCTAATTATGGATGCCATCTGTTTATTTTTACAAAGCTTTTTTCTTTTTTTTTTTTTAAGACCATGGCATTGTCTGCTTATGATAAGCTTCGAGATTATTATAATGACTAAGTCCTGTCCTTCAATTAGTGTAGTTGAAGATGGGAAGACAATTCGTTTGTTCATTGACCTTTTCCCGTGTCAGAGTTTATGAAATTGGACATGTCATGAAAAAGAAACTATTAAGAGGTGCATTTGGAACATGCTTTAGTTTTTATGAGGAAAGAAATTGGTATTTAAACTAACAGATGTGGATAAAGTTTTAAATTTTTAAAACTTCTTCAAGGTTTTTGATGAGAGACCTATCATTTGCTCCTTATCAGTGCCGTAAGTGGCTTTTTTGTAGCTTCGTTAAATTTAGGAACTTGCGAGCAATCAAGCAAATTCATAATGATGTGTATCCCTGTTAGCATCCCTCTATGTCAGTGCATGTTTTTGTACATGTGTATCCCATGTGTGAGTGTGGAAGGCCAGGGATCCCCATGACAGCATCATCCAAAGTAGTTATCGGCAATTTGCTGAAAAAGCAGAGTGATTTCACTGGCTCAGTTTTGCTATTGTGCATGCTAAGCACTCCCCATGTAAGTCTGAAGGGAAAACAACCTGCAGGATCCATCTGCTCCTTTCTGCTACACTGCATTGATGTAAGAGTACGCTAATCTGGTTGCTTGTCAGGACAGGTTAGTGAAAGCATGAGAGTGAGTGAGACCAGGCTAGCTTAGTGCTTTGGAAAATCATAAGCTGCCTCTGTGGATGCCATGCTAAGTGTAGCAGAATAGTTGATTACCAGCCATACCGAGGATTGCAGCTAAATATGTAATTTTCAGATAAGAATTAGTTTCAGAATTGAAAGTGGGAAGCATTGCTGGACGACATCTAATTAAAAACTGAGACAAGTGATACAGATAGCTTACAAATACTTTTTAGGCATTGGGGTTTTTTTCTTTTTGTAAATCATGCTTTGTATTAGATTGTGCTTGTTTAATTTTATTCTCTCGGTTTTTTAGTTAAAAATGATTAAATGTTATGTATAATTAACCCCATTTTGTCCAGGAACTGCTGAAATTGTTCTTGCCTATTCTGTTTATTCCCCTTTTCCTACACCTATTGACTGGCAGATATTGGCCTTGCAGGTGGAGCATCCTGTCACAGAATGCATTACTGGCCTGGACCTAGTCCAAGAAATGATCCGTGTTGCCAAGGGTTACCCTCTCAGGCACAAACAAGCTGATATTCCCATCAACGGCTGGGCAGTTGAATGTCGGGTGTATGCTGAGGTAAAATGAATGATGTTCACAGAAAGCATGGTGGTTGTGTCCCGAGACATGGGACCAGGGAAAACTAAACAGCAAGAGCAAGTTAGGGCTTCATAACCCATGTGATGTGTTTGCTTATGTAATAGAGAATCAAACCAGGCAAAAGAGGGGGCAGTTTTGACGCAATGCAAAATAGTTTTAAAAGACTGAGTTTGTTTAAGTTCTGTGTATTTCTGTGCACGGGCAAGATAGCCACCAATCAGTTTAAGGGGCAACAAAGCATTCGTTAAATATTCTTGCTTTTGTTAAATATTCAGTATGTTTGCATGGACCAGGGTTTTTATTTTGTTTGTTTTCAGATCACATTTGAAACGAACAGTCATTTATTTCTCTGTTGTTGTTTGTCTTTTGCTTTTTGTTTTTAAGAGCCTACCCTGCATACACATTAGTTGTTAATATTAACTTAATTTTTTTTGCAAGTTTATTTTCTGATAAACCTTATGATTACATGAAAGTAGTGATTGAAATTTAAATTGCAAAGCTTTCATTCATAATTTTAATTATGGAATTTACTCCTAAGCTTTCAGTCCAAAACTTTTGTATTATAACTATATTAATCAGATAATGAAGCAATCAACATCTGAAAATGCTTTTTCAATGAGTGAAACAATTCAAGGAAGCATTTAATACTATCTTTTGCTTTTAGAATTCAAAGTCCTTTAAAAAAAAATAAATTAATGGTACCTATGTTTAAGAATACTTGAAGTTGTTTTGAAATGTTTTTCAAGGATCTTGAGAATATACTTGCCCGGGTTATTGTTCTTGCTTTTTATCATACTTTAAATGGTATTGTTATGACACTGAACTCATTTAATTTTGATCTAAGATATTTACAAGTGGGGCACATATCTAATAATAGCACATGCAAAGTTTTTTTTCAGGTCTTGAAGAACCAAAATTCTCTAATTTTGCCGTATGTGAACTGTTTTGAGAGCAAGAAAAACAGTTATCTTTAGTGCACTACAGTTGCTGTTCTGAACTTGGGGATGTTTTGATGTAACGCCTAGGTTATTTTATTTTTGCCCAAGGCATTTGAAGACAATTTATAAAATGTTGGAATTTTACCAATTTCAATAAAGTATGACTAAGGTCAGGCTCAATTCTGCTTACATTTCAGTTTAATTTTTAAATACTTCTCCAAGTAATCTAGAGTGAGTATAAGACAGTGATCTTAGGAAATCGTGATTTGGTAAATACTGTGTGTTGAAAATAGATCTATAAATGCTTCTTCATTGTATAAATATTTAACCTTACTTTGCTGATTTATATTTCAAAGACTGTGCTTCCTTTCCTTTGAACTTTCAGGACCCCTACAAGTCTTTTGGTTTACCATCCGTTGGGAGATTGTCTCAGTACCAAGAACCAATACATCTACCTGGTGTAAGTCATTAAGCTGCAATGCCAAGTGAGGGGTTAAAATCTTGATTTATGTTAAAGCATGTCAACACCAAAGGGTGTAAATAGAAGGACAAGTGAAATTTGTGGATAAATCACAGTTTTTTGTTATTTTTTTAAAAAAATATTTTGTACTTGGTGATGTGTAGGGAAGTCAGAATTCCCTTCACAGGGAAGTCTAGAGACATCTGACTTCTGAATAAATGATAGTTTACAATGTTCCCAATTCTTTTGAAAATGGTAATGAAAAAGATCACAGGATCCTAAGAATGGGAAATGACTTTTCTGTATTACTTTAATATTTTCAATAAATCTAACCTAGCTTCCCTGTATAGTCAGATGTCACGAAATTCAGCCTCTTAATTGAAATGGATTAAGGAAAACAAAGTGTGCCTCATTCTATTAAGTGTCACGTACTTTAAGAAGTACATATTTCTACCAGTTAAAGAAAAGTGATCACTGTCCACTTAATTCATAGTTCCTCTATATTTAATAAGTGTTCTTTAAATAGTTTTTGTTGCATATAAAGAACAAGGGCATACCCTTTTTCTTAATCAAGGTAATGTGTGTGTGTGTGTGTATGTATGTGTGTACATATATATATATATACACGCACACACACATACCATTATGTTAACTAGTGGATGACAAGGCGGTACCATCTGTGAATATGATTATTCAGTCTGATTACTGACATGAAGATGGTGAAAGATTACAGGAAGGATTCTAAATTCGAAGATGTTATTGGATATATGATTTATTTCACTTTTTAAATTGTTTTTGCCCATATGCGTTCTGAAGAGACTTGACCCTTTCTAGGCTGGGAGACTCCATGCTGTGTTCAAAGCCTGAAGGCAGAAAAAAAATTGTAAAGATTTAACAGGCATTATGTGACGTTAAATAGCAGATGAGAAAACCAGTATCATAGGGACATATCTAAACACTTTTTTAATCAAACAAAAAAGTATTAAATAAGAATTCATAATGATTACTCTAGTTGTTAGAAGTTTTCACCATGTTGTAATAGCTAACAGGATGTCAAACATTTTGCCCTCGCAAGTTTTTGCAATTTGCAATTTTCAAACGTGAGACCTGTTGAAAGTACAAGTGATAATGGACAAACTATACCCCCTACAGTCTTTGTCCCACCAAATCTTTCTTCAATTAATGCTGCAGCAGGAGTTTTATGTAATAACATTTGCGGTTGTGAGCCATCCATAGAAAGAAAAAACAATTAAAATGCCTTAAATGTTCTGCTTACTGCTGTTATTTGCTTGTGTGAATGTTGCATGTCAGCTAAATGGACCAAGGAATAGATAAAGTGATTGGGTGCGGGAGAGTGCACACCAAGCTTTGTCTATCATTATTGCTGGGAGCAATCAAATTGATGTCAGCAGGACAGTAGATGCGTTGACAGCTGTAATTATGTATCTCCATGGTGATCACTTTTGGCCTGTCATGGAGGCCCACGAGTCCCCTCCCTTGGAAGCATTTAATCAGATTGGGCTGTCACTTGTCAGGTAGACATGGCGGGCTGGGAGTTGGACTGAGGGGGAGAGGTGAATGGAGCATGAAGGGTGGGAGACGGCTGGTAGTTTCACACGGTCCACCGTTGATACAGAAGAAAGACATTTAAATTACGCTACATGTTTTCTGAGCAATGGCTTGAGACCCTCAATACACAGGTGCCTGGGTGTTGGTGTTTCCTCCTTGCCTCTTTAACTAGATCAGTTGGTTTTAATTTAGGAAACTTTTTGGTTATTACCCTTTTTTTTTTTGGTCACAGGAATACATACTTGAACGTTAACTTACAGTTTGTAGTTTTCACTTGCTTTTTTAAGCCTACAATTTACTCATTCTGGCTTTGATGAAGATTTTTTGTGTGTGTCTTTGATCACCACATTTTATAAATTTGGTAGTTTCTATAATTTTGTTCTCAGAAATTTGGTTACAATTCCATTTGACTTATTCTTAAAGCTTTGTGTGCAAAAGCTAAGATATATATATGTTTTTGTGTGTAGCCTTTGTTTCCATCGGGGAATAGCAACTTCATTTGACTTTGAATTCATTGTTAGAAATAAAAAAAGCTGATGATTATTTGAAAACTACATAAGCAGGAAATTATAAGTCAGAGTCTTCATGCTTTGTTACAGTTTTAAATTGGAAATGTTGATTTGCTAATGAGACATGTGTTTGATTAGAGATGTGTGTTGATTATGTATAATACCTCTTGATTTTACCCTATGTATTTTTAAATTAAAATGACATACCTTCTGTGATCATAATTTTAGTAAATGAAATAGTTATATCTAAGAGCCCTAGGTAACTTAACTTTCAGGATGGTGTTGTTCAAAGTGACTAAAATTTTAAATTATGAACCAGAGAAGAGTGTAACAAATAATCTTTATTGACTATGTTATTTTACCAGTGGGTTGAACATTAAAGTTCTGCGCTAGGTTTGTAGCAGTTTACATAGCAAATAGGATATATTTAAAGCCAAAGATCTTAGAATTTTTACCAATCTCAATTGGAAACACAGCTTTAGCAAGCATGCTTTGGTTTTAAATAATACATGGTGATAAAATGAGCTCTTTAACTTTTTGCTACTAAAATTAAGAAAATGCAAGTTCAGAAGGCTCTTTTCTGCTATGTAAGTTGGATGCCAGCTGCCATTTGGGGGCTCTGTAAATGTGGGGAGAGGGTAGATTATGATTTTATTGCTTTCACAGCTGCCCCATTAATTCTTTTCTAGTTTTTATCAACACTGTGTATTTCATAGCACTGAAGTATGTTTTCAGAAAATTGAAAGCCAGGATATTTTTAAGTGTGCTGAGTGACTGTCATTTAAAATTGAGATTTTCATATATGAATGTGAATGTAAATACAAATAACCATACTTTTGTGTTTGCAAATGCAGAGATAAAAGCACTCTGAGTTTGTTATAGTGTTACCTTCTAAAACCTTACGAAGAGAATAATAGTAGTGTGATTTTTTTTAAAGATTGAAACTATGCTTTATCTTTTGATGTCACTGTATAATAAAGCCATCATCATACCCTCATGTGGATATCCTAGACAAGAGGTTCTACATGTGGTCCCTTGATAATTGCCTAAATTAAAATATTAAAGGCCTAACAGCCGCTGTGTTGACCTTTTTCTGCCTTGCTGCAGACAGATGAGCTGCTGTTTATTAGGAAGGCTTCTTCCCACAGGTGAAGAGCTATGTGAGCTTCCGCTCTTCTCTTCCCACCCCTTTACGATGTTGGGCATCAAAGTCCTGCTGTTCTGGCAGCTTCGATTAAATTCCTCTATCTTCAAGACCCCTAGGACATGCTTGACAGTCTTAAGTATTTTGATTAGCTTTTAAATACCTCAGATTCCAAAACTTAGGCACAATAATTTAATAAATATTTCGTCCTCAGCAACTGCTCATTTTAAAAGTTTTACATGGCTAACCTCTGTGCCTTACTGCTGGTATCAAACTGGGAGATGAAAACAAGAATCAGCGATGTACTAACTAACTTGTTGGCTGGTTAACAGCAATCAGGCTCTTCAAAAGAATATTTTGAACTTGGGCTATTTTTTTTCCCCCATGAAAATTGCAAAATCAGAACTCTAATTGGGGCTGTGTCCTTACAAAGCAAAGCTATGAGAAAAGCTGTGTAAACATTAAAGTCTCAGGGGACTAACAGTAACAGAGAAAAAATGTACAGTTGAGAGGGTAAGGCAAAAAAGGAAAGTGTTACAGACATGAAAGTCACAGGACCAGCGTTCTTGTAGAGCTGATGAGCAGAACTCCCGAGTCCTGCTGCATGGCTTGACTGGGGTCCTCCCTGAAGCTCTCAGAAGGGTACAGTGGGGAGTGTGCCTAGAAGGGGCATCATTCATGCCATGCTTCAGTTGGAAGACACCAAATAGCTACAAATGCATCCCAGGATAGTGATGTATAAAGTTTTATTGTTGTTATTTTTTGCAGTTTCTTCATTCCTTGTTTAGAGTGAGAACAAAAAAATGCGTTCTACTACATGGTATAACAGATCAAGATAATTTGGTCTCTATATGGTTTAGATTGTTTTTCTGTTTTCCAGAAGTTGAAATGTTACTTGAGATTAAATTATCCATCTGCTCCTTGGAAAATAAATTTGTTGTTAGAAAAATATCTGCACAATATAAAGTGACTTTCATTTCTTTCTTTCTCCCAGGTCCGGGTTGACAGCGGCATCCAACCAGGAAGTGACATTAGCATTTATTATGATCCAATGATTTCAAAAGTTAGTTCGATTTCCTAATGGCTTTGTACATTTTTCTCCTGAAAAACAGTGGAAGTATTAAAATTAAAAAATCTTAAATTGATCCTTTCTCTGAATCATGTGCTGTGTAATTAAACAAGTAATTATGCATTGATGAAAAAGTGAAAGCAGAGCAGATTTTCTTTCTCTTGAGAAATTTCAACAGCATGTTACTTTGTAATACTCCCCAATCAAGTCAGTCATTTGCTCGTCCCCAATCAAATCAAATGATGATCCCCTCCCCCAACAATAATTAAGTTATCTAACCAGTGGCTCCAATGCAGCCAATACAGTGAGCATGAATTACGTTATTTGGTCATCCCTAGAAATTACCTGAGGTGGAAGTATGGATGGCTTGCCATGTCAGGGAGTTGAGCTGATAGGTCATGTTTTTTGGCATACTTTTTACCATTTCTTTTCCATTTTTATGAATCACTAATTACTTGTGGTGATTGCACATAATTAAGTTTTATGTTAGAGTACAAGATGTCTTTTTGCCCACCTGTCTTTTGAAATTTGACTTCCCAGAATAAATTAACAATGCTACTCAAATTTTTAGGTCTTTCAAAATCATTAGAATCTTAGGATCTCATAAAATGTAGGATTCTGACTGCAGTAGTTGAAACTGGGGATTTCATGGGGCGCCGGGGTGGCTCAGTTGGTCAAGCATCCAACTTCGGCTCAGGTCATGATCTCTTGGTTCGTTAGTTCAAGCCCTGCATTGGGCTCTCTGCTGTCAGCACAGATCCCGTTTTGGATCCTCTGTTCCCTTTTCTCTCTGCCTCACCCCTGCTTGTGTTTGTTATCTCTCAAAAAATAAACGCTAAAAAAACCCCCAAAAAACAAAAAAAACCAACAAAACCTGGGGATTTCATTTAGAAAATCCTGTTTTCCCTATCCCGAAGAACGATTTTATTATTACTTTTTTTTTTTTTTTTACTAAAAACCCTTTGTCAGATGGTTTTCTCCCCCAAGTACTTTTTATGTATTTGTAGCAAACTATTTTTTTATTTTTTTTCACTTAAGTTTTTATAGTAACATTATTAAAGTGAACTTTAGGTATTTCATTTGTTAGAGAAGTGCTATTTAATTTAAAAATAAAAAAACAAAAAAATTATAGATTGATTTTGATATATGTGGTTCCATTTTTTGATGAATACATTTCTGTTCAGAAAAGTGGCCTGCAAATAAATTTTCAACCTGGCTTGATACTGAGGAGCTGATGAAATGTACCAAAGTAATTGTAAACTATAGACTGACTAATGTAATAGAAAAATATTTTATGAGTAGGTAAAGTCTTATTTTAACAAGCAAATTAGCAATAAAATATCATTTATTGCTTGTATTTAATTGCTAATTTGTTTAAGATTCTTATAAATAGGCACAAAATCATATAGAACAGTAAGACCCTTCTGTTTTTGTAATACAAGAACAGTTTGCTTCTATGCTATGTTATGTGTAAAAGTTAGCTATGCAGGGTATCAGACTTGGAAACGGCATTTTCGTAGGGAGAGAAAAATCTTGCCTTATCCTTCACTATTCCAGATGTTTATATTCTATCCCAAATGTTCACATTTTGATATCTTTCCTTTTAAACTTTTTATGGTTATTTTTATTACGTTGTTGTTTATCTCAAATAGCTCTTTTCTGTGATAGTGAATGTAGGAGAAAAGTCTGAAATATCTTGATTCTGATATTTATTGAGTTTTAAAAAAATCTTAATTGACATACATTATATTAGAAATTGAGCTACTATGAAATTTCAGAGGATGTTTTGGGAAACCTGTTACAAAGTATTTTGATTTTTATTAGGATGAATTGTTTGACTTTTAGATAGATTGGTATCTATCTATGTAAATTGTTTTTTGTTTATTTGCTTTTAGCTGATCACATATGGTTCTGATAGAACTGAAGCACTGAAGAGAATGGAAGATGCACTGGATAATTATGTTATTCGAGGTAAAAACAAATATTTGAGGTCTTGGTATTATACATGGTGTCCTGTTCTAGAAAACAGCTTGAAGATGTGCTAACTAGAGAATTCAGTAGAAAATGTGCTTACTATGTATTTAAATAGAAATAAGAAAATTTTCCTTTGCAGCCCTATACTTTACATATATACCTTAAATTCTTTAATTAACCTTACGGTGCATAATCTTTCCTAGACAAATATTTAGTATTTTATAGGTATGTATTGTATGGGAAATGGTTCTTTTTTCTAAAGTCTTTTATAGGCCAGTGCAGCAAATTAACTATTTATTGTCTTTTATTGTTATTGATGGTGTTTTGAAGTATGAAGCTTAAGAATGTATGGAGCTATAAAATATAGTGACCTACGGTTGACTAATTTGAGAGTGAGGGAATAGCCTTTTGTGTCTATAAATTAGAGCAAATTATGGAATGTCTTCTAGCATATGTAACAGTGTCGCCTCATGTACATAGACATCAGTTCTAATGTCTAACAAAGTCCAGTCCTATGGCCTGTAGAATGTGGAGTGATAACTGAATCAGGAGTAGCCATTTTATTGATTTGTTTATTTTAAAGATTTTATTTTTAACTAATTTTTACACCTAGTGTGGGCTTAAACTTACAACCCTGAGATCAAGAGTTGCATGCTCCACTGACTGAGCCCAC
This sequence comes from Felis catus, assembly GCF_018350175.1. Classification (NCBI taxonomy): domain Eukaryota; kingdom Metazoa; phylum Chordata; class Mammalia; order Carnivora; family Felidae; genus Felis; species Felis catus. Next base: position 71,424,541 of record NC_058368.1, read on the forward strand.
CAGGTGCCCCACAGCCATTTTATTTAAATTATTAAAGCAAAGTTATACTAATCCCCCTTAAGGAGTAAATTATGTTGTAAGTTGTATTAGCAACTTATTATTAGCATTGAAAAGATCATTTCATTTTAGTCCAACATAAATTATCATCAACTTAAGAATAATGGAGTTTACCATCAAATTTAAAGTACAGTTCACTTTGAATTATGAGTGAATAGTGTGGGTCTACGAACATTCCCATAGGAAGGACTGGCTGTATAGTTTTGTTCTTTTCTCATGGCTTACTAAAACAGTGGAGCTGGGAGGCTAGAATTGGAGGCTGAGGGGATAGAATGTTGGTGGAGTATGATTACTTAGCGCCTCTCAAGTCCATGCAGAGCTTTTATGTAATTTCAAAGGGCTTTCCTTTGAGTGGGCACGACCTGTAGGTCAGAAGGCTTCGCAAGTGGACTACAACTTTGTGTGAATTAGGAAAAGTGCTCCATTTTCTGGGCGCATCCAGCCCTGAGACAGAGAGCCCAGCTTAGCAATGGAGCATATTAAACCCTTACTCTGCACCCTTGACCCAGTGCCTATATGCAGTGAACAGTTTGTACAACTGCACAGTAGTGACTCAGGACAATTTAGTGACTCTATTTTTACATATTTTCCTTTCCCTGATCATTAAAAAATTTTTTTAAATGTTTATTTTTGAGAGAGAGAGAGAGAGGGAGGGAGGGAGGGAGAGAGATTGTGAGCGGGGGAGGGGTCAAGGGAGAGGGAAGCACAGGATCCGAAGCAGGCTCCAGACACTGAGCTGTCAGCATGGAGCCTGATGCGGGGCTCGAACTCACTAGCCGTGAGACTGAGCCGAAGTCGGATGCTTAACCAACTGAAACACCTAGGCACCCCTCTTCTTGTTTTAATATATGGCAATTAAGTCATATAATCATTGCTTTTAATCACTTTTCTCTTCTAGCTTTTCTTTTGTTATACGTGGAGAAACTTCTTCCCTCCCTTCCCTTTTACTGTCACTCTCTTTTCTTCCCATTTGTTAACAGGTAATCAGTGATTGTATCTAATCTCATGTGCTAGTGATTCACCTCTGTCAATGAAAGGAAAACAGTTCTCAAGTGAACCTAAAAATAAAATCCATAACCTCAGTATCCACAGCGTATACCAATTTGAAAAATCCCCTTCACGTTCTTTCTAGCTCATTCTCTAGTTCTTTTTTAGCCTTAATTGTGGAGTATTTACTGGTTTTTAAACTCTGCCATGTTCCATCATGAGCCATCATGAGCAGCAGCTACATATTTTCTCTGTACATTGGTTAAGTAGGCTTGGAGGGGTTTATTTTCCTTAGAAATAGTATTCCCCCAGAAATACTTCAGTGCATGTTTGGAACACACATCTAATTTGGGTGTATGTTGGTCTCTGTGTGTTTAACTACACACACATACAGACATAAAAAAGGTACTTGGGAATATTATCCCCAGAGGCCTTCAAAGTATTTGTAAGAGCTTTCTAGATTCCTCCCCCCATCAGTATCTTTGTAATTTTTATTATGGTTGTTGAATTGTTGGATTTTGGTTAATTTCAGTTTTGTTCCAATGAGCTTGAGTGGTAAATTCATGAATTTGAGATAGTCCATTTGTGTAAGAATATTTTGTCAAATCACATCTCTATTAAGCTTTGATGTAATGTAGTGCCATGGCATATGGGCACTTGGTCAAAATATTAGCGTTGTATTCTCCTCTGTCTATTCTGAAAGGAATACTCTAACATAGTTATAGAGTACACTTTCATCTTTTATATTTAAATGAATGTTTGCCACTGAATTTACTTACTTTACTTAATGTGTGTGTGTGTGTGTGTGTGTGTGTGTGTGTATAATAAATGTTCACCAGTTACCACATTTTTAAATTAAAGTGACTTAAATACAGAGTAGTAGGCTTGCTGTTATTCTCCTAACTTTGTATGTATTTTCCAGGCCTTTTTCCAGGCCTAGTTTGAAAAGGCCTTTGGTTCACTCTGATAAAATAGAAATCAGAGGGGCCTAGGTTCCTATCCTGTCATGACACCTTTTAGTAACTATGTGAGTTTTGTCAAGTTACTTTGTCTCCCTGCATCTCATACTCTACATTTAAAAGTGGAGCGTTAGCCTCTGCTCTGTAAATTAGTAGTGAAGATGAACTGAAGTTAGGTACACGAAAGGGCTTGGCATGGTACCAGCTCAATAACTTGAGTTCCTATCTTCTTCTGTCCTCTCATTACAGTTGTAAAACCACGTATTTAAAGATCATATGTCATGAGTCATTATCAGTCAGTCAGTGACATGGGAAATTGATGAAGCCATAGATAAATAACATTGAAAACCCATTTGGGGTCATTCCTGGTACTGTGTGCTGGGTTACTTGTTTTCATTGCACACTGTTCTTCTTCAAAGCATTTACTGTAACTATAATTAAAATATTAGTTGCCTGACTAATTGCTAAATGTTGGATTATCCCTTAAGAATATTAGGTGCATGTGGGCAGTGATGGTATTTATCTTGTTCACATGTGTATTACTAGGGCTTGATATGATCAGTGAGTAATAAGTATTTGTTGAATGAATTAATGAATGAGTGACAGTAGCCCTATTTCAAGGAGTTTCTGGTAAATTTGGCATGAAGCATATAGAAAGGACATAAATTTATAGACGCCATAATACTGGAGTGAAAAATTATGGTGGGAATTCAGATGGGGGAGACATTTTTCTTTTCCCACCTTTGCTTTTGGTTCTTTGGAAGTAATGTGAGCATTGCCTTAGGTGACTCTCACAAGTGACTGTGTTGAGAGTACCTCACTTTATGTTTCCTTCAAACAGCTCCCCAGAGTGGCAGCATTTTTTTTTTTTTTTTTTAAGACTGGTAACTTACTGTGGAGGTGAAATATAGGAGAGAGCACACTCAGGCCTGTTTGGAATATGACTGTTGTCTTTTGGGAAGATAATCTGGTGATGGATGTTAAAAGTGCATACTCTTTGACCGAGCTGTGCAATTTTCAGGAATCTATCCTTCAGAGTTAAAAGATCGAATTGTGAAGTGATATTTACAAGGACATTTGTGACAGCAGCATTTAAAGTAGCCAAAATTGTAATCAACCATCGTGTCCACCAAATGGATGAACGACCGGATGAATTACTGTGCATCTTCACTATAAGTTGCGGCACAGCCGGTACTTGAAGGCCTGTCTGTATGTATTGTTAATAGAAAGGCGGTTCGCAGAGTAGTGTGTGGTGCAGCCTCACATCAGTTAAGCCACCTTCCCATCCTAAAGTATCTTTACTGTGTTTGGATGAGCACAGAGAAAGATGTGGATGTATACACGTCAGATTGAGATCTCTCTCTCTCATCTCTCTCTCTCTCTCATAATACATACCTATATATGTTATATATAATATATATAATATATATTGATATTGATACAATTGATACATTGCCCCCAGGCCTTTTATTTTAGGTATTTTCAAGCCTAGAGAAAAAGAACAAATAGTACATTGCACACCTGTATGCTCTTCACTTAGATTGTTAAGCTTTTCTACATCTTTCCCTCCATCTCTCCCTTTATACCTTTCTTTGCTTTCTCCTTCCTCCTCCTCCTTGCTCTTCTTCCTTCTCCTCTCTCCCTTCTCTCCTTGTTCTTTTCCTCAACTATTTGAAAGAAAGTTGCAGACGTCATGACACATGACTCCTAAATCTTTCAGCATGGATCTTAAAAGTAAGATCGTTTTCCAACAAAATCACAAAACCAGTATTACACCAAGGAAAGTTGACAGGAATCTCATAATATCGTCCAACATACTGTCCGTATTTCAAGTTTCCTTAGTTTCGCTAAGTGTCTTTTTATATCTGTTTATCTGTTTGTTTTTTTAACACCACCTATGGTCCACTTAGAGTTTACACGTTGCTTTTATTTATGTCTCTTTATTATCTTGCTCTTTTTCTTATCATTAACTCTTCATAAGAGTGAAGGGCAGCTGACTTCCAGAATGTCTCATAGTCTAGATTGAAAGTTTCAGTATTGGTCCAGTCAGGGCTCTTGGGAAAGGAGGTGGAAAGATAGGGGTTGCAGTTGGAAAGAAATTTGAGTTGGTGATTTCGAATATGGTGCACTTAGTGAACACTAGATGATTTTAGGGTTTGACTCTGGGACTAGGTGGCTAAAGTGAAAGAATAGGTAATTTGAAATGAGATCCAAAGAGCTGAGTGGCAAGGATGTTACCTGGGTCATACTCATGGTGACATGAGTTAGGGGAAGGAAGGAAGGTCCTTCCTTCCAGGTGACATAAATTCTGCATCTTCCAGGTGACATAAATTCTGCAGCGAATATTGGGTTGTTAAAAGAGATGTCGATAGATGACAGGGAATTGGGGAAGACGTTTTGGCCAGCTAAAATAAGCCTCAAGGAAATAGAAGTTTCTCCAAGGATTAGCAGAGGTAATGTTCTAAAAGTGACAGTGGATCTCAAGGAGGTATGTGAAGGTTGCTGGAGAAGTGAGGTCCTTGAGGTCACTGAGGTTTTCAGTGAGGCAAGGAGATAGATGGAATGTTCCATGAAAATACTGAACCCTCAGTAGACCTGAGTGGTAATCATGAAGCGGCAGTCTCAGAAAACATTGTGGAGTGGCCTAGAAAAGAGTTGGAAGAGGTGTTTTGGGGAAGTGAGAGTGGTTAGGTCAGCTGATGTTACAAGGATGAGGGATGGCCAGAGAACCTAGGCCTTCTGGTGAGGGATGCAAAATCCTTGAAGCACCTGGTAGGAAGGTGAATCCTTGGGCTCAGAAAAGTGGTTTCTGAGGCATTTTGAGGGGGCTTGATCTGTAACTTCATCTAAATAACCTCTATTTCCTTTCTTTGGCTGTGCTATCCCATACTCCAGCTATGTGTGTCATGGCTCAGGTAAGAGCTTTCTGAACAGGTTCTCTGTAAATACTCTTCACCTGCACTAATCCATTCTTTGGTTTGAACAGCATAAAATTTAAAGTATAATCCCAACCCTGATTGAAGCCCTTTAATGTTTCCCCATTGCCCTCATGTGACTCTTTGGTCATTTACACAACTTTGTCTCGTGCTCTTTTTTTTTTTTTTCCTTCCTTCCTGCTTCACTGTTGTTTTCATTTGCTGGAATGCTCAGTCCTCTTCCCACCCAAGGACCTTCATAGTTAGGCTGTAGTCTAAGCAGTTATAACAAAGAGAATGAAAAATACAGTGACCTGTGAAAGATAAAATTTAATATATTTACCATGTCATAGTCCCAAAAGGAAATATTGTGAAGGGCTGGTAGGGAGACTTGGATTCACAGCAGATGGTTTTCATTTGGGGGCTCCAGAGTGGCTGCTTTTATGCCCATCATCCAGCCTCAGCAGGAAGGTGGCAGGGGCAAGGGGAGTTCACACCCATTTTTTTTTTCAGGGCATAACCTAGAAAGCACCCTTTATTTCTGCTCCCATCCTATTGGCATTTAATCACATGGCCATACCTATCTGCTAGGAAGATGGACAATGTGGTTGATACCAAGGTGGCCATATACTAAGCTAAAAAGTAGCATTCTCTTATTAAAGGAAAAATAGACTAGATATTGGTGGATGATTAGGGGGAATAAGAATATATACATGTATCTGCTTATTTGTGGAAACACACACATACACAAGAACAGAGCTAATAAGATGGTGGACCTATAGGGTGTACCTCCCAGATCCTCATCTGGTAGAAATGATTGGGGGATGGGAAATGAAGTACCTGAGATAAAGGAGAGAGGCTTCTCCAATTATACTTTTAGAATTCTGACATTAACATTTCCAAATAAAATTATTGACATTCTGGGGGAAAAGCTCTAAATGGAATACCAACAGTGGACAGAATTTTATGAGTAATATACTGATGGAGGGAGAGAGAGAGATTAAAAAAAAAAAACACTAGCTTTAAATAACTTTTAAGCATATTTTGACTGCATATCCTCAAGCTTAAAAACAGTAGAAGCAAACATTGAACTGTAGTTAGTAGGTTTGTTTTTCCTAGTTCATGGGTTAGCAGTTCTGAAACCAGTTTATGTATATTCTGGGATTAAGGAAATAAATACATGGATTGTGGATAAGATGAGTGACATTTCTTCTTGTTAGAGAAAGAGGTTACAGATGGGGAAATGGATGAGGATTTCCATTCTAAATGAGTCCTATGTATTGAGTTGAAATTGGAGGTATCAGTGGAAACTCATGGTTTTTAACATATATTGAAAAATAACTGTATAAATGTGTTACTGCACATGTGTGTGTATATACACAAATTCTGTAGCTCAGGGTTTCTTTAGCAATATTGACATTTTTGGGTAGACATTTTTTTATTGTGTGTGCAGGAGGGTATCCTTTGCATTGTAGGATGTTTATCACCACTCTTGGTTGGCCTGTACCCACTAAAAGACAGTAGCATTTCCTCAGTTGTGACAACCCAGTATTTCCAGACACTGCCGTATGTCATGAGGGAGGGGGGCAAATCACCCTCAACTGAGAACCACTGGCCTGCTGAGAGGTCATGGAAACATTGGCACCCATAGCAATGAGCGTACCAGGAACCCAGATCTTATTTTTTAAATACCATTGTCTCATAAATGGAACCACTACTCCATGATAAAACGGCTGATTTCCGGAAGAGTGTAAGATGAGCCTGAAACATCTTGTATAAGAAAGTAATCAAGTGCTCAAAGATGATATGTCAAAAAGACACAGGAGCCAGCTCTATGGGGTTTCCCACTGGCCAGTCTGGGAAAACTTCAGCAACAAAATAAATAATGTTAGCGATGGATTAAAGCCCATGGAATAAGACAAGATCCTGTGGGTCCATACTGATATAAATAGATAAGAAAGATAAAAGAGGCAAGAGGCACAGCTCTTCTCTACAGCAGATTTTTAACTTATAAATATAGAAGAATCCCCATGGGGTAAACACCAAATTGTTTAGGGTCAGAATCATCAATGACAGATGCTAAGATAAGCGGGTGAAAATATGATGAGAAACAGGTATTTGCATAGTTTCATAGTATATCCCCAGGTGATGCTAATTAATTACAATGGGAACTATAACACCTTTAAAATAGACAAACCTAGCAATTTACCCAAATGATCACAGTTTGCATCACTGGTAATGGGACATATCAACATCTCATGCCTCTTGAGGTATGATGTACTGAAAATAGCGCATCATTTCTGTGATGTCCTTCTCCAAAATGTATAACATGGATATAATCGTGAGGAAACAGCAGACAAACCAAATTGAAAGATAGTGTACAAAATAAATGGCTTGTACTCTTCAAAAGTGTCAAGGTCAAGAAACACAAAAGTGGATCAACTTATCTAGATCAAAGGAAACCAAGGATACGTGGCAACTAATGCAGGATAAGTTCCTGGACCAGAAAAAAAAAAATGTTTTTCTTTTGTCGTAAAGGTCATAAATGAGACAGTTGATGAAATTTGAACAAGGTTTGTAGATTAGATGATGATACTGTTATCAATGTTGATTTCCAGATCTGGTCATTGTACTGTGATTACATGAGACTTACCTTGGTTTTAGGAAATACACCGAAGTGTGGAGAGGTAAAGACATCCTGTCTTTGGCTTACCCCCAGATGTTTAAGAAGAATTGTGTGTGTGTGTGTGTGTAAAGAGAAAAAAAATATGATAAATAAATGATAAATGAATAAATAAATATTTGGGGTAAAGGATATGCAATAATTCTTCCTACTATTTTATGAGTTTTTTTTTATAATTCTGAAATTGTTCCAAAATAAAAAGTTTAAAAAATAGGTGAAGAGGAGCATGTGTCCCCTCTTTCCAAACCTGAGGAGTTTTATTTAAGGAATAAAAACAGATGCATTTGTGATGATATATTATTTATCTGATAAATTCTAAAGGATAGAGGGCTTAAAGAAATTGTTTTGTGAAGGACAATTTACTGTCTTGTTGGATAACTGCTTAGTTGTTCAAATAATTTTTTTCCTAAGCGGATTGTGAGCTTTTGTTAAAAAAAAATCTTGAGAGCAAAGATGTAATTTGGTTAAAGTTAATTTCTGAGTCCCCATGAAATAAGCGGTGACTTTTGGCCTCTGTTTGATCCTGGCAGTGTGTGCAGCTAACGTCTGGCCAGTGTTTTGGAAACAGCAGGTAGTCAGGAGAAAGCCGCTCCTAGGGGTTGTCTCTTCTGTGGCCTGGTGGTGATTTCCCATACAGATGGGACCTTGTGAACTTTGGTAGAGGTCATTTTCAATTCCCTGTCTAAAACTGAGAGCCATAATTTTTATGAGTATGTGATTAATAATATCGTTGAAGTTATAAACTATGTCTCAGAGTACCTCTGCTACCGACTTCTTGTTTGAACAACGATTGCTTTAAACAGCATTGTCTTTCCTGGGACATGGAAAAAAAGTAACTATGTACAAAATGGTAACTTTCAGATGTGTAGGATATCTCTTGAACAGTCCAGTGATTTGTCCCATTTATCTGTTCTTTTGTGCTTTTAGGGAAGAAAATAGTTCCTTGATTATTCCCCCATTTGGCTTTAGAATCAGTGAATGTACAGTAGTCTTTGGAGTCAGTTGAGGCACCTAGATTTTGGTTGTCTGCCATTAGCCATTGTTTCATCTTCTAGTCCTTCAGAAAGAAAAACATAATGATTTGATTTTGCATAGTAATATGTAATCTTTCATTCAGAGAACATTTAAGGAGAAAATGCTTTTGTGTAGTAATTTTATTCCTGAAACATCATTTAGCAAGATAAAAGTCTGTTTTCATGCTCTATTTACTATTCAAGTAGAAATAGTTTGGAAAGTCCGTGCTTCATTTGTGTGCTTGAGTGGCTCTGCTCTTTGATATCCACAAAGTAAATTAATGTTTGCTTATAATTCCTTTGACTTCTCTAAAATCACTTTTTACAACTTTGAATTTGTAATAAAAATACAACATATCATTTATCCTGTAAAATTGCATACATTTTATTTTTATTTATTTACTTTTTAAATGTTTATTTTTGAGGAAGAGAGTGCAAGTGAGGGAGGGGCAGAGAGAGAGAGAGAGAGGAAGACAGAGGGGTCAGAAGCAGGCTGTGAGTTGAGAGAACAGAGCTCGATGTGGGGCTTGAACTCATGAACTACAAGACCATGTCCTGAGCCAAACGAAGTTGGATGCCAACCAACTGAGCCACCTAGGCACCCCTTTATTTTTATTTTTATTTTTTTTAAAGATTTATTTTATTTTTAGAGAGCACACATGAGTAGGGTAGAGGGGCCCAGGGAGAGATAATCTCAGGCAGGCCCTACTGTCAGCGTGCAGGGACCAATGTAGAACCCGATCCCACAAACTGTGAGATCATGACCTATGCCAAAATCAAGAGGCAAACGTAACTGACTGAGACACTCAGGTGCCTGAAACTGCATACATTTTACTAAAAAAAGTTTTAAGTTTGTTTATTTTGAGGCAGATAGGGGCAGAGACAGAATCCAAAGCAGGCTCTGTGCTGCCAGCGCAGAGCCTGACCTGGAGCTCGAACCTATGAATCTTGAGATCATGACCTGAACTGAGATTGAGAGTCAGGTGTTCAACAAACAGCCATCCAGGCGCCCTGAAACTGCATACATTGTAATTTTTTGATGTCCTCAATCACAAATTGATCACTATCAGAAAACAATCTTATTTTTGTTCAGATGATCATTATTTTTGAAATTTTATGTTCGAGTTTCCTGAAGACAGTCTGATGCTGTTTTGACTTCAGCCTCACAGAGGAACAAGAAAATTTATACTATCACTAGGTTGTAACAGGAGAGCCAGTAAAGTTAAATACAAAATATGAAGTTTGTAAGTAAACACTATTATTTTTATTTAACTGGAGGGAGGAGGGAAGGACAGAAATTCTGAAAGTTAGATTGCCTTTCTTTATTACTTTTTTTTAAATGTATATTTATTTTGAGAGAGACTGAGAGCATGAGCAGGCTTCCCACTGTCAGTGCAGAGCCTGACACGGGGCTTGATCGTGTGAACCGAGAGATCACGACCTTAGCCGAAATCAAGAGTCAGACACTCAATCAACTGAGCTATCCAGGTGCTCCTAGATTCTACATTATTTACAATTTATCCAGAAGCTTACAAATGGAAACATTTTGAAATACTAAATTACACCTAAGAACACTTTTTTTTTTTTTTTGGAAATGAAATTCCAGCTGCACCCTGATCTTCGTATTTTCATCCTTTCCAGTCCCTCCTTTAGGATGTTTTCTTCTTCCAAACTTGAGTTATTGTATAGGGATAAACTGCATACTGCTGGCTTTGTCTTGCATTTCTGTTTCTGGATTTCTTCATGTGGGCATCTGCCCCCATGCGTTCTGTGTTGTGGGTGGCTCCGTTCTAACGGACCTGTTCTTCTGAACTCTAACCACAGGGATACCATCAGTCTACTCTCCCAGGCCTCTCCAGTTGAACTTGCCCAAAGTAAATCACATGTTTCCCTCTTAACCTGCTTCTTGTCTGTAAGTGGGGTCTTCAGTCATGTAGCATGACAGAGCCAGAAGGGTGCATGTTGTGATTGACTCCTCTCCCCTATTTTTTTTTAAGCTTTTAATTTTTTCATTAAAGTGTTTATTTATTTAGAGAGCTCAAGCAGGGGAGGAACAGAGAAAGAGAGAGAGAGAGAATCCCAAGCAAGCTTCACGCCATTAGCACAGAGCCCAATGTGGAGCTCAAACCCATGAACCGTGAGATCATGACGAGCCCAAATCCAGAGCTGGACACTTAACCGTCTGAGCCACCCAGGTGCCCCTAAAGATTTTACTTTTAAGTAATCTTTACCATGGGACCTGAACTTACAACTGAACACTTAACTTACTGAGCCAGACAGGTCCCCCTGTCTCCCCCATTGATGTCCACTAAATCATCATGCCCTCTCTGCCTGCTAAATGTCTCTCCAGTCCATCTGCTTTTCTCTGTCTGTAGTGGCCACACTCTTGCTGTGGTCTGATGCCTTGCAGTTTTTCAACATGTCTCCTGCAATTGTCAGCTAATGGTTTTTCCCACTTACACCCTCACCCTTCCCCAGACCCCAGTCCACTAACAGCCTGCATGGTTCCTGGAGCTCAAACGTAGTTGTTCCTGCCCTGCTTCAACTGTTCTGGTTGCTCTCAAAGAAAGGTAAAACGTTTGCATGACTGTCAGACCTGGACCCCCCCCCCCCCCCCCCCCCGCCTTTGGACTTCTTAGGCACACAGCTCTCTCCTTTGCTCATGCTCTTTGGCCACGGTGCCCATCTTCCAGTTCTCTCCACACAAATACCTGGTGGTGTCCAAAACAACATGAGAATTCTTTGTTCCTCCCTTATATTACCCATCTTTGTGTCCTTCTGTGTCTTTCTCTATTTCTTTTCCTGGCTAGGACGATTTGCGTAAGTCACAGATACTTCTCTCTTCCTGGAATGCCACATCTGTTGTTGCCTATGCATAGAAATCTCTTCTGGCAAGCCATTCCCTTTCCTTCTTCAAAAGCGCTTTAGTTTTGTCTGTTTGTAAAACATGCAACAAAGGGATTCAGTTCCCTTTCACAGCCTGACCTCTTTCAAGGAGTCTTTTATTTTAAATTCTTGCCTACTGCGTTTGGCTTTCTAAGCACTCGTAGCATGTTGCTTTCAGTTGCTCTTCATTTTCATCTACCCGAATATCACCTGTAGTAGACGAAGATGTCACATTTTTGCAATGATTTGTGAGGTATACTTGTGTCATCAGATGAAGTTTCTTACACCTTCCAATACTTTCCTCGTAGAAATACACATAATTACAACAGCCCTTCAACACATGAGTGGTTGAATATTGGCTAAGTCATTACCCACAGAGCAAGGTTGAGATAATTTGTTTGGGACATGTGCTATGAAAGATACTTATTAGGTCATTGTATGTGATAACTTCTTCCTTGGAAATTTATGTAGCTAAAGGAATACCATTAATATTTTAATTGGGAACTTTCTCTAAATGTTTTGAAGCAGTTTGAATAGATTGAAAATTGGCTTTTATAAAGTTTTTAGGCATTTGGTGTTTTCTGAGTGAGGAACAGATAATGCTCAGATTTTTGCACATGTTTGCTAACATCGTCTAGTATAAAGAGATGCATAGAGAAATGCCTAGTTGGTTGGCTCAGAAACAGGAAATCATATTGGAAAGTATGCCCTTCTCTCCATATGTGTACATGAGAGTACAGGGTAACCTGCCTTAACAAAGATTCTTAAATACAGTAGTATAAATAAGATAGAATATTATTTACTTCTCATTTAACTGGCTGGCTGGTCTGTGCTGATGGGGCAAGTTTGTGTCCTGTGGTTCTGTGGTCATTCCAGGAGATCCTCCCTCCCCCCCCCCCCCCCCCCCCCCCCGCCAACATGCAACATGTTGCTCTGTTTCACCTTCATTTCCAGAGCTGAGTTCCTGCCATATCGGGAAGCCCATAGGAAGAAGGAGGAAAGGAAGCCCAAGTAATTATTCTTTTCAAGTACGCGAGGCTGGAATTGGGTGCATCACTCTAACTTCCAACCCCTTGTCTGGAAATCAGTTTGTCAGGTCCAGCTGTAGGACAGACAGGAAAATAGGGTCTGTGTCTGTGGAGTCTTTTGTTCTGCTAAGACTCTTGTTACTGTGTAAAAAATGGAAATCACATTTTCAGTGAAACCCGCAGGCTGTCATATTTTTAAACATATGTTACTATTACAATTTCTATTTTACTGAACTTTAGCTATATGATTCATTCTCTCTAGATCACAATTTCTTAGTTTTAAGTTTCTTTTCTTTGTAATTTTCTTATTCTGTGACTGGTTACTGAAAGTTCCCCCAAAGCAGGTACCATAGTGTTACAGTGTTTGCTCTCATATTTTTTCCTGTGTGTGATATCTAGCTGCCACATGACCAGTAGGTTTAGAATAAATGTTGATAGGTGTAGACTAATTTGCTCAGAATATCAACATTGTTAAAAACCTTATAGTGAATGTCCACAACCTTTCTCAGGGAAGGGCTAGAGTGTAAATAGCTTAGACTTTTGTGGGTCATATGGTCTCTATTACAACTTATTGACTCTTGGAGCACACACACTGAATGTAAACACTGCTGTATTCCAAAAAAACTCGATATACAAAAATAGGGGGTGGTCTGATTTGTGTGCTGAGTTTGCTAAACGCCGCCTAATAGGATGGCTATGTTCTCTGGATAGAGAGGTGTAAACTTTTGAGGAACTGGATTCCTATAGGATATGAAACTGGAAGTTGGGGAGGGAGGTCAGTGCTGAGGCTTGAGATCCAGTGCATCTGCCCTCTGATGTGTTTTTTTTTTTAAAGTTTGTTTATTTTGGGGAGGGGGAGAGGGAGGGGCAGCAAGAGACTAGAGAGAGAGAGAATCCCAAGCAGGCTCCACACCTGCAGCACAAGCCCAGTGTGGGGCTCGAGCTCCCGAACTGTGACATTGTGACCTGTGCTGAAATCAAGAGTCAGATGCCTAACGGACTGAGCTGCTTGGGCTCCCATGTCTGATGTTGATTAACTACACATTGTCTTCTGCTGTGTATCGGTTCTCATGTGAACGGATAATAACGAGCACAACACTGATGCATGTTTCTGAGTGCCTGGCATTGCCTTAAGCATTACCTCATTTGTACCTCATGACAGTAATGCAAAATAGGTCCTGCTGTGATCACCACTTAACAAATGAGGAAACTAAACATTTGAGAGGTGAAGTAGCTTACCCAAGGTAAGAGGTAGATCTGGTACTTGAGCCTGAGGTTCTGATTCTTTGCTTACTTTGGAATTATTATTTTTTAAAATTATTTATTTTTTTGGTAATGTTTATTTTTGAGAGAGAGAGAGAGAGAGACGGACAGAGTGCAAGTTGGGGAGGGGCAGAGAGAGAAGGAGACACAGAATCTGAAGCAGGCTCTAGGCTTTGAGCTGTCAGCACAGAGCCTGATGCGGGACTCGAACCCACGTACTGTGAGATCATGACCCAGGCTGAAGTCAGGCGCCCAACCGACTGAGGCACCCAGGTACCCTACTTTGGAATTATTTTTATAAAAATGAGCACTCTACAAGACTTGAATAACAAGATCAGAATCAGGCTTTCTAGGTTTGTTATGCAGCAGAATGGTATGATGAGGACTGTGCTGTCTGAAATGGTATAGACGAGTATGGAAGTGGGTGAAGAAACTGGAAGGAATTAGCAAACCTCTCATTACTTCAGCTCTATCATACTCCAGTCCCCTGCTCCTCTTGTGGAAGCCTGATGGAATTCCTGCTCTCCCTGGATTTGACATGCCTCTCATCCTCCCTTTTATTCCTCTTTACATCTTTGTAATCTGCATGACCAAGATCAAATACTCCGTTCATAAAGCCCTTCTATCTCACAGAACTCTCCTGATACCTTTCGAGTCCCTGTTGTGGCAGTTAGCTATTGTAACATAACTTTGTAGTGGTCCTTGTGTTCCAGACTCAGTGTTTCCTGCTGGATCACAAGCTGTTCTTTTCTTTTTTTTTCTTCTTTTTCTTTTTCTTCCCCCTCCTCCTTTCTTACTACTCATTGAAGTATACTTGACATGAAATGAACTTCTCGTATTTATTCAGTTTGATGCGTTTGGACATATGTATTCACCTGTGAAACCATCACCACAATCAAGATGCTGAACATTTCTATCACCTCCAAACGTTTCCTCATTGCCTTTGGAATCCTCGGTGTCTCTACCCCTGTCCCAGTGCAACTGGGTGATCTGCTTTCTGTCACTGTAGGTTTTTTAGCCTTTTCTGAAATTTTATATTAATGGACTCCTACAGTAGTCTTTTTAAATTCAGCGTAATTATTTTGAGATTCATTCTTGTGTTTTTAGTAACCCCTGTCTTTTTATTGCTAAATAGAATTTCATTGTATGGACAAACCACACTTTGCTAATTCATTCACCTGTTGATGGACATTTAGATTGTTTCCAGTTTTGACCATTGTAAATCAATTAATAACCTATGTGTATAAGTGTTTGGATAGGTTACCTAGGAGTGACTTGTCTGAATCGTATGTATGTATAACTCTTTAAGAAACTGCCATGCAGTTCCAAAGTATTTGTGCCATTTATAGCCTCACCACAGGGTGTGACAATTCTACTGTTTCACATCCATACTGATATGTGATATTTCTGTCTTCTAACCTTTAGCCACTTAAATTGGTTTTGGGGGGCATCTCATTGTGTTCCTTTGATGATAGCATTGTTGAACAACTTTTTAAACGTTTTATTTATTTTTGGGAGTGCACAGGTCGGGGAGGGGCACAGAGAGGGGGCAGAGGATCCAAAGCGGGTTCTACGCTGACAGCAGTGAGCCCGATGTGGGATTCGAGCTCGTGAACCCTGAGATCATCACGACCTCAGCTGAAGTCAGACGTTCAACCGACTGAGCCAGCCAGGCACTCCAAACAACTTTTCATTTGCATATTTTCTTTTGTGAAATGTGTTCAGATCCTTTGCCATTTTTTACATTGTCATCTTACTCTGCTGTAAGCATTCTTTATATATTCTAGATACAAGTTCTTTGATATGTGTGTTGTGCACGTTTTCTCTGTGGCTTACCATTTTGTTTACTTAACTGTATCCTTTGAAGCAGACTTTTAAATTTTGATGAAGTACAGTTTCTTTTTTTATGGCTCATGGTTTTTGTGTACTACCAAAGAATCTATTGCCTACCTCAAGATAACAGATTTTTCTCCTACATTTCCCATAAGTCTTGAAGTTTTAGGGTTTACTGTTAGGTTTGTGATCCAATTTAGGTTAATTTTTGTGTGTGGTGTGAGTTATAGGGATGAAGTTCAATGTCCTTTTTCCCAAATGGACATGTTAGTACCATTTACTGAAAAGACATTTGTTTCCCTATTAAATTGACTTGGCAGTCACAAGTTTCTCAGGCTTACATTTAGTATTTTATTGCTACCACAGATTCAGACCTTTTTTGTTGTTACTTGAAGTTAAGGAGATGGATAATCTTGCCTGGTTCTTGCTAGATCATAAGACACAGATGATAAATTTCTCTAGATAGTAAGACTTAGATTTTTAACTGACTCTTTGTTCTCTAATTCCATCTGATATCTTTTTATTTTTAGGTGTTACACATAATATTGCATTGCTCCGAGAGGTGATAATCAACTCACGTTTTATAGAAGGAGACATCAACACTAAATTTCTTTCTGATGTGTATCCTGATGGCTTTAAAGGTTTGTGTGCATTGAAGTATTTTACTGTATTAAAGTTATTTTATACTTTATTATAATGTATAATTTTTCTGTTTTGAAATTAAGGCCTCTGGTCTATACTGTACTTGATTTATTAACAGAGTATTCTAGACTATTGACATTCATGATTTTGAGTATTCATGAATGACTCATGAATGTGCAGTAATCCATAATTTTGTTGAGTGAGAAATTCAACTGTAATGAACGTTTTGGCCTCTTTTCTCTGCTGCCTTGCTATATATAGTTGAACCTCAAGCCCCATCAAGGGAAAAGATCAGAATTATGTTTTCAGGATTTCCATATGCTTTTATGTCTGCTTGGCTAATGCGTCTGTGATGGTGATGTGTCATGAAGCAGTAGGCAGAAGCAGACAACAGGTGAAAACTTGAGGGAACTTTTAGAGCAAACATGCTTGCATACATACATTTGTGTAAATGTCTATGTGTGTACATAGATGGTGTTGGATCCCATTATGGGGAAGAAAATGGCATTTAAAATTTCTAATTGAAGTTGATTACTATGTGCTATACATTTAGCATCAGAAAATGTTACACATTCTCAAGGGAACTCAGAAATTTACTTAAAACTTAACATTGCGATTTTCCGTGATAAACTTACTATATTACATTTCTGTTTTGATAGGGAATTATCAGCATGGACAATGTAATTCTATCCATGCTTATACAAGATAGGAACACAGTTTTAAAAATTGTTACAAGTTGTTAGAAAGGACCATTAGCAATTATTTCATCTCATCCTTTATTTTTCCATGTGAGGAAATGAAAGTCCAGAGAGCTTGATGAGGTCAAATGACCAGTAGTATAATAAAGCCAGAAGCTGAACTTAGTTTCCACCTCCTGTTTCAGTACTCATTCGACTGTGCTAGGCTTCAAAATCACAGATCATACAAGTTTTCAGAGTATGCTGTATGTTGTTGTTGTAGAATGCCTGTAAGCACTTTAAAAGTACACACCTAGCTTTGCCCTTCTTAATGTGGACCTCTCATTGTCTTCCCTCACATTATCCTCAGGTCAGTCCTTCTCTGAATGGCTACTATCGCTTGTTTTTCAGATTACTCTATTTCCTCCTTCCTATTTTTCCCTACAGCAGGTATCTGATATTTTAAACTGTATCATCTCTGATTGTTTGATATATGTGCCTGAAAGAGACAGCAGGAAGTGGCCACTGAAGTTAATCCAGGATCTTCTCCATATGTTTGAGCCTGGGTCATTTTGTCCCTTTGGGATTACCCGTCTGCTTCCCATCTGTCCAGCTATCCTAGGCTCTGTTCACAGGCGAGGACGTGTTTTTATGACTGCATTAAAATTTTCTATTATATATGTTTATTATCCCAAATATATTTGTGGACTGGAACAGTGTTACTAAAGGTTCTGAGGTTGACCTTTGGAATGAATTACTGTGACTAAAACCAAAAAATAGGATGCACAGGAATGTATTCTTCATATCTGCTTATTAGAGTCTCAGGTTGAAAAGCTGCTGTGCATTTATTTGAAAAATAAATGAAAACTGGGGAAGATGTTATTTTGACTCTGGAGTAAAGGGAAAATGAGGAAGAAGTTATTTTAGGAACTATAATTTCAGTTGGCCTGTAATGAACATTTTGGACTTTTTTCTCTTTTGCCTTGCTACACTTTAACCTTTAGCCCTGTCAAAAGAAGAGATCAGAATTATTTTTCTCTTCTGGAAAGCTGCAGATTTTTAACAAAAATTGGATTCAACACAAGTAAAATACCACTAATTACCTTTTTCTTTTCCATTTAATTTAGTCAAGTATTTCTATTCCTTTAAAAGCGGTGTAACCAAATCAGTATGAGTTGCTCCTTGGTGAGTCACAGGCAGACACCACACCATGGTTTCTGTTGCACAGATCTGTGCAACAGGGTAATAAAATAAAGGGAACTTAATTTGCAGCAAATGAGGAGATCGTGGGGAATAACTTCCAAAGCTGTGACTCTCTGGGCAAGGGTGAATGGGTTCCTTTTATTTAGGGTTAGGATGAATATTTAGATAGGGAGCTTTGTCACTGTACGTAAAGGCAGGCATAAGGTCTCATATGTGCCATAAGGAAATATACCTGTGTATACATTGTTTGCTATGTAAATGAGGCTTGTTCCTCCTTTGGTGGAGATTTTAGTATAATGAGGTAAAGGTAACTGTCAGTCATTCCACTGCCCATCTGTGCAGGTGCAGGTTGGGGGCAGGGGGTGGTGGCATGGTTAGTTTTAAACTGGTCTGGTTGGTCTGGCTGGCTGGTACTCTGGGCAGTTGTTTTGGTTTCCATCACTGAATATTATCCCTATAGGGTCTTTTGTCTGAGTTAAGAGATACGCTGGAAAGAAGAGTGTAAGGAAAAATGGGGACAAAGGTTGGTGAGCACAGGCAAGTGGGGAGTAAAGATCGTGTCTTGGGGTCTAGCTGGTGATAGTGGTAAAATGAAATTTGGGCTGTAGCATTGCCTTTGAGAATTCAGTCATTAAAATCATCCAACAAATAATTGGTGCAGGCTCTAGAAGAAAATGGAAAGCAAATAATATATTTTCCCTGCACTTAAGGAGCTTACATCACAAGGTAATAAATATGTAAAGAACTAACCGCTACAGGACAAAAGAAGGGCTAAATGAACATATAAGCAAAGTGTCTTGAGCACAGAGAAAAACCACTTCCGATTCAGGGAATCAGGGATGGCTTCCAGGATGAGGTAGCATTTAGACCATTGCAGCACTTCCCCAAGAACTATTCTGGGGCACTGCTCATCTGTGCCCAATCCATCCTCTCTGATGTGATGCCGGTAGTTTGAAATCAGCCTTGGAGAGAGTATTTACAGTGAGGAAACTGTCAAAACCTGCACTGGTGCATTTCTTCTTCCTTCACACCCAAGTTGATTGTTATCATTTACCAGCATACCAGCGTCTGGTCCTTTGACCTGACTTTACAAAGGAAAAGGTTTACCATGTAGGGAGGAAGACCTAGAAGAATCGCTGAGGACAGGCGGTGCTGTGTTAGAACTCCTGTGAGTCAAATGACAGAGTTTGCTGAAAAAAGGTAAGAACATTTAAGGACATGAAATCAGAGGAGAGAGACTTTAATAAAGTATAAAAACTCTGATTTTTAGAAGTGTTTCAGCAAAGCGAAAGGTGGGATGGTCGCTTTTAAGAACTAAACTAGTGACCCTAAGGAATAAGGGTCCTATTCCTTTATTCCCTACACTTTTACTACAGGTAAAAAGGTAGAAAGGATGAAATAATTTGTGAAATAAGAGATGTGGAGGGATGATCCAAGAGATTTTGTATGTATATAACAGTTTCATGAAGAAAAGATGGACAAGTAAAGGAAGGTTAATTTTAAAAGAAATAATAAGGGAGATTTTTGTTTCACTGTTCTTGAGAAAGCCTTGATGTGTTGTTGCAAAGATTCACTGAGTTTCAGACAAAATTAATGAAAAAAGTAACTCTTCTAGGAATATCAAGAACAAAAAGTCTTTAAAGCTTCTAGAAAGAAAAAAAAAGCACCAAGTTATATGCAGAGAATATAGAATGAGATCATCTTCAGATTCCATAAACTGGAAATTAGAAAATCTTAAAATATCTGATTCATTAGAAAGTACTTAACCCAGGAGGTACTATACCCAACTAACATATCTTTCATTTCTCAATTATGAAAAGAGATTTTATTTATTTAAAAATTTTTTGTTTATTTATTTTGAGAGAGAGAGAGAGAGAGGAGCAGGGAGAGGGAGACAGGGAACACCAAGCAGGCTCTGCACTGGTAGCTCAGGGCTTGAACCCATGAAACCATGCGATCATGACCTGAGCCAAAACCAAGAGTTGGACGCTTAACTGACTGAGCCACCCAGGCACCATGAAAAGAGATTTTAAAATAAAGATTCAGAAATATGTCATTATATATATTTTGAGGATATTACTGAAGAAAGTGCTTTAACCAATATGAGGTAAAGATGACAGCTAAATTATACCCATTTTTCCCAACCAATGAATTGAAGTTTTTATTACTTTTATTTTTACTATTTATTTATTTTTAAGTAGGCTCCACACCCAATGTGGGGCTTGAGCTCATGACCCTGAGATCAAGAGTTGCATGCTCCACTGACTGAGCCAGCCAGGTGTCCTGAATTGAGGTGTTTTCTTTCTTTTTTTTTTTTTTTTAAACACAAGCCCATAAGGAAAAAGAGAAGAGATAGTATTCTGGAAAATGAAGAGCCAAAAAATGATTCTTAACTGACTTAGCAACCTAAGAAAGTTGAATCCTAATCTGACAGTGTGAAAAACTGAGAAGTCGCTCATTACCACCATGGAACCCTTCAGTAGTCTTAGCTCCTATTTAAGTTTCAGGAAGCTTGGGAAATTTCTAAAGGTAGGACTATTGGTCTAAAAATCTCTGGAAAAATTTTCCATATCCCCTCCTTCACTCTTTAGAGGAGGGTGGCTCTCTCCTCCACTTTGGCAAAGACTTTGAAGTTCTTCTTTTTGGAGAATAAGATGCCCTCTGCTCCAGGGACACCAGGCACAGTTGGACAGAGGTTTGAGTGAATGTGGACATACTGAATGTGGTGACACCCTGTCTCTCAACCCGTCCATGAAGCCTACACACAAAGCAAATGGTCAGCAAAGCCACATCCCAGAAAGAGACAACATGCATAGCTCAGGATCAGGACATCTGTCAGCATCATTTAAGACAACACTAGTTTGAAAGGGAATCCCCAGATGACTGTTAAAAATAGATGATAGAACTAAAGCCACTTAGGAGAACACTGATCAGGCTTCTGAAAAACTGGGTCATGCACATGGAGTGATAATTGCATGAGGTTTACAGAGGTATATCACAGACCATGTGAGTGCTACTATGTGATTCAATTTGCACGTAGTAACTACCAACTTAATGAATAAGGACGGGAGAGCCTAAATGTTGTTTGAAGTTTGGGGTTTTTGTTGGAAATTCTCCCCCCACACTCCCCAACTCCCTCAAAGGCTAAGAAGGTGAGGGCTAATTGTGAAGAGGAAGTTTTTCTCCTTTCTTTCACAAATATTTACTGAACCCATTAGGTAAAAGGTAGTGTCTAGGGTCTGACACTAATAAATACTGAAGAATATTTATTATTATTTTTTTAACGCTTATTTTTGAGAGAGAGAAAAAGCATGGGGGAAAGACAAAGGATTCGAAGCAGGCTCTGTACTGACAGCAGAGAGCCCGATGCAGGGCTTGAACTCACAAACTGTGAGATCATGATCTGAACCAAAGTCTGATGCTTAACCAACTGAGCCACCCAGGCGCCCCCTGGAAGGTGTTTTAAAAAGCGTAAGGGTTTTTAGAGCTGCGCCTTTTTCCAACCATGTCTTCTGCAGAGAGTATGGTAGAGATTTCAAGCCTTAATGCTCTTGAAGGTTTCAAAAGATGGGTTTGAGAAACCCTTAGAACTCCTCCCAGGCTAGGGTTCTAACTTTTACGTGAAGGTGAGTTGCTGCTGTTGAGATGGCTCTTGCTAGAGCTTGTGAGGCTGCATCTGTCCTTGCATGCCAGGCTGGAAGTTCTTGGTCTTTCTGCCTCACTGTTCGGACCCCACAGACTGCCAGGGTCATGCTTGTGAATCTTCTCAATCAGGGTTGGCAGAGGTGAAAAACAAGGGTCAAGTTGCAGTGCTCTCTTAGTTTACCTTCACACTTGAGAAAGGGATAGGAAGAATCTAAAAGAATTTATTTATTTATTTATTTATTTATTTATTTATTTATTTAAAAAATTTTTTTTTCAACGTTTATTTATTTTTGGGACAGAGAGAGACAGAGCATGAACGGGGGAGGGGCAGAGAGAGAGGGAGACACAGAATCGGAAACAGGCTCCAGGCTCCGAGCCATCAGCCCAGAGCCTGACGCGGGGCTTGAACTCACGGACCGCGAGATCGTGACCTGGCTGAAGTCGGACGCTTAACCGACTGCGCCACCCAGGCACCCCTAAAAGAATTTAAATACACTTTGCATCCCAAAGTTCTGGGTGCTTAAGATTCATCGGTAAGCAGAAACACTTGCTGCCCTCATGGGGTTTACAATGCCAGGAGTTAGCAGGCAGCATGGGTCCTCACCCCCCTCACCACAACTCTGTAGGTGTTTTCAGATGTGAACCCACTCACCGTTGTCAGTACAGTGCACTTGCCTTAGCTTGTTCACCTACAGCTGGGAATTGAATGCAGGCGTGTCTCATTTCAACACCAAACCAGCACACCAACCCCCCTTACCTGAGCTACTATACTCTTGTCTGGATTTAGAACAGCCTTCTCATAGCCCTCCCTCCTGCCACCATTGCACTTTGTAATTCATCTTCGCCCAGCTGCCAGAGTTCACTTTTAGAACCAAATCATATCTTCCCCCTCCCTTACTTTGAAAGCCCTCAGGGAATGAATGGCTAAACAAATAGCAGTATATCCATGTTATAGAATACTACTGAGTGTGAGAATGAAAGAAACTGTGATTCACTCAAAAGCATGGATGAATCTCAAAAATATTAGGTGCAAAAGAAGCCAGACATGAAAGAGTACTTACTCTCTGGTTCCATTTAAATGAAACTAGGAAAGAGTTTAATTGCCTGAGGTCAGGGAGGGAAAGGAGGTCCAGAGGTATTGATTGGAAAGAGATGCAAAGGAGCATTTTGGAGTAATGGAAAATTTGATATGCATTGTTGTGGTGTTTATATGGGCATACACATTTGTCAAAACTCAATTGCTTATTTAAAATGGACCCATATATTGTATGAAAATTGTACCTCAAAGTTAAAAAAAAAAGTACTTTTGTTAATGATATCCATTACAATTAGAGTAAAATAAAAAGTGATGGCTTACAAAAAAAGTAGGTGCTAAAAAGGTGTTGGGTGGAAATTCAATAGCCTTTTTTTTTTTGACTATTTATTTATTTATTTATTTATTTTTTCAATATATGAAATTTATTGTCAGATTGGTTTCCATACAACACCCAGTGCTCATCCCAAAAGGTGCCCTCCTCAATACCCATCACCCACCCTCCCCTCCCTCCCACCCCCCATCAACTCTCAGTTTGTTCTCAGTTTTTAAGAGTCTCTTATGCTTTTCAATAGCCTTTTCTAATTAAAAATTCTTTGAAATAAAAAAATTAAATTAAATTTGATTAAAAATGTACTTTATGAAAACTAAAAAAACCCTAGTTTTAAATGATGAAATGCTAAAAAAAATTTCCCTTAAAATCAGGAACAAATGAATTCTGTAAAGTGACTGTTATTATCAATCATTTTTATTGCTTTGGAATTTCAAAAAGACCAAAAAAAAGTTGGTTTAAATATTTTGAAAATAAGAAAATTTTCTTTTTCCATATATAATTGTGTCCCTAGAAAACCCAGAAGATACTACTAAAAATTTCTAGTCTTAAAACATGTCTGTCAAGATGACTGAATGCAGCAAGATAAACATGCAAAGTTAGTATCTCTTCTCTGTGTTAGAAAGAGCCAGTTTGAAATGAACCCTGTTCATATTAATTGTAGTGTCTTGTAAAATAGTCAAGAGAAATTTAATAGGGAAGACATAGAACCTATGGGACTCTGTAAGCTGTAAAAATATTGTTGAGGATAAACAAGATGTGAACAAATGAGAAAACATCAGTTATTTTTTGTCTTTCAAATTTTTATTTAAATTCAAGTTAGCTAACACATAGTATAGTATTGGTTTCAGGAGTAGAATTTAGTGATTCATTGAATACCCAGTGCTCGTCACTTAAGTGCCCTCCTTAATGCCCATCACCCATTTAGGCCATCTGCCCACCCAACTCCCCTCCAGCAACGCTCAGTTTGTTCTCTGTAGTTAAGTCTCTTATGGTTTGCTTCTCTTTCTGGTTTTATATTTTGTTTTTCATTCTCTTCTCCTGTGTTCATCAGTTTTGTTTCTTAAATTCCGTATATGAGTGAAATCATATGGTATTTTTCTCTGATTTTGCTCAGCATAAAACACTCTAGCTCTACCCGTGTTGTTGCACATGACAAGATTTCATTCTTTTTGATGGCTGATCAGTATTCCAGTGTGTGTGTGTGTGTGTACACACACACACACACACACACACACACACACACACACACACTACATCTTCTTTATCCATTCATCAGTCCATGGACATTTGGGCTCTTTTCATAATTTGGCTATTGTTGATAGTGCCATTATAAACATTGGGCTGCATGTAACCCTTTGAATCACTATTTTTGTATCCTTTGGATAAATACCTAGTAGTGCAATTGCTGGGTCTTGTGTAGTTCTATTTTTTTACTTTTTGAGGAACCTCCAAACTATTTTCTAGAGTGGCTACCCCAGTTTGCATTCCCACCAACAGTGTAAGAGGGTTCCTCTTTCTCCGTATCTTTATCAACATCTGTTGTTTCCTGAGTTGTTAAATTTTAAACATATCAATTATTGTTTGGGGACTCAATAGTATAGGAGTGCCAATCTATCTCAGATTGATGCAGATTTTATGTCATTCCAGTTAGATTCACAAGGTCCACTACATTAAATGATTTAAAAGATTATATGTATTCATAAATTTCTGAAAATAGCAAATTATGAAGAATGATAGAGGAAAATTGGCCTTCCATGTTTTAAAATGTATTGCCAAGCCTCTGCATCTAAACAGCATGATATAAAGTAGAGGAATGGGGGTAGGATGCCTGGGTGGCTCAGACAGTTAAGTGTCTGACTCTTAAATTCTGCTCAGGTCATGATCTCATGGTTCGTGGGACGGAGCCCCATGCTGGGCTCTGCACTGACAGCAGAGCCCACTTGGGATTCTCTCTTTCCCCTCTCTCTCTACTTCTCCTCCCCCGGCTCATGCTTTCTCTCTCTGTAAATAAACATACATTTTAAAAAATAGTTTAAGAAAGAATACTTGAAAGAAAACAAAAAAAAATGGATAAGTATGTCAGTGTAATGGAATAGGGAGCTCATAAACAGAAATTAGTATATGTGGGAGTTTTTTCTCTTACTCTATATGAAATGTTAGAACTTTAATTTATGCCAAATTAAAAAAAAATGAGTCCCAGGCAAAGATTAAATGTAAAACATAAAAACAATTAGAATAAAACTGAGGAGTCTAGTTACTATCTAGACATTGGAGTGATCTTTTAAAAGAATAGTGCAAACATTTCTAATGAAAACTAATGATATGACTGTGTTCTGTAAAATTTTTCTGTACAATGTTCTGTAAAATTTATTTCTGTTTGGCAAAATACTAAGTGCTAATTGAGCATATGTAAAGAATTCTAATTGGCCCATAAACTTGAAATTGAAAGCTGTTGTAAAAAAGTTTTCTTTTTAAATTATTATTGTATGGTCAGTGTCAATTAAATGGCTAAAACATAGATTATTTTTAGATTTCATATGTCAATCACAAATTACTTGATGACATTTCAGACATTTTGTAATTAAAAAAATTACTATGTCTATATTATACCTTGGAAGTAATGAGGATAGTAAATACAACTACTTTTTAAAAGCTAAAATGAGTATTTTTATATATTATATATTGTATACTATATGGATCTATATTAGACTATAAGCATACTCTAATATTAATGTCTTGTTTTGAGCCATAGTATGTTTTTTTTTATTTTTTAATTTTTTAAAAATTTACATCCAAATTAGTTAGCATATAGTGCAACAATGATTTAAGGAGTAGATTCCTTAATGCCCCTTACCCATTTAGCCCATCCCACTCCCACAACCCCTCCAGTAACCCTCTGTTCTCTATAAGAGTCTCTTATGTTTTGTCCCCCTCCCTGTTTTTATATCATTTTTGTTTCCCTTCTCTTATCTGTTTTGTGTCTTAAAGTCCTCATATGAGTGAAGTCATGTGATATTTGTCTTTCTCTGACTAATTTCGCTTAGCATAATACCCCCTAGTTCCATCCACGTAGTTGCAAATGGCCAGATTTCATTTTTTTTGATTGCTGAGTAATATTCCATTGTGTGTGTGTGTGTGTGTGTGTGTGTGTGTGTGTGTGTGTGTATATACACACACACACATATACACACCACATCTTCTTTATCCATTCATCCATTGATGGACATTTGGGCTCTTTCCATACTTTGGCTCTAGTTGATAGTGCTGCTGTAAACATTGGGGTGCATGTGTGTCCCTTCGAAACACCTCACTTGTATCCCTTAGGTAAATACCTAGTAGTGCAATTGCTGGGTCATAGGGTGGTTCTATTTTTAGCTTTTTGAGGAACCTCCATACTGTTTTCCAGAGTGGCTGCACCAGCTTACATTCCCACCAGCAGTGCAAAAGAGATCCTCTTTCTCTGCATCCTCGCCAACATCCATTGTTGCCTGAGTTGTTAATGTTAGCCATTCTGACAGGTGTAAGGTGGTATCTCATGGTGGTTTTGATTTGTATTTCCCTGATGATGAGTGATGTTTAGAATTTTTTCATGTGTCGGTTGGCCATCTGGATGTCTATTCATGTCTTTTGCAGTGTCTATTCATGTCTTTTGCTCATTTCTTCACTGGATTATTTGTTTTTTGGGTGTTGAGTTTGATAAGTTCTTTATAGATTTTGGGCACTAACCCTTTATCTGATATATCATTTGCAAATATCTTCTCCCATTCTGTCAGTTGCCTCTTAGTTTTGCTGATTGTTTCCTTTGCTGTGCAGAAGCTTTTTATTTTGATGAGGTCCCAGTAGTTAATTTTTGCTTTTGTTTCCCTTGCCTCTGGAGACGTGTTGAGTTAAAAGAAGTTGCTGTGGCCAAGATCAAAGAGGTTTTTGCCTGCTTTCTTCTCGAGGATTTTGATGGCTTCCTGTCTTACATTTAGGTCTTTCATCCATTTTGAGTTTTCTTTTTTTAAACTTTTTTTTAATGTTTATTTTTGAGAGGGAGAGAGAAACAGTGCGTGAACAGGGGAGGGGCAGAGAAAGAGGGAGGCACAGAATCTGAAGCCCGCTCCAGGGTCTGAGCTGTCAGCACAAAGCCTGATGTGGGACTCAAACCCGTAAACCGCGAGACCATGACCTGAGCCGAAGTTGGATGCCTAACCGACTGAGCCACCCAGGCGCCCCTTTTTTTGAGTTTATTTTTGTGTATGGTGTAAGAAAGTGGTCCAGGTTCATTCTTCTGCATGTCGCTGTCCAGTTTTCCCAGCACCACTTGCTGAAGAGACTGTCTTTATTCCATTGGATATTCTTTGCTGCTTTGTCAAAGATCAGTTGGCCATACATTTGTGGGTCCATTTCTGGGTTCTCTGTTCTGTTCCATTGATCTGAGTGTCTGTTCTTGTGCCAGTACCATACTGTCTTGACGATTACAGCCTTGTAGTATAGCTTGAAGTCTGGGATTGTGATGCCTCCTACTTTCTTTTCTTTTTCAAGATTGCTTTGGTCATTTGGGGTCTTTTCTGGTTCCACACAAATTTTAGGATTATTTGTTCTAGCTCTGTGAAGAATGCTGGTGTTATTTTGATAGGGAGAGCCATAGTATTATTATATAACCTCTAGTCAAAGACTATCTCAACATGGCTCTGACATTAGACCAAGTCCTTTACATTTTTATGTCTTTTATCTCACAATTTATAAAAGATACCATTTTAAGAAAAGAACTAAAAAAACTGTCCTTCAGTTTTTTGGGGTGTGTGCAAAAGAAAGTGATTATGATAATGAAAACCATAACCTCTTATTAGAGATGGTATGATGACTTGTGGTTTGTGAGTTTGAGCCCTGTGTCAGGCTCTGTGCTGACAGCTCAGAGCCTGGAGCCTGCTTTGGATTTTGTCTTCTTCTCTCTTTGCCCCTCCCCTGCTCATTCTCTCTCTCTCTCTCTCTCTCTCTCTCTCTCTCTCTCTCTCTCTCTTTCTCTTTCTCTCAAAAATAAACATTTAGGGGTGCCTGGGTGGCTCAGTTGGTTGAGTGTCCGACTTTGACTCAGGTCATGATCTCACGGTTCATGAGTTCGAGCACTGCATCGGGCTTTGTGCTGACAGCTCAGACCCTGGAGCCTGCTTCAGATTCTGTGTCTCCCTCTCTCTCTGTCCCTCCCCCGCTCGCACTCTGTCTCTCTCTCTCTGTCTAAAATAAATAAACATTTAAAGAAATAAACAAACATTTAAAAAATGTTAAAAAAAAAAAGATGGTATGAGATCCATCTCACATCAAGAACTTTGAAGGAACTATAGGTGGTTAGCCTGGAGAAGAGAGGACTCATTAATAGGGAATAATGCAGCTGTAATCAGCTTGACCCAGCAGTTGGCCCTGGCCACTGATCTGTGTTTATTTGTTGACTGTGTCTAATACAAAATGGGTCACTTTTGTAGTTGGTAGGGCATACTGTATTGATCACTCTGGTGAAAGAGTCAGGTGATGAACTAATCTTCATCTCAAACCTAAGATTCAGTCAGGGCCACTTTCTGCCTTGGATCAGCTTTGGTCCAGGTGGTTAGGCTGGATTTTAGTCTAATTTAGTTAGGAACAACATTTGGATCATGGATTGCAAGACACCAGGACCAGCTGCACCAGAGATTTCAGCAAGGAAAAACCTGAGGGCATAGTAATGAAGAACATTCAGAAGAAGTCCATGGTCAGAGCCAGGGCAGACATGTTGTGGGTATCAGGCCATAAGAGAACAACAGGAGTCAAGGCCCCTCTGATCTGTGATCAAGAGTAGCCTTATGCTAGAACCATTATCATAAGAATAGTTATGATAGAATATCTTCTACGCTGCCACTTTGGACCTGAAAAATATCTTTTCAATGTGGCTAGATACTCTAAGGATGGTCAAGATATAAAACCATTTTAATGAGTGGCAGAGTGTATAACTGCAGTCTATATCCTTCAAGATGGGTAATGTATAAGCATAGGAAAGAATAGAATTAGAATAGACTTATTCAAAATTACTTCAGATTGGAAAAGTTAGGTGGAAGTCACAAAGAAACAGTTTGATTCAGGGCGCCTGGGTGCTTCAGTTAGTTGAGTATCCAACTCTTGATTTCAGCTCAGATCATAATCCCAGGGTCGTAGGATCGAGCCCTGCTTGGGACTCCGTGCTGAGTGTGGAGCCTGCTTGAGATTCTGTCTCTCCTTCCGCCCCTCTCCTATGCTTGCACCTTCTCTCTTTTTCTCTCAAATAAAATTTTTTAAAAAGTTTGGGGCCCCTGGGTGGCTCAGTCAGCTAAGAGTATGACTTCAGCTCAGGTCATGATCTTGTGGTTTGTGGGTTCAAGCCCCGCATTGGGCTCTGGGCTGGGCTGACAGCTCAGAGCCTGGAGCCTGCTTCGGATTCTGTGTCTCCCTTTTTCTCTCCCCCCCCCCCCCCGCCACTTGCATTCTGTCTCTTCTCTCTGTCAAAAATAAACATTAAAAAAAAAAGTTTGTAGAAGCAGTCTGATTCAGTATGAGAAGTAACCATCTATTTAGAAATCTTTGAGTTTGTCACTTTCCAACTATTGGGGTTCTATCAATCCTAGATAACCATCTATCCAATAGTGCTGTAGAAGAGGCATTCGCACTGCATGGAGGATGAAATAGATCATCTCTGCAGCACTACTCTGTTAAAATTACCTGAGAGATTCTTAAGTTGTGGAAACAAATTTAAATTGTAGAAGTAAATAAGTTTTCAGCCGGCTTATATCAGATAGAAATTTATTGGGAATTAGTCCTTGGTAGAATTTGCAAATCTGTTCCAGTATCAATAAAAGGATTAAAATTGATATACATTGTATCAATTTCTCTGTGAGATGTGATGAATAATAGTGAGTTTTATTTGGGAATCTCCTTTCTCAATATTATCTTAGTGCAGCTAGCAATTAGACCAAATGAAACACTGAACCAGTGTCCTACAGAGGAAAGGATTCTCATAATGTATTGCCTTTTTCCCTGCTGATGACATAATGTGCAAATGTGTCTAGAGGAGTGACTGTTTCAACCACTGTAAGAAATCTCTTCTGCATCTTGATTAGTGTACACACATCCACAAAAGATTCGGGGTGCAAAATGTTCACATAATTTGTCTTTATGGCCATGACCCACTAAACTGGTTTCATGAACTACTTGAGTGGTTTGTATTATGCAATTTGGTAAACATGTGTCTAAAATAGTTCTATTTCAAGCTGAGATCTGTAGACATGCAGCATCAGCACCACCCTGAAGCTTGTTTGAAATGCAAGTTCTTGGGCCGATGCACAGTGAAGTTGGAGATCATTTTACTGGTCCTCTTTATACTCCAAAGAGCTTTTGTGGTTATATCCGTTGATAGTTGCCATATTATAAATTAAAACTTAGGAGCTTCAGGGGCTCCTGGGTGGCTCAGTTGGTTAAGTGTCCAACTCTTGATTTTAGCTCAGGTCATGATACCCCAGTTTGTGGGATTGAGCACCCCCACTGGGCTCTGCACCAACAGTGCAGAGCCTGCTTGAGATTGTTTCTCTCCCTCTGTGCTCCCCTGCTTGCACGCATGTTCCTTCTTTCCCTCAAAATAAATAAATAAACATTAACAAAAGAAGAAGAAGGGTGTCTGGGTGGTTCAGTCGGTAGACCTGACTTTGGCTCAGGTCATGATCTCACATTTAGTGGGTTCAAGTTCTACATCCAGCTCAGTGCTGACAGCGTGGAGCCTGCTTTGCTCTCTGTCGCTCCCTCTTTCTGCCTCTCCCTAGCTTGCTCTCTCTCTCTCTCTCTCTCTGTTTCTCTTGAAAATAAACAGACATTTAAAAAATATTTTAAAACAATTTGTAAAAAAGAAGAAAAAACTTAGGAGCTTTAAAAATATTTATTTTTTTATTTTTTCTTTTTAAAAAATTTTTTTAAAAATTTTTTTTAATGTTTATTTTTGAGACAGAGACAGAGCATGAACAGGGGAGGGTCAGAGAAAGAGGGAGACACAGAATCGGAAGCAGGCTCCAGGCTCTGAGCCATCAGCCCAGAGCCCGACGCGGGGCTCGAACTCATGGACCGCGAGATCATGACCTGAGCCGAAGTCGGACGCTTAACCGACTGAGCCACCCAGGCGCCCCTTAAATGTATTTTTATAGTACTAGTAATAAATCCATTATATGTTGACATCAGAGCAATGAAGTCACCACACATATATCTCTTGGATCAGGGAACCTCCACAGTATACACCTGAAAACAATGATGGAGGAAAAGCAAATAAATCTTAGCATTATTGTGAAAGTAGTTTTGACCTTGCAGTCCCCAAAGGTTCTTGGGGACTCCTGATAGCCCATAGGGCACACTTTGAGAAGTGCTCTTGTAGACTGTTTTTGAGAAGTCTAAGACCAAATTTTTGTAATCCTCATATAGGGTAAGTATGGGGTCATGTGAGTCGTTTTCATCAGGAACTTTTCAAAGCCTGGGAGAGTGCAGTTTATCCAGGCCATTGAGGGGTATATTACCAAATTCCTAGAACTAATTGATAGACTCACTTGGGGGGTTTGGTCTTATTTGAATAATCTTGCTCTCTTCCCTCCCCAGTGCATGCCTCAGTGCCTGGTATAAGACTAGCTCTATAATAGATGTTTGAAAAAATACTTATTTGAATGACTAATAATTCTATAAGTTAGAAGCACTAGATGTTTACAAGATGTATGTGATTGATTGATTTTCCTCAGGACACAAGTTAACAGAGAATGAGAGAAACCAATTATTGGCAATAGCATCATCATTGTTCGTGGCATTCCAATTAAGAGCACAACATTTTCAAGAACATGAAAATTCAAGGTATGTTAGATTATTTAAGACAGCATAAATGAACAAATACCGACAATCTAATCATAGAAAATAGCTAATAAAAGATATAACTGATCATAGTTCTGAATCTTGTGAGTGTTTGCAGACGTATAATAAAATCACACTGTTTAAAAATGGTATTGCTTCTATTTTGTTCAAATGATTTTTTTTAACTCAGAAAAAAGGATCTTGACCCTGCTAATTTGGACATTATTAGAGGTAAGAAGATACTCTAAAGCCCTGAGGAATATCTGTTTAAGTAATTTGTATTTTATTATTTCTGTTTCATAACTTTGTTTGTTAATCTTTGTTAACTTTGTTGACAAACTTTTGAAAAGTGTTATAGTACTAAAAATTAGGATTGAGTCTGAGCAGCTAAAATATACATATATATAAGAAATTCATTTATAAGATACAAGAAAGAGTTAACAGGTTGAGTTAGTTATTTGTGATCCCTAAGTATACCTTTTAGCTTCCTAGAAATGTAAGTGAAAGAAAAAATATCCTTTGTATCAGGGCAAATAAAAACAAAGTCATCATGACATTAATGGCTCTAAATGACAGAATTACTTAACATGAATTTCTGTGTCCTTGCTAACATAATCCTACTTTAGCAAGTACAGTCTATGACTTGCTAGGGTGATGTTGTTGATAAAACTGTGTCACTTCAACTTCTTTTCCATGTTTTTTGCTTTTCTGCAAGAGGAAGAACAAAGAGAAAAAGAGAAAAGATGGCAGGTGACTGAGCAGCTCTGAAGAACACAGATCAGAAACTCAGATTACCCTCTGAGAATTAGGTAGAGGAGAAGTAGATTGGGTTTCGGCTGTATCTTAATGGCTGACTGGTTTTACTCAGAAAATCTTGGTGTAAATAGTACTCTTCATTTGTTCCTATTCTCAACAGAGAGTATAGGAAGCTTAGTTGATGATTTTTTTTTCCCACTTGTTTTTATTGAAGTATAGTCGACACACAGTGTTGTTACATTGGTTTCAGGTGTACAGCATAGTGATTGAACAGCTCTATACTACATGCTGTGCACACTGTAAACACAGTAACCGTTTGTCATCCTACAGCACTATTACAATACCATTAACTGTATTCCATATGCTGTAGCTTTCATATGGACTTACCATTCCATAAATGGAAGCGTGTACCTTCTCCTCCCCTTCACCCGTTTTGCCCATGCCCCCCTCCCACCCCTGTGGCAACCATCAGTTCTCTGTATTCATGGGTCTGTTTCTGCATTGTTTTGTTTTTTAGATTCCACGTATAAGTGAAATCGTATGGTATTTGTCTTTCTCTGTCTGACTTATTTCACTTAACATTATACCCTCTAGGTCCATCCATGTTGTTTCCCATAGCAAGATCTCATTCTTTTTTATGGCTGAGTAATATTCTCTCTCTCTTTTTCTCTTTCTCTCTCTGTGAGAGTGTGTGTGTGTGTGTGTGTGTGTGTGTGTGTGTGTGTGTGTGTGTGTGGGAAATGGCTATTGTAAATAATGCTGCACTAAACATAGTATTCATATATCTTTTTGAATTAGTGTTTTCGTTTCCCTTGCGTAGATACCCATTAGTAGATTAATGTATAATCTTTTTTTAAGTCATGATTTGATAGATGTCTAGGGAGAGTTGAGAGGTTACAGAATATCAGTAAATTACTGAATGATGGAAGGAGGAGGAAAGTGGGCAATAAAGCCATGAATCTGGTTGGTTTTTTTCCCTAAAGTTGCACTGGCCAATGTAGTAGCCATTGGCCATGTGTGCTTACTTGAACTGAAATTAAATTAAAAGTTCAGTTTCTCAGGTTTCAGTGCCACTATCTGTGTAGTCACCAACCTCATTTCATGTGCTCTGCTGTACTGTGGTTAGTGGCTACTGAACTGAGTGATAGAAAGAACCTTCTATCATTGCAGTTTGTTTCCATCAAGCTCTGTTGCAACAGGGATGTTTTGGAGGGATGTGTGTATCTAGCTTTTGTTTTAAATCCAGAATCATACCTTGTATAATTTTTTTATTATTCTTTTGATAAATACAGTGTTCATATCCTGATGCCCTTCAGATGTTATTTGGACCTTGACCATTTCTGAAGTCCTGAGGGTCACTAATTATGAAGTGGTTTGATCTTTAAGATATGTATTCAAATTATTTTCAGAGAGTACTGAGTTACCACTGGCAAAAATCTGAAAAAGGTTTAAAAAGGAAAAGAATAAAAATTACTTGTATCCCACAAACTTTTCAGGAAGTACTTTTTCACATTTTGATGTATTCCTTTCTAAGTGTATATATGTGTGTATATTTATAGACATACATACATGTAGCATGCATATACCTCACATAGAGTCATACTGGGAATATAGTTTGACTTCTATTTTTTATTGTAATATTATGTTGTGAATATTATTTTTATTCCCTAGTCTTTAGAAGCATATTTTAAAATTTTTATTACAGAATTTAAAACATATGGAAACTTTTGCTCTCCAAAAGATACCATTGAGAAAACTATAAAATAATATATGTAGCAAATGGCAGAATGTATCCAGAGATATATAGATATATAGGTATATAGATAAGGAACTTGAGTTTATAATGTATAAATACTTCTTAAAACTCAAAAATAAGCCAGACACCCCAATTAAAAAAATAGAAATCTTTATTAAAGGAGTTATATGAATGGCAATAAGTTCATGAAAAGGTGTTCAGCATCATTAATCACTAGAGAAAGACAAAATCACATTGCTACACTAATACACACCAACTAGAATAATGTACATTAAGTGGTAAGTGGATAAATAGTTGTGGTATATTCATACAATGAAATACTATTTAGCAGTAAAGTAGAAAAATGTACTGGTATATGTATCACCATGTAAAAAAAAAAGAAAGTCCTGCTAAGAGAAACCAGATTAAAGAAGACTATATAGTCTGTAGTTTTATTTGAAATTTCTAGTAAAGGCAAAAATATAATGATGGGAAGATCAGTGGTTCCCTGGATGCAGGTGTTGATGTCATAGAATTACGTCTTCACACATTCTGTGCCCCAAACCATAAATTAATAATTCTTTTAAATGTATTAATTTCTTAAATTATGTAGAAAACAAAATATGGACTTTCAAAAAAAGTTATAATAATAACAGCTATTATTATTGTCCATAATAATATGGACTTTACTGAGACATTTATTTATTTATGTGGCTTCCTGGCACTGTCTGGAGTCCTTCCATTTCAACTTGCAAGACTGCCTTCTGCATTTATTGCAGGGCAGGTCTAGTGGTCAGAAACTCACAAACTGCCTCAGTTTCTCTTTATCTGGGAGTGTCTTAATTTCCAATTTTATTTCTTAATCCAGTTTTGCTGGATTTCGGATTCTTAGTTGACAGGTTGTTTTGTTTTTTGGTTTTTTTTTTTCTTTTAGCACATCGAATGTATCAGCTTACTGCCTCTGGCCTCTTCAATTTCTGTTGAAAATCGGACAGTCTTATTGAATATCCTTTGGAGGTTGATTTGCCTGTCTCTTACTACTTTCAAGATTTTCTCTTTGGCTTTTGAAAAGTTTGACTGTAATGTGTCTTCCTGGGGGTGTATGAGTTCATCTTATTTGGAGTCCATTGAGTTTCTTGAATATTTATATTCATGCCTATCATCAAATTTGGGAAATTTTCAGCCATTATTCACATATTTTCTCTACCCCGTTCTCTCTCTCTCCTTTTGGGGCTCCCATGATGAATACATTCGTCTGTTTGATGGTGTCCCACAGGACCCAGTCTTTCTGTTCTTCAAATTCGAGAATTTCTCTTACCTTATTCTCAAGTTGGCTGATTCTTCTGCCTGCTCAAATCTGCCTTTTAATCCTAGTGAGTTTTTCATTTCAGTTATTGTACTTTTTTAGCTCTAGAATTTTTAAATTTCCTTATAGGTTTTTAATTTTTTTATTAATATTTTCATTTTGTTTTCACATTGTTTTCTTTGTTCACATCTTCCTTTAGTTTTTTGAGCATCTTTAAGAGAGAATTGTTTTAAAGTCTTGGTTTACTATATCTGCCATTAGCTCTTTTTCATGGTCATATTCTGCTAATTTTGTTCTTTGAGAAGACCATACTTCTCTGTTTCTGTATATGACTTGTGATTTTTTTGTTGTTGTTGAGCATAGGACATTTGAATCTGTTAATGTGGTAACTCTGGAAATCAGATTTTCCTCTTTCCTCAGGATTTACTGGTTGTTGTTGTTGTTGTTGTTGTTGTTATCTGCATTTATTTGTTGCAGGCTGTCTCTATGCCAGCAATCAGCTGATCAGCCTGAGGTGTAAATGTAAGGTCTTCTCAGGTCTTTTCTGAGCATTTCCCTGGGTGTGTACAGTCACCTTCCAGTTTCCCTTATAAATGCAGTTGTTTTTGAATGTCTTAGTCTTTATTGTCTGGCTCCTGACAGGGGGAAAAGCAGAAAATGAAGGAGGCAAATGGGGGTACTGACCCTTTAAATCCCCTGGAAGTCCCTTCAGCCAGAGGGAGGGGCTTGTAACACTGGGAGGAGGCGCAGTAACAATGGCTGTCTACCTTTTTGTCTGCACCTCTGTGATCACAAGCAGTAGTCAATCATCATAACACAGATGCCTAGTATTTGGAGGACAGGATCCTTTTTTTGCCCACCCTGGCTTCCACAAGCCGTGTGGACGCTGCTCCAGGAACACATGACAAGCTGCCTGCCAGTTGCTGGGGATGGGCTGGGGGATGAGTAGCTGTTACTCTGGTAAGACCTGAAATTGACCAAAATTGATTGCAATTTACCATCCCACTTTAACCTGGAAGTTGGCAAGCCTTTGACTGGGCTGGAGTTCTAAACTAAAAATATCAGAGAGATTCTGCCAGTATAATCGTCATTTAGGAGGGTAGACACATTCCTGATGTTTCCTAGTCCGCCATCATCCCAGAATCCTTCTCCTCTATATATTACTATTGAACTTATTACTCTTTAAAAGTTGGAAAAATTATACTAATAAAATATGTGGCCAAAAGTTATGTAAATAACTGTGCACATGTTACCTATATAACAATGATTTATTTTGGGTGAGTTTATTTTCTATGGAACTTACTCATTTAGTAAGCCAGTTTATTGTGAAACAGTATTACCCATGACAACAGAGACCTGTAATATCTAGCAAAATATATTGATTTTTTTGGCAGAGTATAATCTTACTTAAACGAAGTAAATCTAAGTTATTTTTGCTTGTTTGCCGAAAAGGTCCCTGACATCAAAGTTGATGTTAGGTGATTGAATCTTTACATTTTGGTTCACGAAGCATGATTTCATTATTGGCTTGGGAATGGTGTCTAAGAGTCAAGCCTCCAGGTGTGGCTGCACATTTCTCCATCATGGGTGTGCTCATGTAATGTTTATGCTTCCAGATCCAGTAGCCCTCAGCCCTTCCTTTGTGTGGCTTGTTTTGGCTGCTGATCTTATTTTCCCAATATCTCTATGGATTTTATTCTTTCATCATTTATGACTTGGAAAAAGACACTGATGATATGTACCCATAGTATTTGGATAGTAAGAAGATAGCAGTGCCTTTTAGAAGAAAAAAAACCAACAAAACATTAATGTCAGAACAATGGCAATTTTTCTCAGGATGACCGCAAATAAATTTGGCAAACACAATTAAGTTTTTACAGAAGTACATGATAATTATTTTTAATTGTCATGTCAGTTATTCTTTTGACAGAAATGAATGCTTGAAAGTTGTGTTAAACAATCACTTCATGTTATTTGAAGTGAGAGTGATTTTGTTGCAATGTGGTTTGGTTTAATAATTTGTTGCACTAACAGATAATGATTGGAGGAAAAAAGAGTAAAGGAAACAATTTAGTCCCTTATAGTAATCTTTCATTTAGTTTTGTTCAAGATATGCCTGTTTTCCTTGGATCTAAATGCTTGTTCACAGGTCAGGAATCACCTTTCTGAGCGAGGCCCTTTCCTTTCTTTATTCTTGTTCAAGTCCACCTCTGCCATCCCAAGCTTCTCAGGCGCTAGTGAGAACGCCACTGTGCTCTCTCTAAACTTCTGTACTTCTGTCCTTCCCACTGTTATTTCTACACCTGTTGCTTTCTTTGGTTAGGTCTGGTAGCTAAGTAAATAGTCAACTAGGCTTTCTTGAGCTTTATCACTTACATTTTCTAATTTCATGATTATTATCTTCCTGTTATGCTAATTTATCATGTAATGATTATTAGTTCTTGGGAGAGCTGTACCAACTTCCCTGGTGGTGGAAGGCTGGTGACCAGGTCTCTCTTCCCTAGCAAAGTGCTGTTTTGCATTCACTTAACCTTGTAGTGTTGTAAGAATTTGGCAGGGGGTATGGCTCAGGATAAGCCTTTGACTCCTTTTGGCATGTCAGTCCTCATAGTGTAGCTACACTGAGGTATATTGAAACTATTTTAAGGTGTTTCAAAGTAAATGTTGATTCCATGGGTTTTATAAAAATATTTTACTGCAGGGGCGCCTGGGTGGCGCAGTCGGTTAAGCGTCCGACTTCAGCCAGGTCACGATCTCGCGGTCCGTGAGTTCGAGCCCCGCGTCAGGCTCTGGGCTGATGGCTCGGAGCCTGGAGCCTGTTTCTGATTCTGTGTCTCCCTCTCTCTCTGCCCCTCCCCCGTTCATGCTCTGTCTCTCTCTGTCCCAAAAATAAATAAATAAACGTTGAAAAAAAATTAAAAAAAAAATTTTACTGCAGATTTATAGTAATTTCATCATATATATTTTTGTGGCTTGTTTTTGCTTGTTTGCTTCCTTTTCTTTCTTTCTTTGTACTTTTCCATTTCCCAGAGAATGTGTTCATATTCCTAAACGTGAACTTCT
Organism: Felis catus; assembly: GCF_018350175.1. NCBI lineage: Eukaryota > Metazoa > Chordata > Mammalia > Carnivora > Felidae > Felis > Felis catus. The sequence goes on from NC_058368.1 coordinate 71,463,421, forward strand.
GAGAAAATCAGCAACATCTAACTCTTGAATTCATTTGGGATTCACTTATGTGTATGTTATAAAAGAGTTTCTTCATTGTGATTTGGTAGCCTTTTATTTATAAAATATTCCAACCTACTTCTCAAATAAAGTAGTATCTCTTTGTATGTCCAAAGATAGCAAGACAGAAATACATATGAGTGTCTCAGTTTGGGCCACTCTCACAAATTACCATAGACGGGGTGGCTTAAATAACAAACATTGCTCACAGCTCTGGAGCTGGAAGTCTGAGATCACGGGGCCACCCTGGCTGGGTTCCGGTGAGGGTTCTCTTTTATGTTGCTGAAGGCCTGTTTCTTATATCCTCATATGGTGGGAAGGGGGCAAGTTAGCTCTCTGGCCTCCTCCTGTAAGGGCATAATCCCTTTCGTGAGTGCTCTACCTTCACAACCTGATTACCTTCCAAAGCCGCCGCCTCCAAATACCATCATATGAGGCATTAGATTTCAACATTGGAGTTTTTGGAGTGGGGACACAAACATTTAGTCACTAACAGTGAGTGTGTGCTTACTCATGCACTCCCTCTCTCTAACCATCTCTCCCTTCCCTACTTCCGCTCTCCCTTCTCTTTTCCTGCTGCCCTCACATCCCTTCCCCTCCTCTTTCTTTCCTTCTCTTTCATTTGTGTGACTTGCGTGCATGTGTGCAGAGCCCCCCCCCCCCACCACACCACACACGTCTAAGTAGATATGCATATGTTACATAAATACATTGTGGTTTAGTGGAAAAAAATAGAATTTAAAATTAGAAGTCTGGTTTCCAGTCATAACTGTACCACTTATTGTAATGTGACCTTAGATATATTACTTTAAACTTAAGTTTACCACTAAAATGGGAATAATGTTTTTCGTAAGTTTTTGTGAGAATAATTGATGTTGTGTAATTATATTTCAATACCCAAATTATTTTACCTGATTTGTTATGAAGAAATAAGGGGCGTCTAGGTGGCTCAGTCGGTTAAGTTGTTGGACTCTTGGTTTTGGCTTAGGTCATGATCTTATGGGATCAAGCCCCACATTGGGCTCCTTGCTGACAGCATGGAGCCTGCTTGGGATTCCCTCCCTCCCTCCCTCCCTCCCTCCCTCTCTCAAAATAAATAAATACACTAAAAAAAAAAATAAAGAAATGAATTTTATATTGTACAAAACTAAGTAAATGTTTTATAGATAAGCAAAAATCATTAAGAATAAGAAATGGCCTTTTTTGTTTATTTATATCAGGTAGCTATGAATATGACAAGAAAGTAGAAATTGGGGTCTGATTATCTTTAGTGAAAAAAATGAGATGTCTTATCTTACAGTCCAGCAAATGAGACACCAGTAGGGTGTGTTTTCCATGTTAATTTAGTCAAATCAATCTTTTTTTTTTTTTAAGGTTTTATTTTTAAGTAACCTCCACACCCAATGTGGGACTCAAAAACACAACCCTTAGATCAAGAGTGATACATTCCACTGACTGAGCCAGGCAGGTGCCCCTATTTTGCTTTTTTTTTTTCCTTAAAAAACCCTTATATCAAGTATTTACTTATATTCTATTTCCATTCTTTTATAGTTTTTCTTTATTACACTGGTGTTTCATATTTCAGGCTTATTTTGCAAAGTGATAGGAGGTTGAGATCTAATTTTGCTTGTTCATATAGTTAACCAGTAGAATCAGTTCCATTTTTTAAAAAATGTAATTCCAGTATAGTTAACATACATTGTTATATTAGTTTCAGTTGTATAATACAGTGATTCAGACTTCTATACATTACTCAGTGCTTCTCACGACAAGTGCACTCTTAATCCCCATCTCCTATTTCACGCATCTCTCACCACGCCCCCCCCCCCCCATTTGTCCTCTATAGTTAGGAGTATGTCCTTTGGTTTGTCTCTTTTTTTCTTTGTTTTCTTAGAATTGGTCCCATTTATTCATTTGTTCTTTCCTCATTGATTATTAAATGTCACATTCATCCTATGCCAAATTCTTTAATTTACTTGAAAAAAAATTTATTTATTTATTTATTTTGTTTATTTATTTTATTTATTTTATTTTGAGAGAGAGAGACAGAGCACAAATGTTTATTTTGAGAGAGAGAGACAGAGCACAAGCAGTGGAGGGGCACAGAGAGAGGGAGACACAATCTGAAGTAGACTCCAGGCTTTGAGCTGTCAGCACAGAGCTGGATGCAAGGCTTGAATTCATCAGCCATGAGACTGTGACCCAAGTCAAAGTTTGGATGCTCAACCAACTGAGCCACCGAGGCACCCCAAATTCTTTTATTTTTAAAGTTTATTTATTTTGAAGTTGAAGGAGAGACAAAGAGAGGGGGAGAGGGAATAAATCCCAAGCAGGCTGCATACTGTCAGCACAGAGCCCAATGCAGGGCTTGATCTCAGCCACGAGAACCATGAGATCATGGCCTGAGCCCAAATCAGGAGCTGGTCTCTTAACCAACTGAGCCACCCAGGTGCCCCATCCTATGCCAAATTCTTAAATACATTAGGGTCTACTTCCAAATTTTTCTCTTCATTTGCATTTGTCATTCTACCCTTATATTAATAATTTATTATTTTCTTCCCAAAATTTATTGGTCATTCTTCTGGCTGAGCTTTGAAAGCACTTTGATATTAGAATTGCCTTAAAGCTACATAAATTTGGGTAGAATAGACATCAGATGTTGAGGTTTTTCAGAAAATGTGACTGTATTTATCAAAGTCTCTTTGATTCTCTCATTAAAGCTTTATAATTTTTTTTATTGTAAGAGTAGATTTCTTGTTATTCTTGGATAGTTTATGTTTTGTATTATTATTCTTTGGTTTATATATTGTATTATGGATGGGATCTTTTTCTCATTTTTAAAATGATTATTCATTTCATAAAGAGAAGCTAATGATATTTGTATTTATTTTTTTAATTGTAAAAAAACATATCAGAATTTACCATCTTAACCATTTTTAAGTATATAGTACATTAGTGTTAGCTATATGTACAGTGTTGTGCAACCAATCTTTAGAAGGTGTTCATCTTGTAGAACTGAAATTCCACCCTCTCGAATAACATCCCATTTCTTCACCTGCCCACCCACCTCCTGCCCCAAGCCCTTGGCACCCACCATTCTTTCTATCACCAGGAGTTTGACCACTTTAGTATTTGTATTTCTTTTGTAATAATTCTTCCTAGTTGTAAAAAAATCCATTGTAATACCTTTTTAATTGATTTCAAGAGGGGCAATCATATAACCTTTTAAATCACTTGGGATCCTTTTGGATACAGGTAACAGAGCCATTGATTCAGACTGATAGTCGTTCTTGCTTCACAGTGAACAAGAAGCTTGGAGAAGAGAAAAGATAAAGTTCAGTATGGTTATCTGCTGATGCTACTTTTCTGTAGTTGTCTTAGCCTCACTTTCTTCTCCGTGTGGCTTTTTCATAACGCTGTGATAGCAGGATGGCTGTAGGGAGTTTTGGAAGTCAAATCTAGATAGGATTCAAAGGATTATGTCTGAGCAAACTTTTCCCAGATGATCCTCAAGCAGCTACTTCTCAGTTCCTATTGACCAAAAGTAAGTCTCCTGCCCATTCGTAAGCCAATAACTGCAAAGGGAATTGGATTATCATGATTGTCTTGGAATGATTTTCTGGTATGAGATAGATGTTGAGTAACCAAAGTGGCCTCCGCATTTTCTAATTACCCCATGCCTTCCTTTCTGCTAGAGCTTCTAGTACAGTTTCATGTTTAAGAGCAAAGCTTTTGTGCCAGAGACTTGGATTTCCCCTGGTTCTGCCAGTCCCTAGCTATTATCTTAGGATAAATTATTTAATCTCTTTTGGACTCTATTTCCTCATCTGCAATATGAAGATAATTAGTAGTTCTTAATGAGTTTTTGTCAGTGTCAAATGAGATATAAAATACTTAACATACCCATTTAATTTTAGCTATCCTTGCCCAATTTTCTTTTTTAGAATTTCTAATGACAAAGATTCCATTTCAAGGGTAATGGTCATGATGCATGCTTGTTTTATTTTTAGCTAACAAATACCTTGAGCATTTCAATATTAACAGATACTTTGGCAGTTGGTAGGGAATATTTTTTTCTTGTGTTAAGGGTGTGTTCTTCCATTCCACTTTGAATAAAAGAATAGTATACAGATATTAAGTATAATCACATGTCTTTTAATATCATCTGTTGATCATTATAAGAGTTGAGTTAGAAAATTTAGATATTTTAGGGGCACCTGGATGGCTCAGTCAGTTAAGAGTCCAACTCTTGATTTTAGCTCAGGTCATTATCTCACAGTTTGTGGAATTGAGCCCTGTGTTGGGCTCTGTGCTGACAGTGTGGATGGAGCCTGCTTGGTCTTCTCTCTGTTCCCTCTCTCTGCCCCTCCCACGCCTCAAAATAAATAAATAAACATTTCGAAAAGAAAATTTAGATAAATTAGCAGGGAACAAATGATTTCAAAAAATCCTACCCCCATTGAGCTTACATTTAATTAGCAGATGGTTGATAGACAAAACAGGTCAGTAAACTGTGTGATATGAGAATGATAATGATGATAAATATTTTGGTGATAAACAGGGATGGATTATCGATTATCCTGGAGGTGGAGTATAGGGTAGTTGGAGTTTTAATTTGGATCACAGGGAAGTGGATGGCAAGAAAGATTAGCAGGATGAGAAGATGAACTTTAGAGCAGACACCTAATGGTGGAAGGGAGCAAGTCACATGAATATCTCCAAGAAGAACCTTCCTGTCAGTGGAGACAGCAAATGCAAAGCCCCTGAGGTCAAAGTATGCCCCACCTGTTTGAAAAATAGCAAGGAGGCCAATGTAATGAGAAGAGTAAGCAAGCTCCCCTAGTAGGGCTAGAGTTGGTTTGGGTAGGCTGTTGTAAGGACTTCGGTTTTCACTGAGTGAAATGGGGACGCATTGCAGAGTCTCGAGCAAAGAACTTGTACCATGTGTAGTAATGAGCATTGTGGTTGCAATATTGTAAACAACCATAAGGAGGAAAGAGTAGAAGCCAGGAAGCTGGTCAGGCATAGAGGTCCTAGGCCTGAGCCCTGGAACACTCCACAGTAAGAGGTTGGGAAGAGAGGCAGATCCAGCAGGAAATTAGTCTGGGGTGGAGTTGAGAGAGCCAAGTACAGAAAGGGTTCAAGGAGGAAGACGTGTTCAACTGACATACATGATTTGAAGAGTGACTGTTGACTGTTGAAGTTAGCAATGTGGAGGTCATGGGGACCTTGATGAGGGCAGTGTTCAGGAATGTTGTGTGGGAAGTGGTGGTTGAAGGTGGATTGAGGGGTGTTTGAGAACAGGTGGGGAGAGAGAAATGGCAGCTTGTAAGTTCTAGAAACTCTTAGGAGGATTTGCCTTTTTTCTATGTATGTACATGAAGTGTGTTATTTTGATTTTACAGAAAATGGGCCATTCTACTTGAAAGGATGTCTTTTTTTTTAAAGCATGTTGTGTTGTCAACATTTCTCTGTATTAATAGTTTTTGAAAAAATGGTTTTCAAAGACTGTACAATATTAGCAACTTGAAAAAATTAACATCTGTAGAAAACCTAGTTCTTATAAAATTGATAAATCCTGAGAATTTTTTTTTAATGTTTATTTTTGAGAGCGAGCGTGAGGAGGGACGTGGCTGAGAGAGAAGGAGACACAGAATCTGAAGCAGGCTCCATGCTATGAGCTTTCAGCCCAGAGTCGGACACAGGGCTCAAACCCATGAACCCCGAGATCATGACCTGAGCCTTGACTCAGGTTGCTTAACCGACTGAGCCACTCAGGCACCTCTGTCTAGCTTATTTTGTTTATGGCAGTCCCCCTATTCAGTAATTGGGGTTAGGAAAATTATGTCATCTGTGGTTCTTTTGGCTCCTTCAGCTGGCACTGAAATGTCCGTGCTCGGTGTTGTCCAGTTGGCATCAGCCCGGAATGAGGTGGCGGGACTCAGAATTTTGCTGCCAGCACCACTTCCAAGTATACAGGTGGCCCAAGTCTCTGTACAAATGCTTCAACTTTTGACTCCGGTTTCCTCCTCTGAGAACAGCAGTGTTAGATCGGATGATTTCTGACTTTTTTTTTTTAAGTGCTTATCCTGAGTGATTTGCATGGGGCTGAACAAGACCGTTTGACTCTCTGGTTTCTACTTAAAGCTTCTAATGTCTCTCTTGAGATTTGAGCAGAGGCGAAAGACTCAGGAAAGGGAACTCCTTCACTGTGGCCAACGATAACACTGTTGAAAAGACTTTAGCCTGGAAGGTTTTAAAATACGTAGAGTTCACTTTTGGAAAGATTGCTTTGGCTATGTGGAGTCAGTGTATCACTGCCTCTGGGAGTTGATCCTCCGTGGAATGTGTTGGGTATATGTATCAGGTATGTAGATGGGCTACAGAGCCTGCCGTGGGTTTCAGTGTCAGCCAGAGTGGCATAATGGAAAGTTACATTCACGTGACTCACACTCATATTGTAGTTTCTTTCCTCTTCTGGCTTCCTGATAAAACAGAGAATCAATTCTTTAGTGATTTTTACCTGACAGATGCAATTATCTCGGGTTTTTTTCCTTGCTTCTTTCCTTTCCTGGTTGTGGATTTATAATTCTCTTACCTGTTACTAAGTTTTCAATTAGATGATAAAGTTTGAGGTTTTAAAATATCACAATCATTGAAAGATAAGTAGGGAAAGAAACATAGAAAAAAGCAGCCACCTGAAAATAGTTCCCAAGGAAAAGCTAGTATTGTTGCACAGATGCAATTGGTTCTTTTACTGAAAGGTCTCTGAGTTTAAAAGGACACATTATTAATGGATTGATACCATCTGTGACAATAAAATACAACTTTTTATCATACTTGTCTCATATATGTTCTGAGGTAAACTACTTCATTATGAGAATGAAGTGGATGTTCTGATAGCTGACTATATAATTAAAAAAAATCATACTTTGGGTATATATTCACAAACATACATAGCCATGCTTTGCCTTTGGAAATGCCTACTTTGATTTGAGCAAATAAGTCTCCTAAAAGCAACAAAGGGGAGAAAATGTTAATTCAGTCATTAACCTTTAAGCCTGCCTTACTTTTTACTATCTCTGTTACAGTATTTTTTGTTACTTAATATGACCATGTCCTGGGTGATTTAGAAATCTACGTGAGTTCAAGCACACACTATTAATGGCTAAGATGGCCTATTTATACATTTTTTTTTTGCTAAGTATTACACTTTAAAATATTTTTTTCTTTGATTCCACCATACCAGCTGAACAGAAGACAGAATGGCCTCATTATTGTAGGAGAATTTCTCCATTCCCTGCAATGATTCCAGAAGCTCTTGCACACTTCATCAGTATTATTGTAATTCTTTGGCTGCAGGATATTTGGCAGCTGTTGCACCCCACTGGCAAATCCTATTCATACTTCTTTCCCATTCACTACTGCCATTGGAGAATTGATTTCTCTCTCCTCTACTCTAACCTTTCCCAATTCATTTTGGATTGTTCAATGTGAAACATTTTAATTTCATATCATACAGCTATTCAGCTCACAGTCCCTTTTTTAACCTGTCACCAGGGTAACAGCATAGCATGCTTTCTTTAGGCAATCAAGTTTTTATTTCACATGCTTAATGTTGCATTAAATGTTTGCATTTTGTTTAACCCCCCTTAAATACTTTGAACTCTGAATATGTTTTATAGGATAATGAAATCCTTGATTTTTGAATTGAAACTAAGTCAACACCATCACTACATTCATAGTAAAATGTCAAACGATTAATTTACATAATTCAAAGATTATTATTAAAACTCCCAAGTTAGCCGATCTGTGTAAAGCAATTTTCTGTAGGTAATGGAGGAATATTTGTATATATTTATGTTTTCCCTGGTTCCAAAAAAAAGATTTAAAGGGGATTTAGAGAGATTTAAACAAGGAACATTTCAAAAGAGCAATGGAATTAGTACAAATGGAAAAATATATCTTTTGAAGATAATAATTCATTTTTCAGTATTATGTTCTTTTCTCTGTGTATGTACTTAAATATATATACTGTAGTAATTTATGTATTTGGTGATGGATGAGGTAATCTACCAGAATGAAATTAAAAGTCTCTTGTAGGTGATTGATTTGGGCATTGTGTTCATTAATAGCTATTTATCCATTTACTTCAGTACAGACGTTACCTCACAGATGTTGCGAGTTTGGTTTTAGCCTACCACAGTAAAGTAAATACTGCAGTAAAGCCAGTCAGATGAATTTTTTGGTTTCCCAATGTGAATAAAAGTTATGTTTACACTATACAGTAATCTGTTAAGTATGCAAAGCATTGTGTCTAAAAAAGCAACATGCACACTTTAATTTTAATACTTTATTGCCAAATAAATGTTCACCATCATCTGAACTTTCAATGAGCTGTAACCACCAGAAATCACTGTAACAAATCTAAAAACTTTGAAATATTATGACAGTTACCAAAATGCAGCAGACACAAAGTGAGCAAATGGAAAAGTGGTGTTGATAGACTTGCTTGAGGCAGGGTTGCTACAAACCTTCAGTTTCTTTTTTTTTTTTAAGCAATATCTGCAAAGCCCAATAAAGCAGAGTGCAGTAAAATGAGTTGTCCCTGTGCTACTTTGTCTTTAAGTAATCCAATAATAATGATAGATTAGTAAAGATGAAAATTAGTATGTTTAGATCTTGATTCTTTGAATTGAATAGACTTGAGCTGTCTTTATAGAGCTACTTTCCATCTTTATTTATTAAAAAAAATTTTTTTTTTAATGTTTATTGATTTTTGAGACAGAGAGAGACAGAGCATGAACAGGGGTGGGTCAGAGAGAGGGAGGGAGACACAGAATATGAAACAAGCTCCAGGCTCTGAGTTGTCAGCACAGAGCCTGATGCGGGGCTCGAACCCACAAACTGTGAGATCATGACCTGAGCCGAAGTCGGACGCTTAACCGACTGAGCCACCCAGGCGCCCCTCCATCTTTATTCTAAATAATAGTTTCAATGAAATTTGTTCCGTGAATATTATGAAATTTGGAAAAGTCCAAGAAATATAAAGAAATGTGTATGGAAAGCAAGAACATAGATTAGTTAATAACCCATGTTGTTTGAAAGCACTGTTAATTAAAAAAGTATATATTGACATAGTACCTCTTTAAGTATCCTAATACTCCCCTATACAATCACTAATGTTTTTGCATTAATCTATAGGATAAACTTCGAATTAACCTATTTTTTCTTTTATACTATCTTTTTATTTTACTTAAAAAAAACTTAATTAGTACTCTTTAGAATTTGTGGCCTCACACAGTGTGTCAGACTAATTTCTAATTTCATACCTTCAATGCCCATGTGTCATAAGTGGCCCTGAATCTAGGTAATGTTGGTCTAGGTGACCAGTATCTTGACCATCTACCTCACAAAGGTCACTTTGTTTTGGTAGAATAAATTCCTGAATATATATGTTAATGGTAATAACTTTTTACCTTCAGAATTAGGGTTATTAGATTATTCCAAAAATAACAAATAGCATGCCTTGTGGTAAGTTGTTTGGGCTTAGAGTAATAACAAAACAATTCCTTCCATTTAAGAAGCTTAAAATAGAATGGAACAGGTAGACATTAAACAGATGATTATCAGCCCTGAAAACTGCTAGAGAAAGAGTGCAGCGTGAGTGAAGTGTGAAGGAAGGGAATCTCATTTGCAGGTTAGCTGCACTATGTGAATATCCAGTTTTCAATAAAAAGTTACAAGACATGAAGAAATATGGAAGTATGTCCCTTTTACAGGTTAAAAAATCAATAGAAACTGTTCAGAAGGGTGGCTGAAATGTTGTGTTTTATTATGCCATAACCTTAAATAACCTGTTAAAAATATGTTCAAAGGACTAAAGGAAACCAGATACAAAGAAGTAACAGTATGGCAACCATGTCTCACTAAATAGAAAATATTGATAAAAATTCCAGAGATGAAAATACAATGCCTACAATGAAAAAGTATACTACAGAGAACTCTACAATAGGTTTGACCTGGCAAAAGAAACCATCAGCAATTTTGAAAATACATTGAAATTATCTAGTGTGAGGAATAAAAAGAAAAATGAACAGAGCTTCAGAGACCCATGGGACACCATCACATGTACCAGCATACATGTTGAATCCCAGAAGGAGAGGAGAAAAAAGATAAAGGAATGGAAAGAATAAACCATAGCTGGGATGCCTGGCTGGCTCAGTCAGTAGAGCATGTGACTCTTGGGGTCATGAGTTCAAGCTCCACTTTGGGTATAGAGCTTACTGGAAAAAAAGAAAATGAAAAAGAAGTCATTGCAAAAAACATCACAAATTTCATGAAAAACATTAATCTGTACATTCAAGAAGTAGATAAATTAGAAGAAGCTCAAAAAGTTCTGTATCTACACACATTATTGTCAAACTGTCAAAACCAAACAGAATCTTAAAAGCAGCAAGAGAAAAATGACTCCTCCTGTGCAGTTAACATCTCATCAGAATCAATGGAGCCTTGATGATATAAATGAAGTGCTGAAGGAAAATAAAAACACAAAGAATGTCATCAAAGAATTCTATATCCAGCAAAACTATCCTTTAAAAAATGAAGGAGACATGAAGACATTCCCAGGTAAACAAAAACCAAGAGAATCCATTGCTAGTAGACGTATCCAACCAAAACTCAAATACACATGAAGTAATAAAGAGCACTGGTTAAAGATTAGTACAGCTTTTTTCTTATTTAAAAGACAAATGCCCTTAAAGATAGGGGTGCCTGGGTGGCTCAGTCAGTTAAGCGTACAACTTTTGGTTTTGGTCCAGGTCATGATCTCAGGGTCATAAATCTAGTTCTGTGGTCAGGCTCCATGCTGGGTGTGAAGCCTGCTTAAGATTCTTTGCCTCTACTCTCCCCTGCTCAAGCATGTCTCTAAAAAGTGGGGTGGGGGATGCCTGGGTGGCTCAGTTGGTTAAGCATCTGCATTTTGACTTTGGCTCAAGTCATGATCACATGGTTCATGGGATCGAGCCCCATGTAGGCTTGGAATTCTCTCTCTCCCTCTTTCTCTGCCCCTCTCCCCCTTGTGTGCCCTCTCTCTCAAATAAATATATATTTTTTTAAATTTAAAAAGTCAACTTAATGCAGTAGTTATAATTGTAAGTTGGTAGGTGCACAATATATACAGATGTAATTTCTATGACAATAAGATATGTAAGGGTGGAGGAATTAAGATATATTGGAGCAGATTTTCTGTATGCTATTGCAATTGAGTTAGCATTAATCCAAGCTATAGTGTTTAAATGTAAGGTGCTAATTTGTAATCCCCAAGGTAACCACTAAGAAAACTGCTTTTAAAAATAGTAAATGAGGGGCGCCTGGGTGGCTCAGTCGGTTAAGTGTCCGACTTTGGCTCAGGTCATGATCTCACAGTTCATGAGTTCGAGCCCCGCATTGGGCTCTATGCTGACAGCTCAGAACCTGGAGCGTGCTTCAGATTCTGTGTCTCCCTCTCTCCCTGCCCCTCCCCTGCTCATGCTGTGTCTCTCTCTGTCTCAAAAATAAGTAAAAACATTAAAAAAAAATTAAAAATAGTAAATGAAACATTAAGGGAATTAAAATGGTACAACAGTTGAAACAAAAGAAGGCAGAGGCACCTGGATGGCTTAGTCAGTTAAGCATCCAACTTTGGCTCAGGTTACGATCTCACCATTTGTAGGTCTGAGCCCTGCATTAGGCTCTGTGCTGACAGCTCAGAGCCTGGAGCTTGCTTTGGGTTCTGTGTCTCCCTCTCCCACTTCCCCTCCCTGGCTTGGCTTATGCTCTCTCTGTCTCCAAAATATAAACATTAAAAAAATTTTTTTTTAAAAAGGCAGTAATGGAGGAATAGAAGAACAAAAAAAGACATAACCTATAACAAGCAAAAATTAAAATGAGAGATGTAAATCCTACTTGATGCATATATTAAATGTAAATAGATTAAACATGCCAATCAAGGGTAGATATTGGCAGAATGGGTAAAAAGCAAGATCAAACTGTATGCTTTCTACAATAGACCTGCTTTATTGTTATTTTTAAATTTTTCCATTGTTTATTTTGTTAAATCCTGATAAGTATACTCTTTAATTCCCATCTCCCTTCATTCCCCTGCCTTCTGGTAACCATCATTTCTCTGTAGTTAAAAGTCTGTTTCTTGGTTTGTCCCTTTTTTTCCCCCTTTGCTCATTCTCATTTGTTTTGTTTCTTAAATTCCCCATGAGTGAAATCATATGCTAATTTGTCTTTCTCTGACTGACTTATTTCACTTAGCATTATACTCTTTAGCACTCTCCATGTGGTTGCAAATGACAAGATAGAACAGAAGATCGGGGGTACCTGCTGGTGCATTCAGTTAAACATCAACTCTTGATTTCAGTTCAGGTCATGATCTCATTGTTCATGGGTTTGAGCCCCATGTCAATCTCTGTGCTGACAGCTCAGGGCCTGCTTGGGAATCTCTCTCCCTCTCTCTCTGCCCCTCCCCCATGTTCACTTGTTCTCTTTCTCTCTCAAAAAACAGAAACAAAAACAAAACAAAGATTGAACTGGATGCTTTTTACAATAGGGTATTTCTATTATTATTTTTTAATATAATTTATTGTCAAGTTAGCTAATACATAGTCTATACAGTGTACTCTTGGCTTCAGGAGTAGATTCCCATGATTCATCATTTACATATAACACCCAGTGTTCATCCCAACAAGTGTCCTTCTCAATGCCCATCACCTGTTTTGCCCGACCCCCCCCACCCCCATCAACCCAGTTTGTTCTCTGTATTTAAGAGTCTCTTATGGTTTGCCTTCCTCTTTGTTTGTAACTATTTTTTTTTCCCTTCCCTTCCCTTCCCCCATGGTCTTCTGTTAAGTTTCTCAAATTCCACATGAGTGAAAACATGAAATCTGTCTCTGACTTATTTCACTTAGCATAATATCCTCCGGTTCCATTCACGTTGTTGCAAATGGCAAGATTTCATTCTTTTTTAATTGCCGAGTAGTATTCTTGTGTGTGTGTGTGTGTGTGTGTGTGTGTGTGTGTGTGTGTGTACACACCATGTCTTTTATCCATTCATCAGTCAATGGGCATTTGGGCTGTTTCCATATTTTGGCTATTATTGGGCTGGTATAAACATTGGGGTACATGTGCACCTATGAATCAGCACTCCTGTATCCTTTGCATAAATTCCTAGTAGTGCTATTGCTGGGTTGTAGAGTAATTCTATTTTTTTCAAGTTTGTTTATTTTCAGAGAGAGAGCACAAACAGGGTAGGGCCAGAGACACGGGGAGAGAGAGAATTCCAAGCAGCCTCTGCACTGTCAGCACAGAGCCTGATGTGGGGCTTGAACTTATGAACCATGAGATCATGACCTGAGCCGAAATCAAGGGTTGGACACTAACTGACCTAGCCACCTAGGCATCCTGGGTAATTCTATTTTTAATTTTTTGAGGAATTTCCACACTGTTTTCAGAGTAGCTGCACCAGTTTGCATTCCCACCAACAGTGCAAGAGGATTCCCCTTAATAGAAATACTTTAGACTCAGAGACACAATAGGTTGAAAATAAAAGGAGAGAGTTATTAGACAAATATTATATTTACAATACTAATATTGTTATTACTAGTACTAATATCAGACAAAATTTTAAGACAAAAATTGTTACTGGAGACAAAAAGGGATATTTTATAGACTACATAACACAATTGTTAGAAACTATAATACCCCACTTTTAGTAATGGATAGAACAATTAGATAAACAAGGAAGTAGAAGACTTGAAAAATACTATAAACCAAATAGATATAATACAGATCTGTAGAACAATCCACCCAACAACACCAGAGTATGCAATTTCTAAAGTGCATGTGTGACATTTTCCAGAAAAGACCATATCATATGCTAAGCCATAGAACAAGACTCAGTAAATTCAATAGGATTAGAATTATACAAAGTATCTTCTCCAACCACAACTGAATGAAATTAGAAATACACAATAAAGGAAATGAGAAATTCACAAATATGTGGAAATTAAGCAACCCTAAAAAACCAGTGGGTTAAAGGAGAAATCACAAGAGAAATTAGAAAATATTTTGAAATGGATGTAAACAAAAACATGGTTCAAAAACTTATGGGATGCATTAAAGCAGTGGTTATTAGAGGGAAATTTAGAGCCAGAAACACAGATGTTACAAAAAGAAGAAAGATACCAATCACGTCATCTTCCACTTTAGGAAAATAGAAAAAGAAGAGCAAACTAAACCCAAAGTTAGCAGAGGGAAGAAAATACTAAAGATTAAAATGAAAATAAATGAAATAGAGAATAGAAAAACAATAAAGGAAATTAATAAAAGCAGTATTTGGGAAGATCAACAGAAATGCAAATCTTACAGAAGACTGTAAGAGAAAAAGACTTCCAACAGTTAAAAATCGTAATGAAAGAGGAGGTGTGCATACAGACCTTAGAGAATTAAAAAGGATTATAAGGGAATAACTTGACCAGATGTTTACCAACAAATTAGGTAACATAAAATGGAGACATTCCTGGAAAGATGCAAGCTACTGACATGGACTCAAGAAGAAACAAAGTCTGTATAGACCTGAAAGAGACTGAATTGGTCATCACAAAACTTCCCAAAAGGAAGAGCCCAGGACCAGAAGTCTTCACTGATGAATTCAATCAAGTGTTCAGAAGGGAATTAACACCAATTCCTTACAGACTTTTCCACAAATAGAGAAGAGAAACATTTGCAACTCATTCTATGAGAGCAATATTACCATCATACTAAAATCAGATAAAGATGTTATGAGTAAAGGAAACCGGAGATGAAAATCCCTCATAAATGTTAATGCAATAATCCTCCACAAAATACTACCAAATGGAACCCAGAAATATATAACATAATTATACTCTGTAACCAAGTGAGATTTGTTTTAGGAATACATAATTGGCTTAATATCCAAAAATTGGTCAATGTGATAAACCCTATTAATAAATGACAGAAATCACAGTATTATCTCAATAAATGCAGAAAAAAACCACATTTGATAAAATCCAGCAGCCTTTTGTGGTACAAACCACAATAGAATAGAAGGGAATTTCCTCAGCCTGATGAAGGCCATTTCTGAAAAACCTACAGCTAACATTGTATTTAATAGTGTATGACTGAATGTTTTTCTCCTAAGATCAGGAATAAGACAAGGATATTTGTTAATTTTGTTGAGCATTGTACTGGAGTTCCTAGTACGCCACTTTGCCAAGAAAAATAAAAAGTGTCAAGTTGGGGAAGAATTAAAACATTTCCAAATGATATGATCTTATATGTAGGAAGTCTTAAGGAATTTACAAAATAAAATTGTGTTTTGTTTTTTTTTCATTTAAGACAGGGAATACTTTATTCACACCCATCAGAAATGGACAGCTTGGGTCTGTAACAAAGCATTGTGTTTTATTTTTTATTTTTTTTATTTTTTAAAAAAATTAACATTTATTTATTATTGAGAGACAGACCTAGAGTGTGAGCAGGGGAGGGGTAGAGAGAGGGGGAGACACAGAATCTGAAGCGGGCTTCAGGCTCTGAGCTGTCAGCACAGAGCCCGACGCACGGCTTGAACTCAGGATCTATGAGATCATGACCTGAGCTGAAGTCAGTTGCCCAACCAACTGGGCCACCCAGGCGGCCCCAAAGCATTGTGTTTTAAAGCGTAGGTCCGTAATTATATATGAGACCATACACTGGTACATACATACTAACTGATCAGAGCACAGCTTTTCAGTGTGCAAAATAGAATAAGCTTTCCTGTAAGAGCAGCACCTTTGTGAGATTTTTAACATTAGTATTCTTCACCCTCTCCTTCAACAGAATCCATTCCAACCTCCTCATAATCCTTTTCAAAGGCAGCCATGTCTTCACGGGCCTCAGAAAACTGTCCTCCATACTCTCACTCACATATCAGTGAACAAAGGCATGCTTGTCATACATTAGGTCAAATTTGTGGTTCAGGTGAGCTCAGGCCTCACCAGTGGCTGTGGTGTTACTCAGCATGCACACAGCTCACTGTTCTTTGGTGGGTCTTCACCATGTACTGCAGTGGGAGGATGGTAATTAATGCCAGCTTTAAGGCACTGGGGCACAAGTCAACAAACTAGATGGTATGCTTGGTCTTGATGGTGGCAGTAGCAGTATTGACATCTTTGGGAATGGTACGATAGGCAGCAAGCCTTGTATTTACCATGGCGAGGGTCACATTTCATCCTTTGGTTGGCTGGCTCAAAGCATACGTTGGTGATCTCTGCTACAGAAAGCTGTTCACAGTAGGCTTTCTCAGCAGAGATGATGGGTGTATGTGGCCAGAGGGAATTGAATACAGGGATAGGGCACCAGATTGGTTTGGAATTCTGCCAGATCAACATTCAGGGCTCCATCAAATCTGAGGGAAGCAGTGATGGAGGGTACAGTTTCACCTATCACCCTATTTAGGTTAGTGTAGGTTGTGGACTCAATATCAAGGTTTCTGTGACCTTCATAGATGCCCTCATTGTCTACCATGAAGGCACAATTAGAGTGCTCCAGAGTGGTGTGGGTAGTGAGGATGGAGTTGTAGGGCTCAACTACAATTGTGGAAACCTGAGGTGCTGGGTAAATGAAGAACTCCAACTTAGACTTTTTGCCTTAACTGACAGACTTTCCAGTGAACCTGGAACCAGTTTCTTCTCCAAAGCTATGGGCAACCAAGAAGCCCTGAAGACCTGGGCACACTGGTCAGCCAGTTTCTGAATTCAGTCCAAGACAGTGTCAGTGATCTATTTGCCAATGGCCTGGTGGCTTCAGGCGTAGCATCTTCCTTGCCTTTGATGAGCTGCTCAGGGTGGAACAGCTGGTGGTAGGTGCCAGTGTGAACTTCATCAATGACTCTGGGTTCCAGGTCTGCAAACACTGCCCTGGGCACATGCTTGCCAGCACCTCACCATCTCATTCAAGAACTTGTCGGGGCGCCTGGGTGGCTCAGTCGGTTAAGCGTCCAGCTTCAGCTCAGGTCACGATCTCACCGTCCGTGAGTTCGAGCCCCGTGTCGGGCTCTGGGCTGATGGCTCAGAGCCTGGAGCCTGCTTCCCATTCTGTGTCTCCCTCTCTCTCTGCCCCTTCCCCGTTCATGCTCTGTCTGTCTCTGTCTCAAAAGTAAATAAACGTTAAAAAAAAAAATTAAAAAAAAAAAGAACTTGTTGAAGGAGTCCTCTCTTTCCCCAGTGGTTTTGTCACTTGGCATCTAGCCATCGGGCTGAATGCTGTGTTTCAGGCAGTAGGACTCCCAGCAGGCATTGCTGATCTGGACACCAGCTTGGCCAACATGGATGGAGATGCATTCACACATGGTTGCTGCTTTGTGGCTGCTGAACAGATGGCGGTGAGGAAGAGGAGAGGTTACTTATACGGCATGACTGTTAAGTGGTTGATGTAAGAGAACTTCAGGAATTCATAAAATCAATTAGAACTAATGACTTTTGCAAGGTTGCAAGGTATAAGAATGATATACAAATACCAAATTTATTTTGATACAGTACCAGCATACAAACTGAAAAAGCAATTAACAAAACAATTTTATTTATGAAAGCACCAAAAAGAATGCAATACTTAAGCTTAAATTTTTCTACATAGAAGTGCAAGACTTGTGTGGCAAAACAATTGTTGATAAATTAAAGACAACTTAATTGGATAAACTTCCCCTATTCATGGATCAGAAAACCTAATACTGAGATAGCAGTACTCACCAACACGTTATACAGATTTTGTGCCATCTGTCTCTCAATCCCAGCTGTATTTTTTGCAAAAAAAAAAAAAAATTACAAAATTTGTATGAAAGTGCAAGGGACACAGCATAGCCAAAACAGTCTTAAAAAAGAACAAACTGGGGACTTACACTTCCTAATTACAAAACTTGCTACAAAGCTACAGTAATCAAGACAGGGTTGTACTGGCATAAGGATAGATATGTTGATCAATGGAATAGAATTGAGGGTCCAAAAATAAATCGTTACACTATGATCAGTTGATTTCAAAATTCTTTGTTTCCATTTTTATGAAATGTCTAGAATGAGCAAAGCTATTGAAATAGAAGGGACTTCAGTAGTGGTGTAGGGGGAGGTGAGTATGGAGTGACTGCTAATGGGTCCAGATTTTCCTTTTTGGGGTTATAAAAATGTTTCAAAATTGTCTGTGGTGATGGGTACACAACCCTGAATATACTAAGCATCATTGAATTGTGCAGTTCAGGTGGGTTAAATTTATGGTGTGTGAACTTTATGTCAATAAAACTGCTTACGATTTTTGAAACTTACGTATTTTATATTTAAGAATTTATTTTCCTGTTGGCATAATAGAAGTTTAAAATTTAGGAATTAGCTGAGTTGATGTATCTTCTCACATGATCGAATCTTCTTTAAGATTATTCTCATGATTATAAAATGTTTATGTGACTGCTCTCAATTTAGTTCCATGAATAAACGTGTACAGAAGTCAAGTGTTCCTGGGCTACTACTTGGCTGGTGGAAGTGGTATATATATGTGATCCAGTATTCTCCTATTTTTATTTCCTCCTCTGCCTTTGAATGCAAGTGAAAGAAGGTTAAATCAACATAG
Source organism: Felis catus (assembly GCF_018350175.1). NCBI lineage: Eukaryota > Metazoa > Chordata > Mammalia > Carnivora > Felidae > Felis > Felis catus. The sequence continues at coordinate 71,482,120 of NC_058368.1, forward strand.
AGAATTTCTACTTTCTGTAATGGTTATGTAGCTTATTTCCAATTAACCTTCCTCCAAATAACAATGGCAAGCTCTGGAGAAGATATACAACTATTATTAGAAGGCTCTGGATGACAACTAAAACCAGTCAGAATTTGAATGGATTTTGAGTGTTTGTCGAAGGAAAACACACTGGATGAGATCCACCTTTGTATGGCATTTCCCCTGAAGGTGGTCACCATTGCATGTGCGCATCAGGACATGGTACAACTCAGGAGTTAGCCCCAATCTTATTGACTTGAGGTCTTGGAGAATGATGCTTAGAATTGTAAGAACTGCTGAAGATTGGGCAGGGATCTCATGGCAAAAAGAGAGCAACAGTGAAGATTTCTATCTCTGAATTTAGCTTCACTCAAATAGATGATTGATTCCTGATATGTACATGCATGAAGACTTTGCAAATCCCAGTGTATGAATCCCTCTGGAATGCTGAATGAACTGAGTTGAAGTTGGGTTGCTGCCTTTCAAACAGATGATAATGATTGGAATTTGAGCCTCATCAAATTTGAGGGGCTTGTAAACACTTCGAATTTTCCATTAAAACCCCAGAAGGATCATGTCTTAGGAGAAACACTGTTTCTGGAATAAGTGATTTGGAGTTTTAATTCAGTAAAAGCAAAACCAGAAAGACATCCTAGCACAACACAAAGGTGAGTCTTGATGACTTCACAGTGATCAGTCAGTAATTTAACTGCCTGTTGAAATAAAAATCAGAATTTTTCAGGGGAAGATAACAGGAAAACTACAGTCTCTGCAACATATCCACAATCTGATGTACAAAAAACGATTCACTTGGCACACAATTCAAGAATTAAGTTGACCCATGGTCAAGAGAAAAAGCAGTTAGTAGAAGCCAACTATGATACTATAAGATATTGGGTTATGTATAAGACTTTAGCACAGTTATTAAAATTATTTTCAAATATTACAGATCAAAATGAAGTAGTTAATAGGGAATATAAACATAGATCTGGAAACTAGGAAAGTACCAAGTAGAAATTCTAGATCGTAAAATGTATTGTCCCTGCAATGGAAAACTTACTGGATAGGCTGAAAAGCATATTGGTTAGTGCTGGCAGAAAGCAGAATGGGTAAACTTAGAAGAATAGAGACTATACACTCTGAAGAGAAAAGGTATTTCATAACATTGAAGAGACCCTCATTGACCTAGGTTCATAAGATCAGGAAGTCTAACTTATGTGTATTTGGAGCTACAAAAGGAAATAGAAGACAGAAAATGGGGTAAGATATATCTGAAAATTCGGAGTTTGTCTTCTTTAGATTGGGAAGAGGAAAGAATTCTGTGTGTGTCTTTTATTCAACTTTATACTAGTGATCCTACCCAGTAAGATAAGAAGTCATGGAGATCAGAAAGGGAGAAGTAAATCATTTCTATTCACCAAGGATACAATAGTTTGCATGGAAAACATTAAGGAATCTATAACACAATTACTGAAATAAATTTAGCAGAGTTGCAGGATAAAAAGTCAGTCATATAAATTGTTTCAGTGAACTAACAACAATGAGAAAATAAACAGTTTTGTTTAACAGCATAAAAATGTAGGCAAATAATTTAACAAAATAAATTCAAGACTGTCAGTTGTCAGAGTAGGTAAGGCATGAAAAACTAATAAAGCCTAAGGATTGGAAAGGAAGCTTTCCAGGACACCTTAATAGGTTACTTAAGAAAACTCTAAGGAATCTGTGATACCACTTAATAAAACTAAGAAATAGGTATAATTTTCACAAAGGAGGTTCAAGACTGCCACACTTTGCTGAGAGAAATTCACAATATAAAATAAATTAGAGCTATTGTAGATAGGAGGATAAAATGTTAAGGTGTCTGCTCTCCCTCCATTAATGAAGAGATTCAGTGCAAGCCCAAACGTAACCCCATTAGGGGGGCTGCTTTAGGGAGGAAGGAGAAGAAATTGACCTGTTTTGAAATTTTTGTGAAAATGCAAAGGGATCTAGAACAGCTAATACCATCTTAACCAATGGACAAAGCTGCAGAACTTGGTATGCAAATCTTCTTGAAACAACTAGATGAAACTCCTTCTCTCTCCCATCACACAAGAAAATTAAGGATGAATCATAGGTCCACCTGTAAAACCTCTAAAGCAAAACATGAATATTTCTTCTGGGCCTTGCTGTAGTCTGAACACTTCTTAGCAAGGACATAAAAGCACTGAGCATAAAAGGGAAAATGCGTATGTTTTTATTCATATTAAAAATTTTCATTAAACAACAAAGAGATATTATATGTTTGTTAGAATAACTAAAATCCCAAACACTGACAATACCAAATTGTGGAACAACAGGAACTTTCATTCATTGCTAATGAGAATGCAAAATGGTGCAGCCACTTTGAAAGACAGTTTAGCAGGTATTTTTCCAAAATGAAACATCCTTTTACCATGTGATCCAGTATTTGTACTCCTTGGTATTTATTCAAATGAATTGAAAATGTTTCTACCCTACAAACTGAATGTCAATGTTTATAGCAGCTTCACTCGTATTGCCAAAACTTAGAAGTAACCAAGATGTCCTTCAGTAGGTGAATGGATAAGTAAACTGTGGTACATCCAGACAATGGACTGTTATTCAGCAATAAAAAGGTATTCGCTGTCATCAAGCCACACAAAGACATGGAGAAACTTTAAATGCATAATGCTGAGTGAAAGAAGCCAATCTGAAAAGGTTACATTCTGTATGATTATAGCTATACAGCATTCTGGAAAAGGCAAAATGGTAGAGATAATAAAGATCAGTGGTTGCCAGTGATTCAGGGGGATGGAGGGAAAGTTAAATAGGTAGAGAACAGAGCAATTTTAAGGTGAAATTATTCTATATGAAACCTTAATAGTGGAGACCTGTCATTATACGTTTGTGCAGACCCGTAGAATGTATAGCCCAAAGAGTGAATCCTAGTGTAAACTATGGACTTTAGCTAATACCAATTTATCAACCTTGGCTCATCAATTTTAACAAATGTACCACAGCAATGCAGAATGGTAATAACTGTAGCCAGGGTAGGGTGAGTGAGGGTATTTGTAGGAACTCTACTTCCTGCTCAATTTTTCTGGAAACCTAAAGCTGCTCTGAAAAATTAAGTCTGTTAATTTTTTAAAAACTGCTGAAGGTAAGACATTTTTAAGAGAATTTATAAGCCTCAGGGGTGGTGCAGAATATTCACAAGACCTAAATCTGATAGAGGCTTTCTAAAAAATAACTCCCACAAATCAGTAAGACCAACATCTTAATTAAAAAGATGGACAAAATTTTGAAACAAGTGGCCAATAAGCACTAATATTGAGGTGCCCAATATTATTTGTCATAAGGGGAATGCATGTTAACCTGTAATGAGAAGTTTCTAAGCCACTGGCCTGACTAGAAGTAGAAACACATCACCAAATGGTGGCAAGGCTATGGAGCAAGTGCCATTGCTGGGGGGAGTATAGATATGTTTTAATACCTTGTAAGACAGTTTTGACAGTTTTTATAAAATTAAACATGGTTGCCCTCACATTTCCACTCTCAGAGTTTTTACCCACAAGAAATCAAAACTTCTGTCTTCAAAAAAGGCTCACACAAAGAGTGTTTATAGCAGATTTGTTCATAAGAGCCCCAAACTGGAAATAGCCCAAATGACCATCAGCAGAAAGATGAACTAATTTTGGTATGCTGGTACCATAGAGTACTGCTCTGCAATAAATAATGAACTGTTAATGTCAATGAGCCTCAAAACATTGCATTGGGCAAGGAAGAAAAGAAAGCTACATGCAAGAGTGCATGTTTTTGGAGTCTGTTTATGTGAAGCTTTAATCTATAGTTGAACTACTAGGGAAAGGGACAGATTTATTGGAATGATAAATGATGGAACTTACAGTTTTGAATTTCACTGTATATAAATCATAAATTAATGTATTTTTTTAAAAATAGGGTTGGGACACCGGGGTGGCCCAGTTGGTTGAGCTTCCTACTCTTGATTTTGGCTCAGGTCACAATGCCAGGGTCGTGGGATCAAGCCCCGTGTTGGACTCCGTGGTGAGCATGGAGCCTGCTTGAGATTCTCTCTCTCTCTCTCTCTCTCTCTCTCTCTCTCAAATAAAGAAAATGGGGTTGAAATAATAGAGGAGAGTTTCAGATATTTCACCATATTCTGAAAATGATGAGACTAATTCTTATTTTAGCATTCCTGTGCCAAGCACGAATCTGAGTGTGTTACACCTTTTACCTTCTTTAATCAACTTGTGGGGAAAGTGTTCTTACTGTCTTGGGCTCGCTGACCAGGAAATTGAGACACAAGGAGGAAAAGTAACTTGGAAGGCCACATGGCTTTTGGGGTTGGTGGTCAGTCGATGACCAGGGCTTGCAGAGGCTAAACTCCATTGCTTTTCCTGACTGTTCATGCCCAGCATTTAAATTGAGAACCTGAAGCCTTTGATTGGTAGCACAAGAAATAGGGTTTGCATAATATTAAAATCTGTAAGATTATAAGTAACATTAGTATTCGGTTTCCTGATTCAGGTGTCATTTGTGTTATTTGTAATGCTAATGACTCGAAACTTGAGGGTGTTCTGTAACCCTTTCTGGGCACTGTTTTGTGATACACAGCCTCATCTATTTGAATGTACACATTTTAAATTGCATATAAGCAGGATTCTATTCCTCTACTGTGACAATTTCTAGCTTTGAAGAGCTTCTCTGAAAATGCTGCTTTTATCTTTCTTCTGCAGTGATGAACTTTAATGTTGGAGTGTTGTAAGTTCTCACATAATAAGGCTTAGATTTTTGTTTGCTTTGGCAGTAGACTTCTGTTTAAAATTCCTTTAATCTGTTCATTCCATGCTTATATTCATTTTGATAGCTGATGGCTCTGTGAAGAATTTTATATGAATTTATTGCACTAATAAAACTTGTATTTGTAATTCTTTTTCCATCCCAACTTGCTAAGAGTGAGTTTTTCAGCAAATTGCTGAATTTTTGTCTTCTTTAGATTTTTTTTCCCTGGAGGAAATAAGAAACAATTCATATGCTAGATCTAAAGTTTCATTAAAATTGCTTATGCCCTGTCTCAGGCATTTTAAGTGGGCCATCTGTCTAAACATCTCTCTCTTTTTTTTTCTGATCATTTCCTCGACTTATTCATGAACCATGGGAGGGCTCCTTTGTAGTCGCCACATGTAGCTGGTTCCGTCTACCCCCACTGAATACATCTATGTGCTCGCATAACATATCTTTTCACCGTGCTGGAAATTCTCTGAACTTGGTTCAGATGAATGGCCCACTTTTCTGAAGGCCTTTTTCTTCCTGCAAAGATTTGTATGCAGAAGCTGACCTCTGTGGCTATGGAATGCAGCGTATTATTCTTGATCATTTTACAGACCACCCACTGTGAAAGTTATGATCAAGCATTGCTTAATGATTCTTTGACCACTAACATTGTTTTAACTCAGTGTTTCACTCCTAAATAGGTAATGGCACAATTGAAAACCAGCTTTTCTGAGTGTCTCATAATATGGTTTTGAGATGTTTATAATCCTTGATAACTAAAGATGCTGTGAGTTATGTTTACATAAAATCTGCCTTAAAACATGAAATGTAATGGTATTTGGTTACCCAAATTTGGGTATTTGGGTTAGTATTATTTACACATTTTTGAGTAAAATATTCCAATAAGTTAAATGCATTAATTAGCATTAACATTTGTGATAATCAGCTGACCGTTTTTACTATAACATACAGAAACATTCAGTTTTATTGAGCATATTCATTCTGGTTGGCTGATGATAATCAAAGTGGACAGGTCTGGGTAAGACCTATTATTTGATTTGCTTTGTGAGTCTCTGTTTATGTGAATTCCCTTTTCCTGGGTTTTGGGGGTTTTGTTTGTTTTTTGAAGTAGTAGTTTAAATGATAACAGCTTTTCAAGTAACTAACAAGCTGCACAGATGAAATTTTTGATCAGATGTCAGCCTCTTTTACTAGGCACATAGTTCAGTAAAGAAGCTGTTTTCTGTGTAACATTACTAAACTGAGTCGAGTGAAACTCTAGGACTTTTTCTCTCCCTTTCCAGAGAGTTGTTCATAAAAATATTTGAGACTATTGTGGATTTGATGGATAAAAGGAACTCCTTTCTAAAATTTAAAATATAACTGTAAAATGTAACTGCCACCATTATAAACACGTTTGTGCTGGTGGAATTGATACCAGTGTTTCAAAGTAATTATTAACATAGCCTCAATGATTTTGCAGAAATAGAACACACATACTTTTATACTTCCAGGCTGGTGCATGTTACTTTCTTTATTTGTAGTTTATTACAGTTTATTTCTGCTGCCCAGTTTATGGATCTTTACACTGGGCATGTATGCCCAACCCCATCCATTTTATTTAAAAACAAAACAAAACTACTTTCAAACTTACATAAAGCCGGAAGGAATCTTAGCAGATTTTGTTTGCAGAAGAGTGAACTCATGAAGAGATTCCACGGTGTGACCATCTTATATCTCAAGGGCTTGCTGTCACAGTGAAGCCTCTTTCCTACCTCCTAGTAACACATCACCTTAAAAGAAATTGTTAGGAAAGGGCACTTCAGGAGTTGTGTACTCAGAAGAAGCGACAGCTCCCCCATCACCTGCCCAGCGCTGCACCAGCTGTATTTCACAGGTGTGGAAATTTTGGGGCCAAAGTACTGGAGTCCCTGGGACCTTGTTAGTAAGGGAATGGACTGAGATTAAACCCCAGCATTTTAACTCAAAGGAGCCTGTGCTCTTTCTACAAGGTCCCTCTTGGGGCAGGTTCTAACATATATGAAACAGATGTGGGTCAAAATAAAACAATGGAAAAATAAATAGTAGTTAGGTTCTGAAGGGTGGCAACCGTATCTCACCACCATCTGTAGGTTTGCTTTCTGTGGGAAAATTCAGTCTGGGTTCCAACCGGATGTCAGCATTAACTTCCCAGCTCCTCTGGAAACAGAGGCTTGTTGCATAACTGAAAAGAGTCTCCACATTTACTTGAAAGAATTACCTCCTTCAGGCTACTAAATTGTGAAAAATATTAAGCCTATAATGTAGGTTAAGTGGCAGGGAGCTCACTGAAGTTGTTTGTACTATGGTCAGTACCTATATGGTTAGGGAACAGTTTATGAGAGAGATGATATTCTTCTTGAAAAATCTGTTGGTTTGTGGAACAGAAGGAATCCAGGGTTTCCCTTAAAGGGATTTCAGTTATGGGGGTGGGTGGAAATGAATAGATAGCCCTATGGTTGGGACTAATCAAATTAATAAAAGTTAACATTTACATGTACTGTTTGATTTAGTTCTCAGTACATCATCACTGTGATGCAGATACTATTATATATCTAGATTGATTCATAAGGAGATTGAGACTTAATAGTTTGCTCAAGAATGAATTAATGAAAGGGCTGGGTTTTTTTTTATGTTTTTTAAAGTTTATTTTTGTAGGAGAGAGAGAGACTGAGCATGAGCAGGGGAGGGGCAGAGAGAGGAGGAGACACAGAATCCAAAGCAGGTCCAGGCTCTGAGCTGTCAGCACAGAGCCCGAGGCGGGGTTTGAACCCACAAACCGTGAGATCATGACCTGAGCCGAAGTTGGATGCTCAACCGACTGAGCCACCTAGGTGCCCCAGAAAGGGCTGGGTTTTTAACCCACTTGTGTGAGTTACCAGAGCTTGGGTTTGTGACCACTGTGCTTATTTCTCCTGCTTGCTTTGGTTTGGTTTGGTTTGGGAAGTAATTTAAGGTTTTGGCGCAACCAGATACGCAAGTCATGAATAATCAGAAATAAAACTGGATACAAAGAGAGGGACCTTATTTATAAGAAACTTGAATGGTAGGTAACTTAGTTAAGATTTCACCTGATATGAAGTAGAAAACCATGGAACAATCTTGAGCAGCAGAGGTACATAATTGTCAAGGATAGTAAAGACTTAAGAAAGTTAGGTTGCCAGTAATATAGCTGGGAGGTTATTTCTGTCATCACAAAACCCCTGAGAGGTTGGGGTGTTAGCCCCTTTGAAGGTAAACAGAGTGAAGTCTGGTGAGGTCCTTTATATAATGCAAAAAGAGCCAGGTAGTAAGCCAAGAGCTCAGGGGCCATGCTCTTTCTGGAGCATACTCTGTCCCTTGGGTGATGTGGCCTTTCCTATGCGGTGCTCGGCACATAGTAGGTGCTCCTCAGATTCCTTCCTACTGCCCCCATCATCCCTTTCTCTCCAAACTCTGCTGGGACCTGGGAAACAAAAACAAGGAATGATCTTGATCTTTATTTTTATAATTTTTTAAATGTTTGAGAGAGAGAAAGAGCACGCAAGAGCATGAGTGGGGGAGGGGCAGAGAGTGGGAGACCCAGAATCTGAAGCAGGCTCCAGGCTCTTGAGTTGTTAGCACAAAGCCTGACTGAGGGCTCCAACTCATGAACCACGAGATCATGACCTGAGCTGAAGTTGGATGCTTAACTGACCGAGCCACCCAGGTGCCCCAGGAATGATCTTTATCTTATAGGAGCTTACAGGCCAATGAAGGAGACAAACTTAGATGCCTATGGAATAGAGTGACAAAATAGAGGGGGGTGGGGTGTTGGCATACTGGAGCACTCTGCCCTGTGATAGTTGTCTTCTCCCCCTCCTCTTCCCCCCTCCTCCTCCCCCTCGTCTTCTTTCTCCTCTTCCTCCTCTTCCTCCTCTTCCTCCTCTTCCTCCTCTTCCTCCTCTTCCTCCTCTTCCTCTTCCTCCTCTTCCTCCTCTTCTTCCTCCCCCTCCTCCTTCTCCTCCTCTGTGTCCTGTATGCTCCCCTGTTGTTCTTTCAAGCTCTCATGTGTGAAGCTCTGTCCTCTGAAACAGCCCTATTTAAGTTGCCGAGAGAATCATCCATGTCTGCCATGTTCATTACTAATGATTTGTTGATACATTTTAAAACGGTAATTTTCACTTCTAGAGTATTTAAGACATTTCTTCTTTTTCAGAAAATAGTGGGCCAAATACAAATGTTCTCCTAAGTTATCCATCATCCTCCATTAGACCTTGTGTCTAGAGATGATTTGATTATAATCATAGTTTTTGTACCTGAGTTTGTTTTTGTTGAATACACAAAGAATCCTTTTGAAATTCATGGGAGGGGGTGTGACCTTGAAACATAACCTGCAACATTTTTTCGGAACTATAACTTAAGACAAGAGTCTGGATAGTATCTCTGTAGTTGCTTTGTAAAATATTCCTTTATGACCATAAATAATGAAAACATGCAATATTTAAATTAGGCTAATTCACAAATGATTAAAATCTTGTTACTTTAAAAAATTGTGGGAAATATTTGTATTCTAAAAATGTTTTTGTCTCTGGTTGCTTTACCCAGTTTTTCTGGACCATGTAATATGGATCATAGGCAAGAAAAGACCTGTGTATTAAGATGATATTCTTACCCAAACAAACAAAATACCAAAAAGGAATGAAGGGATATACAAGGGAACTTTTGGAGGTGATGGATATGTTTATTACCTTAATTATGGTGATGGAAACACAAGTGAATATGTTCAAATTCACTAAATTGTGTGTTAATTATATGCAGTTCTTATGCATACCACTCATAACTCAATAAACCCAGAAAAATAAAAGATTCACGTTGTAAATTTTTGAAAACAGTCTGGAACAGTAGCAAAATACTGAGAAGATATTAATATTGCATAAAGTTAATCTTTGAAAGTCATAGTTAAGCAACTCAAATTCATAGAATGGATAATGGTATTTGAATGGATGGCACTAGGACATTTATCCCAGAATGATTACTGTTGTCCTTGGAATGTCTATGTGGTTTTTGTATGTTTGTTTTTAACTGCTCTAGTTTAAATCTGAAAGCTTTTTTCCAGGGACAGAGCCTTTTAAAATAATGTTCTGAAATATAATCTGTGGCAATTTTACCCTGCACACTTAACGCCAAAGGAAAATCAGTTTACTAAGAGAATAATGTAAAATTACTAACTCCTTTTCTTTTTTTCTGCTTCAGAGTGCCTATTATTCAACCACAAGTGGCTAACTGGCAGCTCTCAGTAAAATTGCATGATGAAGTTCATACTGTCGTAGCATCAAACAGTGGGCCAACATTCTCTGTGAGTTTTATTTCTTTATTTTTATTTTTTTTTGGCAGTCTTGAAAATTGATCTGTGCCTGTTTCAAACAATTTTTAACGTATTCAGCGACTCTCATCTTTTGAGCCTGTAACACAGCAATGTGCTTGTTTCACCTTCTTTAGGAAGCTGAATGTAAATGGGAGGTTTTGTTCTCTCATGTTAATTAGGAAATACATTCCTAGATTTAGCCACATTCTACACCCACTTCCTGACACCTGATTCATTTTCCTTTTGTTATTGAGAAGTAATACTTTTGTTTTTGTCCCAGAGAAGAGCATCTTTAAGTATAATTCCAAACATATGATAGCTGTGGTAGGTAATCACTCTTTTAAAACAAGTCATCTGAAGCCTATATAACATTTTCTTGAGACTTCATGTTGTGTGAGACATTCTTGAGGCTAAATTTACCTTGTGGTGACATCCCTTTTGTTTTGAAGGAATTTAAAACTTGAACTTAAACCCCTTGGATAATATCCATGATAGAACTGCTTTAGTTTAATTCGGGTCTGTACTAAGCAGTGTTACGTTAACATTTAGTGTTTACACTGTGTTATGAATGATATGTTTAAATTATATGATTTGAGAGTGAGTGCCAGAAAAATATCATGATATTGTGAAATGTTTTTCCTGTTTTACTTTCAGCCTGAACACACAGAAGCTTCTAGGTAGTTAGTGCAATGAATATTTTATTAATCTACATTTCTCTTCTCATGGCTAAGTTGCAATGAAATGTCATTTTGTTGTTTGGAAAACATGACTTTTTTATCAAAAGATTTAGACAGGATATGAAAATAAAAACAATATGATTTCATGAAAAGAAGAACTGGTGAGGCTGAGGTATAGGGTGGTAGCTTTTCCGCTTTTATGTGTATTTTTTTTAAGTAAACTCTGCCCCCAACGTGGGGCTCGAATTCGTGACCCTGAGATCAAGAGTCACATGCTCTACCAACTGAGCCAGCCAGGCACCTCCTGGTGGCAGTTTCCTGATCCCAGCTAGAAAGTACCATCAGAGTTAGGAGAAGTCACTTATTCAACATAGCCGTACTACATTCCTACCTTGTGCTAGGTTAAGTGCTAGGCTGTTAAGACTGGAGAAGCTTATGTAGTAGTCAGAGTCACATGTAAATGAGATTCATTCATGAGTGAAGGGTCATCTCCTTGGTTGTCTTTAAGTGTTGGGATTCATTCTGTGTGCCAAAATTGCTGAGGCATTTGTTCCTGAAAGGTATTTCACTCCACTCTGTTAATGTGAAAACTGCGGTGGAGTTAAACAATTGTCTTATGATGTATTTTTTTTGTGATGTACTTATCTCATTCCTTATGTTCCTCCTTTCTATATGATCATTTAAAAACATAGCTCTATATATAAGTGGAGACTTAAGTGTATATCAGGTTGAGTACCAAATTATGTGTATTGAATAGTAAAGAGTATTAATATTATAACATTTTCCTCAGGGAAGGTTAACTTTACAAAAATGTAGACTTAGCATAATTTTTAGTTCTGTACTGAGTCACCACTGAAGTGTTACTGTTCATCTGATACTCCAATACACTGTTTTTCTAAGCAGTGCCTTGCCTTAATAAGAAAACTGCTCAGATTACTTCTTAGAGCTGTTATTTCTTGGTGCTTGTTTCAGATTCCATGTTGAAAAACTAGAGACCATCAGCTCAAATGGTGTCTTTGAATTTTTCCAGTAGAATTACCTCTTGTTTTACTTTTTAGCTCATAAGAAAAGCAGGGCTGTTAAGAAAATATCCACCTTGATACATAGTATCAATAGCTACTTACCCCTATTTATTGGCTTTACAGTATCAAACCTAATGAAAAGCAGGTAATCCTGATAGTGTCTTTTTTTTTCTTAAGTATATTTGGATTGAGTTTCATTTGACATCAGTGTTATTGAAGAGAGTCAAGATGAATAGCACAGACTAAGTAAAGACCCATTGATGTGAAGTCTCAGATTTTAGGGTCTCGGGGGGAGAGCTGTGACTATTGGTTTCCTAGATCATCCACTGCCACTTCAAGAAAAAGTAACTGGCCTCAAGGTGACACTCTAGGGTCATGATCCCAAGAGTGGTACAAGCAAAGTCATATGCCTGAAGTAATGCTTCAGATACCCCACATTTTCAAAATTATTTTAATCTAAAAAATTTAAATTAAAAGATGTTTCAAATAAGGAAAGTATTGCAAATGCACAAATGTTCTATACAGATCTCTTACTGAAAAAGAAACAATTCATGGTTACAGCTAAATCCCTTCTTTATGGTATCTCATTCCACCCTTTCCCTCTCCAGAGGTGACAGCTATCCTGAAGATGCTATGTGTCCTCCTTGTGCATATTGTTCTACATTTAGTATGTATGCATGGACTATAATAATAGTAAAAAAGAAGACTGTGAAAATATAAGTACTTAATGATACCATTTATGTAACAGTTTGAAATATACAAAGCAAAAACAATTCCATTTGCAACACTATCAAAAAGAGTAAGATGCTTAGGAATAAACTTAACCATGGAGGAGAAGGACTTGTACACTAGATACTACAAAATGTTGCTGGAAGAAATTAAAGAAAACACAAATATATGCAAAGCCATCTTGGGTTCATAGATTGGAAGACTTAATGTTGTTATAATGTCAATATTACCCATGATTTGGCTTCAGTATTACCCATGTTCAGCAGATTCAAAACAATCCCTATCAAAATCCCAACCGATTTTTTGCAGAGATAGAAAAGTCAGTCCTAAAATTCATATGGACTCTTAAGGGAGGGACCCCAAATAGCCAAAACAATTTTCAAAAAGAAGGACAAAGTTGGAAAGCTCACACTTCCTGATTTTAATACTTATTACAAAACTGTGGTCAAAATGGTGTGGTACTCGCATAAGACAGACACATAGACCAAAAGAAGAAATTCTGGTACGTGCCACAGCATGGAGGAACCTGAGGGAATTGAGCTCAGTGAAATAAGCCAGACACAAAAGGACAAATACTGTATGATTCCAAATCATACAGTATGTAGAGTAGTTAAATTCATAGAAAATAGAATGGTGGTGCCAGAGGCTGGGAGAGTGGGAAACAGAGGGTTATTATTTAAAGAGCATAGAGTTTTAGTTTTACAAGATGAAAATAATTTTGAAGATGGCCATTGGTGATGCATATACAAAACTCTGCATGTCTTTAATACCACTGAACTGTACGCTTCAAAATGGGTAAGATAGTAAATTATATGATTTGTAAAAATTTTTTAAGTGCAAAAATCAATACAGATTAGTATTTTTTGATAAAAAATTTAAAAGTAGTGAGGATGAAACTTTTGGGAAACAAAGAAAGCATGGTAGGGGGAAAAGTTAAGAAGCAGTAGGTAGGGGCGCATGGGTGGCTCAGTCCATTGAGCATACGACTCTTAAATTTTGGTTCAGGTCATGATCTCATGGTTTGTGATTTCGAGCCCCCTGTCAGGCTCTCTGTGGGCAGCAGCGTGGAGCCTGCTTGGGATTTTCTCTCTCTCTTTCTCTGTCTCTCTCTTTCTCTCCCTCTCTCAACGCCCCTCACCTGTTTGTGTGCTTGCTCTCTCAAAATAAATAAATAAACTTAAAAAAAATAAGTAGTAGATAGGGTGAAATATTTTATGTTTTAGATTTTTGATTTTGAATATAAGGGTCAGAATGAATAGCAAAACTGAGTATAAAATCTGCTAACACCAAATTGAAATATTGTTTAGCATATTAAGATGAGAAACTTAAAAATATCAAAAACAAACTAATGTTTACTTACATTTAATTCATGATTATATTCTGGATTCCCAAGATGTTTTCCATTCTCTTTTATTCTGTGTAATGTGATACTGGTCAAAATAGTTCATGATAGTGCGTTTGTTATCTTAAAGATGATGGCCTAACTTGATACTGAAAACAGTTCACTTGGAAGAAAAATGTCAGAGTACTCTTGATGTGAAGAAAATTAGCTCAAGAATTCAGCCTTCCTAAAGATGAAAAAGTGTGCACTGTACATGCACTTAAAATTTTTTTTGCCTAATATTTCTGTTAACTACTAGTAAGTAGAAATAATAAACAGAAGACAGTATATGATCCTAGATATTGATTTAGATATCCTTTGTGTTACAGTGAGCCATCAATAGAAATTTTTATAAAGATCCTGTAAACTACTTAAGAATATCCAGAATCCTCAAACTCATGAATTTTGGCACAGCAATGTAATTTTTGTGCTAATAGTTGAAGAGAAAAATCTCAATGATGAAAAGAAACATTTAGTATAGTTAAGAAAAATGAAAATTGTTTTTATCTTTTTTAAAACTCTTTTCAGCTCATTTTCCTAAATGAGATTTTTTTTTTTTTTTGGCTTCTTATGGAAAGGTCAAAACTTTCCTTTTTGATGGCCATAAAATTGTGCTGCAGTTTTATCTTTTTTTATTATTTTTTTTAATGTAAAATTTATTGTCAAATTGGTTTCCATACAACACCCAGTGCTCATCCCAACAGGTGCCCTCCTCAATGCCCATCACCCACTTTCCCCTCTCCCCCAACCCCCATCAACCCTCAGTTTATTCTCAGTTTTTAAGAGTCTCTTATGGTTTGGCTCCCTTCCTCTCTAACTTTTTTTTTTTTCCTTCCTTCCCCTCCCCCATGGGTTCCTGTTTAGTTTCTCAGGATCCACCTAAGAGTGAACACATGTGGTATCTGTCTTTCTCTGTATGGCTTATTTCACTTAGCATAACACTCTCCAGTTCCATCCACGTTGCTACAAAAGGCTGTATTTCATTCTTTCTCATTGCTAAGTAGTATTCCATTGTATATATAAACCACAACTTCTTTATCCATTCATTAGTTGATGGACAGTTAGGCTCTTTCCATAATTTGGCTATTGTTGAAAGTACTGCTATATAAACATTGGGGTACAAGTGCCCCTATGCATCAGCATTCCTGTATCCCTTGGGTAAATTCCTAGCAGTGCTATTGCTGGGTCATAGGGTAGATCTATTTTTAATTTTTTGAGGAACCTCCACACCGTTTTCCAGAGCGGCTGCACCAGTTTGCATTCCCACCAACAGTGCAAGAGGATTCCCATTTCTCCACATCCTCTCCAGCATCTATAGTCTCCTGATTTGTTCATTTTAGCCACTCTGACTGGCGTGAGGTGATATCTCAGTGTGGTTTTGATTTGTATTTCCCTGATGAGGAGCGACGTTGAGCATCTTTTCATGTGCCTGCCTATTGGCCATCTGGGGGTCTTCTTTAGAGAAGTGTCTATTCATGTCTTCTACCCATTTCTTCACTGGATTATTTGTTTTTCAGGTGTGGAGTTTGGTGAGTTCTTTATAGATTTTGGATACTAGCCCTTTGTCTGATATGTCATTTGCAAATATCCTTTCCCATTCCATCGGTTGCCTTTTAGTTTTGTTGATTGTTTCCTTTGCAGTGCAGAAGCTTTTTATCTTGATGAAGTCTGAATAGTTCATTTTTGCTTTTAATTCCCTTGCCTTGGAGATGTGTCGAGTAAGAAATTGCTGAATCTGAGGTCAGAGAGGTTTTTTTTTTTTTTTTTTTTTTTTTTGCTTTCTCCTCTAGGGTTTTGATGGCTTCCTGTCTCACATTCAGGTCCTTTATCCATTTTGAGTTTATTTTTGTGAGTGGTGTAAGAAAGTGGTTTAGTTTCATCCTTCTGCATGTTGCTGTCCAGTTTTCCCAGTACCATTTGTTAAAGAGACTGTCTTTTTTCCATTAGATATTCTTTCCTGCTTTGTCAAAGATGAGTTGGCCATACGTTTGTGGGTCTAGTTCTGGGGTTTCTATTCTATTCCATTGGTCTATGTGTCTGTTTTTGTGCCAATACCATGCTGTCTTGATGATTACAGCTTTGTAGTGGAGGCTAAAGTCTGGGATTGTGATGCCTCCTGCTTTGGTCTTCTTCTTCAATATTACTTTGGCTATTCGGGGTCTTTTGTGGTTCCATACAAATTTTAGGATTGCTTGTTCTAGCTTTAGAGGAATGCTGGTGCAATTTTGATTGGGATTGCATTGAATGTGTAGATTGCTTAGGGTAGTACTGACATTTTAACAATATTTATTCTTCCAATCCATGGGCATGGAATGTTTTCCCATTTCTTTGTATCTTCTTCAATTTCCTTCATAAGCTTTGTATAGTTTTCAGCATACAGATCTTTTACATCTTTGGTTAGGTTGATTCCTAGGTATTTTATTATTCTTGGTGCAATTGTGAAAGGGATCAGTTTCTTTGTCTTTATGTTGCTTCATTATTAGTGTATAAGAATGCAGCTGATTTCTGTACATTAATTTTGTATCCTGAGACTTTGCTGAATTCACGTATCAGTTCTAGCAGACTTTTGGTGGAGTCTGTAGGGTTTTCCATGTATAATATCATGTCATCTGCAAAAAGTGAAAGCTTGACTTCATCTTTGCCAATTTTGATCCCTTTGATTTCCTTTTGTTGTCTGATTGCTGATGCTAGAACTTCCAACACTATGTTAAACAACAGCGGTGAGAATGGACATCCCTGTCGTGTTCCTGATTGTGCTGCAGTTTTAAATTACAATCAGATTCCTTTCATTCTGCCAATTTCAAGTAAGTTGTATATTGATACAATCTATATTAAAAGTTAAATGGCAGAGATCCACTTCTGAAACAGCAGTTTTGTGCAACAAAGCAACTATTACTGGTGAAAGTTATAAAAATCTCTATTGTAGATGACATATTGTTGTATGTAGAAAATTCTGAAAAATCCATTAAGGAATTATTACAGAATAAGTTTAGCAAGGGTACAGGGTACAAAATAAATATATAAAAGTCAATTGCATTTTTACTTATTTGCAACGAACAATCCAAAAACAAAACTATGAAAAAGTTACCATTAAAAGCATTAAAAGAATAAAAGAACAAAAGAGGTATAAATTTATACTGTGAAACTAAAAACTAAAAACTATTAAAAAAGATATTAATAGAAATGCAAATAAATAGCATCTCATATTCCTGAATTGAAAGACTTAATGTTGTTCATTGGGGCGCCTGGGTGGCGCATTCGGTTAAGCGTCCGACTTCAGCCAGGTCACAATCTCGCGGTCCGGGAGTTTGAGCCCCGCGTCGGGCTCTGGGCTGATGGCTCAGAGCCTGGAGCCTGTTTCCGATTCTGTGTCTCCCTCTCTCTCTGCCCCTCCGCCGTTCATGCTCTGTTTCTCTCTGTCCCAAAAATAAATAAACGTTGAAAAAAAAAATAAAAAAAAAAAACAAAAAAAAAAAAAGAAAGACTTAATGTTGTTCAGATGGTAATATTTCCTAAATTGGTTTACACATTCAATGCAGTTCTTTCCAGAATCCAAAAAAAAATTTTCTCCAGAAGTTGACAAGCTGATACTAAAATTTATATGGAAACTTAAGGGACCCAGAATAGCAAAAGCAGTCTTGAAAAAAAGAACAAAGTTGGAGAACTCAGTTTCCCTTTTCAAGACTTAACAACAGAATTGTCTCATAAAATATAGTACTTGCATAAAGATAAACATATAGATCAATAGAACAGAATTGAGAATCCAGAACTAAATCCCTGATTTTTTAAAAAAATTTTTTTTTAACATTTATTTATTTTTGAGACAGAGAGAGACAGAGCATGAACGGGGGAGGGGCAGAGAGAGAGGGAGACACAGAATCGGAAACAGGCTCCAGGCTCTGAGCCATCAGCCCAGAGCCCGACGCGGAGCTCAAACTCACAGACCGCGAGATTGTGACCTGGCTGAAGTCGGACGCTCAACCGACTGCGCCACCCAGGCGCCCCTAAATCCCTGATTTTTGACAAAGGTGCCAAAGTAATTCAGTGAAGGAAAGAATAATCTTGTCAACAAATGGTACTGGACCAAGTCGGTATCTACGTGTAAAAGAATAAAGTTGAATCCCTATCTCATATTGAGTTAATTATACCAAAATTAACCTAAAGTGGATAAAAGATCTAAATGTAAAAGATGAAACAATAAAACTCTTAGAAGAAAACATAAGGGTACAGCTACATGACCTTGCTTGTGGCAGCAGTTGCTTAGATAGGACAAAAGCACAAGCAACAAAAGAAAAAATAAATCGGTCTTTGTCAAAATTAAAAACTGTGTTCAAAAGATACAGAACAAGAAACTGAAAAGACAGAACACAGAAGGGGAAAACATATTTGCAAATAATGTATTCAGTAAAACACTTGTATTTAAAATACATAAATACATACAACTCAAAGGTAAATTAAATAGGAATATATAATATCCATTTACCCTTTCTATAAAATAATTTGATAACATTCATCAAAGACCTTTAAAAAATGTTCATATTCTTTGGTTCACTGATACGTCTTCTCAAACCCCACCCAATGAGGGGCGCCTGGGTGGCTCAGTCGGTTGGGCTTCTGACTTCGGCTCAGGTCATGATCTTGCAGTTCCTGAGTTTGGGCCCTGTGTCGGGCTGTGTGCTGACAGCTCAGAGCTTGAAGCCTGCTTTGGATTCTGTGTCTCCCTCTCTCTCTCTGACTCTCCCTGGCTCATACTCTGTCTGTCTCTCTCTCAAAAGTAAATAAACATTAAAAAAAACCCTACCCAATGAAAAATTGGAAATATGAACATGAAAAAAAGATGAATTAATGGTGGCTTGCCTTGGAGATATCCATGTAAACAATCTCTACATATGGTAATAAAAGGTCAGCAGGCTTGGAAGTAATTAAAATACATAAATGTCTTAACAGAAGTGTCTTCAACCACTTAAATCCTGAGAAGGATAGAAGAAAGAGCACTCAACTGGCTGGGGGAAAGGAAGTATCTAGGTGGAAGTGAAGTCATCTTGGCCACGATGACTAATGAGTAACAGATTAGAATGTGATGACATATGTCATGACTTACCTCCAAATTCTGGTAAAATAGGTAAGGAAAAGCACTGGCACATGGTAGCAAGGTAAGTTTTTTGAAACATCAGAGACATTTTCTATAGATAACCTTGATTTCTTATTATGGAAGTGTATGCTTCCTTAATTTTTCTATTATTTGTTTTCCACAAACAGTAGAGTGAGGAAGGGGTGTCCCTGTCTTGTTCTAGTTGCATTGTTGTTTTCTGGTACCTATTTTAGCCTATTTAAAGGTATTTCCATGAGGCAGTTGATTACTTTGATCTACGATTATCGAAGATGTACCCTGTCCCAAGCACTGTGGTAGGCACTACATATAATTTATCTCTAAATGAGATAGTAGGAAACCGGAACGCAGTTGTTACTAGCCCATGCACTAGTACCTATCTATATCTCCTTTTATAGAGTAGTTTGGCTAGATAAAATTCTGAGATATAGTAGCACAGTCAAGGAAAATTACAAAGAATAATGCACTTATTTCTAAACAGAATATTTTTGTCACATGATAAAGGGATTTTTTTTTTGTGAAAGGCAGAAAGTTATGGCTGCAGTCATACTATTTAAAGGATCATGTAAGGTATCACAAAAATGTACACAATATTATATACACAATGTACCCAGTGTTGAAAAATACACAATCAGGAATACTGGTTAAGAGTAGCTGTTAGAGGGGTGCCCGGGTGGCTCAGTTGGTTGGGTATCCGACTCGAAATTTCGGCTCGGGTCATGGTCTCATAGTTCAGTTCGTGAGTTCAAGCCCCAACTTGGGCTCCACGCTGACAGTGCAGAGCCTGCTTGGGTTTCCCTTTCTCTCTCTCTCTCTCTCTCTGCCCCTCCCTTGCACTCTCTCTCTCAAATAAATAAGCTTAGGGGCGCCTGGGTGGCGCAGTCGGTTAAGCATCCGACTTCAGCCAGGTCACGATCTCGCGGTCTGTGAGTTTGAGCCCCGCGTCAGGCTCTGGGCTGATGGCTCAGAGCCTGGAGCCTGTTTCCGATTCTGTGTCTCCCTCTCTCTCTGCCCCTTCCCCGTTCATGCTCTGTCTCTCTCTGTCCCAAAAATAAATAAACGTTGAAAAGAAAGATTTTTAAATAAGCTTAAAAAAAAAAGAGTAGCTGTTAGAAAGCATTTTTAGTATCTTATTACCTCTTGTAGAGGTTACCGTATTTTTCAAATGGGTATTAAAATTCAATATATTGTTTTAGCAGTGATCTTACAGTTTTATCCAAGTAAGTAATAATCTTTGAGAGCAATACATGATTTGAGATAAATAAGATTTTTGCATCTAAAAGAGCTTTCATTTCACTTTCTTAGTAATGTTTGTTTTGGTTGATATGTTTGTTTGTCTCATCTTTAGATGCCTGTGGGAGGGAAATGTTTTGTAGTATTCATATCATTGAAATTACCACCCTATATTTTTCTTCTCGAACAGAGAAAATGGTAATGAACATAAGAATAAAAAATAATAATTACATATGGATGCATAATAAATAACTACATACGCATCATCTGAAGGTTTCCTTCTCTAACATAGCTAACCCTTTCCCATTTGTTCTACCATTATAGATTTTGTTCTAGACTTCATTTGTAGGAAAACATTCCACCAGAGTTACTTTGAAAATGTGTGTGTGTGTGTTTTAGTTTATTTATTTATTTTGAGAGAGAGAACACAAGGAGGGGAGGGACAGAGAGAAGGAGAGACAGTCCCAAGCAGGCTTTGTGCCATCAGCGCAGAACCCAGTACAGGGCTCGAACCCGTGAATCATGAGATTGTGACCTGAGCCAAGATCAGGAGTCAGATACTTAACTGACTGAGCCACCCAGGCACCCCTGAAAATGTGGTTTTAAGTAGAACTAGTTAAGTATTTTTAAGTAATATTTTCATAAAGATTAAGAATTAATTGAAGTTAGCATTTGCCAATAAAGAATTTTGTGCACAAAATCATATTTTCTTTATGTTTTCAGTAAGAATTTATTCTTGCATTTTACATCACAGTCTCTGTTCCTTTTATCCCATTTGTAGGGAGTAATGCTAAATCATGTAGTTACTGGAATTTTTATAGGGACATGGTAAGAATCATGGTTCTTTTAAGGAAATAATTTTCCAGTGCCCTTCGTAGAATAAAATGCAATATTATTCTATCTGTCCTTTTGTCACTATGGTCAAGTTTTAGAGTAGACTCTTATTTTTGAACATGAAAAAGACATCAGCAAACAAGGTGAGTTTACTTTTACATTTATGCCTACTGTAGGCTTTTTATTAAAGAGTTAGCTATATAGCTTAAGGGCATGGTAGGCAGACAGAAAACTGAAAAAACATTTTTGTAGTAACTTATTTTATTTTTTATTTTACTTTATTTTATTTAGATTTTTATAGTAACATTTTAAAATGAATACCATAGTAGTCTTAAGTGCTTGTAATGAAGGACTTTATTATTATTTTTAAAATCTTAATGTTCATTTATTTTTGAGAGAGAGAGACAGAACACGGCTAGGTAAAGAACAGAGAGAGAGAGGGAGACACAGAATCTGAAACAGGCTCCAGGCTCTGAACTGTCAGCACAGAGCCCAACGCGGGCCTCAAACTGCGGAAAGGTGATATCATGACCTGAGCCAAAGTTGGACATTTAACTGACTGGGGCACCTGAGTGGCTCAGTCATGATCTCACGGTTTGTGGGTTCAAGGCTTCTGTTGGGCTCCGTGCTGACACCTGAGAGCCTGGAGCCTGCTTGGATTCTGTGTCTCCCTCTCTGTCTGGCCCTCCCTTGCTTGCACTGGGTCTCTTGTCTTTCAAAGAATAAACGTCAAAAAAATTTTTTTTAATTAAAAAAAGAAAATTGACATATGGTATGTGATAAATGACAAAAAAATTGAGGTTTTTGAATTTATGCAGTATTTTTTAACGTTTATTTATTTTTGAGAGAGATACAGAGTACAGGGGGGCAGAGGCAGAGAGGGGGGTGATCCAGAATCCAAAGCAGGTTCTAGGCTGTCAGCATAGAGCCTGACGTGGGGCTTGAACTCACAGTGAGATCGTGAACTGAACCGAAGTCAGATGCTTAACTGACTGAGCCACCCAGGCACCCCAAGAAATTATGCACTATTTTATATTTAAAACTTAAAAATTTTTTTCTTTTGGCAGCAATTAATTCAATGTTATGATCATATCAGCTACTTTTTTTGTTAGGTGATTTTTTCACTTAGGCTTCCCCAACCCCCCCCCCCCCCCCACCTTTTAAAAAGAATGCTAGACAAAGTAGCAAAAATGTTACCCTATTTGAGGAAATGAATTTTTTTTTCCAGAAAACATAATATTGTGCAAACATGAAATTCTTTCACTGTGGCAACAACATTTGTTTTCTTGATAAAGTTATTTTTCCATTTGAGAAAAATTGCTAGGAAAATAGGTTTGTGCTTAAAAATTTTAAATATTTTGGCAAAAATTATAAAACCATCAAATCATAAGTAAAGCCAATAGAGAAGCCAACAGACCAGAGGAGAAATTTGCCGCTCATTTCAGTGACAAAAGGGGAATAAATGTTCTTAATATATAAAGAACTATTGATCAGTGAAAAAGACCAGCCTTCCAGGTGAAAAATTCTCAGGTGGTTTATGGCAGAGGAAATATAAATGGGGCCTCCATCCATGACAAAATGTGCTAAACCACACAGAGAAAATAAGGTGAAAATTACGACATACCATTTCCCACCTACATTTCAGCAAAGATAAAAGGTTGGATAATTCTCTAATTTTATAAGGTTATAGAGAAACAGGCCCATGTATGTGTAACTGGTGGGTGCGCAAATTGATATAGCCTCCATTTTTTGTCGAAAGTGAATTTATGCTCTAGGATGTGTTCACATGCAGGAGACGTACAAGCATGTTTGTGGCAGTATCGTTTGCAAGAGCAGAGGACTACAGACAACTGGACTATGCCTATCAAAATGGGGTCATTAAATAAATAAAGCCCTGTCATTGAACTATAGGGATCCGAACTTTCTTTGTATATGCTGAGTGTATTAAGTGACATTCTGTGTATATGCTAATAATGACAAAAGCATTGTATTTTCATTTGCATAAAAAAACATTTGTTTGCTACATGTATAGGTTATCTTTGGAAGGGGACACAAGAAATTGATAACCATGGTTGCCTTTGAATTGGGGAGCTGGATGGCTGACCCCTTGACAGGATGAGAAGGATACATACCTTATACTAGATGTCCCTTTAGTACTTTTTGAATTTTGAACCTATTTTGTATTACCTATGTCCCCACTCCCCCAAAGTAATGTTTCAAAATTATGCAGTGGACAGGTCTGCAAGGTATGGGACTATTGAAATAATGGAATTTTAATAACCTGTCAAGGATCTTACATTGCCTATCCCATCCAGGGAAGTAGTCACATGAGCAGTTGGCTCATTGAATAAAGAGCGCTGGTCTTATACCCATAACTACACAAAGTGCAATTACTGAAACTCCAGCTGGCACTCTGAACTTGAAGGCAGTTGGTGGAGATCACTGAATAGGCTATACTAAGAGCTTGATCTAACGTGAAATAAGAAACTGGAAAGAAGCAAAGGAAGGGTGGTAAGTAACATGGGTGAGAGAAAGGAAATTGAGATCGGATAGATCTGGACAGCCCCTCCAACAGCTTCCTATTTTTTCCTTCTTTAGGTATGTAAACTGCGCAGAGAGATTACTATTTGGAAAAGCCAGAGAGATGCCTGTGTTGCAAAAGGTAGTGAGAGCTCACTCCAGAAGCTTTGCTCAGGGTCCCAGAATTCACAGTAATTCCATTGGTTCTAAAATATCAGTGGTGGAATGGATTTATTCTCTGCTACTCTTGGCTTACAGAGGAAGGCACCAAAGTAACTTCCTTACCACTGTGACTCCTTTACTCCAAACTAAAGAATATCCTTTCAAAGAGAACTCCTCCAAATCAGCTTGATGTCTGATAGGAGGGGGTCGGATAAATGAGGTTGTAGAGAAATTAAGTCTGAAGAGTAACCTTGCACAGCTTGACCTGTTTACTTTTCCAACGCACCCTTGTGCAGTGGGTATGTACCGTGCTTCTGAACCATAGGACTGAATTTTCATAAAAAGGTGAAGCTCCTGCCCATGTAATCTGGAAAATTGCTTGTCTAATTGGGGGCACAGTTGCACCTGTACCCTCTTGAATGATTCAGTCATGTTGTGCTCAAGAGTCCAGGAACTTGTTATGTGACTAAATGAAGGAAAAGTGCATTATAAAATCCAGTTACTTTGGAAATGGAAAACACTGAATGGTATTGGTTGTTACCAAATTAAAGTTGGCAAATGCTATAATTAAGACTTTAAGTGATTTTTAGTATTATCCCCTGGTTTCAGCCACTTTCTGAAGCATTTCATTTAGAAGAAAACTTGCAGTTTTATTTCAGACACCAGACATTCAGGTTGAGTCAGTTCAGCTTTATAAGCCCTTATAAATAATTCGTTGTAGTCTAGTAGCTCATAATGGCCACTGCTAAAACTTCTACCACAACAACTTACTATAAGTTATTTACTCATTTTATTATATTATTGGCTCCTTGTGAACAGTGAAGCAAACTGTTAAATGTGTCTTTGCTGAGCAATTCAACCATTTAATGAATTTTGATCTATTTATAGCCATTATACATTTATCATTTCAGTTGTAATATAGTTTAATAGCTGTTTATTGAGTACCTCCTACAACGTATGTCCTGGAGAACCAACAGTCATCAAGAGAGATGATGTCTTACTCCTCAGAATTTGTCATCTGTTGAGGGTGGCAAGGACAAAGTCTGTGTCAGTCAAGTAGAACAATTGAGATAGGGCAATACTTTGAATTTTGGACATGTTTACAGTGTCTGAAATAGACAAGTGGAGATGTTTACTAAGACTTGGTATTAAGATTCTGTGTTTTAAGAAAGTTTTGAGAAGGTGAAAAGGTCAATGATGCCAGTAAATATTAAGAGGTCACAAAAGAAGAAGAAAACTGAGGTGTGCCTATTGGATTTAGCAGAAATAATTGGTCATAGAGAGAACAGTGCCTGAAGCAGGGCTTGGAGAGGAGAGGGACAGAAAGTTAATGGTGAGCAAAATGGACATACACAGTTCCTGGAGGGCCTTTTAGACCATGAGTTTTGAATTTACTCTGAGGTTGTTCATTATCTCACCATCTCTTGTTGCAACATTTTATAAAGTATGTTCTAGAGAAGACGCTTGATCAATCGAGATTTTTTGAAAGTCTAACTTGTGCTCAATTTGGTAGCTTATGAATTAATGGACTCTACACTTTAGTCATGATTAGGAATGAACCAACTTGTCATATTTTTAGTAAACTCATATTTTATACCAATTTATTTTACTCACTAATTCTGGTATGTGAAGAGGTTTTTTGTTTTTCATTTTGTTTTGTCTTCATTGTTGTTTTTACACGGGGGAGCAGGAATAAATTGGAGGCCTCCTAAGTGAATCACATGGTTACTTGCTGTCATATCACAGTGTTTATTTTCTTCATCGCACCTATTATAAATTTTAATTCTCTCTTTTTTTTAACGTTTTATTTATTTTTGAGACAGGGAGAGACAGAGCATGAACAGGGGAGGGTCAGAGAGAGGGAGACACAGAATCTGAAACAGGCTCCAGGCTCTGAGCTGTCAGCACAGAGCCCGACGTGGGGCTCGAACTCACAGACCGAGAGATCATGACCTGAGCCGAAGTCGGCTGCTCAACTGACTGAGCCACCCAGGCGCCCCTTAATTCTCTTTTTTATTTCTTTGTCCACTTATGTAAGTTCAGTCTCTTTACACTAAAATATAAGCTTTATATAAGAGGAGAACTTTGCCTTGTTTTCCAGTTGTACTTCTCAAGAAATGTTGAATGAGGGTATGGGAGCAGGGAAGGAAGGAAGGAAAGTGGGTAGAGAGTTGAAAAATCACTTCCTAATGACACGGTATGACGAGGCTTCAGCCAATAAATTAGAATATTACATCTGTTACATGCAGGGTCATCTGCATTGGTAGTTGCCTGTTGTACTCTCTCAACAAATCAGTTACATGATGGGATATGAAAATTCAGCCCAGTATGTTTGCCGGTTTAATTTGTTACGATTAAAGAAAACAATGATTTTATTTATTACAAATCCAGCACCTGGGAAATGTAATCCCAAATATCACATTTAAGCTTTCTTCATTCATTTCAAAGTTGAGTTACTCAGACTGGATTTATGTATGTATGTAGGAGTGTAATTAAAACTATGCAATCATTGTATCATTAAAGGGGAGATAGTTCCTTTTATTCATTAAAACTTAAGAGATTTTTATTTGTCATCAGATATATTGTTTTAGTTAGTAGGTCAAATGAAATGTTTTCTGGCCTTTCTTGTGGTAACGTGGCAAGCATGTAGTCCTGTGTTTGTCAGCAAAAAGGCACCTCAAACGGGATGGGCCTAGAATAAGTGATTGCTTTTACAAGGAAGTCTAATGAAGAGTATCAGCTCTTCGTAGGGTAAAAGAAAAGAAAAACACCCCAGAAAATCACTGTGGCTGCATACAGTTTGGCTGTGACGTCTTTTGGTGAGACTCTTGTCTTGGTTCTCCCCAACATTGGGCTGTGCTTAACTAGGCCCACCTGGGCATGGCTCTCAGCTGCAGGCCAACCTCAGGTTTTTCCCCGTGTAGGTCCCTGTCGTAGGTCCCTGTGGGGACCCAGGCTGGAGGAATATTGCTTACCACTCTGTGGAGCATGTTTGTTTTCATCAAACAAGGCAGGAGAACTGGGGGGCGAGGGATACCATGCAAACACATTTATAGCCTGATCTCAGACATGCAGGAAATGTGTCTGCACAAAGCAAAACATGTGACCTAAACCCAACATCGGTGTGGAGAAGTATACGCCTGCCACAGTGGGACAGATAGAAGAATGGGCTAGTGATAAACCAGTCTACCTTCAAGAGCTGGTTTGTAAGGAATGGGCTGTCCCTGCCCCCTGGAACTTGAAGAACACAGTGAAGAAATCTAGATTTGAACTTTTTTTTTAAAAAAAAAATTTTTTTTTTCAACGTTTATTTATTTTTGGAACAGAGAGAGACAGAGCATGAACGGGGGAGGGGCAGAGAGAGAGGGAGACACAGAATCGGAAACAGGCTCCAGGCTCTGAGCCATCAGCCCAGAGCCTGATGCGGGGCTCGAACTCCCGGACTGCGAGATCGTGACCTGGCTGAAGTCGGACGCTTAACCGACTGCGCCACCCAGGCGCCCCTAGATTTGAACTTTTTTAAAAAATCCATTTTTTTTGTAATTTATTGAACTCACCTGTAACAATAAATAGGCTGAATAATCTTTTCACTTCTTCAAATGTTATTAGAAATAAAATTGAATTTTTGTTTCACAAGCTAAGTTTTAACTGCCAAGCTTCAGTCTGCCTTTTAGGCTAGGAATGATTGAATGTTTTCTGAAAAATCATTTTAATGTTACTGATATGACAGATTCAAATGAGTCTTAACGTACCATTAAGTGATTTTTGTTTGTTTTTGCTCACATAGGACATTGATGGAAAGCAAAAAAGAAAACTGCACATTAGTGATGTAACATCATGATTTTATCTGTTAGGATCAGCTGGACCATCCTACAGTAGCAGTCACCCTAAAATTGCAGGAACTTAGGTTTGTTTCTTACATGCATTAGATGTGCATTGTGTATCTGTTGGGGTGCATCCTTACTAGGAAGCTCAGGACCTGACAAAGGAAAGGAAAGAGAATGGAAATCATGCACCAGTTCTCAGAGCTTCTGCCTGTGTCCATCTGTTCATTCCGTTGGAAAAAGCACATGATGTGACTATTCCCCCGCCTTTAGGGGATGGGAAATGTAGTCACACTATGTGTCCACATGGAGGAGAACGGGCCAAACCACTACCTCAGAAGATACCAGTTGGGAGGAAAAACATTTATTTTTGTTAACAAAGAAAGTTGCTTACTATACCAGTAGTGTTCTTTTGAAGAAATGAAACACTTCTATGGGTAGGTTAGATGCAGGATAAATATCCATTGCATATTTTGGTTGAATGTTTTAAAAATCTTGCGTTATAAAAGTATCTGTCTTTGAATTTTATATTTTATTAAATTTTCAGTGATGTTATTAGCAAAGGTCATTGCAACTTAAGAGGTTAACTGTTCTGATAAGTGTTAAATTCTAACTTTACCAACGTCAAGTACATTTTTACAGAATGTTATCTAATTTTTTTGGACAAATAAAAAATATATATATAGGTTTAGAAAATTGCTAAAATATTTTTAGGACACAAAATGAGTTTGATTAATATATTCTGATAATACTTCACATTTCTTCAGGTTCTTAGGAAAAGCAGAGTAATACGAAGATTTTTTTTTTTAAAGCAACAAAAGCAATTTAAGAAATATTTTGCTGTTAACTAAGAAGAACATTATTCCAGTCTCTCAAAAGGCAAATTTAGGGAACATTCAAGCTAATTAGTTTCAATTATGTGATTAGAAAAAGGTAACCATCAGGGCGCCTGGGTGGCTCAGTTAGTTGAGCGTCTAACTCTTGCTTTTGTTTCAGGTCATGATCCCAGGGTTGTGGGATCAAGCCTGGTGTTGGACTCTATGCTCTTAAGATTCTCTCTCTCTCTGTCTTCTCCCCCACTTGTACACACTCCCTCTCTCTAAAATAAATTTAAAAATGAAAAAGAAAAAGATAACCATTAAAGCAAATTCAAATTAATATTCTATTTGGACATAGATAAAAACCAGCACCTTGAATGATACCAACAGAGTAATCACGAGCACAGGTACAATGGCTGCATGTGAGAAAGATGGAATTGTGTCTAATGGCGTGTTATTGCAGTGGGAAGGCAGCTGGCCCACTCAGAAATGTCACTTGTCTACCTAAACTCTGTAGCCTGTTGAGTGGCAGTTCCAACTTCCAACAACTCTTATAACTGCACTTGTTTACACATTTTACATATCTCATTAATTTAATTATAAATGATGAATAACATTGATACTGAACACATTTAAAGCTGTGTAGTGCGTATGTTAGTATGTTGTATCATGCTTTATTGTTTTGAATTTAATAAGGCATTTTAAATTTGGTTTTCATTCAGCTGGCCTAATTTTAATACTTAATATTTCCAGCACTATAATTGGTACCATATGAATTAAACGTATACTTTCCCCTATAACTGACATTTTTTTTCAAGTTTTTATTTAAGTTCCAATTAATGTAAGGTGTAATATTAGTGTCAGGTGTAGAATTTAGTGATTCAACATTTACATACAACACGCAGTGCTCTCCATAATCCCCATCACTTATTTCATTCATTCCCATCCCTTTCTGGTAACCATTAGTGTGTTCTCTATAGTTAAGAGTTTGTGTAACTGACATTTTTTAATGCTAGGATCAGCTGCATTTGTAAGTAATACCTACTAGTGAATTCTTGAGTGTACAGTTCCAGGCAATATTTTATTTTATTTTATTTTATTTTATTTTATTTTATTTTATTTTATTTATTTTTTTAATGTTTATTTTTGAGTGAGAGATTATGCATATGCAAGCAGGGGAGGGACAGAGAGAAAGGGGGACAGAGGATCTAAAGCAAGCTCTGTGCTGACAGCCGAGAGCCTGATGTGAGGCTCAGACTCATGAACCACGAGATCATGACCTCATCCGAAGTTGGATGCTTAACTGATCGAGCCACACCAGTGCCCTGGCAGTATTTCAATATTAGATAATAAATTTAAAAATCTATTTTTCCTTTAAGTTTTTTCTCTTTCAGTAATAAAGCAGTGTGTTATTTCTAGAAACTTATTCTCTGCTATGAAATTTTCTCTGAATTGAAATCTTTCGGTTGGAGTTAACTTGCTAAACTGTCATAGTATGCCCTGAATTTTCTCGGGACAAAAAAGGTAGGGCAGAAGTGGGACATTCACATGTTGCTATTACATGAACAGCTGTAAGTAGGATTCTAAACCATCTATGTAGTGTTTTTATGAGTTCGGGTTTGAAGGAAAAAAATCAGAATTTTAGAAGTTATAAAAATTTTTTGGTTTTTCTGAAATGTTATCATCCTGCTAGACTGTTAAAGATCCTGTCTCCAACTGAGATTTCAGAGGTAAAACATAATCTAAAGTAACTGTGTAATATTTCATAAAATTTCTTACTGCTTTTTAAGAAACCATCTTACATGGTATTTATTGTGATCATTCTTAAAGTTCGGAGACTTTAATAAACCAGCATGCTTATTGTTAGTGTGTACAGACTGCAATACAGTAAATCAGGGCATGGTATTGGCTGATTTCTCCCAGGCTGGCCGCAGAGGGCCACACGGCTCCGCAGGCTACTTCTGCTCTGCTGGGTTCACTGCGATGATTGCCTTTCCCCCATTCTTATGGACAAAACTATTCTTTTCCCTCTGCTGACCTTTACTCCCTAACTTTATGCTGGATTGAGGATGTAATTTCTTTTGTTTTCATTACTCTTTTTAATTGAGATATAATTGACAAATTAGTTTCCAGGATGTAACATTATGATTCAGTATTTGTATATAGTATTGTGGAATGATCACCACAGTAAGTGTAGTTAGCATCCATCACCATACGTAGTCTTTTTTCTTGTGATAAGAACGCTTAAGATTTACTCTTAGAACCTTGAAATCTGTGATATAGTATTAACTATAGTCACTATGCTGTACATTACATCCCCCATGGCTTACTTATTTTATAAGTGGAAGTTTTTACCTTTTGACCCCCCTTCTCCCATTTCATCCACCCTTTACCTCCTGCCTCTGGCATCGACCAATCTCTTCTTTGTATCTGTGAGTTTGTGTATATGGTTTTTTTATCTTGTTTTGCTTTGTTTTGTAAGATTCTACACATAAGTGAGATCGTGTGGTGTTTGCCTTTCTCTGATTTATTTCACTTAGGATAATGCCCTCAAGGTCTATCCATGCCATCACAAATAGCAAGATTTACTTCTTTTTTATGGCTGAATAATATTGCTGTGTGTGTGTCTGCATGTGAATGCGTGCATGCGTGCGCACGTTTTCTTTATCCATTCATCCATTGGTGGACACTTAAGTTGCTTACATATCTTGGTTATTGTAAACAATGCTATAATGAACACAGAGTTAGTGTTTTCATTTTCTTCAGATAAACACCCTGAAGTAGAGTTGCTGGATCATATGGTAGTTCTGTTTTTAATTTTTTGAAGAACCTCTATACTGTTTTCCAGAAGTTAAAAAGTATTTGACTCCCCTTAGGTCATCTCCTTGTTTAACAGTGGAGAACACATTAAGCCTGGACGACTGAGTGCCTCACCCAAGGTTATTAGGTGAGCAAAGCCAGAAGTCTCAGGTCTCCTCAGGACTAGTCCTCTTTCTGTTGAGTTCTCTACAGGGAGAAGAGATTCCAGTTCAGCAAGTATGAGGGTGGTGTCATATATATATGTGTGTGTGTGTGTGTGTGTGTATTTATATATATGTATACACACACAAATATACATATACACATGTATATATGTATATATACTTGTATATATGTACATATATATATTGCTTTTGAAGTCTTGAATTTCTCCTATTTAGAGTTTGTTGCATACCATCGTATCTAATAGTGTTCTTTAAGAAAAGGGTGTGATTGCTCAATATGAGTATATGAGCCCACCATAACCAAGTACAGATAGTTAAAAAGGGTTGGTAGAGTAGACACCAAGACTACTTTATTCTACTGGGATAATATTCCTGATTCTGAATGTAACTTTCTTCTACCACTTCATAGTCCAAATCATGGCTGTTCAATGGAATATTTTGCCAAATCAAGAAGTTTTTAAAATTTTGAGCTCTTTCTGCTGGCTTTTATTAACTAAAGAGTTGTAACATCAGAGTCCTGGGGTTTTTTGTTGTTGTTAGGGAAGAAATTAACTGTGCAAACCATGGCTAATTTTTTTTATTAACTTTTTAACTACTTCCAGTCAACAAATATTTGAAACACTTGAATATTATTGATGTATCTTCTCTGTTTTTTGAGGTCCTGTAGAAGACGTGCAAAAATAGAGTTGGAGGCCAGAAAGAAATTTCAGATAGAAGTAAAAATGTTCTGCCTTAACTTTGATTTTTGTGTAAGGAAATCATGTAAACTTGTAACATTACTTTTATGGAGCTTTGTAGTCCATAAAAATAACATCGTCGTAGCGTCTCAATGTGCGTCATTCGTGACTGAGGGTTTTGATGTCTTTGCAGAAGGCAGCCTAGTGCCTGCCTTTGAAATGTGTGAGGCAGTTTTAGACGCGCTTCTCAGATGGATTTAATTAGCCCTTCCTGGGACTGGGTGTCCGCTGGTTACAACTGAATTCTCATTTCATTCACCCATAACTAGAAACACCTCGCTTCAAACGGGCTTCTTCAAAGAAAGAGAGCTTTAGGGTTCTATGTTTTACTGCTGTTTGATGTTGGTTTCCCTTTAACTGAGAAGACCTTCTGTTTATACAACTGTTATTATTAAGAAAACATAGCTTTCTTCACCGAGGTTCCTTTTGTATCAGTGCTGGTTATTGGGGGAAGTCCGAGATCTGTGGAATAGATCTTGCTCTGTCAGACTACTAGGGCAGCCGTGTGTTTGCATATTTTGCTTACGGGAGACGTGAACCAAAATTATGGCATAAACTTGTGGAATAATTCTGTAAACCCGAAATTTGAATGCCAGTATATAAGGTGAAAACCAGTAACTGAATATGTTAATAGGGCAGTTGGTTCAGAAGCTTATAATATGAACCGCAAAAATAGAGATCAACCAACAAGGCTTGCCATAATTCAAATAGTAATTGCATCTTGATTTACTCTCCCTACCGTGCATGGCTCATGATATGCTTTCAATAAATACTTTAAAAAATTAATTGAAATTAGTATGCTTCAATATCAGAACATATTCTCCATAGTAAGGTTATAGACTTTTAAAAACATATACTGCTAGTAATATTTGGAGTCTTTGAACAATTATCCCTCAATCTTCACATTTCATTAGAATAGCTACTTGGATTTGCCCTGAAAATAATGCTCTTTCTTCTCTTTTTTTCAGCTAGTGTGCCTAGGGTCTGGCATGCTTCATCATCAAGGCAGCTTTTATCTTCTGTGCCCACAGTTCTAATTACATTTCAGGGGTTTGTGATCCCTCCCAGAATCCTGGTCATTCATTGTATTTAGGATGAAATGCTTCAGGGGGTTTTTGGGCTGTTCACTCATAGGCACAGGTTTGCATCTCTAAAAGTTTTTCTTGCTATAACATCCTGATTTGTTTAAAAAAAATCCTAAAAAAGTACTCTTTAACTTATTCTTTTTTACTTTTATGGAAAATTAATTTAGACTATTCAAGCTTAAAATTGTCCCATAGCCACAGATCACACTGAAAAATACATAGTAATATGTCCCACAAATTCTTTTGGTGTCTTGTTTCAGGATTCCATCCAAGAATCTGTAGATCTCAGGCTTGTATTTCTGCCTAGTTTCTTAGCCATAACTGATCTTTTCCATGTTATTCATCAGACGTAGTTGTATATAACTGCCAGTTTCTAACACTAAAGGTCAGAGATGTATCCACCACTGAAGATAATGAAAAAAAAAGATTGATGAAGGCTTATAAACGGTTTTGTTTTTTGTTTTTTTTTTTTAAATGTTTTGAGCAATGCTGGCGTAAGCCAGAAAGGGATTTCACTGAAAGGGCCAAAATATTGTTGGGAATTGATCTCTGTGTTCTTTATTACACATTTTGTGACTTGTGACTATTTGGGGGAAATCCTGGTGTTAGGAGAATTATAGATGGACATATGGCTCAGGAATATTTCATTTAATTTTGTAAATCTAATGTTTAAAATTTTTATCCATATGATTTATTTAAGGTGTTCTTTGAATGGTTCTGCCCTTAGTACAGTGTTACATGGTTTCACAGTCTTTATGTCCTGCAAATGTTCTGACAATCCTGGTAGAGGGATGCCTGGATGGCTCAGTCAGTTGAGTGTTCAACTTCAGCTCAGGTCATGATCTCGTGGTTTGTCAGTTCAAGCCCCACATCATTTGATGTGACATCTGATGACAGCACAGAGCCCGCTTCGGATCCTCTGTCACCCCCTGCCCCTCCCCCACTTGAGATCTCTCTCACACAAAACAAAATCTTGGTAGAAATATAAAATGTCAAATACAAAGGACAGAACATTATGAATTTTATATCAATTTGCAAGACAAGTTTTTAGGGAATCCTATTTCTAACATTTGGAGTTAATAAGTAACACATTACAGTTATCATGTTTTCTATTCTGCAAACTGGGCCATCTTATAAAAAAGAAATCAGTCACATTGGATATAGGGACATAGACAATCATGCTCTTCCTCCATTATCTTTATAAAACCTGCCAGCATTTACTAACAGGTTTAGTTTGGAGCTAGGTAAACAGGTGGTGGAGAATTATAGTGTAACATTGTATTTAAAACAACACTTTTTGAAAACTGATACACCTCTTTACCAGTCACTTAGCAGTTATGTAACCTTGAAGGAATTAATGGAGTATCTCTGAGCTGCTGCTGAGGTAGGCGCTAGTACTCAGGAAAACAGAAAGGCCAGAAGTCAGATGGACTCGGGTTTATGTATCAGTCCTGGAACTGCTGGCTGTAAAATCAGAAGTTATTCTCTTTTCTAAGCCTTCATTTTCCTCATGTATAACATAGGGTTAATGTTCTCCAGGGTTTTGTGAAAATCAAATGAGACAAGTGTACATAAAGTTGCTAGTATAGTGCCTGGCACGTAGTTGGCACTCGAGAGTGAGCCCCTTTAATGATCTCACCCCTAAATACAAAGTGATTTTTAAAAGAACCTAAAGTAGCTTTCTTCAAAAAAGTTTATTTTGAGAGAGAAAGAGAGCGCGCAAGCACGAGCCCACTTGAGCAGGGAGGGGGCTGGGGGGGGGGGGAGAGAATGAATGAATGAGTGAGTGAGTGAATGAATGAATGAATGAATATCCCAAGCAGGCTCCAAGCTGTCAGTTCAGAGCCCGGTGAGGGACTTGAACTCATGAATCATGAGATCATGACCTGAGCTGAAATCAAGAGTTGGCCGCTTAACTGACTGAGTCCCTCAGGTGCCCCAGAATTCATTTGATTTATGAAACTCTCTTTGAGGCTGCCACAGAATACCTGGGGAGTAGTTACAGAAGTAAACTTCACCTCTTGGTGTTTCATCTTGGGAAATTTTGTCAAGTGAGCCTGGTGAGCCAGTGGCTGCTGTCCCCATGACCCCTCAGGACCCTGTTGTGGTTTGAAAGCCCATGAAGCCTGCACTTCCCCCTTCCCCACTGCAAGACCTGCCTATACTGTTACTAGGTGCAGGGCTGAGGGGATCAGTCTCTTTGGGGGAATCTGTCCCTTCTCTATGTGGAGCCTTTTCTTCTCCATGGACACTGTACTGATGTCTGTTTAAAATTCCAGGCATCGAGTCACCTGGGTGGCTCAATCAGTTAAGCGACTAATTTTGGCTCAGGTCATGGTTTCACAGTTTGTGTGTTTGAGCTCCATGCAGGGTTCTCCATGCAGTGTGGAGCCTGCTTCAGATCATTTGCTTCTCTCTCTCTCTGCCCCTCTCCTGCTCTCTCTCTCTCTCAAAAACAAACAAACATTAAAAAAAAAAACCAAACCAACAACTCCAGGCATCATGGAATTACCATACCAACTGTATACTGACCATTTTTGCAAAAAAAAAAAAAAAAAAATCAACCCTTGCTGTTGGATTTTCCCTACACATGAATTTATCTACAAATATCTAAGTTGGCTCAGTTGATGTGTAATCAGATCAGCCTGAGTTTGGATATGCTACTTTGCTAGTTGTGGAGCCTTGAGCAGTTATTTTAACTTCTCTGAGCCTCAGATTTGTCATTTTTAAAATGTGATTAAATACCTCTCTGTTGTAGGAATGCTCTGAGAATTCAGTGAGTTTAGTGTTTATTAAAATATCTGATTGATGTTAGGCACTCAGTGCATGTTCCCTTTTGTTTAGACTAATTTTTGTGAACAAGTGACAAAAGTTAGCTATGAAGAAAACCAGGGGGCATTCATAATCGGGGTATTCTCACCATTGGAATGTCTGTTCTGATTCATTGTTTTCTTTTTTTTTACTTCATCTTATTTCTAAGAAGGAAATTATAAAATAAGCCATGTCTTTTGTTTCTCAGTGTTTGAATCTCAAAAAAAAAAAAATACAGATCTTGCTTGAAATTTTAAAATTTAGTGCAGTGACTTTGGGTAAGGCTCTGCATGGATATATTTGCGCTTAGCCATATCTATTATGCTGGTATGATGGTGGGTATATACTGCTGTTGCCCCATTTTGTTACTTGGCTTTTTACAAAAACCACTGACTGTGTTTACATGTGCGATGCATGGTTGCCATATGGAACAAGAGTAAGGAAATCAGCTGGCGATTAAACATAGCACATGCCCTGTTGTAAATAACCACAGACAAATTTGTGTACAGCTACCAAATTTACCCACTTGGACAAAAAGTGCTTATGTTTAGCTTTTAAAATCTAGTAATGGTCACTTAAGAGCTAGCTTGACTGTATCTCCAGCATTATTAATAGAAGAGTTGTTGTTTATTGTTTTTATGATCAGATTTGAAACAGAGTTTAGAAGAATATATGATTTGGTTTATAGCCAGCTGCTAAAAACACAAAGGAAGTGTGAGAGCCGTTGGTGCTCGGCAAGATTGCTGGTAGTGGATGTGGTATTCCGTCAGTTTATCAAAGATTGGTAAATCTGTTCTGTTTAAGTCCATCCTGCTGGTTTAGGTGCATTAATGGAGCTCTTAACCAGAAGTTTAAGCCATGTCTTCTAGGTTTCATCTATTCCATTGGGTTTTGAATTATCACATATCCATATCGCACCACACCTTGAGAATTTTACCCCTGTGGGGAGGTATTTTCTTTTTGTTGAGTACAGCATACCAGCTTGGAATTAAGCCGCAGTACAAGAAATACACTGACTTACGGGGAGGATATTCCTGCTAGCATTCTGTGTGTATCATTTGCTTATTCAAGCATGTGAACTTCAACAAGAAGAGGTAATTTTGCTTAGATTTCTTGATTTGAATTGTTCTACTGTTTGGCACTGGGTGGAAAAAGGAAAAAAATCATATTGAAAGCATTGTTCTGTTAATGAAGTTGCTTGTCCCTTTTTGTGCCAAATTTGGCAGGTAAAATTACCATTTATTCTACTTGCTAGAGCTGGAGAATAGATTGTCGAGGAAAAGTAGCAATTTAAGTAATGACACTAGATAGAATGTGCTGCACTATATACATCTCCCATACTTTTAGATATTGACATGCAATTTTTATTTCTCTTTAGTAATGCACTTTGTCTTTAACCACTATATTACTTCCAGTAGCTCTCATCAGCTACATGCAATTTGCTTCAGTTGTGAAATTAAAAAAAAAAATACTATGTTATTAATTATAACAAACCAAAGTGAAGCATTTTGATTTCAGGATAAAAGAACGATTGTATTTTGTTCTGGATATTTCAGAAGTACTGCATGAATTTTAATTATGAATAATTAAAATTTAAAAAGGAAAGATGAAATATACACCTTAATATGATGATATATAATACCAAATTTCAGATGTTCATGATTCCTTCCATGTTTAATTTTTTTTAATGTTTATTTATTTTTGAGAGGCAGAGTGTGAGTGGGGGAAGGGCAGAGAGCGAGGGAGACAGAATCTGAAGCAGGCTCCAGGCTCTGAGCCATCAGCACCGAGCCCGACGCAGGGCTCGAACCCACGAGCTGTGAGATCATGACCTGAGTGGAAATCAGATGCTTAACTGACTCAGCCACCCAGGCACCCCTGATTCCTTCCATGTTAATTACACTTTGCTCTTTTGTATATATGTGCTTTAATATTTGGCAAATTCTAAAAGACGAATTTTAATCAAAAATCTTGGTCTAAAGTGAGAAACATCTCATTCAAAATATGAATAGGTGGGTTTTTTTTAATAATGTGTTTAAATGAAACGCATAAATTTAGCATTTGTGAAACTTTGAAGTAAATATATAATCCACCAAATTTATTTTAGATTAGATTTTTCTCTAGTTATGAAACTTCAGGTTTTTAAAAAATTATTATTTTTGTTGTAGTTTAAAATATAATGGCTAAACCTGCCTTCCTTCCAAAAATTAAGAAAGCCTCTGTAGAAACTGATCTGCAAAAAAAAAAAAAAAAAAAAAAAAAAAACAACACCACCAATTGGTGAATTTGTAGACTTGCCTAATGTTAATGAAGAAACAGAGTTTCAAGTTGCTGAAACTTGTAACCATCGGTTCCTTCTTTCTGCCCACTAAGCTAACTGGCAGGCAGGTGCGGATGCTATAAAATCTAACATCGCAATTGACACTAATTGGCATAGTTGTTGGCAGTCTTATCAGAAAGCAAAGGGCTGAATGGTTGAATGGGTTTAGAGAACTTGAATGATAATAAGCATTTTTATATGCATCTTGAATTACTTTTGTGACCCAGACTAACAGGAACACTTCATTCTGACCTCATCCTTCAATGAATAGAAATTATAGAAGGCACAATATGCAGTGTGTGTGATTACTGATTATTTTTCAGGTAACCTTTTACAGCTGCCTGCTCCACTGCCTCTTTCCACCTCCTCCCGCCCCTCTCAGGCTCAGAGAAACCAAAGTATATGTGCTGAAGAAAAAGGAGATAACTACTGTTCCTGAATATTAATTTTTTGATTGATTTGTTGCCAAAAGCTTGGTGCATGTCATAGCACTTTAGGCTTAAACTTAAGAAAATATATTAATTGAATTTATGGATGAAAGAACAAGAAGTCTAAGATTTGCTTCTGAATAGTCACAGAGCAGGTTGGGGGAATCAATGGGGATATAGGTGAGACAAGATTGGCTTTAAGTGGTTAAGTTTTGAACTGGGGTGATGGAAATATAGAGGTTGTTAAACTATTCTTGCTGTTTATGTCGAACTTTCCCCAACAGAAGGGTTGTTGTTTTGTTTGTGTAATATGCTCCATGACCTTACCCCCTACTTTTTTTTTTTAATGTTTATTTATTTTTATGAGAGAGAGAGAGACAAAGTGCAAGTGGGGAAGGTGCAGAGAGACAGGGAGACACAGAATCCGAAGCAGGCTCCAGGCTCTGAGCTGTCAGCACAGAGCCCGACGGTGGGTCTCGAACTCACAGACCAGAGCGTGAGATCATGACCTGAGCCAAAGTCGGACACCCATCCAATGGAGCCACCCAGGGCAGGCACCTTCTCTCCCCCTACTTTTATAAGGTCTTTTATACTTACCAGTTCCTTCCTAGTGCCTGCACCGCCTCTCCTCCCCCCGCTTTTTTTTTTTAAGTTTATCCAGTTTGAGAGAGAGAGCACCAGCAGGGGAGGGGCAGAGAGAGAGGGAGAATCCCTAGCAGGCCCCATGCTGCCAGTGCAGAGCCAGATGCAGAATCTGAACCCATGAAACTGTGAGATTATGACCTGAGCCAAAACCAAGAGTCTGATGCTTAACAGATTGAGCCACCCAGGTCCCCACAAGTACCTGCTTTTTAAAAATTTTCCTAGTTCCTTCTATCAAAAATGACTCCTTTAAAGTGAGAGTTACATAACCTAGTGAGCTCATCTATGTGATCGTGTACAAATGAGTTAATTTCTAGGCAGTGTAGATTTTAATTTTTTTTTTCAACGTTTATTTATTTTTGGGACAGAGAGAGACAGAGCATGAACGGGGGAGGGTCAGAGAGAGAGGGAGACACAGAATCAGAAACAGGCTCCAGGCTCCGAGCCATCAGCCCAGAGCCTGATGCGGGGCTCGAACTCACGGACCGCGAGATCGTGACCTGGCTGAAGTCGAACGCTTAACCGACTGTGCCACCCAGGCGCCCCTAGGCAGTGTAGATTTTAATAGGAGCTTTTTAAAGACACTTTCTTAGTGTTTATTTTTGAGAGAGAGAGAGAGAGAGAGAGAGAGCGAGCGAGCACGCGCGCGTGCATGAATGGGCGAGGGGCAGAGAGATGTAGACACAGAATCCGAAGCAGGCTCCAGGCTCTGAGCTGTCAGCACAGAGTTCGTGAACCCACGAACTGTGAGATCATGACCTGAGCCGAAGTCAGATGCTTAACCGACTGAACCACCCTGGTGCCCCTGAAGACTCTGTCTTAACTGAAAGGAATGACTGGGTAGAATTTTTAGTCACTGAGCTGGATCTTTATGCCTGTTCTGAGTATCACCCCTCCTAGAAGGGTTAACAATTTTAGGTATTGTGTAATGATTGATATTAGCTTTTTTGCTCTAGAGATAATAATGTTTTTCTTCAGTAGAAGTATTTTCCATTAATGTAACATTTTTTTTAGCTGAGTTAGGAGAGGGTATGACTGTATTGTTTAGCTTATGTTTGTTCATGTGGGTATTTCTGTGTGTTTTTAGTCCACTCCCCATCCCCAAATAATTTAGAATTACCTGTGTTAAAAATAAAATCAAGTCTTCTTTAGTTCAAAAGGCCCTTTTGCAAAGGGGTATCTAGGGAGGAGGGATGGTTACTCAAGGCTCTTGCTGGAAAGTTCAGTGCTGCAAACAGTTACTATATCCCTTCCTTCTGTCTGCTGGTTATTACTTAGATGAGTAGTTGATGTAAATTTTGTACTCTGCTGTTGATCCAAGTCTATTTGGGATTTATTATGATCA
The DNA here is from genome assembly GCF_018350175.1 of Felis catus. Lineage (NCBI taxonomy): Eukaryota > Metazoa > Chordata > Mammalia > Carnivora > Felidae > Felis > Felis catus. The sequence goes on from NC_058368.1 coordinate 71,522,962, forward strand.
GGTAATAAAGTTTTTAGGTGTTTGTAATGTCAATCCTTGGCTAGTAAAACATGGAGAAACCAAGATCTTTTACACTATTGTGACTTTTTCCATGCTTCTTGTCTATTCTGGAAATTGATAGGAGTTGACCCTTATTTCAAAGTAGCATTGCCTGAAATAGTTCAGAATTTTTTATAGCTTTCTAAGAAATTAAAATGTGAAATTTTCACTATTTCTGTTTCAGTTTGTATCTGAAATAGGTCTTTAGGCATGAATGCAGTTTGCTCATTAATTCCTTATGCTATTCTTTGTTGGTGTCCACTCTTCCCTTTCCTTGTTAGCTTTCTCTTTGGCCATGATCGGTGTATTATCTCTGGTAACTGCTACCCAAACTGATATATTACATTAGCCATGACCCTTTCCAAGGCTCCTGGAAAAGTGCCAGTTTTCATCTCCTTTTGGTTTGGAAGCATAGTTTTAGAAATAATAGAATGGTCTTCCTTTGTTCGCAGCAATCAGAATGAAAAGGGTTTATCTAACAATTTGAATAGATAATTTTATTTGTGTGGACATGAAAGTGAAACCCTAGAAATGGGATAGAATTTTAAGTGGCATTTTAAATTTGTTTTGAAATTCTTTCTTTCTCTCTTTCTATAAATGAGCTATGTTAAATATGCGTGCATGTGTGTGTGTGGGGGTGTTCATCTTTGATATATTAGATCCTGTGTAGATTTTATATCCTAAAAGGGCTTAATGGAGGTTTTTTTATATAGTTGGAATAACTTTAATCTGCTACTCTAAGCACATGTGGATTTTTAAGTACACGTATTACCAACAGTTCACAGGACATTATGACTAAAAATACTCTTACATAAAGTTACTTTATTAGTCTTACCAAAAGCTGCTGTGGGGAGTTTTAAATTAGAACTATATTTTCATTGGTCAACAATCTAAGATAAAAGCTACTTATTTGAATAACATGCATTAAGACTATGAGAGCACGTCATTATGCTTTTGTCTGCTTTATGTTGTGTCAATTGTAAACATAGCTTTGTTAGCTTTTTAGCTATGAAAAAATGAACAGAAGTTATAATAAAAGTTACAAATAAATAAAGTTAGGTTTTCTCTCACTGAATTTGATAATTTTTATTTTTAATACAATAGATATTTATCAAAGATCCTTCAGTCTTCAACATCAAAGCACTGTGTTAAGCTCTTCATGAGGCACATGAAAGAAAGAATAAGACACATGAAAGAATAAGGCACTAATCTGCACTCATGAGCTTCCGGTTTAGTTGGGAGGTTTTGAGATCAATACTGATCTGTAATATAAGGCATAATTTGATAAGTGCATAGAGGTACAGAATGTTACAGAAATTCAAAGAAAGGGAAGATTCCATCCAATAGAGCAGAGGACTAGAGGTGGTACAGTTGGCTTGAGAGGGATAAGGCAGAAAGTCAAGAGCAAACTTGATGCAGCAAATAGCATATGGAGCAGGTAATGAAGAATGGATGGTAGAAGTCTATTAGGCTGAGTTCCTGGAATAGGGCCTGTGCACATTTGTTAAATGGAAGAGAAAGAGGGAAGACAAGTCAGAATGATAGGTTGCTGGATCAAGACCATTAAGTATAGAGGACCTTGAGGGCCACTTTGAGAAGTTAACATTTTATTTGGTAAGCAACCAGAGGCCAAGAAAGATTTTGAGCTGGGAAAACTTGTAAGATAAAAGCCACATCTTTAACTGGTCAGTGAAAGTAAATAGAATTGTTAAATGCTGATAGGGCCTTGGGAAGGTTTTCTATTTGAATGGGTTGCTAAGAGGAAAAGAGTTTGTATTTGACTTAGTGGCTGATAAGAGAATTTGGGCAGATAGACTGGAGAGAAATCAGCAACAGTGGGAGGAGAAAGGGTTAAAAAAGCAAAACTTAGTAAACGGAATATCTTTTAGAACGAGTCTGCTTCTGTCAAGGCCACTTGTGCTGTGACTCAGTCTGTAAACCATCTCTGCTTGTGACCACCTTGGCTTGATACTTAATCAAGAGTAGGGACTGGAATTCTTTGGTACCAAGTATGACTGTCCAAATAGTTGGCCTGACCTGATAGTCTGTGTTTTTAGACTTTTGACTGTGGAAAAACCTAAAGTATACATGAAACTGAAAGAAAAGTATAATGAATATCATGTGCTATCCTTGTTTTATCTCTGCTCACTTTTCAGAAATTTCTGGAGTATTTTAAAGCACGTACGACACATGCTATCAATTCATCTTTATTTAAAAATTTTTTTTAGTTTGTTGAGTTGCACATCTTCCAGTGTCCCAATTCCCAAGCCCTTGTACACTGATCATCTAATTCACAGTTCATTTTTTTCTCCAAAAAGAAACCTATTTCTTTTGAAATTCACATTAGTGTCAAATCACTTCACCTTTTTAAATTAAAGCACTATCACATTCTTTTTCTAATATATATTGTAAAATATATGTAAGGAAGATGATACGTATATATGAATGTTGGGCAGAGAAAACAAGTAGCAGACTTGTTCTTTAGGTGGATAATGGAAGGCAGGTTTCTCACTGTCAGAGAGTGACAAATATAGCACAGAGGAAGGCTAGAATGTACCTGGTGGTATTGGATAGGAGTTGGAGGGATCAGTGTGATCTCATGGTTTTTTATACGTAGATACAGAAACAGATTTAGATGGAGTTACTTAGTATTTAATGTTACAGTGGGCAACACCTTGTTGTTGTGGGACACTTGACACCATGGTATGATGCTGAAGAAAGCACAGTATCACTGCTATATTGTTCCTGGTAAAAATGCATAATCATGAGGAAACCTTCTTCCAAATTCAGGGATACTCTACCAAGTAACTGGTCTATTTCTTCCAAAGGGTCAAGGTCATGAAAGATAAGGCAGAATTAAGAAACTGGTCCAGATGGACAGAGACCAAAGAGACATGACAGCTAAATGCAGGAGCATAAATTAAATCTTGGACATACCTTAAAGGTTAAAGGGCATTATTGGGTCAATTTCTGGATATTTGAGTAGGGCTTGTGGTTTCAATGGTACTATTGGGTCCATATTAAACTCCCTGATTTTGCTGGGTTGTACTGTACAGAGGGCATCCTTGTACTTGGGAACGCACTGCACTATTTTGTTTTTAATTTTTTTAATGTTTTATTCATTTTCCGAGAGAGAGAGAGAGCAGGGGAGGGGCAGAGAGAGAGAGGGAGACACAGAATCCAAAGCAGGCTCCATGGCCTTGAGCCTGATGTGGGGCTTGAACTCATGAACCATGAGATCATGACCTGAGCTGTAGTCAGACTGAGCCACCCAGGCGCCCCATTGCAGTTGCACTATTAAGGGGGCTATAGGACGTCATAACTGGCAAAAAATATTAACTGTCAAAAGTTATTAACAAGTAGGGAATCTGAGCTTGATGTACAATTGCTGTAATTTTTATGTACATTTGAAATTACTTCACAAAAAAGGAACAGATCATTCATTAGAATGATGGAAATTGATTGCACTATGTATTTTTCTATTTCGTGTTAGAAGCAATGAAAAAATACTGGTAACTCCATAAACCCTAATTCTTACTAGTTGGGTTATATTAGTGGTTTATAGAGCTGAGAAGCTAACTTAGTGACTCTTTCCAAGTGTGTTTTCTTAAAAATTGTGATCAAGTTGATAGATTTTTACTAGGGTTTTTCCTGAGATACAATTGGGACTTACAGAATAAAAGGCTGGTTGTTACTTTACTTTATTCACTGGATGGATTTGGTGAGTAGTTTTTGGGCACCAATTCCTGTATCTCACTTCTCACCATGACCAAAAAAAAAAAAAAAAAAAGGTTTTTTTGTTCATGCTTAGAAAGCATTGTTATTAGATTTGCAATTCGTGAGAAGTTCTAAGGACATAAACTATATATAGTGATTCTTTTGGCAGTAAATTTGCTACTACAGTTTTAATATTCAAACATAAAACTACCAAGTTTATGTTGTTGATATTGCAGTATAAGAGAGAGATAATAAATATCTTCGTATATGTATTAGAAATCATATCACCGATGGCCACAGAAGCTGAGAAGAGAGTGCAGAACTGGGGGGTAATCCTCGGTAGGTAGGAACATAGAAAATAGAATGTCAAATATATTTGTTGCTGGCCCAGAGAAATGAGCTATTAGGGCAAACTCGTGTCTAAGGGTAGAACTAGAATGCTAAATAGTCACAGGTAGATAAGATGGTTAGGAAATAGCGTGTTGCAGATGAAGTGCATGGGAATTTAGGGGAAGGAGGACTTAGACACTACTGTGCAAGTCCTGTAGCCCACATAGGTCCTGTGTGGGTGAGCCAGCAGCTAAGGTTTTTGTTGCGGGGGACAGGGGGACGTGGGAGTGAAATACACAGGAAAAGCAAAAGAGATGCTAATAGAAATCAGATAAAATTTAAAAAGATAAAAATGAGGGGTGGTTGAGCGTCTGACTCTTGATTTTTGGCTCAGGTCATGATTCCAAGGTCGTGTGGTCTATCCCCAAGTCAGGCTCTGCACTGAGCATGGAGCCTGCTTGAGATTCTCTCTCCCTCTGACCCTTTTCCCTGACTGCGTGCTCTCTCTTAAAAAAAAAAAAAAAAAAAAAAAAAAGAAAGGAGGACTTGGAGGAGGAGGAGGTATTAATGGAAGAACAAACAAAAGTAGGTATGTTGAAAAATGGATCCAGAATAATTATTACTGTGGGAGGAGGACATAGTATCACTGCATTGAACTTCTGCCAACAGCCAGCATTTGCTGAGGGCTTATTACATGCCTGGTACTGTTCTGAGTGCTTGCCTTATTCCTCCAGCATAGAGTTAACATTTGAGGGCATGGAGACATGAATAATTAGGCAGCTTCTGAACCTGAGGTTCATTTACAGGCATATTGACTATTGATGACAATACCACATAGAAAACATAGGATTCCACCATGATTTGGTAGGTTTGGTAGGAGAAGTAAAGGCAGTTTCACTTGCTCCTTATGTTAAATTCATCTACCTTGAGTTATTCATTAAGCTGTGACATAATTTACAGTATTGCCTTCAGAGAATGACCTTATCACACCAATCGAAAAGAAACTACTACTATAATTAAAGTGTGGGCAAAATAATGTAGGATTTTTTTAAACCATACAACTGAAATTACAGTTGTTACTGATCAATTAATGAGGCGATAATTAAAGGGAAACTAGTCAACCTGGCTGATTGTAGACCAGTACCTAAAATTTGTTATTGCAATTCACATCCTTTGAGATATATTTAATTACATTTATAACACATGCATATTTAATATAATCCTTTGTGACAGATTAACAGATCTTCACCATCATTATGTTTAATCCTTTTTGATGTTTTTGTCATTATTACATATCTCTTTGGGACAGAAATAAAAGACTGTTTCCAAGGTGATAGTGATAAAGAAGAAACTTATGAAAAATGGTTATCTCCTTTTGTTTTCAGAAAGCAAGCATCTCATCTCCTCCATGGAAGGGCAGTAGAGGTATCACAACTATATTTTGGAATAATATTTTAGGAAATAGGAGAGCAGGATAAAGAATATCTACCCTTTTTTTAATGCTAACTTAAAAAAATAACATTTTATTTATTGTGAGAGGAGAGCACAAGCAGGGGAGGGGCAGAGAAAGAAGGAGAGAGAATCCCAAACAGAGATGTCAGCAGACTGTCAGTGCAGAGTGCTATGTAGGGCCCAGTCTCACCAACCATGAGATCATGACCTGAGTTGAAATCAAGAGTCAGATGCTTAACTGACTGAAACGCCCAGGCACCCCATGAATACCTACATTTTTTGTGTCATTTTAAGATCTGTATTAAGATTTGCTATACTTTCTACTAAAATGTTAGGAATCGTTATTATAATTGAATAAAAATGTTTGAGTTATTTTTCATGTTTTACCTGAGAAGTTAACATTGAAGCAAGTGACTTAGCAAAATTATGAGATCTAAATTTTAGGAGAATTAATATGCTTCTTATTGGCAACGTATTCAGAATTTTTTTAGAAACCTTATTTGTGTTTCATATGTTCAGCAGCACTGTATGTAGGAGTCAGTGAACTATAATGATGGTAGATGGTGGTAATATCCCAGTGTAATTAACTGCATGGCCTACAGATTCCTTTGTTATTGGGAAGTGTTGGATATACTTCATTGATTTAATATACAGTGAATAACTGTATTTTTGTTAGCAGTAATTATGAGATAAGAACTAAAAAGAATCAGTAGGCATCTTTAGAATAGTCTTTGAAGGTACAAATAAGCAGTGAGTGTTTGCTACATGCAAGGATTGTACCTTAATATTTAGATTACATGTGTTACTTTTGCTTTTGACGTGTGGATTTCAGTGAAATACTCTGAGAATTGCAAGATAATGGCTTCTCTTGCCTACATAATTTATATGGTTCTTTAATTTCCTTATATGTGCAGGAACAGGCGGAGAGGGTTGAGTTGGAATATATTTTTCTAGGATCTTTTCCAGCCTGATAGTCAAATCAGAAAACCACAGATCTTTTTCCACATTTTGTGCAGACTCGTAATTTTTAAGATATGCTATGAAAGCCTATTAACTAGGCAGACACTAGTCATTCCTTTCTGATAATTAGTTATAGTGTGATCAACAAATCTTTTTTATCCTTCATACTGCCTTCAGAAATAGAAACAAAATATATGATTGAAGTCTTTTTTTAAATAGTGGAATGAATACCTTGATTTTTATCTGACATCTAATTCTGCACAATGCTAATCTTAACATTTGATGACAAAACATTTAAAATTTGTGTATAACAGAATAGAAGAATTGTATGGTGAATCAGACACACTTTTTATAGCCTGTATCTTCCCCAATTTTTATTATTTTTGGAAAAAAATTTTGGCAAATATTTTGTTTTGTAAGTTTTACATTCCTACTATTGAAAAAAATGTGTTTAACAGGTGCCTACTGCAATAGAAGCTATAATAGTTGTGTCATGAGGCACCTCTGAGGAAGTGCTTTTTTTTTGTTTTTTAATGGCAAAGGATGTAAGTAATCTCTCTCAAATGTCAAATTAATTTTGGGTGTGTACTTTCTTTTTTCCCCTATGATTACGTAGATAGGAAAACTGAATGTTCCAAACAACTCATGGAAAATATTCCACATCAACATTATTTGTACCATAAATGCAGTTAAATGCTTTTAATGGAATACAAAGTTACCAGCAGATTGTTAAATATGAGAAAATACTTTCTTGAAATAGGAAGGAAATCATGTTTTGGAGTGATGTTTTAAACATCATAAATATTCTTATGAACAACTTAACTAATCCTCTGTAGGTGGGGAAAACTTTGCAGAAAACAGTGTGTCTTAAAATGCATTTCATGAATTCTATCTACCATAGCCTTGCTTTGTTTAATTTGATCTTAAAATATCAATATATTTTTAAAGCTTATTTATTTATGTTGAGAGAGAGCGTGAGCAGGGGAGGGGCAGAGAGAGAGAGGAGGTGGGGGTGGGGTAGGGACAGAGGATCCCAAGCAGGCTTCTTGCTGCCAGTGCAGAGCCAGACGCAGGGCTTGAACTCATGAAACTGTGAGATCATAACCTGAGCCGAAACCAAGAGTCGGATGCTTAACTGACTGAGCCATCCAGGTGCCCCAAACTATAGATACTTTAAATAGAATGTAATCTTTAAATGATTCCAGAACACTGAGACATATGATGTTCTCATACTCAAGATTGCAGTATTACACATCTTTTTTGAAGTTTGCACTTTTCAAAAGCTGGCAGGACCTTTATTTGGTCATTCTCACTCTCTTTTTATTTCCCCTTTCTCTCTGATTTTGTACATGATCAGCTTTATGTTTACAAGAGACTACTCTGCACTATAGTGAGGGAACCAGTCGGGGGGTGTGGAAGACTGACTAGTCTGTTGCAGGAGCCCAGGTGAGAGGCAGTGGCAGGTGCAGGTAAGGTGGTTGTGTGAGGATGGAGGGAAGTGGGGCTGTTTGAAAGCCTCTCCAGTCATCCATGCTTTTCGATATGATCTCTCCTCTCCCATTCAACCCTTTCCATGGTAGCCTCTGTATCTCTTGCTTTGTTATCAACAAACTGCCCTGTATCTCCAGACATTCTTGGAACATTCTGCCACTTACTTGCCTTCACAGAAACCTGGTGGTTTTTCTTCCATACCACATGCACCTCTGAGGTGGGAAGCGAGACTGTTTTTTTCCCCTAGTACCATTCTAGACCACAGTCCCCTCCTTCTTAGAAAATCCTTGTTCTTTGAAGTTCACATAACCTGGCTTCATCACTACCTCCCCTCTGTCTTGGCAACCTCTAAGCTCCTTTCCCTGCATTTGAAGGCTAGCAACCAGGTTATGGTCTCTCTGCCTCAATACAACCATTAGTCCTTTTAGTTTTTCTCCCCTCCCTGTGTTTTTCCATCCTTTATCCAGCTTGGATACCCTGGCCGTAGTAATTCGCTTGCAAATACCCTTAACTTCCTCAACCCCTTTAATTCTTCCATCATTCCTAAACTTGGATGAACCCATCCACCCACCTTCTTAATGCCTGCATCAGGCAAAGTACATGGGCGTTGCTGGGCAAAACCACATGCCAAGGGCAGATTCATATCATTCCATGTGCATATTGCCCACTGTGGCTGAGCAGCCGACACCAGGTGGCAGTTGTGCTGTTTTTCTGATAAGCTCATCCCTTTCCTTTTTCTTTAGTGACCTCTGTATTTCATGACCTCTGTATTCATACTTTTCACTTTCCTTTTCCAGTTAATGCTATTCCTGAGTATCCCACTTTTCCCACTGCCAAGAATCTAGTCCTGGTCACCATTTTCTTTTTTGCTTCATCTGATTCATTCTTCAGGCTGTAGCCAGACTGATCTTTTAAAAATAAAAATTGATGGTGTTACTCTCCCATTGGAATCCTTTAGTGCTTCCCACTGCTCCCGCTCTATCTGGGTACTATGCTCACCTTTGTTTTCTGTGCTCCACACACTGATTTCATATGAACCAAGCTCTTTCTTGCCTCTGGGATTTTCTTTTTACGTGAGAGTCCCTCTGGGATATTTCCTCTGGATAGTCCCACCCACCTACACACCCACTCACTCACTGCTACCAACTGATTTCTACTCACTTTTCAGCTCTTAGCTTAAAGATCACCTCCTTTGAGTGCTCTTCCTTCCAGAAGAGTAATAAGAATTAAGAAGAGAGTATACAATTGCTGAAGATTTGTGGCCTTTCAGAATATAGTTTTAGCAGCCAGATTGTAGAAGGTTAATGGAAAAAGTTACATGGTAGGAAATTGGGAGCAGAGTACTTGCTCTAGAACCTGTCAGAGAAAAGGAGAGAAGAAGTTTGGTGGTTCAAGTGGGTCAAGTATACATCTGTGGAAATGTGGAAGTCCTGTACGTGCTGGTATGTGAGATCTCAGTAAAGGAAAGAAAATAGTTGATGATGCCAAAAAATAAGAGGACTTACGTCTTGTGGCTTCAATTTTGGTAAAGCAAAGAGGAGGTCATCTGCCAAAAGTGTGGGTCAGAATTAATATGATAATTAATGTAAATTTGGTGCACTTGAGTCCTAGGTCTGTTTACTCTAAAAACATGAAATCTTTATGTCTGAGTTAGTGTTTCTAAACTGAGATTTGGCGTCTTTGGGTTGTTTTTTATTTTTATTTTTATTTTTATTTATTTTTAATGTTTTTATTTATTTTTGAGAGAGAGAGAGAGACAGAGCATGAGCAGGCCAGGAGCAGAGAGAGAGGGAGACACAGAACCCGAAGTAGGCTCCAGGCTCTGAGCTGTCAGCACAGAGCCCGACATGGGGCTCGAACTCACAGACTGTGAGATCATGACCTGAGCTGAAGTCGGACGCCCAACCGACTGAGCCACCCAGGCACCCCTTTGGTTGTTTTTTAAATAGAGTTTTAAAATAATTTAGAATATTCTAGTGTTTTCATAGTGCTAGAACATGTCCACAATATTATCTGCCTTGAAAGGTGTGAAATTTTATTTGAGCCTCAGAGTATTATGTCATTTGTCATTTTACAGTTGGTCTATTTGTTTTTTTAATACCCACACCGAATTTGACTTAATTTGTTAGCTTTTGTTTGTCAAGGGAAAGATCTTAAAACCTTCCAACCCCAAACGTAGGTACTCAAGCAAAACAAAATCCCTTTCTAATTATTAGAATTTGCCATATCTGGGGGCGCCTGGGTGGCGCAGTCGGTCGGTTAAGCGTCCGACTTCAGCCAGGTCACGATCTCGCGGTCCGGGAGTTCGAGCCCTGCGTCAGGCTCTGGGCTGATGGCTCAGAGCCTGGAGCCTGTTTCCGATTCTGTGTCTCCCTCTCTCTCTGCTCCTCCCCCGTTCATGCTTTGTCTCTCTCTGTCCCAAAAATAAATAAACGTTGAAAAAAAAAAACTTAAAAAAAAAAGAAAAAAAAAAGAATTAGCCATATCTGAAATTAACTGTCTAAATGTATCTTAAAAAAAGAACTTTGCAACCATAAAACCATAGAATTTTAGCCTCAAAGAGATTTTCAGCGTTGCTCCTTCAGGTCCCTCATTTTCAGATAAGGAAGAGTTGATACAGAGACAATGTCCAAAATACACTGTACAATTGGGTTTGGTAGATGAAATCCATAAATTTATGACCAGAGAAATTAAAATGAGTATTGCTATGTTAACTAAAATGAAGTTTTAAATGAGCAGCTACTATGTGTTACGTGCCTGTTAGTGAAAGGTATAAAGTAAATATTGACTTTATGGTGCTATGAGAGAGGAAAAATAGGCACTTATACTTCTCCTCACTTTTAAAGTGTTTAGTATATAATATAAATAAAGAGGAAAACTTAAAAATATGAATAGATTTGCAGTAAAAAGCAAGCCTCCCTTCTATCTCTGTCCTTCAACCCCTCCCACTCCTCTTATATATTTGTCTAGAGATATTCTTTACATTAAAAAAATAATAAAACCACACATTTCAAAGGTTTTTTTTTTTTCTTAACAAATGATAGCACACTGTATATGCTATTCTGTATTTTCTTGGGAAAATTTCATATCAATATATAGATATGCCCTTTTTTAAAGAAGGGTTTCTAAGTTCTCTTACAGGCTACAAGATGTGTTTCTGTGATATAAGGACATCTTGGCTGGGTATAAAATTGGGGGCAACGTTTTCTTTTTTAGTACTTATACCAAACTGCTCTGTGATCTTATATCTCAATTTTGCCCTCGAGCAATTAGGCTGACCTGATGTTTTTCCTTACTTGTGCATGATTTCTTATTTTTGCCTAAGTAACACATAAAACATTCTTTATCTTTAAAGTTCCATAAACAGCAGAATTCTACAAATTTAAGGTTTTATTTAGTTTGAAAAGTTTTACCCTATCGTATCTTTGAATTTACATTTATTCGTTTTTCTTCGTAAGCCTTTCTGAAAAAGTATTTTGTATATTCTTTGGATCCCATTTCTCCCTCCTTCATATCTGTTGTTTTCTCTATAAATTGTTTTCATATTGCTAGTCTTTTCTGTTTTATATGATTTCTCCATGCCCTTATCTTTCTTTTTAGTCACATTGATTCTATTTTTGGTTGCTTCTTAAAGTAGCTTTTATCTTTATAATGTTATTTTTCTCTTCATTTTTTTTCTGAGTTCTTCCAGCTTGATTTTCATTTCCTTCTGTTGTTGTATGATCTCTTCTTTGAACCTTTGTTTTTCTTCTTTGAGCTCATTTTTTAAAAGAGGAGTCAGGTTTCCTACAGTCGTCTTTGAGACTTTGCAGAATTATTTATCTGAACTCTTCCTGTGTTTCTTCAAGTGGTTCTTCTTGTGTTATAATGCTCTTAATTTACCTTTTCCTCTTGATAAAAGTATGTTCTGCAAACTGTATGCAAAGATGCAGTATTGGTTATTTTCTGATCATCATTTATGTGCAGTGGGGTAGGTGGTTGGGTCTAAGCATGGACAGCCCACAGCTTTTCCTTTAATTAGGCTTATAATGCCCTCTCATCAAATCTGTTATTTCCATTGTCCTAGATTTCACTTCCCATTAGTTTTTGGCATAGGGTGGGTTCTTTATGTCAGCTTCTCAGTGTTGTAACAGTGAAATGCCACTTCCACCCCATATCTGCAGCTTTAGTCCCCCTTGGCTAAAGAATTACACATAAACTGTGTACATAGCACAGTAACAAGAATTCTTCAGTCTGTTCCTATATTTCTATGGTATTAAAATGTACAAATTTCCTGCTTCTCCTAGTAGCTTATAAGTATAAGCCATTGAGATTTCACTCATCTGATGATAGCATCAATAGAATCCTTGCATCTGCTGTTCCAAATTATGCTTCTTGGTGAAATCTGTTTGTGGCTGGAGGCCTGAGAAGGCTGGTGGTGGTTTTCAGCATGTTCTTTTCCCTCATTTAAAGTTTATAGATGTGTTTCATAGTTTATGATTTGGAGCTTTGACAGCTTCCTTGTTTCAGTTGTATAGTAACATTTCAAAATTATGCTCATTACTTCCCAGGTGTACAAGGAAATGTCGTTTCTGTATGTCTGTCGCATGTACTCTGTTTCATAAGCCCTCTACCTTTACTAAGTGGGGGAGAGGGAAGAAACACTTGGTAATAAATAAGATCTTGGGCTCCTTTGGTTTAAGCAGTATCTTTCAGAAACTGTGGTATTTCAGGTTTCTTTTCCTTCCAGGTTCCACTGAGGCATGGAGTTAGGTGCAGGTAAAAGGGGCCTTTGGGTATGTGGTTGGACTCACTCATAACTATTGAGGTAAGGAGGAGAGCTCAGACCCAGACTGTCTTTACTAGGCTTTGCTGTAAGGATCTGGACTGGGTCCTGGCAGGCGATGATTCATCCTCTTTGGCATTGAAGAGGCCTCTGTACCCATAGTCCTGGGTACTGTTTGCCTGCAGTCATGGAGTCCCTTGTACTATGTTGTCTTTATCTTGACCCAGACTTTGTTATCTCACTAAGATAGGTAGAAACTTCTGGATTCCTACCTTGATGTGCTTGGGTCATCTTTCCAGGTTCTTCCTCAATCAGTGCTGTGCTGTTGCTTCATAAGCCACATTAGGATTGCTGTGACACCAAGTACTGGGCTTTAGTAGAAGCCTGCAGCTTTCCCTAGACTATATCCCAGAAGTAGATCTCCAGCCCAGATATTTTTAGGGTACCTGATACCTGTCAGAATATTTTCATCCATCTGTCTCCATTGCTGTCCCCTACCTATTCCCAAGGATCCATGCAAAAGGAAATGGGGAGGTCTTGGATTTCTGATATCTGCGTCTTCCCTCTGTATCTTTCCTTCATGTAATCCACAGGGACTTGAAAAGGCCTTCCCCCCAGCCCCCCATGTTTCTATCTGGAAGGAACTTTCCTTCTTCTTCCCAAGTTAACATTCACATCTACTCATCCAATAGCAGAGGATGCAGGGAAAGAAATTAATTTTTCAGTAAGGGAAGATAAAGGTAGTTCAGAAATACCACTTTCAGTTTTCTCCCTCTGCTTTTGTTTTTAGAAAGTCAGATTTATTGAGGTATAATTAATATAAAATTTAGTCTTTAATTGTATGGTTTTATTGAGTTTTGACAAATCTATGTAGTTATATTAGTACCACCAAAATCAAGATTTAGAACATTTCTGTCACCCCAGAAAGTTCCCTCATGCCCTTTCCCAGTCAAACTCATCTTCATACCCATATCACCTAGCAACTGCTGACCTGATTTCTGCCTTTTCCAGAATGTTCTATAGATGGAATCATACTCATGTACTTTTTTCTTTTTTTTTTTAAGGGGGAATCTCACTCCTCCCCTTTATTTATTTATGTATGTATTTATTTTTTGAGGGAGAGAGAGCATGCGCACGCGTGCACGCGCAAGTGGGGGAGGGGCAGAGAAAGAGGGCAAGAAAGAATCCCAAGCAGGCTCCAAGCTCAATTCGGAGCCTGATGCAGGGCTCGATCTCACAAACTATGAGATCGTGATCTGAGCCTAAATCAAGAGTTTGACAGTTAACTGACTGAACCACCTGGGTGCCCCCATTCTCATGTTCTATTATATCCTTTTTTACCGGCCTCCTTTCACTTACCATAATGCTTTTGAGATGCTTAGTGCTAATTTTCTGTTGTGTGGATATACCATATTTGTCCATGAATTAGTTCATTGGACTTTTGGGGGTTTTCCAGTTTGAGGCTGATGTAAACATTTTGCTGTATGTATTCTATCATAAACAAGCTTCTGTGAACATTCACGAACAGGTCCTTGTGTGTATGTATCATTACTTTTCTGGGGTTTTCTGAAGCAGGCCTCCCATTTGGCATTCCCACCAGCAATGTATGAAAGTTCCGATTGCTTCACAGGTTTGCCAGCACTTGGTATTATCAGTACTTTTCATTGTATCCATTCTAGTGGGTGTGTAGCCCTATTTCATATAGTTTTGGTTTTTTCCTAATGACCAACCTGTGATGTGCTTGTGTCACCCATCTGTCTTCCCTGGCGAAGTCTCTGGTCAAATCTCTTGCCCATTTTTAAAGAAATTCAGTTGGTTTTCTTATTGAGTTGAAAAAGAGAATTCTTGGGGTACCTGGGTGGCTTGGTTGGTTAAGCCTACGACTTTGGCTTAGATCATGATCTCATGGTTCATGAATTTGAGCCTCACATCAGGCACTCTGCTGTCAGTGCAGAACCCACTTGGGATCCTCTGTCTCTGCTGTCTCTGTCTCTGTCTCTCTCAAAACTAAATAAACATGAAAAAAAAGAATTCTTTGTAGATTTTGAATTCAAGTGCTTTATCAGATATATTTTTTGCAAATATTTTCTCCCAACTTGTGGCTCAGCTTTTCTTTTCTTAACAGTGTCTTTCAAACAGAAATTTATAATTTTGGATGAAGTCTAATTCATCTATTTTTTCTTGCAAGATTTGTATTTTTTGTGTCCTAAGAAATCTTTGCCTGGACCAAGGTTATAAAGATTTTCTCTCTTTGTTATCTAGAAGTTTTGTAGTTTTAGGTTTTGCCTTTAGTTTTCATTGTTTTGAGTTGATTTTTTTTTTAATGTTGTGTTATCGAGGTTGGGATTTATTTTTTAGAATGTGGATGTTTATTGTTTTAGGACTATTTATTCACAAATTGTGCTTTCCCCATTTAATGTTTTGGCACTTTTTTTTTTTTAAATCAATTAATCATTTATGTATGGGTCTCTGAACTCTCATTTCATTCTATTCTTACACCAGAGCTTGTTTACTGTAGGTTAATGGGAAGTCTTGAAGTCAAATGGCATGAGTTCTCCAAATTTGTTACTTTTCAAAATTATCTTTACTATTTTATATCCTTTGCTTTTCTCTCTGTGTATTTTGGAATCAGCTACCAAAACAAAAAAAGCCTGCTGGGATATTGATTGGAATTACATTGAATATATATATGAGTTTGGGAGAGAACTTCTATCTTGATAATGCTGAAACTTTTCTAATTCATGAACATGGTGTGTGTGTATGTGTGTGTGTATATATATATATGTATATATATATATATATATATATCCATTTTTTAGGTCTAATTCTTTAATTTCTCACAGAATATTGCTTCTGACTTTTGAAAAAGTAAAACCTCTCCCTTCTGTTTTCATTTGTTACCTATTTTTCCACAGCTTTTTTGAGATATACTTCACTTTAGTCATTTAAATTGTACAGTTAAGTGGCTTGTAGTATATTCCCAGAGCTGTGTAACCATCACTACAGTCAATTTTAGAACATGTTCATCATGTCAAATAAGAAAGCCAATGCCCCACTGCTGTTACCCCTCAATCCTTCCATCCATCCCCACACCCCTAGCTCAAGGCAACCACTAATTTATTTTCTGTTGGTATGGACTTTTCTGGACATTTCATTATAAATGGAACTATATAATTTGTGATCCTCTGTGACTGACTTTTCAGTTAGCATGTTTTCAAGATTCATCCATGTAGTAGCATGTATCAGCATTTCATTCCTTTTTATTATCAAATGATGTTCTGTTATATGGATATGTCGCATTTTGTTTAACCAGTCATAAAATAGTTTACTTTAGGCTGTGGTAAAGTGGTTCCTCTTCTGCATGATTTGAGTATGTTAGGTTATTTTCTCTGAGAACCCCTAAAGATGACAATTACAGTTTCATTCTGTCACCCCTATTGACTTAAAATTAGTATCAAATACAAATTGTAAATGCCTGTCATTAAAAAAATCTTTCCTTACAGCCTCTAACTTTCCATTTTAACAAATAAAACTTTTATAATTGAACTCTGACCTTTTTTAACCTTTTAAATTTAGGAATCATGTCAAAGCAAATGTTTTTCTCAGTTTTAAAAGGTATTTTTAGCACTTAATATTTGTAAAACTATCTTTTGGGAGCTTCTTTTGGAACTCTTCCATTACATAAGGAGATATTTAATTCAGGAAGAAGTGCTAAATAGATTATTTTATTTTTTTTAATGTTTTATTTATTTTTGAGAAAGAGAGTGAGAGTGGGGGAGGGGCAGAGAGAGAGACAGGGAGACCCAGAATCTGAAACAGGCTCCAGTCTCTGAGCTGTCAGCGCAGAGCTGGATGCAGGACTCGAACTTGGGAATGACGAGATCATGACCTAGGTCAAAGTCAGACGCTTAACCGACTGAGCCACCCAGGCAGTTAATGGCTAATTATCTAAATAGATAATTTTAAAATGTTGCTCTTCTCAAAACTATAGTCTTTCTGCTTCACAGATCTTTATCACCTACTTTTTAATAGTACATAATTTATGAGATAGCATGATATCTGACCATATTTTTAAAACCCATTTAAGGAAAGTGGAACCATTAGAAACAGGAAAAGGGAAAAAATGTTTAGGACCTACTATAGTAGGAATATCGGTAGAGACTGTTTTATGTTAATTTTTTAAATATTACAGCAACCTGACAGCTCAGATCCTGGAGCCTGCTTCAGATTCTCTGTCTCTCTGTCTCTCTCTCTCTCCTGCTTGCACTCTCTCTCTCTCAAAACTAAATAAACATTAAAAAATTAAAAAAGGGGCACCTGGGTGGCGCAGTCGGTTAAACGTCTGACTTCAGCCAGGTCATGATCTCGCGGTCCGTGAGTTCGAGCCCCGCGTCAGGCTCTGGGCTGATGGCTCAGAGCCTGGAGCCTGTTTCCGATTCTGTGTCTCCCTCTCTCTCTGCCCCTCCCCCGTTCATGCTCTGTCTCTCTCTGTCCCAAAAATAAAAAATAAACGTTGAAAAAAAAATTAAAATAAATAAATAAATAAATAATAAATAAAAAATTAAAAAAAATATTACAGCACCCTTTCAGATAGAGTTTTACCGTATTATAGTTTGGCAACTAAAGTTCAGACAGGTTAAATACTCCAGCGTGGTAAGCAGCTCTAACTTAGTCAAATAATAATGTCAGGTGAGACCCAAGCCATCGTTCCTTCTTCCCAGTTACTGAAATGTGCTGTGTGGACCCGAAGGCCCCTGAACCCAGAAACAAGCAAGTGCATAATGTATGTCCAGCTGACATTTCATTATGTAGCCAATAGCATGTCTTTGCTTCTAGACTGTATGACCACACTATTGTGGAAATAGATAAACAGAAAGTCTGTATAGATGTATATGGATACAGTTATTCTTCTAAATAATATCTGTGTGTCTTTTATTATAATAAGTATCTTTTAAGAGAATTGAGAGAGAGAGGGAATTGTTAGGGATCTTGTGTCTTGACTTTGCTACAGTTTTATTTTGAAACTTAAATATCCCTTATGTGGTTTACTGTGGACATAATACTGTTATTTCTCTTAGCTCTCCCATACAAGACTTAGGGAATCAGTGAGTGAAAGAAAGAAAGAAAGAAACTAACAGTACTTTTTATTTTAGCTTTGCTTGTTTTCTCTCACTTTTATATTATTTATTTGGAAATTAGAATTTTTCTCTTAAAAGTATCTGTTTTAAAAGATATGGGTTTTTTTTTTTTTTTTTTTTTGTTTTTTTTTGCATCTTCATAAGTGATGACTTGGTGAAATTAGTCATTTAAGATTGACAAAAATATGACAACTTTTGCAAAGTTGAAATGGACTTTTAATATGCAACACCAAAGAATTTTGCCTAATTAAAGCTTCTGTTTAATTAAAATCACAATGCACAGTCCTTCATTAAAATTAACACAGAAAAAGTTCTTTCTTGGTCCTTGGAGAGGATATTATATGCAAGCCCTGATGTGTGGGTTGCAAAATGTCACTGGAATTTATATGCATTACTTGTCTAATTGCAGTAAATGTAGCATGTCCAGATAGGTTTAGAGTGAGAAGGCTGTTTGTTACTTACTGGAAATCACTGGAAACCTCAGTACCCAGAGGCAGCTGTGCCCAGGTCCTTCACCTCTCCCCAGAGACAGCTAAGAAGACTCCTGTTGGACCCTGTCTCTCATGGCGGGAGCAGTAAACATGACAGGCTGTTGGGAGCCATCTGTTTAAAGTGGCTGCTGCTTTGTATGCGGCAGTGAACTTGAGATCAGTTTTCTGTCTTTCTTCATGGTAATAGTCTTATTTGGTGTCACAACAGGTGGAAGTTGATGGGTCGAAACTAAATGTGACCAGCACGTGGAACCTGGCTTCACCCTTATTGTCTGTCAGCGTTGATGGCACTCCGAGGACGGTGCAGGTAAATGTTCTGATGATTTACTTTGAGGGGTCCGTCAAGTCCAAAATCCTTACCAGCACCTGGGTGGTTAACACTGACAGAAGTGGCTGGGAGAGGCTGCATTTTATCCTGTCTCATACATTCCATGGTTGAAAACATTGTTTCGTTCTTGAGGGGATCTTGAAGCAAGTCTTATTCTGAGGAATGGATGTTTTCTTTTTTTCAGGCAATCCAGCAGTGTCAGTGTATTATTACTGTTGTACATAGAGCATCCTGCGTGTTTTTCTAAAAACATGGGAAGATAGCATTTTTGTTGCCATTGTGGGTTTTTAGTTATAAAATATGACTTTGTTACCTTCCTTTTCTGTGTGACTGAGATTGTGTACTGTTCGATCAGCAGAAATGTGAGCTGTTCAGATGGACTTGCCAGAACACCTTGATGCCTTTTTAAAATTCAGTGATCTTAACATGTTAACCTTTCTTTTCCCTGCAAAATACAATCTCTTACATTGAGGAAATGACTTGAAATCCAGAGTTGACTGAATATTCTTTGCTATTGGTGGCTTCCGAATTGAAGTAGAAGCTACGAAGGGAGGTGCTGCCAGAGTTTCTGCAGCTCACCTCCTAGTTGAGGGGTAGGGTTCCAGGGAAAACAAAACAAAGAACTCCACGTAACATGTGACGATCACCTGCAGATAAAAATCCAGACCCCACCCCCACCCCACAGTATTAAACGCTCATTCTCTTTGTTGTTGTTTTTTACAAAAATATTTTTGTGTTCCCTTAACTTGATTTTACACAGGAGACTGATTTTTAAAACCTAGAGAAGTCAACAGAATCACAGATCAAGACTTCTCTATAGCAGATTCACATATATCTCTTAGAGACAGAGGTAGTCTAGAAACTTCCTGGTAAATGTTTAATGACTAAACTAATTTATAAGCCAGGCTTAATTGGTAGATTATCTTTATGGTTCTAAGAAACATTGAATGCTCAGGACCGAGTCGTATATTTTGGCTTTGGTTTTCTGGCTTGCCCCAGTATATTTATTCTCTCATATTTTCTTTCATATTCTCATTATGAAGTGAAATACTTTGAGACCCTTGGAAAAAATATCACTGCATAATTTCACACTACCTAGATCCATTCATCGTGTTTTCAAAAAGCATGGTTTTGTGATATTTGTTTATGTTTAATAGAATATGCTCTGCCCTGAATGTGCTGTGGCCAGGCAGCATTTTCTGGTCAGGGGACATAATATGGCCTGCCAGTAGAGAGATACAAATTCCTACTACCCAAATTAGTGTATCATATTTTCAGCTTCCTTCTCAATGACTGTGCAGATAGGTAGCCTGATGGCATTTTTATATGTAGAGTTTCTAGCTAAATTAATACTGGATATGTATTTAGAATAATTCCCAGAAATATTTTCCCTATCATAGGGATACTGTTCAGTAAATCCTTGTCATTCTTGTAAGTTCTTTGCTTAAAAAAAAAAAATTAGGGGCTTCTGGGTGGCTCAGTTGGTTAAACGTCTGACTTCAGCTCAGGTCATGATCTCACTGTTAGTGAGTTCGAGCCCCGTGTTGGGCTCTGTGCTGACAGCTGAGAGCCTGGAGCCTGCTTCCGATTCTGTGTCTCCCTCTCTCTCTGCCCCTCCCCTACTCATGCTCTGTCTCTTTCTCTCTCTCAAAAATAAATATAAATTAAAAAAAATTAATGTGAAATAAATGACCCCTCACGCAGACCCCCCTGACTCTGGAGAAGGGTGTTGCATCTAGTTAAGTACCATTTCATCAGAAGGAAATAAATTCATTCAGAGAGGTAAATGGTAGACTGGATAAAAACCAAACAAACTCATTGACCTAAAAAATGCTGAGGAAAGTTTTCCTTTCCAGAATAGATGGATTTTATTCACTCTTTATGGACATTAACATTCACTGTTGACTCTCTTTATCTCTATAACGTGGTTCCCATGAAATTAATAACATAATGAGGGTAAGTAATACACAGTACTTACTGTGTATCAGGCACAATTCTGAATGCATTTCATGTATTCATATCATCTTCACAGCAACTGTATGAAGTGGGTACTATTATTTATACTTTTGTATATGAGGCAACTGAGGCTCAGAGAAAAGTAAGTGACCTCAAGGTCACGAGGCTGATAGGAGGTAGAGCCAGGCAGGCTTGCTGTAGGACCTGTGCTGTTAAGCATTACACTTTACTGAGGCAAGCTAAGCAACTTCTCTGTGGTTACAAAGCTACGAAGAAGCTAAGCAGAAATTTGAACCCTGGCGCTGGGACCCCAGAGTGTGAGCTTCTAACCTTTTAACCACTGTGCTATATAGTACTTTTTGATTGTCTCCATCAGAGTTCTTCAGATAATAATGTACCTTTCCTTCATGCTTTAAGCCAATATGTTCAAACTTAGGTGTGCTTCAGAATCACCTGGAAGGCTTGTTAAAACTCAGATGGTTGGATCCACCCCAGAGTTTACTCCCATTTAGTAGGCCTAGGCTAAGTGTGCATTTCTAGTAAGTTCCCAGGTAATGCTGATGCTGCTAGTCTGGGGAAAGCAGTCTGAGAACCATTGCTTTAAACCCTTGCAATCAGAGAATAAGCTGGGTGTGAGGAGCAAAAGTGAAGTGAGTAGGAACCAGGTCATTGGAAGCCTTGCTAATTACATAATGAGGCCACTGCTTCACCCTTGGCCGGTGGGACTCGTGGATGAGTGTTCACAAACGAAGTGATGCTGTGGAGAGGATTGGGAGTTTAGGAAGAGCTTGGTTCAAGTTGCATTGTGGAGACAGGATGGGAGGAGAATGAGACTGGACACAAAGAGAGAAGTTAGGATGCATTTCAGAAACAGAGGAGGGAAATCATCTTGTCTCAGAATGTTAGCTGTTCAGAGCATTGTGTGGGGAAGGGATTTGAAATGACAGGAGAATGAATGATGGCTTCACAGTGTTCTTTGTGGATTTGTCCTCCACCTGCCTTAAGCCTGGGCAGACCTTCAGGATTTGTGCCCAACTCCCTTTTCTCTGTGCTGACTTCTTGGGCTGAGTTCCTCAAGACTTCAGCTCAATACCTTCAAATAGATAGCTATGAAAATGTGGCTATGAGTTTCAAAGAAGAACTAGGATGGATATTATCACAGGTGATTTTCAAGTGATATTACAGTAATAATGGCTGGAGGTTTTTTTCCCCCTAGATTTTTGTGCCTGCATTTAAACTTTTTTTATTGAATATTTTATATACACAAATATGTATTGATCTATATAAAATCTAAAGAAAAACACAACAAAAACACTTACCATCTAGATTAAAAAAGGAAAAAAAATTACCAGTATTACTGACTTCCCTCTGCATTCCCCCTTGCTTAAAATCCTTCCTCCTGCCCCAAGAGATAACCACAATCCCAGTTTTTAAATGTATCTCTCCCTTCCTTTTCTTTAAGGATGTTATATATACGTACAACTGTAAACAGTATATTGTGTAGCACCATATTTCTCTGTGCTTCTGTGAGTTGCTTTCTCCTCCAGTATTAGGTTTGTGAGATTGATCATCTGGATGTATGTAGTTTTATTTATTTCCATGCTATGTAAGTCCTATTAATATACCACAATTTATTCTTTCTCCCCTAAGTAGATATTTGTGTTACTGATTTTGTTTTTAGAACAAACACTGCTTCTCTGAACATTTCTATGTTTCCTCTTGAAATCGTTTCTCCAAGGAGTATGCCAGCCAATAGAACAGTTGGCTTGTAAGGACCATGCATTCTTAATCCTACACAGTAATGCCAAATGGTTTTTCCTGTATGGCTGTACCAATGTATATGTCTACCAACAGTGCTGCTGCTATCAATAACATGAATAATAATAAAACCTTATTGTATATTTACTATGTTAGGCACTGACTCTCCTATAATACCTCATCTGTATCAAAGTATTTAATCCTCACACCAATCTAGTGTACTAGTATTACCCTGCATTTTGAGGTTAGGGAAACTTGAGGCCTGTAGAAACTAAATTGCTCACCCAAGGCATTCTGCTAATAGATGGAGGAGCCAAGATTTGAACCCAGGAATCTGTTCCTTTAACAGTTTTGCTTCACATCCTAGGTAACCCTTGATATCCAGACTACTTAAGTTATCTTTTTGTGGTTTTAATGTATAATAGGTTGGTAATGACAATGAGCATTTTAAAAATATGTTTATTGTCAGTCCTGTTTTCCTTTCTGCAAACTGCCTGTTCATGGCTTTTGCCCATTTTTTCTTTTTATTGGAGCATTCATCTTTTACTTAATGATTCATAAAAGTTCATATTTTGTGTATCTCGATCCTCTGTTAGTGGCTTATGTAGTAATTCTGTGTTTAACCTTTTTAAAGAACCACTGTGCTGTTTTCTACAGCAGCTGCACCATTTTACATTTCTACAGTAATGCACAAGGATTTCAATTTCTGCACCTTTTCACCAGCACTTGTTCTTTTCTGGTGGTTTTATTGTTCTTTTATAAAGTTACACTAATGGGTATGAAGTGGTAGTACCTCATTGTAGAACAAAATTTATTTAGATAGTTATTGAGAAAACATTCTGAGTACTTCCTAATATTTGTCTTTCCTTTTATCTGTTTTACCGCATAACTGCTTTGCTGCACAAATGAAACTTTGTCAGGGAAAATAGAAGGAACTTTTTTTTTTTTTTTTGGTTTATTTTTTGAGAGGGAGAGAGAACAAGCAGGGGAGGGGCAGAGAAAGAGGGAGAGTGAGAATCCCAAGTAGGCTCTGTACTGTCAGCACAAAACCCAATGTGGGGCTCAAATTCACAAACCGTGAGATCATGACCTGAGCTGAAATCAAGAGTTTGAGGCTTAACCTACTGAGCCACTCAGGCGCCCCCAATAAAAGGAACTTTTTTACAACTCTTCTTTTAAGCTCACTTTCTCAGCTTATTCTTTCCTCCCCTGCATAAAATCACATACAGTTCTCAGTTGTATAGTTGCTACCAGGGAATAGGCAAGCAGTATTCTGTTTGGGAGAGGAGGTGTTGAAAAGTCTAGTTCAGGGACACCTGGGTGGCTCATTTGGTTTAGTATCTGACTTCAGCTCAGGTCGTGATCTTGTGGTTTGTGAGTTTGAGCCCTGTGTCGGGCTCTCTACTGTCAGTACAGAGCCTGCTTCAGATCCTCTGCCCCCTCTTTCTTTGTCCCTCCCCTGCTCATTCTCTCTCAAAAAAATAAACATTTAAAAAAATAAATAAAAATCTAGTTTATTGTAATGTCAAAACTGTTAAAACCTCTCCTCCTGAACTCATTTCCACCTCAGACAGAAATTTTATAGGGAAAATGAGAGTGTTGCTTTCTTCCCTCTTGCTTTATATCCTCTCTCACTTCTTGTTTGCCATCTGAGGTCTGTCCAAAGTTTCAGTCTGGGGTAAAGAAGAGAGGAACATGGCAGGAAGAACTAGGTTGACCTAGGCTAATGTAACCTGGCACTCGTTACTTTGGAGGCATGTCAAACATCCAAAGTTGGACACTTGGCTGGTGTCCTCAAGGACACTTTTGTCGATTTGGGGGAATTTCTCACCTGTAGAACCCTTAAAGTCTGCTCTGTCTTTTCCAGCTGTCTTTAGCCTCCTGATTCCTATCCCTCTAGATTTTTCTGTTGAGCAGGTTCTCTCATAACGACTCAGCCTTAGTCTTTTCTGTACAATCCACGTCTAGACCACAAGAAATAGTTACAAATCGATGCCTCACCATACTCTTCTTTTCCTGTTTTGTCACTAAAACAATTGCTGATCTTACCTAGATACCCTTCAAAATCCAGGAGATACATGGAAAACCAAGGGATTCTCATAAAATCCCTTTCACATAGCTTAAAATGTTCAACCTTGAGTTTTTAGCTTAAGAATTTAACTTCAAACAATTTTTAAATTTCTTTCATATTCTCTTGAGGTGGGAGATGGGCAATTGTTGGTTTTGTGGTTTCCTAGCATGTTCTACTTGGTGTAGCCAGTCTAGTACACCAGTCTACTTGGTGTAGCCAGTCTTATTCAAGAATATGTGAGTACTTAGCACCTATTTTATTTTAATTTAATTTTATTTATTTTTGAGAGAGAGAGTGTGGGGGAGAGAATCCAAGGCAGGCTCCGTGCTGTTAGCACAGAGCCCAATGTGGGGCTTGAACCCACAAACCATGAGATCATGACCTAAGCTGAAGTCAGATGCTTAACTGACTGAGCCACCCAGGTGCCCCTCTGTTTAGTTTTATTATTGAATCCCTGTGACTATGTGAAAAGTAGCAGTTAACAACTTCATCTGATTAAATGACAAAGTAGTTGGGGAGGAAGCATACCTTTGCTTTAAGAGTTAGCTCCCTATTCATCCAATCAAATCTAATCATATCACATTATCTTTTGACTTTCCTGGCTTTCCTTGGTAAGCCTCAGGAACTTGATATTATCTATTAATTCCTTTAAAAAAATTGTATTTTGGCATGTACTCTCATTTGGAAAATGAATTTCATAAGTTACTAACTTCCTTTAATTGATCAGAATTTTCAGTTTTGATTTGACCTTCAATTCCCACTGCCATACTGAATTCGTGGCACATGTGAAGAACGGCTCATTAGCTGGAGGAAAGGATGAGTGGATGAATGCATGGATAGTTATCTTGCATTTTATAATTTCAGAAATAAATTTGTCTTATCTATACTTTTAACATTTAGATTTTATTTCTTCTAAGACTTTATCAAATTAAGCTATGTTCAAACGATAGCCTTCTTAGCTGTTTTATCAATTCTCTTTAGTTCTTTACTTTCCAACATTTGCAGAATCTGTACTCTATTAGATAACATGGCAGCTTGATCCCCACGGATATGGAATCACATAGTATTTGTGAGTTCAAAGACAAATGAGGGCTCCCAAGGGTCTGCCCCCAAAAGTATCATGCTTACCAAGTGAGGTTCTTTCCAATCAAGCAAACATCTTTCCTATTTTCCTAAGCTGTTTAAGGCCAACAGTACCACCTGTTGATAGGTATCTATAGGTATAGTAAAGGTTCTCCTCAGACTGTTCCTGATTTCCCGTCTCTATGAGGGGAATGCGAACATTGGCACATTGCTTGAGATGTATCTTACCCAGCATCACTAACGACCCATTGTTTAATTAAGTCTGCTGCACAAGCTCTTCAGTTACCCACGCGGCTGCTTTTTCTCTTCTGATGTTTAGAAAATCCTATTTTTGGACAGAAGTTCTAATCATTATTAATAGCTTTAAGTATATAGCTAGTGATGCATGTATCCAAAAGGAGGAAGAGGAGGTCCTGTATTTTGAAATGAAGTAATTTATGCTGAAGAATCAAGGATATAAGCATTAAAAAACTCTTGGAGATACTTATAGGTCCTCTAGAATTTTTATAGGTTTTTAATCTATTTCTTCATCTAATAAGTAAGCCAAGTTTTCCTCAAAGAACATCATTCAAGGGAAATAAAATGATAGCATTTCGTAATTCTCTTTTTTCTTATGTTGGGTATGTACCAGTGTTTTCCTCCTAGTTCCCCATTGTAGATGTAGAGTCCGTCAGTAATAATGTTTATAAAGTAGATCTTAATGGTATAATCTGAGGACCTACAATCATCTCTCATTTTGACTATGGGAAGATAAAGTCTCATTAGTATGAGAGCAATTCCAAATCTCTAGTAATTCCAAATTACTGATTTAAAAAATTATAGAGTGAAGCAGCATTGTCCAATAAAATCTGTTAAGCCATATATGCAATTTTAAATTTCTTAGTAGCCACGTCAAGAAAGTAAAAACAAGTGAGATTCATTTCACTAATCCATTTTGTTTAACTCCATATATCCAAAATGTTAGCGTTTCAACATGAAATAATCTAAAGAAAATTATTAATGTGATATCAGAAACAGCACCTATGCCTGAAATACGTATGCTAATATACCAATAATATCTTAAGCAACAGAATGATGAATGTGAAATGTGGCCCTACCAGAATGTTGTGTGTAAAGAAAAATAGGTTCCACAGCTTCTGTATTTAAATTACTTAATATTAATTAAAATGGAAAATGTAGTTTCTCACTTGGCACTGGTCACATTCCAGGGCCCCAGTAGCCAAGTGTGGCTAGCAGTTACGGGTTAGATGGCTCACAAAACTTTTCCTAAATGAGAGTGCTCATAGAAGACAAAACGTACTGGTTTTTACGCACTCCCCTGTGTGTCCACCGCAGTTTTGGTTTTTATCATTTAAAATTAAGAGGAGATAAACTAACTTCATTTTTTAAACAGAAGATGAATTTCTTCTCTAGTTGACAAACTTTTCACCTTTTAACTTAGAAGTTTAGCAAAATTTAGGACTGTTTTTAATAAGCGGAATAATATCCTGCCTGCAGCATACAATTAAGTGTTGAAACAAAAGATACGCAGTGTTCTGCACATGTTGAACTCACTGTATTTTCTCCATACACCGTAGCATCTCGTAGTGTGAAACATGCTGATCAAATAGAACTTTTTTTTTTTAATTTCTGTGAATATACTCTCTTCCTATAAAGCATTCTTTTTAACTTCCAAAGAGGCTCTTCAGTTTTACTTTGAACAACTCAAATAGTCTTCCATTTCTTACAGTGTAATTTGTCTGGGATTTAATGTGTTGTTTCTCGTTAGCGTTTTACATACAAGATTTTCGTTTTGCGTAGTCGCGTTGTTTGAACATTTGCGAGCAGAGCTGCCGACTAACTGGTATTGGCCGTTTCTTTGTGTGGCATGATTTCTTCTCTCCACCTGCTCACAGCAGGTTGTCTACAGGCCTGAAGAGGAGCTAAATACTTTTGAAAATGTCTTGAGATCCCGCTAAGGTCTAACAATCTCTGCGTTTGTGTGATGTGAAGCTATTCATGATGTAACCTTTGAAGGCTTTTTTTTTTTTAATTTCTCATATTCTTGCTTAAATATTTTCAAGAGAAGATAAATTTATGATAAAGAACAGGAGAAAGCTGACTGCAGCACTAGCACATTCTACATTGAATAGGTCATTGATACTCAACTAAGTGGAACTAATTTTCTATGTTAAAGCAGACACATTTGGAATAGTGTCACACGAATGTCATGTTATTTACTACAGAATGCCAGATTAAATGGATTATTTGTGAATTGATTGCAGTGTTAAATAGATTACATGACATGATAACTTAAAATGCTCAGTGGGCCTGTGTAATACAGAATATGATATAAGCACATGAACCTGAAGGAACGGCTCTAATTGTGTTCGCAGATTGAATAACTATCTGTGGTACGTGTGCTTGCAAATGCTTGTGCAGAGTTTGAATAGAATTTAAAATTTTAAACTTAACTTTCTTTTCTCAAAGAAAATGAATTGATCCTCGTACCTCTTTGAGTAAGGAAAGTTAAAAATAAGCGGTTTTCTTTTTTTTTAGATGAAAGTAACAACCTCTGGGAACAAACTTGGGGTACAATAAATGTGTAAATGTATACAGATGCTATATAAATGAATATAGATGCTAAAGTAAATATTTTAATGATATTTTAATTAGAAAATTAAATGAAGGGGCTTCCTTGTTTGCTTATACTTTGCCAGTACCAAAAAAAGTGGATTTGGAAGTGATCATTTTATGTTTTTAGTCCCAAAATAAATGTTTTCCATGGGTTTTAGATGTTTCTCCCATCCCCTTAGAAGTAATTAGGTGTTATTTTGTACTATACACATGTGATTACTCTAGAGTTACCAAATGTAATATGGAACCATCTATTTAGGATGTATAGGATATATAAATATATAACCTAGAATAAGTGGAGGTTGGTATTTTTTTTCCAAAGAAGTAGGAAATAAGAGAGTAATTATTAACCATCTCCTTTTCACACTGCTGAAAACATCAATTACAGTTACACATCTTAGAAACAAGCCTGCCAGGAGAACAGAAATAACTCCTTTCACTATGCTTCAAAAAATTTAATCACAATTTAACAGCTGGGATGTATTTACAACTATAATTTAAAATACTAATTTTGACACGTTTACCTGCTTTTGAAATGTAGTCTTAGAAGCTTAGTGGTTTTTTTTGTTTTGTTTTGGTTTGTTTTGGGTTTTTTGTTTGTTTGTTTTGTGTTTTTTTTTTTTTTTTGTCTCTAGTGGCATTATGATTTGGAGTTGCTTTTAAATATTTACTATAATGGGAAAATGTCGTTCGGAATCTTCCCCCACTCCCCTCACGTATTCTTTTTCTCCTCTACTGTCTGTTTACTAGAAAATTGTATTTTAGTAGCTGCCAGAAGAAGAGAATTTTCAATAGTATAAACACTGATTGTAGTAAATGTGGAAAATAATACAGGCAGCCACACTGGAGACCGATAAGACAAATCCCCCAGTAATGGCCTTTACAACATATTATCATGTTGGAAATCAGTGAGGGGAAAAGAAAACTATTACTATTTCTTCCTCTTACCGTTCAGTGAGATTACTTTTAAAGGTGAAATTGCTTCTGATTTTATTATACCAGGGAGATATTTTTGGAACATTTGTTATTTTGTGAATGTTTTGCCTTTTTTGAGTGAACAAACAGCCTTGCTAATTTGTATTTGGTTCTCACAAATGTTGAAGTCATTTTGATAATCAAAGTCTTCTTAAATATTCTTTTCTTTAAAGAAACAAAAAGGTGTGTATTTTGTAAATGTTGGAGTAGAGTATCAATATAAGAACAGAAGGAAATTTTTATCTAGCTATGAAGTACCACTTAAAATAGGAGAAAGGGTAAAATAAAAACTTGGAGAAAGTATTTTAATAGGGATGGAATATATTTCATGAAAATAAAAGTCTTAATTTTTATTTTATTCTACTTTTTGTTATTAGCTAATCAAATGGTCCGTTCCTATTTGCTTTGGCATGCCTCAGACTGTTTGTAAGGTCTGATACTTTGTTCTTGGTGAACTCTAAAACCTAATTGTCTTAATTGTAAACTGTGGGAAAATTCTATATTCCTCTTTTGTATACAGAGATCAATCTCGGTGTGGATGAAATTTTTTTTCCCTATGTTTCATTTTATCAGTCCTTATTGCTGAGCTGTATCAGATTTGGGCACTTCCTTTTTTCTCTCTCTTTCTCCTGTCATCGTCCCCCTCACAACATGTACAACATTTACTACAGGGGGATGTAGATACCAAACATGTAAACACATAAATAACGTAATTAGTGTACGAAGAAGGTCGATAAAGGCTCTGAAACAGGATCATTCACAGAACGTATGTAGAGGAGGTAGGGTGGTTAGAAAGTCATTTCCTGGAGCACCTGGGTGGCTCAGTCAGTAAAGTCTGACTTTGCCTCAGGTCATGATCTCAGCAGTTTGTGAGTTCAAGCACCATGTCAGGCTGTGTGCTGACAGCTCAGAGCCTAGAGCCTGATTCAGATTCTGTGTCTCCCTCTCTCTCTGCCCCTCCCCTGCACACTATTCCTCTCTCAAAAATAAATAAACATTAAAAATTTTTTTAGAAAGGAAAAAAAGTAAAGTTTCTGAATAGCTAACATTGAGTGAAGACCTTTGAGGACAAGGGGGGGGGGCAACCGTGCAAAAATGAAAAGTGTGAAAGTCCCAAGTAGCAGAAATGGTAAATGCAAAGGCCCTGAGACAGGAACAAACTTGGTCTTTGCAGAGGCCTGAGGGAAGACCAGCATCTTGAGTGTAGCTTAGGAGAGTGCAAGAAGGAAGCAGGAACTAGACCATATAGAGCCTTCGTAGGCCAAAGAGTTTGGGTTTTATTCAGTTCCAACTGTGAAGCTTTTGAAGGGTTTTGAGTAGAGGAATGATGTGATGTGATTTAAAATCACTGCTCTGGGGACGATGGACCACAGGGGACCAGTGGCAGAGGTAGGACAACCATTTTTATGACAATGTAGTCATGGAGGTGAGAGGAGCTGATGGCTTAGACCAGGAGTCGGCCAAATCCAGCCCACCGCCTGTTTTTGTATGGCTCACAAGTTGTGTGGTTATTTCATTTTTAAATGTTTGGAAAAAATTAAAAGGAGAATAATGCTTCATGACACATGGAAAGTATATGAGATTCAAATTTCAGCATCCACAAATACAGTTTTACCAGAATATAGCCACAATCATTTGTTTTTATTTGCTGTGACTGCTTGTAGAATTTTTAAGTAAAACCTTAATGTCCCAGTTTTCCAGCTATCTCACAGCAGTTCAATTGGCTTAGCAGTGGTAAAATTTATTGTGATTTTTTTTTTTTTTAGCGCAGAACCAAGACTTACACGTTCCTAAACAAGAAGAACCACTCTCAGCCACTGTTATCAAACATCGGATAGCTTTGAAAATTAGTTCATGCTGTAGATTTGATGTTTATTAATGAATTCAACCTGAAATTGTAAGACAAAACAGCACTTACATACAAAATTTATACTGTGGTAACATTATTTGGACAACAACTAACATTTGAATCACAGTTAATGTCCAGCAGCTTTTTTTGTTTGTTTGTTTATTTATTTATTTATTTATTTTTGAGAGAGAGAGACAGAGCATGAGCAGGGGCAGGACAGAGAGAGAGGGAGACACAGAATCCGAAGCAGGCTCCAGGCTCTGAACTGTCAGCATAGAGCCCGATGTGGGCCTCGAACTTGTGAACCTCGAGATCATGACCTGAGTCAAAGTCAGATGCTTAACTGACTGAGCCACCCAGGCTCCCTTGTCTAGCTGCTTTTTACACTTCCCAGGCTGTCAGAAGATTAAAATAAGAAGTGAACTAGCTTCAGCAGCAGTTTTCAAACGTCAGTGCAAGAGCAAAGGAAATTTCCATATGTGAAAATCCATTTCACTGTACAATTGAGGATCTTCCACTCAGCCTAAAAGTGGAAGTGATCAAACTGCAATGTAATGTTAGGCTGATGGCGAATATCAAGAGAGGAATTTAACAAAATTCTATAAATCCCTTCCAAGCAACGACTATGCTCAAGTAATATCCCTTACCCATGGATTATTGTTAGTATTTGGCAGTACCTGTCTCTGGGAAAAGGTATCGTCAAAGATGAAATCAGTAAAATCTCACTGTAGGTCAGCATTAAACAGTTGTATAATTGCCATTGACTTTGGTGATAGGGAACACTAACTTTGAGCCCCAATTAAACAGAATTTTATCTCTAAATAAGAGAAGTCCATTTTCCGTATTAGTATTAGCAAAAACTGGTGCTTATTATATTTGGAATGTTGTCCCCCCAAAAGTTGTGAAAATCTGTTTTCTCTCTTGTTCTCTAACTAGCTACATAATACCTTCAATTTTGCCTCACAAAGCCTAAAAGGTTTACTGTATGACTCTTTACGGAAGGAGTTTGCCAGTCCTTGGATTAGACTAAGATGGTAGCGGTAGAGATGGTGAGAAGTGAACTGATTTGACATCTAATTGGGTAGGAAGGCAGCAAGGATCCACAGGTTCAGATACTTGAGTGTGAAGGAAGTTAAAGAATGAAGGGGTAAGCGACCGAGTGAACAATGGTCTTACTTAGGTCGGGCGGTGGGGGTGGGGGCGGGGGTGGTTAGGAGAGGAACAGGTTTGGAGAGGCAAATCAGTAATTCTTTTTGGACTTGGTAGGTTTAACATGTACATTACATATCCAAGTGTTGATGTCCAGTTAACTATTGACTGTGTGAGCCTTGAACTCAGACGACAAATGGGAGTTGAAAACATAAATTCTGTAGTCATAAGCCTGTAGATTTTCTCTCAAAGCATGGATCTGCCACAAACGAAAGGATGAAATTGGATCTGTATCTTACACCATAAACACAAATTAGCTTAAATGGATTAAAGACCTAAATGTAAGACTTAAAACCATGAAACTCCTGGAAGAAAATGGAGGCCAAAATCTTCATGACACTGGACTTGAGAATGATTTCTTGGATATAATACCAAAGTCATAGGCAACAAAGACAAAGACAGATGGGACTACATCAAACTAAAAAAACGTTTGTGCATCAAAGGACACAGCAGAGTGAAAAGGCATCCTACAGAATGGGAGAAAATATTTGCAAATCATAAATCTGATAAGGGGTTAATATCTAGAATACATAAAGAACTCCCACAACCTAAAAAAAAAAAACACCTGATTTAAAAATGGACAAAGGGCTTAAATAGACATTTCTCCATGATGATATACAAACAGACAATAAGCATATGGAAATGTGTTCAATATCACTAACCATCCTAGAAGTGTAAATCAAAATGACAATGAGATATCATTTCATATCCATTAGGATGGCTACTACCAAAAACAACAACAACACACCCAGAAAACAATAGGTGTTGGTGAGAACATGGAGAAATTAAAATACTTGTGCATTGTTGGTAGAAGTGTAAAATGGCACAACTTGAAAACAGTATGAGGGTTCCTCAGAATATTAAGAATAATACTACCATATGGTCCAGCAATCTCACTTCTAGATATATATCTGAAAGAATTGAAAGCAGGGTCTTAAAGGGGTATTTGCATACCCCAGTTCATTGCAGCATTATTTAGGATAGCCAGGAGGTAGAAGCCACCAAAATGTTCATCGGCAGATGTATGGACAAATAAAATGTGGTATATACATACAGTGAAATGATTTACAGCCGTAAGAAGGAAAGAAATCCTGTCACATGCTGCAACATGATTAAACCTTGAGAACATTATGCTGAATGAAATAAACCAGGCAAGAAAAGACAAATACTGTATGATTCCGCTTAGATGGGGCACCTAAAGCAGTTGAATTCATCGAAACAGAAAGTAGAATGGTGGTTACCAGGGACCACAGGGAAGGGAAAGGGAGTGTTGTTGTTTAGTGGGAATAGAATTTCAGATTTGCAAGATGAGAAAGTTCTGAAGATCTGTTTCACAACAGCGTAAATATACTTAACACTACTGAACTGTATACTTTCAAATTGGTTAAAAGGGTAAATTTTGTCATGTTTTTTACTATAAAAAAAAAAGATGCTGTTCACTGAAAAATCATAGGAGCCAAAGCAATTTTTAAAGTATTTTTTTTTCCAACGTTTATTTATTTTTGGGACAGAGAGAGAGAGAGAGAGAGCATGAACGGGGGAGGGGCAGAGAGAGAGGGAGACACAGAATCGGAAACAGCCTCCAGGCTCTGAGCCATCAGCCCAGAGCCTGACGCGGGCTCGAACTCACGGACCGCGAGATCGTGACCTGGCTGAAGTCGGACGCTTAACCGACTGCGCCACCCAGGCGCCCCTATTTTTAAAAAGAAATACAAAGTTGGGAGAATTATGCAACCTGATTTCAAGACTAACTATGAAACAGCAGTGTCGAGACAGTGTGGCATTGGTAGTTAGATATGTAGAACAGAAGAAAGTATAGTAGATCCGCATATAGATGATCAATTAATTTTTGGCAAAAGTGCTAAGGACTTTTAATGTGAAATTCTCTTAAACGGTACTCAAACAGCTGTATGTCCATTTTGGTGAATAAAATGATCTTGTGCATTAGACACTAGATCAATGGTGGCCTGGGGGGCAAGGACCAGGATTGGAGTGTAAATGGGCAGGAAGAACATTTTGGAGGTGTTGGAAATGTTCTCTGTGTTGATTGTGGTGGTGATTTCTCAAAATTGTCAAAAGTCACTGAATTCTATTCTTTAAATAGAATGCAATCTTTTGTACCTAAATTATGCTTCAGTGAAATTGATTTGTTTTAAGATGGGCATCAGGATTGGGAGGAAGAGATGAGATTACACAGGGGAAGAGCATGATGGAAAAGAGAAGAGAGCTGAGGACTGGGCCCTGGGGGCACTCCTGCAGGTAGAAATTGAATGAAGAGGTGAAGCTAGCAAAGAAGGCTAAGAAACAGCTGCCAAGGAAGTAGGAGATAAACTAGGGGCATGGATATCCTTGAAGCCAGTGAAAGAATTGTGTTTGGGAAAGAGAATCATTGACTGTTTGTAGTGTTGCTGGGTAAGATGAGGACAAAACCGACTGATAGGTAAAGCAACATGGAAATCATAGGTGATCTTGATGAGAATGATTACAGATGAATAGTGGGGGGGGGAAGCAAATGGAAATGAGTTCAAAGGAGAATGGAAAGTGACAAAGCAGAGACCAGGAAGAGAGACAACATTTTAAGGAGATTGGCTTTAAAGGAGAAATGGGGGGGCCCTGGGTGGCTCAGTCAGTTAAGTGGCCGACTTCGGGTCAGGTCATGATCTCACGGTCCGTGAGTTTGAGCCCCGCGTCGGGCTCTGTGCTGACAGCTCAGAGCCTGGAGCCTGCTTCGGATTCTGTGTCTCCCTCTCTCTCTGACCCTCCCCTGTTCATGCTCTGTCTCTCTCTGTCTCAAAAATAAATAAACGTTAAAAAAAAATTAAAAAAAAATAAAGGAGAAATGGGATAGTAGCTTGAGGGAAATGTCTGTAGAATATTTTTTTTTATTCTTTGCATTTTACTTCTTGAAGGAACAGGATGGTTTCTCCTATACAATTTTCCATGGTCAGAATTTAGCTGATTGCATTCCAGTGGTATGGATTAACATGTCCTCTCTCCTTTGTTTTCTAGAAATTGATATTTGGATCTAGAGGAGCAATCAGATTCAGGTGCCATTATCTTTGGCAGGACTGAGTCATAAATGCTGTGGTGTGCCTCTGGAAGAGGCACATACTGTCTGCTTACTTCTCTGTTGATGCTCAAGCTTCAATCAATAAATTCGTTAAGGTTTACAAAACAATGATATTCCATTGTTGTCATTTCTTTAAATTTATTACCAGGATTAATTCTTTAAAGAGAAGCTCTACCTCTCCTACTTCTTGGGTTATCCAGCAGATCAGTTTTCATAGAAAAGGCAAGACAAATGCTGGATCCTTTCCTTTTACTTCCCAGTTCCCAAAGACTTGGTTCCCTATCGTTCTCCAAAAGTGACTCACTTAGGGTGTTATTTTGTTTTTGTTTCCAGTATCTGTTTTGAAGTCATGGGTTTAAACATACTTGGCTTTACTCCATTGCAGTTATAACCTTAGTGATGGTCAGATTTTGCCATCTTTGGCCAGGGACTCTTCTTCAGGTTGGCTTCTAAGTCCCTTTCGTGTGACTCCCCCCGTCTTTGATAGCCCCCTTGCTTTCTGAAATGATAAGATGTAGCAGCCTCATTTCTGCCTCAAACCAGGGCTAAGCTGTTCTGCCAAGAAGCCTTGATTTCCTGGAGTGGGAAACGGTATTTGTAGGCAACATTTGGGGTGCTAGGGACATTTGTTGCCACTGGGCCTCTTCAGTGTTTCTGGAGAAGACTCAGAAACCATGCCACCACTGCCATCTTCCCAGAGTATAAGGGCCATACTTTTCAATCAGAAAATTTCTCATTCTCAACAGCCGTTATGATTGATACTGTTGCTGCCTTACAGTAATTAATTGTGCTGCTTCTGTCCTGGTAAATATGGACTGGATTCTGGATCTCTGCCTTGAGCTTCTGAGGAAGGAAGATTTAGCTACTGCGGGGATGAGTCCTGGGCTGATAGTAATGGCGACGCTTGCACTGAGTGTTTTCCTCCCTACTCTTAAAATCTCAGCAGTGCGGAAGTCAGCGTATTATTGGACTGCCTATCCTCACTCTATCACACGCCTTTCCCTAATTTCTTGGCAGCTACACTTCTAACTCTCCCTAGCTAAAATTTCCACTAGACAGTTGAAGATTGAGAGATCTGTAGGTCACTGTTCTCTTTCATAGTATGAAAAAAATTCAGAATTCTTGATGAAGATTGATTTAAATCTTTTCCATTTCTGCAGCACTGACTTGCATGCTGTTGGGATTAAGGAGGAAATGCTAGAAATGGTCCTTGTCCTTAAAGGACCCACCATCTAAGTGATGATTTAGCCTGATGTTGTAGAGATATTCCATCCCACATAGTGGGGATATCCAAACCTTGCACAACTGCTTGGATTGGGATTCTTATTTTCCTAGTGCAATATAGGCATCCCTGTACCTTTGATTTCCTCATAAGTAAAACAAGATGAAGATTTTGAGATCTGTTTGCTTTCCAAATTCTAAGTTTCTGTGAATGAAACAGGCTTAGTTCTATTGTTGGGTTTACCTCTAGCATTGGAGCCCTACTAACCTGGTGATTGCTACCTGCTGCCTTTTCCTTGTGCTCCCAGCCCACCTCCTTCTCCATTCCGGTGTACCCTCAACCTCCCATTAGACCATCAGTCTTTCTAAAACAAACATGTTACTCCTCAGTTTTTAAGTATAAGAACTTCGTAAAGTATGACTCTGTGCAGGATGGGACTTGGCTCCCTAATTTCTTCTTGGTTTCCTTTCTTGCCCCTTCCCTCCATCAACCAAACCTATCTCTGGTCATACTGGACTGTTCACCATGCCTTAAAATCACCGTGCTTCTTCTTAATCTGAAATTTGCATAAACAGTCCCATCTGACCAAAAGTGTTTCATTTATTACCCTTTTGGAGAATGCTTGCTCATTTTTGAATACCCAACTCTAATGTGTATCTGCAAGTCTTCCTTAACCTTTCTGGGCATTTAGCTAGTCTGGCCTCTTATCCTATAATACTTTGTACATTTTGTACTATGGATTTATCATATTGAATTATAATTTATTTTATTTATTATTTTTTAATGTAATCTCTATCCCCAGTGTGGGTCTCAAACTCATGACCCAGAGATCGACTCACGTGCTCTACCAACAGAGCCAACCAGACGCCCCTATGATTTCTTTTCAAATTCTCTTCTTTCATTTGGTCTCCCAGAGGATGATTCTTAATTCAACTAGCAGTGCTCAACTCAATATAGTGGATGGATGGATGGATGGATGGATGGATGGATGGATGGGTGGATGACCAAAGTACAAGTGCCGGTGTCAGAACCCATGATTCAAGACTCAGTTTTTAATCCCTTAGGACATTGAGGGAAATAAATTAGTTTATTTCATTCTGTATTATTTCTCTTTTTGTCTTTATTAAGTTATGTATGTCCATTTGGAAGAATAGGAATAATAGGTAAGCCAAAAAGAAAGGCCAACTAATATCTTCCACCCAGAAATAATAGTTGACTGTTCTATGTGCATTATTTGTGCTAGAATTTTATCTTGAACATATAGAAGCTTTTAACATGATGTATTCTGAACATACCATTTTGAGTTTTTTGCACTTAGAAATATACTATAAACATTTTTCATGTCTCAAATTTTTTAATGGCTGCATGGATTATATCATAATTTATTTAACCAGTTTGTTTTATTTATCATTTAGATTGCTTGAAATTTTTAGATTCTGGAAACTGCACTACAGTGTCATTTTTGTAGCTGTGGGTTTTTTTGTGTGGGGTGTGTGTGTGTGTGTGTGTGTGTGTGTTTCCTATTCATGACTTTTTCCCTTAGGATAAGTTCTTAGAAGTGAAATTAATGGATAAAAATAGGGATTTTGAGTTTT
Organism: Felis catus; assembly: GCF_018350175.1. Taxonomy (NCBI): domain Eukaryota; kingdom Metazoa; phylum Chordata; class Mammalia; order Carnivora; family Felidae; genus Felis; species Felis catus. The sequence goes on from NC_058368.1 coordinate 71,561,077, forward strand.
CTCCACCTTGAGTGTGCTGGTCAGATAGCTTTTTTTTTTTTTTTTAATATTTATTTCAGAGAGAGAGAGAGAGAGACAGCACGAGTGGGGAAGGGGCAGAATGATAGGGAAACACATAATCTAAGGCAGGCTCCAGGCTCTGAGCTGTCAGCACAGACCCTGACATGGGGCTCAGACTTGGGTTCATGACCTGAGCTGAAGTCGGACGCTTAACTGACTGAGCCACCCAGGCACCATCAGATATTGTGTTGAGTCACTGGGAGCAATATTTACAGGTGGTGTAACCAGTTGTCATTGTACACTGAACTACTTTCTTTCTTATTGATCTAACTTCCCTCAATCAAGGACCCAAGGGCTCAGCTTGAATTCTGGAGATTTGCTCTGGGTTTTATGACTTGGGTGATCTTAAAGATTGGAACTCGTAGGGGGTCCCTGGGTGGCTTGGTCGGGTAAGCATCTGACTCCAGCTAGGGTCATGATCTCCTGATCTGTAACTTTGAGCCCCACGTCGGGCTCTGTGCTGACAGCTCAGAGCCTGGAGCCTGCTTCGGATTCTGTGTCTCCCTCTCTGCCCCTCCCCTGCTCATGCTCTGTCTCTCTCTTTCTGTCTCAAAAATAAACAAACATTAAAAATATTGTTTAAAAAAAAATTGGAATTGGTAAACCTGCACTTGTTAAAAAGGAATACTATTAGGATATGTCTGTAATAGTTCACGGCATGGAGTTGATTGATGGCCACTACTCCTTCGAGGGCCACATCTGGGAACTTTAAAAAAAATGTATAGCTACATAGTTAGAATTGCTTTATTTTTTTGTGTGGTCTTTGAAGCCACTGGGCCCTCTCTGAGTAGCACAGGGAAGAAAGAATTTTTAAGAACATGTTAGGAATAACACAGCAGTTTTATGGGTGAGAATTACTTGAAAAAGAAAGAGGTGTAATTTACTTTTCGTGAACTATTTAGTCATCATTTCTAGCAAACTAAAATTCAAACAAGATATGCATAAATCATACTGTATTCATTTTGAACTTATGTTATTTACAAATAAATGCATACCATAGAGGTGCTTTTTGACTACTCTCTGGCCATAGAAGAATTGTGTTGTCCCTCTTGTCATTTTAAACAAATGCTAACTTACTTTTTATAACAAGTTTATTGAGATAGAATTCACATACCACAAGGTTCACCTAGAGTGCACAAGTCAGTGTTTTTTATTTTCATCACAGAGTTGTGCAGTAGTCACCACAGGCAATTGTAGGACATTTCCACCAATGTGGAAAGAAACCCCATACTAATTAGCGGTCATTTCTTATTTCCTTCTAGTCCTCCTCCCTCCGTCTTTCCTTCTCTCCTTCCTTCCTTCCCTCTCTCCCTCCCACCCTCCCTCTCTCCTTTTTCTTTCTTTCTTTCTTTCTTTCTTTCTTTCTTTCTTTCTTTCTTTCTTTCTTTCTTTCTTTCTTTCTTTCTTTCTTTCTTTTTCTTTCTTTCTTTCTTTCCTTCCTTCCTTCCTTCCTTCCTTCCTTCCTTCCTTCCTTCCTTCCTTCCTTCCTTCCTTCCTTCCTTCCTTCCTTCTTCTTTCTTTCTTTCTTTCTTTCTTTCTTTCTTTCTTTCTTTCTTTCTTTCTTTCTTTCTTTCTTTCTTTCTTTCTTTCTTTCTTTCTTTCTTTCTTTCTTTCTTTCTTTCTTTCTTTCTTTCTTTCTTTCCTGGAATTTGATCTGTGCCTTATTCCTAATTTTTTTTTTAAAGTTTGGTAAAAGCATGACCACTTCCAGAATTAGCTGACATAAAAATACTTAGACCAATCGATAAGTAAATTGTCATTTGACTGGAAACATAAGTTCTTTATGAAACCCCTTAACATATATTTACTTTTGTATATAGACTGTTATCCAAGAAAAAATGATAAGTTAAGAGTTCAGATTTATTAGATAAGACTTGACTTGTCTTTGGAAAGATGTGGGCTTTGGAAAGATGTGGAAACTCTTACTAAAGAATTTTTTTCTTACTTTTTTTCCCTAAACTTTTCTTCCTGGCTTTAACGTGGACTTACTTCTTGAGTCTCAGTCTGTCAAAATGTCCCACGTAAAGCATTGCAAAGAATAATTTTTTATTGTATCTGTTACTTAGGTACAAATTTCACTTCTTGAACTTGTGCCAGATGATTCTTCCAAAGATGTCTGTCTGTCTGTCTCTCTCTCTTTTTAATGTTTTATTTTTGAGAGAGGGAGAGAGAGTGCAGGTGGGGGAAGGGCAGAGAGAGGGGGACAGAGGATATGAAGCGGGTTCTGTGCTAACAGCAAAAAGCCCGACATAGGCTCAAACCCATGAACTGTGAGATCATGACCTGAGCTGAAACTGGATTAAACAACTGAGCCACCCAGGTGCCCATCGAAGATGTCTCTTGTCCAAGCATGATGTCTAGTTTTTTCTGGAGCAGTCTGAAGAAGTCTTAGGGGCATCTTCTCTTTCCTGGACAACTTTAATGCATCCGTGGAATCTGCCACCCTTTCTAACTCTTCCAGACTTGGCCTTGGCAATCTCTGCCATTTGGCATTCTGCTCTGAAGTTATAAGCATGTCTCTTTTTTCAGTAGGACAACCAGAGTTTATGCATGTCTTCATTACTTTCATTCCTAATTGTTGACAGGTCCATGAAGCCCCAAGTTTCACTTTTTCCCCCTAATTTCTTGGGTCATCAAAAAATTCTTTGAGTCCTTTCCTTGACCAGTGGTGTAATTTACCCCAAAGAAAAGATGTGATATTTGGTGTATTCTTAGGCAACCTGTCGTAACCGAGGAAGTTGTGATGACCGGAAAGTCTCTGGGGTAGCTGTGGATCTTCTGCAAAGAACAGGCAAACTGCTCATCTGCTTCCTGTCTCTGTGGATTTGGTCGTTCTGGACATTCCATGTTAAATGGAATCGTAGAACATGTGGTCCTTTGTGACTGATTTCTGTTGTAGCATGTATCAGTACTGCATTCCTTTCTATTGCCGAATAATATTCCATTGTATGAAAATACCATGTTTTGTTTATCTGTGTACTGGTTGATGGACATTGGGTTATTTGGCTATTCAGAACAATGCTGCTACAAACATTCATGTACACATTTTTGTGTGGATGTGAATTCATTTTATACTTCTTTTTTTCCAGTGTCTTTCTCGAGAAGCAGGTGGAAACATGAGCATTCAGTTTCTTGGCACAGTGGTAAGTATGAAAGAACTATTACTTTGTATAATCATTTAATTTACAGAGAAACAAAAGCATTCAAATAGCTTTAGCCCATGTATTTGAACTTGGCTTCATCATGGTTTTATTTTACTATTAAATGAGGTATCTTTGTATAAGAAAATGCATTCTTTAATGTGTTCATCACGTTTCCGTGATAGAATAGTTTTAGCTATTTCTTTTTAGAGAGAAAAGGTGTTTTTTTAATTATTATTTGAACTTTGTTGAGTATTTCAAGTGCTTTTTTTCTACTGAAGATTTTCTCTCTGTTTTTATTATAGAAATAAGAACATATTATTTAAGATGCTTTTAAAAATAGTGACCATGGCTTTTTTCTCTTCAGTTTTCCTTCTAGCTTTCTCTATCAGGTCCTTTTAAGTACACATTTCTAAGGGAACTGAGACATAATTTTGGATCTTGATTTTTTTCACTTAAGATCCTATTAATCATTTTCCATATTGCTAGAAAATATCAACATCATTTTACTGGAGCTGTGTTTAACATTCTGATGAGTAGATGTGACATATTTTCTTATCCATGAATCCCAATTGTTAGGTATTTAAGTTACTCCTCGTTTTTGCCATTATGAATGGTGTTCTAATGAACAACTTAATGGGTTTTGCTTTTTTGACATTTTGAATTATTTTCAAGCATGTTCAGAAATGTATGAAATATATCTCATTCTAAATAAAATCATGGCGCGCCCGTGTGGCTCAGTTGGAAAAGCATCTGACTTTGGCTCAGGTCATGATCTCATGGTTTGTGAGTTTGAGCTCCACATTGGGCTCTGTGTTGTCCGTGCAGAGCTTGCTTTGGATTCTCTCTTCCTCTCTGTCTCTCTCTGCCCCTCTCCCACTCATACTCTCCCTCTCTCTCAAAAATAAATAAGCATTAAAAAAAATTTAAGTGAATAGAATCAAAACCATGAATAATTTTATGGCTTAGTACACATTATCAGTTACCTCATATCTCTTTAGAATGCCATTCGTCATGTGTCAGCATACCACTTTGCACTCTCACTAGTAGTAGTTATGATTTTTAAAAGCATTGAGCTTTATCTATGGAAAGCAATTTACAGTTACTATTTTTACTTTTAATGTAAAAGTAACGAGCATAATAATCATATCATTAGTAGTATTAGTTATAATTTTCAAAATAATTTAACTTAAAAAAGGTAACTTATTTATTTTAATTAGCATTTCTGTTTACTCCTTATGTATTCGAATGTTTCTCCATGTATTCATTTGCTAGGTATCATTTATAATCTGTAAAATGTCTGTTCATAGTTTTGGGTACCTTGTTCAGGTTGTAAATTCACATTGGATAGTTCTGTTTGCTCTGTGAGTTTATTGAGAATATCAGAGGAGAGGCCTGTGGCGTGGATCAAAGGATAAGTGTTTTTGTAGTCATGGAGATAGGAAGGACATTACTAATAATGTGCATTTATAGTTTATATATAGAGACACAGTAAAGTTTACGTATCAAAGCATATGTAGTAGTATATGCATAGGCACTTGACTTATGTTACATAAATTTTAAGTGTAGCACCTGTGATTTATAGTTATTTTTTCTGATAAGTTATTTCATGCTTTTTTTTAATTTAAAAATTTAAATATTATTTCAGTGCATGTCCTAGGAAGTTGTATTAGGGTTCTCCAAAGAAACAGAACCAGGAGTGTGTGTGTGTGTGTGTGTGTGTGTGTGTGCGTGTGTGTGTGTGTGTAGAGAGAGGAAGAGGGGTCAAGTCCAAAACCTGCACAGTAGGCCAGGAAATGGTTGGAGTTCAAGTACAAAGACCATGTGCTTGCAGGATTCCTTCTTGCTTGGGAGGTCAGTCCTTTTTCTTCAGTTGATTGAATGTTACCCAACCAGATTATGAGGTGTAATCTGCTTTACTCAAGATCTACTGATTTAAATGTTAATCTAAAAATAACTTCATAGAAACATCTAGAATAATGTTTGGCCAAAAATCTGGATACTGTGGCCTAGCCAAGCTGACACATAAAATTCACTATCACAGAAGTATACATCCCATCTCCTAGTGTATTTTCATTATTAACAGTAGATATGCAGGCATACCTTAAGGCTGTTGTGGGTTTGGTTCCATACTACAGCAAGAAATGTTATGTCACAATACAGCGAGTCAAATGAATTTTTGGTTTCCCAGTACATATAAAAGTTATGTTTACACTATAGAATAGTCTCTTAAGTGTGCAAAGCATTATATTTTAAAAAATGCACAGGGGCGCCTGGGTGGCTCAGTTGGTTAAGCTTCCAACTTTGGCTCAGGTCATAATCTCACGGTTTGTGGGTTCAAGCTCCACGTCAGGCTCTGTGCTGACAGCTCGGAGCCTGGAACCTGCTTTGGATTCTGTGTTTCCCTCTCTCTCTGTGTATTCCCCACCCATGCTCTGTCTCTCTCTTAAAAAGAAATAAACATTAAAAAAATTTTTTAACAATAATTAAAAAACAATGCACGTAACTTAATTTTCAAACACTGTATTCCTAGGGGTTCCTGGCTGGCTCAGACAGAAGAGCTCAGACATGTGACTCTTGATGTCAGGGTTGTAAGTTTGAGCCCCATGCTGGGTGTAGAGATTACTAAAAATAAATAAATAAACTATTTAAAAATAAATAAAAATACTGTATTGCTATAAAATGCTAATCATCATCTGAGCTTTCAGTGAGTTGTAATCACTCACCGATCACAGGTTACAACAATACAGTAATAATGAAATACAGTCATAATGAAAAAGTTGAAATATTGTAAGACTTATCAAAATGTGACATGGAGACAGGAAGTGAGCAAGTGCTGTTGGAAGAATGGCACTGATAGACTCACTTGATGCGGGGTTGCTACAAACCTTCAGTTTGTAAAAAAAGAAACAGTATCTGCAGCATGCAGTAAACCAAAGCACAATAGAATGAAATACGCCTATATTCTTCCAGAAATAGAATTACACGTCTTCTCATGCAGCAATAACTCATGGGCATCTTTCCTAGAATGTATTCTGTGGAGGTCTTTCTGTACCTCAGTGTTCATGCTGGAAAGGGCACTTTTTCTGTTGCTGCTACTTGATAACTCTCCTTGCATTCTAATCGATTTCTCAGCGCTCACACATGGAACACTGAGCTGTCAACAGGCAAGACCCACAAACAAAACCAAAACATTTCTCTTGCAATTTTTTCCTATCTCGAAAATGGCTACATGAGCTGCCCCAATCCTGACCAAACCTTTCATCATCTCCTGTCTGAATTACTGCAGTCACCGGTCTTCCCACCTCTGCCTCTGGTCCTTAGACTGTTTTTAATTTAACCATTAATGTGAGACGTGTGTGTGTGTGTGTGTGTGTGTGTGTGTGTGTGTGTGTGTGTATGTGTGTTTTAGTTTATTTATTTATTTTGAGAGAGAGGGAGTGCGCACATGAGCTGGAGAGAGAGAGACGCAGAGGGAGAAAGAGAGAATCCCAAGCAGGCTCCACGCTGTCAGCCCAGAGCCTGATGCAGGACTGGATCCCACGGACCGTGAGGTCATGACCTGAGCCGAAACCAAGAGTGGGACACTTATCCAACGGAGCCACCCAGGTGCCCCATTAATGTGATCTTTTGAAATATAGATCCAGTTAGTTGGTCTTGTCACTCTTCTTCAAACATGTTGGGCACACACCTCAGGGTCTCAGCTGCCTTTCCTCTGCCAGGACTGTCTGCCCCCACATACCTGCACAGGAGATTCCCTCACTATCTTCATGTCTTTTTACACAGCAGCCACCACCTCAGGGATGGCTTCCAGGTCACACTGTGTAAAATTTTGACCACCTTTCCTCCACTTTGTTCTTTTTCTCTAGCAGTTATCACTATTTGATGTACTTTAATGTTTTACTTTTAAAAACTGGTTATGATAAGTCCCATGAGCAGAGGGCTCTGGTCTGTTCTCCCCACTCTCCACCCAGCACTCAGAACAGCACCCTAGTGAACAGTGGGCATCCAGTAAATACTTGTCGAGCGAATTCATGAGATTGACAGGCATGAGACCTAAGGATTAGGCTTAAGAAAGAAATGGGAAGAAAGCAAATACAGAAACAAATGGAGAAATGGAAAGGTGTAGGGGACTTTGGGACCTTAGAGTGAATCCCCCTTCCTCAGATCAGGAACTTGCATCAGAAAAGACAACTTGTTTTGCCCAAGGTTTCACAGCCAGTTGGTATGTAGAGCAGGCAAGCATGCTCGGGTTTTCCGCTGTGCCCAGTGCTCTTCCCATCAGCAAATGCCCTTTACCTCATTTAGTTTCATCCACTCCAGGCACCTAAAACATACGCACGTGCCCCTAAACAGCCACAACCTCCCCAAACATCTGTCCGCGTTGTTTATACAGCTTGTATGGAGAAGGAATGTCAATTTCTAGTGTAGTTTCTAAGCACTCTAAAATTCTGCATCGCCTGGGTTGGGATGGCCAGTGTCGTTTGTTTACAATGCATTTTTCTATTAGCAATAATAGACCAGGATGGAAGAGGGAAAGAAAGGGTTTAGAGATAGTGGGACTAGTAGGACAGATGCAGAGTACTTTCCAGGTGATTTCTAGCTAGGTTGTGCTGCTTCAGTCCTAATTTTCTAAAGCAGAAGCAGGTTCCAAAGCTTGCACTCCAGGAGCAAGAACATTAGCAGGTCACATGGTAAAGGGAGGACTTTCCCAATACACGTTTGTCTTTGTTTTGCCTTTGTGAGAATACCTGTGGAATTTTCCAAAGAAGTTGGCTTTTGAATATTGATAAGCATGACCTTCAGAGGTTAATTTTATGAGTTTTTTAGAAAGAGCTTAATTTTATTTATTTTTTAATGTTTATTTTTGACAGAGAAAGGAGGAGGAAGGAGAGAGAGAGAAGAGAAGAGAGGGGGAGAGAGGGAGAGACAGAAATTATGAGCAGGGGGTAAGGGCAGAGAGAGAGGGAGTCTGAAGGTCCAAAGTGGGCTCTCCACCGAGAACAGAGAGCCTGATGTGGGGCTTGAACTCACTAACGGTGAGATCACGACCTGAGTGGAAGTCAGGTGCTTCACTGACTGAACCAGGAGGTGCCCAAGTAAGAGTTTAATTTTAGACTAAGAAGTACTTTGTTGCAATGATAAACTTCAAAAATGTTACTGTTTCAACTCAGGGAAGGTACAGACTTCAAAATAATTAATTTCATTCCTTTTTTTTTTATATACACTTTGAATTTTAAAAAATACCATTTTGTTATTTTCATGTCCAGCAAAATAAATCTCATTAAAATTAGATTTTGTTAGATATATAAATATTAAATATTATATAAACTATTATATATTTCAAATATTTGTAAGTATGTGTAAAAGGACATTTGTAAAATATTTGTTGGGGTATCTGGGTGGCTCAGTCAGTTAAGCGTGTGACTTCTGCTCAGGTCGTGATCTCATGGTTAGTGAGTTCAAGCCCTGCATCAGGCTTTCTGCTGTCAGTACAGAGCCCGCTTTCAGTCCTCTGTCCCCTTCTCTCTCTGCCCCTCCCCTGCTCGCTCGCGCTCTCTCTCTCTCTCTCAAAAATAAATATTATAAAAAATATTTATAAGCTACAAAGCGTAAAGATAAAACAAATGTACACCCACCAGAGTTTTTCTGAAAACAACAAAAAAATTTTCATTATCTTGGAAGTTCACTGTGGGCTCCTTCTCAATCCTACGAGATACCCTTTCTCCCCCTTTACAGAGAACTTTTTGATTTTTATCACTCTTTTTTTTAAAGTTTTCCACATATATGCACCCCTAAATATTATACAGCTTAGTTTTGCATGCTTTTAAGCTCAAAATGCATGGGATTATATTCTGTAATCATCTATGGCATGGTTATTTGGTTCTGTGTTGTTTGTGAGGCCCACCTCGACTGTTGATCGACCCCCGGGTGGTCTCCAGTGTTTTTGCTGTAACTCAGTGCTGCTGTAAGAATTTATGTCCATGAGTGCACGTATCCTGCTTTGCACGTATGCAAAAGCTTTGTTAGGGTTGATGTACATGGAGTATGCAGTGAATGAATTCACTCTGTTCCACGTATTCACTAGTACTTGATATTATCGGACTTCTTAATTTCTGCCAGTGTCTGTCGTGTCTTCATTGTGGTTTTAATTAACATCCTGATTATTAATGAAGTAGGACATATTTTTCTGGATATATTGCTCCTTTATGTTTATTGACCATTAAGTCTATTCCTCTGTAAAGTACCGCTTAAACCTTCTGCCCATCTTTCTGTGGAGTGAGACTGTATAAGTGCATGAATTTAGTCTATTTATGTCATTTGCATTTTCAGTAATAAGGCAGAAGGATTGAGTTGGACCACATGACTAGTTCTGACTATGAGCTATGAATGGAAGTGACTGTCAAGAACAATGGAGGGTCTGAGGTTTTACCCTATTTGAAGATTAACCCATTATAGTCATGTATGCTGGTGGAAGAGGCGAGACTCCAGGGTCTGAGATGGATGGTTTATTACAACAATAACAATAGCCAGAATATCATTATTTTTGCACCATTTCCTTGAGCTCCAGTTCCCACAGGACAGTGTGATGAGGGCAGGGGGACACCTGCTTGCACAGTGGGTTGTGTGTTATAGCAGAGGAGCCTGAGTTTAGTTCAGAGAACCCCAAGTGTCTGTATGGGCTGGGAGCATGCCTTCCTTTGTTCTGAGGGAGACATTGCTATGCAAACAGCCTTGAAAAATAGTCCAGAACAAAAGACAGCCAGTGCCGTGCTCACAAGAAGTGGAGAAGCACGAGAGACCCATGGAGAATAGTCTCCTCACAGAGAGGTCCTCACTTCTGGTCAGGGAGTGACAAGAGCAAGTGTGAGCTTTCTGGGTTCTACCATGTCCACCAAGCTGTATGCTTGGTTGTTGAGTCCTAGCAGCACGCATCCCTGAGGAAGATGGGAGCTGGGCACTGTCCCCTCAGCCTTCCACGGACTAAGATTTCCGTGTTATTTCTAAAGCCTAACCTAGCTTATCCTGACTCACAGCCTTGGAACTTAAAGGACTCTCTTCTTATTCATAGAGCCCCACGCCCACTTACATAGATTCAGATTCATATAAAAGGTAGAGATTGGAGATACGGTGGATTTAGTCCACTTTAAAGCCTTTGGCTCTTCAACTTTAAAGCTAAGAGTAAGGTCTCTCCTTTCTATTACTGTTTGAACTTGATTTAAAAATTGTTAAGTAGTAGTATTTTTATGTAATGAAAGGCAAACTCTTCTGAATTAGTGAAGGGCGTTGAGAGATGAAATTTGTGCTCTATGATTCAGAGACGCAGCGTCTTTGACTTGAATGTACATACAAATTCAGACCATCCACATTTTAACCTTTGGTATCTATTAGTTTCATTAACCATCCCCAAAAAGTAGGATATAGGACAGTTGTTAGTTTCATAAGTTTTCCCTCAACAGGTTGCCACAAACGGGGTGGCTTAAAACAACAGAAATGTGTTCTCTAAGAGTTTGGGAGATGAGAAATGTGAAATCAAGGTGTAGGCAGGGCTGGCTCCTTCCAGAGGCTCTCCCAAGGGAATCAGGTTCATGGCTCTTGCGCAGCTTCTGGTAGTTGGGAAGCACTTGCTGTTTGGTGGCTTAGACCTGCATTGTTCCGGTCCCTGCTTCTGTCCTCACATGGCTGTCTACCTCGGGTCTGTGTATATTCGGTCACAGACATCTGACAGCACCAGTCATTGGATTTAGGACCCACCCTTACAGTAAGACCTCTTCTGAATTAATTACATTTGCAAAGACCCCCCCCTTACCACTGAGGTCACATTCTGAAATATCAGCTGGATGTGCCGTTTTGGATAGCAGTGTTCAACCCAGTATACACTCCATATAGACAGGCACAAAAGCGTATTTGATGTGTATGAAAAGTTGAAAACTAATTCAGGCAATGTGCCTAAAAATATATTTTATAAACAGAGCATTGTTCCTTAGGTCTAGATCTTACTAATAACTGACTTGAGTACTGCCATTTATTTTCCTGAGTATTTTCTTACCTATTATCATCACCTATATCTCACATTTAAACATGTGGGACACTGATGAAGAGTATGCCTGATTTTCAGAAGACAAAATGAGCACAGGCAGGTTAAATGACTATTCAGTGCTAATAACTGGTAGAAACAGGACACAAAACCAGGTGTCTCTAACTTTTAAGTTAAGTTGTTCACTATCACAGTTCCTTAAAAACAAATTGCTTCACGGGACGTCTGGGTGCTCAGTCAGTTAAGCATCCGACCTTTGATTTAGACTCAGGTCATGATCTCACAGTTCATGGGGTTGAGCCTCGCACTGAGTGTGATCCTGCTTGAGATTCTCTCTCCCTCTCTCCCTGTCTGTCTCTCCCTCTCTCTCTCTCTCTCTCTCTCTCTCTCTCTCTCTCCCTCCCTCCCTCCTCCCTCTCTTTCCTTCCCTCTCTCTCTGCCCCTCCCCCCTGCACTTGCTCTCTCTCAATAAACTTTAAAAAAAATTAAAAAAAAAAGCAAATTACTCAACTGTATAATCCAGTTATGGCCATAACTGCTAAGTACAACTGTGACAAAATACCTTAGACTGGGTGGTTTAAACAACACACATTTATTTTTCACAGTTCTGGAGGCTGGGAAGTTCAACATCAAGATGCTAGCAGATTCATTTCCTGGTGAGGGCCCTCTTCCTGACTTACAGGTGTCTGCCTTATTAGCTGTATTCTCACATGGCAGAGAGAGTGTTCTGGGCTTTCTTCTCTTTTATTTATTTCACTTTAATTTTTTTAAAGTTTTTATTTTCATTCCAGTTAATTAATATACAGTGTTATATTCATTTCAGGTGTACAATACAGTGACTCATCTTTTTTCCCTTTTATAAGGGACTAATCCCATCATGAGGGCCTCACTCTCCTGATACCATCCAATCCTGACTGCCTCCCAGATGCCCCCGCATCCAAGTAACATTATATTGGGGGTTGTTAGGGCTTCAACGTATGGATTTGGGGTGGGACACAAATATATAATCCATAACATACACTTACTTGGTAAGCTACGTATCCTGGAATTTTTCCAAGATATATATGCCTATTTCAAGTTGTAATCTGTCTGAGTTTTGTTTGTTTTGTTTGCATGTCTTTGGTGAAGCTGTGAGTTTGTATATACCAGACAGTATCAGCACACGAAGAAACAGAAGACGTCCAATGTTTCTCTTAACCAGAATTCCTTACTTGACTGCTTTACAGTAAGGATGAATATTTTGATACTGTTCTTAGGAATGCACAAATTACCATTTTATTCCACAGTTTTGTATTGTAATCATTGTTTACGTTTAATTTTTAAAGTGCTATTATTTTATAAGTACTATAATAGGCTGTCAAACGTATCTCACCAAGACTAATTTTTTTTTTTTTGTGAAAATAATGCACATTGTCCAAAAGCGAAAACAAGCTCAGGGTACATTGAGCAGCTTCTTCAGGGTACAGTGTGCTACTGGCACTTACCCAAGGACTCTTCAGGAACTATCAGATTGTATGTCTTTGAAGCTTAGCCAGAGATCTTAATGAAACCAAATCATGGTGAAGTTCTTAAAGCTAATTTAAATCTCAAATTGTGCATTTAAATTAAGTTTTTATTGATAATAAATATACTTTATTTCTTATTAGCCTTGAAAGCTTGAGTGATAACATCAGTAGAATAAACATGTTTTACCAAGATTTACCATTAAGAAGGCTATTAATATGACCCTTGATACACTAGCACAATTAGATTTCAAAGTAAGCGTTTACGAAGTAACAGCGATTAATGACAACCATCGAAAACAATTTTGAACTCCATCAGTTTAACTCAGGAGGGTAAACTTAATATGATAATTCATCTAGTTGAATTGTATCAGCTTAGCAGGAAAGTATGTAAATATGTGACCCTTACCTACTTTCTAAATGGATGCTGTGCTGGTAGATTTATCAGTTCCATTAAAGAACTTTGGGGAACTTTGGAATTTCAGCGATGTTCCCTTGGAGGCTGAAAACCCAACCTGATCTCATACTGGGACCATTCTGGTCTGCATATTTCTATAATTTGCCTTTGCTACTAATATGACAGCAAGACACAAATAACTGTTTCTAATAATATCAGATGGAGTTGTGGAGGACAGCATTTTAATGTAGTAAAAGACCTCCCCGTGGGGTTGTTATTGCTACTATAGAACAGCAGCTATGCGGTTGCAACTGTAGTCTCTTAATTGATTCGTTTAATTAGCAAGAGCTGAGGCTTAGGCTGTGTCTTGTCATCTGATATCATAGGATCCACAGTCTGCATTATTCATATTTATAGATGTATGAACATCATCAAAAAGTTCTACTTCTGAAAACTCACATATGGATATTGAATTTTGATAGAGTAAACTCCCATTTGTTTGAACTCCAAATAATCGGAAAATGAAAATAACTATGTTATTGTTTTTCTTAGTACTCTGGAGAAGTGAATGATGTCATACGGTTTGGGTTATTATTGTCTTCCAAAAATAAACTTCCAGGGAACTCGTTCAGTATTGTATACCTTACAAATTCGTAGGCAGTTCCTCTATTTACATCATGCCTGACTCCTCTCTAACTCCATCTGCCTTTTCTCCCTTCTGTAGCCCATCCCCTTCTCTCTACTAGTGGGGTTTCGGGAGTGAACGATGGCTTACTGGGGGGTTTTGTGTGTGCTCGTCCATGCCTGCCTCTGCCGTCACACCAAGTGCTGCTGGCTTAGGCTTTCCACTTGTGCCCACCTCCTCTTACCTGAATTGCACCCCCTGAAGTTTGCTCACCTCACCCAGCTGCGCCCCTTCCGATTTCCTTGGATGGGGGAAACTGGGGTGGAGCTGGGAAGTGTCTAGCCACAGAGACTTCACAGGGCCACTCCCGCCCCATCCAGACAGGACTCCTTCCCCACTGGGTCACGTTCTCCTTTTTCCTTATCCTTAGCCTGTCCAGCCACAGATATCAGACAGAGGCTGCAGAGCAGACATTTTATGGAGGGTTGATGAAGTCGTTCTGTTCTCTAGATGCATTTTACCATACTGTGAAAAAGTAATTCCGTAGCATTCTGTCTTGCCATTCCCCCCATACGCAAAATCTCAGCCAAAATGTCACTAAAACAAGATTTTTTGAGATGGGCTTTCAATGCAATCTCATTCTTGAACGTTGTTTTTGTGGTAACATGCTTTCTGTGTACTATGTAACCAACCATAAATAAACCTTTGAGGGGCGCCTGGGTGGCCTAGTTGGTTAAGCATCCAACTTTGGCTCAGGTCATGATCTCACGGTTTGTGGGTTCGAGCCCCGTGTTGGGCTCTGTGCTGACAGCTCAGAGCCTGGAGCCTACTTCGGATTCTGTGTCTCCCCGTCTCTCTGCCCCTGTCCTGCACGCACTCTGTCTGTCTCTCAAAAATAAATAATAACCATTAAAAAATAAAAACAAACCTTTGGGATGTAGCTAAGTTTACTTTTCTGGCCTTTTGAGATTGGCATGCTGTATATCATATGAAAGTGCAATTATTAATATCCCATGATGTGATGCCTTTTGAACAAAACTTTTAGAGAAATCATGGACTGCCTGCTGCACCATGTGCTAGGAAGTTTGCTGGATGATGTGATCTGGTTTCTGCCCTTACACTGTATATTGGCTTCAGATAAAAACAGACACACTGGTATCATGAGTATGTGGTAAGTGCTGAGATGGGTTATGTACAGGCTGATGTGGTAGCAGAAATCACATATCTGTTAGCTTTTCTTTTTTCTTTTCTTTTCTTTTCTTTTCTTTTCTTTTCTTTTCTTTTCTTTTCTTTTCTTTTCTTTTCTTTTCTTTTCTTTTCTCTTTTTTCTTTTCTCTCTTTTCTTTTCTTTTCTTTTCTTTTCTTTTCTTTTCTTTTCTTTTCTTTTCTTTTCTTTTCTTTTCTTTTCTTTTCTTTTCCTTTTCTTCTTTTTTCTATACAGAAAGCGAGATGGCATGTTCAGAAGCTGTGCTCTGTGATGATAGTAGAGAAAACAAATGGTGTAAAATAAATGAAGGTACAGAGGCTGAGGGTGTCCAGATGTTTAAGGAAGAGCAGGTTGGCTGGTGAGGGTGCCAGGCAGGGGGCAGAGGTCTGTATGGGAGGTGAAACTAGGCAGGAGCTTGATGATGCAGAGGCCTGCTAAGGCGGTTGGACTTTATTCTCTGGACTTCGAAGGATTTGAAAGAAGAGGTGTGGTTTGTTCTGATTTAAAATTTTTTGTTAATGTTTATTTTTGAGAGGCAGGGCCAGTGGGGGAGAGGCAGAGAGGGAGGGAGACACAGAATCCGAAGCAGGCTCCAGGCTCTGAGCTGTCAGCACAGAGCCTGATGCGGTGCTCAAACCTGCGGACCACGAGATCATGACCTGAGCCGGAGTCAGATGCTTAACTAACTGAGCCACCCAGGTGCTCCTATTTTGTTCTGATTTTAGAGAGAACTTGGGGGAGCACATGAAGAAGAGGGTGGGTTTGAGAGCTTCCTCTGGAGGACCCAGTGTCCAGTTATGTGTATTAGACAGAGTTGAAGATGATTCTGAGGTTTCTGGATGTGAACAATGATACAATTACCTGAGGGAGAAAAACAGGAAGAAGAGAGGAATTATATTACAGAAAAGGTGGGAGAGATAATGAATTGGATTTTTGACTGTTTTAAGTTTGAAATGCCAGGGAAACATCTCTGATACCAGGGACATTTCTGGTCTGGAGATCAGGAAAAAGGTTAAGGGTGAGCATGTAAATTGGTGCTTGGTCAACATGCAGAGGTGAGATCTGAGGCCTCCAGTAGCTGAGATTGTCCAAGGGGACGATAGAGAAGTAGAGGAAAGGCCCAGAATGGACCCCTGGGAAATGCCCACATCTAGGGAGGAGGCTCGGAGCCTCTCTAATATCATTGTTAAAATGACGTTATCTCTTGTCCAAATCATTTATATTATATGTGGCTATTAGAAGCCAATTTAGTGTAACCTCAGTCATGATTTCACAGTATCCTAGCATGTCACTAATTATTTCAGAGTATCTCAAAATCCTGCTGCCATCTGTCAGAGATCCTCAAAATAAAATTAATTTTAATGAATAACATAATGCCTTACATTTGTATGATGCTTTAGGGTTTTAGAATGCTTATTTGATTCCATTCCATTTCTGAGACAAATAAGCCATACAGCAGTTTAGACGTCGTTGTAAAAATAAGACACACAGCACTCTGAAATGTCAATTAAAAATATTTGCTATTACTGAGTTATATGTTCACAAGCAATTTCCACAAACCACTACCAGGATATTAGTGGATATTGGGATGGGCCGGGCTCATGAGTGGAGGAATGCTGCATAAACCTTGATTCCCTGAGTCTGAATCCCAGATCTCCCACTGACTAGCTTTGTGAATTTGATCAAGATACTTAACCTCTCTGGTCCTCGGTATTTTTCATCAGCAGAATATCTCCTTTGTGGAACTGGTGAGGGTTGAATAAGGAAGTGTTTGTCAAATGCCCGAAAATAATGAGTGCTTGACATACAGTGGCTCAGCTATTACTCTAGCCCTCACCCCCAACATTTAATACACTTTCCCTTTGCTTCATTTTGCTTTGCATTTTTTTTTTCCTTTTTCTTGCTTGCTTGGGGACATGTTCTCATCTGAATGTGTAATCTCCAGATGAGATTATATTTGGTGCTCAGTCCCAGAAAAATTCAGAAGAAAAATATTTCTCTTTAATTTGGAAAGTCTGGTTTTTGTTCATCTTATGGTTATGACCTCCTCTCACAGTCAATGTGTTGTCATTTAATGCCAAGTATAAAGCATGTATATGAACCTGTACCTTGTGGCAGCCAGACATTTAAGAACATCAACCTGAAGAGTAAGTATGTTTTACCAAGAACAGTCTTGACTGGGTAAATCTTGAGTTTGCAAGACAAAATACTTCTGATACAGGGAATTTTATGATGGTGCTTATGAGCTTTCTTTCTTTCTTTCTTTCTTTCTTTCTTTCTTTCTTTCTTTCTTTCTTTCTTTCTTTCTTTCTTTCTTTCTTTCTTTCTTTCTTTCTTATGTTTGTTTATTTTGAGATAGAGCATGGGGGAGGGGCACAGAGAGAGAGGATCCCAAGTAGGTTCCACACTGTTAGCATAGAGCCCGACTTGGGGCTCAGTCTTACAAACCATGAGATCATGACCTGAGCGAGAAGTCAAGAGTCAGATATTCAACCAGGGCCTTCTTTCTTATACCAGACCCCACTTTGAAGAGATATTATTTCAGGTAGCCCCTTTAAAGCCACTGTGGCATAGTGCAATATGTTGCTGATTCCGTATTTATAAATTATTTGATTGTTGCTATTTAACTTATGTAAGAATGATTTGGAAATGACATCTCTTTTCACGTAGATGCAAAGTCAGTGGTTGTCAGACTTGAGCATGTATGAGAATCACTGGGAAACCTTGCTAAAAAATGCAAATTCTCAGGCCGCTTTCTCAGCAAAGCTCTTTCTGTAGGTCTCAGGTAAGACTTAGAGATCTGCATTGATAGAAATCAGTGTAAAATACACCAGGATTAGGATTTAGAATCTATTTTGACACTTAATGGTGGAATTAGTCTCTAGTTGAGGAAATGGATACCCAACACACATTAAATTAGTGGTGTTATGAGTCAAGCATAAGAGCAGTATTCTGGATGTTTCTTATTATAATGAGAGTGTAGGATACACATTTGATAACTTGAATTGATTAGTGTATGTACTTATAACACATATATATTTTTTTAACCAGGAAGGGACAATAGGAACCACAGTATAATTAAATCTATAGTATCAACTGTATCTCTTAAGTGTTATAGCCATTAGACAGTAATCATTTTTATTTTGGGCCTAGAGTGGGGTTTTTCAACCTTGGCAGTAATGACATTTTGGACAAGAGAATTCTTTGTTGTAGGAGATTGTGCTGTGCTATATGGGACCTTTAGCAGCATCCCAGGTCTCTATCCACTAGATGCCACAGCACCTCCCCCAGTATCACAACCAGAATTGTGTCCAGACATTGCCATGTGGTCCTGGGGGTGAGAAGGGGGCAAAATCTGCCCCACCCCCACCCCCCAGCTGAGAACCACTGGCTTTAAACTACAAGCAACAGTTGGAGTTTCAGAGTTTTCTTTCCCCTTTCACCAATAAGTTTCATGTTGGAGACATGAAGTCTCTAAAGCAGATGTAATACTCCTCAGTGGCCTGAAGTTTACAATCTTACATACATCTTGACCTACTCAAATGCCTTAGGCACAGAAAATGACAACAAACTTTAGCCTCTTGTTTGATTTTTGCTTTAGTGGCATTTTTAAATTTTTTTTTTCAACATTTATTTTTTATTTTTGGGACAGAGAGAGACAGAGCATGAACGGGGGAGGGGCAGAGAGAGAGGGAGACACAGAATCGGAAACAAGCTCCAGGCCATCAGCCCAGAGCCCGACACGGGGCTCGAACTCACGGACCTTGAGATGGTGACCTGGCTGAAGTCGGACGCTCAACCGACTGCGCCACCCAGGCGCCCCATTTAGTGGCATTTTTAACTGTTAGCTGTTGGAGGTGGGTATGAGGACTGCTCCTTCATAGTCTTCCTTGTATTGGATCATAATCTAGATCTAATGAGGACAACTGTTCATGAAAGCTCTCGTCTGCATAACTGCATTCTATTTGTTTGGATCCTTTCTACCGTTTACCAAGAAGAGTTTACCAAAGATCCTCACATGCTGAGTCGACAGGGAGAGGGTACAGGTAATATTTTATCTCAGAAGCTGCTGCTCTTTGTTTGGCCTTCCATTTTGTAAAAGTCCTGTAAAACCTTCCTGGTAAGATGTGTCATATAGAGTGTGTTACAGCATCACCTCACAGTGGGCTCTGCAAAAATTTTTTGTTGTTGTTCTTTTTGGCTAGCATATAATTGCATAGCTCTTTAATGTTTTGTTGTACTTGCCCCCACGTGTGGGCGGTATATGGGCATGGTGCCCAGCAGGACATGTGAGAGGCAAATAGTATAGTCAGTATCTCAGGTATGTGTTTCTGAGAGGGGGCTTTCCCAAGCTGGCACGGGTGTGTGTATGGATGTAAATTCTCAAGCTTGTGGGGGACAGCTAAGGTAATTGCTAAGGTATCAGTGTCAATTACCCTAGGTAATTACCGTGAGGTCAGGGGACACGGGAAACTGTGAAGTGCCCTTGTTTGAAATAGAACCCCTGCCTCATTGAAGCACAGGGAAATGATTAGTTGCCTAGGTTTTAACAGTCACCCTGAATGTACACCGTGTCCCAGACCTCACCCAACCCTTTCCTGTCTCCGTTGCTCATGAAACTAGACCAAGGAGACAGTGCTCCTTGAATGCCTACAGTGTGCCCAATGCTGTACATTTGTCACCTCAGTTCCCACAACTGTTTGAAATCATCAGCAGAAACCCCTTTTGACAGGTGAGGTCATATCCACTGAGCCATCCAGGTGCCCCAACCCTCCTTTTAAGTGTTTGAACTTAGGGACCAGCCACTTAATGGGATAGAGTGTAAAAGCTTCAGGCTCCTCTGCTTCCTCATAAGTTACTTTGTATTCAGGGAAGGAATGTTCTTTTTACAAAAGGTAGTATTTATCCAAGTAATCATTCCAGATTTTAAAAATAGATTAAAATTTCAGTTTCATTTAAAGTCTTTTTTCTTGGGATGCCTATTGGTTAAGCATCCATATCTTGATTTTGGCTCAGGTCATGATCTCATAGTTGTAGGTTTGGGCCCTGAATCAGGTTCTGCTCTGGGAGTGCGGAAACTGCGTGAGATTCTCTATCTCCCTAATGCCCCTACCCTGCTTGCGCTTGCTCACTCAGTCTCTCTCAAAATACATCAATAGACTTAAAAAAAAATCTTTCAATTTGAAGGTGAGAAAAACTTTAGATGATATTGAAGGTAATTAGATTGTGGAATACATGTTAAAGTGTGTGGTAAAAAATTAATTGTCCTTATTTGAGTATTTAACCCTTCTTTTTCTACCTCCCACTGCTTTGTTCAACCAAACTATGAGCCCCCTCAAAGGATTTTAGGAATAACATGGGTACTTTTTGAAATACAGGTGCCTGGCAGTATTTCACAGTATTGCAAGTCTAGACTGGCAGTTCTGAGCCCTGGGCCATTTTGCTTCTGACAGGACACTTGGCAATGTCTGGAGACATTTTGGTTATTGCAAGTGGTGGGCTGCTACTGGAATCTAGTGGGTAGATTTCCTAAAAGTTATTGGAGGCATCACCAGGGACATTTCTAAATATCCTACAGTAAACAAGACAGCTCCTGTAAAGGAATTATCCAACCTGAAATATCAGCAGTGTCGAGGTTGAGCTGGAGTCTAGACAATAACTATGGAACAGCATGTAATTACCTGTGACCGTCTCTCCAACTGTCCTCAAAGCTCTCTACTGTTCTGCAGACTTAAGTGTCCCCTGGACAGGTAGTCTGCAGCTGCCCCATCTTTTCAGTCTTATTTGTGAATCGATGGACTTGCTGACATCTTGATCGTATTAGCAAAGAACTGGGCCCCAGACACATACATGTCACATGTATTGTTTTGCTATTTTGTCCTAATTTGATGATCCTCTCTGCATTTTGTGTCTTCACAGACTTTTGACCAACATGTCATTCCTCTAAATGAAGTTTTCTCTTAACCAGTGTCTGCAGTTATGATCCAAAGGACTTTGATATTGTTTTTTATATTGATTGTATTTAAATTTCATTTAAAAAAAAACCCAAACATCTTACATCTCAGGCTTGCCCATCAGTAGAGTTTTCTTGTTGAATCAGCTCTGTTAATGCCACAGCTGCTCAGAGTAAAAGATCAATTAGATGTTGTGGTATCAGTTTATCAATTTGTTGAAAATAAACCTATATAAATACATGCTGTGTGCTCCATGTGTGCACACAGCGTGTCTGAGCTTTCCACAAAGCCTGTATCTTCCCAACGGCGGCTCTTGTGGTTTGAAGGCAGGGTTGTGAGCGGGTGAGAGTGGGGCCCGGGTAGGAGCTTCCTGACCTCACACTTCGGCGCCCCTACACCTTGTGGCCTGCATTCTAGCCTTTGGTGGTTCTGCAGATTTGGTATTTACTTTGCGGGGTGTTCTGAAATGTACCTACAGGTTTTTAATTTATGGAGGTAATTGAGTGTTGCTGCAGAGGTTAATGCCATTGAAAGAATTTCTTAACATTTTCCATGAGAAGGGAGTGCCCCACACCACACGGGGCCACTGCAGAAGCACCAGGGGTTGTCAGGAGGCAAAAAGGAGCCAAGGGGGAAACATGGACAGGAGGAGCCTTTATTGGGGTTTGCACAGGAAAGGCAAGGTAGGGCAGTCTAAGTGACTTAGGACTGCTAGTTGGCTTTTCATTGGGCTTTGGACTTTAACAAGTGGTCTCTGGTTGTCTGATACCTGGCCCTGGGATGATTTAGGGCATGGGAAATAATGGCTTGGGTGAGTGTAGTTAGCTTGCATAGGAAAGGCATGTTCCCAGGTAAGTTCCTCCCTATCTTCAGGAGTTAGCCAGCCCTGGGAAGGGCAGTCACTCCCCAGGTCTGTAGGGTCTCAAAGATATCAAAACAGTATAAGAAGTAGGAGGGAAAACCCTCACGATTAATACACATAGAACCCAGAAATAATCACATCCAACGGAACTCACAGTAACTAAACCACAGTATGTGGTTATTAATTTGAGGTGAGGAATATTTCTTCCTGTGACCAAATCTTTAAATCTGTTCTTCAGAACACCAGGTGAATGATGGTATCAGAATAATTAGGAAGGCTGGTTAGGCAGATTATTTCAAAACTAATGTGGGTTGTCAGAGCAGAGAGAGACCTAGTGTACTTATGCTATGCTGAAATCTCACAGAATCACTTCTTTTTTTCTATTTATTTATTTATTTATTTATTTATTTATTTATTTATTTATTTATTTATTTATTTATTTATTTATTTATTTATTTTGAGATAGAGCAAGCGCGAGGGAGCACAAACAGGGGAGGGGCAGAGGGAGAGGGAGACATAATCCCAAAGCAGACCCCACACTGTCAGAACAGAGACCGATGAGGCACTTGAACCCACAAACTGTGAGATCATGACCTGAACCGAAACCAAGAGTCGGACACTTAACCGACTGAGCCCCAGAGGCACCTCTGACAGAATCGCTTCTGACTTGCAGCAGGAACACCCTTTAATGCCCACCTCATCTTCTCTGGGCCTCAGAGAACATGCTCTTCATGTTCCCACGTGGCTCTTGCAGGTGACCAACCTGCAGCTACTGAAACTATTGTCATGGAGCCAGGCTGTGGAATGATAGTCCTGCTTCCTTAGGGCGACACACAGAGAACTTTGG
This sequence comes from Felis catus, assembly GCF_018350175.1. Lineage (NCBI taxonomy): Eukaryota > Metazoa > Chordata > Mammalia > Carnivora > Felidae > Felis > Felis catus. The sequence continues at coordinate 71,583,709 of NC_058368.1, forward strand.
TTGGAATTTTGAGTGCCCCCAAATTCTTTGGTGATGCACTTTCACCAACAGTTAGTTTTAGCACTTATGTGTGGAGTTTCACACAGGCAGCTCTCGGAAGTTCCTAAGAATTTTCCATTTCTTAGGTATCCCCCCACCCGGCCCCCATAGTACATACACTCAGAAAAAATAGTTCATGGAAAGAGCCCTGAAAGATCTCATTTTAGCCCCATAAATGCTTTAAACTGATTGTGTGACCTTCCCAAACCTCTGTTTTCTTTGTTGTAAAATGAAAGGTTGGAGTTCGTGACCCCTGAGGTCTTCCCCAGCACCAGCCTGCCCTGAGAATGATTATGTTTGTCACAATATGGGGTTTGCTTTGCTATGGTAGCAAAACATCACACATGCAACTTATTATCATCGTCTTTTGATTTTCTTGGGTTTCTCAGTCTCTTCTGGGGGAGACATCGCTGGCTTATCACACAATGATACTGTGTCCTGTCACTTAATTTGGGGGGACAGCACATTGTGCTGGCACAGGCTCAGTGCTAATAATCAAGATTATATGTTCTGCTTACTGTGACTTTTTTGTGGTTTCTGGGGAAAAATGCAGATGCTTTTCAATTATTCTAAGGGAATTTTGATTAACCCCCTGGGTAGACTTCTCTGTACCACCTGCCACGGAGAAGCAAGTTTTATTGAACAGAAGGTATAGAATTGAATTGCTCATATTTGTTTTCTTTCTGGTGCCTATAGCATTATTTCAAACTAAAGCATTTTAATAAATATTTAATAAATATCTGTCTAAAATAGGTTGAAACTGTTAGAAACGAAACCTCTTTTGTTCTTCAACTTCAAATGCAAATAAGCTAATTTGACTTTTAAGTGGAATCTTCAAATTAAAGACTCACATCTTCCTTTTATGATGTAAAAAGTAGTTATTTTTGACTGGTATAGTCAGTGTCCTGCTTACAACATAATTCCAAGTATCAGCCCTTGGAAGCAATCTGTTTAATAGGTTTATTGCAATGTTGCTATTTTTGTTTTTCTTGTAGTATTTTGCGTGTTCACTACTTGTCTCTCTTGTATTGCTGTTTTTAACTTTTGCCTGTGGCCAGGAGATGCCAAGTTCTTGATTTATAGAGCATTTTCAAATGGCTGACTATAAGGCCTTTTTAAACAAAGTTTTGTTGAAGGGGGCCTGGCTGGCTCAGTCGGTGAGCGTGCAACTCTCAATCTCGGGGTTGTGAGTTTGAGCCCAATGGTGGGGGTAGAGTTTACTTAATAAAAAAAGTTTTATTGAAATGTAATTCACATTCCACACAAGTCACCCATTTAAAGCGTACAGTTCAGTGGTTTTTCGTCTGTTCACAGGGCTGTGCATCCTCTAGTCCGTTTGAGAGCATTTTCATCACCCCAAAAAGAAGCTCTTTCCCCATTAGCAGTTAACCCCCATTCTCCTTCAGCCCTGCCAGCCCCTGGCAGCCACTAATCTTCCTATTTGTGTATGTTTGCTTATTCTGGACGTTGCATATAAACAAAACATATAGTATGTGATCTTTTGTGAGTGGCTTCTTTCACTTGGCATCAAGTTTTCAGAGGGTTCATCTCTGTTGTACCATCAGTAGTTCATTCGCTTTTTGCCGAATAATTTTCCAGTGGACGGATACACTACAGTTTATCCGTTCCTCAGGATGGATGTTGTGTTGTTTCTTTTTAGCTCCTATAAATAATGCTGCTGTGAACATTCCTGTTTTTGTGTGGATATATGTCTTCATTTTTCTTGAGTGTGTATCTACAAGAGAGGTTTCTGAGTCATATGGCAACTCTATGTTTAACTTTTTGAGGAATTGCCAGGATGTTTTCCAAAGCACCTGCACCATCTTATATTCCCACCAGCAATATGTGAGTCATTTATTTTCCCCACATCCTTGCCAGCATGTCATTATCTTTTTGTTATTGAAGTGTAATTGACATACAGCATTGTTAGTTTCAGGTACTCATTATTTGTACGCACTGTGACATGATCACCACAATAGGTCTAGTTCATATCCGATGTCTGTCTTTATTTCTAGACACCTAGCGGGTGTAAAGATAGGACTCGTTTTCAAATACTCTGTGTAGGATTCCTTCTTTTCACTACAAAAGCAGAAAAAACCCAAACAGTGTATTAGTTGTGTCTTGTTTTGTTTTGTTTAAAAACAAACTTAACCCTAATGAAACAACAAAGCACATTGATTTTAATTATTGTATATTTTCTATTGCACTGTTGTCTCTTTCTTCTGCATGTAGAATGTTTTTGATATTAAAGCAAGCAAATCCTTTCATTTCCCTAGGGTTTTTTTTTTTTTTATGGTAGCACATACTGTGCAGGAAGGTCATTATATAGAGAGGAAGAAAGAGTAATCAGCATTGAAGAGAAAGTTAATGCTGCTTGTGTAATTTTTTAATAGGTATCTTGTAACATTTTGAGATATAAGCCAACTGATATTTTTTGCACATTACTGGGCAGTTTCTTCTTGTTGCCTGTGAATTGATATTTTGCTTTGGAAACTAAGATAGTGGGAAAATATCAAGCTTCAAATACTTGATTCCTTAGTCATTTAGGTAGTAATTCTCTTCTGTAGACCACCTACATGTGTTTGTAAGGGATATAATAACTGACACTGTATTTAATTAGTGCTAATACTGTGCAGAAGGAAAAACATATTAAGTATCTTTACGAGTCACTAGTTCAAAGTTAGCAGATGCCAGGAAGAAAAAGTCCTTGTCTATGCACCACTGTTATTTTGCATAACTGTGGAAGTTTGTGATTCATTCATTCATTCATTCATTCAACAAATATTTGTTGGGTGCATATTACTTGCCATACAATGTTATAGGTCCTGGGGAAATGGACCAATTGATGTAAGACAGAGTATAAACCACAAATAAGTATCCAGAAGCAACCAGCTAACGTATACAATGAGCCGATGTAGTAAGTATGGATCTTCCTCCATTGGGAATGGGGTTACATACTCATCCTCAGTTGAAAATATCATGCATGGAAAATGCATTTAATACACCTACCCTACTGAGCACTGTGGCTTAGCCTAGCATACCTTAAATGAGCCTAGAACACTTACTACATTTGGGCAAAACCATCGGACACGAAGCCTGTTCTATAATCAAGTGTTAATTTATTGAATGCTGTACTGAAAGGAAAGACAGAGTGGCCATATGGGTGCAGAAGGGTTGTCATTGTATGGCTGCTTACCCTTGTGATCATTACCCAGCGTGGCTGACTGGGAGACGTCACTGCCCCACATCACCAGAGACAATCGTGCCTCTGATTACTAGCCTGGGAAAGGTCCAAGTTCAGATCCAAAGTGTGGTTTCTCCTGAATGCATATCCACTTTCAAGGCATCATAAATTAGAAAAAATCCTATAGGGCCATCATAGGTCAGGGATCATCATATGCAACCCAAATTACCTTTCCTTAGCTTCTCATAGCAAAATGAAAGGCCTTTGAGGTCAGTTCTCAGAGTTCCCCTTTGAGTTTGGGGGCAGGGAAATTGAGTAAGGGGGATGATGAAGACTTTGGATTCTGAAGATTGTCACTTTATTCTCCCTTTTTGAAGTAAAAGCCATTTTTTAGTTTTGTGGTCTTAAGTCTCCTTCCACAAATGTAAAGATCTTGCTTCCTTTCTTGAATTTCCCTTGCATTTTATAATTATTACTTCAATTATATATTTTCCACCTGTTTGTATACAGAAAGCAATTTACTCGTTGATGGAGTTCCTGCATGTGAGGGGCAGGGAGTATATGGGAAACCTCTCTATTTTCCACTTTATTTTGCTTAAACCTAAAGAACTTCTAAAACATAAAGTCTGTTTTTTAAAAATGTAATTACAGAGTGGCGCCTGAGTGGCTCAGCCAGTTAAGCATCCAACTCTTGATCTCAGCTCAGATTATGATCTCAGCTCAGGTTATGATCTCACAGTTCATGGGATCATGCCCTGCATCAGGCTTTGCACTGGCATCACAGAGCCTGCTTGGGATTCTCTTTCCCTCTCTCTCTGCCTCTCCCCAGTTCTCTCTCTGAAAATAATAAATATTAAAAAAAATTTTTTAAATGTAATTTACAGAGTAATGATTAAAGGTACCTGTTTTAAAGTCTGGCAGACACTTATTAGCTATTTGATCTTAGCCTTATTTGCTCTCTCTAAGCCCAGTTTCCTGGTTTGTAAAATGAGAGTGATAATCCCATCTATTGTGAGAACTAAGTGAGAGAATGCATATGTGCCAGTTATTATAATTCTCAGTATAATTCACTCAATAAGTTTAACCAGCACTGTGGAAATATATTTTATACCAAGGACTAAACTTGTGTTCACCTTTATGAGACACCATCCTGGGAAATTTCTAGTTGCCATGGCGGCTTTATCCTAAGGACAACTAATTTAGATGCAGAGCCTCTAACTTGGTGTGACTTGCTGTGTTTCTTCATTCTATTATGAACATCTCTGTACCACTCTGTCTTTTCCCCTGAAATATCTAACATGTGGATGCCTCAGATAAGCTGTCCATGGGGTAGAGTGGCCTTCCTGCCACAGGCATGGGGGAGAATGGAGGTGGCCGTGGTGGAGACAGGAGGAGGACAGGGGCAGGTAAGGTGGAGGGTGGGGTGCGGGGCATGAAGGGGAAGGCAGAAACCAGATGGGATGCAGAGTCAAAGGAGAGTTTGTTTTCTTACTGGGAATGGCTCAAGCTTGTTTTTCAGGCTGAACAGAAGGAGCCAATGGAGAGGAAAACGTGTAGTTGGTGAAGCAGGGTCATAGTTGATGAAGGAAGGAGTAAAGAACAGGCCAAGGATTCAAGTGCAATGTCTGATGGCAAATAGGAAGAGCACTCCCTCTCTCCCTTTCTCCCTAGACTAGGGGGACAGAGCTACAGATTGACAAATCATGGAGAGTTAGTTGGGCAGTAGGCTGTCTAAGGAGCCCAGGGAACTTTTTTTCTTTGTGAGAGCATTCATCCATTCAGTAATAATTATTGTGTTGACATGACAAGCTTTTCTATTTCAAAAGACCAGAGTGAGCACAAATTTATTTTATCTTACACTCTTTAGGGTGAAAATTCGTATTATTTTAAAGCTATCTACCATAGGTGCTATTATATATTTATCATCTAATGTTTCTAATAATGGAAATAACAAAAAAGTGACTAAAGTATCCACATTTGACCTTGTACTAACATCATTCTTGGCTTACTCAACGTCCCTGAAGGTCAGCAAGAGATGAATCTGCCCTAGACTGGTCTTTTCCTGCATTCATCACTTAAAAAAAAAAAAGAAAGAAAGAAAGAAAGAACAGCGAGAACAAGCTATCTTTTACTTTTATAATTTTTAATCCATCATTAAAAGTACAACTTGCTTTATGATCTAAAGAAATATCTAAGTCTTTATATTAGGAACAAAAGTGAGCCTTTCAGGAAAAAGGGAGGAGAGCTTAATCTGCATTAGCCCTTTGATGTATTTCTAGATTTTAAAGAGCTTCCTGCCGTCCCCAGCCACACTGAGACAGACCCAGCCGTATGTCCAGCAATGGCCTTGTCCTTTCTCTTCTCAGCACACACTGAGCTAGAGAGCGGGCCTTTTGGGAGTGAGCTAGGCTCCTGCCATTAGTGACATACTGTTTCTTCTCCTTGTACTTCCGGGGGAAGACTCTTAAGTTAATGATCGGTTTAGAAAAATAAACTAGATCACCCTTTGCTCTTCTTTGGAACATTTCTTTAAAATGTGACTGTCACTGGTGGATTTCGGGGACTTTATTGAGTGAGAAGTGGAAGAACGCCAACTGAAATGAGGTCTATCTGTCTATAGCGATGAAGTAGGGACTGCAATAGATAAATTTGAAATTAAATTAAAAATTGAAATCCTATTGTTTGAATTCTTGCCATTTTTACTCTTGGATTTCATTTCTTATAACCTAGCTTTCAACTTTAGAGACGTTGCTGAGCCTTATATGGCAGCTTCTTAGTACTCATGTCTCCTTACGTTGTGTGGTGGAAAGTGATGGGTTAGTGCGTGTTTTTAATGCTCTTCCTATTCATGGACATTTTTGCCAGGAGGGGTGCCTTGTGCCAGCTAGTTTCATAGATGGAGGAAAGCAATCTGGGTTTCAGTTTCACAAAAGGAAAAACAAAACCTAAGAGGAAAAGGAAACAATTCGTTAGCAGTGGGCCCCTGTGCAGGGGAGGATAACCTGCCTTCAAAGATTTTTGTGTTGGGCACTGTAATATAATGTTTAATAAATAGTTTACTTCAAAGGGCCTCACAACAAGAAAATAGGCAGCTTTCCTGCCATTCTTGTTCCCTGGTTCAGTTTTACTATAAGTAGCTCATATCCGGTCCTCTGTGGTCTCGGGTGGTCGTTTGTGTTTATGACCCTAACACTGAAACGGTAAGAACTGTGGCCCTATTTTAAGTCAGTAGCAAATCCACAGTGTTCTTCAGGAACTGAGCGAGGGGCCCTCCTGAAACCCTTGACCTTTGACCCGTCTTAAGGAAAGTGCCCAGATGCTGTCAGCCGTACGCGTGGGATTATGTCCTCCCAAAATAGAAAACTACTGAGGAATAGAAAAACTCATTGACATGCACCTAAAGTTTTTGATGTATTGTGACTACTCCTGTGCTCCCATTCTAAACTTCTAAACAGTATGTATGTTCAGTATCCTTGAGATAAAAGCCTGAGGTTACAAAGATCACTGGAGATGTTTGAATTTTTCTTTTTCTTCCTGTAGATATATTTGGCATATGGAGACTTTGAGAGCCCACTGTTAATATCAGTTGCTTCCAGATATGACCAGATATCAGGTAGCCAGATGGAACTCAGAAGAAACTGATGGAACTCATAAAGCAACCATTATATATGTTTTTTTCACTATGAATTTTAACCCAGCAGTGTATTGGGTCTGGGTGGGTCCTGGCCATCTCCATTGTGAAATGGCTTCCCATGATTGTGGTGAATACCTCTGTAAAACCACCGTTGTAAACTCTTGTTAGGTATGGTTTCATTTGTGTATTTTTTTGTTGCTAACTGTTTGGTGCAGGGCTGTTCTAAGAAACATGGACTTGAGATAATTTCCCACCGGCTTACACCTCCTTCCGTTCCTGTTCCTCTCATTCTCCCTTTGTGTAGAAGCAAAGGGAAAGCATTGCGCTAAGACCCAGCAGTCAGAAAGCCTAAGGGGTGAAGAGGAGGAAACAGAGCAATTGGGTGTAGAGAAGGGGGAAACTGTCCCACCCCATTGCTTTCATGGGTGTGGAAAGGGTTTATGGATTGGGCCTGCGTTTCTACATGAGCCACACTGTTCTCTAAAGCAGTGGTAGTAGAGCCATCTTTTTCTCCCACCCTTCATATTCTTGAGTATTTACCCAGAACCAACCCACTGTGGCAGCTCTGGTGGGGAGGGGAGGTGCACTGTCAGTTCTGGTTGTCATTTCTGAGACCCATGTTGAACTTGAACACAGTTAACCATTGTAACAGCCAATGACAAATCCTCAATTCATGTGAACCAAGCATTTCTACAGTTTAGGTATCATGTGGTTGAATTTCTTTAGAGGAATCAGTTCACACCAGTGTCCAGTATGAATAACTTCTAACAGAAGTTTCTCCAAGAGAATTATATATACTCCTCTTTGACGTGGCCATCCCAACTCTAGAAATTTATCATAAGGAATTGTTTTGGTTAGATTCTTTTGCTTGCAGGAGATTCACTCAAGTTTCCTAAACTTATCACCAGGATGTGTGTAGAGAGGCCTTTGGAAAAGGCCAGTTGTCTAGGCCCCAGGGCATCCATCCAATTGTCTGGACCCAGGGTGGCTCAGATCATAATGATAAGACTGTAATTATGAGAGCTAACCTATATTGAGTGCTCGGTATGTAGGAGGCATTTCAGTTTATCTTCTCATTTAATCTTTCATGAGATAAATACTGTTACTATTCATGTTTTTGAGTTGAAGGACTTCAGATGTACAGACATTAAGTGATCTTCCCAGGGTCATGTAGCCAGAATCAGAAACAGGGGTTAACCTTGGGACTCTCTGATGGCAAAGCCCATCAAGAGTGGCTCCTGGACCCTCCTTACAGTGCACCCCCATTAACATGACTGAGTGCCTCTGCAGGGGTCTGCTTGCATCCATCTGTGGCTTTTACTTCTTCTGCAGGGTACAATTTCTGCCTGGTAACTGAGGACTACATATGGCAGATTGACGCATATCATGGCCTTGTCAGCCATTCTCCAAATCATGCTCTCCCTGGAAGCTGCCTCTCATCCTGAGAGACTAGCTCATGTCATCCTCTCTCACTTAGATGTGTAGTGGATCACTGGGTTATTGAGGTTTGTTGTCCTCTCATCCCATCAGCCAACACCATGGACAGAAGGTGGGGCATGCACTATGCTATATATACTGCCACCTAGCAGGACTTGGATGGGAAGAGAACCCAGCCTGAGGTCCATCAGGGGGACTAATTGGATGAGTTCCCAAAAGTCTATGTCTGTGATATTCATCACAGTGTTGTTTATGTTAGCAAAATAATTGGAAACTACCAGCCTGTCGATCAACAGGGGTTTGATTAAAGAAATCATGGCATTCCATATGGTAGAATATTAATATTCAGCCATAAAAAGTAGGATTAGGTCAGTGTTTATTCACATGGAAAGATGCAATGTGAACTACGCTGACATGAAAAAATAAGGTTAAAGTGACGTATATAGGATCCTGTTTTGTTTTAAAAGCACAGACTTGGATGGTGGAATTCAGGAATATTAATAGTTGTGTAACTTGAACAGAATCTTCTTCATGCCTTTCTGTTAACATCTGTTTGTGTGATAATGAACACCTATCGCGTATATATTCAGCAGCATATTTGCAAAACATATCAAGGTATAGAAGTTGTACTGATTAAAAGCTGAAATGAATAGTATTGATTATTGAGAAAGAAAATAAAGTAAGACCTAGGGGCTACGAACTATAGTTACCTCTACCTGTATCACACAACAAATTAAGGGCATAAGGGGGAACGTAATAGCGTCATTATTACCAAGGAGCTAAAATGAGAAAAGTGCATTTCTTTAATAGAGTAACACTCCAGATTTCTGGAACTGTCTTACCATGGAGATGTTTTTTGTTTGTTTGTTTTGTTTTTTGTTTTTTGTTTTTTTTTAACCTAGAATAACTGGAAAGAGACTTGAGAATCAATGAAAGGGTGTCATTAAGTTCATGACTTTAAGTTTATTAACTCTTAATTTACATAGAATTCTAAGAATTAGCTCATTCTAATCATTTACAGCTGATTCTAAGAATTAGTTGATCTCTATGTGCCTGGGTCTGTGTGTGTGTTAGTTTAGGCCAGTTTTGCCAAGCAGTGTGAATGGTAGTCCTTTAAAAAAAAAAATTCTATTTCATATAATTTGGGAAATGGTAGGTTAAATTAAACAATTTTGTAAGGGAACCTCGACTCCCAGTGTGGGGCTCGAACTCACTGACCCCAGGATCCAGAGTACACAAGGTGTACCAACAGAGCCAGCCAGGTGCCCCTAAACAATGTGGTTTTTATTTTTATTTTTTAACAATGTCTTTTACTTCAGGACTTCTTAGTCTTTATTAGATTTATATTCATTTTGAATCTCTGAGAGGGAATATGGAATGCAGTAGTATTTCTCAAACTTATTTTTATCACTGAATCCTTTTTTTCATTGAGTATGTGTTAACCTTTCCCAGAACTTGTATTGTAGACTAACATAGGAGATGCTGCCTTGAGATCTTTTATTTTTTTATTTTTTGTTTATTTTTATTTATTTATTTTTAAGTAATCTCTACCCTACAACATGGGGCTCAAACTCACAGCCCTGAGATTAAAAGTTTCATGCCCTTCCAACTGAGCCAGCCAGGTGCCCGATGCCTTGGGACCTTTTAAACTAGGAATTAGAAGATAGCAAGATGTGCAGAGGACTGAGAAACAGAAATAATACCTGAGTTGCCAATGACTTGGAAAAAGAACCCCCTCCAAAAAAAAAAAATCCCCTACAAAACTATAATCTTACAGGAAGGATAGTAGCATGTGATTTATAGGGACCTGTCTCAATTAGAATAGGCTAAATTATGTTCTCTATTTTATCTCTATAAGTAGGAATTATATAGTACATTTTACAAAGGTGACCCCACCCAAGTGTTTCAAATACATAGGTACTTTCGAAATAGTTACTATTTTTTTAAAAAAACATATTGATTTACTTAATTTTATAGATTTAAAAAATATTTTTACAAAGCAATAACCCTCTGACTTGAGGTTTTGAAAAATATTCTGTAAGGGCTCTCCCTGGGAGATTCACAGTGCATACTGGCATTTTAAAGCTGTTGAGCAGTGCTGTAGTGAAGAAACCTGCTTCCCAATTTCCCCAAATCTGTTCCCCATCTTTTTCCCCCCATATTCCTTATTAACAAGCCCTAAAAGTAGTGCTCCTTCGAATACCTTTGGGAGGCACTGCCCCGGAGTGGTAAACTGCAGCCCACCATTCCCTTTTGTAAATAAAGTTTTATCCGAACACCGCCACACCCGTTCGATTCTGTATTTTCTGTGGCTGCTTTCATGGTGCCGAGGCAGAGCTGAGTAGTTGTGACAGACATATGACCTGCAAAGCCCAAAAGATTTACTATCTGCTCTTTGTAGGAAAAGTGTGTCCACCTCTGCCTGGACAATCAGTTGTAGGTAGTTGTGTGTGCACACTAATTTTATCTTCTGCTTTTTTGTTCTCTAGCACATGCATACAGGTATATGTATGTTGTGCATATAGGTGTGTACCCTAAAATATCATAAAATGTCAAGGGATTCAAGTAACATTGTTAACCAGAGTGGATAGAAATGCCACCCAAACTTGTTCGTTATATTTACTGTGTCAAGAACAAAATGCACTGGAGAATTGAGAAGAAAGATACTTTTATTCAGGCTATTGCAAGAGGGAGAATGCTCATTAATGAGGAATGTCTTAAAAGGAAGGGTTCGGGTCCATCGAAGCAGGTACACAAGGGAGTCATCGTCAGTCTAATGGGGCTTATGGAGGAGGAGTGGACAGTAAGTCTTGTCTAAGTCATGGGGGGAGAGTGGCTCTCTGCCTTTAGCCACTTACCAGATGGAAGAGAGTGGAGGTTCTGTGACCGTTTCTGCACAGCACTTGGAAGATTCAACATTGTCAGTTGTCAGTAAGTCAGTATTGTTAAATACCTACTCATACATAGTTCTGGCACTAACGTGTGGTTGTTTTCTCAGGTTCTACCCAGGGCCACCCTCGAGCGCTTCCTGTATGTTGCCTTGCATTACTTCTCTTGCCCGTATCCTAATCCTAATATAGTTTATGATGAGTCATTGTTATTGAAAGAGATGGCAGTAATGAAGACTGCTACTCTGCATTAAAGTAAATCTACACGGTCACCGTATTTTATTTTATTTTATTTTATTTTATTTTATTTTATTTTAATGTTTATTTTTGAGAGAGAGAAAGGGAGAGGGAGAGAATGAGCAGAGGAAGGGGCACAGAGAGAGGGAGCCACAGAATCCAAAGCAGGCTCCAAGATCTGAGCTGTCAGCACAGAGCTCAACGTGGGGCTCGAACTCATGAATCACGACATCATGACCTGAGCCGAAGTCAGACTCCCAACTGAACACCCCACGTTCACCATATTTTAAAAGGAAAGTGAGTGATTATGGAGCAGTGTAACTGGATTGGTTACATGCCAGTTTGCTATTGATACGTTACTCTGTGGGATATCGTTTTTTCCGTCTGTAAAATCTTCGTAATAGAAATGATTGCCATAGGCCTAATTTACTTTTCAAATCAATTACAGGTTACAACACAGATCCCATTCAAGACATCAAGGCAGAATGTGACCCTCACACTTTGAAGGGAGATTAGTTCCTTTTATGACATGTCCAATTTGATAAATCCTTTTGAATGAAATGATAAGAGCCAACATCTGATACTATGAACTGGGCACTCTTCTAAACATTTTTAAGTTTTAAGTTTTATTTAAATTGAGGTATTCTTTACAGACCACAGTCGGCCATGTGGGTTGCGATCCAGTGATTGGTAGCAAATGGACTCTTGCAGCCACCACTACAGTTCGCTGTTAGAACATTCCAGCACCCCAGAAGTTCCTTTCTGCCTGCATGCAGCCAATCCCTGTCTCCCCCGCCAGCCCCAGGCAACCACTAGAAACACTTTATGTGTGTTACTACTTTGCTCCTCACAGCATCCTTCAAGACAGGTTACTCTCATCATCTCTGTTTTCCTGGTGAATACAGTCTCCAGCATCATGAGAAATACTTCCTTTTGTGATGGGTCTTCTGTGTGTGCTTGTTACGATCGTGCCAAGCATTTCTGACAATCAGATATGGTGAAGTCTAGAGGAAAGAAATGTATGAGACTACATGGTAAACATGCCATTAGATGCCATCTGAGAGGTCATGTTTTCCAATCATCTTGAAGTGCCGTTGGTGCTGCTGTGTGTGTGCATGCACGCGCACGCCTTCTCCATCAGTTTGTGACTTTCATTAGAATGAATTAAGGTCACATGACTCTATATCCATTTCTGCTTTTGAAAAAGCAGACAGCTATTCACGGCAGCAAGACACAGACCCAAGCTTGGTTCTGATGCCCCTAGTCACAGGCAAAAATGTCAAGGGTAATTTACCCAAATAGGAGAAAAAATCAAGACGAAGAGAAAGTACTGACTCACTGCAGACAGCTGCAGAATGTTGCCCTTGGGATAGAGGTTAACTCAGTTGTGAAATAATGGCCAAAGCTCACACTCCTAATAACTTTTTCTTAGCCCTCGAGAAAGCTCCTCCATTTAATGTGAGAACACTTGGCAGAAGGTCTGCAGTTGAGTGGCTGGCTCAGCAGGAGGCCCGGATTGAAAGCTCTCCGTTTGTACAAACTCATTTGCATTTGTAACGCTTTTATTTTAAATCTTCCCTAAATGTAAATATTTTGGTGTCCTTTTCTCTATTTTTTAAAATAGAGTTTAGGTAAGATGAACCTAAATAAGCGTGAATCAAGTAGCTTCTCATACGCCCCAAAAGAACAAGTGGGAATGGTAGATAACTCTCAAGAGTGATGCTGAATTCTACTCCATAAAGAACCTGGTGAACGTCAATTGGAGGGCCCATTTCAGAAGTATATTGGAATACAGGGGAAGAGTTACTTAGGAAAGGTTCATTTGCACCTTTTGGAGGTGGTCCAATAGGTTTGATAGGTTTCTTGAAGAAGTCAGCAGAAGGGTGTTTGCTGTCTCCCACAGTTGAGTGCACGGATGTAGGGGGCCCAGGACCAGCCTACCTCAACCGCCAGTGGCACTCCTGGCATTCTCAGACCTCCAGAGGTGTCATGGATGTGAGCTGTCCACCCTGCTGCACTGCCAACCAGTGCCTGTCCAGAGGAGGAACAGTAGAAGTGTTCCCTTTAGTCTCCAAGATTGCAATAGATTCTCTGAACGTGAGCCCTTCCAGAGCCTTCCTGGGTGTGTCTGAGCGCCATGCTGAGAGGAGAACCAGCCTAGTCTAAGGAAGCTCGGTTCTTCTTTTTTTTTTTTTTAATGTTTATTTATTTACTTTGAGAGAGGGAGCATGTGAGTGGGTGGGAGAGGCAGAGAGAGAGAGAGAGGGAGAGAGAGAATCCCAAGCAGGCTCCATGCTGTCAGCGCAGAGCCTGATGCGGGGCCTGATTTCATGACTCCTGAGATGATGACCTGAGCCGAAACCAAGAGTTGGACGCTTAACTAACTCAGCCACCCAGGCACCCCAGGAAGCTTGATTCTTAAGGCTGGCGCTGGCCTTGATCAGACTCTGCCACATGCCCAGTTTTCTCACAATCACAGCGTGATTTGAGAAAACTCACTTGGGGTCAGTTTTGGATCTATAGAACCAAACGAAATAAAGACTGAAGTATTGGTCATCCATACACCTGCAGATCCTAACCTTCTTGGCATGTGAGCATTGCTTGAATATTGGAAAATGTTAACTAACATTCTGCCATCTTTCAGGAAATCTGATGCATTTCAGTCCAGCATCTGATGACTGTTATTCTCTTCCTCTCCCTACCCACCACTCACTTGCCATCTGCTTCTCTTCAATGTGGACTTTAAAATGAGAGTCAAATCTCTGTCATTCACATGTAGAGAGCAGTGGTAGATAAGAGAGCAAACATTTATATTTTTTGAAAATGGAGGAGTGGATAATATGGTGTGTTGCCTAACTGTCCAGCATGCCATCGTTCTTCCAGAACATTGTCTCTGGATAGGACTGCGTTCACCTTTGGCTTTCCCATGACATGGGTAGGTCATGGATACTAACCTAAGCAGCCTTGACTTTGGATTGGAAATTCCTTCAACACATTACAACATTACAAATACTTCTAGCTTTATCTACTGTTGAACGCTTTTGCTTGGCCAGCTGACTTCCTAATAGTCCTGTTGCAGTCTTGTTCTTTCCTACCTCTTCTACATCTTGATTCCTAGCATACTTTTCCAAGGAAGCTCACTGCTTCCTCTGCCCTTCTTCAGAATTCTTTTACTCCAAGACTTCTCTCCAGTCTTACCTTCTCCACAAGTCCTCTGACTACCTTAGGCCCTCCCTCTGAAATTCTACAGTATTTCATTTTCTCAACACGGACACTCAGAGAAATTTGCTTGTTTGGAGTCCCTCAGCTAGGGACAGTCTACCTCCGCCCACCACCAGCAGACATTTGGCAATGAATGGAGATATTTTCAGCTGTGACAACTGGAAAGGGGACTACAACATCTAGTGGCTAGAGGCCAGGGATGCTGCATTGAGAAACGTGACCTTCAGTGATTCAGCCTAGATGATGTAATAAGAATCCTTGGTTCTTGTAGGACTTGAAGAGTACATCCTGGATATACTTGAGTGTATTTGGTGGCGAGGCTTACTACTTCACAAGGCCACCTATTGTATTGTTGGAGAGCTCTGTTGGAAATTGTTTCCTTATGTTGGATTGAACTCTGCCTCCCTGTGCAGGTCTTCTGTGGCTGGGCAATAAATCGATTCCTTTCCCTACATGGAGGTGTTTATAGAGAGCTCCCTTGTGAGTCCTTGCAGCTCTCCCACCCCTCGCTGGTTTCCACATTATGCTTGGGCCCACGACTCACCTCTATACGTGTGTTCCTCACATGTCATGGTAAACTTCCTGACGGCAGACGCAGTGTCTTACTCTCTTTGCTTTGTAGCCCTGCCGCTAGTACAGTTAATTTAATCTTGTCCTAGAAAATGCTGCCTCGGAAACGACCAACCCCATAGAGATGATTCCCCTGCTGGCAGTGAGGATCAGTCGGCTGCAAACCCTAATCCTGGCACAACATTATTGTTCCTTATCTTTTGTGTAGGGTATTTGTAGGATCATTACCTTTAAGGTGGAGTTTGTTGTTTGTTTGTTTTTGTTTTTTAGTTTGTAAAGGCGGTGAGAAAGATAATTATTTCTAAAGCAGGTAGAGAGCTCAGCATTATGGACAGTGTATTTGCTTCCCACTTACAACTATACAAGTAAAGAAAATTCCTTGTATTGCGACGCTGTCCAGTTTGTTGGGTTAATCTGGGAGAGCGTATCAGTGACCTGGAATCGTGCCAACTTCCAATTAGCACTCTGTGTAGCCACTGATGTCACTTTAAAAGTAATTACTGCACGGGGGGGAGAAAAAGGTAATTACTGCAGATTTTCTCATCCACCCTGAACGTAGCATATGCGTTTCTAATCCTGTACGTTATTATTCTCATCAAAAAGGAAAATTTTCTTTCGGTTTTTATAATTTAAAAAGTTTTAAACCTATCTTGATATAATTTAAGACTTCTAGAAAGAATGCAAAAATAGTACAATTATGAATGTCCATATAATTTCACTGATTCCCCAAATGTTAACGTTTTGTATAACATGTTACTATGTATAACATTTGTTGCGGTGGCTTTATTGTGTGTCATCCCACACCCCCATGATTGTTTTTCTGAACGATTTTAGTTAAGTTGCTAGCAACTTATTTTAAAGTCAGGACAGCATTCCCTTATATAACCACAGTGCAGGAAGTTAACATTGGCACAGTAATATTATCTAGTCTAAAAGCCTTTAAAGTTTCGCTGGTTTTCCTACTTATGTCTTTTATAGCAAAAGAAAATAATTTTTTTTTCTGGTTGGGGCTCTAATTCAGAAACACACATTGCATTTACTTTTCATGTCCTTTTACTTTGCTTCATTCGAAAAGAGTTCCTTGGTCTTTGTCTTATGTGACCTTTACATTTTTTTAAGATAGGTCTTTTATTTTGTCAGATGGGTCTCAATTTAGGTTTGTCTGGTGTTTTCTCATAATCAGATGAATTTATACATTTTTGGAATGTATACCAAAGTGTGGCATACCACCGAAGTGTGTTGTGCCCTCAGTACATCCTAGGGAGAGAGGCACATGTCCCATCACTGGTGATATTACTTTGATTACTTGGTTAAGGTGGGATTTGTCCAGTTTCTCTGCATTAAACTTACTACTTTTCCTTTTTCTAGTTGTCTGGTAAAGGAAATTGACACTTAAACTGGTCATTTCGACACAGCATGGTAGGTATGACAGACAGCCAGGGTACCATGGGAGCCATGGAATCCCCTGACGTGATGACACCTCAGCGGTGACTTAGGGAATGATTGTTGAATCAGCCAGCCACAGGAATCTGAGGAGGATATTCTAGAAGGCTACAATACCATGAACACAGCCATAGAGCCATGAAATAGCATGGTATGTTAAGGAAACTGCAGTGGTTGGCATCTTGAGTTCTGAGATTGAGTTCTCCAATCATGGAATCCTCAGATGGAAATCTGAGTGCGTGAGGTCTCATGGGAAGCTGGAAGTGAAGGTCCTGCTCTCTCTCAGGAATTGTGGGGTCTTTTTTTGTCTCTGAATTCTACAGTCCTCTCTTCCCTAATTCACAGAGCCAAAAGTAGCAGAAATGTGGGCATTAGAGGGAAAATCACAGTATTTGATAGTTGTACAAGTTACATCATCAGTGGGATGCAATTTATTCTATTCCACTGGAAATTGATTTCTTTTTCAGAGAAGGTAATTATCTTTGCAAAAAGCTCATGTCACTTTTTTGTCTCATCTTTTCCAGCATAAAAATTATTGAAAATAAAAATGGGAAAAATGATGCAAATAAAACAAAAATCAACCTGAATCTGGCTTTGCAATATATAGCCGAGAAGCCTGCTACTCTTTGGCTTGAGTAAGAAGTTAAAATTGTGGAGTGGTGAATGGGTGTAGCCTCTCTATGCTCTTTGACACTCAGCCAATTTGAAATTTTTATTTTTGTGGCAAATGTTGCTAACTTACCCAAGTATGAGGTAGCAAATACATTTGGACTGCCCAGGACTTTTCCAGGCTCCTGTCAAGAAACTGCTATAATTCTCCAAGAGTCTCCAAATTAAATTCGTGTCAAGACATCCCCTTTGTTCTAGAAGTGAGGTCATCTTTGGAAAGTGGACATTAGCGATGCTGTGAGTGAGAAAAGGATTATGAACCTCTGTCTGAGCTTTAATGATGTCTGGGCAAAAATACATGTTCAGAAGAATTCCTTGAGGTTTTCAAGACCCTATAAATTTCTAAGAGAAATTACTAGTTCTGAGGCTCAGAGAATTTCATTCTTCAGCATTGGAACTTTTCATAACTACCTGCTTTTTGCCTCCTCTTGCTCGGGTAGAGGTATGCAGAGCTTGGCCAAAATGATCATAGATTCTTTTTACTTTTCATCCACAATTTTGACTATCTTCTGTGTACCAGACACTATGATCCGTAACTAATGGAGGTCATCACATCGATGTGTGTATCAGTGCCAGCCCCAAATCAGGTAGCATAATCCAGTATTTCTAACTAAAGAGCCTTAATGTGAATGCTTTACTACATTCATGTGGCTAACCGTATTCTTTTAATTGAGTCAAAATTTATGTAACATAAAATTTGCCATTAATTATTTTTAAATATACTGTTCTGTGGCATTTAGTACATTTGCAGGGCTGTGGCCTCTCTCTAGTTCCAACGCAAAAAGCAACTCTGTACCTCTTAGCCATCACTCATACCCCTCTCTCCCCAGCCCTCAGCAGCCACTAGTCAGCTCTCTGCGCCTGGATTTTCCTGTTCTTATGTTTTGTATAATTGGAATCATAGATTATATAACTTTTTGTGATTGGCCTCCTTCACTTAGCATAATATTTTTTTGTGGTTCACCTGTTGTAGCAAGTGTCAGTTTCCTGTTTTTTGTTCCTTTTTATGGTTGAATAGTATTCTACTACCAAGTGTATTCTTTTAAAAAAATGTTTATTTTTGAGGCAGAGAGAGAACACAAGAGGGGAGAGAGGGAGGTGTGAGGGAGAGAGAGAATCCCAAGCAGACTCTGTGCTGTCAACACAGAGCCCAATGCAGGGCTCAATCCCATAAATCATGAGATCATGACCTGAGCTGAAGTCAATAGTTGGACACTTAACCAACTGAGCCACCCAGGCCCCTCTACCAAGTGTATTCTTTAAGTATGTTTAAAAATCAACTCCTCCCATTGAACTGTTTTGAAGTGATATTTCTAGAATACAAGCAGTTTAAAGACTCAGCAGTATTATGTTAGCAGATTTTTTTATAGTAGAGAAAGATTTTGTATTCTGCCCTCAAACCTTGTCCAATTTTAAAAAATATTTCTTTATTTATTTTGACAGAGAAAGAATGTGAGTGGGAGAGGGGCAAAGATAGAGGGAGAGAGAGAATCCTAAGCAGGCTCCATACTATCAGCACAAAGTCCAACACGGGACTCCATCCCACGAACCGTGAGATCATGACCTGAGCCAAAATCAAGAGTTGGATGCTTAACTGATGGAGCCACCTTGGCGACCCCTTTACCCATTTTGTTTTTGAACAAGGTACTGACTCAGTTCTCTGGTTCTGAGAGCTTGGCAATGACAGCAGACAAGATTTGTATCAGCCTGGAGGGCAAAATCACTGCTGTCAGTTGATACTGTGGTGGAAAACTATGAGTTGGGTTGACAGGTGGAGGCCTTTCCACCTGTTACAGGTAGAAATCACAGGTGTGCAATCCATGCCTAGGACACTGTTTCCTTCCATTGCTTAGCATGGAACTGCTTTACCTTTTCTAAAATACCAACAGCCTTTGCTGTTCCTAAAAATAGGCCTAGAAACTAAGATTTTTTCCTTTGTCAGCAACAGTGTTCCCATACTGAGCTTATTGACCTGGGAGATAGTTTCATTCCACTGGAGTTTTGGGCAGTGAGAATGGCATATCAGTCTGTTCCCCAGGAGATATTAGTGAAATATTTGTGATTCCGATATTGATGGCTTTTAATGTTTGAGAAACTCTTTCTACTTTTTTCCTCTGGACCAGGAGTCACTGTTTCTAGGCCACGTGGCTTCCTCCTCCCCTTCTGGTACCATTGACCTCTTTTATTTGGCAGGGTAACAGGCAAGCCTGTAGGGTGTCTCGAGACAGACGTTTATGTTGGGATGAACAATACTTTGGTAAAGTTAGTTTCAGCCTTTCGTGTCATGCCTTCTCATGATAAAGAGCATGGGTTGCTGCTGTTTCCAAGATGGACTGATGCTCATTGCGACAAGCACTTCTCCACAGAGCACTTGGCCACAAAGGAGCATATCTGTCCCATCATCTTGAGTGGCAAAAATAAGACCAGGGCTCATGTGAACTTTGACAGACTTCCTTATAGAAATAAATCTTAAATATATTTGATATTAAAAATAAAACTTTTTCTCTCACAGAGGACAGTTTTCAAAATGACACAGAAGAAGCCAAGGAAAACAATATTTTATGTTTTTGGTTCATAGGCTATGTGAGACTTTTCTGGAGGTGCTAGTATTTAATTGTCCCTAACTTAAGAGTCTATAGAGTTTGAAGGAATAGTCAATTAAATCATGCTTCTGCCATTGGGGGAGAATGAATAACAGATTTTTTTTTTTTTTTAAGATGGACAATATTTGAATCCCATCCTCAAATCCCTCTGGCTCTGAACATAATTGAAGTAAGAAATTTGGCAAGAATGGAGTCCCACTGTCCAGGAAAAGAGCTAAAACAATTCTAGTTCAACTCCTTTTCTCCTGGGACCATATTCAGATTGAGGCAATTAGTTTTAAAATGAATGGAGTTTCCAGATTCTCCACATTCTAACAAGATTGTAGAAAGGTTGAAAGTCACATAGAAGTCAAACTGGTTGAGTGTATAATTTCCTCTTGCAGATGCCAGACCAAAGGCAGTAGTGATCTAGTACTTATATTTGCTGTCATTTATTGAGACTAGAATTCTCCTTGGGATATATTATAATTTCTTTAATATTAAAGTTTCTTTTCGAGGGATTTGTACTTAATAAGTTTTGTGTAATAACATATGCATTCCATTTGAAGTTACCTTGCCAACTTTTCTAGGACTTTTTTTTTAGCCTCCCCATAGTTTTTAATAAACCAAGAGATCAAATGAATACTCCCCCAGTTGCCCAGATATTGGGTGGTTATAGCTGGTTTCAGCCTATCTATAATCTGTAAACATTTAAAGAGAACCCCTTTTGAGAAGATACTTTGAGCCCAGAGGTATTCTCCAACCTCAGAAGGTCACTTACAGAACCAGAGAAACCTTCAGTCTGTATTAACATGTTTCTTTCTCTAATCTCACCCTTCAAATGATGTGTATGATCTCATTCAGGGGCAGCAACATTGGGGTCAAAGAAGAACTAACAAGAGAGTAACTGTTGACACCAGAAAACTCCCCAAACTTAGCAAAGCTGGAAAGTTTCGAGGTAGCTAGAAGGTTTTGAAAGCTATTTTTAGTACACATAGCATAAAATATATTGTGAAGAAGTTCACCTAAAGACTCTTACCCACGTACATCTATGTAAATTCCAACATATGTTTACTCACAAAAACTTCTTGAGACAGTAGACAAAGTCAGCCATCATCCCAGACTGTTTTTCTTGCTGTTGAAATTTGCAAGAGGTATTAAACATATTTAGTAAGCCTGGGTAGAATAAAAGTATTCTATTGAATGTTGATAACTCTAAAGACATGTCTATGTTAATTAAACCAACAAACTTAAACTAGTTTTAATACTGAATAATTTCCCTGATTACCCATCCAGAGGTAGAAAAATATGACATCCTAGAGAAGATGGAGGTAGAAAATCCACATCACAAAGGTACAGAGTAAGTATCCAGCTTTTCTTCAAGGAGTTTTGGGGGTATATCTGCCTCCTATCAGAGGTCTAGAGTGATTACTTTCATTTTTTTCCCTTTCCTTAAGTGCAAGACAATCCTGTTTCTAATGTCCTGAATTGTATGCACCTAGAAGTATTTTGAGATGAATAGGGGAGGTTTGAATTGCTTCTCAAACCACATTTCTGGTATTGTAGAGATCACCAAGACAGTACATTTGTTTGTAATTCCCCAAAGAACTAGATTGCAGCTTGAATATCAAGGGACTGACCTGCTCATCTAATTAAGTTTTCTTCAATTTGCTTCTTTATATCAGGGAGAAGACTTGCATTCCACCTAAAATTAGAATTAAAAGATTTCTGTGTTCTAGAACTTCAGGGTTTAATGCATTACATCTTTTAAAAGTCTATATAAAGTGTTTTAAAAAGGACTTTGGGTGCTCTCTTTCCTGAAAGCATAATTCAGTCTTGGCTTTTATCAGCCCCCAAACATCGGTTTCCAGCTGATCATTTGTAGTAAGGCCTAGAAGAAATTTCGTCATCTGTTTCCTCTGTGAAGCGGGTTGTAAATGGCCACGAATCTTTCTAATTCCTTCCTAAGTTTGGCAAGATCTTCTGAAAGTGGAGGTCAAAAGAGCTTTATAACTTAAAAAATCTATTGCTGTCCAGGGGACATGAATTCTTTGCACTGGGGGTCCAGGATATATCTGCAGAGAACATTGTGTATGAAGGCCTGCGGCTGGCAGGGCCTGATCTCAGGGCTCTGGAAAGTAGAAGGAATTGTAAGAGAAAGATGAGCTAGTCTGCTGGCCATTCAGGTGCTTCTGCTGAATTCACTACCTGACCTTTATTGTTTACTTGAGGAGCCTGTGTAATACCCTCGGTGCTCTGGGGTGCCTGGGTGACTCAGTCAGTTGAGCCTCCAACTCTTGATTTTGGGTCAGGTCATGATCCCAGGGCTGTGGGATCAAGCCGTGTATTGGGCTCCACTCTGAGCACGGAGCCTACTTAAGATTCTCCCTCTCTCTCTCCCTCCCCACCCCGTCCCTCTCCCCCACATGCACACACGCTCTCTAAAATAAAAAAATTAAGTTAAAATTAAAAAAAACATTACAATATAGAAGGTTGTCCAATTCAAAGGATCCATCATCTGGCCGTTAAGTAGAATCTTATTTTAATCTCAATAACAACTCAAACCAATAAGCCTTTTTATAACTTAATCATGGACACCCCTCAGAGCTGTCCCCTCAGGAGAGTATAAGAAATGGAGCCCTCACAAGTCCAGAAGTTCACTCCCAGGGTTAGCCTTGGAAAGCAGACTTCATTGTCACAGGCGGTAGGAATAGTATAGCCTAAACAGTGTCCCTGGCTTCCCAAGAGAATGTGAGACACCTCAGTCACAGATCTGCTAAGCTGTCACACTGAGCAGGTACTACTGGATTGGGACTTTACCAGCTCTAACAAGACAACAAAGGCTGAGATGACAAAGGTCCTCTCTTATCCAGGACCCCTTATGACGAACTCGTCTGTGAGCTTGCACGGTTGGAGAAAGAGAATGCTGACACCAGTCACAACTCCAAATTGTTACTTGTACTCTGACTGACGGGCTATAAATCAGAGGTTTCTGTGACTTCCTTTCTCTCTTTTTTTTTTTTAAGTTTGTTTATTTTTAAGAGAGAGGGGGTATGCACATGAGCAGGGGAGGGGCAGAAAGAGAGAGAGAGAGAGAGAGAGAGAGAGAGAGAGAGAGAGAGAGAGAGAATCCTGAGCAGGCTCTGTGCCATTAGCACAGAGCCTGACATGGGGCTCGATCCCACAAACTGAGATCATGACCTGAGCCAAAATCAAGAGTCAGGCACTTAACTGACTGAGCCACCCAGGCACCCCATACTCATAACTTCTTAGGTTTATCAGTGATTATCATATATGAAGAAAGACTATGTCACTCAGAAGATTTTTCTACCCAGAGCAAGAGTCAAAGAAGCATTCTTTAGGGGCTCCTGGATGGCTCAGTCGGTTAAGCGTCCGACTTTGGCTCAGGTCATGATCTCATAGTTTGTGAGTTCAAGCCCCGTATCAGGCTTCGTGCTGACAGCTCAGAGCCTGGAGCCTGTTTCGGATTCTGTGTCTCCCCCTCTCTCTGCCCCTCCCCTGCTTGTTCTCTCTCTATCTCTAAAGAAAAAAAATAAAAACCTCAAAAGGAAAATATGTGATTAAATATTTTTGTGACTTAATATATGTGATTAAAATATTTTAAAATAAATAAAAGGGGCCCCAGAGATATCCCTTGCCCCTTCTACCATGTAGGACACAACAGAAAGATGGCTGTCTGTGAACCAGAGAGCAGGCTCTTACCAGACACAGAATTTGCCAGTGCCTTAATCTTAGACTTCCCAAACTTTGTAACTGTGGAAATAAATGTCTGTTATTTGTAAGCCACACATGCATGCTTTCTGTTACAGCAGCCCTGAAGGTCTAAGATAGGCCCCCCTGAAAAGGCTGCTCCAATAGTGGAGTAGGGTGCCTTACATCCACACTTCTCCAAGGGTGGTCCCAGATCAGCCACCTCAGCATCTCTTGGGAACTTATTAGAAATACAATCCCCCACCCAGTCCTGAGTCAGCAACCCTGGAGGTGGGGCCCAGCAATCTGCTCTAACCAGCCCTCTGGGTGAGTTTTGAGTCTTCTGGGTGGAGAACCACTACTTGTGCTGTCTTAATGGAGAGCACTGCCCCTTGATGCCACTTCTGCTGATTCCATGTGTATCAAACAACCATGGATGTAATTTGTGTACACACACTACACTTGCGGGATGTGCTACTTCCCTTTACAAATGTATTTCTGATTGTAAATTTACAGGATGGTTTTCACACATCAGTTGCTTGTGAGCTTGACAAGCAAACCCATCTAGCTGAGAATGACCCATTCTGTGCTATAGAGGAAGTCTGTAGCACAGTGTAAGTCTGAGGAAGTCTAAGGCTGTGAAACAGTGGCCCGGCCTGTGATCTAGGGTGGATTCACTAACGTAGATGCCATGGGGTGAGTCAGCCCAGCGGCCACGGTCCCATCCCAGCCCTCCTGGGGCTCTCTCTTTCCTGACCTTATATTCCAGTGGAAGAACTAACTGATAGCCCTCTGGTCTCTGGGTTCTGGACACAAGTGAAGTGTTTCCTAGACTTATTTTCGTGGACTGCTGTGTAACATTATTTAACTGTAATTGTAAAAGTGTTAGGTGTTTTTCAATTTGATTAGACAGCTTTCGCTTAGGAATAAGTCCACAGGGAAATGATCCTAACTTCTATGACTAAAGCTTCGGGTGATTTCTTTTGGCATTTCTGACCTTCTAGACTCAGAAAAACCACTGAGTGGTTAACAGTTTATAAAGTTAAGAGAGCTTTATGTTGATTGATATGAATGTTAGTATTTGAGCAAAGGACAGCTTCTGGGACATTATTGTGGAGTCATTGCAACCAAGCTTGGTTATCTGCTCCGTACAGATAACCGGTCATGCTGTCGGGGACAATTAGAGAAAACGAGAATGAAGTTGAGTGAAGGACAGGGGGATAGAGGAGACGGCAGACATGGTTTGTCAGTGCAGCCTTGGGAGGAAGGGCCCGAGAAGCTGAGGGGCAGCATACCCAAGGCCTTCTTACATTTACAACTGTGCCTCTTAGTCCTCAGGAATAAGAGAGCTGAGTCCTGGGGAAGAGGGGCCAGCCGGGCCAGTTGGGGCTATTTTTCTGCATTCTGGAGTTGTTATAGCAGAGTCTGTGTATTATGGAAGGGGGTTGGGAACAACACAGGGGTATATGGGAATTTTCCCTCTGCTTCAGATGAGCTAAGCATGCAAAAAGAAGTAACCTAACTTCCTTCCTGTGTTTAAAAACTGATAGTCAAGGATGCTGACTGGCAAAATACCATGGATTTCCCCCTTTTTATTTATTTATTTTTATTAAAATGTTTTATTTATTTATTTAGAGAGGTGGGGGCGGGGGGAGGAGCAGGGAGAGGGAAACCAAGCAGGCTCCACACCATCTGGCCATCTGCGCAGAGCCTAATGGGGGATTCGATCCCATGAACCATGAGATCATGACCTGAGTCAAAATCAAGAGTCAGATGCTTAACCTACTGAGCCACCCAGGTGCCCGAATTCCCCCCTTTTTAAATAAGGCAGCTTCCTTGTTGTATTGTACCCAGTGTGGATGCATTTATAAAAATAGATATGTATGTTTGTGTTTTTATAGATTTACATGAGTAGATTTACAATCCAAATTATTTCATGACTTCAGGGGAGTGGGATTGGAGGGGGGATTATTAGCTTGTTTTATATACTTCTTTATTATAGGACTCTTACAAGTCTTTAACTCTTGCTCACTTCATAAAAGAAATCTTAAATTTTATAAGAGTTTTCAAAGTTCACTCACAAACTCAGTCCCCAGTTCTCTCTCTCACTTATAAATCTCTCAATTTCCTCAAATATGAATTCTCCTGCCCTGAGAATTTAGAACATAGACCCTAAGTCTGGGGCAAGATTATGATAGATTAGCATAGATACAGCAAAGTTTCCAGGTAGTATGCTCATGAGAATTGAATAGAAGGCCACATTATTAGGCTAAGAATATTATCAGAGGAAATTCCAAATGTAGGAGACTGAGGTGTGAAAAATAAGTTGTGTGTTTACATGTGCTTGAGAGAGAGAGACTTAGATCTATGTGTTTTGATGAATTCTGGAATACCCAATACAGCCTCCAGTGTCTTCTCGGAGAATATGCCCAAGCATTCTGGTGTCTGAATTTTGACTTCATGAGATATTGTGATTTGTAATAAGAAATACACGTTTGGGGGTGCCTGGGTAGCTCAGTTGGTTAAGTGTCCAGCCTTGGCTCAGGTGATGATCTCATGGTTCATGGGTTTGAGCCCCACATTGGGCTCTATGCTGACAGCTTGGAGCCTAGAGCCTGCTTCAGATTCTGTGTTTCTCTCTGTCTCTGCCCCTCCCCTGCTCATGCTCTGTCTCTCTTTCAAAACTAAATAAACATTTAAAAAATTAAAAAAAAAATACATGTTTGTTCTTTGTCCCATTCCTGGCATAGAGCTCCTAAAGCCCTTGGAATTTCCTAAGTGAAATGAGTGATAAAGGTAAAGAGAGCATCTTTCATTATTTATAACAAGCCCCTTCCAGCTACACCTGAGCTTAGGTTAATGAGTGACTTTTGGAAAGCCTCTAAGGATGGGGGGGGGGTTGCTAGTTTCCAGGGAAAGCAAGAAGGTGATTAGAGTTCTGGAACTTTCAGCCCTACCCCCCCCTCCCCCCCGCCAAAAAAAGAAAAAAAGAAAAAAAAACAACTCTGGGGAGAGAATAGAGGCTGGAAGTTAAACTAACCACTAACAGCCAATGATTTAATGGATCATGATTCCATAAGGAAGCCTCTGTAAACTCTAACTGAAGAGGTTTGGAGAGGTTGTGGGTTGATGTGCCAGGAGGGTGGCACACCTGGTATGGTCATGGATGCTCTGCACCCTCCCTCATATTTTATCTGTGCATTTTTTCAATCTGGCTGTTCCTGAGGGGTTTTCTTTTGTAATAAGTGAGTAATCTAGTAAGCAAACTATTTTCCTGAGTTCTGTGAGCCATTCTAACAAAGTTTCAAATCCGAGGAGGGAGTTGTGGGAGCCTCCAATTTATTTATAGCAGGTCCATCAGAAGCACAGGTGACAACCTGGACTTGTGATTGGCATCTGAGGTGGGGCCAGTCTTGTGGGACTGAGCCCTTAACCTGGGAGGTCTGACACTAACTGCAGGTAGACAGTGTCAGAACTGAATTGATTGGTGTGGGGAAAATGCCCACACAGTTAGTGGCCAGAGTATTCTGAGTATGAAAAAGTGTTTTGTTTTTCCTTTCACTTCAAGAGAGGGGCTAACATAAAAAAGCCCCCCTCACATTGATTACATGATTTATAGTCCTCATCTATATTTATATTTGTGTTATTTATGAATGTCTTTTCTCTCTGGCCAGATTCTGGTGTTTGAGGTCAGGAGCCAATTTTTCTTATTTATATTGTATTCTCATATTACCCATATGTGCATGATAAATAGTTTTTGAATGAATGAACCATACTCTTTCACTAATTGAGTATGACATTATCTAAGCAAAGGATGACCATAGAATCCTGCACTGCCCGATCTGGATGCCTTCTTAATATCAGAACCAACTTCTTTTCTTTGATCTTAGAGCCAGGTGTCATTTTGAAAAATTTAGTCTATTTCCTTAATGTGGAACCATAGAACTAGAATTGTAACCAATAGAATTTGCTATTCCATGATGCTTTACAATATACAATTAAAAAAATCACAACTACCACTGTCTTGTCTTTGACAATCAGAGGTACTTGGGAAGGAAAGAGGAAATCATATTTGGTGAGTGGTTACTGTCAGGCACTTGCTACTTAGTCTGCAAAACTTTTTTCAGTTTAATCTCTCAGTCATTTAATCCATGTTTTATCTTGATTTTAGAAATGAAGAGATTTGTTCTGAGAAGTTAGATCACTTGGCCAAAAGGTGAATCTATTGGGATATCAAAATTCAGGCCATTTGGCTTCAAAGACTTGTGCTTTTTTTTCTTTGAACTCTCTTCTGCTTCCAGTATGGTGGCCACGTCTCCTTTTACCTCTGTTGTCCACATGGCTTTATAGGGCTTGTCTGTCTTCAATACTGTATCTTCTGTATATTGTGCCACATGTGACATGCCAGAAGTCCACTTAGTAGCATGGGTTAAACTTCTGAGATATGTAAGAATTCTAAACTATAAAATTGCTAAGCAGTCCCCTGATAGATTGCAGAGGCCAAGGGCAGGCCACAGCAAAATGGGCCCTTTCGTATGAAGATAATTTTGAGTTAAAAGCAATCAAAACCCAGCAGATTCAGGAAAAGCTCTTTATCTCCCGCACAACTGCCTAAAAAGAATTTAGTTAGGGGGCCTGCTCCAGGAAGAGAGCTGTCCCCACAGATGACTACATTACACCTTGAGCTAGGTACAGTAGATAGGGAGGAAGCTAGCTAGCAAGGCCTGTTTGTTCCAAGTCCTCCATGTTCTGTTGTTTCTGAGTGGCCCAGCAAACACTTGTTTACCAAACATTTATTCTTTCTCATTCTTCCTAAAGGTTACATTCCTTCCCTTTGAGGTCCCAGACCCATACCCCCTTCTCCTCAGTGTTCAACATGACAGAGATGCCTTATTTTGCCTGTGTTTGCGATTTCATGTCTGTGTGGATTTCCTGTAACTACAATTTTAAATTTGATCTTCTGTTCATCTTACGTCCACCTGATCCTTAATCCAGCTAGAAGGACCTTGAATGTTAGAGGAAATTTCTTCCTCCCTGACAAGATCATTCCCAGTACTTTGGACCAGGGGTTGTTGGGTTGTGTAGGAGATGAAAACTTTTTCTTCTCTCAGATTTCAGTGCCTGGAGCCTTTCTAATCAAACTGACAAAAGGCAGATTAACAAAAGAAAAAAATAGATTATGTTACGTACTTATATACTTGGGAGTTCCCCAAAAAATGTAAAATAAGACATTTAGAATGTGGGGGGTTTATACTATCTTAACAAAGGACACTATAGTGTGGGGACAAAGGAAAGGAGGTTTGGGACTTCTGGGGGTGGGAGTAAGTTGTGGGAAGGTAACTAGGAAATGTAGGATAAATATGGTATTTTTAGTGTGGTTTCTCATGCCGACAAGAACCTTCTCAGGCCATAAGAGTAGCTCTGGAGCAGTTCTCTTCCTTGTGTATGAGAGAAAGACACCTGCTTCTAGACCAGAAGGGGAGGGCAGAGAGCTCATTGCTTTCAGCTCAAAGCAATCCTTTCAACGAAAGGGCATGTTTTGGGGTGGCTGGCATACTGTGCCCTTCTTTAGTTTTCTGCTTTCATCTTCTTGGCCAACAGTTTACTCCACAATATTATCCTCTGTACTTTTGTTTGCTTTTGCCTTGATATATTTTAGTTTCAAATTTCTGACCAATATAAGCTAACATTCTGCCTTATTAGATTCTGAGTTTCTTTAGTGAATTCATACTAGTAAGAACATTGTATCATTAAAAAAATCTATATAAAGCCCAGAGCACTGTTGAACAGCCCCATGGCATCGGTACACTTCCCAGATCTCTGATGTTCCATCTCAGGACTAAAGAACTTTCCAGGGAAGGCCAAGATCCCTATCTTTTTTCCCCAGAGTTCACTTATTCTGTGCCCTGTAGACAACATTACTTTAACTTGAGATGAGCACAGAACAATTCAAATAGAAGAGGAGGAAATGGAGGCGTAGGGACCATAGCGAAATGGTACACTTCCCTACCTATGTGCTTATTTACATAATTGTGTTTTTATAACACGTCCTGTACTTTTCTGTAAGCTGATGCTGCCCTAATTATAGATTTTCAAGAGAACACTTCATTGTACCCCAAATTATATAGTGCTTTAAAAAGGTACCTTCTTACTGGTTTACCAAATACCTCATAAATGCGTAATTACGTAAAACTGTTCAGGATACAGAATAGAAACAGCCTGTACTGTTCACAGATGTTGGTATTGTTACATAATTGAGCACAAGGCTTTCAAAGATCTATAATATTTTTCTTGTATGAAAAAGAAATGACTCATTATAGTCATAATGTGTCACAGAGACTCCTGATCAAACAGAATGCGTGTGTTCTGTTTTGTGAGTTCTGTACAGAACATTGTCAATGGACTTGCCTTTGTGGATGGGAAAGTGCCACTTATTCCAGCAAATTACCTTTGTGGCATATGTACTTGCTTGTTAGACAGCTTGCGGGCACCTGGGTGAGGCAGAGGCTGGGCCCCTTTATCCTGGCACACCTGCACACTGCGTCCCCACAGCGCCGGGCACCAGGGAAGTTCCCCCATTCACTGACTCACTCTTTCAGAAACCCGTTGAGGACCCGCAGCCAGCGCTGTCCTGCAAACTGGGAGCGGGCTGGCTTCCTGTACGGTACAGGCTTTTCCTTCAGTTTTGGCTCTATCTTGAGACACCAGTGATTCAAATTGCAACGAAGGTAACTCCGTGGAACACAGCTGAGGAAATAGGATTGGTTAAGTGCCGGGTTTAATGTTTAAGTTGCAATTTAATTTTCAGTGCTATGGTGGCAAAAGATGCGTTGCTGATCTTAGGATATTAGAATTGGAAGGACTCGTGTTTCTGAGGAAAAAACAAAATTGGAAAAACAAATTAGGTTAGATTTTTACATGATTGACAGATGTCCCCATGTTTTTCTCTTCCGAGGAAATTGCCTTTTGGGAATGAGCCGGAGAAACACACGAACTTAACTCATTCCTTCAAAGGCTTTGATATCAGCCTTAAGATTAGTTCTTTTCTCTAAGGATACTTGGTCTTTTTTAGCAAGAATTTGAAAGATGCGGTGCAGAAGTGGGCTTCACGTATTTTTCTTGTTTTGCTTTGTTGGAATTCACCTCCCACCTCTCCTTTTGTGACTCTTGCCTCAAAAACTGTCCTTCATGAGATCGTTGCGCCACTGTGGCTCCTTGTGGCACATTGATTGGTCCAGCAAAAGCCTGGAGTTTGAGAACCAACTTAGCAGCGAGAGAATAAAACCTGGAGCATAGATTGATTCATAACCGTAAGTGGGCCAGTGTTGAAAGTGGCGTATTATGTCACTGCCACATATTGACATTATCAATTATGTGTCATTAAACAGCTCACCTCACTGAATGATTTACTTTGTGTGTAACTGCCTTTTTCAATTAAAGGGAGCAAACGCTGGGGAACGGGGTCACAGTATCAGAAACCATATATTTTCTCCTGTTAACACCAGCCTCGCAGCCTCGCAAGCGAGGGGTGTGTTGGTGTTTTGCTTCAGGCTGTACTGCTCTAGTTTAAATGGTCCAAACAAGTGATTAATGATTGGGGGCAGGCCCTTACACTGCTTTCCAGATCTCTTCTTCAGCGTACTTCCATTTATGTCACCTAGCCACACGCTTGGGAGGTGTTACTTCAGCACAGATCACACTATTTTGTCGGCATTGGTTTCCATTTTGGGGACCCTTGATGTTGCTCTATATACATGTACCTGTTCTCTGTGTATGTGTGTATTTACTGAAGAATTATATTAAGTGTACTGTAATGCATATATACTCACGTGTTATTTATTTATTAGCACAATGACCTAAACCTTAAACTCTTTGACATGGCGTTTGCAATGCAGGTGTTCCTGATATATAAAGACTATATGGTCCAGTGAAAGGTGGGCTTGCCCCCACCAAAGCAGCTCTGGATTTTTTTCTCCAGGTTTCAGTGGTGATAATTCGATCCAGACGATGCAGTTTCTTGGGACGTTCTTTTATTGTCTTACAAGTCGATGTGGTATTTGGATTTCGCAAGGCTAAACCATACACAGTGTTTCTCAAACGTGCGTTTCTCAAAAGTGCGTTTGCAAGAATCAGATATGTTAACTGTTACTCTGAAGTTGAGAATTTGAACTATTAGTCGACCCACTATATTTGCTCTCTGTGTAAAAGTTTGTTATAACAGTGCTAATTACTAAGCAGCTGGATTTGTGAAAAAGTGCACAGCAGTAATTTGCACCTGACTGTTGCTTTGCTAGGAAAAGAATTGTGATCACATACATGGGGTGCATGCGCTTGATCTATAAACTTCCAAAGAGCGTGTTTATCTGTGGACCTTCAACAGTTTGACTTTTTGAGTATAGCATTTGGTTTCTGTATGTGTACTTCTGAGACACTCGTTTTTACCCTAATAGGAGCTGTTGAGCACTGATAGGACATTTTACAAAGAGAAGGGTAGCATTTTACAACAAGACTGAAGCTTTTAAATGACTACGTGCTTCTGCTTATTATGTTTTGCTAGTTTTAGGGGGCCAGACAAGAAACAAGATTTCCTTTCTAATTCCTTACTCTCCTACAAAATCATGAACTGGCCTAGTCAGATGTCAGTAAAATCATTGTTTCAGTGGCAGATCAGAATGGGCCTGTCCCATTGGACTCACATCCTGAATAATTCTTTCTACGCAAATGGAGTAGATAACACACCACACCGAAACCAGCGGATTTTTGTGTTTGGTTTTGGTCTATTAAGAACAACTCCAGGTCAGGTCTTGGGAAAGAATTTATTTTTGCCCTGTGGATGCGTCGGAAACATCTGCTTCAGGTAGTTGACAGGTGTTCCTTATTAACCCATGAGCCAAAGACCCAGATAGGGAGTTCTCACTATTTGAAAACTGCACATTCCTCGTGTTTGTAAGTGTATATTCAGATTAATTCCACATACCTCTTATTTGGATTGCTGACAGACAGGAACTTTGAAAAGAAACGGTTGCTTTTAAAGAGGAATGTGAAAAATGAAATTTGCTTTCTTAGTACAAGAGTTTTTCTGTACTTTTAAGAACTGGTGCTCTTGGGCAGAAAGGAAAGGTTTCAAAGGAACCTCATCTCCATATGGTTTTACTCGATAATCCTTTATCCAACATCTTCAGCTCTCATTCCTTTGCTTTCTTGCCTGTGGCTACATTTCTATCTCGGCATCAATTAGCACAGTGATTTATACAACAAGCAAGCAGTTTAGAGGTAATGGTACACAATTAACATCTCATTCCACCATAAAGGGTATGCTAAATACCCCAGTCATTGCTTTCTCTGCCTGGAATTGAAATAAGTGTTTGTCCTAATTCATATGCTATCTGATGTGAAGTGGGCCGGCTTTGTACTGCACTACACCATTAATCTAATTATAGCTAGCTGCAAATGAAGTGCTGTCTGAGCACGGAGAGTGAAGAAAATAGCCTTTTGTCATTTAGCCTGACTCTGCGAAGCAAGATCACACTTTACGGGGCAATACTGCGAACTGGAAATCTCCATAATATTGCTGCCTGTTGCATCTTTTCTAATTGCCACAGCATTGTAAACACAACCGGGCGCTGATATAAATAGAGCTGTAGATATGCTGTCATGTGGGTTGTCGGAGAAAGTCCTCCGAGTGCTGTTGGATTAAATGATGCGTCCTGATTGACAGCTACCTCGAGACTGTGCGGATGGAGTTGTCACAGCATTATGCTGAGGGGCTGCTCCGGTGGTTGCAGCTGTACCGACTCGGGGACAGCCGCCTGTTCGATTCACCTTCTTGGCCCGGGGTGTGTGTTGTGGGGGGGGGGGGCGGTGGCAGGGCTGGTGGAGGGGGGGGGAGCTCTCCCAGAGAAGGGCAGCCACAGGCTCTGATCCTCTCTGTTTGGGGTATTGTTTCTTGCAGATTTTTTCTTGCAGATTCTTGCAGGGTCGGTTTGGTTTGGCTGGGCCCGATGCTGCTGTATTTTGCACGGCATTGACCCCTTGCTGTGGTTTTCCTCCAGTGTTCATAGTGATCCCACAAAGAACTCAGGAATGGGGAAAACAAAAAACAAAACAAAAACCGTTGAATTAAGACTCCAAATGTACCTCAGTGTTCTAATGTATATTTAGTGAGGCTTTTTTTTTTCTAGTTTTCTGAAACTCCAGTGTTTTTAAAGATGTCTTTTTTTTTTTTTTTTTTTTTTTTTTTTTTTTTTGCAGCTAGTCATTTCTGACACTTTAAGAACACTGACACTTGCTCTCCAGCTCAGAGTTAGGAAAGTAGATTTTTAGGGGCATGTTGGAGTGTTAGCTCTCACTGCCACACCGTGGAAATGAAAAGGCAGTTTAATGTTGGAGACCCTTGGGACCAGAAGGTGAAAACTTGGAAGAGGAGAACCTTATATCTGAAGAAATGCATCTGCTCCCTTACTTAGTGAGGGTTGATATACGGTATATGGCCGGTGCTTCAGGATGTTTTGGGAACTGATGTAACATAATTCCCAGCAAAGTGCACCATTTACCCTTGACTGAGATGGCCCACGGTTGCCGTATGAAAACACGAGCAGTTCATCAACTGCACATGTCCTGATCGTTTTGGAAGAATGGCATAGGAGTGGAAACCAGAGGTGGGCTACTTTAAGGTGAAATCACAACTGAGACAGTATGCAAAGCAGCTTGGAAGCATTCATCCTGCAGGGAACCCATAGGCCTCCAGGGCCTGCAGGTGCGCGCACTCGGGGTGTGTGACTTGGTGAAGTCGCTGGTAAATCTCAGGGCAGTACAGAGAGGCGCACGGATTTAAACTCCCTAAGGAGGCGCAGACACCAGCGGCAAGGCATTTTGTGTGACCATCTAGCGCAGTGTAGCCGTAGCAAGGGCTGCTTTACGCGGTGGTGTGCGTGTGCGTGTGCTGTGTGTGTGCCTGGCACGGGTGGGCTTGCCCATCTGCAGGATGTTTCTGTTAACCAACCTGACCAAAAAGCATATACCCCCCCCCAAACCGTGACCACGCATGGCTTCTCCCCCAACTACCATGGCTCTCTGCCCCCACCTTTTCCCCCTTCGTTAGGTTCCATGCTGAGAGCCGTATGTTCATTGCAAAAACAATTCCATTGTGTTCCTTTTAAGCGTCCATCTCTTGTAGTTTTCTTCCTGACCCTTTATGTCTGGCGTGATTCCCTTCTCTTTCTTTCTTGTTGAACTTTTTGGGAGAAATTTTGTTAGACATGGTTTTACATTACAGACATCATAAAATTCATTCGCTTAGAGCCTCTGGCTGGGGTCATTAGAGAACACCTCCCATGAATGTTCCCTCCCATCACTGTCCTTCCTACACGGGTTGAGCTGACCAGGCCACCCCCCGGAGAGCACCTGTTCTCAGCGTTAAGTTCCTCCATGCGGAGCTTGATAATTTGTGGTTTATGAGCACCTCCCTAAAACCACAGTGAGGTTCCATCTACCGAAGAACCCAGAACGAATCCAGTTCAGGCCCCACAGATGTTTCTTGTGACCTTGCAGGGTGAGAACCTTCTGGGTTCTTCTAGGATTGTACTTCTCCGTCCTATCAAGTAACCTTTAAAATCTTGGACTCCCACCCCCAGAACCTCAAGTTTGTGGTTTATCTGCTTGAAAACAGTAACAACAACAACAACAACTTAAAAGCACAACTCTCCGGGGAGGTTTCCCAGAACACTTTAGGAATATTTTAATGCCTAGCGTAAAAAACCAAACTCTTTGCGCGTCATAGGGCATTTTCCTGAATTCTCTTAGCTCGTTGGCTGGCTCTGCCTGAGCCCCGTAAGAATCAGAGAAACCAATAAATAGCAGTTTTGATCAGAAGCTTTGAAAGCCGTAATGTACACTCTTAAACGACTTCTTTTCTGGGGGCAGCAAAAAGCTTTTATGGCTCTCACCAGGCACTTCATTCTGATGGGCCCATATGCTTCACCCGCTTAGATCCCATCCCGCCAGCGCGCCCCGCGTCCGCTGCACGGCTGAGCCAAGACGTTGTTTTAAGAGGCGTGTTTGTGTGGGCACGCTGAAGGGGTCAGGACACATCAAAGGTAATCTTAAAAAGAGAACCTCTTGCTGCCTCCTCTCTTTATATTCAGAAAGGTCGTTTCTTAGCCAACTATTTGCAAGGAGGCCTCTCCTGAGGCATTTACCCCGTTGTTATTTTTTACTTGTGATTACAATAAGTCGCTTATCCCCCAAACAGATTTAAGAACAATAAACAAATACAAGAGGAAAAGGAACATCTCATCAATAACAAAGACTGCATCTAAAGGCGCTGAGTTTTGTGACTCTTTTACATCTCTTTCCAAGCAAAGCAGGAGTCCTACAGAGAAAGGAATTCAAAAGATATGAAAATTATAAAAATAGTAAAAGGATCCAGTTTTAGTCAGGATCTTGTAATTTCTGGGGAGAAATGGAGCTCGGTACGATCTCAGCTCTTTATTTACATTAAGGCTTGTTTGTGATATAGCTAAAATTAGGTTTTAAGCCTGTCCACTGTGGTGAAATGTGATAAATCATATTGTTCACAGTGCAGAAAGAGCCTTTCCCTGAATTTAGACTTCACATTTTGTAGTCAAATGGTACAAAAAACAAGGGGAAAAAACTAGATCTGTGTGCTGCATTGAACCTGGACAGCTGGGCCCAGTGCTGACCAGTCACGTGTTGGGAGCCGGGGAGGGCGCTGCCAGCTAGAAAAGTGACTTTGCTGTGGACTCTCCTGCTCCTAGGGGTGTTGGGTTTTCTTTTCTAAGGCAGACAGAGCACAGCTACGAAAACCATGCAATTTGGTACAATTATGTTATCCCTTCTTTCTCCGTCCACCCCCCTACCCCCCCCCCCCCCCGCCATGGTCTAATGAAAGACTTTGAGGTACAATTCATCGCTGATAAGTAGTCCCTCTGCCTGGAATGTTTATTAGACTGACAGCACAATGCACTCTCCTTGCCACTTAGGACTCAGATGAATTTTAATAGGAGCAAAAAGCTTTTATTTGCACTGTAATTTCACTTAAGGATCATATCCTTCAGAAACTGGCAGACACTTGTATGTCTTGATTGCAAAACACACACTCAGGAGTAAAGAAACATGCAAAAGATGTTATTATTCAACCTGTCACAGTGGCAAATCTGAGCGGAACTTAGGCCATCGGTGCTCCTCCTGGGGGTCTCCCTTGCCCTTTTAGAACAAGTCCCACAAAGAGCACCCAGAAGGAATTCCGCCATGCCTGTACAGAACTAGAGGGGGAGTTCTATTTTGCCTTTGCATCCCTGCCATCATGATGCCCACAGGCGGCTTTGAGTTGCAGCATCTTTTTTCGAACAAAATGGAGCTGCCTCCGTGTTGTATCTCTCTTACCCAAGGGAGATGCAATTTGGAAGGAATTCAGAAATCTTCAGGTGGTGGTTTCAGCCTCACTGAGTAACCCCTCCTCAAACCAGCTGAGTTTGTTTCTTTTTGGGTAGACCAAACTGTGGCTCTTCTATTTGTTCATAGAGATCCAGGATATTTTCCCCTGCCAGGCAGAAACTCTATTAGAAATGTTCTGTTTGACTGAACTCCCCTTAACCTGCCCGATTGTTTGAGAACCATATACAAAAGGTTCCATTAAAAATACTTGCTTGTGCATAATGTTTCTCTTAATGGCTTAAAGTCTGATATTATTGTCTCCCTGTGTAGAAGATAGTCCTTCTATTTCATTTTTATCTACCCTAAGCGTCTTGGTACCTTGGAAAGACTACGCCATGTTGTGCCCAAAAAGAAGAGCTAACTTTTTCTGTAGTGAATATAACATACTGTGCCTCTAGAAAGAGATTGAATTTTAAATATTATTTTGCCCCAAACGAACACTGAAACCCTTTGTCTTAACTTGGTGGCGCGGCCACTCTCGCGGGGAGCAGGAGCCTGAGACAGCGATCTGCTGCCATCTGCTGGCGGGTGCCCGCAGAGTCACCCCTCTCCCTCTTGCAGATCCAGCCAGCTCATAGAATCCGTGTTAATTGGGATAAGTTTGTAAGCAGTGAAGGGAATATAAGGAAAAATCCTCACTGTTTTCTTTACAAAGTTTTGAGATGTTTGTCTTACAGGGTGACTGCTATTTCTCACTAATTAATTACTGGAGTTGTTCTCGTTTCAAGAAATTTCTTAAATAACCAGCTCACAACATGTGCCAGAAACAAAATGACTATATTTTGTTTCTCTGTACAATAATTAAAAACCATTGAATTCAAAGATGTGATCATTTAACTTTCAGAGCTAAAAATCTGATTCTGAAAGAATGCTACCTTTGAGGAAAAGTTCATTTAGACTCACTTACGTTTTTTTACCCCCTTAAGTACAAGGTGCATATATTAACCAAACTGGCTGCAGAACTGAACAAATTTATGCTGGAAAAAGCGGCTGAGGACACAAGCAGTATTCTGCGCTCCCCGATGCCTGGCGTGGTGGTGACCGTCTCTGTCAAGCCTGGAGACATGGTAAGGACCGAGCCTGTCTGTGGGGTGAGGCGGACTGAAGCGCGATCACATTCCGTGCAGCTCTTTCTTGACTCCTGCCACCCCCACAAAACCGCTAAATAGCTTTTGCACATTCTCTGTCCAACTGCTTCACATTTGAATTGGGTTAGTAACAGTATCCCTGAGTGTCTCCCCTACCAAAGACCTGGGACTGGAATAGAAATAAGGCCAGAGTCATTCTGTTAATTGGCAAACGCAGTATTTTGGAAGTAGTTTTTTTAACATTTCTATTTGCTTTCTAGTTCTCTGTGCTTTAAGTATCCTTGAAGAACTGACACCAAGCGATAGTCCTTTGATGGGGAACTCTCTATGATTTCTGGGGCTAAGGAAAGCTAATTCCATAAACTGTGCGGTACAGAGCACTTCCGTAACTTGATACATATAATTCAGGATCACAGTTTGAAGCTTTTCATCTCGACCTTGTGACATTAAGGCACAAATCAAAGCTATCTTAGTATTTCCTCACATGTTCAGAATCACCATAACATGTTATGGACAGATTGGTGGGATGGATTTTCATAGAGCATGGAGAGAGAGCTCTATTGATTCGCAGCAAAAATTTGTAAAAAGAAAACAAAGATGCAACCAGATTTCTAGGGGACAGTTAAATACTAGCATTTTTATTTATGTGCTGGAAAATCATGGCCCAACATGATAGTCTTTAATGGATGGTGTGGTGGTGACTCCATTGTGTGTCTCAGTGAAATCACAGGAGTTTACATACTTTCCCGTAAAGAGTGCATTAAAACTTCCTCTGTATTTCTTTAATATACTTAGTAAAATCACACGGAAAAAAACTCATGTAGCTTGCATTGGCCTCTAGAGAAATATTTATAATAAAAGAATATTAAGAAAAAATGATCAGGAAAAAAAGAAAACGATCCGCTTGTTCTTTAAATGATTAGCCCTGAAATTGATAAGTGAAGTCAGAAAACTGACTTAGCAGTTGCTCTTACCTGATGATATAGAAACAGAACTCTACCCACTCTTCTAGAAAGGCATAGGAGAGGCTCAGTAGCTATGGATTGTTGTATTTACTTTAAAGACTTTGACATTCCTGGAAAACAGCCCTCATTAAGACTGTCTTATTAAGGATTTAGGAGAAGCGATACATAAAATTACATTTATATGTTGAATATGGGGAGGGGTTTGCCTCGTTGGTCTTCATTCTAAAGGGTTAGGGTCCTAAGATGATAGCTCGTCGGCCTTGACATGAAGAATGCTTACACCAAGACGTCGAATCGCTAAGTTGTACACCTGAAACTAATGTAATCTTGTGTGTCAAATATACTATTT
Source organism: Felis catus (assembly GCF_018350175.1). NCBI lineage: Eukaryota > Metazoa > Chordata > Mammalia > Carnivora > Felidae > Felis > Felis catus. Next base: position 71,623,182 of record NC_058368.1, read on the forward strand.
GGATTTTGTAAAAATGCCTCCACTCACTCACTGCATTATGAGAGCAGTCAGTGGAATCTTCCAGCAACTAGACGTGCAGGTTGGTAAACAGTGTGGCGGGTTCTTTCTTTTTTTCCGTTTTTCATCTTAAGCCTTTTCTAGAAGCTACATAGGCTGCCATACTGAGCTTGTCCTAATTGTGTGGCTTTAATTATAAAATCACATTTGCACTTAAAAAAATAAGTGTAACTGAAATCCTTACTTTTCCAACACCTGAATCAAAACCAGAGGCAGAGTGGGGGGCAAGAGGGGCTCACACTGTGGTCGGTCTTGCTCCTCCCTTGGCACTGGCCTCCCCCGCACCACTCCTGGGGCAGAGAACCGGGGAGCATGTAGCCTCCTTGTTTCCAGCAACTGCTTTCTCCAAGTCTGGCTTCTCCAGACACCAGAAGGGTTTAGGCTTCATACTTTCCATGTCCTGGCTAATAATCTAATGGGGGAAAGCAAAGCATTTAGTAAATTGGAACAACGTGGGGTTAGTCCTTGGTTCATTGGGATAGCTCAGATATTGAAAACCACCACCAGTCATTAAATGTGGGTATTCAAGAATGGTTTAATTTGAGAACCAACTGTTAAAAATGTTACTGTGGGGTCATGGGACCTCTACTTTATGTAGTCCTTTAAAGTCCAAGTCTGGGTGTGCACCCCTAGTGAATTGGCTTCTAGTCTCTGTGTGTTTCCCCTTACTTAGAAATGCTCTCTGCACGCATGTGCCTAGGCTGGTCAGGGAGAGTGCACACCTTCTTAAATTCTTTGCCCCAGCTTCCGGTGCCACTTTTGGTTCTTGCTGAACTTCCTTTCTTACTCTGTGCCGTCGTGTTTTGGTAAAACAGTATTTTCTCTTGAGTTAGTAGTTGTGAGAAGTGTCCCAAACCATTCCCTTCCCCAAATGCAGGGTGAGAAGCTTCATCTTGGGCTCTTAACAGCAGCTTCTATCATTAAATCTGCCTTGTGTAATTAAAACACAAGAAACTTTCCTTTGACCAGAGGCACACGCTTACTTGAGGCCATTGTGAGAAAATAATACTTGTAACTTTTAAGTTTTGTGGTTTTAAATTATTTTAGTGCCACGGGCATGTTGTGTTGTTCTTAGCAATAACAATAGCTGAGCCAAAGTTCCACTTGTATCAGTAGAAAGATAATGGAATCAGTCATCCCGGTGTGTTTTCAAGGAAAACAAGGACGTAAGAAACAAATAGGGGCCTACAGCTCTTCTCGTTTTCTTTGAAGTGTTATTTTTTTATAGTTTGAATTCCAGTAATCTGAAATTTTTATATTCAGGTTAAGTAAAACTTGAGAAATCTTAGAATGGAGCTCCTGGCAATAATGTGTTCCACAAAAGCATCACATAAATAATAAATAATAAATCTGTTTTGTGAGGCAAACAATCTTAACAGAGTTAAAAAAAAAAAAAAAAAACCTCAGGGCGAAATGATGTGGGGTGGCTGCTCAAAAGTAAGAAATGCACTCTGAGAGCTTCCTGTGGAAAGGTCTTTCCCCTCCTAAAGCACAGAAGCTGTGTTCTTTTGGGTTCACGCGGCAGAAGTTTCTAATATCCTTTCAGTGTCTGTTACATAGTATTTAACATTAAATGTGGCAGTAAAATCATTTTTCAAATGATTGTAGAGTAGCCTTTTTGAACAAGTGGGAGGGGGTTGTAGTCAACAGTCAAACACATACCAGCAAACAAACCACTAAGAAAGAAAGAAAGCGGATTGTGGAAAGTCAGGAGACACACATTTAATTCAGAAGACAGTTGGCAGAATGACTTTCATATGCTTTTGTCTGTTTTTGTTTTTGTTTTCTTGTGTTTTTTTTGTTTTTTTTTTGTTTTTTTTTTGTTTTTTTGGTAATCAGCCTTCTGAAAATAATTTTGCAACGGACTTTCATTTCAGTTGGAAGAAATCCCCATTTTCCTGTATATTTAGCACCATCATACACTCGTGGCATTTTAATCAAAGCCAGGATTTTTTATAACTTGTTTTAATTTTAAAATGTCTGTCTTTAGGATGTTGTCGAACAACAGTATTAAGTACACATATTCTCTCATAATAATGGCAGAGTGCACCTGCCAGCTTTAGACTGAGAGCTGCTGAAATGGCATAAAGTCAGTAAGGAGCAGAGTTGTTTTGTTAGTCCTTCGATACGAGAAACAAAGCAGAAAATGAGGCAACCCAAGGGGAGACTTTCCTGTCGCAATCAATCAAGATTTCTTCTGAGGTGGGTTCCAGTTAAGCAGACATCTCAGATTTGCATCAGAAATATTCGTCTTCTTGATTACAGTAACAGTGGAGACCTGAACCAGAGGCAGGCTGTGTCCCCACTTAGGTAATTACCACTTTGTGACTTACTAGTTTGTGAGAACAGGTCCAGTAATAGATTGGCAGCAAGTACCTGTTGCTGCTTTTCTTGCCACTTAACCTGTTCAGTATTAGTGAGACAGGCTTGGCGGTATTTTTGTGGGGCCAAGACGAGGGAGATGTACTCGGTGAGGGCACTGACCTTTAGCAGCAGGGGAAGTAGGTGTTTGGGACTGTTGTTGTCATGCATGGGGTCTTGGGCACAAAACTATATACTCTAACGTGCACCAATGAAGACAAAATTTGTGATCATTAGTGGGAGTCTCCCCCCCCCCCCCCCGCCACTGGCCCCAGAGTTAGCCCTGATTTTTTTCCTCCTTGCACGTGCTCCTGCAGGGGTTCCGGGGGAAGGTTCCCAAGCAGTTGGATGGCCACTGATCATGAGACACAGGTGCACCGTTTCAGAGTGTGGCATTCATACCCCCCTCTGCCCCCAGACCATCTGGAACTGAGCCCACAGCTGATCCTGGGGAAAGTGCATGTAAAATTTGGCAAGAGACCTTCAGTTTTCATTTCTTGAAGAAACAGATTTGGAGCCTCTTTTGCTCTTAGGCATTCTAGATGGCATTGGAATGGGCCCTCCTGACATGTTTATCTGGCAGTGACTTGTATGCCCCGTACAGCCCAGTATAATAATGATAATGGTGTCTTTCCCTGGCAGAGGCCCTGGCTCGACTGATGGATTTTCCAGTTTCTGGATATCTTGATGGACACTCGTGAAATCACGACAATAATTACATTTTCATGTTTTATCGCAGTTTACTTGACAAGATGCCAGTTTTTCACCTAGACCTCAGATGGTATTTTAAAGCAGGTATAAATAAATTTCTGCATTCATTACTTAACATTTCTAAACTTTAAATTACAAAATATTACAAACATAAAGTTACAGAGAATAATACAAGTGCTCATGCTCTCTGCATACCTTTCCTGTATTTCCACTTGTACTTAACCATAAAACATTGCTCACACTGTGGACTTGCCCGTGGCCCCTCCCTACCCTCATCAGATTCCTGTCCTGTCTTCTTCAAGTGATGGCTGCCCTGAATTTGGCCTTCTTATCTTTTCCAGGTAACATTCACTTTTCAGTGTTTAGGTAAATTTTTATTGGAGGTAACCACCTGAGAATTTTTACAGTGTAACTTAATGATAATTATAAGAGAAATATTTTACAGATCAATCAATAAATACTGTAGGTGAGTCTTCTGCAAGTTGGGCATTTGATTTTATTTTTCAAGAAATGATCCACTTGGGATTAGAGGCTATGTTATCTTCATTTTAACCATTTTTGAAGATGGCAGTTCTCGAGATCTTTTCTCACCCTTTTGCTTAAAAAAAAAGAGAAAAAAGCCCAAAACACTGAATCACTGAGGGCTTTAAGCCACCATATTTCACAGAGGTAGAGGATCCAGACTGATCCCTTAAAGATACTGTGAAGTTCTTCTCTAACTCTGGGGGCTTTGGCTCCAGTTCCTGGCTGCTTAGAGGGCAGTAAGGAGAAATGTTTTTCATTTTAAGGAAAACTAGACTTTTATCTTGGCCACGACTCTGTATTCTCTCCCGGAGCCTCTCTGCTCCCTCGTCCACTGTACAGACCCAGGGAGGCAGCTCTGGGCGGGGGCGGGGGGGGGGGGAGCAGGGCCAGTGCTGCGCAGGCAGGGGCCTGGAGTCCCCCCAGCCGGCAGCCTTGGCTGAGGTGTCACCTCTCCTTGCTCCTGGGTGAGCAGGCGGCTAGAGCACAGACCCATTGCTGGAGGCCTTAGACTAGAGATAAGGGGTTTGGTGGCATTTCTTTCACCCGCCTCCTCTTTCTTTGTAAATTTGATGACGGTTCCTTCCATCACTGCTTAAATACTAGACCATCTCCCCGGGTCTCCCTCCCTCCCTCTTTACATGAAGATGTTGGGATGTGAATGCACATTTCTTCTTCAGGAAATATCAGGGGATATTTACCAGCCTATCTTACCGGCTCAGAAAGAGGAAGTTATTATAATCAGATTCTAGCAGTGCCTTTTAACCAAATCTGAGAGGCCTTTTTCTTGTGGCTGTTAACTGCGTCTTTCTTCAGATCTAAGGGCCGTAAAATGCATTGCATTCAGGCACCTGTGTTCTAAGTAGAACAGCCTTTAAAAATGTAATTGAAGGATTTTCACTTTTGTGGAGTCGTCAGCAGGGTTGATATTGATCCGCGCTTTCGGGTGGCCCAGAAGGGGAGCCTGCAGCAGGCCGGTAAGCCCTCCGAGCCTTCTGTCTAATTTGGCAGAAAAACACAGAATGTAGGACAACAAAAGAAGGCTCCCTTTTCCATAAAAATTCGTCCTCCCACCCACCCCTCTTCCCCAAAAAGGGGACTTAATTTTTCAGCTGCACACAGTGATTTGGTGCTCACTCTTGCATTGAAACAGTTGCTGTCTGAACAGGCAGGAAACAGTTTTCTTTTAATTGCTGAAATCATTCGGAAGTGCTGCGTGCCCTGCTTCTATACAGCAGATGCTGTGCATTAATTGGCCTGCGTAGAAGTGACCCAGGGTTCCTTGCAGCGGGCCCAATTTTAGGCAGAGGGTTTAAATAGCTTATTTATTATTGTGTATAATCTGGCGTACATTATGTGCTCCTGCACGTGTCGTATTTCATGGTCTGCAGTTTCTAATGTCATGTGGGCTTCAAAACCTGTGTTTCTCTGGTAATGTACTAGCAGCAGGTAAGCTCAAAATACCATCCATCAGGAGCTAATTTTTTATCCAGATACCACAATGACTGATGAACCTGTCTTTTGTGTGAATGTTTAGCACAGTAGAAAGCCATATGCCACTGGCACCGTTTCCGGGGCCTTCTTTACAGTTGCCGGAGAGGAGGCTTACAGGGGGAAAACCCTCCGTGACATTATGTCCTCTCTCCTCCACTTAAAGGATAACACCTTTAAAACAGCCCTGGTTCTGGACGACAAAAGAGGGTAGGACCCATCTCAGAGGAAAGCCGACTCCCGTAATCATTTTCTTTATCAGAAATAGGACTGCACACTCTTAATAGGGAACCTTGTTTTGTTTCTCCCCGTCTGTTCCAAACAGACCTTCGCCCATTAGAAGGGCCTCCCCTGTGTGGGAAGAGCACAGCTGTTACTGTAAACCTCATCCCGGCACTGTATCACCCCCATTTTGTGGCTCTGAAGGATGAAATTGAGAAATGGGATACTGTGCAGTCAGCCTTTACATCTCCAATTTTAGGCCTTTGCCATCATTTTCATGCTTTTATTCCAAATCAAATAACATTAGTGAGCTACACCACCTTCTGATGAATGTCTGCCCTCGAGCACAGCTTTCAAGTCTGGACTTTTGGGGGCTCCCTTTTATGTTTGGTGGAGGTCTTTCTTCCCCCTCTCTCTGCTCGCGCTCTTCCTGCACTTTTCTTTGAGCCTTCTTCGTGCATTCGCAGTCAGCACGATACAAGTTGCCAGACGTGTCCCCGTCTTCGCGTGCTTTCCAAGAGGGACGTGTGCTGGAGAAGGGTCTGTGTCTTTTCATCTTTGGGGAAGGAGGGAAGCGAACTTGGGAGAAGGATATTGGGGGCTTTAATCAGAAATAAGAAGGGGTTTAAATCATTAGCACAACAAAGCATACTATAAGCTTGAAGATAAAAGTCTCTGGGGAAAGAGTCCTCTGAAAATAAATGGAACTTGATAGATTTCCATATCATTTATAACTTCCCTTAATTACACTTGGAAGACTTGCCAGTAAAACTGGAAAATTGGCAGCCTATATCCATTAGAGTCATTTTGCCGACCATGGCAAGCAGCTGGCTTTACTGGATTTTATTTCCCATCACTCACAATTAATCATCAGCTGGAGATGTCTGAAACTCTTCAGCGCAGAGCACTGCCGGGTGACATTCAGGCCTCCTAAACATGCTAAAATCTGCTGAGTAAATGGGCCGAGTTTTCTCTCCAGCTTACTCATTTTGGAGCGAGGCAGGCCCCCGCTTAATGAGCGCTGCGCTCTGATAATCGGATGCGAATGTGAACCTTGACCCCATGTCAAAGGAGAGGACGCAATAAGCCGGATGAAAGATACAGGACTCAGGCCTCCAAACTTTACACCAATTAGACAGGGAGCGGAGAAGGACATCAGGCTGACTAGGTTTATCGAAAAGACTTGCGAGGCTTGTGACCATTTTGTAAGCCCAACGTCGGAGACCTCCTGTCACAATCAGTGAGCCTTTATCAGATGATGCACAAAAGTGTTAGAGAAGTGTGTGCACGGAGCCTTCGGGAGCCGCGCGCTCACGTGGAGCCGTCGGGGCCAAGTTCCCCACGTCAGCGCTCCGGGCCCATGCCGCGCCTGCCTGGGCTTCGCAGGCACCTGGGGAAATGGGGGCGGCGTCACCGCGACCTCGTGAGCCCCGTGGGCAGGCCAGCCACCGCCGCTGGACTGGAGGCTCCCAGATCGTGGGGTGGGGGCGGGGGGCCCTGGGATGCCCTTGGGTGCGGCGGGCCAAGCCCGGGTGGGGTGCCCTGACAGCGTGGCCCGCGGTCCCCGACCTTGGCATCCACCCCACGTAGCTCCTCCGGCTGGGGTTGTTGAGGGATGACATAATGTGAATTTAGAACACGTCCGCGTGTGCGTGTGACTCGATTCTGCTGACCAAGACGGACCTCTCTGTTTTGTGGGGTCTCAAGGGACAACTTCCAAGACTTCTTTCTCTTTCAGGGATGAATGAGTGAAAACAGACTAGAAAACCCATTGCTAAGTGAACAGAGAGGGAGAAGTGAGTACTTCACATTCCACCCGGACCGAAGTAGAGATGCAGACTGGCAGGTGGAGGGAAGGGACCAGGGGGGGAGCAGGAGGGAGAGGAACCGGATGTGGGTTCGGGGCAGTGCTGCCAGTGGCCCCTTGGAATCCGAGGCGCTTTCTTTGAAGTCCTTTTAATCAAACTGCCAGAGGGACTTAATAAGAGTATTTTCACTTTGGGACTTGCCCCCCTCTCCTGCTTCTCTCTGTCTAAATTCAAGGTTTTGTTTTTCTGAGTAGTGTGATTGGGGACCTCTGCTTGAGTCACCTGTATGGCACCTCTTTTCACATCCCGCAGGCTCTGGGCGCCCGGGGCCAGCCAGGCAGGATGGCCAGGGGTGGCAAGAGCAGAATCCTGTGAACTTGCCCCGCACTCCAGCGGGCCCTGGTCTAAGCACCAGTGTGACCAGCTCATGTCGGGTCGTAGCCCGGGCTCCGCTGCCCTTTAGCACAGGTTCTATGGTATCCTTGTCAGGTTGGTCTTGCCCCCTTGGTGTGACCGCTGGAAACTTCCGGAGTTTATTTCTTTTTCATATTTGCATTAATTGTGACTTCACTTGAAGATCCCGGAAAGAACGGTGAGGGGCGCTCGGTCTGGCCTGCAGACCCTGAGCCGGGCCGAGCAGCCGACAGGGAACAGACCTGCTACGGGGGGTGGGGGGTGGGGTGTGCCCTCCCCCACGAAGCCCACAGGGCCCGGGGCCGGGGAGCCCTGGGCTCTCGGTGGGAGGCCGGGTGGGGGGCAAGCTCACACAGGTCCCTGCCATGGGCACTAGGCCAGCTGTGAAGGAGAGAGCTACCAGCACCTGGGGGGGGGGGGGGGGGGCGGGGGGAGGGGGGCTGGACAGGGGAGAGCTGGTTAGTTTGGATAGAATTTACATTCTGTTGTGTTGGGTGTCAGATCCATTTCCAGAAATCCCCCCTGGCATCTTTTGCCAGGATGCCCAGTCGTCAGGTGGGGACACCGAGCAGAGAGGCCAGCTCTGGCCCCTCAGCCCCCAGGAGACCGTGGTGCAGGCCCACCAGGGGTTTGTGAGCGGGGCCCCTCCAAGGGAGTCGCCCTTCTCCCGTCTCGCTGGGCCCCGCCTGCCTCTGAAAAGAAAAACGGCCCCGGAACGACGACTGGAGGGGGCACGTGTGCCAACGCCCACCTGCTGCCCCCCTGCCCTGCGATGAGCGGCCCTCACGTGCGCATCCTCCGCTCTCCGCGGGATGCAGATGCCAGGAGAAAATGAAGCAAAACGGGCAGTGAGCACAGAGCTTCAAAGCCCAGCTCCCCAGCTCAGCGTCTCTCCTCCGTGCCAGCCCCGCAGCTTTGGCAGCCCCTGTCCTAGGTTTCTGTGCCAGGAGAAGGCAGCCCACCACCTGATCAGAGGAGGAAAGGAATGCACGGGGCGCAGGCAGCCCCGACTGCCAGCGAGACAGCTTGTGCCACACAGGGGGCCGGGGGCAAGGGTGGGGGGGAGCTCGGAGATCATCTGGGGATTTCAGGAAAGAACATTCTCCAGGCGCTCCTGCCACACTGGGCCAGCGCCACCTTGGTGGTGTGAGTGCCCTGGGGCCCCACCCCAGGATGCCCACCAGCACCCCAGAAGAGCCAGCCAGTTGCCCTGGGAAACAACTTTACCATTTCAAAGACTGGGAGGAGGCCCTTTTTCAGAGGAGAAAAATCCAGCCCGCTCCTTGATCCTTCCCCATCAAGGGCAGCGAAGAGAATAAACGGAGCGGCCTTTGGTCACAGCTGCCTGCTGCTGGAAGCCCCAGGCTTAGCCCCGGGAGCTCATGCCAGCTCCACCTGGACTGGCCCCGCCACAAAAGGCAGGTGAAGCTTCAGCCAGTGCCTGTGGGAGCTACCGGTCTCCTTGCAAGGACCGGGCAGAGCTTGAGAAATCCCTCCCTGTGTTGGAAGGCACTTTCCAGGAGCCACCTGGTTGTTACTTGGCGTGTCCTGCAGAAGTTGAGACCGTGGTCCCCATGGCTGGCTGCTGTTCCCGGCACACACCCCCCCCCCCCCCCAAGGCGATAGACAGGAACACTATTTTTTGGTCACAGCTTTCCTGAGATAAAATTCACATCCAGTGCAGTTTGGCCCCTTACAGCATGCACTTGGTGGTTGTCATGGCTTCACAGTTACGGGTGCAACCGTCACAGCATTTTCCTCACCCCTAAAAGAAATGCTGTGTCCACCAGCGGTCACTCCCCTCTGCCTCCCAGCCCCCAGAACCCCCAGATTTCTCTGTATGTAGAGATTTGCCAAATCTGGACACGTCACATTAAGTGGAAAACATCCCATTTTGCCACATCTCTGTAGCAAAGGCAGATTCAGAGACTGATTCCCAGGGGAGACCCCACAACCAGCCCCCCTAATCCTCCAACATCAGGGATTTTTTTCCAGTGAGGATTTGATGATGATAGAGAAAATTGTCCTTCTCTGTTGTCCCCCAAGAAGAACTTGGAACATGAAGTATTAGAGGTCGTTGCTGCTGTTTGGATAACATTTCAGAGCATTTGACAAAGAATCTCTTGATGGCTTCACTCTTGAGCATTGTTGCAAAATTACAACGATTTTAAAACGTGTGTCCTTTTTCTGTTTGCTCTTCCAGGTAGCAGAAGGCCAGGAAATTTGTGTGATTGAAGCCATGAAAATGCAGAACAGTATGACAGCTGGGAAAACTGGCAAGGTACGTCCCCAAGTTCCCAGTAGCCCTTGCCAGCTCTGTGACAGGAAGCAGAATTTCCACCCTTGGATCTTGGATGGGTAGGCCTGGAAGGGACCGTGGAGGTGACCCCTGCCAGCACACCAGGACATTAAGATTGGGAGCTCTTTTCACTTTGCATCCGTGTGTCCCTGCCTCGTGGAGAGTCTTTGCGATGTGCAGGTAGTCCAAGAACAATTGTTCTTCACCTTAATGTCTTTCAAATTAAGGACTCTTTAATTTTTAATGTTTACATCTGTCTTGGAGGCAGTTAGTTATCTGAGACTCAGGTGACACAGCAGGAAATGGTTTTAGAGATTGCAAAAATTAATGTAACTCTTCAAGATAATTTCTCCGCAAAGAGAACAATTCAATGTTAGATCAAGAGGAGCTGAAAGCCCCATGCACACATGTGGGATGGATGGCATGATTTAGGGAGGAGAAAAGGTGCTATATTTGTCCTGAAACTTGTTAAGAGTAAAACTTCTTAAATGTGGTTTCTCCTTGGAGAATAAAGAAAAGTCCTTTTAATAATAACTTCATTATTCCCCCTGCTTCTAAAAAGATGCCACTCGTAGCAGAATGAGCCTTTTCTGAGGAGGGTTTGGTTTGGAAGTGTCCGGTGTCCTGGAGGAGGCGGGGTGGGGTGGGGAGGGGAGAGGGCCATAGGCATCCTGCCCTGCGGCCATGCCTGGGAAGTGAGACCAAGCCTTGGGGACATGGGTGCCCTGGCAGAGAAGTGCTGTCAACTCACAGTGTCACTTGCAGAGAGATACAGCCTCTGTCACCCCAAAAAGAAATGAGGCTGATGTGCAGACAGTAGGCCTGGCTGGGGGGACAGAGGCCCAGTTTATGGTCATTGGGCCTGGAGCTGGCTGGTCAGGCTGGAAGAGGCTGTCGTGGGCTGTGCCCAGGCTCCGTGGTGTTTGGGAGAGGAGAATCGCATGATTTGGGAATTCTGCTCTCGACATCTTGATTTCTTTTCTAAAAGCGGACCAACAATCGTTTCTGTTCCTGTAGAAATCGTTGCATTTGCTCCCTAGGGTTAATTTAACATTTATGCTGCATTAGTGTCAAGAAATTTCCAGGCATGATGAAGACGTGGCCTTATCTGGGGGGATCCAGAACATGTCTATGTCGTTGCGTGCCAAGGGCCCGTGTTGCTGGACCGAAGTACTAACACAAAAATGAACGCTGTCTTAGCTCCCTGAGGGAGTGTGGAGCCCTGGTCTGTCAGTGTGTTCTGTGCCCCGTGGCCTCACGGTGGCTTCTGGGTTTCATGTGGAACTCAGCTGATCCCTGGCCATCGGCGGCCCAGAGTTGCTTTCAGGGTGTCGATGGGCTCTGGGTGAACTTGTACTCTGGCCTGACCCCTTTCAGCTGGAGTCTTTCCTGCCCATCCCATTTCCTTCTGCCCCTCCCCAGCAGGGCGCCCAGGAGTGGCCAGAGGCCCCTGCACAGAGGAGCAGGCCCCGGCGAGCCTGGGGATTGGCAGCTCTTATCTGGAGGGCCATTTTTCCTCCCGGAGAAACGTTCACAATGGAAACCGGTCCTCATGTAGTAATCGCAGCATGAAAGATACACGCTATGCAAACATCGGAGGCTTCAGATCAGAAAGGGCGGCCGCTTCAGTGCCAATAGCACCTACCAGGCCTTTGAAGTGGCCACTGCACATGTTCACATCATGAAGGCCCCAGGGCTTGAATTCCAGGGAGAAAAGGTCCCTCTAGCCCTCCGCTTCCCAGTGGAGCAGTGGGGACGCAGGCCAGGGCCCCGAACCCGCTGTCCGGGACGTTCTTCCTGTTTGCCAGGTGCTCAGATGGCCAGGAAGCTCTAGCCCATCGTTTGTTTCCATGCCTGAGCAGAGTCTCCAAGAAATCAAAAGACTGCTTCATCTCCACTCCAGTATCTCCCTGCTCATCTTAAATCGGAACACAAATTCGGGAAAGCAAAACTTGATTAAAATTGAGAGGAATCAGTAGAATGTAAGGGCACAGTGGCACAGCTGTGGGAGCTCAGTGCCTGTTCCACATTAGGCCATACAGTACTATCCCTGCAGCCACATGTCTTTGGAGGATTTCATTTCCCGTCAGAAGGAAGTTTATGATCTCAGGCTAAGGAGTTTGTTTTGGCTCGTGTATTATTGTGTGGTATTTTTGGTTTTGGGTTTAACACTAAACCAAGTATATACCGTTAGCTCTCAGAGACCATTTCTAGCACCTGATGCTGTCGAAGAGACTGGGAGGGCTGGCTGTTGAGAGCTTATCCGGCATAAACACACTGAGCTTTTAGGACACTGCACAGACCCGCGGGTGCACCCAGCGCTGGGCCCAGGCAGACAGCAGCAGAGACCCCCTGCGCCAGCAGCTTTTAGGACAGCAGGGGACAGGCCGGGGCGGGGGAAGGTGGCGAGTCTCAGCCCCCAGCAAGGATGTCCCTATGCTCACAGTTTCCTCTGCCGGCAGGAGAGGACTGTTGTACCTGTGCTCCGGAGCCTGCCAGGCTGCCTCCTCGTTTCCAGAAAAGGAAGATGAGATCTCCCTCGTGGTCTACTTAATAATTTTTACCCCCGCCTCCTTTTTTTTTTTTAATTCAAGGTGAAATCAGTGCGTTGTAAAGCTGGAGACACAGTTGGAGAAGGAGATCTGCTCGTGGAACTGGAATGAGTATTTATAGCCTTTCCATCATCACCCAATTTAATTAGCCATTTGTATTATTATTCTTTCACACTCAATTTAGTCAAGCATTTTGCAGGAACACCCCTGTGCAGCAGATTTTACATGGTCATATTTATTCCACATATAGTCAAAACCAACATTTCTGCCAAAATATCACCAATGGAAATTTTTATTGATATAAATACTTGTACATATGATTTGTACTTCTGCTGTGAGATTTCCTAGTGTCAAAATTAAATCAATAAAACTGAGCATTTGTCTAAATATTAGCTTGCCCTTTTTTTGAATGAAGACAATGTACATAAGAGGCTACTGGCTGTGCCAGTAGACTTTAAATACTAGCGTTTCATTGTGATCCTTTAAAACATTTTATATAAACCCCACTTCTTTACCTCGGTTTCATGAAATTATCATTTGCCACTGCATACTCTGATTACCTACTTCTTCCTGGTTGAGGACCTAACTCCCATTTGTGGCACTTCATGATTCTGGGAGCCCGCGCAGTACCCACAGTGGGTAGAGGTCTGGAGCTCCCTCCTGCGCTGCTTTTGGCTCTCATTGGGCAGGTGAATGAGCCGGCAGCGTGGCGGGGGGCGGGGGGGGGGGGCACCTTAGTGACAGCCGCTCACCGCTCACCGGGTCCCTCTTGCCCGGCCCACATCCTCAGGGCTTTGCTGGGGCTCCCTCCCCTGGGAGTGGTGGGTGTGGCTGCCACAAGCCCATCAGCTGATACCCATCCTTGCCTTTTTGTGTTTTTGTGAAGCAAGTTTCCCGTTAAGAAAAAGGGGCTAAAAATAATGATGATGTTTTTGTGCCAGATGCAGTTAGCGATCACAGTGTACCATTAAGTTGAAGAGTGAGTGAGCTCTCCCAGCGGAGGACGAGGTCACTGAGGATCAGCAGCTGCGAATGCGGTTGCTTCTGCAATTCTTGGAATCCATTTCCTACTTCGCTGGTAAGGAGGCAGAGGCAGAGTCGTGCGCGGATTCGAAGCGCCGCTGACAGATTATCAGATGGAGGTGGGTAGTAATTGGTACTTCGTGCCTCGCTAGAATTATTTTAAGTGCTGTTTGTATTTGGAAGCTAAGCTTCCGTCAGGCCTGAAGAACAAATTACTAATGTGTCGGTTCTTCCTTGAAAGGCCCGCCCCGCAATGCTGCTCCTCGGGGCCCCAGGCCCCGGCTCACATGAGCTCCGTCTGCAGTCACGGTGCTCAGCACCTGCCATCAAGTAGGTGCTCAGGACTTTGCTGGGTTCCAGTGAAAAGAACCTTCTGCCAAATAAGGAGATGCAAAGGAAAAAAAAAAAAAAAGGCCGACAACAGTACCAGCACTTTTAAATTTGGTTTCCTAAAATACCCGGTTTAATTTTACATGAACATCTTTAGTAAATCCTTCCTTAATAAGCTTGATCTGAAAACTCAATGACGTTTTATAGAGTCTAGAACTACCCCAAAACACAGTGTGTTTTTCTTCAGTTTCTTTTATTATACCGAGATAATCAAAATCGGTTAAAAAAATTACTTTTCTTGCTGCTACAAGTTAGAATCAATACAGCAGGGCTGCTAAAAATCTAGCTGCAACACAAAGTCTACATTTTAAATGTTATCTTCAGATCAAAGCAAAGCAAAACATGACATATGAATTCGGGAAATGTCATTTAGGGGAATTAAAATCCTGAATTTCCTTATCCGATGTATTCGAGCCCATGGCTGCCTTTAAGCAGCAAAAGCAACAAAGCGCTACCGGAGAGACAGACTTCAGGCGCAGGCTTGTGACCAGTGTGTCAGGAGACTGCGGAAAGCAGCTGTGACTGAAGAAGAGATCGTCCCCTTTCCCACACACTGAGTGTACAAACACTTGTTTCAAAGGGCATTATTATGCTTCCACCTTCAGCGAGTGCAGGCCAGGCTGGTGTCCCCGACTGATCACCAGGGCTCTGTCCACCTTGGCCCTTCTCATCTGTTTTCCCGCGGGTTGTAGGGAAGGCCATGCTCCCCCCGGGAGTCGTAATTGTCGTGGTGCGGGAGGCGGACCCACTCAGGTGCGTAGGAGGCCGTGCTGTACACAAAGCACTGCAGGGTCCCGTCGGTGGCCGGCATCTCCTCCGGGGTGCCCTGCCTGCCCTCCCACTCGAGGACAGTGACCCTCACAGGGGTGCGCTGGTACATGTCGGGGCAACCCTCAAACTCATCCAGGAAGCTGAGCATCTGCTCGTCCACGACATAGATCTCCCCCGCCACGCAGCGCCCCTGCCCTGGGAGGTTAAGCAGCCACGGAATGTTATGTTCGCCGGCGATCACCAAGGGGTACGGCTCCACTGTGCGGCCCCGGCCTTGGAAGGCCGCTCGGCCATTGGCACCGTCCAGCAGGACCTTGTGGTTCGGCTGGCCTCTCTTCAGGGTCCCGTATATGAACACACGAGCCATGCGGGCCGCAGGAGCTGCAAGACAGAAGGGAAGCAGACCGGTACCTACTGAACGTGTCAGAGAGCCGGGGAAGGGCTTTCAGTCCTGACTGGGGTCGAAGACTTTGGGAAGGTTCCAGGGTCTGCTGGGCGAGCGGGTGCTCACAATCCCGCTTAGCCCCACAGCCCACTACTCTCGACCATCCTGTGCTGGGCTCCGAGGTGCCAGGAACACCCAACCACCTTTTATAGTCACCCTTCTGGAAAAAGGTACTCATTTAAGAACATACTTGTCGGAGACAGCCTGTCTCGGGATCAAGCCCTCAGAACCGCTGTTTCTTAGATCGGTTAGTTTTTAATCTTTTTAAAATGACTGTACAAATTATACAATAAATATTTTTTTATAGAACAGTCAGAAATACTGGTTAGTGAATATAACTATGTATACATACACGGTACCTGCATACATATAAGATAGGCCCATGGAATCCGCTACAAGAGGTCATTCAGGTTCTAGTACTAAATTTACACACCGGTCCTGGCAGCGTGACCCAGCAAAACTTCAACAATCACACCTTCCGTGTCCCTTTTCAAGGTCCTAGAGGGTAATGATGCTTCCCTGTGACTCACTGTGACTCAGCGCAGCAACCTTGGCTCTCGTGTGAAGGTAAATATTTACTGCTCACCTGGGTCTGGGCTACAGATTGTTACATAAATTGTTAGAAGTCATTTGTGTAAAAGTGACTCAAACAAAACTAGAAATGGAAGTTAGGCAAGTTGGGCCCCTCCCCAAAGCCTGCATTTCACTGCCCTCCTGGCCCAACGCTGTGTGATGACGGCAGGCTCTGGAAGGAAGACACCGTGCACAAGACAACAGAGGACGTGCCCGTCTGCTGGCAGCAGCCCACCACCAGCCACGAACAGCTGGAGGGTGATGCTCCTGGACACCCATCAGGTGGTCCTTGGAAAAGTCCCACTTGGCTCACAGAACTTCCACTTCCTGGTATGGGGGTCTTGGCCTCACCTGACCTCTTCAGGGTATCTGGGGAGGATGCACAGCCCCCACAAACCAGCACGCCTGCTGACCTCCCCTCCTGTCCACTGCGTCCCTCTCAGTCATCAGTGGAACGTCAGGACATGCACAGGTTTTGGATGAACCTCAGGAAGGCTCGGCTGTGGGAGAAGCACCAGGTTGGCCGTGTATGTGCACCCTGAACACTTGGCAACATTGGGACACCTTGAACAGGATGGGGATGCACCCAGAGCTCTTGTTCTGGTGACCCTGGTGACAGGGAAGGACAGAGCAGAGCTATGGGGTGTGGAGGGAGTCATGCCAGGGAGGACAGCACGGAGGTGAATCAGGCGGGAGCTGGAGCACAGGTGCGGAGGGAAGAGGAAGGAGTAGACGCTGGAGCCGAGGGTGGCCGGGGCCGGGGGATGGCACAGCTGGGCACAGAGAGCGTCAGCATGAACTGTGGGGACAGCGGGAGCGCACCAGACGGGTCTCTGCGGAGACCACTTGGGAGCAGCCCCGACTCCCCCACGTGTGTATCCTGCCCTCCAGCAGGCTCTGTCCACCGCTCCACCCAGTGCAACCCCGGGTCCAGCCATTTCCCGCCCTCCTGCAGCCTCCGCCCAGAGGGTCTTCCTCCAAAACAGAGGCCTTGCCTCGCCCCCCCACCCCAGGGGTCACCTGCCCACCTCCAGGCCCCTTCACAGCGGCTTCCTCGGGCCGGCCCGGAGCAGCACCCACCCAGCCCTGCCTCGCCCCAACTTCTCTACAAGGGGCCTGCTCCCTGAAGGGCCGCCTGTCCTGTTTCCCACTGGAGTGTTCGGAGCTGGCAGCAAGTGTGGAAACCACGTCGGCTGGTAAGGATCGAAGAACGCGCAGGTGGGCAAAGCCATTCAAAACTGGAGACTTGCTCTCGCCATCACTGGCGCCCCAGCTTTCTCCTCTTTGATTGAATGTTTTTTTTAAAAGTAATGTGTGCATAATGTAACCGTGAACTAGTTCTACGGGAAAGATGAAAGTGCCTACCCTTTCCCACTCCCTGGAGGCCGCACTTTTAAGCCTTAAGCTGTGGCATCAGTATTTATCTGCGTACTGTTGATGACATGCACGGCTACTTCTGGATTTTTCCATCTTGTCTTACCTTCCTGAAGCAGGTGAGCTCAGTGGTTTACAGCACAGACTTTAGAACCCAATTGCCTGGGTGGTGACTTCAGGCAAACCACCTAACCTCTTGGTCTCGACTGTAAAAAGAAGTAAAACAGCAGCCTGGCTGCTCCATGAGGTCATACCGCCGGTGGTCCCGCATGCCCTGGTGGCTGTGGTCATCACTGCCACCGGTGCCCTGAGGACGCATGCCCGCCTTGTCCCCGACCCTCCAGCGGACTCCCATCAGTGTTTGCTCAGACCCACACTCAGTTCAGCAGCAGAACTATGTAAACACTGTTCTCAGATAAGGCACACAGTGTACTATCATTAACTTCCTTTCTTGGACAACTTTTCTGTTTTCCTTGGAATTAAAAATTGCTTGCAGCTTCCCCCCCCCCCCCCCCCGCCCTTTGCTCAAGTTTCTCTGACACTAATTCAGCCTCACATTTTCAGAAAGTGCTGTAAGAATCCTTTCAGCCTTGACCACTGTTAAAGAACAAACACTGAACTCAGGAAGTGTGAGGATGGCATTGCCTTGATGTGTAGGTTGGGCGGTCCCCATCTGGCACATGGAGGGGCGCTCCAAGGACTTGTACCAGATGGAAGCTTTTCACAGGACTGCAGAGGTGGCGGTGGGGCAAGAAAGTTATTAGCAAAAGAACAGGATTGCTCCGGGCAAGGTCACCTTCCCTTAGAGGGGAGCCAGGCGGTCTCACCAGGTGGGTTACTTCCTGTTCTCTGGGCGAGGGACAGGGCCCCTGTGACAGATCACTTCATTGGCGCTGATCGGGAAACTCCTGATCGACCACTTCAGACTACATTTCTGGGGAAGTCTGAAAGGACAGTTAGGCTGGGTGTAAAGTCTTGATTTAGTGCCTTGGCCTAAGTGCAGCCATTTTGGGCCTCTGCTTCTCTTTTTAACACCACCCACTGGGTTCTCCTCATTTTCCCCTGGAGCCATCACCCCTGGAGCCCATCCTGTTGCAGTGTTGTACTGCTGCCATCTGGGATGTACCACCATGCTGCCAAGGGCTCCCCTGAGCCAGTGCAGGAGCCTGGCCCCTGGGTCCCATGGCCCCTTCTTCATCGACTCCCTCATTGTGCCGAAGCTAATTTTCTCCCACTCTCAATTAACAATGTGGCTTGTTAGAGAATTCTAGAAATAATTTTCTAAAGAATCTTAAAGTCATTTCTTTGTTTTCTGATTTCCCAAGTTCTTGTTGAGAAGTCCAGTGCCATTGGACTCCCCCATCCTCTGTTCAGGACTTGAGCTTTCCTGTCTGGAAACTCTCAAGGTTTTCCTTT
Source organism: Felis catus (assembly GCF_018350175.1). Taxonomy (NCBI): domain Eukaryota; kingdom Metazoa; phylum Chordata; class Mammalia; order Carnivora; family Felidae; genus Felis; species Felis catus. The sequence continues at coordinate 71,641,611 of NC_058368.1, forward strand.
TTCCCTTGGATTCTGAGGTAATGGTGTATCTTCTTGTGGGTTTCTTTCATTTATTGTGCCAGGAATTCCCATCTGAAAACTGACCATCTTGGATCGTGGGGAATTTTCTTCTCATTCCTACCTTATTCTCTTTCTTGTCTTCTAATACTCAGGTATTGTGTTTCCTGGATTAATTTCCCAGTTTTATTTTTTCCAGGTATTTTTCTTTTTTCAAAATTTTTTAAAAAGGTTTTTATTTTTGAGAGAGAGCATGAGGAGGGGAGGGGCAGAGAGAGAGGGAGACGCAGAACCCAAAGCAGGCTTCAGGCTCTGAGCTGTCAGCACAGAGCCCGACTCGGGGCTGGAGCTCACGGACTACGAGACCATGACCTGAGCTGAAGTTGCCGCTTAACCAACTGAGTCACCCAGGTGCCCCCCAGGTATTTTTCTTTATAGACTAATTTCCAGGTCTTTTATGAATTTGTGTCTATTTTTTGCCATTGTATTTCTTTCCCAGCACAAAACCATCTCTCATCTTTGGGAAGGTATTATCATGCGTTTGGTTTGTTGTTTTCATCTTTGCCTGCTTTGCCTCTATTTTGGTGTGTTTCTTTAGATGTTTTCTTCAAATGCCAGTAATCCTTGGCTGTTGGCCTTTCATATTGAGAATCAAGACACCGTATAGGAAATTAAAGCTCTGTGTGCTAGGGAGGGAGCCTGATGGTCGACAGGCCTCATGTGGGGGATCTGGGTACAGGTTTGGGGGGTGCCAGATAATGATCTACAGGTATGCAGATTTTCCCTCGATCCCCATTTTCAGGGTGCCACTCACCCCACCCTCAGCTGGACCTGACGTCCCCAATACCAAGCCTCTCTGGACAGTAACCCACTTGTTCTCTGCAGGAAGCAGGGAGACTGGTGTCTCTGCTCCCTATAAGGACGTTCACCCTCTCCTCCTGTTTCTACTCTGATCCTGGTCTTCGCACGCCCATGGGTCCAGAGTTCCTCTGCTGCTCTGCTCTACCAGGTGGCTAGCTGCTTGCTGGCTTCTTACTATGCAGGGTCTTAGGTTTCCGGTTTCTCCAGGCTGCTAAGTCATTTTCTGTCTACCATCTTGTCTTTCTGGGTCACTAGAGTGATTTTTAGGGAGAAAGCAGGCACAGAAGAGCCTGTTCCTCTTGTGTCTCCCTCACTGCACCACCCATCCAGCCACTTCACAGGGCCCTCAGCCCCTTCATCTTTCCAGAGGCTCAATGTGAACTGGGATGGAGGTGGGAGTTTGGAAACCACTTGCTTAGAGGGGCACTGAGGAGAGTTTATGGCACCGACTTGGGTGTGTTTAAGGTCGCCAAGAGAAAGCCAGTAAGGTAGCAATCATGGGCACAGAGAGGGCTGGTGATGGCTGGGGGGACAGAGAGAGGTCTGCTTATAGAGGGGGAATCCTGTCTGCTGAGGCAAGAGCAGGGGGGAGAATGGGAAGCAACCACAGGAAAAGGCCACCACAGCCCTCAGGGAGATGCAGGCTGTGTACCCAGAGGCCTCGTGTTGAGTGCAGGGGTGCACGCTGTAGGGAGCAGAGCTGGTCACCCCAAAATATGCCTCTTTGGCATGAGGATTGTTTTAGGATGAATATTTTTAAGAAACACAGGAGAAACTCTGATAGAAGTTACCCTTTATATGAGTCATTTACATCTATAAGGGGTGTCTCCATACAGTATCTTCCCAGCTCTACCAGCAAGCAGAAGATGCCTACATCTCTAGAAACTATCGATGCCAAAGGCAAAGACCAAGAGATGCACATCCTTGCCCTTGTTCACTGTACTTTGCCTGAAGACCTCCCACAGCCGGCTTCCTGGCCCCAACATCTTCTTTTGCCTTTTGCTGGAAATGGTATTTAAGGGGAGGGTTGTGGGTCATGTGCGGAGGTACTCCGTTCTTCTGGGTCTCCCCATGTATGCAGGAGGTATATGTGTTACAAAACTTGTGTGTTCCTCTCCTGTTAATCTTTTATTACAGGGAGTGTCTCAGTCAAGAGCCTATGAGGGTAGAGGGCATATTATTTTCCCTCCCCACATAAAGGAGGAGATATATTCGCCTCTCCTGGGCTTGCTGTGAAGGTCAAGGGAAAGACAGATTGGTAAATGGGCAGCATCCAAAAAAAAAAAAAAAGTGGAGCAAGGACAATAGGAAAGAGTGCACCCAGGGCGTGGTGAGGGGGACCCTGCCTTAGGACAGATGGGTGGCCACAGGGACGTTTGTGCCGGGTTGCCTGGCCTTTCCTTAAAATAGGTGATGTTGTCTGTCCAGGATGGGGCGGGTGCCACCAGGGCTGAGAACTTGCAGAATGGAAAGAGGTTTAGAACAGTCCTACTGGAGAAAGCCTGGGCTTTGGAATAAGAGCCATAAGATGCCAGAGCAGATTCTGAGCAAAGAAAGTGTCATGCTTCCATTATTCAAGGGATTCAATTGCAAAGGAAGGAAAGAGATGCCTCATCCAGGAGAGGAGAGGGGAGGAAGGACAGAAACTGGTCAGAGGGCTGCAGAGGATGGCACTTCTGCAGGGGCTGATTACTTCCCTGCGATGACCGGATCCCCAGCACCCCATTAAAGACGGGTGGCGGTACCTCATTTGAGGGATGAACAAATTAAAGTGGTCGAGGTGAGGCTCCCTGCACAGAGCCTGTGGGGGCAGCACCAGGAACTGGGCTACATCTACAGGACTCTGAATGCCTCCAGGGCTCTGTACTTCCAGATCCCAAGGGAACTGTGACCCTGTCAGGTACAGCCCAGGACTCAGGCTCTGCAGTGACAGTGCCAAGGACATACTATACTCTTTTTCTCTCCCCTCCCTTTGTTTTGACTGAATTTTATTTGATAAATCAATTACTTCTCTGTATTTCTCTTATTTTCAAATTTTTAAAAATTGTGGTAAAATACACAAAACATAAAATTTACCATCCTAACCATTTTTAAGCGTACAGTTCATTAGTGTTAGGTGCATTCACACTGTTGTGCACCCATCACCACCATCCATCTCCAAAACTCTTTCCATCTTACAAAACTGAAACTCTATACCCATTACACAAGAACTCCCCATTCCCTGTCTTCCCACCCCTGGCAACCCCATGCTGCTTTCTATGAGTTTGGCCTACTCTAGGTACCTCACATAAGTGAAATTATATAGTGTTTATCTCTTTGTGGCTGGATAATTTCACTGAGCATAATGTCCTCAAGGTTCATCCGTTGTTGCAGCACATGTCAGAATTTCTTTCCTATTTAAGGCTGCATAATACTCCATCATATGCATACACCATATTTGTTCATTCATCCACCAAAAGACATTTGGGTTGCTTCCACTTCTTGGCTATTGTGAATAATGCAGCCACGAACATAGGATTGCTAGATCATATGGTTATTCTATGTTTAATTTTCTGAAGAACCTCCATATAGTATTCTGTTAGCAGCTGTACCATTTTGCATTCCTACCTACAGTGCACAAGGCCTCCAATTTCTCCACAGCACTTGTTACATTGTTTTCTGATGCTTTTTTTGATAGTGGTCATCCTAACTGGTGTGAGGTGGTATCTCACTGTGGTTTTGATTTGCATTTCCATAATTAGTGATGTTTTAGCATCTTTTCATGTGCTTATTGGTCATTCATGTATCTTTTTTGTTGGAATGTCTATTCGGGTGCTTTGCCTACTTTTTTATCAGGTTGTTTTTCACTATTGAGTTCTAGTTCTCTATATCTTCTGGGTATTAACCTTTCCTCAGATGCATGATTTACAAATATGTTCTCCCATTCCATAGGGGGTGCCTTTTCATTCTGTTGATTGCATCTTTGATGCACAGTTTTGAATTTTGGTGTTGTCCAATGTATTTTTACTTTTGTTTACCATTTTTGGTGTCCTATCCAAGAAATCACTACCAAATCGAATGTCAAACTTTTGCCCAATGTTTTCTCCTAAGGGTTTTATAGGCTTAGCTCTTCTGTTAGGTTGCTGATCATTTTGAGTTAATTTTTGTATGTGATGTAAAGTAAGGGTCCAGCTTTATTCTCTTACATATGGATATCCAGTTTCCCAACTGTTGTAAGGACTGACCTTTCCCCATTGGTCTTGGCACCCTCATCAAAAATCACTTAACTATACATGCAAGGATTGATTTGTAGACTCTGCTGTCTTCCATACCATACTGTTTTGATTACTGTAGCTCTGCAGTAAGTTTTTTGAAGTCGGGAAGTATGAGAGCTCCAACTTTGTTATTGTTCACAATTACACTGCTTATTTGGGGTAGCCTGGTATTCTTCATGAATTTCAGAATGGATTTTTCTATTTCTGCAAAAAGTCACCTTTGGGAATTTTCATGACAGTTGCATTAAATCTATAGATTTGGTAGATCTGGGTTGTCTGAGCATCCTAACAATATTTAATCTTCCAATCCATGAACACGAGCTGTCTTTCCATTTATTTGTCTTTAATTACTTTCAGCAACATATTGTAGTTTTCAGTGTACAAGCCTTTTACCTCCTTGTTAAGCATTTTACTTGCCTGATTGTTTCAGGTAGGATTTTTTTTTCTTTTTAAGAGAATGAGAGAGTGCGTAAAAGTGGGGAGAAGGGCAGAGAGAGAGAGAATCCAAAGAAGACTCCACGCTCAGCCCAACAAAGGGCTCAATCCTGGGATCGTAATCTGAGCTGAAACCAAGAGTCAGATGCTCAGCTGACTGAGCCACCCAAGCGCCCCTCAGGTAGGACTTATAATACTACACTGAAAGAAGTGGTGAACAAGACAAGGATGCTTGCTTTCTGATCTTAGAGGAAAAACCTTTCAGTCTTTCACCATTGAGTATGATGTTAGTTTGGGGATTTTTATATACAGCCTTTATTATGTTGAGGTAGTTGCCTTCTGTTTCTAGTTTAAGTGTTTTTACCACAAACTGGCATTGACTCTTGTCAACTTTTTCCCCTTCATTCTGTTAACATGTATTACATTGGTTATTTTCTTATGTTGAACCACCCTTGCATTCCTGAGACAAACTCCACTTGGTGGTGGTATATAATCCATTTAATTCTGTTTGCTAATATTTTGTTTAGAATTTTTGCATCAATCTTCAGCAGGGATATTAATCTGGTTTTGGTATCAGATTAGAATGCTGCCCTCATTGAATGAGTTTCATTGAATGAGTTTGAAAATGTCCCCTCCTCTTCAATTTTTGGGAAGCTTTGGTAAAATTCACCAGTGAAGTCATCTGGTTCTGGTCTCTGTTAAGGGGTTTTTGATTAGTAATTCAATCTCTTTTTTGGTTACTCTGATTTTCTATTTCATCACAATTTATCCTGATAGGGTGTGTTTCTAGGCATGAGCCATTTCATCCAGGTTTCAATTTGTTGGCACACAGTTGTTCTCTTATAATCCTTTTTATCTCTACTAAATGGGTTGTACTTTTCCCTCTTTCATTTCTGACTTTATTTATATCTTTTTTTCTTCCTAGTAAATCTAGACACAAGTTTGTCAATTTTGTTGATTTTCTCTATTGTTCTTCTGTTCTCTATTTTATCTCTGCTCTAATCTCTATTTTTTCCTTCCTTTTGCTAGCTTTGGGTTTAGTTTTCCTTTCTGTTCTTTGACGGGTTCACCCTGTCTCCAAGGGCTGCGATGAGGGTGACAGCCAATAGGACATGCAAAAAGTCTACTTACATGCACCAGATCCTCTCCTAACCCCAGCCAGAGCTAGCTGAGAATATGCGTGTGATTCATCCAGGCTGGGAGCGGGCAGCACTGCCACAGCAGAAGGGAATGCCACCTCCTGAGGCTCATACATTACTGTGTTTCAGCCTGGTTAGAGTTTTGGATAAAATGCAAGAGTTTAGGAACAGCTCTAGGTGAGCCATCTGGGCTTTTCCAGAGAAAACTGAAGAGTGACCTTTAGAAGTGGCTCTGTCTCTGCTTTACTGTGGTGTATCCCCCCCGGGTAGGCCTCTTCTAGGACACTGATGGCCTGGCCTGGCCAGCCCTGTGGGCTCAGACAGCAGTGTGGGCTGAACCCTTTTAGGGTGGCCTCAGTGTTCTACAGATGGCCGTTTAAGAACACAGTGCATGGTAAGTGTAAGGAGATGCACTGTGGCACAATGACAGGCCTGAATCAAATCCCCACCTCTACCACTCAGCAGCTGTGGGTCTTTGGGAAAAGTTATTTTAAACCTGCATTCATCCCATCTCTAGTGACTGCCGATTGTGTGCCCGGCCTCAGAACCCAATGAATGTTCTGAAGTTCTCCACCCTACCTCCTTCATTAAGGTCTTATAAAAATATCTACTGGCTTATATTCTTCTCAATGAAGCCTCTTAAAAAAATAAAAATGAATATTCTACATAATAAATGGGAGAGGGAATCACGCCATATCAATTACTGGTTGGGCGTTGATGAGTTTTCAGAGCCAAGAATCCCTGGGAAGGTGCTGTTACATAGAAATGATCATGGTTAGGCCACAGGTTGTTAACTTCGACTCTGTGGAAAATCAGTCCAGTAGCTTTCTTCTACAGAAGATAGCTTTTTCCCATAAAAGAAAACCTAGCAATAAAAAACTTCTTTACTAGGAAAAAATGTAGCTAGCTAGAATGACCAAATTATAATAGTCTACATTTCATCTCTTGTATCCTTTACTACTTATGTAAGGGGGGGGAAAAAAAGAATTAACATTTTGCATTTCTGGCTCCTTTCATAAGAAAAACATCATTACCTTTCTGATTGTGTTTTGAACAAACACAGATCCTTCAGGAAGAAACTCATCCCTGTGGGGATTGAGAAAGGATCAGAGTTAAGCACTGAAACAAGCAATTAATTCCCATTAGAGGATTAAGGCACTCATGTTCACTTTGAATCAGAAAAACAAATTGTGAATAAAATCATGTACAACCAAGAGGTTACTTGTCAAAGTTAATAAATTAGAGAATTGAAGGGCCAACTGGAATGCACAGGGGAGGCTGAGCACCACAGGCAGGCACACTGGTGGGGTTTCATATTTGTGGGATAAGATCGGCCATCCTCTTTAAATGCCACAGAGCCATGGCAGGGACTGGGGCGGGGGGGGGGGGGGGGGGGGGTCATGGTTTGTTATGATGCTGTCCTTCCGCTAACAGATGGGGTCTATGAGAGGACGTCTAAAAGTGTTTTTCAACCCTGTTATGTCACCATCCACCACACATGGATTACCCTACAATATCAACGAGAGAGACACACGAGATGCTAACATTATTCAGTGTGGCAGGAGCCGATTCTAAATGACCTGAAGCACCATCTCTGCCAACATTACCAGCGTATACAGGACTGAGTGGGAGGCCACTGCTGCACTAAGGTCTCAGGACCCTGCACTTGGGAGTCGAGGAGCCCAAAACTGAACCCCTGTCCCAAACCAACTGGTTGGGAATGACGTGGACAGTGAGGGGTCAGTAGGGAGGTGGGACAGGCACAGAAACTTTTACTTCAGCAAATTTTGGTTGCTTTAGCATTGTCAATATTTCAGAACACGAAACCACCCGTGGAAGTGCCCATCTGGCCTGGCGCTGCTGGAAATGCCTGCCCCTTGCTCAGCAGTTTTCAGTCTTCAAACACAGCCCGTCTATAGTTTCGTATTTCATCGCTGAAGCAGAAATTGAAAGTGATTACGAATCATTCCCATAATTGTTGGATTTTTCCTGCTTAATTTTTTTCTTAGCCACCTGGTGGTAAGAGTGTAAAAGGCAGGGTTGCAGTAAGAGTTTATTGTGCTAGTTTACAAACGGCAGCTATCGCAAAGGCTGAGACCACATTTAGAAACACACGTACCAGGTGAAGCAAAAGGCTAATGGTGAACTGTTCTCAAACTTACCGGCAAAGGGACTTCAATGGGCACCAGCTTCTAACATGAAAACAACCTTTAAGTAAAGGCACCTCCATAAAATATTCATCCCGGATGGATTAAAATGTAATGAAATGGGGAAACGTTAGTAAATCTGTATGTTTTCTTGGATAATTCATCAAGCCGCTAACACTGTTCACTGCCTGGTGTCAAATTAAGAGGGTTCGAGAAGGTGGGTGAAGTGGCGGGATTTGGGTGGCACAAAACTCAGCGCCTAGGAGCCGGCCCTGCCTCTTGGCACTGCACTGTTTCCAGAAACGCCTGCCCCAGAGAAGTGTGCGATTGTCGGGCCTGTCTTCTCCCATCTTCTCCCGCTTCTCCTGCCGTATGAAGCCGCTGTCAGCATTGGCTCCTGCAGACCCCGGCCACCCTGTCACAACCGAGGACCCACTTCAGCAAAGCCAGCTGCCATCCTAGTCCGTCCGTGGCCACCAGCCGCCCTTAGCAGATGTCACCAAGTGTGGCCGGATCTCGGTAAGAAGCGCGTGTGCTGTGCGTGCCTGCTCTAAGGAGGGTTTTTATTTTATAGAAAACTCTGGCATCTCGGTCAAGTGGCTGCTTCTCCCCCGACTGTAACATTATTTTCCCTTGAGAAAACCCCTGAGTGTCTGATACAGTTACACATTAATTCTTCAGAAGTTTCTCAGAACTGTAGGAAACAGGTGAAAAAACAAAATGCCTTGAACTTTAAGCTGGAGCTCGGCCTGGAGCACCAAGCGCTGGAAGGTTACGTCACTCTCCCCTCTGAGCGGCTCGTGGGCGACGCGCCAGGGAGGGCTCTGGCCGCATCCTGTGGGTGCTTTGATGCTGTCACTCTCCTGCTTGCTAGTTTCTTTCCAGCAACGACAAGGGCTTCCTGCCCGGCCGACCCCGCGCCAACCCCACCGAATACCCTGGAAACGTTGATGGCAAAACACCTTTCTTACATTAACCGAGCAGCTCCGGTGAAACGGCGGTGCCTTTGAAATCAAGAAGCGAGGGTCTCCACTCACAGCTGTCCCCTCCAACTCTGACCCTTCATGGGTCCATGAAACAAACAGGCGCTTTATGGTCCCTGATGCCACACGGGTTCCTCTGAATGCTGCCTCAGCAACCATTCCATGCGTTTTCACTCTTTGGCCATACCAGACATTTTTACAAAGAAAATTTTGAATGCCATACCACTCTTGAGGCAATTATTTTACCATCTTTAAACACAGAGTGACCAACGAGGGGGACGTGACCATGCCCTCACATCCCTGGGCCCACTCAAAAGTCTGGGAAGAACAGCTGTAAAGTCCCCAAATGCCAAGTCAGGGAAAGGCCTCTCTGGAAACAGGCTGGACAGTGGCCCGGCCAGGGCTGCCAGGGCCACAGCCACAAACACCAGGCACGGCCAGGGCGGCGGTGCTGCTGCCTCCTGGCCGGAGGCACAGAAAGGTCTGGAAAGGCCTGGCCCCGCCAGCTGGAGGTGGTGGGGAGAGCACTGGGTACCATCAGCAGGTGAGATGCCCAGAAGAAGGTGCTGAGAGTCCTCACAAAGAGCCCACCTGTGGCTCAGAGGGGACAGTATGAATAATGCTGGCCATCAAGAGTTGACAGCATTTACTCCGTGCCTAGCCCTGTGCGAAATGCTTCATTTTACATTCTCAAGTTAACATTCAATGGGAGAAGCTCCTTACTCTAGCTTCTCCCCATTTTACAGATGGGGAAACCGAGGCAGAGTGACTTACACAATGTGCCCAGTTATAGCCGACAGAGCAGCTGTGTCTGCCTTCACCTGTCCTGCCTTCCGAAGGCTCTCGTCCAACTCTGGGAGGAGGCATTTCTCTCACTGCCTCTGGCCTCCAGAGGGCCCAGGCAGCTGGTGGCTCGGGCCACCGCTCCACACTGGGCTCCCTTGATACCCTCACCCAGAAGACAGCCACAGGTGTCTACGGAGACCTGGCGGGCTGCCAGGCACCATGGAATCAGCACCCAGAGGCTGCCACCATCCTGGAATTCCTAATAATTTCATCTTTGAACTTAAGTCTGAGGGAGCGCTAGCGAACAGAGAAGATCCACACAGCCCCACTGGCACACAGCATTCTTGGTGCCCCAGGAGCACAGTCTCGGGGACAGGAGCATGGGACTCTGTGAGACTCAGTGGGCACAAGTAACATGGTATGTCTATGACCAGGTCAGCTGGGAGAAGCAAAACTGCATTCCAAGCAGAACTTGCTTTGAATGTAGGAAGGCAGGTATATGTTTGTCAGAATCATCCACCTACATACTTAATGTGTAAATTTTCTTGTGTATACATTATATCTCAAAGAAAACTGAAGTAAAGAAAAAGATGAAATGAGATCACAGAAGGAACACAGTTTGCCAGCCTCTCAGTCTATATTATTATCCGTTTATATTCTTACCTGAGTTCAACATGTTCCACAATTCCCAGTCAACAGCAAACACTTCCTGTCTTTTATTTAGGATTTGTGGTGGCCTCCCTTAGTCACTTTCTGGAACCCAACATGCAGTACAAGGCCAGAAGACTTCTTCCCGGAAGGTGAAGCAGCCCTAGGAGCTGGGGCTGAGGGAGCAGTGAATCAGCTGCTGGGATTCAGACTCAGGCCCCACCAGCTATCCTTGCCCACCCAGGGCCCGTCCACTGTTGCTGACTGAGCGGAGGTTCCCACACTTGGCTACTAAGAAACACAGCAAATGATCTGCCTGTTAGAGTATATCTGCAAGCCTGCTAGAGAAGAGTGGAGCTCTTCCCCGACATGCTGGCAGCTGCTCAAGGTATGTTCATGCTGCCTGGCACAAGCCCTCGGGTCAAGAGAAAGAGCCAAGAATCTGCACCGTGTCCCAACCCAGTGTCTGTCTACAGGGCAGGGCAAAGGGGCCAGTGGGTCTGGTTAGAGGCAGGTAACTTGCATCTCGTATGCCCCCAAAGGTCTTTGTTTTTCCTCCATGACAACTCAGGCCCACAAGCAGCAGAGGGAAGGGGAAGGACTATCCTTTAGTGTACTACTGAAAGGTTTTTTCAGAAACATTTTAAGTCTGTAGTAACAAAATGGTTTTTATTCAACTGATCTGCTTTCCTAGGTGAGAATGGGAAGCTTGGAAGTGCAACTTACATGTGAGTCAGAAGCAACACAGAACTATTACAAAATGTCATACAAAGCCATGCTTTTTTAGGTAGTGTGCTAACAAACTATTCTAGAAAGAAGAGAACATACACCTGTTTAAACAACTCTAAGACAACGCTTTAGAAGTCAGGCCTACCCAAAAGTGAATAAACTTGTTACGAATGCAGGTGAGGGTTCCTGGCTAGGTCTGAGCCCTCACTCCCTCTACTTAATATAGTATTTCATAGCTTTACAGAAACAAGCCTCCCAGAAGGAGCACTGGACAGAGAGCTGGGAAATCAGAGGTCAAAGCCAAGCCCCTGCTGACTGTCAGAGGGACCTGTTTCACCCAGCCACATGAGGCAAGGCCACAGCGGGTGGCAGTGGGGGGTGTGGGCACCCTGGGCTCGGCTGGCCTGGGACCCGGGATCCACAGGGGGCAGATCACAGGCCTCTCCGAATGACATGGGACAGAACTGAATTAGCGAAAGGACTCTGGAAGATGACCAGCAGATACAACTGCAAAGCTCCAGAGCACGACCTAGACCACCAAAGTGGCCCTGAGCATCACTTGGAAACCACCAGCACACGTGGCTCCCACCCACTGGTGTGTCCAGTGCTCCCGGCCCCATGCTCCCCTGCCAGTTGGCACTGCAAGCCCACAGTGAATCAGCAATGAGCCAAACTCTGTTCCCAGTGGGCTCTGGAATTCAGGACTTAATTCTTCCGGTAACAAACAGATCTACCTTCAGAATTACCTTTGCTGAGAATATTGTTAAATCCTGTCTAAATTCTCTGCAAAGGTGCTGGCTACCCACAGGAAGTCAGGTAGGCGAGGGGAGGAATGCAGACCTAGAGGGAAGGTAACTGCCTGCTGGAGCACCAGGAGGACCGCCCCTGGTGCACATGTGACACACGGACCTCCGTTTTTAAACAGTTCTTAAAAAGAAAGAAGCTTTCTTAAAAATAAAAGCACAGAATATTAAGCCTAATGCGGGTTTTGATTAATTACCTGTCCCCAAAGCATTCAAATCCTTCTGGTGCTTTTCTCATTCCCTCAGTTCAACTCAATTAAAACAGTTGAGAGGGCAGCAAAAACTGAATTATAAGAAAGAAGTGGGGAGGAAATGAAGGCTATGTTACTGAACATGCTTTTAAATACTTCACGTAAAGTGGATCCATTTACTCACATTCCTGTGGGGCCTAAACACGCAGCTGGTCACTGTTTGCTGATGGCAGCCAGAACTCTTTGGGTCCAAAACTACTAGAAAAATATGTTGGGTTTCAAGGGAACTGAATGCACTGAACTGAATCCAATCCTTTCATGTACGAAATCCCCACCAATGTTTTTTTCAATCCCACTTTAAAAGCTACATTATCACTAGGACCAGCTGACAGAAGTCAGTAGCATTGAGGCTGAACACACCATTCTTCCTCAGGGTCCATGACACTTTGGCCTCTCTAGTGTTCGGGGATGGATCCCAGGACTCAAAATATTACTAAAAAGCCAATCTGGTCTAACTTGGCTTTTAAAAACCACTTAAAAGCCAACATAGAGTCTGTTCCTGGGAAGAGCAAAATCCAGTTAGAATGTAAAACTCTGTTGTTACTATTTTGTGGTTATCAAAGAACAGATACTGCTATATTTAGTTTAAACACTTTTTCAAACTTATTTCAAAACAACAGCTTTGTTTTTCCATTACTGGATGTATTTTTTTAGGTTTATAAATGTTCTTTCAATCATGATAAACAAGTACTCAGGGAAGCTACCATGGGTTTACTCAAACATTGTCCTAATCAAATAGCCCAAGGATTTTAGTTTTTTGTTTATAGGAGCTTTGTCATTTACCTTGCCCAAAAGACTTTCTTACTAAAAAACAAACAAAAAGCCATGTTGTATGTATAAACACAAAGAGAAGAAAATAAGGTGTCTCTCCTCTCCACCCTCCTCTATCCTGGGACCAACCAGCCTGTGGTCAGCAGGAGGAAAAACCATCTCCCCACTCCAGCCAGAGCTGGTAGTAACAGATGTCATCTGGTATCTCAGGAGTTTCCCCCAAATGACAAAGCAATCCGCCCCCCGCCCTGAGGTGATGCTTCACAAACTACAAACTAAAGGTTAAAGACAGTCCCACTTGAAGCCCCCTAGTTAAAGTAGCTGTGCAACTCTCTACCAGTCCTTTGAGTGGGTGCCCACAGCCAGGACCCCTGGGCTCTGCTGTCCAGTGTGACATGGTGCAGAGGCAGAAGGGGAGGGCGAGGAAGGGGAGCTCCAGAAAGAGCCACCTCTCTCTGCATCATCCCCCAGCTTCCCAAGGAGGGAAGGACACCACCAGGCCACAGTTGCCCAAAGGAGCTGATCCTTCAAAATTCATGCAAATTTGGCATTCTATCACTATAACAAAGATTTCAACTATTTTTAAGTTAAGGAATTTCTCTCTCCTTCCTACTGTTCCAATCTTGGAATAAAGACAGTTCTTTAGAGAACAGGTCCCTGTCTCATAGCGAGAGCAAGACCAATGCAGACCAGGTGGACTGTACCTCTTTCCCAGGTGCTAAACACCTGAGATTTACATTAAAAGATGATTATAAGACACACTGTGGGGAGGCCAATGAGACATGCCTGGGGAAGCAGGGCATCACAGGTCCCGAAGGAGAATGACTATCTGAACAGCAGAGTCTTTGAAGAGAAACAGGAAAGAGGTGGACACAAGTCAGGGGATGGCTAGGGGACAAATGGGTGGTTTGACCAGGAGGACAGCCTGGGCATGCCTGGGGGTCAGGGCATGAGTGTGAGGCCAGGACTATAGGGGAAGAGACAGAGGAGGGAGGCTGGGTCCGGGTCACTAGAGACCTAACTCTCAGCCCTATGTGATGGGGTAACTAAGGGTAGTAAGCCTGAGAGGTGACATCGTAAGATTTGTGTTTTAAAAAATTATCTAGTGTAACCCCAGTGGAAGACTGCTTGACATATTCTGATCAGCACTATTTATAATAACTCAAATGCAGATACTACCCAAATGTCCCTCAACAGTAATTAAAACAGGCTAATAAAGTGTGGTATACTGTGGAAAACTCCACAGCAGTGAGAACGAATGGACAACTACATGTAACAACATGGATGAATCTCACAAGCAATGCTGAGTGACAGAAGTCAGGCAGAAACAGCACATACTGTATGACTGTATTTATAAGAACATGAATAATAGCCAGACTGACCTCTGCTGCTGGATGTCAGGACAGTGGTTACTGCCAAGGAAAGACGTGAGCACACTTGATTTGGGTGCTGTTTACACGGTGTGTTCCTATTATGATTCCTATCATGCTATATGATTTCCACACTTTTCTGATGTGTTATACTTTCATAAAATTGCATTTTACATTTTTAAAACACATACAGTAACAGAGTAGAGGACAGACTTCCAGGAAGGAGGAAAAGAAGAATAAATTAAGCCTAAAGTTTGCAGAAGGAAGGAATAACAAAGATCAGGGCAGAAATAGAGGCCAGAAAAATAGAAAACATCAATGAAACTAAGAGCTGTTTTTTTTTTTTTTAAGATAAAATTGACAAAACTTTAGCTAGACTAAGAAAAAAAGAGAGAAGACTCAAGTACATAAAATCAGAATAAAAAGAGGAGACATTACAGTTGACACCCAGGAATACATAGGACCACAGGAGACCCCTATGAATAATTATCTGCCAACAAATTGGACAACTACAAAAAACTGATAGATTCCTAGAAACATACAACTTATTAAGATAGATTGGCGGAGAAACAGAATATGTGAACGGACTATTAACAAGGAAGGAGACCAAGTCAGTGATCAAAAACCTCCCAACAAAGAAAATCCCAGGACCACATGGTTTCACTGAATTCCACCTTAATGCCAATCCTTCTCAAACTCAGCCAGAAACTTGAAGAGATGGGAATACTCCCAAACTTATTTTACAAGTCCAGCATTAACCTAATACCAAAGCCAAATAACAACACCACAAGAAGACTACAGACTCATATTCCGGATGAATACAGATGCAAAAATTCTTAACAAAATATTAGCAAACCAAACTCAGCAGCACATTAAAAGGATCATACACCATAATCAAGTGGGATTTATCCCTGGATGCAAAGATGGTTCAATACACACAAGTCAACAAATATGACAAATATGACATTAATAGAATGAAAGATAAAATCATACGATCATCTCGATAGATGCAGAAAAAGCATTTGACAAAAGCACAACATCCTTTCACGATAGAAACTCTCAACAAACTAGGTACAGAAGGAACATACCTCATCATAATAAAGTTTATATATGACAAACCCACAGCTGACAACGTAATAGTGAAAACCTTAAAGCTTTTCCTCTAAGATTAGAAAAAGACAAGGATGCCCACTCTCACCAGTCTTATTCAACATACTACTAGAAGTCCTGGCCAGAGCAGTCAGGCTAGATGAAGACATAAAAGGCATCTATGCTGGAAAGGAAGAAGTAAAACTGTCTTTGTATGAAAACTATACATTCTTGTATATAGAAAATTCTAGAGAGTCTTCCAAAAAACTGTTAGAGCTAATTAACAAAGTTAGTTAAGCTGAAGAATACAAAATCAACACAAAGAAATCAATTGTATTCTATACAATAATGACAAAATATCTGAAAAAGAACTAAGGAAACAATCCCAGTCACAAAAGCACCAAAAAGAATAAAATTCCTAGGAATAAATTCAACCAAGGAGGTGAGGGATCAGTGCACTGAAAACTGTAAGACTTTGATTAAAAATAATTGAAGACATGAACAAATGGGAAGATAGCCCATATTCATGGATTGGAAGAATTACTATTGTTAAAATGTCCATATTACCCAAAGCTATATATAGGTTCAATGCAATCTCTATCAAAATCTCAATGGCATTTTTCACAGAAATTATAAAAGACAATCCTAAAACTTGTACAGGACCACAAAAGACCCTAAATAGACAAAGCAGTGCTGAGAAAGTAAAACAAAACTGGAGACATCACACTTCATGAATTTAAAACTGTACTACAAAGCTACAGTAATTAAAACAGTATGGTAGTGGCATAAACATAGACACATTGACAGTGGAACAGAATTGACAGTCCAGAAATAAACCCCAGCATATACAGTCAACTAATATTATACATGGAACCAAGAATACAAAATGGGAAAAGGACAGTCTCTTCAATAAATAGAGTCAGGAAAACTGAACAGCCACATGCAGAAAAATACAATTGAATACTTACCTTACACCACTTCAAAAATTCACTTGAAATGGATTAGAGATTTAAATTAAGACCAGAAACTTAAATTCTCACAAGAAAATACAGGGGAAAAGCTCCTGGACATTGGTCTTATCAACAATTTTTCAGATATGACACCAAAAGCAAAAGCAACAAAAACAAAAATCTGTGAGACTACATCAAACTAAAAAGCTTCTCTACAGCAAAAGAAACAATTAGCAATGAAAAGGCAACCTATGGAATGGGACACAATACTTGCAAACCATGTATCTGATAAAGGGTTAATATCCAAAATATACTTAAAAAAAAAAATGCCTACAACTCAGTAACAACAACAAAACAATCTGATTAAAAAAGGGGCAGAGGAACTGAATAGACATTTTCCCAAAGACATACAAAGGGCCAATAGGTACATAAAAAGGTGCTCAACATCAGGAAAATGCAAATAAAAACCACAGTGAGAGGGGCACCTGGGTGGCTCAGTTGGTTAAGCATCTGACTCTTGTGCTCTACATTGACAGTATGGAGCCTGCTTGGGATTTTCTCTCTCTCTCTCTCTCTCTGCCCCTTCCCAGCTCATGTGCTCTCTCTAAATAAATAAACATTAGAAAAAAACTATAATGAGGTATCACCTCATACCTGTCAGAATGACTATCATCAAAAAGATGAGGTAACAAAGGTTGGCAAGGGCTAGAAAAAAGGCAACCCTTCTGCACTGTTGGTGGGAATGTAAATTGGTACAGCCACTATGGAAAACAGTATGGTAGATCACATGAGGTCACAGAAAAATTAAAAACAGAACTACTATATGATCCAGTAATCCCACTCACAGGTATATATACAAAGAGATATCTGCACTCCCGTGTCACTGCACTAACTGCAACAGCCAAGATACAGAAACAACCTAAATGTCTGTCAACAGATGAATGGATAAAAAAGATTGTATGTGCATGTAACATATGGAATACTACTCATCCATGAAAAAGAAGGAAACCCTGCTGTATGCAACAACATGGATCAACCTTGAGGGCATATTAAATGAAAGTCAGAGAAAGACAGAAAGCCAAACTTGTAGAAACAGAGAGTAGAATGGCAATTACCAGGTGCTGGGGCTGGGTGAAATGGGGAGATGTTGATCAAAGGGTACAAACTTCCAGTTAGAAGATGAATACATTCTTGGGATCTAATGCACAGCACTGTGAATACAGTTAACAGTACTATATTATATATTTGACAAGAGAGATCTTAAATGTCACCACAAAAAAGAAATAATAGGGATGCTTGGCTTGCTCAGTCAGTAGAGCTTGCAACTCTTGATCTCGGGGTCATGGGTTTGAGCCCCTCATGGGTTAGAGATTACTTAAATAAAAATTAGCCTGGGTGGCTTAGTCGGTTAAGTGTCTGACTCTTGAATTCGGCTCAGGTCATGATCTTTCAGTTTGTGAGATCGAGCCCCACATAGGGCTCTGTGCTGACAGTGTGGAGCCTGCTTGGGATTCTCTGTCTCTCTCTCTCTCTCTCTCTCTCTCTCTCCTCTCTCTGCTTCTCCCCCCCCCCCCTTGTGTGCGCTTTCTCTCAAAATAAATAAACATGTAAAAATAAGTAAAACTTAAAAAAAAAATTAACAACATGTGACATGATAGAGATGTAAGCTGGTACTATGGTGGTAATCATATTGCAATATATAAATGTATCAGATTGGGGCACCAGGGTGGCTCAGTCAGTTGTTCAGCTTCGGCTCAGGTCATGATCTCATGGTTCGTAAGTTCAAGCCCCACATGGGGCTCTCTACTGTCAGCTCAGAGCCTGCTTCAGATCTGTCTCCCCCTCTCTTTACCCCTCCCCCCACTCGCATGTATGCATGCATGCTCTCTATCTCAATAATAAACATTAAAACAAATAAATGTATCAGATCAACACACTGTATGCTTAAACTTATATGCCAATTATATCTCAACAAAGCTGGAAAAAATATCAATGGAATTTCTTTCTGTAGTAATGGGAATGTTATAGAATTAGACAGTAGTGATGGTTGTACAACCTTGTTAATATACTAAAAACCACTGAATTATATGCACTTTGATATGGTGAATCAAATTTGATTAAATCAAATTTGATATGGTGAATACCATAAGGTATGTGAATTCCATCTCAATAAAAATAACTGGTTAAAAAAATCAGTTGAACAGAATAGAGAGTCTAGAAGTAGATAAAGGTACCAAGGTAATTCAAGAACGGACAGTCTTTAAAACAAAAGGTACTGGAAAACAGGATATCCATATTAAAAAAAAAAAAGAATAACTCATCTCATTCCATATACTTAACTCAAAATGTGTACAAACTGTAAGAGTTACAATTCTAGAATAAAAGCTTTTGATAGGACACAAAAAGTACAAATAATAAACAGAGAACATGGATAAGATGGACTTCATCAGAATCAAAACCTGCTCTCAAAAGGCTCTGATGATTAAATGGAAGGGCAAACTCAGACTGGGAAAAACATCTCCAAAACACACACAGATAGACCTTGGAGATACTGCGGTACGGTTCCAGATGACTGCAATATAGCAAACATTGCAATAAAGCAAGTCAAATGAATTTTCTGGTTTTCCAGTGCATATAAAAGTTATGTTTACACTATGCTTTATATTAAGTGTGCAACAGCATTATGTCTAAAAAACTGTACATATGTTAATTTAAAAAATACTTTATTACTAAAAAAAATGCTAACTGCCTGAGCTTTCAGCAAGTTGTAACCACTGATCACAGATAACAAATACAGTTCTCCCTTGAACACAGGTTTGAACTCTGTGGGTCCATTTATAATTGAATTCTTTTGGAGAAATACAGTACTGTAAATGCTTTTTCTCTTCTTTATGATTTTATTAATAACATTTTCTTTTCTTTAGCTTACTTTGTCGCAAGAATACAGTATGTAATACATATAATATACAAAATATGTGTTAATCACCTGTTTGTTATCAATAAGTCGTCTGGTCAACAGTAAGCTATTAGTAGTTAAGTTTTTGGGGAGTCCAAGTTACATGCATACTTTGGGCTATTTGCAGGGGGGCTGGTGTCCCTAGCCCCCTCCATTGTTCAAGATTCAGCTGTTTAATATTAATAGAAAAGATTAAAATATTGCAATAATTACCAAAATGTGACACAGAGACATGAAGTGAGCAACTGCTATTGGAAAAATAGCAACTGTAGACTTGCTTGGAACAGGGCTGCCACAAACCTTCAATTTGTAAAAACAAACAAAAAACCACACACAAAAAAACACCTAATTATCTGCAAAGTGCAATAAAACAAGGTATGCCTGGATATATTTGATAAATTACTTATATCCAGAATATACAGAGAACTCTTAAAAATCAGGAAGAAGAAAAACAACCCAATTAAAACTGGGCAAAAGATTTAAACACTCTGATATATGAATCTCATAAGCACATGAAAAGATGCTTAATATCATTAATCATTAGAGAAATGCAAATAAAAACTATAGTAAGATACCATCATAGAATGGGTAAAATTGAAAAGACTACTGATACCAAGTGTTGACAAAGATGTAGGGCAACTGAAACTATACGTTGCTTTTGGAAAAGAGTGCAGCAACTTTGGAAAACAATCTTAAACAATTCAAGATATGTTTATCATACAACCTAGCAATCTCACTCTTGGGAATATACTCAAGATGAGTAATTTCATATCCTGCATGAAGACCTATATATGAATGTCTACAGCAGTTCTATTCATAGTAGGCAATAGCTGGAAATAACCCAAATGTCCATCAACCCGAGAATGCATAGACAATTTGAGGAGTATAGATGTAATAATACAGATAAATCTCAAATGTATATGCCAAGTGAAAGAAGCCAGATGCAAAAGGCTATGTGCCATATGATGAGTGTCCACTGACATTTTGGAAAACACAAATCAGAGGGGCAGAAAACAGCAGTGGCTGCTCCGGCTGGGAGAATAGAGGAAATGGACTGCACAGGGGCATGAGGCAACCTTCTGGGTTCATGAAAATATCTGTATCTGCTTATAGTGGGGAGCACATGAGTATATACATTTGTAAAAATTCACTGAACTGAAAAAAAATTACTGAACTTCAAATATTAAATAGGTGAATTTCATCTCATATAAATCAATAAAGCCAACTTATTTTTTAAAGGCCTGCCAAACATCAGTATTTGTACAAAGCCCCCTTTATCCACTCTGATTGTACTTGCTTTTTTTTTTTAAAGATTTTTTTATTTTTAAGTAATCTCTACAACTCAGAACCCTGAGATGAAGAGTCACATGCTCCACTGATTGAGCCAGCCAGGCACCCCTGTACTTGCTTTTTTGCAGTATGTTAGGATTCCATAGATTTTAGGCCTTATCTTTGCCAAACTGATTTATCCATTCCTCTGCCTCAATTTCAATGAAGATCACTGAGAAGTCTCTTTACATTCTCGTTTCTTAGCTTTTACCCAGGGGAGCTTAACTCAAGTCTCCATCTGGAAACAAGATGGAATTGCCCTGGGTTCAAGTTCTAGCCCCATCAGGACACCAGGATTACCCATTTCCTGGGTGAGTGAAAACCCTTCCTCAGCCAGGCCCGTAAGAAGATTTAATAAGGATGTGGAGCACCAGGTTTGGCCTCAGGCACAATGCCTGTTTCTACTATTTTCACCTAGTGATCCTCTCAGTTAAGGACCCATATCTCTGCCACCATCACCTGCCCTCATTAGATGCCTGTGACTTGCCTGGGTTTTTCGTTATAGATAGTTCCATTTCTTCACATAATCTATCTTTGTTCTCCCAGACTCTTGTATGAGTTCTGTGTGTATGTGTGTGTTCTGGGACACAGTGTCCTAAAAAATACAGTGCAGCTCTTCTCTAAAGCATTAGGGCACGTGACCCAAAAAGACTGACGTACGTGTGGGAGAAATCTTTGCTGTCCAGAATGTCTCCGACAGCACATGCTGTACCCCCACCCCCACCTCCTCCAGGGCTGGTGATTGTGGAGGATCATTTCATCACATGCACATGCCCCCAGAGCACCCACCACTCACACACTGTCTCATCTACCCAGTCCCAAGAAACACCTCTTTTCTCCCTAACTTTTGACTCTGCACCCATAGGTAAGCTCTTGGCTGCACTCACCTGTCTCATAAACATTAAAATTCCTGGAGGAACATTTTAAACTCTGTTTCAGTATTTCAAGTTACATTTCTTATTAACTCACCATTAATGATCTAAACCTCCTTGAGCTCACCATTAATTATCTCAACTTCCCTGAACTCTGTTTTATATTTCCTTTTGGTTCTCATTTTCTCATATGAGCAAAATTTCCATATTAGTTACCAACTGCCCAGGAGAGTTGCTTATTCCTGAGTGTTAGTGAGAGGTAAGACCCACCTTTTGCTCCATTACTTCCATTTCTGACCCATTTTAGAGGTTGTGTTAGCAATGAGGGCTCTCCTGAGACACGAGACCTATTTCAAAATGTGATTTTTAAAGGCCAAGCATTCTCCAAGTGGGTTCCCTTTTGCTACCTTCAAAACAAAAGCAAATCTGTGCAATAAATATTCCCTTAGAACTTAGCTATGCTGCTGCCCAGAGGTGCTTTTCACACTTGACTCCGGGCCTGAGAGGGCAGAAGTGCTGAGAGGGCAGAAGACTGGCTTCGGGACCAGACAAGCCTGGGCAGTGACACTGGCAAATGACCAAACCTGTGGCCCTCAGTTTCCTTCTCTGTCCAATCACACAGCAGCACTTCACAGAGGTATGGTGGGCATCCCCCAAGATAACCCAGGTAAAGCACCCAGCACAGAGCCTCAGGTGTGTGTGTACCCAACCAATTGGAGTCAGTCTGGGTTGCTGTAACAAAACTACCACGGACTGAGTGATTAATAAACAACACACACTTGCTTCTCACAGTTCTGGAGGCTAAAAAGTCCGAGATCAAGGCCCTTGGCAGATTCAGTGTCTGGTGAGGGCCCGCGTTCTGGCTCAAGGATGGCATCTTCTCACTGAGGTCTCACACGACAGGAGGGCCAAGGGAGTTCTCTGGGGTCTCTTTGTAAGTACACTAATTCCATCAGGGGGCTCCACCTTCACAACCGAATCACCTCCAAAAAGCCCTACATCCAAATAGCATCACATTGGAGGTTTAGATTTCAACAGATGAATTTGGGGGGCACACAAACATTCAAACCATAGCAGTGTTATTTTGAATGAAATAAACAAATAGAAAAATATTAGTTCTGCCCAAGAGATCACTCTCCATAGTCTCCCTGCTCTGAGAAAATACTGGAAACAGGCTTACTGCCTGGGGTCCTCTTCCGGGCTGTGTGACATACTGGGACTCAAAAGGACTGGATTGGGGGGAGCCCCTGGGGGACCTCACTTAGCCTCACAGGAGGGAAACGCCCATCTTGCCCACCTCACTGGCTCTTCCATAATGTTCGAGTTACTGGATGCACACAGAAGCACTGTAAAATAACTTTTCCATAAAATGACAAGCCCTGCCCACCACCCGTGTGGTCCTCCAGTTGCACACACTTATCAGCAAATACTCTAGGTGTTCTATTCAACTAAGTTCAGGGGAGGTGACATCTTGATTTTTATTCTCACACATACACTTTAGTTTTGCAAGAAAAGCAACACTTCCTTGCATAATCACCATCCTCTCCAAATCTGGTGTGAATAATAATCACGGCCGGCACTTAACACAGAACTTACAAAGATTCAGGTATACTTTTAAGCACTTTACATATCTGAACTGATTTAATCATCACAGAAACCTATGAAGTAGGCACCTTTATTTCCATTTTACCCCTGAAGAAGTGGAGACAGAGGGTGTGAGTAAAAAGTGTTGACTTGACCAAAGTCAAATAGCTAGTAAGTAGCAGGGCTGGGATCTGGATCCAGCTGGTCTGACTCTGGAGTTCAGGCTCTTAACTACCTAGAAAAAAGTGCTCCTATTCCCTGCCCTGGCCCCATGACACACTGAAAAATAAAGCAGAAGTAAATGGTTATTTGTCTTGAATTGCAAGGGTTATTTATCTTGAATTATGATCTTGATAAATCATATGTGCTATTACAGCCTGAACTGTGCCCCCCCCCCCCCCCGCCCAATTCATATGTCGAAGTCCTAGTCTCCAGGACCTCAGAATGTGACTGTATTTGGAGACAGACCCTTTAAAGAGGTGATTAAATTAAAATGAGGTCGTTAGGGGGGGCCCTAATCCAGTCTGACTGGTGTCCTTGTAAGAAGAGATTTGGACATCAACACGTACGTACAGCCACAGAGGAGAGACCAAGTGAGGACACAGGGAGAAGTGTTTTGTTTTTTTCCAGTTACTTCATTTTTACTACTACACATTTTCAGCAAACAAATCAAGGTGTAAACAGGATTTACTTCACATTATTATCTGGATCTTTGTCAAATAAACAGGAAATTCTCTTTAAATAACCATCTTACTGCCCCGCAAATGAGAGCAAACTTGCCTGCATATTACAAATGAGTCATAAGCCAAGGACAGAGGCCTCAGGAGAAGCCAACCCCACCAGGCCTGGATCTTGGACTTTCGTCCTCCAGAACCATGAGGAAGAGACTTCTGCTGTCTAAGTCTGCGGTGCTTTGTCACAGCAGCCCACGCAGACTCAGGCAGTGTGGATGTGAGATCCACCTTCCCCTCTGGCCTCCACGTGATGAGCTCACTTCCCTCAGCCCCCACTGAGTCCACTGGGACAGGCACACTGCCTGTGTGCCAGCCCCAGTATCCAGTCTAACTCAAACTGGACTCCCTGTTTTCCTCTCCAAGGTGGATCTTCTCCCAACTCTCTCCTTGACCGGCATCAATTCCAAGTCTGTCCCCTCAAAGCAGCCGCATGCCACCCTCCTGTCCACAGCCTCTGCCCTTACCCACCTTCAAACAGCTACAATGCAGATCATTACTCTCCTTTCAGGAGCCCTAGCCCCTGCCTTCACCCCTGAGCCATACCGAGCTTCCTGAGGCCAAGCTCAAGGGCTGCAGGCTGTGTCCTGACAGGGTTCGGGGTCCAGACACCATGTGTCCCATCTAGCTGTTTGCACCCCTACCCTGTAACTCTAGCTTGCTGCCCTGCTGCTGCTCCCCAAAACCCTCCCCAGCTTAGCGTCCCCCGAATCCTAACCTTTTACTGCTACCTGGACCACACTTACACCTTCCTGCTCAAATCCAACCCAGCCCTAAAATCTCAGCCCAGACCCTGCATCTGTCCCAAAGCCTTCTCTGCTTGTATCTTAGTGCCCCAGTCACATTCTGCCCTACATTTCAGTTATTTTCGCTCTTACTAAATTTCTGAAGGACAGGTGACACATTTTAACTTGTTCCCCATAATGTGTGGAGAAAATTAATGAGTATTTTTGCCTGGTCCTGGGAATTCTCAATTAGCCAATTTCTTTTGTCTGTTTTGATCAGACAGAAAGAAATGACAACAGTTTCCAAGCAGATATTTAGTTTAAAGCTGCCTCCTCTGACAACAGGAGTTGCGAGGATCATTAGTTCACTAGACACACCAGTGTTGTGTACTTACTGCGGACAGAGAACGCAAAGAGGATACGGGCCCCAGAAGTGGCCACTTGCTGCGCTGGGTCTGGACAGAGGCACTGGGCATCCACCCAGGGCTGGCTGACACCGGCCGGCTGTGAGGACACAGATGTGAGCTATGCCCTCAAGCTCAAAGTCCAGAAGAAAGGTGGGGCATGTGCTCAGAGAACTCTACAGTGGACAGTGGTGTGAAAACGAAGTAGTGAACAAGATCTACTGACTGTTATGGGCTGAATCTGTACCTGCCCCAACCCGCAGCCAAATTCATATGTTAAAACCCTAAACCCCCAGCACCTCAGAATGTGACCATATTTGGAGATGGTGCTTTAACCAGGTCATTGAGTTAAAATGAGGTCTTCAGAGCCTTAATCCAGTGTGACTGGTGTCCCTATAAAAAGGGGAAAACTGGACACACAGACACCAGGGACACTTGAGCATAGAGGAAAGGCCATGTGAGTGCACTAGGAGAAGGTGGCCATCTGCCAGCCCAGGAGACACCCCTCAGGAGACACCAAGCCTGATCTGGACTTGTAGCCTCCATGCTCTCTGTTGTTTAAGCCCCCAGTCTGTGAAATGTTGTTACAGCCACCCTAGCAAACTCCTGTCAAACAACTCAAATGATAATGCGATCTACGATACAACGTGGATGAAGCCGGAAAACATCCTGAGTGATGGAAGCCAGACATGAGGTCACACGTTGTTTGATTCCATGATATGGAACACCAGGATGGGCAAATCCACAGACCAGGAAAGCAGATTGATGGTTGCCAGGGGCTGAGGGCAGTGAGAAGTGACTGCCGAGCATACAAGGAGTTTTCTTTTCAGGTTGATGAAAATGTTCTGGGAACTACATGGAGATGGTCGTACATTGTTATGATAGTGCTGAAATGTCCCTGAATTCTTCACTTTAAATTTTATATTATGTGAATTTCACCTCAATAAAAAACTCTTAAATTAAAAAAAAATCTTTAAAGAGAGACACAAAAAATACACTATTGGAATACAATGTGTTGAGTGACCAAGTGAAAGTGCTGGTACAGAGGGTAATGAAGAACAGAAAGGGACAGAGGAATTCTGCTTGTGATTTGGACCGTGAACTGACCCTGAGAGGAGGGCAAAGGTCATCCTGAGAGTGACAGGAGGAGAGTGGGAGGGGAGGCATTCCCTGCGGGGGAGATGGGTGGGACCTGGGTCCCCAGGTAGGAAGGTGGGGCTGCCAGCAGCCCAGGACTGGGCCTGCTTTCAGAGGATGGACAAGAGGAGTCTGGGGTCTGCAAAGTGGACTCGGCTGAGCTCCCAAAACATGGGAAGTTTCAACGTATCTGTTCCTGGGCCCCTTCCCTGGAGAGTTTAATGTAGCATGTCTGAAGTCGGGAACAGGAACCTGTATTTATAATAAAATACAACATTTCTGAAAGCTCTCTAGTGATTAATCTTTAGGGAAACCATTTATTTCCCAGTGAGTCTTCCCCATTTAAGGGAAAGGTCTTTCAGGGTTTTTGCCCCCAGCTTTACTGAAGTATAATTGGCGAATTAAAATTGTGTGTATTTAAGGTGTACAATGTGATGATTTGATACATGTACTCATTGTGAAATGACTACCACCATCAAGCTAATTACCACATCTGCCACCTCAGAGTTATCGTGTGTGTGTGTGTGTGTGTGCGCGCGCGTGTGTGTGTGTGGTGAAAATATGATCTAGTCTCTTAGCAAATTTTAAGAATACGATACAGTAAAATGATAGTCACCATGCTGCACGTTAGCTCCCTAGAGTGTATTGATATCACGGCTGGAATTCTGTGTCCTCTGACCACCACCTTCCATTCCCCTCTCCCCCCAGACCTTGGCAACCAGCATTCTACTCTCTGCTTCTATGAGTTCAACACTTTCAGAGTCCACATATAAGTGATACTATACAGTATTGATCATTCTGTGCTTGGCTTATTTCACTTAGCATAACATCCCTAGGTTCATCCATGTTGTTGCAAATATCAGGATTTCCTTCTTTTTTTTTTATGGTTGAATAATATACATATGATATGAATATAGTATACATAATATGAATGATAGTACATACATAAAATTCCATTATGTTATATATATATATATATAATTCCATTTGTTTGTTTTTTTTAACGTTTATTTTTTTTTTAATTTTTTTTTTCAACGTTTATTTATTTTTGGGACAGAGAGAGACAGAGCATGAACGGGGGAGGGGCAGAGAGAGAGGGAGACACAGAATCGGAAACAGGCTCCAGGCTCTGAGCCATCAGCCCAGAGCCTGACGCGGGGCTTGAACTCACGGACCGCGAGATCGTGACCTGGCTGAAGTCGGACGCTTAACCGACTGCGCCACCCAGGCGCCCCTTTAACGTTTATTTTTGAGACAGAGAGAGACAGAGCATGAACGGAGGAGGGTCAGAGAGAGAGGGAGACACAGAATCTGAAACAGGCTCCAGGCTCTGAGCTGTCAGCACAGAGCCCGACGTGGGGCTCGAACTCACGGACTGCGAGATCATGACCTGAGCTGAAGTCAGCCGCTCAACCGACTGAGCCACCCAGGCGCCCCTATATAATTCCATTTGTAATGGAATATTATACACACTTTATCATCTGTTGACAGACACTTAGGTTGTTTCCATATCTTGCCTACTGTAAGGTCCTTCAGTTTTATGCTGATGCTACTGTAGAATTACTAACTTTTGGGTTAAAGAGGCTTCATTATTTTTTGTACACTATAAAAACACTGATTCACAAGATTTTCTAGAAAAGATTTTTGCTTAACCTTCAGCTATATGGAAAGTTCAATTAACCAGAAAAACAAATTTTCCAAATATTAAAGATTTCACATGTATAGAAACCTGTATCTTTTAAAAAATAAAATGCTTCAAGTGTCCAAGTTACACAAAAAGGAAAACAAAATACATAAAAGTAAAGATGATATAAAAAGATCTCAAGATAACTAAAAGGTGGTCTTTTCCAAGTTTAATACACATTAGCCCTTTAAATTGCCCCATCATTTTTATGTAACTATGAAACTGTTTCCTAAACACTATTACTGAATACAAATTTTCTAAGAGCATCATGTTTTCACTCACTTATGATTCAAGGTCAGCCTTAAGTGCAAGTATTAAGCAACAGGAATAACCATTTTAAACATGTGGAATAAATTCCATTTTTAACTTTCAACACCTGGTGTCAGCAGCATAACACAGTACAGGGCTATACAGGCTCTGTGCTGGGTGTGCCCCAGGGTGGTGGCAGCCAGCCCTTCATGGGGGACAGAAGCAGGGTCCCAGTTCACACCTTCCAGAAGCATGACTTTACTGCTCTCCCAGATGGCCGCATTCCCAGGAATCACTCAGGGTTAATGGATGGTCTCTATGCTTGTTTTTAACTTTGAACATAATGATGCTAGGAAAAGACTAGAGTGAAGTAAACCTGAAATACTTTTTCTCCACATACAGGGTTTCACAAGTGATGGCCTGTCTACCTCCCCCTCCCCAATCCTATGACCCTGTGCCCACTACTTATGCACATCTACTTCCCCAATGTGCAGGTAATCTTGTTTACGTTGGCTTGCTGACGACACACCTGAAATACAAAATCCAAAATCTCTGTGGAAACATCACTCTTTAAAGTAACTGGTTGGTGTTCAGGTCAAACTTCAAACAAAGGGGAGATGTCAGGAAGGAGAAGCCATCCTTCAGATGTCCTCAGTAAAGATCACAGCGTTGACCTCCAAGAGGGATCCGCTAGAACTGTAGAGCCTGGTACAGTTCAGCCTACCCTCAAACCCAAGCAACCTTCATGTGTCATTTCACTACCAAATAACAGTGTGGGTGGAGAACATGTGTGAGATAAAACTGAAGGGATTACAGCCGAGCTCCCACAGCCTGAGCATGTGCTTTAAAATGAGGTAATGGCCCAGCAGCTCCCACTTGTTTCCTGGCAGCAAAGGGATCCTGCAAAGCCCTCTCTGCAGAAGCTGGTTTCCACCCACTGAAGTCCATGAACCAATCTGCTTAACAGCAAGTAATAAGAAAGCATTGGTGTTTTTTCAAACAGCAGGCATCTCATCACAAGTTTCTGAAGATGATGCCTGCTGCGGCTGGGTGCACACACATAATCTGGAGGCATCGGCACCGCCTGGTGACCTAAGCCCTCTTTCCTCTCACTCCAACTGCTCCCAGCTACTGATGACAAGGCCTCTCCTTGCCCACATGGATGGCCACCTCCTAAATGGTCTCACTGCCCCAGGCTTGCCCTCACCCCCCCGCCCCCCGCAACCTGCAACTGCATGCAAGACCGTGCCCCTCCCCGTTTCCCAGCCTGGGCTCTGAGGGGCCCCCTCAGATGACCCTAATGATCCTCTCCCCTACTGACAGTGTCCCTGTGTGATTCGTGCCCCTTGTGCAAAGGCTAGCTTTAGTGACTTGATTCAAATGAACACAATACAGAGGATGTGATGGGATGTTACTTCTGAGATTAGGTTTTAAATAGACTGTGCCTTCCGTCTGGAGGGCTCTCTGGTACACTCTTTTCCTCAGACCCCTCGCTGTCACGGAAGCCAGCTGCCACGCTGTGAGACTCCCTAAGGAGACACCCGTCTGGAGAGGAGCTGAGGTCTCTGCCGACAGCCAGAAAGGCCCCAAGGCCTGCTGGCTGTCACATGAGTGAGCTCAGATGCTCCTCCAGTCAGCTGGGAGATGACCACAGCCCCAGCCCACACCCTGTCTGCAGCCTGCTGAAGACCCTGAGCTAGAGCCACGAGCCAAGCAGCTCCCAGATTCTCACCTGCAGAAAATGGGGGATAATGCATGTTGTCTGCAGCCACTGATGTTAAGGATAATTTGTTATGCAGCTCTAGACAAATTCTAAAGGGTCAAGCCTAAGTTTCTGCACGTGGCTCACGCAGGACAATCAGTGTCCAGCTGCATCTTTCTCTTCAGCCATATGTAGGCCATACCTTACACTGCTCTGCGGCAGGTATAATCTGACCCCCTCTTTGCTCATAAGGCTGCCATTGCCCCTAAGGAACTTCTTCCTTCCTCAACATGCTGCCTGGCAAAATCCTACTCATCCTTCAAGGTTCACAGGTCACTTCAAACATCATCTCCCCTGTGTAATCCTCCCTTGTGGGCAGAACTGTTTCTGTCGCTGAGTCCTAAGAATGCATTTCCTTGCTTTCTGGCACAAGATGTTCCACATTCATCTTGGACTTTCTCTGCCCCAGGCCTGGAACCAGCCATTTCTGCAAGGAGCCCTAGTTTCCACCTGTTAGTTGGTATTTAGAAGCCAAGATCTAGGTGTGAGGTGTGCTTATTGTTCTTGCAGTGTTATCTGCCCAAGAGGCTCCCTCAGTAGACTATGTACACATATATCTATATATCTATATCTATCTATACACACACACACACACACACATATTTATATCCATACGTATTGAAAACCATGAGTTCACACTCACACACCTGACCCAATCCATACCACCACACGGTTCATCCTAGTTCTTGACATTTCTGTACTGACAACTCCCTTCAACAGTGGCATAGCTGGCTCATATGATCTTTGGTACAGTTAATTACATGATCAATCCTTCCATATGTAACTAATTTCCAATTTCAGTCACAACCATCTTCCCTGCACATAAACTCTCCTCTTGCCGCTCAGGCTCTGACAGCCCACATTGAGATAACCCTCTAAAAGGGCAGTCTACTCACCCCACTCAGCCTGGGACTCCCCGTGCTAGGTTTAGGGGTGGAGATGGTGACTTCTTCCCTTTATGGGAGGGGCTGCAAAGGTGCCCTGCACAGGTGCACACACAAGAGAATAGAAAGAATTTGTGGCCATTTGTGTAAGCCAGCACACCAGGCTCCTCGGTGTCACTGCTAACAGATGCCTTCCATTCTTAAGGTCCTCTTAGGAGAAAAGATGGCTGCCATTACACTGGCCATAATATCTTCATGCGAAGTAATAGGAACTATGAAGGGCAGGGTGAGGAACAGGAGCAACCTCACGGACTCAGGTTTCTTTGCAAAACTTGCCAGAAGTCTCACACATTTCTCCTTCCTGTTTTTTACCATAACTTGAGGGACATGGTCACTCAGAATAAAACTGCAGATCAGGAACTAAGGAAGGAGACATTGGACATTTGGTGGTGACCACAATTTCTGCCACTCTCATTTTCTTTATTTACTGGATAACATCCTGCTTTCAGGAATTATTGAAGGCCTTGAATGAATCTTGGAAGCATTCCTGAGCCTCACCTATCACTAGGCTTGTAAATTACCAATGTAAGTCATCCTAAGTGCACAGGAACTCTTAGAGAAGCTTAAGTGGCTGCTCGGATGCTATACCACTACATCTCTGTTAGTCGAAAAACCCCATGTTGCAGTGGGCCTTTCCAAGAGCTTACTGACTCACCAAGAAAACCACCACCTATGAGGACATTTTATAACCCTTTACCTGTGAAAAAACACTATGCAAGGAGCAGATCAAAACTCCAAACCCAAGCAGCACAGCGTTCAAGAGAGGTGGGGGCAGAAAGTGGTGAAAACGGTCCTAGCTATCTGCCACATCAAAGGAAAGGGAGAAAGAAAAAGGGGAAAATAACACATGGAAGATAACCTCAGAAATGGGGGGACTGGCACAAGAGAACCACTCTTTTGGAAGTCCTAGGAAGGTTTATTTTGCAAAATGCCCCAGGAGGTAAGCCTTGATACATTTCAGATGAATTCATCTGAATCGATGCTGTTTCTCTGCAAGGAAAACCCAAAGACTGTTATTTAGTGGAAAGGCACTACAGAAGTGTTTCTATTTATAAATTATTGTAGCAGTGTAATCTTGATATTGTTCCAACATCTTTCAGATCATAGATGTATAGTGTTATTTCTGAAAGCAGGAGAAAGTATGGTATATGTTGAACACATCTGAAACAGACATGTTTCACTTTGTACTCAGGTAAAACTCTGCTACCTTTTAGCTATGTGACCTTGTTCAAGGTGTTTCATATCTCTGAACCTCAGTTACATCAGGGATACTAAAGCACACCTCAAGGGTTAATGTATGAAGATTATATGAGATAACGTATATAAAAATTCTGGTACACAGTGATTTTAATAAGTATTAGTCCCCTCCCAAGAGAAGGGTAAATCACAGAATTACTGTAAGCACTAAACAATAGAATGGATCACAGATACAAAAGTGCCTGACATACAGTTTGTATGTTCGATAAATGTTAATTCCTTTTTTAACTTACTCATCCACACAAAAAGCTATATCCTAGTTATTTAGCATGGTTGAATGGTGTTTTTATAATGAAATTTAACCTTTTATGCATGTAAAAACTGTATAAACCCTCTCTGCATTAGTAAACACTGTATACTAAAAATGCAGCATATCCTTGGTTCATTGCAGCATTATTCACAATAGCAAAGAAGTGGAAGTAATCCAAGAGTCTGTCAATAGATGAATGGAGAAGTAAAATGTATCTACATACAAATATTCAGCCTTAAAGGAAAGAAATCCTGTCACGTGCTACAATTTGGATTCGCCTTAGGAACATCATGCTAAATGAAAGAAACTAGTCACAAAAAGACAAATACTGTATGATTCCACTTACATGAGGTACCTAGAATAGTCAAATTCATAGAGACAGAGAGTAGCATGGCGGTTGCTAGGGGCAGGGGGAGTGTAGGGGGTTGCTGTCTAATGGGTACACAGTTTCAGTTTTACAAGAAGTAACAGTTTTGGAGGTATGTTGTACAACACTGAATATACTTAACACTATTGAACTGTATACTTAAAAATGGTTAAGATGGTAAAGTTTATGTTATTTTTTTAACCACAATAAAAATTATTTTTTAAATGATGTAACTTGTGAGCTTTCATAATAATGCAAGATCGTCACACTGATTAATTATGGACTGTGCTACAGATAGCCTATGCAGTCTGCTGCCCAGAGCTGAATCTGTATCGTGCCTCAGGAGTTACTCTAGAGTATGCTTTCTTAAACAAATATATAGGATATGTTAGGATTCAGCTGCTAATGGAAAAAGTGGAACTTCACATCTTTTGGTACATAATATGTGCTATTACCATCAGAGAATTGTAAGATGTGAAAGCTGGAAGAAACTTATAAAATAAAAGGTAATCAAACTAAATGATTTACCTAAGGTCATATGGATAGTAATTATGAACAGAGCTGGAAAGAGAAAACATCTCCTGATTCCCCCTATAATCCTCTTATACAACCAACTCAGCTCTCCAGAATTCCTCACCTCTGAACTTCACTATTTAATACGCTGCCACCAGGGGGCAGCAGGTGTATTAGTCTGGTATTCTAAAACCCCAATTTAAGACCCCAATACCCGTCTATTATCCCTTCCTCCACTTCCCCATATATATGCACATTTATAGGACCTTATTAATGTCAACAGGAATAAAGTTTAAAGAACATCTATAATAATTTTTTTAAACAAAATAAGGACTTGGGTCCAATGGAGGTAACAACCTTACTAATCCTTCATTATTTTTTATTTATTCCAATCCAAATTCCAATCCAACTACTGCATTAGTTTTAAACCAAAAATGACTTAGCTACAGAAACTCATCCCATTTCTATACATTTTGAACTACATTTCCCTAATATTTGGCCTCTTAGGTTTCATACCACAACAACCCCTGAAGCCCATCTGGCAACTTGTCCTCCATCTTTTTTCTTCACATCAGGCTCAGTTCTTCTTTCTAATGCCCCTGCATTACAAAGGAAGGTCTGTCAACAAGTCTAAGCAACTTTTCAGAAAGGAAACAGGGAGATTCTAGATGACAGTAATTTCCACTGTTCAAATGATACTACCAACCTGAAGCTCAAACTACGGCAGCTAATGGGTGAGACTTGATAGGGCCATCTCATAGCAATGACCTGTGCACCCTGAGACTTCCCACAGTTTCATCTAATTCAAGGAGTGAGGGACAACAACATTAGCAGTGACATTTAGGTACTTTAATCTAGGAAGCAACTGCACACTTTCAAGCAATAGAGACCAGTGACTATGGTCCCTAAGTCATCCAAAAAGAGGCATATGATCTTTATTTCACAAATTTCAAATGGTTTTCTTCCCTGAGCTTAATACGGTTAAATTAAAAAAAAAGTATTTAAAGGCAAGTTTTCACTACTGCTTCAGATACATGGGAGCAGTCCATTTTTATTTTATTATTTTTTATTTTTAAAATTTTTAAGTTTATTTATTTATTTTGAGAGATAGAGAGAGCACAAGTTGGGAAGAGACAGAGAGAAGGAGAGATGGAATCCCAAGCAGGCTCTGCACCATCAGCGCAGAGCCCGATGTGGGGCTCAGACTCACAAACTGTGAGATCATGACCTGAGCTGAGATCAAGAGTCAGACGCTTAAGCAACTACACCACCCAGGCACCCCAGGAGCAGTCCATTTTTAAACTACAACAGTGTTCACTGTAGTTAAAAGGCATTCAAAGAAATTACTCTTTACTTACGTCCAGTTGTCTCATGTAACTTACTATTCACTGAACAATCTAATCTAGCATAAAATTGATGGCAAAAGCAGTCATGGCACTATCGGTTACTATTTGTAAAATAGGAATGAGACACACACAAGATGCATATAATGAAGGGATCACTGCAAAACGCATCCTGCATTCAGACACTATTCTGTTAATCTTTGCCAAATATGATGATTCAACTAGTGAGACTTAAGAAAGTCTCCTACCTAAATAACATTCTGGTTTTAATTATTTTCCATAGAGAATATTTACCACATTTAAATATGGAATATCACCAGAAAACCAGAAATAATTATTTTTATAACAGGTATATAAAATAAATTTAATTATTAAAATGGTCTATTGTGCTCAAAAATCTGAAATTAAATAATTAAAAAAAAAACACACCTATTAGGTGGGCTCAAATAAAAAAAAAAAACTGATAGTATCAAGTGCTGACAAAAATATGGAGCAACTGGAACTCTCGCACATAGGTGGCTGAGATGCAAAATGGTCGGGATACAGCCACTCTAGAAAAGTTTAGCAGTTTCTTCAAAAGTTAAGTACACACTTACCATATTACCCAGCCATTTTGCTCCTGGGGATTTGCTCTAAAAAGATGAAAAATTTCGACCACATAAAAACCTATGTACAAATATTTATAGCAGCTTTACTCACAATCTCCCCAAACTGTAAAGAGTCCAATATCCTTCAACAGTGAATATACATAAACTGGGGTATGTCCGGAAGATGGAGTACACTACCCGGCAATAAAAAGAATACACACATGGAAGAACCTCAAAGACGCTGTCTGAGTGAAAGAAGGTAGTCTCAAAGGTTGCAAACTATTTAATTTCATTTATGTGACATTCTAGAAAAGGTAAAACTTATCAAGATGGAAACCAGATCAAAGGTTGCAGCAATTAGGGGAAGAGTGAGGGTTTGACTTACAATGGGTCAGAATGAGGGACGTTTTGGTCCTCTAGTAGTTTTTGTTTTCTGGCTTTTTTTTTTTTTTTTTTTTTTTTTTTTTTTGGTGATGGAAATGCTCTGTAATGTAAAAGGACTGTGATGATGGTTACATGATTTAATCAACTTTAAAACTCAGAATTATACAACAAAAAAGGCCAATTTTACTTTATATAAATTCTAATAATAGTGAATGAAAGTATGAGAGTATGTGACTACTCTAAAACAGAGTTAAAAATAAGAGGGAAAAGTAATAAGAGAACTCTGAATTAAGCTAATGCCTGGAATACATCAATTATTTATTAAAAGAGACTTAGGAGATGTATAAATCAAATACAATGAGTGGGCTTTGTTTTGACCCTGGTTTGAATAAATCAACTGCACATACCTTTTTAGGCAAATGGGGATATTTTAATACAGTATTAGAATCTATAGCAATACCACCCTGAATACGCCCAATCTCATCTAAATACATTATTGGAAGATATTAAGGATTTTTTGTTCATTGTTAGGAAGGACTGTAGTTTTTTAAACTAAACTTAAAAAAAAAATCGTACTAAAATAGTGATAAAATGGCACAGTTTCTGGTATTGGCTTCAGAATTCTTCAGAAGTAAGCAAATAAACAAAAACTCAAAAAAAAAAAAACAAAAAACAAAGGGAGAAGGGCTAATGGAACAAGTGTGGCAAAGCCAGGATGGTGCATGCATTTCTGATGCTGTGTTGCTTCATGAAGGTTTACTGTATTCTACTTTTGAGTATGGCTGGAAACATTCATAATAAAACACTGACAGAGAGGGAAAAAAACAAACAAAAAACCAGTGACTTCGTCTTTGTAAATACTCCCCAAAATGCCATTTAACTGTTTTTTATTCACTTATAAGATACACTACAGTTGACCTTTGAACAATGCCGGGGTTGGGGGCGTGCCAACACCCTGTATTTGAAATATTAGAGTATACCTTCTGACTCCCAAAACTTAACTACTAATAGCTTCATGTTGTCCAGAAACCTTAGTGATAGCATGTGTCAATTAGCACATATTTTGTATGCTGTATGTATTATATACTGTATTCTTACAATAAAGTAAGCTAGAAAAAAGAAAATGTTATTTAGAAAATCTTGAGGAAGAAAAAATACATTTATAACACTGTATTTATTTTTTTAATAAGGCTGCATATAAGCGGACTCACACAGTTCAAACCCATGTTGTTCAAAAGTCAACTGTGATTTCTCCTTATAGTTTTTATTAGGCTTTTATAATCTGTATCTAACTTTATAGAAAACCAAATTGAGGCAGAAAGAGTAATTTAAAACAGGCAGTTGTGATTCTTCTCACAAATAAGGGCTCAATAATGGCATGAGAAATGGCTTAAAGACTGTTTTTCAAATCTCATTTAATACTCATAAATTAGTAAAACCAACCTAAGATGTAGAAATATTAATGATTTTCACGAACTTCTCTGCTGCATACTCCTAAGTGCAGGTGACAACAGCAGGAGGAGGTAATTAATACTCAAAAGTTTAAAAACAGATGCAGTAAATATGAACACAAGGAGAATCAGAATAGGAGAAGTTCTTATTTATTCTTTGTCACTCCAATTTATTCTGACATAACTCAAAATATCAGAGTCCCAAAAACACTGTCAACCGACTGGAAATTTCTTTCTTACTGGTGGCCTATTATGTGGAAGATACTATGGGGGAATTAAAAGGGGAAGGTGTGGTTCTCATCTAAACAGAGTTAATATATGAGAAAATACTAAATATTTTAGCATGAATTCTGTTTAAAATAGTCTGACAGTGTTTAAGGCTAGTGGGCAAAGACAATTACACAGGCAAAAATAGCAGAGAAAATAAAGGTTAAAGAGCTGCAGCGGGAAAAGCCTCCTGCACAGGCAGGAGTGACCTGTGGGAAGGGTGGGGCACAGGAGTGGATCAGGGTTCTGACAGCTGTTCAGTGGAGCTCCCAACGATGGGGGACATCTCGCATGCAGGCCTGTCTCCTGTCAACCAGAAGCCTCTCTCCCCAATGCTGAAGGAGAGGCCCCAAGAGTCTCAAGTCACCGCCTCAGCATGGAAGAGCAGAGGCACCACACCCTGGAAATTATTAGCGCCTGGTAGTAACTGACTGTCCCAAATGTCTGACCCTGAAGCGCCTACTGCAGCACAAGGTGAGGTGACTCAATAAAGGCCTCCCAAAGGTCCCCAGGGCCTGTGAACATGTTACCTTGCATGGCATAAGGGACTTGACTGATGTGATTAATGTTAAGGGCCTTAAAATGCAGAAATTATCCTGGATTATCCAAATGGGCCCAATCTAATGAACATGAGTCCTCAAAACTGGAGGAGCTTTCCTGGCTGGGAGCAGAGGGAGAACTGTGACCATGGTGGAAGGGACAAAGGGACGAAATGCTATCTCTCAAGGTGGAGGGAGGGGGCCCGTGAACCAAGGAATGTGGGCAGCCTCTGGAAGTGGGAAAAGGCTAGAAAACAGACACTTCCCAGCATCTCCAAGAGGGGACACAGCCTCACTGATGCCCTGATTTCAGCCCAGTGAGACCCGTGTTGACTTCTGACCTAAAGAACCATAAGACAAGTATCTGCGTTGTTTTAAGCCACGAAGTTGGTGACACCTTGTTCTGGTGGCACTAGGAAACACCTCTCCTAGTCTCTAGGCCTTGGCCTGTGACCCCACCACCCTCTCACTTCACCAATGAAGGGCACTTTCATTCGATTTGAAAGACAAGATGTTCCTGGGGCACCTGGGTGACTCAGTCAGTTGAGTATCAGACTTGATTTCATCTCAGGTCGTGATCCCAGGGTCATGGGATTGAGAACCTTGTCAGGTTCCATGCTGAGCAAGAATCTGCTTAAGATTCTCTCTGTCCCTCTCCCCCATTCGCATTCTCTCTCTCTCTCTTTAAAAAAAAAAAAAAAAAAAAAAAAAAAGACAAGATATTCCACATACCACATCTCTGCTCAAAGGTCTTTTCCTCTGAAAAGTGCTCCCAAATGTCCTTAACCAGCCCAGGGCAGGTCAGGACCCCCACTCCATACACTCATTCACTCCTACACCTCTCCACCTCAGTGTCTGCCTGACTACAGTTATTCTCCTCCTTCAGAGCTTACATTTACTGAGCAACTACTAAACGCTTAATGCCATGCGAAGGAATTTTCATGGGTTTTCTCATCCAATCCTTCCAACTACTCTATCAGGTAGACATAATTATTATCCCTCATTTTTTTAAATTAGAAAAGTCAAAATCACCCAACTAGTAAGGGCAGAGCCGTGATCTGAAGCCAGGTAGTCTGACACAGGAGTTGTTGCCCTTGACCGTAACATTAATATCTGCCTCCTATGTGAGAAATCTAAGTTCCAAGATCCTGTGTACTGATTAACACAACACACCCCAGTGTTCAACACAGAGAAACTTACTAGTTGCTGAATATGAACAAATGGGGACAAAGATGATTTTCCCCTACTATTCTTTTTTTTTTTTTTAAAGAAAATTTCTTATTATCAGAAGTCAAATATCTACAGAGGTAGAATAATGGTACAATGATCCCCCAAATACCCAAATCCCAATTTCAACACTTATCAATGTAGGGCCAATCTTAACACCAACATTTAATCAATTCAATGTTACATTATCTAGTAGAAAGAGCCCCCTTTATTACTCTTCTTTTACAGGATTCCATGTTCCTAGTTATCACATGTTCATTTACCTGTGTTAAGACTTTTTAAAAAAACAATCTTGAAATGGGCAAGTCTTTCTAAGCAAAACAAAAAGCAAGGGAACTATAAAGGAGAAATTGATAACTTTTTTCCTATATAATATTTAAATTTTCTGCAGAGCATAAATATTATAAACAAAATACAAAAAGTGAGGGAAACAGGGAGCACCAGGGGGATCAGTCAGTTAAGCATCCGACTCTTGATTTCGGCTCAGGTCATGATCTCAATCGGTTTGTGAGTTTGAGCCCCGTGTCGGGCTCCACACTGACAATTTGGAGCCTGCTTGGGATTCTCTCTCTCTCTCTCTCTCTCTCTCTCTTTCTCTCTTTCTCTCTTTCTCTCTCTCTCTCTCTCTCTCTCTCTCTCTCTCTCTCCCCCTCCCATGTGTGCACTTACTCTCTCTCTTAAAATAAACATTAAAAAATTTTTTTAATGGGGGAAACAGCTGTAACATATATGACAAACGATTAGTATGTATTTCCAATGTATAAAGAATTCTTACAAATCAATAAGAAAAAGGCCAATACCACGTTATCTGGAAAAATGGGTACAGGGATGAACAGAGAGTTTCACCTACTAATCTTAAACATGAGAAAAGCAAGGACTTCCAAGTGACACTGTCAAGATACTTCCTCTGGTACTCTAGGATTTAGGAGTAAGACGCACTCCAGAACAAAGGAAAAAACAATTCTTACCCGTAGACTTGTTTCTTCAAAACCCGGTCACCTTGGAGTCCAGCACCATAGTAAGTGTGAGAGCCTACAAAGCTTTTGACTTCAGAATCCTTCCTAATGGGACGCCGGGATAAGTATCCCCACCTCACAGTGTGACCAGTAGCCCATGAACCAGGTGTCCTTCTCTCAGTCCTGCTGGGGGGATGAAGAGAAAGATGAGTGAAGAAAAGTTGAGTGTTTCAGAGACAAAGAGCTTAAAAACAAAAGCAAACCACCCAGCCCCTGCTAGATGGCATCTGAAACCCTGGGTCTGGGCCCAAGAAGGAAGGTATTTCCATTCAGTGGGAAAATGTGGTCCACATTTCCCAAGGGTCTTGAACAGAGGAGGGTGTCCACTGACCTGGCAGAAGGATTCAAAGTAGTCAACACCCTTGAGAAATAGCACCCATATCCTCTTCAAGTAAGGAAAATAAGATGAGAAAAAGGTGTATTCTCAGCCATCAGGCAAAGCCAGTTTAGGAATATTGAGCCTCTTGGATGAGGGTTTATGAGTCTTTTGAAATCATAAATTTGTATTAAAAAACAATTCAGGGGCACCTGGGTGGCTTAGTTGGTTAAGTATCCAACTCTTGATTTTGGCTCAGGTCTTGATCTCATGGTTCATGAGGCCAAGCTCCATGTTGGGCTCTGTGCTGACAGCTTAGAGCCTGCTTGGGATTCTCTCTCTCCCTCTCTCTCTGTCCCTCCCTGCTCACATGCACTCTCTCTCTAAATAAATAAATAAACTTAAAAAAAAAAATCAAACCACCTCTGAAGTTTACCTGCCAAAAATGGAGAAATGGAACCTAATTAACCTAAGCCTTTAGAACTAACTTCCAGTTTACAGGAAATACAGGGGATAGAGGAGCAAGCTAAACCACACCATACAAAAAGCCAAATAAATCCAGAATGTGAGGCATCTACAGGCAACCAAGGGCCACCAGTAAATCACTGGGGCTGTGATAGACCAGGGTCAACCCTGGTTTAAGACCAGCCTGCCAGTGAAGTTTCAAACAAAAAGTCATGAGGGGCGCCTGGGTGGCTCAGTCATTTGGATATCTGACTTCAGCTCAGGTCATGATCTCACACTCCGTGAGTTCAAGCCCCGCATTGGGCTCTGTGCTGACAGCTCAGGGCCTGGAGCCTGCTTCTGATTCTGTGTCTCCCTCTCTCTCTGCCCCTCCCCCACTCGTGCTCTGTCTCTCTCTGTCTCAGAAATAAACATTAAAAAAAATTTTTTTTTAAGTCATGAAAACAAAAGTATATTGGAATGCACCCATGCTCATTCATGTACACACATCATCTATAGCTACCTTTTGGGGATCACACAGTTGGGTAGTTGCAACTGAGACCACATGGCCCTCAAAGCCTAAAGGAGTTAGTATCTGGCCCCCCCCCCTTTTTTTTTTTTACAAAGTCTGCTGAACCCCTGTCCTAAATTAAGACACAACAGATATTTGTGGATCTTGTATGGATTCCAATTCACACAAACTAACAGTAAAAGTAAGGACATTTTTGAGGCAATCAAGGAACTTTGTGGACTGGGTCTTAGAAACCATTGTGGAATTATTGCCAATATGATCAGGAGGTGACAACGGTGTTAAGGTTATACAGGAAAAAGCCCTTTTGTTGGAGGCGCATAATGCACTATTTAAGGGTGACCTGATACGGTGTCTGGAATTGAAACTGCTTCTGACAACGAAGAAGATGAAGCAGATGTGGCCAAAGAAACTGCTTTAACAAACTGTCCAATCTATTTGATAGATATGTGGAAGTTCACTGTACTATCCCTCTGCTTTTGCATTTGCTTTAATAAAAAAGAGAAAAAGTAGAGTCTTCTCTTCAGGCACGCCCCCCCCCCCCCCCCCTTCACTCCTTCTTACACGGAGTTCCTCTCTCTCTAGGTCTGGTGCTAACAGTTAAGACCCTGGTGAGCAAGGTCAATTAGTCCAAAATATCTCCGAACAAAAATCCACCAATTAGAAATTAATTTAACCTCACAAACTCGGCTTTTGAAATACAAATGCTCTCTACCAGGGTAGTCTGCTTATTCAGGAACTTCTAGCTTCTCTGGGGAGCCAGTTCAGGAAAACAAGGCATTTTGGGAAAATAAGGGCAAACTGCAGGAGCTCCCCATATTGGCATTTCAATAAAGTGAATGAGACCGGGGAGAACAGTCTTCAGTTATAGGAAAAAGTACAGACGGACTGACGGTGTGCGACCTACACCTCATATAGGTCAACCCAACAGATTTAGAGATGTCCTTTAGTTTTTAACACGTGATTTCTCCCTAGGACAGGTGGCAAAACGAAGTATCTGCTTTTCAAAAAGTGGCTGCAAGTCTCAGGAGTTTTCTGATCAGTTCAATATTAACAAAGCAAGCTTGGAGTCAAGAAGGTATGTTGTTTTTTTGTTTGTTTTTTTTTTTAACCACGCGCCTATTCAGGGTTTCAAGTGCAGTTACGGAGTTATTTCTGGCCAATACAGTGAAATAGCAATAAGCCAGACTTCGGAATCAAGGGAGCAGGAGAAATTCCTCCCTGAGAGTCACATGTGTCACTA
Organism: Felis catus; assembly: GCF_018350175.1. Classification (NCBI taxonomy): domain Eukaryota; kingdom Metazoa; phylum Chordata; class Mammalia; order Carnivora; family Felidae; genus Felis; species Felis catus. The sequence continues at coordinate 71,683,934 of NC_058368.1, forward strand.
ACAGCTCCAAAGAAACCTAAGGTCATAAAGTGACAAATGCCAGAAATTTTCAGATTGCTCTGGCAGCTTTCAGTTTCCTCACAAACAGGAACCTGTGAAATTAAAAGCAGCATTTTTGAGCACGGCTACCTTCGTTCACCTGAGAGATCCTTTTCAAACGACCTCCGGGATAATCATCGCTCTTTGCTTATTAGGAACCGGCAGCGTCCACACCTGCAGGCAGTCCCTAACTTTTCCCGCCCTCGCCAACTCTGACGGGGGCACCCGCGTCACGCCGCGCGCAGCGGCTCTGGGAGCGCGTTTCGCGGCCCGATGTCCCCTCCTCGCCGGCTGGTCCCGCAGGCCGCCCGCGGCCCCTTCACGGCCACGCTCGGTCCCCGGCCTCCCCTCCCCGTCCCCGGCTGCCGCGGGCAGCGCACTCGACCCGGACGCAACGCGCCCCGCAGGGAGCGACGCCCGAGTCCCCAGAACCCCCGCGCGGAGGGAGCGGGGACAGGAGCCCCGACTCGCCCCGCTTCCAGCGCCTCACCTGCCGCAGAGCGCGGCGCCGTCGGGGAGAGAGGACCAGGCAGCGAGCGGAAATCCCCGGCGAGACTGGCGCCGCCGCCCCAGGAGGCCGCCCCCGGCGGCGCCCCCTGGAGGCGGGACGCGGTACCCGCCCGCTCCGACCTCGCCCACACCTGGGCACGCGCCGGGAACCACGCCGCCGTGCACACCTGGGGCGCCCCGCCGCGGACGCTAATGTCCTAACGCGTCCCGCCCGGGACCTCGTATCCGGCTCGAGTCTGTGTGGGACCCAGACGCACTTGGGGGACACACCATAGCTACACACACAGAAATGAGCCCACACCGGGGAATGCCTCCTGGAGGACGCATGGACACATCACCAAAGCCTCACACTGGAGCATCACAATCGGCGCTGGTACCATACTGGATGCAGATAATCATATAGTCTTGATACCAATTCTCCCTTTTAAAATAAAACAGTGGGTGTAGGAGACAGTGAAAGAAATGACTTCCCTTCTGTCCTCTGGCTCCTAGAACTAAACTTGAGGCCCAGAAATTAGAAGAGTGAAGACCAAAAGCTGAAGGAGAATTTTTCTCTAGAGATTTTGTTCATTCTGGGTTGAAGCAATGCTACTTTGGGGACCCAGGTGACAAGAGCACAGAGATAGAGGGCCACTTCTGTCACCTCTCCCCAAAGACACAAATACATAAGTAGTTATTGGAATAGCAGTAACCCCCTTAATCATTTTCTGCCCCTTCCACTTTCTCATGTATGTGGACTATTTGAAATCTTACTACAATTTGATTTTTATTTGAACGATTCCAATAGTATAGATGTGGTCGTGTTTTGAATGGATGTATATAGATTTCCAAAAGAAATCTTTAGGACCAGATTCATAAGCCATAATTTATTTCAAAGAGATTTCTTCCCAAGATTTGTTTTGGGAAGTTCATGATTAAATTAAAATATATTGAAAATCTTGTCTAGCATGTATTTTTAACATCATTTTAAAAGAGTAGCAGTAATCATCTTAATTTTTTTTTTAAATGAAGAACGATTCTTTTCCTTTTTGAGGGAGGATGATCATGTTGGCAAAGGAAAATGAGCCAAATGCATGAATACATAATTCCTCTGGTGAAGGAAAATTAAAGATGATTACAAGGTGAGTGTTCAATTGCATTTAATGGCAGGTAAGGCTGGAGAGTTTGATTCAACATAGAGTAGGCTCTGTGGGATGAACTCTTCAGCTAACTCTCAAAAAACGACTTATAGACAAATGGTTCAAAGTAGTAGTTTTCAAAATGTGACCTCAGCCCAGCAGTATCAGGAGCACCTAGGAATTTAGAAATGCAAAATCTTAGGTCACACCTGAGATCTTCTGAACCACCAATTCTAGGCGTGGAGCCTAGCATTTTAACTAGTGTTTATGATGCCTTTCAAGTTTGAAAACCATGATTTAGTGAAGAATTGCTCCAGTGTTTCTCAAACAGAATTGTGTACGTGAAACAACTGAAGATCTAGGTTAAAAATGCAGATTCTGGTTCGGGTAGACTGGAGTAGAATCTAGATTCCCAGGATTTACTTGTGTATGGACACACACAGGGACATTGTGTCTGTAAATACAACTGCCCAGCAAAGGGAAGGGTGTGGGCTGCCCTTAGAAAGGTGAAAGTCACCCAGTTTCTCAAGAAAACTGAGTGGTTGGTTACAAGTCCATGGCTTGTCAGTTTAGTATTGGTGAGTTACACAGGAGTGCTTTACAAGCCAACTGCTCTGGTGGGTTTAGGAACAGACTGGACTCATTGAGGTTGTCAGGTTGCATCCAAATTGTAGGGTGAGTCACTCACCGAAAAGGGCTCAGCTTACCATCAGCTGTTTCTGTGTTCATTCTGGTCCATTACTTTGCCATCCATAATGTCCCATATCATCCAGGCTCAGGGTCAAGCCTGCAAATCATGTACGTAGGTTTAAAGCTCAGCAGATGTTTCCTTTATCACTCAAATGATTTAAACCAACAAATTATCTTTAATTGGAATTATACAATTTGGCCATTTTTGTTGTCTAAATCCAACTAGGTGATTTCCAAGCTCTGTTTTCCAGACTTTAACAAGGGAGATAAGATAGATCCCTGCTTTATATTTATATTTGACTAAATGCACTGCTACTTAGTATTATGAGAAAGAGTCCAGCCTCAGTGTCCTTGTGACCCTTCCCGCAGGCCTCCAGCATTGCAAATTCCACACTACAGATAGGAAAACATTTGCATCCCTTGAAACTGTAGGTATAATGTGAAATATATATACTGTAGGCATAACATGAAATAAATAACAGAACGAGGAGACTATGTGAGGAGCTTGAAATCTAAATAACACTATAAAATCTACTGAAATATTATCAAATTATTCTAGTAAATTAAAAAAAAATCCTCTTTGGCCCCAAATAACCTACAACCTAAATCCAACACTTGTTTTTGTACAGCCCATGACTAATGAGTTTTACATTTTTAAATGCTTGGAAAAAAAAAAGAAAAAAGAATACTTCATGACATATGAAAACTACATGATATAGTTCAATGTTTATAGTCACGATCATTCGTTCATGTAGTCTTTGGTTGCCACCGAGACTGTGTGGTCCACAAAACCTAACACCTACCATCTGCCTTTTTACAGAAAGAGTTTGTCTACCTTGCCCTATAGTTTTTTGTTCTGTTACAATACCTAGCTCTCTTTCTTGTAATAGTTAATTTATATGACTGCCTCCCTACTGGACTGAGTTTCATGAGAGCAGATTTGTATCCTTTGTCTGAGTTTCCAGCACTTGCCACCATGGTACACAAAATTAGGTATTCAGTAATATTTATTTAAGTGAAGTTTACATTTTGGTCATTTTCCCTATGTAAATCTATATAAACTTACCAAAAAGCCTTTGCGGTTCAACACAGCATCCATTAATTAGGCTAATTTAGAAAATTTGTGTGCAAAAAAAAAAATGCATTATGCAAATAATTGGATTCCTTTCTTCCATTTCTAAACCTGACTCTAAAAAAATTGTTGTTAAATTTGAAAGCAGCGGGGTTATTTTTTTGTCTTCTTTTCATTCTGTCAAGTTATTTTACTTGGTACAACAGATCTCACTGCTAAACAATTCCCATGGCAAAGAAATTAACGAACAGAGAAAACCAATCTCATGAAGCTATGTTAATTCACATTAAATTCAATCCTGGTATTTCTAGAATTAATGTTTTAAAGATGATGTTCATTGCTGTCAGATATTTAAAACTAAGGTGTTGACATTTTCTCCACAAAAGAAATGCAGTATATTTTCTAAAAAGTCTATGGACTTCTCAAGGCAATTGCAGTTGAAATGGTTTATGCTATTCTTGCCCATTTTCTGGACTTCTAAGAATAAAAAGCCAAGACTAAAGAGATTATATACATAAGATTATTTAGTTTTGGTGAATAAATCCCTATTCATGAATAGGAGAATAGTTGTAAGAACTCCCAGAAAAGGTAATATGGCCAATGAAATATGCCATCCACCATGATGGAAGCTAATTACATTGCAAAGAACCATTGTCAGGCCACAAACCAATATCTGACCATGTAATATCACTACCATTGTTCTTCCTAAAATCAGAATCAAGTAATTTGGTTCTGCTCTCCAAACAGTAATTGCATTTAATGGAAAGGAAATAATTGCATTTAAGGGAAATAATGCTTACCTGGTGCCTAGAAATGTAGACATTACAAAATAAAATGTAGTTTGATTCCCTTGAGCTGTCAATGTAGGAAATGAACACATTTTGAGTGCTGTCATGTGCCTCACACAGTATGACTCTTCTCTCGTTTTAGCCCTTGAGCAATAGTATGAAGCAGATATTATCATTTCCATTCTACATATGAAATGGCTCCAAGAGGCTAAACAGCCCACTTAAAGGCATGCTTCCAGAAAACCAGAGTGGCAAGATTTGAACCCATATCCAGGTGAGCCCCAGCCCGTGCTCTTTAACAGGAGGGCTAAAGCAGGGAAGCTGTGTGGTATACACTGGAATGTATGTCATCTGGACTGTTTCTTTTATATTTGAACCTTGTGGTTAGAATGACTGATTCTGATGACCAGCCCCATACATGTAGTTCTACCCATGAAGAGGTTTCATATACATTATATTTGAGGCTTACTCCTGTGCTGTATGGTAAAGACCTGGTAGAGAATTTTTTCCACTTTACAGATGAAATAGAGAGGTTACATTGCTTGCCCATTCTTACTGATGATTTCAAATAGCAGCTCTTTTTTTTTTTTTTTTTTTTTTTTTTTTTGAGTAGGCTTCAAGCCCAGCATGGAGACCAACACCAGGCTTGAAGTCACAACCCTGAGATCAAGACCTGAGCTGAGATCATGAGTCAGACGCTTAACACAGTGAACCACCCAGGCACCCCAAATAGCAACATTTTTTAGTAGTCAGTGCTCTTCAGAACAAGATTTCTCAGTAAGAAAACAGCAGTCAGCCACTGAAGGGGAGTATCTGACATTGACTTCAGTGTGTCCATGGGAGGAATGTGGTTTCCTGCTCACTTTGCAGCTAGCCTAGTCTGTGCTATCTTGGCATGATGAGTGGCAGAGGAGAAGTTTCCGTTTTCAGTCCAAGATACTTTTTAATTTCAAAATATTTTGAAGGACTAGAAGCCTTGAAAACATTTTATTTCCACAAAGGTGTTGGCATTTCAAACATTGTTACATTTCACAGCAATTTTTTTAATGACCATTTATATCAGCACTCACAGCATCTCACTTTTATAACTTTTTAAAAAATTATTTACGTTTATTTATTTATTTTTGAGAGAGTGAGAGAGAACAAGCAGGGGAGAGGCAGAGAGAAGGAGAGATAGAATCCCAAGCAGGCTTCGCACCATCAGCACAGAGCCCAACACAGGGCTCGAACTCCTGAACTGTGAGATTATGACCTGAGCTGAGATCAAGAGTCAGACGTTTAAGGGACTGAGTCACCCAGGCACCCCTCACTTTTATAACTTTTTATAATGGACCTCTGTCTAAGATTTAAGTTTTTTTAGAAAAAAAGGGTTAAGCGTCTAGGGATGTTTGAAGTCCACTGGTGTAGCCCAACCCTCTTATCTTGTAGAGGAGAAATTAATGACAAAGTAGCAACCACCATGATTTTTATTAGAAGCACCGGAGACATGCAGTAGTTCAGTGGTTCACTCCAGGTTCATGCTAACTAATGGCAGGTTGGAAATGTTGGTAACTAACTAAATCCTTGAAGCTTAAAAAACAAAATGACTTATGCCTTGAAGTTGGCCCGAGGACAATCTCACACTCGTGGGCTCTGTTCTTTCTACTTTATCACCTTGTTTGCTGATGTCTGTAGATGCCTAGACATAAACTCTAAAAGCTATCATCCATTTACTTTATCAGAAAGTTCTAGAAATGAGTAGTTTTGATTTTCTCCAAGATAAATCTCAAGTCCAGCCATCAAAATGAATGTTATAGGAATGTAGCTGATGAGACAAATCTGTTTTTAAAAGATAGACGAAAGTGCAATTTGAATCTACAAGGAAAAACGTTTTCTCAAACACTTATCACCAAGTTGGAAGCAGAAAAGGATCACCAAGTTGGTCTGTGAAAAATGCCACATATTTAAAAATAAAATTATGTGGCACCTGGGTGGCTTGGTCGGTTAAGCATCTGATTCTTGATTTCAGCTCAGGTCATGATCTCAACGGTTCATGAGTTTGAGTCTGGTATTGGGCCCCACACTGATGCAAGGAGCCTGCTTGGGATTCTCTGTCTCCCTCTCTGCCCTTCCCCTGCTCTCTCTTTCTCTCTCTCTCAAAATAAAAAAATAAAAAAATAAAAATAAAATTATTAGACATGCAGGATGCTCAAGGCAGTTTTGATAAACAGTGTAACAGATTTAAAGTACTTGCTAAATGAGTCAGAACGTAGCGCTAAAAATATAAATCTGAGGGATGCTTGGGTGGCTCAGTTTGTTGAGTGTCTAACTTCAGCTCAGGTCATGATCTTGCGGTTTGTGAGTTCGAGCCCCACTTCAGACTCTGTGCTGACAGCTAAGAGCCTGGAGCCTGCTTCAGATTGTGTCTCTCTCTCTCTCTCTCTGCCCCTCCCCTGCTCATGCTCTGTCTCTCTCTCTCAAAAATAAATATATTTTTTTAAAAAACCAGGGTTACTCAACTCTGGGATCCCTCTATTTGGGTCAATATGGTAGGTGCCTCCCCTTATCCATGTACAATATGGCTGACCCTTCAATGGAGTTTCTGCCTCAATATACTCTTCCCTTCCTGTGGATGCCTGGTGAAGCTTTCACTATAAATATGGGGCTCAAAGGAGAAGGCAGAGGTAACCGAACCAATATCTGTTCCTGTGAAATAGAAAATTCATCTTGATTGTATATTTCATTGCCTCCAGGAAAAACAGATTCCCCAACTGATGGAGAATTTTGAACTTGGACAGCTACAAATGTAGAAGATGCAAATGCCTGACCAAGGGGCCTGTGGGCTGAGAGAAGTCCCCTGGAAAGGGGGCTGGGAACCGTTCTTAAGGCAGACGTAACGTAAACTGAAGCTCCCCGGGGGCAGGGATCCCCCTTGTTTTCACTTTCGATGGTATCCCCAGCAGCAGGCACAGTTGGTGCTCAAGAAAATATTTGAGACAAATAGTAACATGAGAGTAGCACAAGAGATCCTTGTAGAGGGATTGTTCTATATCCTGACTGTGGTGACCACACAAATCTACACATGATAAAGTGTCATAGAGCTAAATATGCAAATGAGTGCATACAAAACTGGTGAAATCTGAATAAGGTTGGTAGATGTATCAATGCCAATTTCCTGCCTGTGATATTGTACTACAGTCATGCAAGATGTCACCATTGGAGGAAACTGGGTGTAGAGAGTATTGGGATCTCTATATTATTTCTTACAGCTGCATGTGAATTGACCATGGCCTCCAAATAAAAAGTAGTAATGTGAGAGTAAAAACAATCTAAGATGGGTGACAACAATTCAGAATGTAGTAGGATGGGAGTCAAGAGAGATGGGCTTTGAAAAGCTAGACCCTGTTTGAAAGAGAGAGGCCCTTAAGAGAGGAGGCACACTAGTCAAAAAGACAGACATGTGTGTGGAAATCTAGGGGTGGAAGCTCACCAGATGGGGATAAAGAGTATGGAGAGCTGTAAGTTTAGTGCTACTTGGTCAGGTGGGGGGAATGCATGATGGGCCCCAAAATACAAATCACAAAATTGGGACCAATGTGTTGTAGAGTGAAAGGGGCTCCAGTGACCCGAACATCTGCTGGACACCATATTTGGCAGGGCCTCTGTCAAGATTCTGGCTTGCCTTACTGATGATTTTCATTCCCAAACTGGGGTTTGGCCAAGCATACAAATGTACAAATGTGTCTATATCTGTCACTATGTGGAACTTGTTACATGCATGGACTTGATTTCCTCTTGTCTAGAGCTAAACTCCAACCAGTCTGAGGTCCTGACTGTTGGCTTCTATGTGTAACCGTATGGGAACACAGGCATTCCCTCACCACTCTCCTTCTACCCATCACCAATTGATTCCTGAGCATTTCTTAGGTCAGTTCCCATGTCTCCAACTTCACTGCCACTTGGCTACAGCAAGCCCCCTCATCCCTCCCCTGGCCACATGGAGTAGTCTCTTCACTGGTTTGCCTCCTTACAATTTTGTCTCCACTGACAGCCCAAGTGATCTTTTCAAAATAGACATCTGGTCATGTTGCCCCCCGCCCCCCACCCTGCTTTGCAGTGTCCCATGGTTAAGGACCATCTGGTCCTGGTCACTTTTACCTGCTCCAGCAAGTGCCCCTCCCCCTTCCCCTTGGACTTTGTTCAGCAAGTACTTTAGCTTTCTCAAGGAAGGGCCTTTGCATGTGGGTTTTCTTATGTATGCAGTCCAGGTTTTCTCAACCTTGGCACTACTGACACTTTGGGCCAGATCATTTTCTTTGGTGGGGGCTGTCCTGTGTATTGTAGGATGTGTAATTGTAACATCCTCCCACTCACTGTCAGTTCTGACAACCAAAAACATCTCTGGGCATTGCCAACTGTCTCCTGTGAGTAAAATCTCCTGTGAGTGAGAACTACTGACCTAGAGTGATCTTATTCCCCTCTGCCTTTCAAATCTCAGTTCAAAAGCCACCTCAGGGAACCCCTTCCTGACTATTCAGGCAAGATCCGGTCTCCCTCTTCTATCATTAATTATATGACTACGTGATAATTATAGCTTCTCACTGTACTATCCCCTACATGAAGGCAAAGGGTCATACCCACTTCTGCTCACCACTGTATTCCCTCTGCCTAGGAGAGTATCTGGCACACAGCAGGCACTTAGATTTGTTGACTGAGGGAATGAATGTATTTAAGGTCAAATCCGTTTGCTGCAAAAATCTACACCCTTCTCCAAAATTCCAATCTGTCATTTTTTGAGGGTCTCCTGGGCCAAGTACTTCATTAGGGTGAGGGAGGCTGTATTATCTCCATTTTACAGATGAGAAACTGGGGCTTAAGCAATGCTAAATGCCTTGCCTATGACATCACAGTGGGAGAACCAAGACCCAAGTCTGGGTTTTCTCACCCCAAAGTCTAAGCTGAAGGATGTGAATACAGACATAGATGTCCACTGCTGTGCTATGGGGCTCAACCTTTTATTCTGCATGATATTTTAAGTCAGTCATTTGAAATAGAATAAATGTAAAGACCATGCTTAATAAATAGGGTAGAATCAGAACCCCAGAGAGCCCCATCAAGGCAGTAGGCTAAGTCTAAGGATGAAACTTTTTAAATTTATTTATTTTTGAAGTTTATTTATTTTGAGAGAATCCCAAGAAGGTTCCACACCATCAGCACAGAGCCTGACATGGGGCTCAAACTCACCAACCGTGAGATCATGACCTATACCAAAACCAAGAGTTGGGTTCTTAACTGACTGAGCCACCTAGTTACCCCAAAACATTTTTTACAATTTTTAAAAATGTTTTTATTTATTTTTGAAGGAGAGAGAGAGAGAGAGAGAGACAGAGCATGAGCAGGGGAGGAGCAGAGAGAGAGGGAGACACAGAAATCGAAGCAGGCTCCAGGCTCTAAGCTGTCAGCACAGAGCCCGATGCGGGGCTCGAACCCATGAACTGTGAGATCATGACTCGAGCCAAAGTCAGACGCTCAACCGACTGAGCCACCCAGGCGCCCTGTACCACAAAACTTTTTAAATGTTTACTTTTGAAAGAGAGAGAGAGAAATAGTGGGGCAGGGGCAGAGAGAGAGGGAGACAGAGGATTCGAAGTGAGCTCCATGTTGACAGCAGTGAGCCCAATGGGGAGCTTGAACTCACGAACCTTGAGATCATACTCTGAGCCAAAGTTGGATGCTTAACTGACTGAGCTACTCAAGTGCCCCTAAGGATGAAACTTTTAAGGACTACTGGAAGGCTGAATATAAACAGGGAAGAAATGTAGCAAACAGAGGACAACCACAAACTGCCTTTGTGTGTGTGTGTGTGTGTGTGTGTGTGTGTGTGTGTGTGTGTGATCTCACCATTAGGGAGCTATAGGATGATGGTCAGGCTCTCAGATTTCTCAACCTGGACACTCCTCCCATGTCTGTTTTGACAACCACCCCCCGCCCCCTCACCCCACCTCCTACTGTGATCAGCACTGAAAACATTAAAATAAAATAAGAGGGGAAATGAGAGACAGACTCCCACTTCCCGCTTGTTGGGAAGGAAACCCAAGAAGCAGAGGGTGGCCACCTCAAGGTGGAGAGAAAAGGGCCAGCGCCAGCATGATGCACTTCCAAGATCTGCGGAGACAGAAGACTGCCTGAAGTATCAATCAAATTAATGACTGTTTTCTCTGCAGAGAAGACAGCCATAATGGAAATCCTGAGAGATGGGGCACTGGAAGCTAAGGGGATTCCTTCTGTAGGCAGGGGTCCCGGATGTGCATGTCTTGGTTTGACACTAAAGTTTTAGTATTGGTAGGAAAAAAACTCCTGAAGGAGCTTTTACAAGAAATATTTTTCTTTACTCTCAAAAGGCAAGTACTGTTATAAAGAAAGAAATTTGCTTTCAAAACAAAGATCGACAAGCATATAGTGCATCTATTATCTGTTGAGCTAAGCACTGTAGGAACATAAATAAGAATAAGACAGCTCCCGCCCCTAAGAGATCTATAAATTGTTACTGTTATTTTGGGACCATTTAAAAAATGTTTGAAACACAGCACTTCCTTTTCTGATGTATGTCACACACCAGTACTTTCTTTCCTGATGTACCTCAACCATCATAAGTCACAATTTCTAAATTACAATTCATTGCAGATCTGCTCCCCAAAATGTGAGTGTAGAGAATTAAATTCATCTCATTGTGGATCCGTTCATCCCATTCTCTAAACTTGGATAGAGGACAATTGTATTAAATGGTCTCTAACACCAAAGAGAAGCCACATATGAAAAAGGATGAATTGGTCACTTGGATTTCATTTTAAGGGAAAGGAAGACACAAAGTTCATGAACTTGAAAATCACCTATTAAGAAGGCAATACATTTTTATACCAGCCTGTGTAATAATTTTACTGCATAAGATATTATAGAGGTTGCATAAAGCATTAGGTCAACACCATATACAGAAGAATAAAGCAAAAAGGATTATCTTGACCAAATAAAATAGAAAAAAAATTCAATTCTTAAAAATACCACAAATTCCCCAAATGTGGCTCTTTTTAAGACAAAATCTACCTCTTGCATTTCCTGAATATAGTAATGACTGTGGTTCCATTAAGCCGAACAGAACACTGCCTTATAGCTAAAAACTTAAAAAAAGCAACTTACAGAGATATGTAACCCTCTTAATACTGTATATAACAAAAACAAAAACATCAGGCTGACTGCCTGCTTTTGCCTAAAGCATGGCTTGAATTTACTATTAATACTAACAGCTTATATAGAATGTGAATACTACATAATTTCCTTTGTCATGAAGCTGCACAAATCGGAGAATCCAAAAATGATTGCAGGAGTGAGTCTTCCAATGATGGGAAAGTATATAAATATACTAGATGTTAAAATTTCCATTCTTCATTCAATTATTTGCCCTGTTTAAAACATAAAAATACAAATAAATATATTTCCTTACAAGGGAAATTCATAGTCTATTGTTAAAAAAAGATAAAGAAACAAAAATCTTAATTTACTTTTTCTTGTCATTAAATAAAAATTCTAATATACAGACATATTCGATATTTATATAAACCGTGGGAGTCCATTTATGATTTCTTGTTCACAACTGACATTTAATAGTGTTAGTCTCTGTACAACGTGGCTCACACCCCATATGCAGGTTTAATTTTACATTCTGCTCCACCTAATTTTTTTTTCTCTTTTTTTCTTTTTAATTAAAAAAGATTTCATTTTTGGAATTTTAGGATTTACATTTGAGTCGTCTGAAAAAATACAATTTCAATGCAAAAACCACATCGAGCATTCAAGAAGAGTATACTGCTGGTGCTGTAATCTTTTTGCGTGTCTTTTTGCGTGTTTTCATAGAAAAAAAAACAGTCAAATAAACAACATGTAGGACTTTTAAATGGTTAAACACAACCATATCTTATTAATGATACGCCTCATGCACACAAACAAAAAATGAAGGAAAAAGGATCAGACGTCTTTCTTTTGCTTTTGTTCTAGCTTTCTTCTTAATAGACTATAATTCTCCTTAGTTCCTGATGCAGTGGGGTCAAGCTGCAGAGAGATTTCATAGTGTTTTTTGGCCAAGTCTAGATGTCCCCAACGATGATAAAGCACAGCTGAAATAGCAAGAGAGGGATTTCATTGGAAATGCTTCTGAATACCTTACAGTATTCCCAACCACTTGTGCCAATACACACACACACACACACACACACACACACACACACACACACACACAGTTTTCAAAAATCATTGTTTCAAATAATATTGTTTGTGCCGCAAACTTTATTTAATAACCACACTCCCTGGTGATTGTTTAACCACCTCCCGTTACTCCTGGGGTTCTGCAGATCACTAGATATGACCCATCTTCTTACAGCAACATTATTACATAAAGAAGGAAACTAAGATTACATCAAGGTTCTCAAAGTTGCCATGAAAGTTCCAGGAAGTCAGGCTGCATATGGCTGGGCTCTGGTATGTCTCAGGGCCCCGACCATGCGCCAAGTCCAGCATCTGAATAATGATTCCCCTACATCTTTTGTCAAAATACCAGCTTGTTTGTTGCTAGCTAGGAATAAGGGCACTCACATCAAGATCTGACCATAAAATGATAGTTAAAATCTATTAGAATGGTAAGTGTCTGATTATTATCATGATTTTGTAAGTGAAACTAATTTTTTACATGGGCGAAAGAGTAACTATTGCTGCTTTGTGACTTTCATGATGAGTAGCTACAGAGTCTGTAGGGAACTGATTTGGTGAAAACATAGTCACATGCTGAGCATTCTAAGCATTGACATGACACTCTAAAAATGGTAATTATTGAGATATAAAAATGGAAAAAGGAATTCTAGAGAATAAATAATTGTAAATGCACCTTAATTTTATTTTGTTTTTTTATAACCTTTTGAAAAAAAATCTTTCTTCATTTTGAGAGAGAGAGAGACAGAATGTGAGTGGGGAAGGGGCAGAGAGAGAGGGAGACACAGAATCTGAAGCAGGCTCCAGGCTCTGAGCTGTCAGCACAGAGCCTGATGTGTGGCTCGAACCCATGAACTGTGAGATCATGACCTGAGCCAAAGTCAGACGCTTAAAGGACTGAGCCACCTAGGCGCCCCTGTAAATGCACTTTTAGCAGAGACCTAAGAGAACATAAGAACACAGTGGAGACCAGGCTATAATGGAAGGTCCTCTATGGAATAAAGGAAAGGATGTAAGTTAGACCAGAAACTTCCAAAGTAGTTGTGTTTAACATTCTAGGATCTTTCACACAAAGAAAGAAACTCGAAGTTTATCATAAGAAGGGGATAAACTGAGTGGGGAATTTTGGGTGTTGGTCTGGTCATACAGTTACAACTTATACATAGGACTACTATTTTGGTACCTTTTTAATGTAATAATTTCTTTAAAAAAACACACATCTTAGAGGGGCACCTGGGCGGCTCAGTCAGTTAAGCATCTGACTCTTGATCTCGACTCAGATCATGATCTCATGGTTTGTGGGATTGAGCCCCACATGGGGCTGACAGCACGAAGAATGCTTGGGACCCTGTCCCTCCCTCTTTGCTTGCTCTCTCTCTCTCTCTCTCTCTCTCTCAAAATAAATAAATAAACTTAAAAAAAAAACCCACATCTTAGAACCAGATTATAAAGACCAATGCAGGCTAGATTTGTTAAAAACTACTTTCTCTACATTGATATTACAGAATGCACCCATTTCTTTAAACTTACACGGACTTTTGATATGATTCAAATTGAAAATTTTCCTTACCCAAATTGCCATGGTAACTTGCAGCATTTGGATGAGCTTTAATTGCTTTGAGGAATAAAGCTTCAGATTCCTGAAGAATGATATAAAAAATAAGGTATCGCACGATGCAAAAGCAACACACAGTTTTGCTGTGTACAGTTTTCAAACATTTAAAACTGTTCAAACGTTGTTTTGTGATACTGCATCCTTCTCCCAGAAACATTTGGGAAGGCCAGCGGGGCCATACCCCGTTAAGAGGTTCTGAAGGGCAATCAGGGAAGTGTGTGACAGGGCAAAGGGGACAGAACAATAGTGAGGGGAAGATGGGCAACGGAGAGCAATGGTGGCTGCAGAGAGAGCACGAATATGCTAATGAGCTTTGCCACCTGCCTCCCAGAAGTGGCTGAAAGTTTGCAACTTGAAGCAAGTAGCTCGATTCAGGGTGCAGTGGAGGATGAGCCAGAGTCAAATGACCAGGAAAGGGCTAGGCTGTTGAGGACACCCACAAAAGCGCCATTTTCATTCAGCATCAATGAATTCATTTCTAGGATTCTCAAGGTAGGAGCTGGGGCCGATTTAATCCCCCCAAGACTCACAACCCCTCAGCAATCCAGAAGGGGCTCATTCAGCTGGAAAAAATAAGCAGGGAGAAGCAGGGAGAGACAACTACCTGTCACGTAAGCAGTCGCAGCATTGTATGTGACCATGACCAAATGCCCCTGGTGTGTGTGAACTGGTTCTTGTATAGACTTGCATTTCCTCCAAATAGTGCTCATTTCCAATCGGGCTGCGAAAAGGCACGGCCAAGTGTTTTTTTACCTGATCATCATGTGACCATGGCTGCCTGGATGGTCCCGTTCTACCATAATGCTGGGAGATAAAGATGCCGAACTGTTCTTTGCTGACATCTGCCGGGGCTAGCTACTCACACCCGTCTACATTTGTGCTACTAAAGGGCCACACATGCTTTAGTGAGTATCAAACAGTAAGCTTAAACAACTAAAGTTGGTGGATGGGGGACAGGTTTGTTCCTTCTAGCTGCACCTTCTGTGAATTTTCCAGGCGGGCGTCCTGGAAAATATCTAGGATCGTGCATTTTATAAAGTGTAGAAGGACCAATTTCCTTGCCCTGTGATGGCCCATGGTACTCCTGAGAAACAGGCTGGGCATTTGGGCAAACAGCTCTGAAGCCACAACCTTTTTAGAGAGAGCTGGCAGAGAAAATTTTATATTTTGGAGATGTTGTCCAAAAAGGACTGAATGAAGACGTTGTTACAAGATGTCAGCAAACAGCACTTCCGGAGCTCAGAGTCAATGTCTACGTTCCAAGCTGTGGTCGCTGAAACTCGTTCAAGGAAGTGTAAGGTTCTCCTGACATATTAGGTATGCTGGTAAAAAAGAAACCAAATGGATTGCATAGATTTGAAGTGGTTTCTAAGTACCTATGCTTTCTGATGACTTTCAAATATTACCATTTAATCTAAAATCTGAGAAATAGGAAGTCCAGGGAACCTAAATCTACTTTAAAATGCTTCTCTACTTGCAAAGGAAGCAGAGTTAATTAGAGACAACTGATGGAGAGAGAAAAAGCAAGTTAGGAGTTCTCGGGGGACTCTGGATTCGTTTAAGGAATTTTTGAAATGCCCATGAGTGTGGACACCATTCAGGAGGACGTGGAGTCAGAGTCAGGTTTGGAGGACACGGTGGGGTCAGGATGGCATGTGTAGAGAGAGAAGCAGGGCTTGTACCGTCTTGGGGGGCTGCCGCTCTTGGCAAGGCAGAGCCTGAACCTTGAGTGGGGGTGTGAGGAGGCTGAGTGAGGTAATGGGGGAGGAAAAACTAAGTCAAAGTTCCCGAGTTTAAAGATGGCACACTGACAGAAGGGGCATCAGGAGGAAAGAGAGGTTCTATGCTTCCATCTTGGTTATGTAACAGTGGGGTGGCCATGAAAGGATGCTTCAGGGGCTGCTGTTAGGTAACAGGGCTGCTCAGATGACAATCTGCCCCATAATCACAGGGGCACAAGGCATTGTGCACAGATACAGATCACTGTGCACATCAATGTCTTAAGAGGGAATCTGGAAGCCTGAATGTTTCACGGCCAAATGTGGGAAGCATTCAGCCATTTCACAGCTGTAACCGGGCACTTAATAAATGCCCATTAGCACGCTGGATAGCAGAGGAGTTGTAAAAATGGGACTTGGGGCTCTGCCCTCGTGAAGTCTCCAGGCTCACTAATGAGATTTGTCAAGTTAATGATAATACAGAACAGCAAAGGCTTAGGCGAAGTGAGTTATATAGACAGCAGACACCTGTCCTGACTCTCCATCCCTAAGTCCCCACTACCTTGCCACCTCTGCAGAGAGTCCCCACCCAGTGCCCTTCAAGGACGGGCTAGAAGTAGCTGACCAACAGCAATGGGGGTCACTTCTGCAGCATCGTGAGAGGAAAATCTAAATTCCAAATCCTGAACTTAAAACAATATATGAAGCAAGCACCCGGTGGCTGACACCACAGCTCAGGGAGTAACATCACGTCCCTCCTTTTGGCAGAACTGTTGCAAGGTTCTTATTTTGGATTTCATCTTCTGTTTCCTCATCTTAGGCTCAGCACCCTGGCCTACACAATTAGGATGCAAAATGTGTAGAGAAATAGGAAACCCATTTCTCCATTCTGCTCTATGGAGTATTTTCTACTTTATCTGGGGAAAAAAAATGATATGAACTGGAAGCCAAATGAACCGTGGGTTCTATCACCTTAATAGAGTTCTAGTTTATAGGCTATGGGGTGATAGAAAAATCAATACAATGGTTACATAGGCTGCATCTTGAAAATGACTGGCTGTAGCTGGTCACTGGACACTCCCAACCCATCCCCATGATGGGGATGCCTGGAGAGGTCGGTAGAAGGGAAAACCACAAAACTTGCCTTCTTTCCCTGGTTCTTTACAGGTAAGTCCATAAAAAATAAAAATTAACCCCCTCAAAAAGTCATCTCTGGAGCAAAATCTAGAAACATCAAAATATTAACCGGGGCCATCAAACTCCCTGATATTTAAAAATGAGACATGCATGAACTATCTTACTGTTGTTTTGGAAAACTATGCCGATAATGGTATGTGATGAGCAGAGGAGAAGTTAAGTAACATGGAACACACATGAATGAATCACTTCCTTTAGGCCCGGTGTGATCAAAATTCGATACAGCTCCTGATTTTGAAAGAAAAAAATGCTGCCACAGAGGATGAAGGCACTGCATCTGAAAGTGTGTTTTCTGTAGCATCTGTGTTAGAAACCTAGGATGCTAGCTGCAAGTGCACAGTCCCTGACTCCACCCTGTCGACTGAGACAGCAGCCTGTGGGGAGGAATCTACGCATTTGTATCTAATACACTCCCTCACTGGTTCTGAGCCGCACGCTTGAAGTCTGAGATCACTGATGTTAGGAACACAGAGTCCCCTTCAGGCCACAGGGTGCCGTGCGCCTTCTGATTCGCAGTTGTCACTCCTGGCCAGTCCTGGGAGCCTAGATCTAGTATCTTTTGGTTCCACTGGTCAGACACTTCCAGGGCCTTGCAGATGACCTACAGCTTAACTCTAGATGAGGAAAAACTCTAAATGGGCAAGAACCAGTCCTGCATTCCCCATGGGCTGGAATTTTTTTGTGCAGAAGACCGCACCAACAAATCAGAGCTCCCACCTGCCTATGAGGGACAAAATCAAACAACTTCGTGCCAGGGTTGGGGCTGGGGCATCACTGCCTCCTCTCTGGGCTTCTCCTCCCCACCCCACATTTGAGCAATGGTGATGAATTCTGATGAGAAAGGACACAAAGTCTGTGCAAATCCATCTTTTGGGCAAATCCATCTTTTTGACCAAGCCACACTGGTACACTGCCCCCACTGTTTTTGCCTAATTCTGAATTTAACTGGGCAGAAGTAACATTTATGGCTTCTGTCAGATGCTGGCATTAATTGCAAGAAATCACAGCCTGCAGTTTACACACCTTGTATTTCTGGGACTTCCCCAGCACATTTGCCAACGAGAACATCAGAGAGTGATCATTAGGTATTAATTCCAGCGCCTCTCTTCCAACTGCTTCAGCTTGGGCTAAATTACCTGCAAGGAAAACATAGAAAAATTAAAAAAAAAAACATGTTAACATTGTACTGGTATGACTTAAGAAAATCAATGAAGAATGCATAACACACATATACACATGCAATATACACACAACACACAAACACCACACACATACACACAACACAGAACACATATACACACAGATAACACATACATACACATAGCACACACACACACACACAACACAGACACATACACACATGGCACATAACACACATATACACAGATGACACATACAGCACAGCACACACATATACATACACACAACATACACATACACACAACACATAACACACATACAGCACAACACACACATACACAACACGTAATACACATATGCACAGATAACACACATACACACAGCACAACACACATATACATACACACAATACACAAACATTACATATACACAGCACAACATACACATATACATATACACACACAACACATAACACACGTCTATAGATAACACACACACAGCACACACATATACAAACATACAACACACACATCACACACATATACACATAACACACATGCACACAGATAACACACATACACATAGCACAACACACACGTATACATACTCACCACACACACACACACACACACACACACACACACACAACCCCATAAATTGCAAAGATACTGCAGTCTAGTGCAATTCTAACATAATATACAAACAGCTTTTGATTAAATTCTTTAAAAGCATATAAAACCTAGTTTTAATTTTTTCCCAGATACCAGTTATACCCACATCGGAGAAAACAAGTCTGCACCATAAGAGTATCCACAGTAACACTTTAATAACTGAGTATTTATCGTATCGAAGTATACATTTTGTATTTTCATTAGAAGCACTGCTTAGATGGCTCACTAGCTTGAAATTCTGCCAAATTAAAACTATCATTTCTTATGGGCTGCTTGGATTTTCAAAAGTAGGGGAGCAGGGTAACTCCTGGTTGACCGAGCTAAGATCTGGGCTGAGGAACCACATCATCAAGTCTGTTAGCATCCTATCTAAAAGAAGAACCCATGACTCTGACTGTAGGTTTGAGGGCATCTCCTTTGACAACAGTCCATGAACTTTAGAGCATGGTCTTCACAGGTCGTAAACCCAGAAGCCATTTTTTCTCTTTTGGTGCCTCTAGCATGGGGACGGGCAATGCTAGATAACACACTTCAGACGAAACGAGATCTTAGCACCCATCTTCACCCCTGGCTCAGCACTAATTCCAAGTAAAGTGTCATTTTCCCACACATACCTGTTTCAATAGGTCAAAGGAAACTCTGTCCTCTAGAAGAACAGACATTTTTGTATTACCCCATATTATTTTTTTAAAACTAATACACACTAGAGAAAGAAAAAGCACGCTAATCTGTTTCCTAAGTATTCAATGGCACCGCATCATGGCTCCATTTCCTCCAATGTATTTAATTCACCTCTCCGTACCTGTATTGTCAAGGAGTATGATCATGTTGTTCCAGGCCAAACTGTGCTCTGGTTTCAGCACAGTGGCGTTTCTCCACGCATTCAACGCATCGACATGACGATTCAGATCTGCGTACTGGAAACAAAGCATGGCCCCCCAAAATCAGTATTCCAATGTTCTTGCTTCCTCTAGGACATAACCAAACCCCAAACCAAACCCCTACCAAGCCTAACTTATAATTACAGAACTTCTAATTTTTCGTATTAACTCGCTGAATCTCAAAATACCTCACTGAAGTACATAACTATCCCCATTTTACAGATGAAACAGCAGAGGTACAGAAAAATTAAGTAATTTGCCCAAAGTTACACATCTAGAAATGGCAGAGTGGGGATGAGAACCAGGTAGTCTAGTTCCCAAGCCTACAACCTCTTAACTATAATTCATAATTTAGTGATCCCAGGTGCCAAATCATATTTGAGACTACTAGAGAGACAAAAATTAAAAACCGAATCATTATTCTTTTTACAGAAAGACTTCACATAGTCTATCGTTGATAAGGTATTATTTAAAGGGGTAAATAAATATTTAATGTGATTAACAGCTACATATGACGAATTCGCCATGTGAAGAATGTTCTAGTAGGTGGTTTCTGCCTACATCTAAGCTACACAGAAAACGATGAGTGCGTTAGACATACTCAGTAAACTCCTTGGAAAAATCTTAAGCGGCAATGTGAAACACCTTGGCAATTTTTTTAAGATGTCATTTTTATGTAATCTCTATATCCAACGTGGGGCTCGAACTAATAACCCAGACATCAAGAGTCACACGCTCTTAACTGATGGAGCCAGCCAGGCACCCCCATCTTGGCAATTTGAAGCCTGTTTGCCTCCTTTTGGAAGGAGAGAATGATCTGTCGCTTTCTTTTGAGAGGGCCTGTTGTTTAACACTGACAACAGCACAGAAAGCCTGGGTCTCAATCTGCATAGTTAATAAAAGCATTCCAAGGCAGAAAATGATGGATTTTTTTAGCAGGTGAACCTCTTGCCTTAACTGCGTTCAAATGCCCATGTCTTATTTGAATGAACTTCCTTTCACTCTACAAAAACTACACACGGTAACAATTTATCCAAGGTCAAGGCAATTTCCTTCCTTACTGGCAAGTCTGTCTTTTCATTAGAGGACAGAAACGTTTTTATTTTCTCATGACCCACATGGTAAACAGGTGACATATGATGCAAGAAAAAGAAAGTTTTAATTATGGAAACCTTATAAATATCCATTTGCTAAAGATGTTGTCAGATTTCTCAGGAGGCTCAGAAACTCAGGTCACAATATTTCACCCTTAAACAAGGAAATGATGTGAAAAGTTCAAAAAGTAAAATAACTTAGGGTGCTAATTATATCAACATTTAATTGCCTGAATCTGAGTTTCCACTGATTTCTTGGTCAATTCTCTCTAGCAAGTGACATTCATTTGAGTTAATTTTAAGGGCAAAATCTGTGATGACATTCTTTCTAACACACAGGCAAACCAACATAACTTCATTAACACAACACCAAAATTCTTCACATAGGTTATTATTTCTTCTTATTATTATTACTATTTACTGAAGAATAACAACAAACTGGGGCGCCTGGGTGGCTCAGTCAGTTAAGCGTCCGACTTCAGCTCAGGTCACGATCTCACGGTCCGTGAGTTCGAGCCCCGCGTCGGGCTCTGGGCTGATGGCTAAGAGCCTGGAGCCTGCTTCCGATTCTGTGTCTCCCTCTCTCTCTGCCCCTCCCCCGTTCATGCTCTGTCTCTCTCTGTCCCAAAAATAAATAAACGTTAAAAAAAAAAAAAGAATAACAACAAACTGAATTGGGCAAAATTTACTTTTATTTTGTCTCAACCTTTACCCTTCTTAGATTATCAATACAAAGTGAACAACACTTTTAGGGAAGCCGAGGAAAATGGTGACTTAGCCAGAACTACCATCCAGAAAGTAGACAGGCAATGAGCACATTATTTACCTCTTAGCTCTATGCCCATCCTTCTATACTCTGCAATATGCATTTCCCAGAGTCCTTTGCCACTTGGCCCCTTGTTAGGCTTCTGCCAACAGGAGTCACAGGTGACATCAGATGGCTTGAAGAGGGGCCCTTTCCCCCACTCTCCCATTGTTGCTCCTGTTCCTTGGCGGTGCATCTGATGGGGCAATTCCTCCCACTCCCTACCCCCCACCCCCCACCTCCATGGTGCCAGGCTGGAAGCAGTGGTCCTTCTTCATGATCTTAGTTCTTGAGATTATGGTAGCTCCTGAGATGGTAGCCCCCTCTCTGAGCCCTTCTATTCTGGTGGCACCACTTCCTCTTGTTTGTTACCCCAATGCTACAGGGTTTCCTTACACTCTCACAGTTCATGTCATCTAACCAGTTCTATCTTCCAGCCTTCCAACAGTTGTCTAACCCATTCTCTGCACTGAATCTTCTCTATTTAAAATACTTAGCATAGGGGTGCCTGGCTGGCTTAGGAAGAGCATGTGACTCCTGATCTTGGGGTTGTAAGTTTGAGCCCATGTTGGGTGTAGAGATTACTAAAAAATAAGAATAAAAAAAAATAAAATAAATAAAATAAAATAAAATAAAATAAAATAAAATAAAATAAAATAAAATAAAATAAAATCGCATAGCTTCTGTTTTCCTAAATGGCTCCTGACTGATACAATCAGTTCTTGCATAATGAACTGTCTCTAGTAATGCCTCCAGTCACTATTACTGCAATTCTCTAATAGTAACGTATCCCAAATAATCCAGCGTTTCCTAATTTTCTATTTCACAAGAAAACTACATTATATTCCCTTCTTATATGGGTGCAGAAATCAAAACACATTTCTGTCATTACTAAAGAGTGACTAAAGAGGATTTTTAAAAAGAAATTTTGTTATTAAGTTCGTCTTATTCACCAATATATAAATCTGTTGGTTGAGCTGTTAAAGATTAAGCTCTTAATGCTTTTAAGCTGTCAAGCAGGCAAAAGCTGGATAATTAAACAACAATGGAGAGAAAAATCTTTAAATAAGCAAGAGCAGTTGGCAGAAGGGAACATAGGAAGATCATTTTATGGTAGCATAATTAGTAAACAATACACATAGAGAGTGGCACAAGGTCTCAACACACTTAATACAACAGATGATCTTCTATGTGAAAGTGGGAATGAATCCCAAGGGCTGGTGTACATGGATAAAATCCCGAATCTTATATTCTATTTTCCTTTCTTTGGACATAACTCTTACAAAGGGTTCATTTAGGGGTGCCTGGGTGGCTCAGTTGGTTGGGCGGCCGACTTCGGCTCAGGTCATGATCTTGCAGTCCGTGAGTTCAAGCCCCACGTCGGGCTCTGTGCTGACAGCTCAGAGCCTGAAGCCTGTTTCGGATTCTGTGTCTCCCTCTCTCTGACCCTCCCCCGTTCATGCTCTGTCTCTCTCTCTCTCAAAAATAAATAAACGTTAAAAAAAAATTAAAAAAAAAAAACAACAAAGGGTTCGTTTAGCATAAATTCTCTACTTTCCAAACCCCAAGGAATTGCAGTGACAGGCAGTTACTAGGGGAAAGAAAAAGACTGCTAAGTTTTAGAGCCTGAAAGATAACCTAGAAGACTATAGGCAGATACACTCAGTTTGCAAACAATAATCTAAAAAGCTACCTTCAACGCTGAAGAAAAAAATGAAAGAAGAATTCATATGGATATCAAACACAATGTCACACAGGTATTAGTGTAATAGTCACAGTAAATAAAAACAGTAATCCCTGTAATAACTGCCCAGTGCAAGTACTCAGAAAATACCCAATTTGCTCCCATCCCCCATTCTCACTTCATTAACTTTGCAAGGATCTGTCCTGCTTTGTATGTGCCTGAATTTTTTGGTCTCTACTTATATCATTATAGGTGAAGTTTTACTGTCTTCCCACCATCCTCCTCAGAGAGAACAATGTAGGGTATCAAAATGTGCTTCCCCAAATATACCACTTTGACATAAGGATTATTGCACTAACGACAATTGAGATTCAACAGATGCAGAAAGAAGCCTTCCAGGAGCTTCCCTTATCTGACTCAAAGCAGAAACAGTGACGTAAGGACTGCCATAAACCCCCTATGGCCACGAAGGAGGACCCACACAAACCTTCATTAGTTTCTATATGCATTTACCCTCTGATAGCTTGCCACCCTTGGAAGTCTAAAACATCTTCCTTTCTTTTGTCACTTCTCTACAAATGTATTTTAATTACAAATGTATTTGTTAAGATGCTATATAAGCCCAAGTTCTAACTGTCTCTTTGAGTTACTCATCACTGAATTTTTCCTATGTGTATGTATGATGCATGTGTTAATATACTCTGTTTCTTTTCTCTTGTTAATCTGTAGTCAGTCTGGTTTGCAGGGCCCCAAAGAAAGAACCTAAGAGGATAGAGGAAACTTTTTTATCCCTCTTTGACAGCTTCTCATTAGAATAATAGCTCTCCTTGAATCTTCAGGCTTCACAGAGAAAGCTGCTTCAACATCAATGTATGTAACTAGATCAGAATTTTAAAATGTAGAAGGAAACAGAAATGTGGCCAAGGTCAAGTGGCTCTGGAGAAAGTTATGTGGGACAACAGGAATTGCCTGCTATCAATTTTCCTTGCTTAAACATCTTGCTGTTGCACGGATTTAGTCACATTACTGTCACTTTCCTCCACGCCCAGGGAGAAACAATTCCTCTTTTCCACACTAGAGTGGGTATATAGAAATGGAAGCTTCCTAGAATACATCATAGCTGAAACACATCTTCTATTCTTTGAAAAATAAACACAGGAGCCACTTCACTTTAAAATTTAGAACACCAGCGGTATCTGCCCATTTAAAGTGACCTATGCATAATTTGAAGTGACGTGTGCACAGTGGGAGAGGTGGAACGTCACCATCATTAGCCACACATTCCTGCCACCTTGTTTCCCCTGTTCATAAAATTCAGCCTCTGCAATGTGCACAATCATGACTACCCAGTCCAGACACAAAGCAGATTAGACCAAACATATTCCCATCAAGGTAATAACTGAAGACTGGATTTTCAATAGTCTTAAAGCAACTCATGTTTTCTAGGTTGTCCTCCCCAAATAGTCTCTTCTGCTCTGAGCTGATCAGTCTGTCTGCTCAAAGCTCAAATAGATCTGCTTCCCAAATGCAGGGCCAACAACAGGGTATTGAAATGTCCGGGGAATTTTGTTGGTTTGTTTTGTAAATACAGATCTTTTATGGAGCCTCTGATTCCCTAAATCCAGGATGGGTGGAAAGACTTGGATGTTCAACCAGTTTTGGGACTGACTTGTTTTGATAACACAAGGACTCCATAAAAGCAAGTCTTTAGCACCCTTAAAGTGAGGATAAATAGGCATCTCTTTAAAACAACTTTGATGTAATCCTATCTGTGCACAAGGTTGGATAAAATCTGGAAAATTATATATAAAAACTTCTTTTATTTAAAAAAAATTTTTTTTAATTTATTTATTTTGAGAGAGTGGGGGGGGGGCGGTGGAGGGGCAGAAAGAGAGAGAATCCTAAGCAGGCTCCACACTGTCAGTGCAGAGCCCGACGTGGGGCTTGATCCCATGACTGTGAGATCATGACCTGAGCCGAAATCAAGAGTTGGATGCTCAACTGACTGAGTCACACAGGTGCCCCAGTATACAGGGCAACCAACTTTGGCTCAGGTCACAATCTCACAGTTCATGAGTTCAAGCCCTGTGTTGGGCTCTCTGCTGTCAGTGTGGAACCTGCTTTGGATCCTCTGTCCCCCCCCTCCAAAAAAAAAAGTCACATCACTATACATGTATTCCAGTTTGGCTAAAATGAGCAAAAAATTTTCCCTTCAATGTGTCATTTAATCAAACTGAATATATGACGAACATATGTAGTTTCTTGAAACCCAATTAAAAGCTTAACTGAAGGGAGAATATAATCTTTCTTGTTTAAAGAATTTTGCTCTTTGTAGGTAAGTCTTTTTCCTCCCAGCCTTATAGAGATGTAATTGGCATTTAACCTATGTAAATTTAAGGTGCACAAGATGATGATTTGATACAGGTGTATATCATGAAATGATCACAGTGAAGTTAGTTCTACCTCCATCAAATCACATCATTACGTGTACAGTTCTTTTCCTTATTAGGAAAATCCAGAGCTTTAAGGATGAAGCTGTGTATCCTCATGGAGGGTTTTCAGAAGTGATGACTGATCTGTTTCACCATCGTTTGTCAATACATGTTTTCAGATTTTAAGATTACTGAACTTCTTGTATTAGCTACTGTTGTAATATTTATTTGAATAAAGAAATAAAGTATAAGAAAAGAAAATCAAGAGTCATCAGCTCTTTAGTCAGTAACTAAAAGAAGAAAGTCTCTATGGAACACATTCTTTCCTATTTCCATTGGACAATCTCAAAGCCTTTCAAATAAATCCTCCCGAGCTCTCTTTTATGGGGAGAACAGTTAGTACAAATGCCTGGGGACCCAGGGAGCTGTCCTTGGAGGAAGGAGAAGTTGGAAGCTCAGAAACCATATTATGGGTTTGTTTTTTTAATCTCCATTTTTATTCGTGTTTTAAAAACAGGGAAAACTGATGTTTATCAGGAAGTGACCTTTGGAGTACTGTTTTATAGGGCACAAGGGATTTAAAAAATTCTAATTTATTCCTTGGTTTAACCTGTTGCCTTTGAGATAACTTAAACTTGGGTAATTCAAGTTGAATTGTTCTCTAATTAGAGCTTAGAAAGTTACAGACAAGGAAATCCAACAGCTACCTTCCAGTGATAAGCATATGTGAGAAAACTTTATAAGATGTAGGGTGCTAGCATGGGGGCTATTTCTGTCATTTTATTATAAAAAGGAAAAAAAAAAAACCCAAAACACAAGCTTTTCTTCTGCAGCCACAGCCAACTTCTGCTTACCAAACGTCCGAGGTTGTAGTAGCAATCCGGGTACTTCCGTCTGTGTTTGATCGCCGTCCGGTAGCTTTGCTCGGCGGCTTCGAACCGTTTCAGACTGTTCTGCACTATGCCCAAATTCATCCACGCGGCAGCAAAGTCTGGCCTGGAAGAGAATTTTTTTTTTTAAAGATGAACAAGGAAAAGAAAGGCTAAGACCCCAGAATGCAGGCGCTCATCACTTTGCATAATTATATGCAACTTAATTATATGCAGCATAATTGTAGAAAACAATGCTTACTGTATTTGTACAGCCAAAGACAGCAGCTCTTCCGCTTCCTGTAGCTCATTCCTTTCTTTTAAGATATTTCCAAGATTGTTCATGGCATGAACGTACTTGGGATTTAATCTGGAAGCAGAGAGAGAAACCAAGCTGTCTGTTAAAGCTTGATAGTCTTCACTAAACTGTCAGGAATTGGCAAAGATATCTGAAAGTCGGGGGTCTTTGTAAATCCTAGACATGTATATAAATGAGACAAGCTTGCAGTACCTCACAGCTTCCCGGTAATATCTGATGGCAGCTGTCTGATTGCCTTTATCGGCCAGGTTTTTGCCAACATTGTAGTGAACCTGAAAATACAGATAAAAACTTGGCCAACAGCCGATAGACCTCTTTGTTCAGAGCACGGGTACCTATCACAGATTCGAACCAAAAACAAAAGGTAAAGGTACAAAAAAAAAAAAAAAACCCCATCCCACCAGAACTTTGGCTAAAATCTTACAAAGGGCAGGCGAGGGTCATGCTTTAATCCCCCACCCTGTAAGATAAGATTCAAAGGACAGGCTGGCAATGAGCAGATGACATCACTCAGGTACAACAGAAGGATATTTAACTAAGGAGAACTCAAAAATTACAAAGTGGCACTGGTTTTATTGCTAAGCCCTCAGTCCCCCTCTTCTCATCCACACATCCCCTGTTGGGGCTGAGATGCAAAATCCAACCACATGTGGCTGTGAGAGGGAGAAACAAGGATTCTGTAATTAAAAAAAATGTTTTATGTTTATTTATTTTTGAGAGAGAGAGAGAGAGAACATGAGCAGGGGAGGGGCAGAGAGAGAGAGAGAGAGAGAGACAGACAGACAGACGGACGGAGACAGAGAATATGAAGCAGGCTCCAGGCTCCAAGCTGTCAGCAGAGAGCCCAATGTGGGGCTCGAACCCACATGCAAGATCATGACCTCAGCCAAAGTCGGATGCTCAACTGACTGGCTACCCAGGGCCCTGTATCTAAAAGAAATTCAGCCCTTTCTTGCAGGATACCTTCTACTGTAGTATTGCAAACATTCTAGTTCATACTAATGAAATTCTCCCTCTCTCATTCCTTCAGGTAATGACTGATGCTGACAGCCCGAGTGATGCTGGCAGTTAGATACAGTCACGAGCAAACCTGTCGGACCCGAGTCCTGGAGCCCAGGCTGCAAGTCAAATGACCCTGTTGGAAAGTGTGTCACTAGAAGGCACCTGGGGCTGTGGAGGAAGGTGGGTCCCCAAGGTGGTGCCTGGTCTGGGCCTGGGGAGGGCTGTTCTGGGGAAAGGCCCTGCAGCGGAGATCTGAAGGGGGTTGCTAGGTAACGGGGCTCCCCTGGAGTAAGTGTGCCAGGCAGGGCAGGCAATAGCAGGCTCCAGTGCTGTGAGGAAGCCCAGTGTGTTTAGTTGAGCAACTACAAGAAGCCCAGTGTCGCTGGAGTGCAGAGGGCAAGGGAGACCAGGGAGGGCATGGGAGAGCAGGCTGCACAGGGAATCCCGAGCTGTGACAGGTCTGGTTTAGTCTCTGCCCAGAAGTAATAATAGGCCAGCACAAAGCTCATGTAAGTACATGAGCTTTCTAGGGCTGACAGAGTAAAACACTACAAACTAGGGGGGCCCAAGACTGCAGAAGTTTATTCCCTCCTAGTTCTGGAGGCAAAGAGTAAGGGGCAGCAAGGTTGGTTTCCACTGCAGGTTCTGAGGGAGGAAGTCTTCCGTGCTTCTCTCCTGTCTTCTGACGGTTGCTGGCAAGGCCTTGGCGTTTCCTTGGCCTACAGCTGAGCGGTTCCAATCTCTGCCTCCGTCTTCACATGGACTTCTCCCTGTGTGTCTGTGTCTGTCTTTATAAGGACACCAGTCACACAGGATGAAGGGCCCACCCTTTACCACTTCATCTTTGTGACATCTGCAAAGCCACCAGTCACAGGTACCAAGGGGTAAGAATTTGAACATGTCTTTTGTGGGACACAATTCAACCCATAACAACAGCCAGGTGTATGAGGGTGGCAGAGGGTCACAATCAGGGCTATATTATAACAAATTAGTCACACTGTGGGAAACACATGAGCGGGGAAGAGACAGATGTCAGGGGTCCAGGGAGAGCCTGAGGTGACAGTCCTGGGGAAGGAGGGCAGCAGATTGTACTAGGGTGGTGTGGAAGAAGCACAGGAATTCGAGGAATACCATGGAAGCAAAAGGCACAGAAATTGCTGTTGGATTGATAAGAGTGAGGAAGCGTGTCAAGAATGAACTCGAGGTTTCTAACTTCCAGAACTGAATGGATGTGATGGTTTGCAGGGAGATACGACTGGTGACTAGGCTTGCTTGGGGGGGATAGGAATCTAGCTGATTTCGAAGTCCTTGGAGAATCCAAGAAGAGAGACCAAGATGGCCACCTGAGCTCAGGAGAGGAGCAGGCTGGGGACACCAGTATGGCAGGGAGACAGAGGCGGTACAGCCACGGGTCATGTGATCACATGGAGCAAGCCAGCCAGGGGAGGAAAAGGTCCCATAAGACCTTCTTGTTTCCACCTCTCTAATCAAACTGCAAGCTGGAGAAATCACCAGGGAATAATACAGCAACAGAAAGAGAATGAGGTGATGAAATAGTCCACAACTAGAGACAGGTGCTGGTCCCACCACTCTGTGAATGCTCTAAATGTCACTGAATTGTGCACTTTAAAATGGTTAATTTACAAGCACCTGGGTGGCTCAGTCGGTTAAGCGTCAGACTCTTGATTTTGGCTCAGGTCATGATCTCACAATTGTGAGATGAAGTTCCATGAGGATTCTCTCTCTCCCTTTGCCCCTCCCCCAACTCGTGCACTCTCTCTTTCTCTCTCTGTCTCTCTCAAAATACGTATATATTAAAAAATAAATAAAATGGGTAATTTAAAAACGAATTTAATACTGATCATTTTATTCTGAAAAACACATGGGAGACTTTTCTTTAGTTTTTAATTGTAAATTAAACATAAAAGTTACCATCTTAACCATTAAAAATGTTTTTAATCTTAGTATTGTTGACAATGTTTAATTACTTTTGAGTGATTAGTCATTTTTAAGTGTATAGTTCAGTAGGGTTGAGTATATTCACACTGTTGTGCAACCAACCTCCAGAACTCTCTTCATCTTGCATATCTGAAACTCTATACCCATTACACAGTAATTCTCCGTCTTTCCCTCCCCCCAGCCCCTGGCGGCCACCATCCTGTTTCTCTGAGTTTCTGTTTCTGTGAGTCTGACCATTCTAGATCCCTTACAGAAGTATAATTGTACAGTCTTTTCATGACTGGCTAGTTTCACGTAGATAATGCCCTCGAGGGTCATCCACATTGTAGCACGTGTCAGAATTTCCTTCCTTTTCAAAGCTGAGGAATATTCCACTGCATGCATACACTACATTTTGCTCATCTATTGGTCTATCGATGGACAGACACTTGGATTGCTTCCACCTTCTGGCTACTGTGAACAATGTTTCTATGAACGTGCATGTTCACACATGTCTTTGAGATCCCGCTTTCAATTCTTGTGCGCATCTACCCAGAAGTGGATTTGCTGGGTCATATGGTAATTATATTTTTAATGTTTTTTGTAAGAACTAAAGTGGTTAACTTTGTTATGAGAATTTTGTCTCACTGTAAAACAAGAGAGGTAGAGAGGCTCAGGAGAGCATTTGTAATGATTGAGGAGGGTGGTAAGGGAGACCAGAAGAAACTGGACTCATAGTTGAAAAGCTACCAGAAATTCTCAAGTCAGCTGAATTGAAGGCACAGGGCATTTTCTCAACTGTACACGGGCTCAGGACAAGTTACAAGGAAAGGGGCCGGGACCCAAAATGACAGCAGGGCAGCAGAATGGCAGACCCACGGGACTATTATCAGAAGTATTTACTGATGCTCCTTTTAGAGGCTTCCAATGTACAGGCCAATAGCAATCTCAGAGGAGATGATGCCACAGAAGTTCGTTCAACAGCTCATGGTAACAGGGGTCCTGGCAGCCAGCACGTGCTGAAGGGTGCCATGAGCCCGTGCAGGGCTGGCGCTGTGCACGCGTGTCTTCTCTGCACGCAGCCCTGCCAGGTTGAGGGGTTGCTACGGCATCATTAAGCATCTCACCCGAGGATGTGGTGCTAGATTTGAAGCCAGGCTCCGAAACCTGTGTTTTTCTCACCATATCACACCCATCCAAGAGGGTGCTGGGTGAGGATGGGGCCAACTGCTTGAGGTGATTTCTAGACCCACTCATTCATGCCATCTGTTCTTTTTCATAACGTAAATAATGTTTCTTGTTTCATGTTAACAGCTGAATTCTACCCCCCACCCCCAATTCATCTGTTGAAGTCCTGACCCCCAGGACCTCAGAATATGACTATATTTGGGGACGGAACCTTTAAAGAGGAAATTAAGTGAAAATGAGGCTGTTGGGGTGGGGCCTTAATCCCATCTGACTGGAGTCCTTGTAGGAGGAGGAAATTTGAAGACAGACAGAGACACTAAGGTTGTGCGTTCACAACAACTGTACGTGCACAAAGGAGAGACCATGTGAGGACACCATGATCTTGGACTTCTGGTCTCCAGAACCGCGAGAAAATAAACGTCTCTTGTTTAAGCCCCTGGTCTGTGGTGCTTTGTTATGGCGGCCCTAGTTAATATATCATGAAACACAATAATGGTTTGAACACATTTCAAGTAGCATTACATTGGAACATTTCAAAAACCCTTTGGAAAATATAACCATATCCTGTCTTATCAATCTTAACCTACAGTTACAGCATGTCTTCAAAAATACTAATATTTCTGGAAAGGTATGGAATAGTGTGACATTCTTTGAGCACGTATGTATCAGAGATTTGTTTTTTAACTGCCAATTTTTAAGTCTATACGTTTATTTTTATCCTGTCTGACAAAAGGAATCGCAAGCAGAGAAATCACAGGTGACAGAAATATGTATTATTGTGCAGCACACGGTATAATTTAGACTTCCTGAGCCATACTATTGTCCATTCATTGGTATTAACATCTTCAAATTATAGCTAATGCTACGGCAGTAGCATGTGCTTTATATAGTGTGCTCTAAATGGTTTCATTTTGTGCCTCTCCCAGCCCCAGCCTGGATGTGCTTACCTCTCCTCCCGTCCCTGCACAAAAGAATCGTATCATGAACCCACCAGTGAGCAATGTGCTTGTGGTCCCCAGAATACAAATTCAGCTTCTACTCAGACTTCAGCACAACTCCTGCCTCTTCCGCCCCTAAGCTCCTGCCGCTTTCCTTTGTTCTGGGCAAATTCTGTTTTCTCAATAAGAAGCTCAGACAGAGAGTTCAACTGCCCTCTGCAGTATACATGGGGTTCTGTTAGACCCCCAGAATGCCAGGGAGAGCCACCCAGATCAGGGGAGAGAGAAAAGGAGTGCTCCAGAAATGCAGACTGCAGTTATTTCCATGGAACTGGTTAAAAGTCTGACCCAGCCCAAGAAGGCAAGCTTTCCATAATTAAGAACTGATATGAACAGTCTCATCGGCCCAGCCTCATCCTATGGGCTGGTTATATGGAGGGAAGTATCTGAAGAGAAAACAGGTCTCCAGATAACCCACTGGAAAACAGAAACAAACCCCGTAGAAGCCCTCCTAAACAGTTCACTTGAAACAGTGTTTAAAGAATAAGTTATTTTTGTTTCCACGCAATGTAAGAGACTGAAAAAGCCTGTTTGTTCTCAAACTTTCCCTCTAGCTTTTATGATTCATAGATGGAGGCAAAAAGCCAGCAAAGAGGGGCACCTGGGTGGCTCAGTCAGTTAAGCGTCCAACTTTGACTCACGTCATGATCTCACAGTCTGTGAGTTTGAGCCCGGTGGGGCTCTGTGCCGACAGCTCGGAGCCTGAAGCCTGCTTCGGATTCTGTGTCTCCCTCTCTCTCTGCCTCTCCCCCACTTGCACTCTGCCTCTCTCTCTCAAAAATGAAATAAAAACATAAAAAAAAAGCCAGCACAGAAACCACAGATGAAGATGTCCACTGTAGCCCCATAACCTGTAAATCAACAATGGAAGGGACTTTCCAGGGCTGAAACCAGTTTGTTTCAAGTTTTCTGCTAACATTCGATGCCAAAATGTTTTAAACACATAAAAATCCTATAGCCCATCCTGGCTCATCCTTAAGGAAATACTGCATTGTGGCAGATGATCCTTTTCATGGTTAAAAAAGTTTAGAATTGTATCTCAGAGTTGATACAAAGTGGCACATCCTTTTAAGCCTTAACAACTAAAAATGACTGTAAATATAATTAAATACTTGGTATCTCATCCATTGTAGGGTAAAGAAATGTGATTTCCACAAGGCTCAATTCAATCACTAATTTTGAGTGCCTACCATATGCAAGGCAATGTGGATAATTCAACTGCAGACCGGGCATTGGCACTGCCTATGTGGATACTGCCATCTTTCGAAAAAGATTGAGTCTCAGTTTGTAATCCTGGGCCTAATCCAGAGCCAGATGCCAAATACTTACTTCGTATACAGTGAATATAAAGTGGAAACCAATATAGAAAATGTATTTCCTGCAACAGAGTTGAAGGAAACTGGTATCTTCTTAAATGAGGTCTCTTCCCTGAAATCAGCCTAGCTTTTTTCAAAAAAAAAAAAAAAAAGGAAGTAAAGATGATTTTTCTACACTGCAATTTAGAGTGGAAAGTAAAACAAACAAACGGACAAAAAACCAAAAACAAAACCCCAAACCTCCATCTTGCTCAGACTGAATGGTAATCCTGAAAAATGTTCTTAGAAAGGACGATCACCATCGGGCCCATTTTGAAGATGAGGTCCTATATGTATGTCTTAAATTTAAAAAAGAAAACTACATATGTGTGGTGTGTGCACATCTCGTACTTTCTTTCCTATAGCATATGAGATCACATCCTAGGGCAGAAGGTATAGGCGTGAACATCACCTAGGTTGTCCCTCCCCCTGATTTACTGGCATAACCTGGGTGGCACATCATACCAGGTCTCTATCTACCCCCTAAATTACTAATCTAGATAACATCAGTTCCATCCTTCTATGCCTCAGTTTCTTCCATTTGGAAAAATAAAGAAAATAAAACCTTTCTCTCTAAAAACCTTAGAGGGAGGATAATGGAGATTAATTATAGAGCCTCTACAAAGAAATCTGAGCTCCTTGTGGGGAAGAACTTTATAAATAGAAGCTATAATTACTGCTATTCAAACAGAAAAGCAAAAATAAAGCAGATCTATTAACATTTATGAAATTAAATCACAGGCAATTTATTTTTAGTAGCATGAAATAAATGGATAGGTCAGCAAATCAAATTAAGGATAAAAGCTTGAAGGAATGCATTCTTTTATCTAAGTCTCTTAACTATAAAAAATGAACAAGATTTCTTTTTTTAATCCAAGAAAAAGACAAAGAGTTAGCACCTTTTACATTATTCCTCACTTCAGGATCACAATAGGATGTCAACTGTTCATGAGATTTATTCATACAATTTTGCCTGAAATCAAATGCCTGATTTCTCTCTTTTTAATTTTTTTAATGTTCATTTATTTTTGAGAGAGAGAAAGAGAGGGAGGGAGAGAGAGAGAGCAGAAGCAGGGAAGGGGCACAGAGAGAGGGAGACACAGAATCTGAAGCAGGCTCCAGGCTCCGAGCTGTCAGAACACAGCCTGATGTGGGGCTTGAACTCACGAACGGCAAGATCATGACCTGAGCTGAAGTCAGACGCTTAACTGACTGAGCCACCCAGGTGCCCCTGCTTTCTCTTAAATATAGACTATGGAAATGAGACAGAACTCCAGAGAGCTCTTTTTCTCCCCCTACAGGATCACAGTTAAGCATGCTAGGAACTCATGTTCTGATGACCCGAGGCAGAATGTATCATTATTTACGAATACTCTATACCAAAAGAAGATTCTTCTAACCTAACCCCTTGGCCTCCCATTTTGACCAAATAGCATTTTCTCCTTTAAGGAGACAACCAAAACTAAAACGAGCCTCAAAAAGCTAACCTTTCTTGAGCACCCACCATGTTCTAACTACCATGTTAGAGCTCTTCAGATGCCATATTTCATTTAGGCCCCACAACAAATCCAGGAGACAGTCATGATCTCCCCTTGATGGAAAAGGGCATTGAGAATTCAAAGCAGTTTCGTTTTGCCCAAAAAGGCACAGCTGGTTAAATGAAGAGACTGGATTCATCAAGAATACAAGTGAAACACATTCCTACCAAATAGCTTCAACAAAAACACTGCCAATTTTCAAGCCTACACATTTATTTTTACCTAATCTGACAAAAGGAATCACAAGCAGAGAAGCCACAGGCAACAGAAATGTGTAACACTGCACATCAGACGGTATAATTTAAACTTCCTGAACCAAAGTGCTGCCTGTTCACTGGTGTAGCCATCTTCAAGTTACAGACCGGAGGAAGACTTGAGGCGGTGGCCTGGGCACGTGTTCTGAGGTTCAAACTCTGCCCCTCCCCCAACCACAGTCTGGATGTGTGCGGCCACCTCACTGCTACCATTTCAGTGGGTGACTGGACCAACTGGAAGATGGGCAAAACGTCATTTGAGTAACCTGCAGTTTCACTGACGCTGTCTGGTTTTAATGAGTTCTTTTGAATTATTTTGGCCAACTGGAAGTGTAATGAATTTATCAAAATCATTAACAAAACCAAAGAAAAACCCGAGTATTTGGTCATGGTCTTATGCTAGCTTCTGCGTGAAGGTAAAGGGACCTTCTTCTTATTCAGCTGTTCAACTTAAAGTATATGCTAGGAAGGTCTTTCTCAGGAAACATGGCAGTCAACATACCTTGGCGTTGAGAGGACACACAGACAGGGCGCTTCTAAAAAGCTGTTCTTCGTTTCGCCACTCACCACTGCGAATCATGCACCTCAGCATGTTTATGAATAGAATTCCCAGTACGACAGTAGCAATCAATTTCTTAGGAACAGAGAGATACCATAAATGTCATTAGGAAGGTCTAGCCAGTCGTCTTGGGTATGAATGGCACACCACCCTGGGCCAATACCTTTTTCTTAGTGTGTTTACTGAGCGCTCCGAATCCGAAAGTCAGCAGCATGCAGTAGCCAGCACTGGGGAGGTACAGGACTCTTTCTGCAACCACAAAGCCCACTCGGAAGAACAAGTTACTTGCAGGGAGAAATGGGATAATGAGAAATCCTAGGCCCAGCGTAAGGATCCTGGAAAGTGAGAAGTAATTAAAATAGCTATTTTCAGACTTCTCAAAAAAAAAAAAATCCTACTCAACATTAAATTAGTGATAAAGGCTGTGTTTTTTTTTTTTTTAAGTCATCAATTGGGAAAAGGTACCAGCAGTAGCAGAGAAATGTCATCAGTAAAGAGGATTTAGCCTGGCAGTATTAGGATAAGTCATAAAATCTCACTAATGCACTTAGTTTAGCATCAAGCATATGGACAAGACTTGTAAGGTGCTCAATCCATACAAGTAAGGTTAGAATGATCACACTTTGTGAGCCCTTATTAATTCACTTACTCCTAACCCCCCTCAAACCATGTAGGCATTGAATAGATCAGTGGGTATTTTGGTCCCAATTAGTCCACTATAGTTTTCATGGGAAAAAAAAAAATTCCCTCTCCAACCTTAACAGGAATAATAATACTTTACTAGTTTAAGCTTTATAAAATCTGAAATAAGCAAAATTGCAATCATTTTTGGGTGCTATGTCACCACATATTTCACTCAAGCAAAAAGAAAGCTGAGCAACAAAGAGCTTCCAGAACTAGGCAACATTTCCGATGTCCCATATGATGCAAGAGGATAAATTAAGAAGCTAGGTCAAATTTGGTGGCTCCTTCCTGGACCCTGTGCCTTCAGTACTTAAACAAAACAAAACAAAACAAGGCAAAATCATTATTGCATGTGTATAGGTGAACTGGGGCTAAAGTTAGTAGAATTATGAACAAATTTAACAGGTAAACTTAAAACTTATTTTGGGGGTGCCTGGGTGGTTCGGGAGGTTGAGCGACCAACTCCTGATTTTGGCTTAGGTCACGCATGATCTCATGGTTTGTGAGATTGAGCCTCGCATCAGGCTCTGCACTGTCAGAGCTTGGAATTCTCATTTCTCTTTCTCTCTCTCTCCCTCTCTCTCTCTCTCTCTCCCTCTCCCCCTCTCCCCTGCTCGTGCTCTCTCTCTCAAAATAAATAAATAAGCTTTAAAAACAAAACTTATTCTAAGAAATTACTAATCTAATTCCCTAAACACATATGCTTAAAGGGAATCAACTACCTTAAATAGTCTTCTTTCTCAGGAAACGCATTTGTTTCCCCCACCTCCATTATTTTCTCAATAACCTTTTATTCTCTCTCTCTCTCTCTTTCTCTTTGTGAAAAAGAATAGTCTCTTTGGAGCAGTGGTTTATTTTCTACTAAACAACAACAGAAGGAATCACTAGAACATCCACCAGAGTTTTTTGAAGGAGAATTGTGAAATGATGGGCACAGCACACATCAATTACACTCTCTGTTCTGACCATAAATTACTCTTTACCACCTACAGAGAAAAGGATCTCAAGATGCTACTTCAAGGGAAAGGTGGGAGGGGGAGACAGAGCAGTCATCCGTTCCCCTCCTCCAAGTTCACTCCCCACTAGTTGAAGCCAGCAATGGATTCCAAATGGATGGAACTCATCCTAGGCATAAATGCGTTTTGGAAATAAATGTCCTTAGATGTTACTTCCACAAAATTGTTAAAATTATCAGTGCAAAATGAATTTAGCAAAATGCTCTGATCCAGCCCAGTGTGGAAGTTGAAATTCAGTGCTGCCTCTTACCTTCTTTTGTGGCTGTCTTCAGAGCACAGGGCTTGGCATATTAGGCCAATTAGACAGAACCACAGTGCTGCCAGTGCAATTACTCTCCAGTCACCGGCTGACTTAATGAGGGGGATGCAGCCCATTGACCAATCAAAACACAGCCACCAGGGGCACAGCAGCAGCCAGGCATTCAATGAATAGTAGTAATTATAGTTTATGGCCTGTCAGTCAAAAGGAAAACAAACACTCATTTGATACAGAACTTCTACATATATACATATATGTATATATAACACCCATATATATGTATATGGGTATGTATATATACACATACCTTGTAACTTCACTTTTGAGGCACCCATAGGCTTCTGTTCAAGAAGAGCAGTTGTATAAAATAAAATGTCAGTTTCTACATTGGACGTGGGACTGTAGTTTGCACTCTATTAAATGTGTTCAGACTGTAATAGAGAAAAATACAGCAAAGCCACCAGACTCTGCTATACATGTGTTATATTTCTGGTCAAAATGTGTCCCATTTACTTAGTGATGCCCAAAGTCTATAACCCAGGAAATCTGAGGCCCAGGGTTCACCTATGTGTCTGACAATTTAAGAAGAGGGTTTTTCCCCCTTTTGATTTCTATCTCTATGAAATGCACCACTAAGAATTTGTGGCTTGACACCTTGCCTTCAGAAAAAGCAAACCTTTACAAGAAATAGTGTTTGGATACTGTCAGACGTTTAAAGATATATTACCGATGCAGTTAGATTTTGTGTTAATCCCACTACATCAATTTCCTTTACCACAACAGTAATGGGGTCAGGGGACACTTTAGTGAGGCTGGCAGGAAAGCTGATATTTGAAAGAACCATTTCTCT
This sequence comes from Felis catus, assembly GCF_018350175.1. Lineage (NCBI taxonomy): Eukaryota > Metazoa > Chordata > Mammalia > Carnivora > Felidae > Felis > Felis catus. Next base: position 71,722,452 of record NC_058368.1, read on the forward strand.
TTAGTTTTGATTAGAATGGAAATACAAGGGACTCACGCCCTCTCGATCGATCCCTTAATCAAAATCTGGTTTCATCCGAGAATATCCTTAGTGAGAGCAAACAAATGTGGAGGTGTTCCACTGATTAGGGATTTTGTGAGCATGTTGGGAAGTCAGAAGAGGGGGACAAAGGTTCTGAAAGCTAGTGGGCAGAGAAGACAGAAGTGGAGGACAGGCTCAGCACTCACCCTGACCAGCATGCTGTCGGCGAAGGAGGCGGGATTGTCCACCTCGGTGAATGCCGGGGGGCCTGTGCCCATGATTTTCCAGCGCATGTAGAGCACCCCTGCTCCTCCCGAGGCCAGAAGGGTCATCCTGAAGAGGAGGCCCCCATTCCTGAGCGCGCCAAGGTTCTGAAAGGTCAACGCAAAGCCCCTGATGTCGTGGGTTTTCAAATAAAAGCTCAGCCGAGCTCAGTGCACGTGTGCAGCACTTCTGCCCGAACTGCTCTGCTGCTGTGCTGAAAAGGGCTAGCTATTTTCAAATTCAAAACGGCGAGAAATATTTTGAAAATGGCGTTTTAAATCAGCTGGTACTTGACATTTTCCATGTCTGGGCTGGAGACAAAAAGTATATACTCACCTCTAATGATTTGTCTTTATGTAGTACCTTCTGGACCATTTCCAGAACATTTAATTTGCCTATCACCAAGATGTCAAAGACTGCATTCAAACCCTGAGGAAGCAAAGCAAGGCAATCAGTGAGGGAGAGCCTGGCTCTGATTAGGTGGCAATTATACTTCACAATTTTATTACTGAATCTCGACAAGAATTGCAGTGGCTAAGATAATCACGGGAGACGTCTCCAGCTGTAAAACAGACACCCCACTATTGTTCTTATGAAATCGGCTCATGGTGATGTATCAGATTTCCTGCCTAGTAGATCCCTGTTGGTCATAATTTCATAGTCTGCACAGAAGAGTAGTTTAAGGATTCAGGATAGCTGGAAATTTGGGGTTCCCAGGAGAAGTTCTCCAGAGGTCCCTCTTGCCTATTTTTTTTTCTTTTACTATAAAATAGTCACCTAGTGGCTCAACAGAGGGGTTACCTGCACAGTAATTATGCCTCAGAAGATAAAGGCAGCCGTCAACCTCGAAACCGAGCCATGTAAGTAATTAGTCACACCTCAAGACCGCCAAGCGCTGACTGATTTCAGCACGTGTAGTAATAGCAGGGGCACAACATAAGAAATCATCTCTGATGGGGCTCTGGATCTCTCAGGTGCAGACTCCTGGCTGTCCGCTGGTTTTCAGGTCTTGCAGGGCACACAGCCCAGCAGCACTTCCCAGCCAGCCCTGCCCCTGCAGCTACGTGTGGTCATGTGACTTGAGTTTCAGCCTCCAGAACGTGGCTCAAAGCGTTTATGCATTATTTTGGAGGTTTGCTTATAACCTGGGCACACTCCATCACTTGGTTTCCCCTTCTGGCTGGCTGTGATGGACACCATCAGGGCAATGGTGGAAACTACACACTCCAGAGGGCAGAACCTGCACCAGCTAGCGTCCACTGTGTGGACAACAGCCACCTCCACCCCCGGCTGCGAGGTGAACAACAAATAACTTCCATCACGTGAAGCCAGTGTCTGGGATGTGATGCAGCTCCACTTCCGCTGGTAGCTTCCAGTAGACCCAAAATAGTTTCTTTCCAGAAGGCGAGGGCTGCTTTTGCCAGGCTAGATGGGCCTTGGATTCCCTTCTCTGCCCTGCAATGGACTTTCTGTAGACGTCACCGCTGTAGGCAAGGTCAACTTGTGGAACTCCCTAACCAATCTAAAGTGGTCACAGTGCATATGGCATCTGTGGTTAAAGCTCCCCCTAAATGACTTTGGTCTTTTTGATGTGGGGCTTTGCGGTGAAGAAAATCATAAATCATCAGAAGCCAGTGGTAATTTGTGACTTTTAGAGCAAGGATCCCTACTTAACCCTCTCCCATAAATGCTGGAAGCCATTAATTATCTAATACACAGGCCAGCACTGGGTTAATCATTTCAAAGAATTCTGATTTTATTCACTCATGCGATACAGGATTTTAGTGGGTCACAGAAGACCATTTCTCCCCGGGTGTAAACCATCTTCTAGAAGGCAGAAGCTTCCTGTTGAGCTGCCACTGTCTTATACCATTTGTTTTTCTCCCTATGAGTCACCAAGGGGTGAGGGGATCACATCATTACAAGGACTGAGCCAAAAAGAATTTTGGCACTCTCCAACTGCCCATTTAAATACATCATCAAAACGTCCACATTCTAATCAAATGTTTGAAAACAGCTAAATTTTAGCATATCTTTAGTATTTTTAGTCACATAAATTCAACCTTTAGTGCTTTTCAAACATTAATGGGAGCCACCTTGGACCCTGTTACATGGAGATTCTGATTCAGCAGGCCTGGGGTGGGGTTAGAGATCCTAAATTTCTAATAAGCTCCCAGATGGTATTGATACTACTGGTCTTTGTGAAGCAAAGGTTTAGAGCAGTGGATGATTCTGCCACCCAGGGGATGCTTGACAATGTCTAGAGACATTTTAAGTTGTCACAGTCAAGGCAGTCCTACCGGAATTTAGGGGTAGAGGCCAGGGATGTTGCTACGCCTGCCACGGTGCACAAGACAACCCTCCCATAAAAAAGAATGATCTAGCCCAAAACATCAATAATGCTGAGATTGAAAAACATCGGCTTGGAACAAACTTAAAAAAAAATAATAACCCGTGAAGTTCAAGTATCTTTGCGCAGTAATTCTTTCTGCGCTATTTCTTAGCTAGCTAACCTTCATCTTCTAGACTGAGCCTCATAAACTCTTTCATCTTTGCTTTGACTTACATCAAACCCCATATAGATTTATCTGCTCTTTCTTTCCCAGGTTATTCCTATCTGGGCCATGCAAATCCCATATCTTTGTTTCCGTTTCTCTACCCCTGATCATAGCCCTAATTTCTAAGTTTTCCTCTAATAACATCAAGCATAAAACTGGCTACGATGGAAGAAAAGGAAAGTGAATTTCAATGCCTCTCCCTTCCTGGGGCTTCGATTCTGATCAGACATAGGAGGTGGAGGCCTCTACTCTTCAGGACCCCTCCTTTCCTCTTTGATATTTCCAGTCAAGGCCAAGCACAACATACACTCAATACTTCTTTAATCAGGACCAGAAGCATTGATGGCGTCAGCCCGCTGCTGTATCTCGAAGTGCGGCAATAGGACAGCACCCAGGAAAACTGAAACTGTTCTTTTCTCTTTTTCTATGGCACCCCTCCATGAGCGAGCTAATCACTGTCTGTAAGAACTTCCCACTTTCTGTTTCCCACCGGTTGCTAATGATAGTCAACTGAGACAGTCCATTTCCATGAAACACTACATGTACTAAAAGCATAAGTAACTGATAGAAGGGTCCCTGACTGGCTGGTAATGGGGTTGAGAAGTGGAGGAAGTCACAGAGGCAGGGCTAGCCCGAGATGTCTCTACTGTGGCAGAGGGAGGGGCAGGCCCTGACTGCATCTCAGGTCTTACCAGCACAGTGATCCCTTGCTCTTTACACAGCATGGCCACCGCTCCCAGGACAATGCTCAGCAACACCCAGAACGTAGAATGTGTTCCCTCCTTGTTACCTGCTGATAGAGAAATGACAGACATAAACATCATGCAACACAGCTTAGCCCTGGTAGCACCTAAGCATGTGCTCTAAATAGCCACGATTTAAAAAGAGGTTGGTCTTCTGATAGCATTTCTCTGTGGGCAAGTGTATTACACTCTGCATTTCTGGTTAAACAGCACCGTCTAAATGATATACATACCCACTCTCAAGGCACATCCAACACAGCCTGTTGCAGGCACCGCAATGAAGGCCTGGCCACCAAGATATCTCATTGCAGACTCCCTATGGGGCAAGTTCCTACTTCCTGACCTGCCAGCCACCTAACAGGCCACTCTGACAGGCTGTGTTGAGAAGTCCCACTGAGAGTGTAAGCACTGCATCTGATTATAGGATGGCCCCAGCAGTGACTGCTACTATCACCACAGTGGTGATGGCAATGCCTGAGCTGCCCTGAGAAAGCCTACAACTGTAGGCACAGAAGTCCAGGTAAAGGCCCAGGCCAGGCTGGGCTGGGCTGCCAACCTGCATGGGGCTTCAAGCCAAAACATCTTTAGAAATGGGAACTCTGTAGTAAGAAGCCTGGGGTGGGACTGACCTTGAGTTAAAACTGATGGTCCCTGAACTGCCTCCAGCCAAGGGAAGGTCTGCCTTTATTCTATTTGGTGGGTGATATCTGCAATTTGGGGCCAGGGCTGAACTGCTGGAGAGGAGAGGCCACATGTCCTTTGTAAGGCCCTCACCCCCTCATCTACATAGGTGGTACACATTTAAAAAAGACATAGGTTTGAAGTAGGGCAAGGCAAACCTGCTTGGAGGGCCAAACCATTAGCTTGCCTGGGGTTCCTACGAATCTTGGTTCAGTTCTGATCAAAACCAGAACTCTTGGTCCAAAATCCGGCTCTGCCATTTACTATGTGACCTTGAGCAAATTACTTCCACTCACAGTCTCAACGACTTCATCTATAAAATGGGAGCAACGTTATCTACCTACTGATATATTTGAGAGGAGAAAAACTATACAGAAATGCCTGGCCATTTGTGTTAAAAATTATAGAAACATGGTTGTAAATGCAAAACATATCTGTAAAACACACAAGAAACCAACCACAGTTGTTTCTGAACAGTTCTAAGAAGAAAATTTGGGCAGCAGAGGGATAAAGTCTATGCTTTCCCACTGTACAGCCCTTCACATATCCTTAATTTTTTTTAACTATGTGCATGTTTGACAGCCTCGTTAGCTTTCACCCATTAGATGCCAGCAGCCCTCCCAGCCCTCAGTTGTGACAACCAAGAATGCCACAGGCTTTGTCAGACACCCCTGGGAAGAGTGGGGCAGAAATCACCCACACTTGGGACCAGCGCCCTGAACCAGGGTAATGACAGTGTGTGGTCCGTGCACCTGCCCTTGGATCCTGTTAGAAATTCAGAGTCTCAGGCCCCACCCAGAGCTGTGCAATCAGAAACCTGATGGTGGAGCCCAGCAACTGCCCTTTTAACCAGCCTTCCAGGTGATTCTAATTTTTTTTTTAATGTTTGTTTATTTTTGATAGAGCGAGGGAGAGCACCAGCGGGAAAGGGCAGAGAGAGGGAGCCACAGAATCCGAAGCAGGCTCCAGGGTCTGAGCTGTCAGCACAGAGCTCGACATGTGGCTGGAATCTATGAACTGTGAGATCATGATCTGAGCTGAAGCTGGATGCTTAACTGACTGAGCCACCCAGGTGTCCCTCGGTCAACTCCTTTTAAATTATGATTTTAGGAAAGGCCTCACAAGTGTCAGCAGCTCAGCACAGGGGTTCAGCTGGCAGAATGGAGGTGGTCACAGCTCACAAGGCATTGTAACCTTCTGCCATATGATGGAGACGGATGGCAGATAACACCCTTAAGGCTTGTCCTCTCCATGCTGTGGACATATGGTCCACTGAGCTTTTCTCCCATAACACATCCTCCTGAGTCTGCATCAAACCACTCTCAGGATTTTCTCATATTAGCAGTTGGTAGGTAATTAAATGTCTTTAATTATAAGAACTCATGTATTACCATGAGGTCTTCTCCACAGATAAAAGGGTAAATGACCCCCAGCCAGGCTCCTGTGCCCCTCAGGGCTCACAATGGGACGGGCACTATGGCAGCTCGGGAGATGTGCTGGGGTCCCTCGTCTCAGCATGCTGCTTCCACGTCCACTAAGCATTAGATTTGATGGTTCACTAGAAACCAAATGGACCTCTCCCCCACCGCCTGGACTGGCTTTTTCTAAGCTTCCTCATTCCCACAATCTGTATTTGTAACTTTTCTTTTTTTTTTTTTTTTTCAACGTTTATTTATTTTTGGGACAGAGAGAGACAGAGCATGAACGGGGAGGGGCAGAGAGAGAGGGAGACACAGAATCAGAAACAGGCTCCAGGCTCCGAGCCATCAGCCCAGAGCCTGACGCGGGGCTTGAACTCACGGACCGCGAGATCGTGACCTGGCTGAAGTCGGACGCTTAACCGACTGCGCCACCCAGGCGCCCCGAGTAACTTTTCTTTTTAAGTTCATTTATTTTGAGAGAGAGAAAGAGTGAGAGAGAGAGAGTGTGTGGGAGCAGGGGAGGACCAGAGAGAGAGAGAAAGGGAGAGAGAGAATCCCAAGCAGGCTTCATGCTGTCAGCACAGAGCCCAGCATGGGGCTTGATCTCCCGAGCTATGAGATCATGACCTGAGCCGAAATCAAGAATCTGATGGTTAACGGCTGAGCCACCCAGGTGCCCCTATGCTTGTAACGTGTGTGTGTGTGTGTGTGGGTGGGTGGGTGGGTGGGTGGGTGTGTGTGTGTGTGTGTGTGTGTGTGTGTGTGTGTGTGTGTGTGTTTCTAACTCTTAATAAAACATAATGACTTCCCAATGTGATGCTCCCTGTTCTTAACATTTAAAGAAGGTCCCTTGACCATTTTACATTCCTTCCTAAAAAACTGAATTAGCTTGTATTTTACTTGACTGTGTAACCTGGATGAATTTCCCCCTATCATGGACCAGTGGCTTGGATAGGAAAAAAATTCCCAGTTCCTCCATTAAAACACCCAAAGGACAGCTTCTGAAGCACTCCATTAACACAAAGTTAAATGAGTATGGAGATGTGAAAGTAATGGGCTCAGGTTCCACTTGTCTGGAATTTAAAATGGTTTTCTCCTTAGATGGCAAAATCAGAGATTTCACTGAATACAGAAAAATAACTTGCATAGAAAACACAGCTTTCACATTTACTGATAACCTTCTTCCTAATCTCACTCCATACTTTCACCACACTTCTCAAACACCAAATTTCTGCAAGGGACCTGGACACCTCACACATCTCAAATCCTCTATCATGATTCTTTTGGAAGATTTCCACTCTCTACTTACCTCTTTGATTTTGTGCAGACATGTCTGGTAAAAAGCATGCGAAAGACAACGTTTCTTTGCTGAAGAAATTTCTTAAGTTACAGTGATTTTTAAATGTTATGCCACTTCTCAACAGTGGCAATTTCTGGTCAAAAGCAAAATTTCAGTTGTCAGTTACAAACCTAGGGATGGCTTTATATTCAGAAAATCAAATCTTAGACTACACTGTTCAGAAGAGTAGGCATTATAGCTAATGAGCACCTGAAATGTGTCTGGTCCCTAGTGAGATGCGTTGTTAAGTATAAAATACACACCCGATTTTGAAGACTCAATATGAAAAAAGAAAATGTAAAATATTTCATAATTTTTATACTGATTTTTACATGTTGAAATTATAGTATTTTTTATACATCTGGCTAAAAACTGCAGTTAAAATTCATCCAACTGCATCTTTTTATAATGTGGCTACTAGACATTTAAAAATTACATGCATGGCTCATCCTGTGTTCCTACTGCACAGCACTGTCTATATCATGTGCTCAGAGACCCAGCTCACAGATGAAATGATCTGCTCATGGCTTTAATTGTATTCCAAGTCTGCCTTCGAAAACTCAGAAAATATGAAGTGAGCTTGTCTATTTAAATCTTTCTCTTGCAACCCCCTCCCAGATTGGCCACTTGACATGTTATCAGGAGTTATAGGACTATTCATGCACACACATTTCACTTTTTCCAGTATTCAAACTGGAAAGCTTAATTTAACTGATGTCTTAAAATGCCAAAGTACATACCATTGGCACTATTTCCAGTATGGGAGTGGTCAAGGAGGGCCTTATAAAAAGTAAATACTCAACTGGGAAACTGGTTCTGAGTCTGGGGACAGCCCAGCCTAGTGCACTTCTAGTAATATGGCCTGCTCTAGCATAGTTTTACCCATGTAATTCCTCAGACTCAAGACTCCTTTTTGAGTCTTGATTTGTCAAGGTGACCAATGCTAATAGTTGCCAAGATATAGCATCTCTAGATGAATTTGGGCTTTGCATTTTTTTGGGTATGCTCTTATTAACTAATGAAATTAACTTATTAACTAATGAAAGCCTTTTTTTAATTTCCAAGTTTGAACATTTTAATAGGACAGCTGAAACAGATAATGATAGGCTACCTCCAACAGCTGGTGCTCAATAGGTATTTGGGGAATCAATAATTTCATTTATTTCTATGTCTACCAGAAGTCTTATATTACCACATTTGTTATGCAATTATGATATGCAATTTAATACAAAAAAGTTAACAATTCACTTTCAATGTGAACAAAAATACAGCCAGAAGTCACATCTTTTGACATTAATGTCTTGAAATTTCCTCACAATGGAAAAATCCCCACCATGTAAGAGACTCTTTAAAAAAAAAAGTTAAAAAAATTACATAAGCCTAATATAACACTGTATGTCAATGATACTGGAATTAAACATTTAAAAAATTGCACAAGGAATATTAAAAAGGCACAGCAAAAGTTGACCGTGTTAATTTTAGATTCATAGCTGTTACAAACAGTAACCATAAATTCTGAGAGCCAGATGTCGCCTCCAGTGTGGTTGTATTTATGAATATTTTTATTCAAAACAATCCTCCCCAAATAGGGAAATCTAACTGGTACGTAGCTACATGCGAGCATCTCAGGATGTTGCGTTTACCCAGAGTCCTCTGTCTCATCTCCAGCCAGTCTGCTAAATTGCAACCACCAATGACCCAGGAGAAGGAGAAAAGGAACCATTCTTATACCATGTGACATCTCTCCTCATGTAGGAAGGATAATTATGCAGCTTTAGGAAACATCAACAGTTTATGATCCAGAGCTTCATAAACTGGCCTCGGAAATGTTTGTCTCAGTCTATGTCTGCATTATCAAAGATAATACAATCACTTAGATAAATGAGGCAAAGGCTAATAGAGTGGAGGAAGCACAGGCCAAAAAAGAAAAAAAGAAAAAAAAACCCAAAATGCACTAACAGAGAGACACTTGTCAGTGCTAACACCCACAAGTGCCAACAGATGTGATCAATTTAATGAAGCATGTGCTTCGGAGCTGGTACTACTTTCTGGTGGGAAGATCTTCTTTCAGTGAAAGCATCGCATTGTATGAGCTCCCCTCTTCAGCACTCGATGCCTGGCATCTTTGCTGCCTTGAAGCTGGCACGTCATGTTGTGTGTGGGAACCACGCCACCCCGGCAGGTGGCTCCCACTCCCTCTGCCAGAGCGACACAATGAGCGTCAGATTCCCATTCCAAAAGTTGGAGCCAACCAGGCAGTGCTTCCACCCGCAGAAAGAAAGAAGTCAGACGTTGCTATTCTAAAATACCAGCCCGTTCGGGGGACATCAAGTGATGTAGGAACCAAAGAAACATAAAAGCAGAGAAAAGAAAATGCACATGAATACCACAGTCAGAATTCAGTCAGCAATGACCCCAAATCTAAAAACAAGAGTCCTATAGTACATGAGATACACAGTCTCCCTATTGTTTTTTAGAGCTGCATGATTCTAAGTCAAAGGAAAACAGATGTCTTCAATCAGAATGAAAATATGAGGAAATGATACCCCAAGAGTAAGAGTTATCCTATTCTAGCTCCCCGAACTGTGGCAAGGACAGTAATAAGCAAACAACGTTTAAGAACTTACAACAACTAATATTTGGGATATTGTCTTTTGCAATAGTTTAGAATTTAAAATGGTTGGGGTGCCTGGGTAGCTCAGTCAGTTGAGCTTCTGACTTCAGCTCAGGTCATGACCTCACAGTTCGTGGGTTTGAGCCCCACATCGGGCTTGCTGCTGTCAGCCTGTCAGCTCTGTCCCCTTCTCTCTGACCCTCCCCCACTTGCACTCTTCTCAAATAAATATTTAAAAAAAAAGTATAGTTTCCCTTATAAGGACATTTCCTTTTTAATTTTTATTTATTTATTTTAAAAATGTTTATTTATTTGGAGAGAGAGAGCATGTGAGTGAGCAGGGGAGGAGCAGAGAGAGAGGGAGAGAGAGAATCCCAAGCAGGCTCCACACTCAGTGGGGAGCCTGACTCGAGGCTCAATCTCACAACTGTGAGATCATGACTTAAGCTGATATCAAGACTCAGATGCTTAACTGACTGAGCCACCCCGGTGCCCCAGGACATTTCCTTTTTAAAAAAGGATTCTGTAACAAAAGATCTTGCATGGAAATATTCTATTTAAGCACCCCAGCACCACCGCCACCACCACAAAAAAAAAAAATCCAGACAAAAATGTTATGTGAGTAGATTTTTTTTCATTTTCTGAAAATGCTGGGGATTCTAGAGGTTAGCCCAAAATTGCTTGTTAATAAACTCAGGCAGTTAAAAATTGCCTAGAGCTTTATAATACATACATTGCATCTATAAAGAAAGCTAATGAGGTTATCAAAAAGAAATACATCCTTTGAAAGAGATTTTTTTTTTGACTAGTTAAACCACTAATTTCAGAGTACTCAATGTTTTGTTCCCTTATAAAAAATATTAAAAACCTCTCTTGAACTACAAGTTTCTGTGTAACTGCTGCGAGACCTTTCTTTGAATTTATGTTCAGATCCAAAAAGAACAAAGACCAGGTCACGTTAAGCCTTGAGTATAAACAACAAACAGCATCATTATTTGTATCCAATAAATGCCGGACTGAACTTTTACCACAAAAGAGCTTTGATTCTCAGTGGGACACTTAAAATATGTGGCATAACACGAGCAACTGTCATCACCGTCATGATAGTGTGTTTACCACGTGTGCTCACTAGTCAGCTTTTTGTAAAATGCACACTGACGAGGCAGGGAAAACAGAGGAGTGACTATTTCTTAACGTAGCTCAAAGTCCAAATGAAAAAATATACACCTGGATATATGAATGTCCATTAGTATCAACCTCTCTGCTCTGTTGGACTGAAGGAAATTTAATAGAGAGTAGATGAAAGAAATTAGCAGCATAAGTAAAACTACCATGTGATCCAGAAATTCCAGTTCTGGTATTTATCCAATGGAAATGAACTCACTATCTTGAAAAGATATTGCAGCCCACATTCACTGCATTATTTATAACAGCCAAGACATGGAACAATCTAAGTTCATGGGTGAATGAATAAAGAAAAAACGTTTTATACACACACACACACACACACACACACACACACATATATATGCACATACACATTCTATATACATAAAATACTATATGTATTATATATATATACTATAAAATATACATTATACATATACTATAATACTATGTAATACTATATATATTATATACACACCATATATTACATACTATGGTATATTACTAACACTATGTAATACCATGATATAGTATAGCATATTACACTATAGTATATAAAATACTATAAATATATAATATATATAAAACATATACTGTGTGTGTATATATGTACATATACACAGTATAAACAAAATGGAATATTACTCAGATGTAAAAAAAGAAGGAATTCCTTCCATTTGCAACATGTTTGGACCTTGAGGGCACTGTGCTAAGGAAAATAAGTCAGATAGAGAAAACAAATACAGCATGATCTCTCTTATGTGTAGAATTAAAAACCAAACAAACTCCAAAATAGAACAGATAGGTGGTTGCCAGAGGACAGTGGAGGTGGGCAAAGTGGACAAAGGTGGCCAAAAGGTAAAAATTTCTAGGTATAAATCCTGAGGATGTAATGTATACCATGATGACTATAGTTAACAATACTGTAATGCATATTTAAAATTTGCTAAGACAGTAGATCTTAAAAGTTCTCATCATAAGAAAAAAAAATTGTAACTATATATGGTGACGAATGGGGAGCCTGGGTGGCTCAATTGGTTGAGCCTCTAACTCTTGATCTCGGCTCAGGTCATGATCTCACAGTTTGTGAGTTCAAGCCCCACATCAGGCTCTGTGCTGACATTGCAGAGCCTGCTTAGAATTCTCTCCCCCCCCCCCCCCGCCTCTCCCCTGCTCTCAATCTCTCTCTCAAAAGTAAATAAATAAACATTAAAAAAATATGGTGATGGATGCTCACTACACTTACTGTGGTGATAATTTCACAATATATACAAATATTGAGTCATTATTTTGTACACCTAAAACTAATAAAATGTTATATGTCAGTTATATCTCACTTAAAAAAAAAAGAAGATGCACATTTCAAGGAAAATAAAGAAATTAATAGTACATAGGCCACAGTCATCAATTCTGTATAAATGCACTATGATAAGAAGAGAATACTTATTGAGAGCCCACTGTGAGGTGTGCACGGGAAGGAAAAAGTTAACAAGGAAGTATGGAAAACTAGAACATTCCACTCCTTGAGTATTCTGAATGCTGAAACCTTTATTTTAATCAAAATATACTGGACCATAAGCCCTTCAAGGCATGGACTTTCTAGTTTTTGTATCCCCAACACAGGACACAGGGCCTGGTACAAAGGACACTCTTAAGGTTTGGTTAATTATTGGTGAAAGAATGGATGACAAAAATTGATAAGCCTGTGTGCTATTTTATATTTTAGAACAGAATCAGAAAAGTCTTATCATGGATGCTTGACCAGAATCACTTTTGCATATAGGGTTCTTACTGCTTCTTCTCTATGATGGTATTATTAGTTTATGAAAGTCTTGCTCCTCTTTATTTATTTTTAAGAAGGAGAGAAAAAGAGAGAGAGAGAGAGAGAGAGAGAGAGAGAGAGAGAGAGAGATTGATTCAGACTTAAGCAGGCACCATGCTCAGTGCAGAGCCTGACACTCAGGGTTGATCCCATGACCCCAGGATCATGACCTGAGCCAAAACCAAGAGTCGGACGCCCAACCAACTGAGCCACCCGGGCACCCGTGAAAGTCTTGCTCCTCTTTAAAAAGACTCTTATCCACCATAGGTATGAAGCTGAACATTACCATGCTGTATAAGGATTATTCCAGAGAGTTCTCTATAAACGTAGATTCTATTCTTAGTATGTTTAAAAAGGAGTATGAAAAATCTGAAACAGGGGTGCCTGGGTGGTGCAGTCGGTTAAGCGTCCGACTTCAGCCAGGTCACGATCTCGCGCTCTGTGAGTTCGAGCCCCGCGTCGGGCTCTGGGCTGATGGCTCAGAGCTTGGAGCCTGTTTCCGATTCTGTGTCTCCCTCTCTCTCTGCCCCTCCCCCGTTCATGCTCTGTCTCTCTCTATCCCCAAAAAATAAATAAATGTTGAAAAAAAATTAAAAAAAAAAAAAAAAAGAAAAATCTGAAACATAGAAAAGTGGCTGAAAACACAGTGTCTCTATCAGCAAAGACTAGGAAAGGCTCTACCAGACTTGGTGGGGATAATGAGACAAAGGGGGATTCGGGAGTGTGGAGGGGAGGAGTGGCTGGCAGAGCTGAGGGGGCTGTCCAATGTGAATGGAGCAAGTGGGCGACAGGGCTGGGCATCCACTCACCAGCTCACCATGTCCTGCCCTGCTCTGCTTGCTCCTGAGATTACAGCAGGTGGAGCTCAGGGCCAGAGCCTTGTAGGGGAGGAATCAGAGAACTGCCTTACGTTTTGGAAATGGGACTTTCCCCGGGGAAGCTAATAACTGAGTGTAAGTCCTTCTCTTTCGAATACAGGTTGCACTGCCTCCGGACCCGCAAGGAACTTGGGAGGCAGAATTCAATCATACCATCCATACTCCGTGATGTGAAAACAGTGAGTGGGACTGAAAATAGCAGTGAAAACAGTGAGCGGGACCTGAAAACCAACTCAAAATGATGGAGAGTGCAGCTTGAGAGATGGGTGTTTTCAACCACCTACTTTAAACTCCCAAGGGGAAAAAAATGATTATGATCTGTCATGCAAAGCCTATGTGGACAGGTGGATACAGTCAGAGGACAAAAAGGACACAAAAGACCACAGCCAAGAATAACTGGCAGGGTCAAGACACTGAGGCTGGATGTGTGGAGAGGGGCAACCTCATAGCTTTATATTTTCCAATGACTAAATAAGCTGACAGAGACTGTAGAAGGCCATTCACTTCAGTCTGGAAGCAGGGCCACAGGCCTCATTTTCATTTACCCTTGCCTTTTCCTGAAGGGGGTTCAAGTGAACAGGAAAACAGATCCTGGGAAGGTGGGGTGACCTGTAGACAAGAGGTCAACAGAAAACCTTTTTCCTAATTGATCCATCTGCCTTCTGTCCTAAGGAACTTCAACCTAATGAAAATCTACTCAGATTCTTAAAAGGCTCTCCACAGAAGCCACATTTACCACTGCTATCTGTGTGCGAACATGAAGTATTTCCAGGTTAACTTTCTTGAAAACATTTCACATGTAACATTAAAGGCCCAAGAATCTCTTTCCATTTTTAAAGCAAACACAACAAATGTCAAAGGAATGCTACTGAACCAAAAAAGAAAGATCATGTTGCTACTGCTGTTAACACAGTTCCATCCAGACTGGAATATACTTCACCAATTTCTCAAGAATCAATGTATTAGTTGAAAAGCCATCATACGTTGAAACACTTTTACCTTTGGTATTAGTTTCCAAAGGCTTTATTAAAAAATTTATCTTCTGTAGAGATGGCTCTTGGAGATAATTTTGTAATTTACAAATGAGTTTAACACAGATGCATATGTCAGAATATGTACATTTGTGAAATGAAGGGGGGGGGGGAAGGTAAATACTAAAGGAACCAGGGAAAGAATATAAGATGTCTTTAGTTTTTCACCATTCTCTGAGAATAGACCACACTAAAGGAGGCTAATAAATGTATCAGTTCACACTTGATAGAAGAACTGTTAGTCTTCTGATAGTTTTTTCATTAATCCACCCGAGTAATCTTTAGAAATAGTGAGACGTTTTATTCTATCTCCTATATTATGTGTCCCACATGTTAAAATCTATCAACATTTAGTATTTTCTTCAAAAAAAAAACTTCTGATGTCTTTGACAGGCATTCAGTATAGGGAATAGAGTCTTTAAGGGAGGGATGTGTTAAAATTAATAAAATGATTGATTCTTCATTACAACTTTAGAGTTGTCTTTGATAAAGGCCAACAGATTTAATTTTTAATTTTATTTAGGAGAAATATGACGAATAAATTATCCTCTGTAATTACAAATGCAGATTTATTTGGCAACTTAAGAACGTGAAGTACCACTGTCTATAATGAGCATAAGAGTGAGTAGAAAATGGACTCTCTCCCCCTCTCCCACTTCCCCATTCCGATTGGGTCTTATGGAAAAGCCACAAAATGGTACTCAATGTGCTATGAGGCTGGGGCAGGTGCACTCTGTCATCCTACTGCTCCCCCTACCAGATCCCCGGGGCCATGTGTATCTTAGGAGTTTTATGATCACCATAGGTGGGGAGATACTGACCCCAGGAAGAGCTGGACATGCCTAATTGCTAAGTTAACTTTCAGTTTCAGGAAGAAAAGTTACCACCAGTATTCTCTGTACTTGAAGCTGTTCTGTTCAGCTGTCCCCAACCTCTGCTCTATCAGAAACATGGTGAGTCAGGGGGCGCCTGGGTGGCGCAGTCGGTTAAGCGTCCGACTTCAGCCAGGTCACGATCTCGCGGTCCGGGAGTTCGAGCCCCGCGTCAGGCTCTGGGCTGATGGCTCGGAGCCTGGAGCCTGTTTCTGATTCTGTGTCTCCCTCTCTCTCTGCCCCTCCCCCGTTCATGCTCTGTCTCTCTCTGTCCCAAAAATAAATAAACGTTGAAAAAAAAAATTAAAAAAAAAAAAAAAAAAAAGAAAAGAAGAAACATGGTGAGTTAGTAGAAAACTGGTGGTTTTATCTCAGTATGATAAAATAATGGTAACAAAGGGGGGTGCAGGGTGTTTGGGTGTAACCAAGTGCTCGGTAAGCATGGTGCAGTCTGGGGCCACTGGGGTCACCCTTCTGCTGTGTCTCAGCAGAGCTGCAGGTCTGAGACAACTGATGCTCCAAGACATAATCTGCCCCATGTTCAGCCTGTACAGGATGGGATGGAGGAGGGGCAGTGAGTGAAAAATCTCGCAGGCCAACTCCAGTCCACCCTTGGGAACTACGGGTAGTTTCTATATGGATGTCCTAGGTACAATGCGTAGAACATCAAAACAACACAGCTTGTGCTAGAAGAATTTACAACCCTGCCTAAATCTTTTTGTAGAAAAAAAAATAAGGTTTAAAAGAAGTCTATTGTTCATTTTTTGAAAAAGTCTATTGGGTACACCAATGTTCAAAGCAGTACTCACAGTAGCCAAAAGGTAGAAAGGACCCAAATGCCCACTGGCAGATAAATAAATCATGATATATACATACAATGGAATTATTCAGCTTTGAAAAAAATTCGGACACCTGCTACTACATAGATGAACCTTGAGGGTGTTATGCTCAGTAAAATAAGCCAGACACAAAAGGACAAATATTGTATGAATCTACTTCTATGAGGTACCTAGAACAGTCAAACTCATGGACAGAAAGTAGAATGGTGTTCTCCAGGGGCTAAGGAAGGGGGAGCAGGGAGTTGCTGTTTAATGGGTACAGAGTTTCACTTTTGCAAGATGAAAAAGTTCTGGAGATGGACAATGGTGATGGTTGAACAGTGGGAATATATTTAATGCACTGAACTGGTACATTTAAAATGGTTAAAATGGTCAATTTGATGTTACATATATTTTATCACAAGAAAAATAAGGGAGGAAAAGTCTATGGGGATTTAAATAATATAACTAAGTCTTTGTTTTGTTAGGGAACTCCCACTAATATACAGGACATTAAAATATCACAAGAATCTGGTCCTTGGGTCATTTTCACCTTAGGACAGCACTTTTTGAAAGGCAAACTGTGTTAGAAACTCTTTCAGAATCCTGAAAGCAAATGTTAAGGTTAAGTAGCCCCACTGACACTTACTGTGGGGATGGACACCACCTGGGAGTTGCGGGGAGGGAGAAAACGAAGGAGATGTTGTTCAACCTTCTAAATGGTTGTCTTCCAAACACACAGAGACCTCAGGAGAGGCAGAACCTCAGGCCTCAGGGATGGTCCCACGTCATTAACTACTGATTTGTTTCGTGTAAGGTTGAAAGGAAAGAAATCCTTAGAAATGGATTGTCTAGATGTCTGAGATAAGCACAATGTTTTAAAGATTAAAAAAGCATGTCATTAAAATCTGTTGATGCTTAATCTGGTGAATCACCTGGCCTTTAAAAAGAAAACAACTATTTAAAAACAAAAACAAGGGGCGCCTGGGTGGCGCAGTCGGTTGAGCGTCCGACTTCAGCCAGGTCACGATCTCGCGGTCCGTGGGTTTGAGCCCCGCGTCGGGCTCTGGGCTGATGGCTCAGAGCCTGGAGCCTGTTTCCGATTCTGTGTCTCCCCCTCTCTCTCTGCCCTTCCCCCATTCATGCTCTGTCTCTCTCTGTCCCAAAAATAAATAAACGTTGAAAAAAAAAAAAAAGAGTCTTTAAAAACAAAAACAAAAAACATCCAAAGTGGAGGTATGGCAGTAGGGACGCTTATATCCCCCTAATTTAGCTCGAATAATGATCGACTTCTGGCCAGTCTGGCCACATGCTTCCTGCCTCCCCTCAGATTAATTTGAAGCAAATTGCAGACATTATACCATTTCATCCACAAATATTTCACCATGAGTCTCTAACAGAACTGTTTTCAAAACATACCTGTGATGCCATTATCATGCCTAATAATTTACCAATTTGTTAGTAGAACTGAATGTACCTCCTGGCTATTTCTTTTTAAGTTTATTTATTTATTTCAGTAATCTCTACACCCAATGTGGGGCTTGAACTCATGACCCTGAGATCAAGAGTCACACGCTCTTCTGACTGAGCCAGCCAGGTGTCTCCCTCCTGGCTATTTTTAATGATGGTTTTGATAAGCTTTGCTTCATTGGTCCAATGAGTACAGGGAAGCAGAGGAACACAAGGCAGCTGCCGTTGGCTTTGAAGTGAGTTAGACTCCAGTGTGAACCCAGTTCTGCCATAAGTAGCTGTGTGACCCTGAAAAAGTTACTTAAACTGTCAGTCCTACATCTGGAAAAATGGGGAAGTAATTCCACAAAGACTGTTACATACTTAAATGAGAAAGCGTATATATATATATATATATATATATATATATATATACACACACACACACACACACACACACACACACACACACATAACATACACACATATACATGTGCCACTAGATATAGCCAATAAATGGCAGCTATTATATTAACAGCAAAGTCATCTATGTTTATAAGTAAAAAATTTTCTTCTGGAAACCTGTATTAATCATTACTAAAAAAAATTTGGAACCACTCAGATGGTGACAACAACCCTGAAAATCATCTGTCTCAGACATTGGCAAACTTTGCAAAGGACTGGGCAGTAAGTGTCTTAGGCTTTCAGGCTAGGTGGCCTGTGTCGACATTATGGAACTGACGCTGTAGGGCAAAATCAGTCCCAGACAGAATGAAAATAAGTGGGTGTGCCTAGGTCTCAATAAAACTTTATATGTGGGCACTGGAATCTGAATTTCATGTCATTTTTTATATGTCACAATAGGTTACTATTGGTTTTTATTTCCCAGCCACTTAAAAATGTAAAAATCAGAGAGCCGAGGAGGAGTCAAGCCCAGGCAGCAGTGTAAAGGCTGGAAGAAAAATACCTCAATAGTGCCAGCAAAATCCCTGGGGCCAAATCCCTGGAGGTTCCAATCTTGCCTGTCCTCCAGACCTCTTTCCAACTCCCCTAGCAGCTGCTGGGGGATCCAGCTTTCCCCTTGGGTGCACCCCTCATCTTGTACCACAACCAGGGGATCCAGGGTGTTCACCCTTAGGTCCCTACCCACCTCCTGTTCCTGGCATGCCTCCTGTGAATCTCTTGGCACATGGTATGGTAGGACCAGGTATGGTGATGGCCAAGAAGATGCGGAAGAAAATGAAGAAAAGCTCATAAAAAGACACGCAAGCACCACAAGCATGCCAAGCATTCTTCTTCTTTCTCTTCCCCTTCCTCCAGCAGGGACTCTGACTAAATACAGGGCCTGAACCCTTCCCTCAAGCCTCTCAAGTTCCCATCAAGCTTCAGATGCCATCTTGTACTGGGGAAAATTAGCCCTCCTCCCTCACCCCCCAATCAAGCCTTACTCTGCTGTTCAGACCTGACTGGCTGGGGAAAATGGGACAAGAATGACCATTGGCTAGGGGTGCCTGGGTGGCTCAGTCAGTTGAGTGTCTGACTCCTGATTTCAGCTCAGGTCATGATCTCACAGTTTGTGAGTTTGAGACCTGCATCAGGCTCTGTGCTGATAGTGTGGAGTCTGCTTGGGATTCTGTCTGCTCCCTCAGTCCCTATCTTCCTCCCACTCTCTCTCAAAATAAATAAATAAACTTAAAAAAAGAAAGAAGAGAATGACCATGGGCTAGCAAAGACCGTCTTGTCACTACTTGGACGGAACTTTTAGCTCATGAGTTTAGCAGGAGAACAATTTTTTGAGGATGGTGAGACCTTTGAGCTAAATGCTGAAGACAAGTTTAGGATCTGTAAGATATGATTTTTTTTAACTTTCTTTTGTAATACTTGTGGTTGGAAGGTGTGTAAATTTAATTATGGAAAAAAAAAGAAACTACCATTTTTGAAATGGTAAAAAAAAAAAAGTTATAAAAATCATTCTTAAAATTTGCCTGAACACGTGATCATTAAATTAGGTAGCAATGGCTCAATGTGTATTTTGGAAAAAACAAAACAAAACAAATCATTCTTAGCTTGCAGGCCACATGAGAAGAGCTAACAGGCTTGATTTGGCCCATGGGACCACCCTGACTCCTGCCTGCCTGCCTGCCATTTACCAGCCCTGAGATTTCCATGTCACCAGCCCCAGCACACAAACATTATGAATGAGTGGTTTGCTCTTTGTGATCAACAAGGGATTAATTCACAGAAGGTACCAAAGAACAAGCATTAGTATATGACAATAACAGGAAAGTCCTGGACCCTGGACCATACCTGAGCCTTGAGAAGTTGTGGAAAAACTTCAAGGAGGCCAAGGTACTGAAGATATTCCAGAGGAAATCATCCTTGGAGCCTTCCCTCTTTTCACTTCACCCCAACCCCCGATATAAATCATTGATTGTGACACATAAGGAGAGTTCTACAGTCCATAAACTCCTAACTTCTTCAGATACAGAAACTGGACATGTAACTGTTGCTGGAGCTGGCAGGTATGACTACTACATAAGCCAAGTTCATCACACCCAATGTCTACGATCGAGCAACCTGGAAGGTATGACTTGACTTGGGGATGACTGGAGTCCATCTAATGAGCAGAGCCATACAGGGATTCTCTGCGTCTCAGTAAGTGCACCTGCTATGCTGTCCCAAGACATTCCTCCATGCCCCCACCCCAACACACATACCCAATGAGTCATTTCAATTCCAGCAACAATGACTTTCTTTGTAAGTACTAATAACACTCCAATGATTAAAGCAAGAATTTCATAATCCAGGTACCTATCCACAGCTAGTCATCTGTTCCAGCATTTTTGTTTTTTTTTTTTCCACTGAGAGGTTTTAATAAAGAATAAACAAAAGTGCTTCCCCTACAATTTTACTGCCAATAAAATTACAAAAATCAACCACGACTGTGTTAGTAAGAGCAGAAGCTCTTGGTTTCACCACTCAATAGAATGGCCCCATGTGAACGCTAATGTATGAAGTTTGTATTATTAAAAAAGCAATGGAGTAGACACATATCTAAAGAGAGACTTTTTGACCCACATCCTCGCAAAGTGATAAAATTATATAAATGGATTAATTTCCCATCTTAAACATAAGAAGGCAAATATCATGCTTACTTTCTCTAAATGCTTTACAGTAGCCAAGGAAAGATAACAGAAAGAACAGGGCACCCAGGAGGTCTGCACGGCCGACAACACCAGCAACCTTAAAAGAAGGAGAAGAAAAATAGATTTAGGTAAAAAAAAAAAATTTTTTTTAAATCCTAAATGTATAAAAAATTTCTTAGAAACGAAAGGCAAAAACCTTACTAGATTCTTCCATCTATTAAAATAATCTGTGCTGACTACACAGCAGCCCTGTGGTCTTATCTTATGATTGGTTTCTCTTTTCCCTCTTTGGTCTAGGACTTGAGCTAGCTGCTCCCAAGAGAGCGGGACTGGCAGGGTCGTGCTGATGGCCGTTCTGGGAGCAGGACACAGTCGGCAATGCACGTGGGCCATGAGAGCTCTGTCACAGCACACCGCGCCCTAGAGCCCAGAGGCCTGTGCCGCTGATATCCCCAAAGTGGATTTATAATTGGAAAATGTTATCAGCTCAAAGGGCATAATATTTACTAAAGAAAATTTGATTGGAAACATGAAGGAAAGCTGGGAAATTAATGTTGCAGGTCACTGGGCAAATAGAGAAAGACACAGGAACAGTGGTTCAGTGCTACCTCTGCCCCTCCTCCTCCCTTCGAGACCAAAACTTGGGTTAACCCGGAAAGCAGAATGCTTCAAAAGGGATTGAGAAATAAGATGAAAACAGAATAAAATGTCAACCATCTCTTTCTCTCATGACTGCCCTTCCCTTCTTTACCTTAGTGATAACAAAGCAAATGTGAAATTCATGTCTCATGTCACATCCAGTAATTGTTCTCCAAGTGTCTCCTGGCAGAGAAAGACACACAACTCCACTCAGGAGTGTGGGTCTAGTTAATGTGGCACGCTCTGCTAACGAACTAGCACCTGGATGTGACACGTACCAAATTCTCTGGTATTCTCTGGATTCTCTAGGTGTCACCCCAATAGCTGGTAAGTTTATCTTTTCTTAAAGGACAGATACTATGATTATGTGGGACAGAATAAAGACTATGCTATAAATGGAGAGAAGAGACTATACAAAGAATATGAAAATGACTACAATTACATTCGATTCCCAAGTGTGTGGACAAGAGATGGCTATTTTAGCAGCATTCCCATGCTACCCTGCTAGATATGAAACGCTGAGGGTGATTTTCCATGCTGATTGTTAACTCCTGACGGCAGTGCGTGTGGCATCCCAAGGAGTCACGCAATCACTAGGATTGAAGGGGCTGAGGAATCCAACCCGTGAATGCCACCCACGTGAAAAACACCTCCCAAGAAGGAAGCTAAGGACAAACAAAGCTTCAATGGATCTGGAACAAGTATGCCAATATGCCGGAGGGTTGAACAGTACAATTAACTTCAGGAACGAAGTGAGTACGCAATGAGAGTTCTTGAATACTCCAGCCTGCAACTCACTCAATCAGGGACACAGTAAAAACAGGGATGCAGGTAAACCACACAGTAGATGCTGCTCACGGTTAGCTCCCTGCATGACTCTTGATGTGTGCTTCTAGAAGCATGGGGAGCAGAAAGAAACAAAGGGCATAGGAGCCCAGGGTGAGGCAGGTTTTGGCTCCACAGCACTGTGGTGACAAAGAGAGCAGGGGACCAACCCCACCCCCCAGGACAATGAGAAGGAAAGGAGGGGCATCTTCCTTCTGAGACTACCTACAGGGGCTGAGGATGGCCCTGAATCCCAAACCCTTACGGAACAGAAAATTATCCAAACCAATGCAGAGAAGCTTATCCAAAGTGGTCCCTAAGGCAAGGGACTCAGGGGAAGCAGGGAATGGGGTTGTGAGGGGCCAGAGAACAAAGTTTCTTCAAATGAATGAGGGAAGGGTAGTGTTCCTATAAATACCAGGGATGGGGTGAAAACAACCAGCCTAAACTACTTATTATCTAGGTAGCTAAGGTACATTTAAAGATCTACACTAAAATGAACTTTTAAACCTACATAAACTTAAAAAATGTTTTTAAAGTTTTATTTATTTTTGAGAAAGAGAGAGAGAGAGTGAATGAGCATATGAGCAGAGGAGGGGCAGAGAGAGGGGGAGAGAAAGAGAATCCCAAGCAGGCCCTGCACTGTCAGTGCAGAGTCCGATGCGGGGCTCAAGCTCATGAACAGAGAGATCGTGACTTGAGCCAAAATCAGGAGTCAGACACTTAACTGACTAAACTATCCAGGCATCCCATTACACAAATCTATTTAGAAAATAAACATTCGTTGGGTAACTGGTGAAAATACTCCCAAGTCTTTAAGCAATGTATGTACATGACATTGTCTGACATAAATAAAAACACATTTAAAAAAGAATGGCTGGTGTTTTAAAGCAAAAGAGTTTTTAGTCCTTACAAAGAATTTTTGACATTATAATTAAAGAGAGACTTCACAGAAAAAAAATTTAAGGCTATCCAAGGAGGGAGGCACTGTGTCCAATTGTTTGGGGAATTGACAACAGTATGGAAAGACATTATTTTCCTTCCCTGTTATCTGTGGTATGTATTTTCAGGCAAAAGTCTTTACAAAGGCTATTTTTTTTCTTACAAAGGAAAGGGAACAGACTCTTCCACCTTAGATATGCCACTTTGGCATATTGATTATCTTGAATTAAAGGTACCTGAGAAACAGCGAATACTAGATGGACGATCTGACCATCCTTTATCCCACTGAAAGCAGGAAATAAATCTCCCCTGTGAAAAGTAGCCTCCTTCTATCAGGAGTGTAGAAGGTATCCCTATCACCAGAAGTAGGGAATTTAGAGCTGGAAAAATCTACGTAAACAGCCCCTGTTACTTCTTCACTAATTCACTACCCCAATCCCACATCCCTTTGTCTTACCAATTCTTCACAAATTTAGAAAAGCTTCCTGCTTTGGTCACTTCTTTGAATCTCATACTTTTATGGGGCTCCAGAAATTAAATTTGTTTTTCTCCTGTTGATCTGTCTTATGTCAATCTAATTATTAGGCCAGCCAAAGAACCTAGAAATGAGGAAGGGAAAATTTTCCACCTCTTCAGAGATAACCTGGGACACTCACATCAGGGTTTTCTAGAGAAATCATTGCAATTCCCTCAAATCCATAGAGCAGGTGGTGTATTTGCATAGGGATGGCAAGAAGGAATTAGAGGAAGGGAAAGGGGGAATGTTTTCCCACCTAATTCCTTCAGTATTAAACTTTGGCTTCATACATGGACAGAATTCCTAAGGAGGCCTGAGCTTCCCTCTTTGATACCAAATTCAGGCAACTTGAAATCCTTACCAATGCTCTGAGGAAAAGGAAAATCTATGGTGGCACTAGTGTCCCCTGGGCCTCCATCCTGCTGGCCACAGACAAGAGCAACCCTCCCTGATGACTGGTCTGTCGGAGGCCTTATACACCTACGAACACCCTGGAGTGATTTGGGGTGGCATATTGGAAAACGAGAGGCATTCAGTATTAGTTGAGGAGCAAATACCACTAATTACAATTATTTCATTACCAGTTGGGGAGCAATAGGTGGGAAGACTATAGAGTGACCAACTCATCCTGGTTTGCCTGGGACGGTCCCAGTTTCAGAATGGAAAGTCCCAGGCTGCAGAACTCCCTGAATATGGGGCAAACTGGATGGCTGGTCACCCTAGAAGACCGGGAAATTTAGGTTCTTATTTGCAGTGGACAAAAACATCCTCAAAGTTAATATCAAGAAGGCACAAAACACATAAATGTTAATACAAAGAAATTTATATTACTAAAACCTGGAGGGGCCACGTTGCTGTTGCTTTCCCTTAGTAAATGAAAACAGAAGCACAATGACTCCCACCCCCGAGTCCCCATCCTAGATCACTGTTCAGCTGGGGGGCGCTGCGCCAAGGACAGTCATGCAGGACCCTGGCCCAGCCTGGAGCCCGAAGCCCAGGGCTACTCCC
Source organism: Felis catus (assembly GCF_018350175.1). Lineage (NCBI taxonomy): Eukaryota > Metazoa > Chordata > Mammalia > Carnivora > Felidae > Felis > Felis catus. Next base: position 71,747,207 of record NC_058368.1, read on the forward strand.
CCAGCACTGGCCTGGGGGCTTCGACAGGCTCTCTTTCCACCTAGCTCCTTGGGCCCTGCTTTTTGCTTATTTTTACAGCTGTGTTAAATGGAGAGTGGGGGATAATGGGTGGGTGTAGATAGGAGGAAACAATACTATTGGCCACGACAATGAAAGATGAACATACGAATAGTCTGTTTTAAGAATGCTAATTTTGGGGGTGTGTGGGTGGCTCAGTCGGTTAAGCATCTGACTCTTGATTTCACTCAGGTTATGATCTCATGGTTGTGAGATCCAGTTCTGTGTTGGGCTCCATCCTGAGTGAGTGTGGAGCCTGCTTGGGATTCTCTGTCTTCCTCTCTCTCTATCCCTCTCCTGCTCTCTCTTTCAGAATAAATAAATAAACATTACCTAAAAAAAAAAAGAATGCTAATTTTTAATGATCCATAATTTTTTCTTGCAGTTTGAGTTTGAATGACTTTGATGGAATGGAGGGGTGGGGGAGATGAAGAGATTTTTCTCAAAAATTCCCTACTCTCCTATAGCTAGATCTCCCTTGGCTTCTTTTTAAATACTTCAAATGCAGAATTTTAGGGTTAATATGTTCCCAGATTGCATTTACTGGTGTGTGTGTGTGTGTGTGTGTGTGTGTGTGTGTGTGTACATCCAGTTACACTTGCTGGCATTTCAAAATTTTCTATAAACTAACTTCTCAATATTTAAAATCAGAATTTTAGAAAAGTTTCTTTGGTTAATAACTCAAATATTTATTTTGCTTTAAGATCACACTAAATTAAATGAGGACCAAAACTGTAAATCAGTACTTCTGCCAGAAATTCCCTTTTTTCTGACCAACCCGTACACTATTTCTGGGTCCCAACAAACACTTAAGCCATAAGGAGAAATCACATGGAAGCAAATTCTAATTTGGTTACCGTTATATATAAATAGACGATAACGAATCTTTTACCACAGTTTCCAGATTGTCAGTCCTCTGAATTTGCTGAAGTAAAACATTATGATAATTTTTTTAAAAAAAGCTATGAAGTAATAAGATACTAGAAGGTTGTGATAACAACTCTACAATCCTCTTAATACCAAAGAACAAAGAGTTCAACAAAAGCAGAACACTAAATTCTGCTCAATATTTTGAAACTCACTTCAAGACGCTCAATGTATTCAGTTAAGTGTGGGGGTTTAAATACACACAAAATGTAGAAATCTATTGCAGAGAAGTAATAAGGAACATGTAGTATTTTACACGCAGGTACTTCATTACACAGAATGAATGGCTACAATCAAATCTTTTACCTCAAGCACACATGCAGATTTTTATTTTCAAAGGGATCTGTGGTGGGCGGGGGTAGGGTGGCTCCTGAAATCCCCATACATCTGGGTAAATCCCAACACAGTTTGTACCGAATATATCCAGCAGCAGCTCCACGGAATACAGGTGTGGCCCACAGGAGAGCAGGTTACGGCCCTGTTACGAGCTGCCCCGTCACCTGGGCCAAGCCCTTCAGTGGGAGAATAATCCAGGTAGTGAAGAGTGGGGGGTGGAGAGGGGTGCAAAGCAGGTGAGGAGAGCTCCTGACCAATCCCAGCAGAGATTTCCAGCACAACTCCAAGTGTGCCCTCATGCCCTCAGTGTGAGCCTGCGACACCAGGTTTCAAGTTCCACCCTGACATCTGCCAGCTATGTGATGGACCTGCGGAAGATGTGTTATTTGTCTTCCCAGGCCATTCCTCTGCTGTAAAGTGGCCCGTCCACTCTCCCAGAAGTTCCATTACAATTACATTAAGCACAAAAAAGTATTTTGAAAATGAGACAGTTCTCGGTGAAAACAGGAATACTGTGTCTGACCCTTTGCTGAAGACGAGTTCTTAGCTTCTGACCTTCAGACCCCCAAACCAGGTGTCTATTCAATATTTAAATATTCAACACCTACATACGCAACACTTACCCTTTACAGTGTAGTCATATAGAGGAAACAGAAAGTATCACCAAAGATCACACCATGATTACGAAGTCTTTGCCCACCTGGGACTCTGCATCTTTCCTAAGAGAGAAAGACCTGTCGGACCTACACAGAGTCATTTCAAGCATCTGGCAGCGTTTAGCACCATATACTTTCTACAGCAATAAGACCATTCAAGGGCAGCCTACTTTAGGGAATGAGCCAACGTATGAAAGGCTCCTTGTCCTGACACAAGTACAGAGGCCACGGACGGACACTACTTACACACTCAGTGTGTACCGGATGTGCGGCGAACAGCAGAGCGGCCAACAGGGAGGATCTGGGGGCCAGGTTCAACCGCCGGCCCCTACTGCTGTACTGCAGGCCGCCAAACAGCACGGAGAAGACATCCACCATGAGGACAGAGATGCCGCCGTGCAGGAGGATGTTGACCACGTGGAAACTCATGGGGTAGAAGCCTCCGGACAAATAGTAGTTAATCCTGTAGTGAGCGAAAGGGGTTCATACCAGGTGCGCAGAAGTGTGCAAAATAAAATGCAAAGCATCTGAAGGAAGAAGGCTGGTGACTGACAGTGTTAAAGGGAGGAGATGTAGAAAGGGCAAGAACATAACTAACTACTGGGGGAAAAAGAGCAGATAAGAGCATGTCAGACAAGTGTGGCAGAAAACACGTGGAGAGGAAAAGCAGAAGGAAAGCTAAACAATTTCTTAAGCCCTAAAAAGGCAAGATTGCCTCCCAAGATGATATGACACAGCACACCTTACTCTTGGCTACCCCACAGGGACCTGGATTGAAGACAGTCACGTAACTTGCTTATCCAAAAAACAAAAAGTACTCCTTGGTAGTTCGTCCACCAGCTTTCCGTCCAACAAAACACATTCTCATCCGTCCAACAAAACACATTTCTGACAGCTTTTCAGTTACCAGCAGTTCTAATTCATCATTTCTGTGCTTCTGAGAGATCTGTACATAAGTACTGAATGCACCTGAAACAGCTATGAATGGGAACTTTGGGGAGGTGAACACATCTATTCAATGCAGATGGGGAGGTGGGGGAGGGTGCTTTTAGCTTTATTTTGTATTTGCATATTGACTTGGTAACAGCAGGAAGATTTTTACCTTGTTATTATCATTTTTACAGTGGAAAAAACCCCACAATTTCCTTAGATGCCACGTGTTGCCTTGACTTACATGGTTTCTCCAGTGGTAACCAGCAAAGGTCCAATCTCCAACAAACATGCAAAATGTGGAACGTTTCGCTAATTTGCACATCACCCTCGCACAGGGGCCACGTTCATCTTCCCTGCATCCTTCCACTTTTAGGATCTGTCCTGGACAAGCGAGCCCTGGAGTCGTGGTTCCTCAGGCTCGTTCTCCCCATGTTGCTGGGACCTACCCCTAACAACTGGAATTAGCATGTACTCCTCGGAGACCCATATGAGTGAGTGGTCTGTTCTTCCCCAGGATCCACCGGCTCCACTCGCCCACACCAGGAGCCTTGTCACACAGAACCTGGCACAGCATCCTATGCAGCCCGCGCTGTCATACCTCACCTGAAAGTCAGGACGGTCAGAGGGCGGTAGGACTTGTGGCTGGTGTTGCTGCTCAGCCTACTGCCCCAGAAGTCATGATGCCACAGGTCCCCAAGGGGCGTTTCCGCTCGGAGGTCCTGCAGGGACACAGTAGAGGGCATTCAGGACAAAGGTGTCACGACTCCTCTCTCACCCCATGTTTAAGCCCTCACCAGGAGCTCTTCCTTAGAGCTGCTCATTCCCCTTTGGTCCATCTCTCCCATTAGCCCTGAGCCAAGCCACTGCCACCTCTCACCGAGGGTACGGTCAGGCCTCCCTCCAGCACGTTCTCCCAGCTAATCTCTCCAACCTGCAAATTGGGTCACCCACCCCACCTTGCTTAAAACACCCAGATGGCTCCCCCCGCCCCCAGGACAAAGCCGACGTCCTGATGTGGGTACCGCAGCCCAGGGTGCTCTGGCTCCTGCCGAGCTCTGCCTGCTCATCTCGTGGACTCTGACCTTTGTCCAGTCCCCACACAGCACCTGCTGCCACCCTTCCCCAAGGATTTGCACACGTAGGTGTCCACCAGACAGTTACCCCTCAGCTCCTCACAGCCCAGCATCTCCTGCCGTTCACGTTCGGCCAGCAAGCTATGACCTTCCTCAGCTGATGCAATTCTCCTTCCATGGGCCTCAGGGCATCTCACACCTGTCCTCACAGTGCCTGGCACCCTGGCGGTTTATCATCTCTAACTACCATCTGTCTGCCCCACTGGACTGGGGGTGAGGCCCCGGGGCCACATCATGTGGGTGGGGAGTATACAGAAAGTGCTTAATCCATGTTGAATAAACTAATGCCTCTTTCATATTCAATACAGAAGGCAATTTTCCTAAAACATCTCAGTTAAAATTTGACTGGATAAGCATATATTGTCTATTTTTGAATCCTAGCTAAACAGGAAGAAAAATGAAAGAAAAAACAACTTCCATCTAATTTTTAAAGATAAAAATCACTAATTATTAAAAAACGACATCTATTTTACTATTAAGGTAATTTAATTTGGTCCTGTGCTACAGACGCTTAAAAATGCGTATTTAAAAAATATACATTCATTTATTTTGGGGATCACACAAGCAGGGAAGGGGCAGAGTGAGGAAGACAGAGGATCCAAAGCGGGCTCTGCACTGACAGGTTGACAGCAGCAAGCCCGACGTGGGGCTTGAACTCATGAACTGTGAGATCACGACCTGAGCCCAAATCAGACACTCAACCAACTGAGCCACCCAGGTGCCCTGAAAAATGCATCTTTTTAAAAAACATTTAAATGTAGAACTAGATTGTTTAAACTGTGTCTGACAAGGAGAGAGGCAGACAAGGCATTGCAGAATAAGCAATAAAAGCAAATACTAATTTTCTCTTCAAAGCATAACAAACAGGAATATTTTAGGGACTAGAAATTATGACATGCTAAGCACCACTAAGTGTATCAGTCCAGACTCTTCCCTGCAGTGACCAGATTAGCACTGATTAACATAAGCAAGAAAGAATGCTTTAAAGGAGACTGCAAGGCTCACGGACACCCAGGGGGGCTCCAGGTTTGGGGCTCTGCAGCCAGAAGCACGCCCACAAATCACACCGCTAGACACTTTGCGGGGGAGAGGGGGCTGCCTGGCTGCCTCCAGACCTCGGCCTCTTGTGTGATTAGCTCCTGACTCCAGTAGGTGGGTGCACCTGAGAAGAGACCCTCTGCCCATGTCTGCATCCAACCTGGACAGTCCCTGCAGCTTCTAACAACCAAGGTGGGGAAAGTCTCAAGCAGAAATGTGTCAAATCATGGCTGGGACAAAGAGGCAAGCAGTGTCCATGGCACACGGGGACTTCAGTAAGTACTCACTACTTAAGTGCTTACTGATCAAAGGGAAAGGGCTTGAAGATGTGGGACAGAGGCAAAGTTGGTCACCTGATATCCACTTTGTGGGTGAATTTCACTTCATTGGGTATTGGCTTCAGAGACCTTGAGCATACTGACCCCTCTTCTAACAGTCAGTCCGGTATTTCATGAAGGCCTTGCAAACTACCCACAAGTCTGGTTTACTCAGTGACAAAATTGGAAGCCCATCTTCTTCTGCACTGTCCCAGAAGTACCTGCTCACTTGTGAAGGAGCTGGGCGGAGGATCTTTCCCTCCATTTGAGCAGAAAATGAACACCAACAAAGCTCTAAATATTTGATTAGGTGTAGCCTACACACAGCAGGGCGCGCTGCAGGAAGAAAGGTCCATTTCTCTTCACAATGATTTATGGAAAAGACGTGTGTCTGAAATTCCTGCTAACTCCACTGTCTCAAAGAAAACCATCATCTCAATGAAAAAAGGCAACTCAACACTATAAGGAAGCATCTGGAAAACAGTCTTTAACACCAATAAAACCCAGGAACAGCCTGTTTCACATTACTGTGGGCACAGCGCCAATGAACAGAGCGGAGCCTTTCATTAAACAGGAAAGGAAAAAAGGAGGGCTAGCAAGTTAACAAAGGAGCACAGTGTGATGCTCTAGAAAACACTGCCAAGACAATGTGCAGCAGGGCCACAAAATGGCTTCATCGGCCTTACCCCACACGGAGGGAAGAAGTATAACCGTGTCCCAGGCCATCCCGCATACAACAGGGCTTGCGCTTTCCCCTGCCTTGTTCATCAAAGTTCTTCCACGTAAGGTTTTTTTCTTTTTAATTTTTTAATGTTATTTACTTTTTAATTTTTTAATGTTTATTTATTTTTGAGACAGAGAGTGCGCGTGAGCAAGAGCGGAGGAGGGGCACAGAGAAGGAGACAGAGGATCCAAAGTGGGCTCTGCACTGACTGCAGGAAGCCCGATGTGGGGCTCAAACTCACGAACCATGAGATCATGACCCGAGCTGAAGTCAGACATTTAACTGACAAGCCACCAAGGTGCCCCCTTCGATATAATGATCTAAGCGAACACTTTATGTATCTTCCACTTTGTAAAAGTGGAAGAGTGAAGAAACTCTTAATGAAATGAAGAACGGTCTTTAAAAATTAAGTCATGTTCTCCTTTCCTTGTTAGCAAAGCAATCCTGCAGCTATAAAACCACCGATGGGATGTAGTTGCTAGGAGCTACTACTTTTTTCTTTTAAGCATGGTTTAAAAAGAAACAAACATCTACAGTAACTGCTGGGTGAACTTGAGGAAACTTATAAGTGAAAAACCTGAATTAAAAACAAACATCGGGGCACCAGGGTGGCTCAGTGGGTCTGGCATCTGACTCTTGATTTCAGCTCAGGTCATGATTTCACGGTTTGTGAGCTCAAGCCCCGCGTTGGGCTCTGTGCTGACAGGGCAGAGCCTGCTTGGGGTTCTTTGTCCCCCCCTCTCTCTGCCCCTCCCCCACTCATGCTTGCTCATGTACATGCTCTCTCTCTCTCTCTCTCTCAAAATAAATAAAATAAAAAAAACCCTAAACATCAAGGTTGGTTGATAGTCTGCATCATAAAATAGAGAAAATCAGTACATACAAGATGTTACAAATAAAAAACTTACAAAAGTCACCCCCCCTTCCAACCTCACTGTCACCATCACACATACATGTTGGTCACAGAGAATTTTCCTCAACATTTTCAATATGAAAATGAGGTTTTGCTCATTTGGGAGAATCCATGACTTCAAAATTTCAACAACAGTGTTACCGAGTTGCTACAACTGCACCGCCTGGAGAGAAATATATTAGGCTATTTCTTTGGGCTGTCTTCACTGGTGCAGACACACACACACGAAATAACTGCTGAGTAACTGAGAGGTCACAAATCTGTGCCATTTCCGCATTTCTTCTCCTGGGCTCTCCCTGCCTCCAAGGCTCTTGTCTGATTTTCTTTTAGTTCCCTTGAATCTTTTTCTTTCCTTTCTCCAAACCTATTTCTTTCTCCTTCTCTCTAGCTAGTGAAAGACAGGCATTTTCCCTGCACTGATATAGCACCCACTGGAGAGCAAAACTGGCTGGGACTTTGCAAACTCAGCAAATTTGAGTCTCCAAACATGAAATGGGCAGAAACTGCAGCTTCCACCGACAGCACGCTCCTCATTCTCCAGCGCCTGCCAGCAGGCTGTCCTGATGCTATCAGCAAAGGACAAAGAAGAAGCCAACTCCCTGCCTGCTGCTGCGAATGGATGCAGACGGACGCACCTCTTGGCAGGTGATCAGACTCGTCCATCACTGCAGCAAGTGCATGTTGGGGTGGGGGGAGGGGGAAAACAGCTGTGGCCTAGGATTCTAGAAATCTGTCATAAAACCTGAAATACTTAGTCTGCAATGCCCTTCCTTGCCTTGTAAACTGAGAGTAATGGTCTCTCTGATGTGTGTGTAGACTGGGACCTCGGATGGGGTACGTGGTGAGGGTAAAGCCTGAGGTCAGGCAGGGGCTGGAGACCGTAAACAATAAACAATAAAAGAGGCCCTAAATCACAAAGATGCTACCTAAAAGAGATGGGAAATCTACAACACAATTGGGGCCCAGGCAAATGCTTAACCAAGGTCAAATAGAGAATTATCCAACACGAACTTAGATTACTAATGAGAAACAGGCAAATGATTAACACAAGTTTACCACAAAGGGGTTACCATACAAACCTTATTGTTAATGATAGCTTCAGAGTCATCAAAGACAAAATCTCCATCGTAGCTGCGTGCGAAGCATACAAGGGAAACAAATCCCACTACTAACTTAGCCCAGAAAGGGGCAAGCACAGAAGAGGGGATGATGTGACCCAAATCAGCGTCCAACTCGGCCATTTTGAAAACTGCTGGCTGCCAGCCTCTTGCTCCAGCATCATGCTGGTTAGAAATCTATGAGAAAAATGACACAACACAAATATCCATCAACACACAGTTAGGAAAGTTTCTGCAGTGAGTAGGAACTAGACAGTCACCTACACTGTGAGTGCATAGGATCTGGTCATTACAAACTTTAAGATGTGGTTTTCAGAGTCTACTGGGCAGAAGGGTCACTGGGACACATGTAAATTCTCCTGGGCCTAACTGCAACCACCGAATCACAAGCCCTTGGGTTTCTGATACTGGATTATCTTGAGACATGCTGATTTAAGGGAATCCTATACCTATCAACCCCATAAGGCAAATTGTTTTTATAGTCCTTGAACCAGTTTACACCGAAGTTAAAAAAAAAAAAAAAAAGTTACCAGGGTGCCTGAGTGGCTCAGTTGGTTAAGCATCCGACTTTGGCTCAGGTCATGATCTTGTGGTTCATGGGCTTAAGCCCCGCATTGGGCTCTGTGCTAACAGCTCAGAGCCTGGAACCTGCTTTGGATTCTGTATCTCCCTCTCTCTCTGTCCCTCCCCAACTCACACACTGTCTCTCTCTCTCTCTCTCTCTCTCTCTCTCTCTTTTAAAAAATAAAACATTAAAAAAAATTTTTTTTTTGAAGTTACCATGTTGCTTCATCCAATCCAGAGAAATCAATAAATATTCCTTGTTAAGTCTTAGCACATGGTGCGTGCATGTGTGGTAGGGTATAAAACATGGTCCTGATTCTGAGAGAGCTTAGAGTCTCTCTAGAACTCAGTCACTCATGCCAGTTAGCAGAAAATCTGGCAGAGAGAAGACTTTTAACACAGATGATCAGGCAGGACACATGATCGATGGCCAGGTGAGGGGTTCACACACAGACGGACGAAGGAGAGAACACTGTAGACTGACCAGTCTAGGACAATATCTTAGTCCAGAAAGAGCTGAGCCAAATCCTAAAGGAGAAGAGGGGGAAGCTATCCCAGGTAAGAATATGACCTTCAACGTTGGTGAAAGAGTCAAGTTAAAAATACCCTCTTATTTTTTAACTTTTCTTTCAAACAGGAAAAATGTTAAAGCCAGAACAGTTGGTCTCTCTGCCTTGCCATTTATTAGTTCTATGGCCTTGTCCTTTCAGAGTCTACTTCCTGTGACACTCAGCAAGGCGTAAGAGCTTTCCAGTGGTGACAGCTGCCTGAGAACCCCCTGCCTTGGAATTTGCCCAAATACAAAACTACTCTGCAAATCACATTTTATCTGTCTCTATCTCCACTATACCTCCAACAGGTGCTTTCTTTGGATTGACCAGAATCATGTTTGGCTCAAAGTGTTCAGGTTCCAATCCTGGGTAACTATGGACAAGCTACTTAACCTCTCTGGCCTCAGTTTCCTTGCCTCTAAACTGGGGATAATTGTTGTACCTAACGTGGTTGTCATTCCACAGGATAGCCACCTGAGGCGCTGAGAACTGCTGTCTGGCTTTAATGACTGATGAGGGGAGGTTAACTATGGTCACAAGCACTTTCTTTAAGAAGGGTAAAAGCACGGACACAGAACTATTTTTTAAATCCTAATATTAGTATTAATTTTTAAATACAAATATTTTGTTTATTATCTACATTAGTAAGGGCCCTGGCTCCCAGTCCTTTTGGGTGAAGGTGGAGGAGAATCCCAAACCCCTTGATTGTGAAGGCAGTTTAGATGTATTTGTCTCTAGGCCTCCAAGGGACTACCCCAGACTATGGAGTCAATGAGAAGTCAGCCAAATGAGAAGTCAGGCCATCTGAGGTCACAGGCATCTTTTCTCTGGCTTTTATGTGAGTGAATGTGGGAAAAGATCCAACAGTCAATGGGACACATCATCCTATGATAACACTGTCCCTTTCCGGGTGCTGAAAAGAGGTCCAGATTTACAACCCAGAGAGGAAAGACTTTGTATCTCTCACTGCTGGTCCCTCAAGCTTCTCCACTTAATGTAATTCACTCTTAGCAAGTGCTGGTGGGAAATATCCCAGCTCCTATCTGCTGCCTTTGTCTTTTCCAATGAAAGGGTAAACCATTGGTTCAACCCAAATTGTAGCTGCAAACACCATATAGGTCACCATGCAGGCCAACTGCTGTGTCTACGTTTCAGCTAAAGAAACTGCTGCTAAAGAGGCACCTAGGGGGCTCAGTTGGTTAAGCGTCCAGCTCTTTGTTTTGGCTCAGGTCATGATCTCACGGTTCATGGGTCCAAGCCCTGCACTGGGCACCGCGCTGACAGTGTGGAGCTTGCTTGGGATTCTCTCTCTGTCCCTCTCTTTCTGCCCCTCCCCTGCTCTGTCTCTCTCTCAAAAATAAATAAATAAAAACTTCAAAAATTTTTTTTAAATAAGAAATTGCTACTAAAAAAGCAAAGCAAAACAAAAACAATGTGAAAAAGAAATCATAAAGACCATGTAGTTAGAAAGATGGCATGACTTCACATGAAGGGAATAAAAGTGTTCTTGGATTTGGAAAATTAATGTGGAGGAAAATGCGACAGTTTTAAATGCACAACAGAGCTGGTCTTGATGCTACCTGCTATGGGCCCAAGTATCTGAATATTATTTCACAAAAGGTTGTCGTGAGGTTCCAATTCTTATAGGAAGAACACAGAAGCAAGACACATCATCTGTGCTCCTACATGAGCTGTCCTGCCCCACTTTTCATTTCAGATTATTTGTAATACAATGAATCTTTATTCATTGAATACAATGAATGTTTTTGGTACTCAGGCAATAGCAGAGATATATGGAAGGCAGACCATGGACTCAAACATCTGCAGCGCCCTGGTGGGCCAGGCCGGGACTCCTGAAGCATCACCAGGATGGTTGGGTTAATCTCAGAATGATCTCCCCCTCTTCTACTGCAGGGACATCAGCAAGTCCTACATTGCAAGACTTCTATTGCGGCTTCCCTCCTGAGTCTCCAAGTTTCCCACTACTTTGCTGTCCCTGAAAATACTCCCAAATGCCCTTTTTTTATTTAAGGCATTATGGTTAATGTATACAGTGGAATGGTTCAGAAAATACTGCAGATTAGCAAATGCCATAAAATCTACAATGTGTCAGGAACCCATGCAAAGTTCTCAGAGTGCAGCACTGGGGTTAAGAGGGTGGGCTCTCGAGGCAGGCGGAGGTGGACCCACTACCTTTGAGACCTTGAGCTTCTCAGTCTTTCTAAGGCTCAAATCCTCACTGGCACAACAGGGTACCACTGCATAACTTTGGGAGGTTGTCAGAGGATTAAAGGAAAGAATGTATGGAAACAATTACTTCCCATTCTTGTTACCATTTTGGAGAATCTAGTTCCCAGTGCTTCATCCCTGATCTCCTGTCTTGGGAACAGAGATGTTGCTATCAATTCTTTATTCCTGCAGATGGTTTTACCAACCGAGACCAGCAGTAGCCCATCCAACTGTCCCAATGTAACTGAGAGAAGGGTGTCCTTCCTTGGATGGGCCCAGGGCACTGCCTCCTTGGCCGGTGTCTGAATGTCCTGCATAAATGGCACAGTCTAATACAGTGACCCTGCTCCAACCTCCCTTCCTCCAACAGGAAAGCAGCCTTTGTTCTGATGATCCCAGCCAGGCTTGGTGCTCAAGTTAAAGAAGCCCTCCCTGAGTGAGGTGGTACAGACAGGTTGACCTGCCCCTCCACCTCTTTTTTTGTACACAAGCCATGAAATAGGAAGGTGCACTTTCTGTTTTTCTCTTGCTAGGTCTCCAAGTACACGGTCTCATTTCTCCCCTCCAGGTGTCCTGCCTGGGAGCCCTGGCTCTGGGGTGGGATGGTAAGTTCACCATATGAAGTGCAAAGAAGGGAGTGTCACGGAGGTCTCAGGCTCAGTCCCAGTGGTGCTACAGCCAGTTTTTCAAGTGGTAAAACTGCTGCTCTGATCCCTATCTGACTCCTGTGCTGATTTCACACTGTTCAGAATTAACTGGCCCTAGAAGTAACTGAATTTTGGAATGAAGCAGAAGGCTCTTTATTCTCAATTTCTCAAAACTTCTAATATGAAGCCTCTATTTTCAGGGGGTTCAAATAAATTCATAAATCATCAATGGTCAAAAAAACAAGGACTCCACCTCTCAAAAGGAATGTCACTGAGCTGTGAACTCTAGGGACCCAGTGACAACTGACATAGCAGCCTCAGACTGCAGGAAATAGGGATGGTGAGACCAATCTAAAGGATTCGCCCTGGGACTATGAGCAGCAGTTACCTACTGCAGAATATTTTTCCACATGCATGAAAGGGCCTGCTGGCCTCTGGCCGACCTTTCTACCTCATCAGTAACAATCCATCCAAACGCAAGCTGCCCTCTGCCAGGCTGCGATGAGACAGTGCTTCTGGAAATCAGACTAAAGAACACGATCATTTGCGACCCAGCATCTGGAGATGTTAGCTGGCTGCTCCTCTCTTGGGGGCTTCAAGTTTTGGGAGCCTGTCATTTCCACCGCCCCCCACAATGCAGCGCTGAAAAAAATGCTACTCAAAGTATCTTCCTCTTGTGATCACCTTTCTGCTTTTTAATTCAGTAACAGGCGAGAGCCATGCCTGCCTACAGCAAGAAGGACTGTGTGTGGTTCGGCATTCACAGTTACACTGTCTCAGAAAGTTTCCAGCTTGCTAGCTTGTAGCCATTTCCCCCTCTAAGTCAGCCGGCACCACTTCACCCCACGTCGATTTGGGGTGTGTCAGGCAAGGTCAGGACTGCAGGGTGAGGGGACAGAGAAGGGATCCAGTCAGTCGTTACTGTAATTGTTCCTCAAGGAATTCTCCCCTTCCGTCTGCTCTCCCTGAGATAACTGTGTGGGATGATTCACAGCGCGCTGGCTAGATCTTTTTTCTAACTCCTCCCTCCTTTTGTGTGTGATTAAAAAAGAAAGAAAGAAAGAAAGAAACACACACACACACATACACACACACAGCCCACAGTCAAAACATCAACACGACCAGAAGCCCCGCGGAGTTCGCAGGAGGTGAGGCGGCGGCTGCACCACCTGCTCGGCTTCCCTAAACTCCAAGCCCGCGCGGGGAAGTGGCAGCTCGTTGGCCCCGGGCGTCCGGGCCGGTGGCACGCGGTTCTCTCGTCGCTCCGCTCGGCAGCCAGCGCGGAGGAGCTGGCACTCGCGGCGCTGCAGGGGAGCCGCCTTTAACCTAGGGCAGGCGGCCAACAGGCCCGGCTGTGCCCAGCCATCGCTGGCGCCACGGCCAGCTGGCGGCCAGGCGCGGGGCTCCGCGGCCAGGTGGCCACTCCTGGGACGCACCGCAGACGCCTGGTACGCCCCGGGGGCGACGGAGCGCCCGTGCAGTTGGAGCAGGCAGGGGTGGCAGCGGTGACCACGGCCCCGGGCGGAGGGAGCGCAGGAGCCCGGGCGCGGGCAGGCGGAGCGCGTACCCTCCACGCCGCGCCCATTGTCCCGTGTGTAGCTTACACCGGGGCGCTTGGGGCTCGCGTCCCCCGTGACCCTAGCCCCGGTCGCAGCCCAGGTCCTGGAGCCAACTCCCAGCAGCACCACCGCCGGACCCGGGCCGGCCCGCGGGGCTAGGGGCGCGGCGACAGCGAGGACCCCGCGTCCGCTCCGCGCCCAACTATGCTCGTCTCGCAGCACACTCGGCCACTCGGCCCTGCAGGGGCCGCCCCACGCATTACCTGCAAGGAGCCCGAGCGGCGGCCGCATCTCCCTCCCGGGCGCGTAAACTCCGGCCGCTCTCGGCGCCCGCCCGGAGCTGGGCAGGGGGAGGGGCCGCCCGCGCCGCGCCCCCGCCCCCTGCCGCGCCCCCCTTCCTGCGCCGCGCGCCGCCCGCACCGCCCGCAGCTCCCCCACGCGTGCGGGCGCTCACTCTCACACTCCCGCCTCGGCCCGCCCTCTCCTCGCGGCCATTGGCTGCTCCTGTGGTCACTTTCACGCCGCAGCTCGTTCCTCTTCAGCTCATTGGCGGAAGCGCCGGTGACGTCGGGCCAGAAGGCGCTACACGGCGGCGAAAGAGGCGCAGCGACAGAAGGCGTCGGCCGGAGAGCAGGAAGCGGAGTTCCAGGCGCGGAGGCCGGGCGGTGCCGGGGCGGGAAGGGGCGGCCCCAGCCTGGCTCCTGGAGGCGGGCCGCGTGGGCGGGGCCGCCTCCTCCAGTCCGCGGGCGCGGGAGCTTGCTCCCCGTGGGTCTCGCGCTTCTCGCACTGTGGGTGGCGCTCCGCGGTGGGACTGCAGAGTCCTTGCAGGAAAGGGAGCTGGAGGAGAACCGTCAGGGCTCTTCCTGGCAGGGAGGAGTTGTTCCAGATTTGCGTGTCTCCACATTCTGCCTGACTTCTTCCTGTCTGGGAGGAGTTGTTTCCAGTTTGTAGGTTCACCAGAACTTCCTTCCAAGGCCCTGCCGCCTATTGTTTTTAACAGACCCTCTTTCTGGACTCAGGTCTTGATTCTTCACCTGGCCAGATGAGACATTCAGTCGCCCATCCATTCACCAGTAGTCACTTTGTTCTCAACTTTTAACTCCCAACCGGATTGCCACTCTGCCCTCCAGTAACTCCCATCTCAGTAGATTACTTTGTCTCTTGCCTCAAGAAAAAAGAACTTTTGGGGCGCCTGGGTGGCTCAGTGGGTTAAGCGACTGACTTCATCTCAGGTCATGATCTCGCAGTTTGTGAGTTCAAGCCCTGCGTGGGGCTCTGTGCTGACAGCTTAGAGCCTCGAGCCTGCTTTGGATTCTGTGTCTCCCCCTCTCTCTACCCCTCCCCTGCTCACACTCTGTGTCTGTCTCTCAATAATAAGTAAATGTTAAAAAAAAAAAAGAAACTTTTTGCATTTTTCACCCCCAAACCTACACACATCCTTAAAGCACGGATTCCGCCCTCACCATTCCTCACTTCCACCTCCACCTCCACCCCCAGTATCAGAGTCCAGCCTGAGATCAATCTCTCCCTCTTGGCTGGATCTGTATCATCAGCATTTACTCAGTCCCAAGCCTTCCTTGCCCCCCACCCCCCACCTTACCCTGCCCTTCCAGCTGCCACCCTGCCCCCGCTCGTACTCTTCATAACTGAAGTTAAAAGAGCTGCCCATCCCCCCCTCCCCTTTTTAGTCTTCAACTGGCAGTGACTTCCTGGTTTCCACATTCTACTGTAACTGCATTTCCTATAGTCATCCACAATCACTAAATCCAAAGGACACTCTCTTTTCTCATTTTACTTGGTCTCTCAGTAAAATTCTTTCTTCCTCAAAACACACTTCTTTTGGTGATAGTGGTGTGCTGCTCTCCTGTTTTCCCCCAGGCTCCTTACTTGGCTCATCTGCTGCTCGATGATCTCCAGAGGACTTATGGTTAAGGTCTCAGTCCTTCCATGCCACAATTTTTCCCTGTGTGATTTAATCCACCTCCAACGTTTCAATTGCAGACTTACAACTCCAGCCCCTACTTATCTGAGCTTCGAATCCATTTATCTAGCTTCCACCTGGTTGTGTCACTAGCAATTGGGATAGAAAGCATGCTTTCACTGCTTTCTCCTCCTCAGGTCTCCCTCTAATAGTGACGGTACCACCACCTGCCCAGTATTTCCTAAACTGTGCCTTCACCCTTGGCATCTAGCAAATCACCAAGATTCTACCTGCTAAGTGTCTATCAAGTCTGTCCACTTCTTTCCATCTCCAAGGCCACGTATGATGCCGTGCTGCTGTGCATGTGTCTTCCTAACCCACTCAGCGATGTTGCACAAGCAGATTGCAATCAGCCATGGTGAGGGTATTTACACCATAGAAAAATTGACAAACATTATGAATCAGCCTAATTTGTTGTTTTGCTGATTGTCTCTAGACTTAATAAAGTACAAAAATAAATGGTGAAAAAAAATTTTAAAAGAAAGTAATGGAAAAAATGTTAATATTGCAGATTAAGCTTTAAAATGGGTTGTGCTTGGGGTGCCAGGGTGGCTTAGCTGGGTAAGTGTCTGACTTCGGCTCAGGTCATGATTTCACAGTTTGTGGATTTGAACCTGTGTGGGCTCTGTGCTGACAGCGTGGAGCCTGGAGCCTGTCTAAAATAAATAAATAAATAAATAAATAAATAAATAAATAAACAAACAAACAAACAAACAAACTAAAATGGGTTGTTCTTAGTGCTAAAACTAAAAGATTTTAGTTTAATGGGTTTATTTGAACAGGGTAAGAAATTGTTTAATAGATCACGTATCAGATTTAATGACAATAAGTTCTTTGGGAAAAGAGCACATTGAGATACAATCCTTTTGTGAAACCATGGTTGAATTACAAGCATTGGTTGGATACAGATACAAGGCTAGAGCAAAAATCAACAAAGATGTTCTGTGAGAATGCCCAAATGATGCTGCATGACCTGGACCATCTCCCCAAACACTCTTATGTCCCTCTCTATATGCTCTCATATTCTTATCATAAGTGTAACTAACTATTCATGTGATCACTGTATAAAGTCTGTCTCCATTATTAGACTGTGAATTCCATGGAAGCAATGGCCATGTCTGTCTTGAACACTATACCCCCTGAAGCAGCTATGCCCCTCACAGAGCAGGCACTCAACAATGTTTCTCGAAAAGAAGTACATTTCTGAGGGGTGCCCAAGTGGCTCAGTTGGTTGAGCATCTGATTCTTGAGTTCGGTTCAGTTCATGGTTTCACAGTTCATCAGTTTGAGCCTCGCATCAGGCTCTGTGCTGACAGCAGGAAGCCTGTTTGGGATTCTCTCTCTCTCTCTCTCTCTCTCTCTCTCCCTCTCTTTCTGTCCCCTGCTCATGCTCTCTCCCTCCCTCTCTCTCTCTCAAAATAAATAAATAAACCTAAAAAAAAAAAGAAGTACATTTCTGAAAGTCATACTGCATGCTATTAGAAATACTGGAGTTAAAATTGGAATCTCTGACTTAATCCAATGGTATTCAATTCCATAAATTGCTGTGCCAGCCATGATCAAAATGTCATCATACTATGTGCCAAGCAAGGGGCAGGCTCTGTGGAGAATATTAAGGTGAACATGGTGCTGATTCTACCTTTCATAATCTTATGGTTTATTAAGAAGTATGAGATGTGGGGTCCCTGGGTGGCTCAGTTGGTTAAGCGTCCAACTCTTGGTTTCGGCTCAGGTCATGATCTCATGGTTCATGCTCTTGAGCCCTACATTAGACTTCAAGCTAATAGTGCAGAGCCTTCTTGGGATTCTCTCTGCCCCTTTCCTGTTCACTCTCTGTCTCTATCTCTGTCTCTGTCTCTCTAAATAAATAAATAAATAAATACACTTAAAGAAGTATGAGATGCAGACGATACCTCCCTACTGCTAGTTCATACACAGACCCCCACCTCTTGACACCAGTTCCTTGGACAAGGGCTCTGTGGTCATTGTCACACATAGAACACAGGTTGGTTGAGTGCTTAGTGTGTGCCAGGCACTGTGCCGAACCCTTTGCATATGTTATTTTTAAAAATTCTTACAAAAACTCTAACAAGTGAACATCATTATCCTTATCCTACAGATAAGGAAAAAGAGGAACAGAGGTCCAGAGTCAAACAGACAGTGCATTTTTTTTTTTTTTTTAGCCAGTTCATTTCTCAGTGGAACCAAGACTAGGTATACAACTGAGGGATGTAGCTGGAGATTTAAAGAACCCTCAAGGGACACCTAGGTGGCTCAGTCGGTTAAACATTCCAACTTTGGCTCAGGTCATGATCTCTCGGTTGGTAGATTTGAGCCTGGCTTCGGGCTCTGTGCTGACAGCTCAGAGCCTGGAGCCTGCTTCGGATTCTGTGTGTGTCTGTCTCTGCCCCTTCCTTACTCATACCCTGTCTCTCTCTTTTTCAAAAATGAACATCAAAAAATTTTAAAAAAATAAATAAAGAACCCTTGAAATGCCCAACAAGGTTGATATTTGGGGCTGGAAAGAACTAGAACTGAGAAGATGGTAAGTATTGCCTTCCTTTCCCCCAACCGCCCCCCCCCCCCCCATATGTTCTCCCTTTCTCTCTTCTCAGTAGCAGATGTCAATGTTGGAGGGAGATGAACAATTTGAGTCTTTTGGAGGGAAGCTACATGATTGGTTATAGAGCCCCTTGCCCAGCTGCCACCCTTTTGCCTCTGATTGGTAATATTCTGAGGGTTGGCGTTGCTATTCAGTGCACCTGCTGTTTCTTGATGGCACTTCTAACTGGGGTGGCAAGCAGGAAAGGAAACTTGGAGTCCCTACACTTACACTCTTCCGAGGGTCAAGGTGGACAGAAGTTGTATGCTCCAGGGTTGTCTCATTCATCAGGCACCCAGGTTCTTTCCATCTCCTTGCTCCTGCCATCCTTGTTGGGGGTGCCATTTCCGTTGCCCTCAGGGTACAAAATGGCTCCTTCAGTTCCTGGCATCTTATTTGGAATGGCAAAATCTAAAAGCAAGACAGAACCTTCTCCTGTGATGTCTGACTCTTAGGAAGGAGGAAATCTTTCCTAGAAACAGCCTACCTGAGATCCTGGCCACGTGTCCACCCCTAAATCATCTACTAGCAAGGGAAGAGAACCAATGTAGGTAGGGCTTATGTGTAATGCAGTCTTCTTTCCCTAAATCACAGGGGGTGGGGGCAGTTGGTGGGCTGGCAATTTAGAGTTTCCTTTGGGAGGAATGGATGCTGGACAGGTAGATTAGCATGTCTTACCAAATGGCATTTGGAAGAGGATGAAGTGTTAAGGGGGAGGGGATTTTACTATTAACACATGAAAGATTTTGATTTGTATGTTGAGAAGTAAGAATCAGAAGGGAAGGAGGGGTTGAAGATAAAGGAGAAAACAAAGTGATATGGACCATGGTCTTTGAAGAGCTAACATGAAAATCTAATCCAGGGTACAGATTGAAATACTTACCTTTTTTCCTCTTAAGCTAAAGAATATTTAATAATGCCAAAATATATAAACCTTGCATTCATGTGTTGTCTAATTTTGGGGAAACATTTCCACTTGTTTTCCCAAGTTCAAGTTAGCTATCTACTCTATCCTTAAATTAACTATCTACTTTCTTTCATTTCTTCTAAATTTTCCTCTTTTCAAGAGGCCTATGATCATCTCTGTTTTTGGAATTCCCAAATCTCAAAAGAGTTGGTAAGAACTTGTGTAGGTCAATCAATATTTGCCAAGCATAGAGATTTTTTGGTACAAATATTAAAAATGCCTTGGAAAGAACTGCTAATCGGTTTTATTTGCTTAATCTTAAAGCATCATATTTTACATAGTATTTCCATACACTTTCATTTTCATTTTTAAAAAAATTTTTATGTTTATTTATTTTTGAGAGAGAGAGACAGAGCACGAGCAGGGGAGGGGCAGAGAGAGAGGGAGACACAGAGTCTGAAGCAGGCTCCAGGTTCTGAGCTGTCAGCACAGAGCCTGATGCAGGGCTCAAACCCATGAACCATGAGATCATGAACCGATCCAAAGTTGGAACGTTTAACTGACTGAACCACCCAGGCGCCCCTACACTTTCATTTTTAATGTGTCTCTTCAACATTAGATTTGTAATAATAAATTAAGCAAACAAGCTTGTCTAGCCAATGTAGTTATATTTGAGTCTAAACTTTGAGGCCTATGATGTCAGAAGAGGGAATAAAAAAGTGCTTACTCTGTGTAGTACTAAGCATATAATGTATATTAATTCATTTGGTCCAGACAACACCTTATAAAGTAGACGTATTATTGTCCCCTATTTTATAAATGTGGACACTGAGGCACAGAGAAGTTAAGTAACAGCTGTATGTGATAGAGCTAGGAATCAGGGCCAAGCAGCCTGGCCAGGAAAGGGTCAAGATTTAACCAGTTCATTCTTTCGTTCCTACACAGCCTGGGGTGTACATCAACTAAGAATTATGCAAATTCCTCAAAATCTGCATCTTTATCTCCTTAGCCTTTCTTCTTTTCAATCTTCCTTTGCCTAATCTTCAGTGTTCCTTTGCTTGGCATCTTGTTCTCTTTTCCTTCTCCCTATCTCCTTATCCTCAGCTGTCTCACGTTAAATCTCTACTTAAAATAAATATTAAAATCATGGAATAATTAACAACAATAATGGTTAATCTTCACTGATAGCTTAGTTTGTGTCAGGCACATACATAAGATACATGTGTTCATGGAAGATTTTATATAAACCTGATAACCCCTTGGAGTGTGCTAATTTTCCCTGTTTTACAGATGAGGAAGTTGATCTTAGAGACATTAGGTAGCCTGTTAAAGGTCATGCAGAAAGCCAGGGGCAGAGCTGGGATTTGCACTGGGCAACATGACACCAGATCCCATTTTTTGAATCATTACACAAGATTGCCTCCTACTTGATTATAGTTTCATCTGATTTTTGCTTCTCTCCTCCAGAATACTAGAATCTTTCCCATAAGCTCCCCTTTCTTTGGATTGACAAATTCTTGCTCTTCAGCTCAAGTTTTATGGTCTTTGTGCAGACCACCTGTCTACATTTTTAGCAATGAGCTACATTTCCATGGTTATAATTTATTTTTTATGAATTACATTTATATTGTTGCAGCTCTTATGGAATTTGAAGGGCACTCTAGTACCTTGTGACTATTTGAGCATTTTCTCTTGGCTTTTTTTTTAAATATTTTTTTAAATGTTTATTTATTTTTGAGAGAGACAGAGCGTGAATGGGGGAGGGGCAAAGAGAGAGGGAGACATAGAATCCGAAGAAGGTTCCAGGCTCTGAGCTGTCAGCACAGAGCCCAACATGGGGCTCCAACTCACGAACTGTGAGATCATGACATGACCCGAAGTCGAATGCTTAACCGACTGAGCCAATCAGGTGCCCCTCTCTTGGCTTTTTTGTTCATACTTTTTTTTAGCTTTGTCTAAGATATCCATCATACCTTGATCTTCCAGAGACTTCCCACTTACTTTTAGAACCTAGTCCAAGGACCACTTTCTTTGGGAAGTCAGCCTTTTTCAAACCCTCAGGTAGAATTAATCATGCCCTCCCTTGGGTCTTCATTGGATCCCATAAACCTGTGAGACTCTTTCCAACCTATTAATCGTTCTTGCAGAGATTTGTTTATAAATGTAGTGCTTTCTCCCTTTCTTTGCCTTCAGGACCTAACATGATAGTCAAAAGTTGTGTTTGTTGAATTTAACTTCCAAATTCAATAGGACTACCTAACAGAAATACTCTAGTGTGCATAGGACTCTAATCTATGTAATCTAATCTAAACTAATCTAATCTAAGGATTAGATTTGGCCTAGGAAAGAAACATCCCATGGGGGATATGATCTCAAATGTTCCAAGGGCTGTCAGATTCTGTGCTCTGTTAAACACAGTTAAAAGTAATGGGTATGAGTTGGAAGGGGAATGTATCTCAGTTTGAGAAATAACTTTCTAATAATAAATATCTAACAATGGAACAGGTTACCTTAAGAACAACCATGAGTTCCCCTTAAATTATGTCTTCAAGCACAAGCTGAACAAACCTATGGCAAATGTACTGAGGAAGTGATGAGGGACCAACTAACAACAACCCCCCCCCCCAACCAGGTGATTTATGTGTGTAATTTTCCTCAGGTACTCCTAGAGGCCCAAGGACAAAGGAAAGGGAAAGAAAACCAATGGTTAACTGGTAGAGGTCACACCCATGCAGGACAAGAGTCTCCATCAGTTTCCAAATATCTTAGTAAATTATAAGAAAAAGGCTTATCAATAGCCTTTTTCTTATCAATAGCCTAATCTTCAGGAACTCCCTACTATCTTAATAAAAATGTTTTGCTAGAGGGAAAAACAACCTTAGCTTGACAATAGCCAACCTCCAGTAATCTGTGAACCTTCTTTAGTATATGGAAATTCCTTTAAGGAACTTCCTCTTGACTTTATCCTCCCCCTGACTCAGTATATAACCAGTCAGTCTTCACAACCTCAGTGCAGCTATTTCTACCCATGGGTCCTGTCCCTGTGCTTTAATAAAATCACCTTTTTGCACCAAAGATGTCTTCAAGAATTCTTTCTTGGCTGTTAGGTCTGAATCTCCACCACTCCAAAACCTCATCAGAAGGAATTCTTTCCTGCATTCAGAGGGACATTGAATCAGATGACCTCAAAAGGATGTCTTGACCTTGATGATTCTGGTGCTATTAAGGTATAATTTTCAAAAAAGTTGACAACACAACTCCCACACATGTATAGAATGAAGAAATGTTAAAGATTTATTTCAACTTTCTAATGAAAGAACTAGAGAAAATGTGGCAAAATCGGTTCAATGAGAATCAGAGGAATAGAAATTACCTTCACCAGAAGACACATTCTGATATAACTTTGCTGAGTGTGAGATAAAACTGGTTAATGTCTACAGGGCATTAAAATTGTAACCTTTAGCATTATCCTTTTTCCTAGATAGAAATAATTTGCATCTCTACTGGACAAAGTTTACAGATTAATAGTAACTACATAGAGACGGAGCTCTTATCTAACAGTAAGTAGAAAAAGCAAATAAAGTGACAATCCCCTAAAAAAAGTTAATAATACTTGGATGAGCCTGTCAAACAACGTCCCAGTATATGAAGCTTCCTGGAATTGCTGCAAAAAATTACCACAAACCGGGGAGCTCTCATTGTTCAAGAGGCTGGATGTCTGAGATCAAGGTACTGGTCCTTGATCAGTACTGGTTCCTTTTGGAGGCTGTGAGGGAGGATCCCTCCCATGCTCTTCTCTTAGCTTCTTGTGTTGCTGTAAGTCCTTGGGGATCCTTGGCTTGTAGACACATCCTAGCAATCCCTGCCTTTGCAATCACATGGCATTTCTTCCCCGTGTGTCTGACTGTTTCCTTGTCTTTCTTCTTGTCTAAGGACACTGGCCATATCGGATTGAGGGTGCACCCTACTCTGGGATGTCCTCATCTTACTAATTACATCTACAAAACCTCTATTTCCAAATAAGGTCACATTCTGAGGTTTTGGGAAGGACATGGATTTGCTGTGTGTGTGTGTGTGTGTGTGTGTGTAGTGGGTATTCAACCTAATATACCCAGTAAGAGAGTAAAGGGACATGCCACCTACTTTTTTTTTTTTTTTTGCCTTATTTCCAAGTTTTAAACACTTTTTCTTAACAGCAGCAGTCACTTTCTCAGTCTCTCCACCGATATCACCTACATTTTAGCAGTAGTCATTCAGTTGAGGCTAGCTCTACATTTATTGATATGATACAAAGGGATGCTAAATATGGGTCTAATAAGAAACGTAAGGTCTGGGGCGCCTGGGTGGCTCAATCGGTTAAATGTCCGACTTCAGCTCAGGTCATGATCTCATGGTCTGTGAGTTTGAGCCCCGCGTCGGGCTCTGTGCTGACAGCTCAGAGCCTGGAGCCTGTTTCGGATTCTGTGTCTCCCTCTCTCTCTGACCCTCCCCTGTTCATCCTCTGTCTCTCTCTGTCTCAAAAATAAATAAACACTAAAAAAAAAAAAAAAAAAAAAAAAAGAAACGTAAGGTCTAAATCACATAGGAATGCTTGTATATAATCATCCAAAAGGCTTTAATAATTCCAGTGCCAGTCTCAGGTCACTTGGTTACCATTTTGGGACAAGTCCTTTTCATGAACTGTTTGGGTATGTAACCTGTCCTTGGAATTATGAAGTCTGATTCAGGAAGAGTAGGTCTTGACAGACATTAAGAACAGAAGAGGGAATTTTAAGTTATACAGGCAGCTTCCCTGTTCTCTTTTTTTTCATTTGTTTGCTTAAATGAAAGCTTTTTAATAGGATATCCAGTTAGGCAGAATTTAGGATTTTATAACAGAGAAGTCACCAGCACTTATCTAGGTTAGCCTCTGTAGGAAGTGTCTTAAGAGTGGATTTTTTAGGGGCTGGAGAAAGGCATCATTACAAGGGCCCCTCAGTCACACAAATGTTAGACAAATAGGGATCCATTATTGTGGTCATTTAACAGGAGCTTTTTGGGGGCTAGACTTTGTTCCAAAAACCCTGGCTGGTAGAGGCAGTTACTGGATTAGCAGGTGGGTAGAGGTGAGTGGAAGGGGAGTGAGACTCATCTCCTACCCTTTCACTCCTGAGATTCCATGTTCTTGAGGCTTTTTCTGATGAAATGTTTATAGTGGCACTATCAATAATAGCCAAATCATGGAAAGAGCCCAAATGTCCATCAACTGATGAATGGATAAAGAAGATGTGGTGTATATATACAATGGAGTACTACTTGGCAATGAGAAAGAATGAAATCTTGCCATTTGCAACAATCTGGATGGAACTGGAGGGTATTATGCTAAGTGAAATAAGTTAAAGAAAGACAGATATCATATGTTTTCACTCATATGTGGAATTTGAGAAACTTAACAGAAGACCATGGGGGAAGGGAAGGGGAAAAAATAGTTACAGAGAGGGAAGCAAACCATAAGAGACTCTTAAATACAGAGAACAGACTGATGGTTGATGGTGGGGCAGGGGAAGGGGAAAATGGGTGATGGGTATTGAGGAGGACACTTGTTGGAATGAGCACTGGGTGTTGTATGTAAGCAATGAATCATGGCAATCTACTCCCAAAGGCAAGAGCACACTGTATACACTGTATGTTGGCTAACTTGATAATAAACTATATTAAAAATAAAACAACAACGATGGCTCTGATCCAGCTGAAGTCAGATGATGTGAAAGGTCACTTAGAACTCAAATGGGAACTCATTTATCTATCCATTCATTTATCCACTTACCTACCTACCTACCTACCTACCTAATCTATCTATATGGGTGAAACTGGGCTCCACACAAGCCTTAAATATTTGTGGCCTTCCTAAATATGTTCTGGCAGAATGTCATGCTGGAAAAACTGGGTGAACATGTGGTTGAACTAAAGGTGATACAACCTTAAGTTCCAGGTGTAGAACATGACTGTGTCTGAAGCCAAGAAGCCATTACTACTAACTGGGCATCCATCAGGTATCGTGGTGGACCCAGAGAAATGGCTCTGGACTTGATCTTCTAAACTCAGGTTTTCCTCTGCCTGGGCTGAGGGAGTGGGTAAATGAACTTCGAATTCTTGGCACCGAGATGGTAGGTATAAGGAAGATTTCTGGAAGGAGATAATGAAATCTCCGATAAATAGAGCAGGTAAGGACTCAAGGAAGAAATTAGAAAAAATAAAAGCAATAATGACCTTGGTTCTCTCCCAGGTTGATAAGATGGCTCAACTAGTTACAAGACATTCAGTAACATATTGCCTGATTTTCTTCTTGCTGAAAGTTACCCCCCAAGTAAGTCAATCTTTCTTTTTTCTCTCCTTGATATGAAAACTCTGGGTTTCTGCCTGGAATTGTGTTATTTTATTTCTGGAAAAACATTCAAAAGAATTGGGTAGAATGATTTCATTCAAAACAGATGATGGCATTCTGTTTGTTTGCTTATGGCATTTGCCAAAGTGTACTTTGTGTTACTCTTTATGATACTTGTTTTATCAAATGCTGTCATCTTTCCCAAGTAGTTGATATGCAAAAAGCCTAGGTATAATCTTGAGCTGCTGCAAATGCTGTTATTATTGTTTTATAGCTCTTTTTAAAGTTAGCTTTATATTTTAAAATGTTACTTACTGTAAAATATTTAAGTAAAGAAGAAAAATAGAGAATATACTAGAAATTCTATCTCAAATGAGGACTATGGTAGTGCATATAGACACATTTAAGTATATGTATACAGCTTTATATAAAGATGTATATGACATATATATGATGTTCTGCAACCAACATTATTACATGATAAATTGTCATGGACACCTTTCCATCTTCATAAATGTAGATCTAGAAGTTACTTATAGTGATTGGAGGTTATCACATTGTCTATACCATAATTTACTTACTTAGTTGCCTACTGAAGGACATTTAGGTTGCTTCCAATTTTCCATCATTATAAACAACGCTGAACATCTTTGTGCTTACATTTTTGACATTTTTTTGTAATTATCATCTTAAGGTAAACTCCTAGAAGTGGGATTGCTAATAATAATATGCAAAAATTTACAAAAACTTTGAAAAGATTACACAAATAAAATATTTAAAAATTTTAAATTCATGTTTTCTGTACCACCTCAGTGTCCAGTTCTACTCTGTAAGATCCCCTATTTTAAATATTGCTAGTTTTATTATTATTCATAATGGCTATTTCTGTAACTTAATACTGATATATCTATACATATTTATTTATCAATGTTAGAGAACATATTGACTTCCATTGAATTATCAAGGACATGTGTTCTCATGGTCCTTTTCTGCTTGTTTTTCTACATCGACCCTTGCTGTGTCTATATTATCTCCCATTAATCTAGAGGTAAAAGTCAATATTTGGATTTTCAAAAAACCCAAAATCCATGTATACAAAGCTTTTTATAAACAATATACATTTCCCCAAGAGATTAGAGATGTTTATATTGAAGCAAAGCAAATCATTTTATTTATTTGTTTTATTTATTTTTTATTTTTGCAAAGCAAATCATTTTAATGAGCACAGAAGACATTCCCATTTTTAAAAAGCCCCATTAGCTGTCTGTAGCTAATTAAAGATGGCAACCAATTCTTGGTCATTCTTCCCAATAGAAGATGGAGTTTATTTCCCCTCTCTTTGAATCAGGGCTGTCCTGGTGACCACTTAACCAATAGAATGCAGTAGAAATTAACCAGTGTTAGTTTATTTAAGGACTTGTGGCTTCTGCTTCCTCTCCTAGAATGTGTGTCCTTGTGATGTCCTCTTGAAGCCTGGCCACCATGACGTGAGATGCTCTGCACAACACATGCCTACCCAAGCTCCCAGCCAACTACCAGCATCCACTGCCAGCCATGTGGGTGAGCCATCTTGGACATTCCAGTCTAGTGGAGTCTCCAGATGTTTGCAGCTCCAGTTGCCTGTGATAATGTGGAAATGGACAGTGTATCCTAATGAACTTACAGACTTGGCTAAGAAGATTTCACCTGAGCTCCCAGATGTCTTCAGACCCAGCTCACATAGTGTGGGGCAAATGAAACATGCAGGTGAGTCCAGATTTAGGGTAGACTGCTAGAGAGAAATGCATACCTGAGGCAGCTGCCCAACTACTGGCTCTATCCTTCATTTCACCCCAGCATCACCCTCCTATGTTGGCTCCTCCCCATCTCTTGTCCTGTGTGCCCTACTGTCACTTCTTTTCCTTTCGAGAGGCAAACAAGCCAAATTCTTCCTCTGGTGTCACTGAATATATCTTTCCCCACCCTGGATACTTTAGAACCTGCTGAGCCAGGTTCTCAGTGGGCAGGATCTTACAGAGACATTCTTCCATGTAAAGTCAGTTCTCTCTCAATAGAGAATTGTGGCAAATGAAACCTTCTCCAGGATGAACAAGGGATAAGTTAGACACACTGCTTCCCCGACATTCATAGCCAAACTTCTCTTCCTTCCCTTTTTTGTCGCCTCCCCTTCTCCTTCCATCTCTTCCTCTTCTCCTTTGTCCCATCTCCTTGTTCTTGCCCTCATTCCTCTGCACACTGTGAAGCAACCCAGTTGCTTTTTCAGACTGATCACTGTTCCAATTCCAAAAAACAAATGACCTCACGGCAGAGCTGCATACCCAGAGTCCACGAATGAGTGTTAGAGGACAATGGAAATGAATTAATTGGTTATTCAATACATTTGTTAAGCACCTGTTTTCTGGAAGGCAGTGAGCTAGCCAATGGGGAAGAAATCAAAGATATATGATATTCACACTTTGCTTCTTCTCCCATTTTTGTTCTCAGTACCTTATGTACATGGCAGTGACTCTCATTCTAGCCTATTAGTTTAAACATATTTACTGAGTTCTCCCAAAGTCTCAGGAACTATAGAAGTATGTACCTTTAGGGAAGTTCCTTTGGCTCTGTACACACTTTCCTTGTACCAATTTCCTATGGCTGTTGTAACAAAGTACCACAAACCCAATGGCTTAAAACAATAGAAATTTATTTTCGCACAGTTACGGAGACCAAAAAGTCTGAAATCAAAGTGTTGGTGCATCATTTTCCTTCTGAAGACTCTAGGGGAGGAGCCTTCCTTTCCTTGTCTCTTCCAGCTTCCAGCGGCTCCAGGAGCTCCTTGCCTTGTGAGAGCATCGCTCCAGTCTCTGCCTCTGTCCTCACATGGCCATCTTCCCTCTGTGTCCATCTGCATCCAAATGTTCCTCTTCTTATAAAGACACCAGTCATGTTGGATTAAGGCCCACTCTGTTCTAATATGGCATCATCTTTTTTTAAAAAAATGTTTCTTTATTCAACTACTCGGCAATGAAAAAGAATGAAATCTTGCTATTTGCAACATGGATGGAACTGGAAGGTATTATGCTAAGTGAAATAAGTCAGTCAGAGAAAGATATCATATGATTTCACTCATGTGGAATTTGAGAAACTCAACAGATGCACATAAGGGAAAGGAAGGAAAAATAAGATAAAAACAGAGAGGGAGGCAAATCATAAGAGACTCTTAAGTACAGAGAACAAACAGGGTTGCTGAGTGAGGGTGGGGGTGGGGGGGATGAGTTAAATGGATGACAGGCATTAAGGAGGGCACTTTTCAGGATGAGCACTGAGTGTCATATGTAAGAGATGAATCACTGGGTTCTACTCCTGAAGCTAAGACTACACTGTATGTTAACTAACTTGAAAAAAACTGTTTATTCATTATGAGAGAAAGAGAGAGTGAGAGAGAGAGAGAGCAGGGGAGGAGCAGAGAGAGGAGAGAGAGAGAGAATCCCAAACAGGCATCATGCTGTCAGTGCAGAGGCCAACACAGGGCTTGAACTCATGAACTGTGAGATCATGACCTGAGCCAAAATCAAGAGTCAAACATTCAGTCATCTGAACCAATCAGGCGCCCCTAATATGGCCTCATCTTAACTTGATTAATTCTGCAAAAACCTTATCTCCATAAAGGTCATATTCACAACTATGGGAGTATAACTTCAACCTGCTTTTTGGCGGGGGAACAATGCAACCCTTAACACTCTTCTGTCTTTCTTTTTCTGATTAAGCTTCTCCTCCTACTCTCCATTCTTTAACTTTACTCTCTTTTCTCCACACATCTGTACCCTCCATTCTTACGTGCCTCCACCCCAGACCCGCCTCCCTTTCATTTCCAGCTGTAGACCGAACCCTATGTCTCTCACAGTAGTGATGCTGCCTCTCATGGAGGTGGATCGCAGTAGCCCACAGGTGAAAAAAGGAGGGGAATATTTTTAGAGTGACAGAAGTCTCAGCAATTGCTTCCTCTCTCCCACTCTCTCAGTGTCCTGCCATCTTGAATATACCACCCACCGGTAAACACTCTGGAAGGAAAGAGCTGAGAAAAAAGAAGGGCGATAAGGATGAAGAAATTCTCTAGATAATTATAGCAGGCAATTAATCTAATTAAGTGAATATTATTCAACCACTTTCATAATACCTGCCAGAATGTTGTCAGATTTTGATAAAATGCAGCAGATTTTTAAATAAGTAGGAAAGGATTACAGCTCTTAACTTTGGCAATGAAACTTTTAATAAATCCATCAACTCCATTTCACCTGTTTTATATTTCCTCCTGTGGGTCCTGCCTTTATTAACAAGTGGGGTTTGCAATCGGCCAGCATGTCATTGGCGCCTAATACTTGAGTGATTTCAATCAGATCAGCCACAGAGCTGGCTCATGTAAATGCTGATGAATACACTTTATCAAGCTGAGCCAGCTTCTGGTATCGGGAAGTCAGTGCCTCTTGTGTCTGCTCTCTCCCCTCAATCACACGAGAGTGAAGGCTTGTGGTCAGATCTTAGTGGACACAAGCGTATTATCTCAATTGTTGATGGTCTGTTCTCCAATGTCTCTTTCCCACATAAAGGGACACTAGGGCCTTCACTGCCCTGATTTCTGGCATCCCAGGTGGGAAAATGAAGAGAGGCATATTGTGGTGACACATTTCAAACCAACTCCTACAGGCTGTGAGCCAGCTCTGAGACAGGTAAGAAGGGCTGGCTTATTAGTTTGCTAGGGCTGTCATGACAAAATACCACAGACTGTGTGGCTTGGACAACAGATACGTATTTTCTTATAATTCAGGAGGCTAGAAGTCTGAGATTGATGTGTCAGTTAATTTGGCTTCTTCTGAGACCTCTCCCATTGGCTTGCAGATGGCCACTTTCTCACTGCGTCCTCCTGTGATTTTTTCTCTGTGTTCACCCCTGGTGTCTCTTTTTGTGTCCAAATTTCTTTGTCTTATAAGAACACCAGTATGATGGGATTAGAGCCCATCCTAATGGCCTCATTTCCACTTAATCACCTCTTTGGAGACCCTATTTAAAGAACCAAATACAGTCACATTCTGAGGTACAGGGGATGGGGTGGGAGCGGAGCAGAGGGGATGTCAGGGCTTGAACATATGAATTTGGAAGGGACACAATTCAGTCCATAGCTGAATTGCCAACACTGGTTGGTCTTAGCAGCAGCATATGATTCTTAATGTGGCGTTACTTCCCTCTTCCTGTCTTTACTCTCCCCGTCCAGAGTCTTATAGGTATGAATCTCTCAGGGGTGGCACCTAGGAAGACCTGCCCAGGTCATTCTAAGGAACACTGAACTGTGGGGCCTCTGTGTCACTGTCAGTTGCTGATAACTGCCTTTCCAATACTAACAACTATTCTCTAATTTTTTTATATGCTGACAGGCTGTTCAACTAAAAGTCTCAGAGAGAGAGAGAGAGAGAGAGACAGAGAGAGAGAGGGCAAGCTGCTGTGGGTAAACTGTGCATAGCCCACACTATTTTATTGATGTTGTGATCAGTAGGGATGGACCGTTACTGAAGCATTTAATGAAGAGTTGTGTTGATTATAAATTATCATAGTCCAATGCAGGGAGTGCCACAAATGGCGTGTTGGGCCTGAGAATTTTATGCCTCATGCAATTCTTCATAAAAAAAATCAAAGAGCATAATTGCTCTAGACATCCTTTCTAAAACCAGTGAGATTTTATATATTTATGTATGTAGATTCAACATTATACATGCATGTACATATGTATGGATCGGTATATCCTGGTGTGTATGTTATGTGCACACACATATGTAAATACATATGCACATATGTGTATATGTGTGTGTATATGTATGTGTGTTTACTCATCTCATATATAATAAAGTATCAAGCACCCTACCTACAGACTTCTGAGGATTTCCTTGGAGTCTCTGGTCCTGCACTCATCCTTAGATCCATATTCCAGTATTATTATCTCCATTTAAAGTTCTTTGCCCAAACTCAACACAGGGAATAGCTCACCTGCCAATTTTTTCATAAAGGTTGACTTTCTACTATGTTTCCTGGCCTTCTCTCTTACTCTGTCTCTCTCCCTTAAATCACTTCCCATGCTTCTTTCCTGTGTTCTAACTCCTACTCCAAACCCTTTCCTCCAACTCCATGCACAAAAAAACAAAACAAAACAAACTTATGTTACTGAGTTAGATACAGCAATTTAGCTCTCTATCCTGATCCCAGACTGGCTTCTGGGCCTTCCTTTGAATTAAGAAAAATCATTCCACATGTATTTATTGAACACTTACAAGGAGGCGCTATTTTAGGTGCCTGAGGGGCTCTTGAAGGTGTTCTTCTAAGTAAGGAGAACATCCACCTTCAGAAAAATAATGGGTTGAAACAGAATTTTTTTTTTGAGATTCCTTTATGTTTGGATGAGGTAAAATTCTCTGTTTATTAGGAGTATTTCTTAAAGGTCTTGTTGTACTTTAAAACAATTATTGTGAGGCACCTGGGTGGCTCAGTCAGTTAAGCATCCGATTTCGGCTCAGGTCATGATCTCACGGTTCATGGGTTCAAGCCCCACATGGGGCTCTCTGCTGTCAGCACAGAGCCCGCTCAGGATCCTGTCTCCCTCTCTCTCTGCCTCTCCCGTGTGCACATATGATCTCTCTCTCTCTCACAAAAATAAACACTAAAAATTTTTTTTTAAAGTTATTGTGATCTTCAGAACCTTTTCATCATGCCCAACCAAAACCCTACCTATTAAACAGTAACTCCCCATCCCCTACACCCAGTCCCTGGCAGCCACCATTCTACGTTCTGTCTTTACAAATTTGCCTACTCTCCCCACCTCATGTAAGTGAAATCATATAATATTTTCTCTTCTGTGTCTGACTGACTTCAACTGAGTATGACATTTTGAGGTGTCATCCATGTAGAAGCCTGTACCAGAATTTTGGGTTTTTTTTAGGGTCAAATAATATTCCATTGTATGGCTGTATCACCTTTTGCTTATTGATTCATCTGCTCACAGACATTTGGGGTGTGAGTGTGTGTGTGTGTGTGAGTGTGTATGTGTGTGTGTGTGTGTGTGTGTGAGAGAGAGAGAGAGAGAGAGAGAGAGAGAGAGAAAGAGAGAGAGAGAGAGAGTGTGTGTGTGTGTGTGTGTGTGTGTGTGAGAGAGAGAGAGAGAGAGAGAGAGAGAAAGAGAGAGAGAGAGTGTGTGTGTGTGTGTGTGTGTTGGTTAGGGAAGACTTGGTGACATTTTTGAGCTGGGCTGTGAAACTGGTCAGGATTTGGGGAAGTGGAGATGAAAAGCTCTTTCCCAGTGACATCAGTAAGACATCAGATAAGTGTGGTAGATACTGTTACTTCTCCACTCGAATCCTCTAGTCCTTTTTACCTTTCTTCTTCCACCCCCTACACAAACTTTGGCGTGCTGAGCTTTTAAGAGCTCTGCACCTGTGACTCTTTGAGGGCTGTCCTTGGATGACTTAGACCAGTGTTGCCTCCTTGCACAGAGATCCAGAAGTGCCTGGTGTTATATCTCACATTCTCTGCCCCCACCCACCTGGGCCCCTAGCCAAGGACTTGCTGGTGCAGGGGTGGGAAGGCCAGTAAACTTTGCCTCTGAGGTTTACTTGAAAACTGAAACTTCCCCGCTGGATCAGGTCCATGCTCCCATAGCTATGTTACACCGCTTCTTGGCTTTTTCCCCTCCTGTCTAGCTTCCTCCATAAGTCACCTGCACACTAATCCTCATGTCAGGGACTCTGGGGAACCCCACCTAAGATAGTGGGCATATGTACTGGGAATAGAAGTAGCTCACTTCAACTGTAGTGAAGAAAGGTAAGTGGGGGTCAGGTTACAGAGGGCTTTGAATGCTGGGCAAGTCATTAGTTCTTTATTATGGAGGGAATGGGCTGTCATCAGCAGTTTCTCAATGCGAATTAGCCTCCATGTGAGGGGGATTAATAAAGAAGTTAGAGTGTAGGGAATCTGGATGCTGTCAGCCGGCTAGAAGGCTATTTTGATTACCCAGTTACTGTTGGCTTAAAATGTGTGTTAAGATGTGGCAGCAGGAGTTGAAAATGGGCCACATGTAAGGGGGACTTTGGAGGCTGTGTTGGCACATTGTGGAAGTGAACACCGAGGATGAGGGAGAAGTCACCTGATGCCACGTCCTGAGTCTCCACCTGTGAGGAGATGGGGGCGCCATATACACAGGAAGAAGGATGGGTTTAGAAGGAAATGTGAACTTGGTCTCCATGTATGGTCTGCCTCATAGAAACCACCTATTTTTAACTCAGAATTAATATTTCTTCCCCTCACATGCTTCACGATTTATCTCTCAGGAGCAGACATTCCTTTCCTAGTCATCATCTTGCATAATTCTTAGATCACTGTGGCTTAATTGGTGTTTGATCATTCTTAGCCTCAGCTCTCCAACATCAAGGGAGGGTTTATGGAGGTGTGAGGGTTGGGAGGGGAGGGAAGCTCCTCATTGCAATGACAGGGAGTTTCACAGAGCTGCGTGTTGTCTCCTTTTACAGGCTCTTGGATGGCATGCATTGCATTTAGATAACACCTAATGTCAACGGAGCAGCAAGCTGGGAGAACTGAGTTGTGAACCAGTTCCATTTAACAGTAGGGCTGAGTTTACTGCACACTTGAAAAATTAACTATGTCCTTCTTCACGATCTTCCAATATACTAATTATTCTGCAGAAGCAGAGTGGGTGAACTTGCAGGCCAAACATTCCAAACAATAAAAACACAAGATAATCAGTGTATCACTGAAATAATTTTTCTTACAGACACAACACTTAGCTTTATTGTCAGTATTATCTAAGATTGTATTTTGCTTAAGATAATGAGCACTGTGCTAAGAACTGAGAAATACTCAAAGGCGCCTCACTTTTAATTTAAACACCAGTTAAACGTACCATCCCAGAGCAGAGATGTCGCCATTGTTCTTAGTGCATCTGGGGTTTATTGCTTTCCAAATTTACATGTTCTTCATGTTAGATGATGGTGCTGTGCCCTATCAGCAGCTCTCTGCGGGGATCCCGAGGAAAAATTCTGTACTTAGTAAACAAGGACCAAAACACTGAAGGATGATGCCTAAATTAGTTTAATCACTCATGAGTTGATTTAGACCCACCAACATTTTTGAACTCTTACTATGTGCTAGGCATAGTGTTAAACACAACACTGGAGATATACTGGATATGGATAAATGAGGTACAGCTCCTGTTGTACAAAGACTTGCAGGCTAGTCTGGGTTACTGACATTGGAAATGGACAATGTCAGTACTGTGTGATGTGGTACACAGAGGTCTTACCATGTGGCAGAGAGGAGGGGATTCTGTTGGAGGTTCGCCCATTCTGGGTCTCCATCCCTAACAGCATGTTTCAAACAGACTGAACACTTCTTACATGTGGCACTTTAAAAAGCGAGGAGACTCCTCAAAAAGTGAAAAAATAGAATTTTGATCCAGAAATTCCACTCCTAGGTAGACACCTGAGAGAAATGAAAACATGTCCACACAGAAACGTGTTGCAGGCTTCTTCACAATAGCCACAGGGTGGGAACAACTCAGATGTCCATCATTTGGTGAAAGGATAGGCAAAATGTGGTTCATCCATACAAGAGAATATTATTATTCAGCCATAAAAAATAATGAAATTCTGACACATGCTATAACATGGATGAATCTTGAAAACATTATGCTAAGAGAAAGAAGCCAGACATGAAAGGTCATGGTTGCATGGTTCCATTTCTATGAAATATCCCAAAGAGATAAATCCAGAGAAAACAGAAAACAGATTTGTGCCTGCCTTGGATTAGGGGAGCAGGAATGGGAATAGGCATGGAGAATCCTTGTAGGTTATGAAAATGTCTTGGAACTAGATAAAGGTGAAATTGCACAACATTGTGTGTATACTAAATGTCACTGAATTGTACACTTCAGAATGGTGGATTTTTTTTTGTATGTGAGTTTTACCTCCATTGGACACAGAGAAGAGAGAGAGGAGAGACTTAGTTATTTGTGTTCAGACCAAAGCTAAAGGGACACCAATTAGGCAGTCTGAATTCCCTAACTTGGGAAAGCCATTAGTAGGGATGAAAAGGACCTCTTCAAAGTTATCTTTGGTTCATGGTATGTTTTACATCAAAATATACTCCATCTTTGAAATACAAACAAAAGTATTCTGATTTTTACTGTTCCTTTTGCAAGGGGAGAAATGTGTAACAGGCTAACCTCTTGCTCTCCATTCTTTACCCTCCCTTCAATTCTAGAAGAATCTCCGGGTTAATGGGATTTCAGAGGAAGCTTTCCAGAGGAGAAAGTCCCTGTCTGAACTGAGCATTTGAAGGATGAATTGGAGCCATTTAGATGAAGACTTTGGAAAGAAGGAGTGGGTAGAAGGAATTGCAGTTGGGGAGAGAGCATGAACAAAATAACATAGCATGAAGAAACATGGTATGTCTGGGGGAACTACAAGCAAGTCCTGATTACTGTACAGGAAGGTGAGGCAGGGACTTGAAGATGGGCCTGTAGAGCTGGGAAGATAAGGCTTTCTGTGCGATGCTAAGTATTCTGGAGGCAGTAGTATTCTGGAGAAGGCTCACCTGTGCACAAGCTGACTGTGTACATCTCCCAACTTGGAATGCAGAGACATCAGACTGGCCAAAGCGAGGGCTCCCTGGGTGTGAAATCTGTGTCTTTGCACAAGAACTCATGTTTGGTTTAATGCTTTCTTGTCGCTATCTTGACGTTCTGAATAATTCTTTAACAATCAACCCTACATGTTCATGTTGTGCCTGGCCCTATGAATTACGTAGCTGGTCCTGGGTGGGAGAGTTTACATGGCAGAAATTGGCGAGTGCTGCAAATTGGGGCTTTACCTCCAGGACAACCAGTTACCAAACATCGATCAGCACACCATTGTCTGGAGGAAAATCCCCCAAAGCTGTAGTTTCCGAGGTGTGACTAGGTAGGAAGCAGGACGTTGTGGGGGGTGGGGTGGGAGAGGAAAGATGTCTAATGAGTTCCTGCTTTAGGAGATGACCTGAGTGTAATGTAAGTTGTGCATCTGTTGATTGTATCAAAGAAGTAGGCAGTACCTGCTCTGCCTCAGGTACTTTGTGAAGCTCTAGGAATGAACACCAAATAGAACTTAGTCTTGGGGAAAGAAGGTCAGGGAAGATTGGCCACTAATCTGAATCATGAAGTAGAATGAAGTTATGTGCAAAAGCAAGAGAATCTGGGTCCTTTTAGAGACTGGCACTTGGTCCAGTGTGGCTGAAGTTGGGTGCTTCCGGGGAAGGGGGGATGGAGTCGAGACTGAAAAGTGGTCAGATGGCTGTTAGACCACCACCAACATGGTCACAATTTTGGCTTATTTGGCAGGTGGTGGGGAACCACCATAGGAATAAGTAGAGTAGTGATGTGCCTAAATCTTCATTGTGCAAAAATCCTCTTTGCAGTGTAGGCATTGACTGGAGTCAGGACAGCAGGCAGGATGGATTTGTAGCCATCCAGGATGGGAGTGAGGGGTGCCTGCGTCACCAAGGTGGTGGCAGTGGGAAGAAAGAGGAAGGAGGTGTTTGAAATATTTCAGTAATAATGGCAATTTAATGCCTGGATGTGGGTAATGAGGGAGGAATGAGAGGCTAGGATTACACTCAGGTTTCTGGCATGAATATCTGTGTGTAAAAAGAAAAAGAAAAAAAATTTAAATCATTAAAACATCTCTTCTATCCCCGAAACCACGTACCTTATTTTTCTTAGTGAGGGTTATGTTAGTCCCATACAGGCAATAAAAGCCATAAAAATGTATACTTCGATGAAAACATGCTCCAGAAAGAACTTATACAAGGAAAACATTGGTTCAGTACAAATGCATCTTGTTTTTAAGCCAACTTGGGAAAGGTAGATACAGTTTAGTTTCATAACAAAACACAGTTTCATGAACACTGTTAGATCGTATTCTGCATCTCATTGGTGATGTGTCATCTTAATTTCAACTGAATCCAGGTAAGGGGAGGTACAGAAAGATGGTGAGAGGTCAGAGATGTAATTGAGGTCAAATCAGCCACAAGTGGAGTCTGGAGAGTTGTTACCACAGGGAGGGTGTCTTGCTCCAAATGGAGGACGGTACAGTTCTGTGCATTTAGAATTACGGGCTGAAGGGAAAAATAAAACCAATGACTAATAGGAAAAATGAAATATAGTCACTTTACTTCCACAAATGTGTATGTGAAATTTATTCAATTTAATTTTTTAAAATAATTGTCTTAGACTCTGGGCATTGGAAACACAGATAAAGAAAGATTTGATCTCTGTTCTCAAGGAGCTTATAAGCATGAACATAGCCAACTTTAACAGATGAGAGACTGAAATATAAAATAGACAATGACCAGTGCTATGGTAAAAAAAAAATGAACTTATAATAAAAATAGAATTCTGACCTCAAATCTGCAGCAACCAGCTCAGAAAACCAAATCCACTATCTACAGTAACCAGCTCAGGAAGCCAGACTACTATCTGTAAGTTAGACTTGTAAGAGGTCAGACCACTATTTCTGACAATCAGTTCAGGAAGCCAAACAATAACCCCTGTAATGATTGGCCGCATGTGGCCAGGATCTGACTCATATCTGACAGCTCCCTAATTTTGTCTTGTCTCTGCTTCCACCCTAGCACCTACCAGAGTAAGCCAAATATGCACCCCTGACCAATCACTCAGGATTCCCTCCTTCCAGGGAGCCTGTGTCTCCAGCTGCCCCAGGCCAACAGCCTCCAGTCAGGACACCCCTGGAGACCTCCCTTCTTCCATTACAAAGTGCTTCCACACCACTACCTCCTTGCAGCCTCTGAAATGCAAGTAGTGGTGCCCACTCCCTTGTCACAGCAAGCTCTAAGTAAGTAGCCTTTGCCTGTTCTTACTTGGGTGGTTCATTTACTGCCACATAGACAAGGCAGAAAGAATAAAGTAAGTGCGAAAAATGCGTACAAATCTCACACTGTGTGGGAATAGAGGAGTGCTTCATTCTGTCAGAGAAGGTTGGGCATGCCAACTTGTAGCAACTGGCTGAAAAACACCCATGGTACTTCTCTGAATAATGTCTCTTCTAAGTTTTTGTATGCTAGTGCTAAAATAACTTGTAGACTTTTGACAAAGGGGGAGATGCTGTCTGACCTTTAAAGGGAAAGAGCAGTTTTGGCGGCTGAGGCTTTAGATCTTCCCTCCCAGCTCAGGACTCGAAGAAAAACTTGAATTACCGAAACTGGCAGGGGCTCAGCTAGACTTCAGGCATTTTCTATCAAACATGAGCATAAACCGTGTTTTGAGTGAGAAAGGCTGCATATTTTCATCACTCTTGGTGAAATAGCATTTCGTGATATTTGTATTTCAGCCCGGTTCTCTCCCTTTATTCCCCTTATTCAAACAGATAGTAGTCCCTGAGGTTCCTTGTTCAGAGAGGGTTTTGCACTGACTGGTTTGTTTCCAAGCTTAAACCATTGAAGAGATAAGACAGTGGGTCTCCGATAAGGAACCCTCACTGAGAGTGTCCTGCTTGGAGATCTGATGTCGTGGAGAAGCAGGAATGAAAGGCATGAAGGATCCTTCTCCTCTCCATCTGGGCTACTCTCCACCACAGATTAGAAAGAATTTAGGTAAAAGGAGAAGGAAGTCTGGGGGTCTTGGAGGAGGGGGTCTTAGCTATGGCTTCCTAGAAGTACTTGGACCCAAGGGAGAAGCAAGAGGGGCAACCCGGCTTATTTAGGCAGATGGGCTCCCACATGTAGATGGGAACAACAGAGAGCTGGGAGGCCAGCTGGGCCGTGCAGGGAGAAGTGATAACCTGATAACCCTTGTCCAGAAGACCTCTATAACCTCCCAAGCACTCCAGAGAACCTCGGGAAGCTCTGAAAGTGATCGAGGTTACGTTTTCTTCCAGACTTGCATTATTGGAGTTGAATCAGAAATCAGTCTGATTTATGTAAATAAAGGGATGGGGTGGGGGGTGGGGAGAGGTTGCACCAGAGTTTCTGCACTGTGAGTCATGGATACTTACATGAAATAAAAGGACCACAGAATAAATACAGATTATCTCACATTGTGTGTGTTTAAGTTCACCGGATGGACTGTGTATATGGAAACACTCATGGCTTGGGGGGATAGAAGACCCAAGTAGGAGCCATAGATCAGTTATCTAGCCACCACTTGCTGATGTCAAGGAGCATGTTTGTTTGCATTTGCATGCAGATTTTTTTGCCTTTCTTGTCCCTTCTTCTTATTATAGACTTTGTGGCTGTTCTTTGTGTCAGGATTTTGTTTGTGAATTGGGTAAGAAGTTAGACTCCCTTAGGGAAATGCATTGAGTAGGAGTTTAAAGCAGAGTAGAAATGAGGAGGAAGCTGGGAAATATTGAATCTTTTTTATATAAATTCTTGGTCTCTTTATATTATCTGGGTTTGGAGTAAAGAGAGCTGAAACATATTTCTTTTGGGGGAGAAGTGTTTCAAAAAAGCAAAGATTTAGGAGAACATATCACCTACATCTGTAGATTAAAAAATGTGGTTTCATTAAAAATATTGACTAGATTTCCAACAGAAAAACAAACTGGTCCTGATTTATGTTTTGTACAGGCAATCTATGGCTTTGCAGACTGTAATTATTCCTGCTTTTCTGCTGCCAGCTGTAGTGAGGAGGGTCTCTTTGGTGGCCATTGTAGGCAGAGAATGGAGGCTGATTCTGGCAATTGTTCATAGTGGATCCTGGGGGCAGCGCATGTTGGAGGCCAGTTCACCAGGATAAAATTTTGGGGATGTCACACCATTCTGTTCCTGGAGTGCTGTGCAATTGTAGCACAACACCAGCCTGGGGCAAGCTCCTGGGGAGGGAGCCAACAAGTTGTCGCTTAGAGGACAGTTTCTCAAATGAATGCTCAGGTCATGTGGAGAAGACCTGAGTCCCTAGCAGGACAATGCATCAGATTGAGAAATCAAGGTGGTTGGTAAATTCAATGGCTTAGTGCAGCACACACAGTCTTTTCTGCATGTAGAGGGCTTGCTCTAGGCACAATGGATTCTGGATCTGTTTGACAGCAAAGGAAATTTGGGGGATGGTGGTAGACAGAACAGTCCCCCAAAGATGTCCACACCCTAATTCCTGGAGCCTGTGAATGTGTTACATTATATTGCAAAAAAAGGGTTTTGCAGATGTAATAAAAATTTCTAATTAATAATCAGTTAACATGAAGATAGGGAGACTATCCTGGATCAAGTTGGGGAAAGAAAGGCAGGAAATCAATGTAGTCATGAGTCCTAAAAGCAGAACCCTTTCTCTGAATGAAGGCCAAGAGGAAGGGTGGAAAAAGTCAGAGAAACTCCAAGTGTGAGCAGGATCCCATGCATCACTGCTGGCTGAAGATGGAGGGAGAAACTACAGGCAGCCTCAGGTAGTTCAGACAAGTTTCCAGAAGCAGACCTCGGTCCTAGAGCTGCAAGGCCGTGAAGTCTCCCAACATCAATGAACTTGGAAGCAGATTTCCTCTCAGGGCCACCAGCTGAGAGAGCCCGGGCAGGCCAACACCTTGATTTTGCCTGAGACCCAGAGAAGAAACAGCTGAGCCCACCCAGAATCCCAGGAGCATTTTTGTTTTGCTTTAAGCTGCTAAGTGTGTAGTGATTTGTTATAGGAGCAATAGCGGGTGAATACAGAATGAGGGGATTGGGTGTCTTAGTAAATTCAGGCTGCTATAACAAAGACACTACAGACTACGGGGCTTAAACAGCAGACACTTAATTTTTCGAATGCCCAGAGGCTGGCAGGCTGAGACCAAGGTGCCAGCATGCTTGGTTCTGGCAAGAATCCAATTCTGCTTTGCAGAAGGCTCTTGTCGCTATGTTCTCTTGTGGCAGAGAGGGCAAGCATGAGTCTCTTCATCTCCTCATAAGGGCAGTAATTCCAACATAGGGCCCATCCTCAAGACCTAATTACCTCCCAAAGGACCCACCTCCAAATACTACCAATAGGGAGTTTAGCTTTCAACAGATGAACTTTGTGCGGGATGCCTTCAGTCCATAGCACAGGGTGATGGATCCAGTCTAGCTTGATAGTCGCGGTGGCTTGGGCAATTCTGGGGCATGGGACTGAATCTTTGGGTAGGGACTCTGTGAACCCAGTGCCAGAAGGCAGAGAGAGAACCCAAAGAAGAGTAGGAAAGGACAGCAACTCAGGATGGCAGAATTCTCTGCAAGTTCAGGGCCTTTTAACTCAGCTGACTGCATCTTGAAGTCTTGGTGGGTGGCAGGTTAATCATGTTTTCACATGGAAATAGCATTTGTACCCGATGGCATAGGAATCAGCTGTATCAAGCCTAACTGTCCTGTGTCTAATTC
Organism: Felis catus; assembly: GCF_018350175.1. Lineage (NCBI taxonomy): Eukaryota > Metazoa > Chordata > Mammalia > Carnivora > Felidae > Felis > Felis catus. The sequence continues at coordinate 71,789,173 of NC_058368.1, forward strand.
TCTTGCAATCTGTTAAGGCTTTTCCAGGAAACCAGTGAGAAAAACAAAACACCAGGTTGAGAAGGGAAGGGTTTGCTCAGCTACCATTACTTTCCTTGATGCAGTATTTTAGAAAATAAGTGATGTCTCTTCTGTATCCTGTGTGAAAGCTGCTGGCAACTTTGGTCAGAAAAACAGAAGTATTAAGATTTATATTGTTTTTATCTGGAAGAAAGTTGTGACTAAAAAAAAAAAAAACAAGGTAAAGCCTAAAACCAACTTCCACTTATTTCTTGTGGTGTCACTTTGAGATATTTAGGACTCAAAGCTCTGTTTGTAATTGTAGTGGCTGCTTGATGGAAAGCCAGTGACAGGATTGCTGGTGGATGCAACCTACCAAATGCCTTAGCTTTGAATACAGCGACAATACCGTCCCCTCCTTTTCTGCAGGGACTGTGACCAGGCTTTGATGGCCACTTCTTCCATCTCAAAGGTTGAGGAAATCACTGTGTTCCCCCAGCAATGTTTGCAGCTTTTCATCAGTCACACCCACACAGAACGAAGGTTGTGACCTCTCAAGAGCTAATCTATTAATTAGAACAAGAAATTGCTCTGGAGTGCCCATCCTTAGAACAGCTTCTGAGAATCTCAGTTATCCCAAAGGAATATTTCTTCCTTTGCAAGTCTGAGCCATCTTTAGGATGTGAGATACCATGTTCAAGGTTTTACTGGCATTTTGAAGTCTACGTTGTCTACGGATGAATAGCAATTTCAAATATTACAAATAATATGGTTGATTGTGTGCTTGTCTCTATGTGTTTTAACACCGAACTGAATGTCCTATGCAATGTGCCAATTTAACCTGACTCCTCCCCTGCCTCTCACAGATTCCATCTGCAAATCCTGTTTGTCTTTGTCTTTAAAATTTCCCCCAAATGCTATGACTTGACATTACTTCCACAAACACCATCCTAATCTGAGCCCCCATCACATATTGCTTGGACTGATACAGTAGCCTCCAAGGTGACCAACTTACATCACTCTCCAGCCCTGTCCTCTGCTTTTTTCTTTTTTAAATACCATCTATATGTGGGATTATATTACCTACCAATCGGTTTGTGGCCTATTTCTTTACTGGATGTAAGCTTCTGTTAATTGTTGTCTCCAGTGTCCATAATAATGGCAGTCATGAAGGACGCATGTGATAAACATGATGTTGAACTAAAAGTACCTGACTCATACGTATCAAATTCGTAGACTTGTTTGGATTTATTCCTGTTGTCTTATTTGCTTTTCTTTTACTATGCTTTCGAGTTGCTTTAACTGGGTTAATTGGTATTTTTGTTTATTTGTTTTCCACTTTTCCCTTCTCTAAGTTTGGAAATGTATGCAACTTACATGGAAATTTCTAATGTTTACCCTTAAATGCTTAACGTTGTCTAGAATGAGTAATTATCTAGAAATAATCTGGAATTAGTAAACTTGTCTGGAATGAGTTTTATCTTCCACCTTCCACACTCCCAACAAAAAGGTAAGAACTTTATTGCCCTTCTAGTCCCCCTACCTAGTCACTATCTCACCTATCTCCATGAAACTCCAGGTTGTATGGGATATCTTACTTAAAACTTAAATATTTAATATTCATTCTAAGGTCACAATTAATTTTACCACTGTGGTTGTAACCTTTTCCTATATAAATCTCCCCTCTTCATCCTGAAACTCCCTTCTCCCTATCCCCATAATTTTCATCGTGATGCTTCCAAGAAGGGTCACTGAACAGTAAACTTTATGAAAGTTTATGTCTGTAAGTGTATTTATGTTAAAACATATGTCAGGAAACTTTTTTTTTTTATTTTTTTTTTTTCAACGTTTATTTATTTTTGGGACAGAGAGAGACAGAGCATGAACGGGGGAGGGGCAGAGAGAGAGGGAGACACAGAATCGGAAACAGGCTCCAGGCTCTGAGCCATCAGCCCAGAGCCCGACGCGGGGCTCGAACTCACGGACCGTGAGATCGTGACCTGGCTGAAGTCGGACGCTTAACCGACTGCGCCACCCAGGCGCCCCAGGAAACTTTTTTTAAATGTAATCTCTATGCCCAATGTGGGGATGGAGACACTGAGGATAGGAGTTGCATGGCTCTACCAACTGAGTCAGCCAGGTGTCCCCAGGACACTTTTTTAAATGGTACAAATAATAAGTACTTTAGGCTTGCAGGCCATATGATCTCAGTTACAGCTACTCAACTCTGCCACCATGCAAAAGACTGCAGCCATAGAATGGGCATGCTGTGTTCTGAGAAATTTATATTTATAAAAACAGGTGTTTGGTCCACTGGCTATAGTTTGCTGACCTCTGTTTTAAAGAATGGTTTGTCTGGGTATAGAATTTTAGGTTCAGAGCTATTCTCCTTTAGATATTGAAGATAATTGCTCCAGTGTCTTTCTGTATCCACTGCTGTTCCCACGAGCTTGACGTTAACCAGATTCTCTTCCTTTGCAGATAACCAGTTTATACTTCTTCAGAAGGTTTTAGGGTTTTATTTTTATTGTAATGAAGTTTCTCCATAGATTTTCAACAGCCAACTCCAAAAAATGTCTATTGAAAGTTACTTTTTGATAAAGCAAAGCTGAGTTTATTAATCCTACTGTAGTAAGGGAGACCATCACCAGGCTCATAGCAATGTCTCAGAAGGAGAAAGTCAGGGGAAGATATTTATAGGGTTCTGGAGTCAGTGCTCATGTGACTTAAGGCAGGTATTCTGAGGCAGGGAATTTATTAGGATTGGGCAAAATTCCTAACTAATAGTTTAGGTTTGATGGACACAGTGAAGCTCAAAGCAAATATTGATATATAAACTGTCGTTGATAAATGAGCTGTTTGCTCAGGTGTAAACACTGTTGTTCAGAGAGGAAAACTGTTTGCCCAGATGCACATACCCTTTACCCAGACAAATTGGTTTTCAGCAGTTTCCTGAGGTAAACAGCAATTATTTATTGATTTATGGCCTTATCTTTCTGGGCAAGTATTTTCTGGAACAAGTAAGTCATGTTGAAACAGGTGGTCTTGGTTCTTGGTCCCATTAGCTAAGCTATATGGACACAACTGTTCTCTAATACCAGTTGTGTATGAATAATTTTGTAAAAAATGATCCTGCTGGGTAATGAGCTCTTTCAGAGACCTCATATTTTACTTCAGTTCTGTAAATTTCTAATCGATGATTTCTTTAAATTTTGTTTTGATTTTCTCTAGGCTCTTTTGTAATTGCTATTTATAATGGATGCTGGAACTAGATTTATTCTATGAAGTCTGTTAATTTTGTATCTTTTGAGCAAATTCTATGGCTTCATTTTCCAATTGATTTGCTCCTCAGCTGTGCCATTCTGTTTCTCTATGCATCATATTAAGTTTTCAATTTCAACAACTATAATTTTAATGTCAAACAGCTTTTATGAGTTCTATCTATTCTTTTGGTTGCATTATTTCCTTAAATCTTTGATATAGTTATGTGTCTTAAAGAGAAAACAAAAAACCCTTTTCTATGATTCCACTTCAATGTGCTTCTTGAGCTGTACGGTTTCCTCTCTCCATTCATCTCCGCCCCCCTCTATCTTACGGTGTTGACTCTCCTTGGATATTTGATTCTTGCTTCTACACCTTATGTTCAGATTCCCTGTTACAGATCTGCTGTAACAACTTATGTAGACTGCTTGAGGGGGTGTGGGAACTGCCATTCAGACTTGTCCTCACTGCTCTTAGTGAGTGTGGCAGAAGCTTCTGTGATGTGTCAGGATAGGCTATGTCACATCCAGTCCTTAAGGCATACCAGGACCCTGCCCTCCATGTCCTGCTCCCACAGTTTCTGTGCCTGCCGCTTTGTGGAAGGTCAGAGCCCACACATGGCCACCTGCTGCACCCGCAGAGGAGGCTGGGGCTCTGGGGCTGCCTGCTGTCCTCACCTGGGGGGCTCTCAGCCGCCACCTCCTTCTGGATGCCATCGCCCTTGATCTGGTGTTTGTTCGAGGCTTTTAGCAGAAATCGCCCACCTTCATCCTGGGCCACAGTTTTTCCTCTTTATTCCTGTCTGCTTTGTAATTTTAACAGATTCTTTACAGTTTCTTTTTTTTTAATTAAAAAATGTTTATTTATTAAAATTTTTTTTAATGTTTATTTATTCTTGGGAGATAGAGAAACACAGAGCACGAGCAGGGGAGGGGCAGAGAGAGACACAGAATCAGAAACAAGCTCTAGGCTCTGAGCTGTCAGCACAGAGCTCAACGCCGGACTGGAACCCACAGACCGTGAGATCATGACCTGAGCCCAAGTCGGACATCTAACTGATTGAGCCAACCAGGCGCCCCCAAAGTATGTTTATTTATTTTTAATGTTTACTTATTTTTCATAGAGAAAGAGTGTGAGTAGGGGAGGGGCAGAGAAAGAGGGAGAAACAGAATCTGAAGCAGGCTCCAGGCTCTGAGCTGTCAGTACAGAGCCTGACATGGGGCTCAAATGCATGAACTGTGAGATTATGACCTGAGCCCAAGTTGGATGCTTAACCGACTGAGCCACCCAGGCACCCCTACAGTTTCTGGCTGACCTACAGTTTTCTTTCTTTTCAGTCCCAACTCTGTATTCATTTGTTTACTTTTAAAAATGTCTGATGATTTTTATGAATTTCATATAGGAGACACTAGCAATCTGTCATGGAGCATTTATTTCCTTTCTTTGTTTAAGTTTATTTATTTGTTTATTTATTTATTTACTTAAAATATGAAATTTATTGTCAAATTGGTTTCTATACAACACCCAGTGCTCATTCCAACAGGTGCCCTCCTCAATACCCACCACCCACCCTCTCCTCCCTCCCACCCCCCATCAACTCTCAGTTTGTTCTTAGTTTTTAAGAGTCTCTTATGTTTTGGCTCCCTCCCTCTCTAACCTCTTTTTTTTTCCCTTCCCCTCCTCCATGGTCTTCTGTTAAATTTCTCAGGATCCATATAAGAGTGAAAACATATGGTATCTGTCTTTCTCGGTATGACTTACTTCACTTAGCATCACACTCTCAAGTTCCATCCACGTTGCTACAAAAGACCATATTTCATTCTTTCTCATTGCCATGTAGTACTCCATTGTGTATATAAACCATAATTTCTTTATCCATTCATCAGTTGATGGACATTTAGGCTCTTTCCATAATTTGGCTATTGTTGAAAGTGCTGCTAAAAACATTGGGGTACAAGTGCCCCTATGCATCAGCACTCCTGTATCCCTTGGGTAAATTCCTAGCAGTGCTATTGCTGGGTTATAGGGTAGATCTATTTTTAATTTTTTGAGGAACCTCCACGCTCTTTTCCAGATTGGCCGCACCAGTTTGCATTCCCACCAACAGTGCAAGAGGGTTCCCGTTTCTCCACATCCTCTCTAGCATCTATAGTCTCCTGATGTGTTCATTTTAGCCACTCTGACTGGTGTGAGGTGGTATCTGAGTGTGGTTTTGATTTGTATTTCCCTGATAAGGAGCGACATTGAACATATTTTCATGTGCCTGTTGGCCATCTGGATGTCTTCTTTAGAGAAGTGTCTATTCATGTTTTCTGCCCATTTCTTCACTGGATTATTTGTTTTTTGGGTGTGGAGTTTGGCGAGCTCTTTCTAGATTTTGGATACTAGCCCTTTATCCGATATGTCATTTGCAAATATCTTTTCCCATTCCGTTGGTTGTCTTTTAGTTTTGTTGATTGTTTCCTTTGCAGTGGAAAGCTTTTTATCTTCATGAGGTCCCAATAGTTCATTTTTGCTTTTAATTCCCTTGCCTTTGGGGATGTGTCAAGTAAGAAATTGCTACGGCTGAGGTCAGAGAGGTCTTTTCCTGCTTTCTCCTCTAGGGTTTTGATGCTTTCCTGTCTCACATTCAGGTCCTTTATCCATTTTGAGTTTATATTTGTGAATGGTGTAAGAAAGTGGTCTAATTTCATCCTTCTGCATGTTGCTGTCCAGTTCTCCCAGCACCATTTGTTAAAGAGGCTGTCTTTTTCCCATTGGATGTTCTTTCCTGCTTTGTCAAAGATTAGTTGGCCATACATTTGTGGGTCTAGTTCTGGGGTTTCTATTCTATTCCATTGGTCTATGTGTCTGTTTTTGTGCCAATACCATGCTGTCTTGATGATTACAGCTTTGTAGTGGAGGCTAAAGTCTGGGATTGTGATGCCTCCTGCTTTGGTCTTCTTCTTCAAAATTACTTTGGTTATTCGGGGCCTTTTGTGGTTCCATACAAATTTTAGGTTTGCTTGTTCTAGCTTTGAGAAGAATGCTGGTGCAATTTTGATTGGGATTGCATTGAATGTGTAGATAGCTTTGGGTAGTATTGACATTTTAACAATATTTATTCTTCCAATCCATGGGCATGGAATGCTTTTCCATTTCTTTATATCTTCTTCAATTTGCTTCATAAGCTTTCTATAGTTTTCAGCATACAGATCTTCTACATCTTTGGTTAGGTTTATTCCTAGGTATTTTATGCTTCTTGGTGCAATTGTGAAAGGGATCAGTTTCTCTATTTGTCTTTCGGTTGCTTCATTATTAGTATATAAGAATGCAACTGATTTCTGTACTTTGATTTTGTATCCTGCGACTTTGCTGAATTCATGTACCAGTTCTAGCAGACTTTTGGTGGAGTCTATCGGGTTTTCCATGTATAATATCATGTCATCTGCAAAAAGTGAAAGCTTGGCATCATCATTGCCAACTTTGATGCCTTTGATTTCCTTTTGTTGTCTGATTGCTGATGCTAGCACTTCCAACACTATGTTAAACAACAGCGGTGAGAGTGGACATTCCTGTCGTGTTCCTGATCTCAGGGGGAAAGCTCTCAGTTTTTCCCCATTGAGGATGATATTAGCTGTGGGCTTTTCATAAATGGCTTGTATGATGTTTAAGTGTGTTCCTTCTATCCTGACTTTCTCGAGGGTTTTTATTAAGAAAGGATGCTGAATTTTGTCACATGCTTTTTCTGCATCGATAGACAGGATCATATGGTTCTTATCTTTTCTTTTACTAATGTGATGTATCACATTGATTGATTTGCGAATGTTGAACCAGCCCTGCAGCCCAGGAATGAATCCCACTTGGATCATGGTCAATAATGCTTTTTCTATGCTGTTGAATTCGATTTGCTAGTATCTTATTGAGAATTTTTGCATCCATATTCATCAGGGATATTGGCCTGTAGTTCTCTTTTTTTGCTGGGTCTCTTTCTGGTTTAGGAATCAAAGTAATGCTGGCTTCATAGAATGAGTCTGGAAGTTTTCCTTCCCTTTCTATTTTTCGGAATAGCTTGAGAAGGATAGGTATTATCTCTGCTTTAAATGTCTGGTAGAATTCCCCTGGGAAGCCATCTGGTCCTGGACTCTTATTTGTTGGGAGATTTTTGATAACTGATTCAATTTCTTTGCTGGTTATGGGTCTGTTCAAGTTTTCTATTTCTTACTGTTTGAGTTTTGGAAGTGTGTGGGTGCTGAGGAATTTGTCCCTTTCTTCCAGGTTGTCCAGTTTGTTGGCATATAATTTTTCATAGTATTCCCTGATAATTGCTTGTATTTCTGAGGGATTGGTTGTAATAATTCCATTTTCATTCATGATTTTATATATTTGGGTCATCTCTCTCTCTTTTTTTTTTTTTTTTTTTTTTTGAGAAGCCTGGGTAGAGGTTTATCAATTTTGTTTATTTTTTCAAAAAACCAACTCTTGGTTTCATTGATCTGCTCTACAGTTTTTTTAGATTCTATATTGTTTATTTCTGCTCTGATCTTTATTATTTCTCTTCTTCTGCTGGGTTTGGGGTGTCTTTGCTATTCTGCTTCTATTTCCTTAAGTTTATTTATTTTGAAAGAAAGCAAGTGAAAGAGAGCGAGAGAGAGAGAGGAGTGAGCACCAGAGGGGAAGGGCGGAGAGAGAGGGAGAGAGAGAAAAAATCCCAAGCAGGCTCCACGTTGTCAGCCCAGAGCCCTACATAGGACTTGAACTTATGGAACCATGAGATCATGACCTGAACCGAAATCAAGAGTCAGCACTTAACTGACTGAGCCACCCAGGTGCCCCACATTTATTTTCCTTATATCAAATCAAAGCCCGAGGCACCATCTTATCCAGCAAAAAAATTCATTCAGTCACTTTGGGGTGCCCTCATCAGATAGCTGGGCCCTGGGATAGTTGGCACATAGCTATCCTGGGAGCTGATCTGCCGTCTGCCCTGGTTACCCTTTAGAATCCCATTGCCAAAGCCCATTGCTTGTTCTGCTACTTCTGTCCCATCATTGATACAAAAATCTTTGCCAATGCTGTGCCCTGTGCCTAGGGTCCAGTCTTTCTATGGTGACAATAGCCTTTCTCCCTGAGGTCAGGCTACCTTTTGTGACCATAATGAGGGACTTGGTGGGGAGCTGTAAGTTCCTGCTGCTGACCCTACTCTAGTTTACTAGTTTAGAGGACTCTCCCTTTTCTGTTTTTGTTTTCTGTCCCCCCCCCCATTCCTTCTATATCCCCCTCCCACCCTTTCTTAGACACCCATTTTCCTCCTTTCCATCTTTGGGATATAATCTGCAGAAGAATGATAGGGTTCCAGAAAGGTCTCCTCTTAAGGAAAGGAAACACAAAGGCTTTCCTGGAACGGGCAAAGAAAAATCCAGCAAATAAAATATATAGTTTCCACTCTTACTTTTTCCATTGCTATTGCCTCATAAGCAACCACAGAATTCAGTAGTATAAAATAACCATTCTGTTATGTTCACAGATTTGGTGAATCATGAATTTGGACAGGAAAAACAGGGCTGACTTGTCTTTGTTTCATGACACCTAGATCCTCTGATGGGAAGACTGGGAACTACAGGGTAACCTAAGGCTAGGGACTAGAATCATCTGGTAGCATCTTCAGTTACATGTTTGGTGTTTGGTGCTGGCCATCAGCTGAGTTCTCAGCTACGTTCTTCACTTAAACACCTGTATGTGTCCTTTCCACAGCATCTCTCCACATGGGCTAGTTTGGGCTTCCTCACAGCATTGTGGCTGAGTTCCAAGGAGCAGCTTCCCAAGGCAGGCATATGTGGCATTGTTAAGCCTTGGAAGTCACAAAGAGTTACTTTATACTGGTGAAACAGTCCAAGTTTCGGTGGCAATGTTTGGAAAACACAATCTGGCAGAAGACACCTTTTGGCCACAACAGTTCATATACCTTCCACATGTTGAGTTTATTCCCTCCCTTCTCTGAGAATGCTCATATTAGGTCTTGCACAGAATTATCCAGGGGTGGCTTGAGTAGGAGAGCTTTTGCCTAACACATAAGTCATAATCTTTCCTCCCCAAATCTGCCCAAAATAAGCATGCTAAGTAAAAATGGTAAGCACCTCTGCAGATATTAGAACAATTAGAAATGTCTTCAGGGCATTAGAAAAAAGACAAAGCTATCAGCAAGGCCCCTAAATAAACATGTAATCTGATCAAAAGCAGGGTGATTATTATATGTATTTTACCATAATTAAAAAAAATTTTTTTAAATATGTGTTTTCAAAACAAAAGTGGGAGTGGGTTCCATGGTTACATCATGTTTGGAAGAGTTAAGTATTATAGTTGTTTTGTTTTCAGATTTACTGCACACCAGAGAAATCTAGAGTAAAAGCCTTACTTTCTTCTGTATAAAAGCATTTTTTAGAATGAACTGACCAAGGAGAACATAGTTTTGAATGTAAGGGAAGCAGATCATCTCTAGGGTCCATTGTGGTGCTAAGTCCTATGATTGTTTTCTGAGTCTGAAAAGAGTAAACCCCAGATGGTATTAATTCTGACATTTATTTGCTGCCTTTTCCTGAACTCAGGGATTTTTTTTTTTTTTTTTTTTTTTTTTTTTTTTTTTTTTTTTTTTTGCCACAGATGTGTCTGGATAGTGACAGATGGGAAAGAATCTTCTTCAGTGACCAGAATCTGTGCCGACAGCCTTGGGAGCCCAAATTAAGCTGCATTTATTTCCTTGGGCTCTCTGAGTACTGGGTGAAAGGAGCCTCCTCAAAATATTTGAGGGTTGCTTGAATACAAGTATTTTGTGTGTGAGTGGTTTTCAATTGCTTTCTTTGTTAGTAATACTAACATGGATCAAAACCCAGGAAAATATAATCCTAAAAACGCTTCAAATTCCCTGTAGAATTTTATTGTATTTGTTGTATTTTGTTTGATTGTTGCATGAGCTAGAGAGTTTTTACAAGGGATCTTTTCTTTGTAATTATGTTTATTGTATCAGAAATCTGATTTGTGATAATCTGATACAGACCGTCTTTAGTCAAATTGTACATAAGCACTTAATCCTTTTAGACTTCCTTCAAAAGGTGAATTATTTGGTAATCAGGAATCATCACATAATTTATTTTATTTTATTATTTTTTTAAACATTTATTTATTATTGAGAGACAGAGAGACACAGAGCATGAGCAGGGGAGGGGTAGAGAGAGAGGGAGACACAGAATCCAAAGCAGGCTCCAGGCTCTGAACTGCCAGCACAGAGCCCAACGCAGGGCTTGAACCCACGAACAGTGAGATCATGACCTGAACCGAAATCGGCTGCCCAACCGACTGAGCCACCCAGGTGCCCCAATCACATAATTTATTTTAAAACAATACTTTTAGGTGCTCACTAATGATAGAAAATTCCAGAGAAATGACTATACTTTATTAAGATGACACTTGAACCAAAAAAATATATTTGTACTACTTGATTCCTAGCATTGAATTGGCCTGGTAGGAAACCAAGAAAATTATTTGATAGTGTGATTATGATACCTGGCTTCCTCTTTCTTTACCTATTTCCCATTGCAGGGTCTAAAAAAGGGGGGGCACTGCTTTTTCAGCCTCCTTGCAACTGATCGTCTTTGACCTACCCGAGAAAACAGGAAAGCACGTGAGGACACGTCTCTTCTAGGATGGTTATTATTGCTGCTTCCTCCTTTTGATGTTGTGCTATCGAGGGTATGAGTGGGGCTGTGGTAGCCACTTTGCCAGTCATAAGGAAAAGGCCAGAACCTCACAAAGCGGTTGACCCAGAGCGCTGGGTGGATTGGCTCTGGAACCACCTGCACCTAGATTTCTCACTGTGTGTGATAACTAAATGCCTCTGTTATTTCAACAAATTCAATTCAACAATATTTATTGAATATCTATAATGTGTTTGGGGCTGTTCTAGGTACTTTAGAAGATTTCAATAAACAAAGATCCTTGACCTCATGGAGTTAATTCTAGCCCTTTTTAGACAGATACTATTACCTGTCTTTTAAAGCATTCCCTATTGTTGGTGGTGTAATGTAGACTTTTGTGGGTCAGGTGCAGTGGTGTGCTGAGGCTGGCTCCTACCAGCTTGCAAGAATTTGTGGTTAAATTCAGAAATTTTGAGAACTGGGGCTCCTGGGTGGCTCAGTTGGTTGGACATCACACTTCAGCTCAGGTCATGATCTCGCGGCTCATGAGTTTGAGCCCCGTGTTGGGCTCTGTGCTGACAGCTCAAAGCCTGAAGCCTGCTTCAGATTCTATGATTCCCTCTCTCTCTGTCTGTCTGCCCCTCACCTGTGCATGCTTTGTCTCTCTCTTTCTCAAAAATAAATAAACATTAAAAAAATAAAAAGAAAAAAGAAATTTTGAGAACTGGTTGTTAAATACAACCATTATTAAAAACTAAATTGTATACATTTATAATTAAATCAGTTGTATTAAAAAACAAACTCTTTACTTCCTGTTTAATTTAATATCTAACCTTTTGAGGTTTTTACATTTACTCTATTTAGATGATATAAATAGTATATAATGGTGTGCTACTGTGCATCTTTTCCCAAGTTCACATTCAATGTCACTTTGGTGGCTTGAAATCTGCAATAGTGGGAGTATTTATGCCATGGGAGTTGACAACTGCTACAAGTTAGGGCTTGATTTATTGGTTTAATGACTGTCTAGACATAAGAAGGGATGGAGGAAATATTAATAATGCAGATTAAACTTTAAGACTGTCATATCTGTAACCATTACATTGTGAACAGCATAAAACTTGGAGGAAATATTCTTTCTGCATTAGAAAATTATCTGATTCAGCAAGGGAGTCAATAATGTCAATGATGAGCAAGTGCAAGTTTGAATATGTTTTCATTGTTTCACCTTACTTGTTAATGTAAATAAACACATCAACTGACATTCTTGTCAAAACTACATTTGCTTATCAGTTGCAACCATGGGTTGACACAGACACAAGAGTTTGGCAAAAGATCAAGGAAAGTGTTCTGTGAGAATTGACTGACTAAATACAACTTACAAGGAAGAATACTGTATGCTTTATCACTTGTGAACTGTTATTTATTTTATTTAAAAATGTTTATTTACTTATTGAGAGAGAGAGAGAGAGAGAGGGAGAGAGAGAATCCCAGGCAGGCTCCACTGCCAGTGCAGAGCTTGATGTGCGGCTTGATCTCACAAACTGTGATATCATTACCTGAGCCAAAATCAAAAGTCAGATGCTTAACCCACTGAGCCACCCAGGTGCCCCTGTGATACATGTCTTTAAGAATAGATAAATGTTAAAAATGGCAATATATTTTTGTATGTATACACTTACATGTTTTGTTTTAGAGAGATCACTGGTTAGGTGGGATCAAGGGGGAAACAGAATAAGAAAATGAATAAGAACAAAGAGAATTGCCAGGCTATCCAACCCAAACCATTTTGTAGGACTACTCTGGAATCCCTGTTCTTAGAAGTCCACATATGAAGCCAGACTTTGAATCTAGCATTGTGAGCAATTATCTAATCTGACCAGAACAGTTAATTTCATCCCACTGAAACAGTTTCGGTTACTAAACCCAAATAGTCCTTCATCAGGAGAACTATAGAAACTATGAACCAGATGACTTTGATATAACATGTGTGATTTGGACTATAACTGTCCTGAGTATATGACCCCAGTCACTGTAAATTGTGAACATGTTACTAAGAGGCCCATCTAGCACCCAGTTTGTAATGTGCCTTCCTAACATGTCCCATTATGTGATGTAGTGGCCTGTGCCCCATTGAGGAACTAGCACGTTGAGGACATAAAGTAAAGCAGAGCACAAAATGCAAACACATACCAACAGGCAAAGGTGATATGGGACCTCCCTGGTCAGATTCTCCTTTATGAACTAGGGACTTTACCCACACATTCTACACATGTGATTATTTTCTCTCCCCTTGGGGAAAGAAATTGGAATGAACAAATTCTAATTATTAAACAAGTTACCAAAGGGTTCTGTATGCCCTTCTCAAAAGAGAAATACCTCAACAAGGGAAGAACATGCAATATTTGCAAAATCCCTTAGATACATTTCTTATTTGCCTAACAAGTTTGGTGACTGCTGGTTAATGGTGCCATTGGAGAAAAAGTTCCCATTAAATCTTATCAAATGAGTTCAGAGAGATGACTGGATTCACCATGGCCCAGGTTACCACCATGGGAGCTATAAAGGGATCTCTTTGTGAAGCAGCTGTCGGAGAGTGCCATGGAGTGGAGCTGTGACTTGTCTACAAAAGCTTCTTTGTCCTTTACCAAGAAGACTCCAGGCCTACTTGGCTGTTTGGCAAAAAAAAAAAAAAAAAGAAAAGTTCACCTCACTAGCAGAGGCCTGAAACCAGTGTGGATAATTTGTGAACATTGTTATCATTGTCTTAGATTTAGATTTTTTTTTTAAAGCACAAAAATGGTTGACTGTTTTCAATATTTGGGCATATTGAAACTTTCATCTAAAAACCTTTGCCTCCCATCCATTTATTTATTTATTTTTTTAAGGTTTTTTTTTTCTTTTTAATTTATTTTGAGAAAAAGAGGGAGAGAGAGAGAGAGAGAGAGAGAGGGAACCAGCAGGGGAGGGGCAGACAGAGAGACAGAGAGAGAGAAAGAGAGGGAGAGAGAGGGAGAGAGAGGATCCCAAGCAGGCCCCACGTTGTCAGTGCAGAGACCGGTGCAGGGCTTGAGCTTACGAACCATGAGATCATGACCTGACCCGAGATCAAGAGTCAGATGCTTAGCTGACTGAGCCACCCAGGCACCCCATTTCTTATTTATTTTTTAAAACTCCTTTGTCTCTTATAGTTACCATGAATGTAGCATATTGACTGAACTTGAGTTCCTGTCTGTTAATATAATATTTACTTAATTGATACATACATGAGAACTTAAAATATTATTTTATGATTTATATTAGAAGACATTACTTCAAAAATAATTTTAGCTCAAGAGGATTCTCATCAGTGAATGTGTAAAACTGAAGTGATATGGAGAGATCGACCTCATTACATGGCTGTTTTACCTACCACTAAAGACAGGTGACTTTGTACAGCTTCATTCAGGACCCATTATTTTGTTAAGAATTTGGTAGGCAAAGCCTAGCTCAGAGATGCAATCCCCCTTGATTTCAGCAAGACTTAAAATAAGTTAGGAAGTAAGGAAAGGAAAAAAAATCATTTATGAGGACAGATAATGATACCTTCTAAATGTAAACATTTACCCCTTGGAGATGAGCTCAGTTCACTCAGAAATCTCACTGGAATCAATGCTGCTTGCTTACAGTGCACTTATATCCCATTTCTACCCTTATGGAGAGAGGAATCACAGTAGGTGGAAAGAGAAGTTAGCTAGATCCAGGTCTATACTTTCCTTCTGCTACTTACTGAGTAAGCTTGGGCAAGTCCCTTGATCCCTATGAGCCTCTATTTCCTCATCTGTGAAGTGGGGATAATAACAAGTAGCACATAGGTTATTGTGTTTATCACATGAGAAAATGTCGTCATGACCCCTTAGCAAATGTTGAGCCAGACTCAACGTGGAGTAAGAAATGACACGTACCTTCAAGTAAGTTACAGTGTAGCAGGCCTTTGAAAACTGATTTATGATGATGATTTAGGCATAATATAGTGATTTCTTGCTAGCTACTGATGGATATTATTGCATTATTTCAGTGAGAGATAGTATGGTTGGAACCCTATAGGGAAAATAATGGGAAAATGTCATTTGGGACAGTGTGAGTGTGCTTACACCTGACCAAAAAAACATTTCAAGATGAAAAACCTAGTGATAACTTTTTCTCTCCTATTCTACCCCTATCTTGACCTCTATAAAAGATAAATCACAAGGGCAACATCAAAACTCAAAGTGGCTACTACCCAATTGAAAAAAACTGGGCAAAGGATTTAAATAGACATTTGTTATGGGCTGAATTGTGTCCCCTCCCCTCCAAATTAGTACACTGACATGTTAACCCCTGGTACCTCAAAATTTACAGGGTCTTTAAAGAATGTTAAATGAGGTCATTGGGGTGGTCCTGAATGCAGTAGGACTGGTGTCCTTATAAAAAGAGGAGATTAGGACACAGGCACAGAAAGACCACATGAAGACACAGGGAGCAGACAGCCATGTACAAACTATGGAGAGAGACCTCAGAAGAAACCAAATCTGCTGACACTTTGAACTCAGACTTCTAGCTTCCAGAACTGTGAGAAAGTAAATTTCTGTTGCTTAAGCCACCTAGTCTGTGGTACTTTGTTATGGCAGTCCTTGCAAACTATGACATTTCTCCAAAGATATACAAATAGCCAATGAGCGCATGAAAAGATGCTGAGTATCACTGGTCAGCAGGGAAATGCAAGTCAAAACCATGAGCCACCACATAACACCTACTACCGATGGCTACAATTAAAAAAAAACAAAGAAACCTAAAACAGAAAATAAGAAGTATATTGGAACCCTTATACATTGCTGGTGGGAATGTAAAATGGCACAGCTGGCCAGTTTGGTGGTCCCTCAAAAAGCTAAGTTAGCATGTGATCCAGCAATCCCACTTTTAGGTATGTATGCAAAAGAACTGAAAAGAAACTCAGCTACTTGGGGGCCAGTGTTCATCGTGGTATTATTCACAGGAGCCAAATGAAAACAATTGAAATATCCATTGACACATGAATGGATAAACAAAGTGCAGTATATACATATTATGGAGTATTATTCAGCCATACAAAGGAATTAAATTTTAACACATGCTACAACATGGGGGAACCTTGAAGACATTATGCTGAGCCAAATAAGCCAAACACAAAAGGACAAATATTGTATGATTCCCCTCACATGAAATATCTAGAATAGGCAAATTCAGAGGGACAGAATATTGGTTAGAGGTTACCTAGGGCTGGGCGGAGGAGGGAAAGAAGGGGAAGTTATTGCTTACTGAAGAGAGTTTACGTTTGGGGTGATGAAGAGTTCTGGAGATGGATGGTGGTGATGGTTGCACAAAATGTGAATGTACATAGTGGCTCAGAACTGTGCACTTAAAAATGGTTAAAACAGCAAATTTTATGCCATGTATATTTTACCAAAATCAAGATTATCCCACCAAAAGTGTTAAAATGGAAGATTTTATGTTATATGTATTTCACAACTTCAAAAAATGAATAATGTAATATGCCCAAACCTACTGAATTATACACTTTAAATGAGTGAATTATGTTATGTGAATTATATGTCAGTAAGGCTGTTAAAAAAAACCTCCCCAAACCCACAGTGGTTGAGAAAAGGAAAGCAACGGAGAACGACAGGAGAAACTGAGGAGCCCACTGGGGTTTTTTCCAATTTTCCTCTGGCCTCTAACCCACTGACGCGGCTCTGGGACCAGGGAGTGAGCGGAGACTGACAGGCTCTCCTCTGTTGCACCCCTTCTTTCCTGAGCCTGAACAATCTCAGGATTAGAAGGCAATGTGCCCTGTGGCTCTTCCTGGGCTGACTGGCCCCCTGCCCTGGGCGGAGAAGGACTCCACTAGTGGGTCTGAATCAGCCTCACGTATGGTCAGGTGACATCTGCTTTTTGTCGCCGCCACATGCACTCCCTTAGACTCTATAAACGTGGATTGAATGTCCATAAAGAGCCCAGCTTTGGGGCCTCTAAGCGGGATTGTTATTTACTGTTATGTAGTCTGATTTTGCCAACCTCCCATGCCCCCAGGGCTTGTAGGATAGTATTTGCTCTGGGGGCCTGAGTGAAAGGTAGTTCTTCACGATCATAAAAACAAGTTGAAATCCTCTCCTGCGATCCAGCCTGCTGATACCAGCTGCACTCTGTGCTTTTACATTATGCATGACTCTTGACTGCTCATACTGGAGGAAAAGATACACAATTCCATTAGTGCTTCCCAGCGTTATGTGAAGCGTTTCCAGGCTACTGCTGCTAATTAATGCTAATATAGAACTGCTTACATATTTATGTCTTAGCACACGCATCATGAAGGTGGCACAATGGTTGTCTTATTTAGGACTGATCAAGCCAATTTAGGCTGATTGGAAAGCTAGAGAGATAGGACTTTGCAGTAGATGGCTTTGGCATTGCCACTTCGTGATATTAAACAGGAGACACCCACGTAGGTGACTTTCTCTCTGGGGCTGCGCCTGCATACACATATGTGCTCCGGCTGTTCTGTACTCTCCCTTTTCTCTGCCCTTCCTGCCACATTTACAGCATTTGATAACCAGTGTGGGTCTGTACCTGTGTTCATTCGTCCATGATCTGTCCACCCGTTCAGGTTACAAGCTCCGCCCTGAATCACACACATCATGCATGTAACTGCAGCAAACGATGATCTCCCTCTGCCTTTTGTCTTTCTGGCCTCCCTTCCTCTTTGCCTCCACTCTGCTTCCTGCTCAGAATGCACTCTCTTCTCTCCGTCTCCCTAATCATACTCATTTTTCAAAGTCAAACAAAGACTAGAAGCGAGGGCCAGGAAGAGTGAGAAAAGCAAGGCAGAAAAGCCAGTAGAAGGGAGGGTTGCTCGGCATGTCACTGCTGGGGGGGGGGGGCAATGGGATCAGTGCCCCCAGCCCTTCTGGGCACCTGTAGCAGGACTGTCCACTCAAGGATGGTCTTGGAGGAGCCTCCTATGCTTCACAGTCTGGGTTGGCCTGAGGATAGTAATAAGCTCTGAATGGAAATAGAGTGGGCTCCCTCCCAGTTCTCTGAAAGGTGCAGGGTGAAGGTAAGTTCCCTGGGCAGGTAATAAATCAAGTGAAAGCTCCGTGGGACTGCTGTCCACAGCTGCAGCAGGAATCCAAGGTGAGGTGGGCACAGAGGCACCTGCTATATCAACTGGTGAAATGAAAGAAGCCCCATCTCAGCCATTCCAGCGAGCCCTCACCACCCAAGGGCGTCTGGGTGGCTCAATTTGAATTGGTGTCCCCTCCTCATTCTTTCCCCTTTCCTCATCTCCACCTGAATCCTTCCCTTGAGGGTCTCCCTGCAGTGTTAAACTCAATCACAGCTCTTCATTCATCCATTCGAGCATTTGTTAGGGCTGGAGCAGGCTCTTTGCTGGCACTGGGAATAAAAAGAGAATAAAGGAAGGGACTATGCTGGTCGCAGAACCAAGACATGAAGACATGGTCCCTGAAACAGACTGCAGTGCGATGCTGGTCCGCCAGGTAAAAAGGCTCACACACTTATCTCAGATATTTAGCTCCCTCTTGCTCTCCCCCTCCCTTTCCCTTTCTCCTGAGGACACAGTGAGAAAGTGGCCATCTGTGAGCCAGGAAGAGGGCTGTCACCGGAACCTAATCAGCTGGCACCTTGACCTGGACATACCAGCCTCAGAACTCTGAGCAATAAATGTGTGTCACTTAAGCCCCCAGTCTATGGTATTTTGTTATGGCAGCTGGAGCTGACTGAGACAGCACCTTTCATTCCCCTTACAGACTGGCATGAGGGGGTGGAGCCCAGAGACCTGAATGTTTGAAGTTCCCCAGGTGATTCCAGTGCAGGTAAGTCATGAACCTACCTTGGTGAATACAGACAGTTTAGCCCTCTCATCCGACAGCTGATGCCATTTGCTCAAATCTCCTGCCACCAGAACTGCCTCGCCACGCTCCTGCTTTGAGCCATTTCCCACGCAGCAGTCAGAGAGATATGTAAAGACTGAAGGTAGATCAAGACATTCCTTTGGTCAAAACCCATTAAGGGCTTGCCATTATACCTAGCATGAAATCTAAAACTTAAAGCACAAATCATTCCTATATGCTTTTCACCCAACTTCCCCATATGATAAAACCTTACAAAACTGCAGTCCAACTATCAAATTCAGAAAATGAACGTCGATGCGGTATTGTTCTCCAATATGCAGACCCTGGCCAAATGTCACCAACTATTCCATTAACATCATTTTTTGGAACCGGGATCCCACGTTTGGTTGTCTTCTCTCAAGTCTCTTTTCACCTGGCAGAGTTCCTCAAACTTTCTTTTTCTTTCAAGACTTTAACATTTTTGAAAATTATGGGCTGCTCGTTTCATAAAATGCCCCGCATTTTCAGTTTGTCTGCTATCTTTTCATGGTTAATTTAGGTTATGCATTTTGGGGCAAGAATACCAGAGAAACCACGTTACGTCCTTCTCAGTGCATCCTATCAGGAGGCATATTGTGATTACACTTTTCATTACATGTGTTAAGTTTGATTAGTTGGTTAAGGTGGTACCTGTCTGGTTTTTTTTCACTGGAAAGCTATTATTTTCAAAATATAGAACTGGTACCATGACGGAAAGACCGGATATGATCCGGCCTCTCTTTACTTCTATGTTTCTGTCTCCTTCCACTCCTCCTTTCTTTCAGTTCCTCAAATACACCGGTCTCTTTCCTACCTCATGGCCTTTGTTCATGCTGTGCCTTTTTCCAGGACCTTCCTTCCCACCCCCTTTGCCTGCTAGCTCCTTCTCATAATTTAGGCCTCAGCCTTTTGAGCTTCACAATCTAATCTAGGTCCTCCCCGGATTCTTTCTTGAAGTATTTTGCACTGTCTTATAACATTTATCTATATTTTGAATTATATATAATTTGTACAAAGTCTTTCTCCCCAGCTAGATTTCAGGCTACCTGAGGGGAAGGACTTTGTCACTTTTGTTTACTATTATTTGTCTAGAACCTAGCACAGTGCCTGACAGAATAGTCATTCCATCATTATTCTTTTTACTGAAAGGTGCATACCATAATTTTCAGACCTATTTATAAACTTCATTGAATATACTCTATATAAGGACCAGGAATTTGGGTTAACCACCCCAACTTTTACAGCAGTTATGAATTCGCCTATGTTCTTTCTTAGGTTTTTTTCAAGCTTATTGCTCTTAACACAGTAATACCAGGGAGTGGGTGGATTGGGGTGGGTAGCAAGGTGCTGGTATTTCCCAATTATGAAAGCAAGAAAATCACTCAAATAGAAACGATTCCCTTCCACCCAGTCTCCTGCCTCCCTCCCACATACACACACACACAGAGCACACAAACATACACACTTTCCCATATACAGCTGCCACAAAGATGACAATCATGGTGGTTTGATTTCAGATCAATGGATTCCTCATTCCCTGCCTTAGGCTCTTTGCTTTGAACAGAGACTTAGGAAACCTTTTTTTTTTTTTAAAGGCAATTCCTTTTTTCTGCTACCTTTTCAACTATAAATCGAAATGTCCCTACTGGGGCTTGATGCAAAGGAAGCAGGTCCACAGGCCTCCGTGAGCTTCTTGGCTGCTACCCAGCTAGAACTTGGGCAAAAACAAATGACGCGAATCATGTTCTCTTTTTCTCCCTTGGTTCCCCATAATCCTGCCCATCACCCACTCCCCACCCACATTGAAAGAAATTCACCCACAGCCTGCCGAAAGGCTTCGAATGGTGCTGTGTTCCCTCCCTTCAGATTGTTGTTCTACTTTCCACTTTCACTCACCCCCTGGAGCCCTGATCTGTCACCCTGGTGCCTCCTGTAACTCCCATCCTCCTCCATGGGGCCTGGGGCTACAAGGAGAGAAAGACTTCTTCCGTGAATTTCTGAAGCAGACAGAGCACGTTTGGGTTCTGCCAGAGCTTCCTCTGAAGGCTCAAAGCTTGGAATTTCTCCAAGACGATTGACGGAGGGTTGGGCTAAGGTCAGTGAAACATCGTTTTTCATTTTTCTCGGTGGCGCTTAACGTCTGGGCTGTACCCTTTGCCCCCTCACTGGGTGTTCACCTCTTTGCTGCCTTTGCTGGTGGTCTCACGCGGGAGAAGTCGCTACACCTTTCACTGGGTGGTGTGGGGGGCAAGGAGATCTGCACCCACCACTACAGGGCGTTGCCAGGCATTCAGGCTGTTCCTGCTGCTGGAGAGCAGCTGTCAGAAGGCCAGGAGCAGCTGCGTAAGGTGAAGGAATACATGTGTTCCTCTGCACTGGAGACCGAGGGAACCCCAAAGGTGGTCTGGCTTCTTCATTTAGCAAGATGACATACCCTCAAGTAAAACATGAATATCTGCAGAATCCCATCATCTAAACCCCAGCTGAGAGGACGGTGCTGGTGAAGACCCCTCCCCAGCCAGCCAGAACTGCCAGTGTGCCAGCCGGTGCTGGGGTAAATGGCATGTCCCCAAATTTAGGGGCCTGAGGGAGATGCACCGCACTGAGAGCCATGAGCTGTTGGTGCTTCCATGACAGCTGCTGGCTGTTTTCCAGTACTGCGGGGCACCAGGCAGCAGCAGATGATATATTCATGAGGAATTTGGAGTTGATTCGTATGGGAAAGAAGACAGCCTTTACACCGCCAACATACTTAAAGCTTTCGTTAGTTCACACATTGCTGCCTGGATGGCATTGATAGAGTCAAAACGGAATCGAGAACTGAGGCAATTATCCACATTATTCAACTCACAGAAAACACTTTTGCACAATCAGCGGGATTTTTCTTTCTGGTGAAAGTAATTGGGAACCTTGACTTATAGGGCTAATCTCCTCAGTTAATTTGGCATTTGGAGATATGGCCCCTATTTCCAGAACAAAACAATTTCTAGAGGCACTTCCCCTGAAGGATATGACTGTAGCTGGTCTCCCACCTTCTCCAGTTCTTTCGTACTTCTAGGTTCTGATATACCGTGTGCTAGATATGTGGATTCATACAAGGCATTTGCTGTTCCACCCACCCCAAATTAAGTTGTGCTTTGCATTTGGTTTTTCTCAGTGAGAATTTTGAAAGCCCCATTTGTAAAGCTGTGGTGTCAGCCTTTGGTGTCTGGGTGGCAATGTAAGCCTCATCTCTAGCAGGTGTCTCAGTTTGTTCAGGCTGCTAGAACAGAAACCCACAGACAGTGGCTTTTAAACAACAAACATTTGTTTCTCACAGGTCTGGAGGCTGAAAAGTCCAAGATCAAGGCACCGGCATATTTGGCGTCTGAGAATCTACCTCCTAGACACTGTCTTTTCCCTGTAAACTTACATGGTGGAAGGGATGACAGAACTTTCCAGATTTTCTTTTTTAACAGCACTAATCCCATCATGGGGGCTCCACCCTCATGACCTAATCACCTCTTAAAGGTTCCCACCTCCTAATACAATCACCTTGAGGATCAGAATATATGAATTTTGGGGGGGAGGACACAAAATCCAGTCTATTGCAGGTGACGAATTACATATAAATAGGGCTTATGATCATATTATTAGGTTAGAAACTGAGTTGCTTGAAGTCTGCAGTCCTGTACACCATAATAGGGTCAGAATCATTACCCTCATTCTCCCCCTTCCCTGAGGTTGGGAGTCACAATCAAAGGATTTCTTTCTCTTTCCTCTGGCACCCCCAACAGGTAGATGGTGGTCCCAATTCTACCACACCTCAATCCACCTGTCTTTCCCGTGCGTGTGTTTCACAATTTCACATCCACTGTTAGAACGAGAAATATGTTTTTATTGCTGGCTTGAGTTTAAGCAATTCTGGGAATGCTATGGAAGAAAGGACAGTTTTGTCTATGGTAATATGCCAGGAATATTGTAAACCCTCAATAAATGTGTTGGATTTCATTGAACACAAACACACACCATGAGCCCTTAGGTTCGTGCAGTGCATTCATTTTCCAAGTGGTTTCCTGATCTGTCACTGTACATGTTCTAGTCTACAGCACCTTTGGCCAACATGGTCAGGGGTCTATTCTTCCAGGACAAACGAGTTCATCTAAAGGAACTGATGGATTTAATTATAAAAGACGATAACCATGATAATCCATGGTACGAGTGGGAAGTTCTCTATACAGATGAGAAGGACAGCAATTGTGTCCATCCTTCCAAAGGACAAAGGATGCGTTCAATAATTACAGAGCAGCTGTCTTTACCTGCTGTGCCTGGAAGTGACTAGGATGTGTCACCCCACAATCAATTTGTAATCACTTAGAAAAGCAAAAGGTGATACAGAACAATCAGGCTGGCTTTGTGTAGAGTAGATCATGTCAGAGCAGATGAATTTTTTTCTACAAGAAAGAGAAGGGCTGAACAGGACAAGGTGTATAGAAAATATATCTGGGCTCCAGGAGCCTTTCTACACATTTTCATCCTCGGGCTGGTGGGATTTGGGTGAGTCCTGCTACTGTTAGGTAAAAGGTGATTTACTAGTAATTTCATGCCAACCCGGAGAGGGGCATGATGGCCTGGGACCTCACAGAGGTCAACCCTCTGGATTAATTTTGCACAGTCATTGTTGGGAGACAAGCCATGTCCAGTAACAACTTTCACCTTAAGACACTCACATGACTGATTTCAGTGTCCTGACTCCTGCACTGGGTCTCTCTTAGAGTCAGTGAGCCAATGGTTGTGGTGGCCACGGCTTGTGCCCACATCTCTAAAACCATTGGGAAGTGGCAGTTAATCAGATATTTTCTCTTTGCACATTCATGGGGGATGGTTTCCTGGATTTTTGCATAATTGGACACAGGCATATTCTGTTTGAAGGCAACCCTCCTTCATAAGTTGCATTAAGACTGCCAAAAATCACCCCTCACCAACAAATTGATTTTTTTAATAACATCGCTTGGAAACTTGCAAGTTAATGACCCCAAGTAGGAGACTTTAGAAAGCCTAGGTACCACTTAAAACTTGCAGAATATGCATTTCAGGATATAGGTGACATTTAGAGAAGGGAACCTGGGGGACGCGCAGACACCCATTTCTTATTGCTACGAAAAGCACATTGGGAGGAAAAGGGAATCCTAGTTCTGACAGCCAGTGTTTCTTTACCTCCAGGCATTTTAAATGCACTATGTGAATTAATTATCATAACCCCATTATGAAGACAGGTTTCGTAGGAATCCCAAGGTCACACAGGGAGGAGATGGTAGAGCTGGGACCCAAATTTTGCTTTGGCTGTCTCAAAGCCAATGATTAAAACTCTACTCCTCCCAACTTTCAACACTAACAACCTTGTTTATAACCTTTCACAACTAACTCCCTTTATGCTTGAACAACCTATATACACATATATAAGATTTAAATTTTTATTTACTTTCATAAAAATGGAACACAGTTGCATAGTTCTCTGAAATTCATATGAAGGTCATACTAAAGACGTCTTCCATTTTTTCTTAAGAGCTAGAAAAGGCTAAGAAGTAAGAATTTTCTCTACAAAAGTTTGAAAGCAGCAATAAAACCAAATGAGTCCATGTGCTTTTTCATAAGTAGCTCTTTAATATTCCAATCTCCTCTCCTGGTATTGGTCTTTTGAGGTGTTGGGCTTCTTGGATTGTTTTTTTGTCATACAAATTTGCTTTTGGAAATTCAAATGTATTATTATAAATGCATTTAATATTTTATGAAATTTAATATACTTCACACCTGAGTAATCTACTTATTCATTACTATGAATTTTACAATAAGTAAAATCTACTTATTCATTACTAAGAACTATATATTAGCTATCTCTTTCTTAAAAATTATATTTTCTAAGGATTTTCTATTTTAGAAATCTTTTTAAATAACAAGTTTTAGTTTTTATCATTCTTTCCAGAATTTTTATCTTTTCTACTTAATTAATTTCAGCTTTTACCTTTTAAAATCAATTTTCTTCTTCTATTTTTGCCAAAATTTTATTGTTTCCTTAAATTGAAAAACTTAGGGTAAATCTAATGTAGTTGATGAAGTCCATGAACTGAACATTAGCTACTTTGGTTCAAAGCCTGGCTTTGCTACTCACAAGCTGCATGACCTTGGGTAAGTTACTTAAACTCTCTTTGTCTAAGTTTTCTTACCTGTAAAATGATTGTTGTGAAGATTGAATGAGCTAATATACGTAAAGCTCTTAGGAAGCTGCCTGACACATAGTATCTGCTTGGTAAAAATATTTAGAAAGAAAACAAATGAACCCCTTTACATAATAAGAGCTAAGGTGATATTATTATTTTTATTTCAGTATAGTCAGCACACAGTGTTATGTTAGTTTCAGGGGTATAATAACATGACTCAACAATTTTACACACTACTCAGTGTTTATCTTAATAAGTGTATTCTTAATCCCCTTCACCTATTTCATCCATCCCCCCACCCACCTCCTCTCTGATAACCATCATTTTGTTCTCTATATAAAGAGTCTGTTGTTTGGTTTGTTTCTTTTTTTTAATTTTTTTAAAATTTTTTTAACATTTATTTATTTTTGAGACAGAGAGAGACAGAGCATGAACGGGGGAGGGTCAGAGAGAGAGGGAGACACAGATTCCGAAACAGGCTCCAGCCTCTGAGCGGTCAGCACAGAGCCCGATGCGGGGCTTGAACTCACGGACTGCAAGATCATGACCTGAGCTGAAGTTGGACGCTCAACCGACTGAGCCACCCAGGCGCCCCAAGTTTGTCTCTTTTTTTAATTCCTTTGTTTCGTTTCTTAAATTCCAATATGAGTGAAATCATGTGGTATTTGTCTTTCTCTGACTGACTTATTTCACTCAATATTATACTCTCTAAATCCATCCATACTGTTGCAAATGACAAGATTTCATTCTTTTTTATGGTTGAGTAACATTCCATTGTGTGTGTGTGTGTGTGTGTGTGTATATACACACACACACATATACACACCACATCTTCCTTATCCATTCATCTATTGATGGACATGTGGGCTGCTTCCATAATTTGGCTATTATAAGTAATGCTGCAATACACATAGAGGTGCATATATATTTTTTTGAATTAGTGTTTTCTTATTCTTTGGGCAAATTATTGTTTACCAGTAGTGAAATTATTAAATTATATGGTAATTTTATTTTTAATTTCTGAAGAACCTCCATGCTGTTTTCCACAATGGCTGCACCAGTTTGCATTCCTACCAATAGTACACACGAGTCTCTTTTTCTCTACCTCCTCACCAACACTTGTTTCTTATGTTTTTATTTTAGTCATTCTGACAAGAGGTGTGAGGTGATATAGTGCTGTGGTTTTGATTTGCATTTCCCTGATGATTAGTGATGTTGAGAATCTTTCCGTGTGTCTGAGGGCTATCTGTGTGTCTTTGGCGAAATGCCTGTTTATGTCTTCTGCCCATTTTCAAGTTGGGTTGTTTTTTGGGGTATTGACTTGTATAAATTCTTTATTAGATACTAACCCTGTATTGACTACATCATTTGCAAATATCTTCTCCCATTCAGTAGGTTGTCCTTTAGTTTTGTTGATTGTTTTCTTCACTGTACAGAAGCTTTTTATTTTGATGTAGTCCCAATAGCTTATATTTTTGCTTTTACTTCCCTTGCCTCAGGAGACATATCTAGAAAAAATGTTGCTACAGCCGATGTCAGAGAAATTACTGCCTGTTCTCTCTTCTATGATTTTTATGGTTCCAAGTCTCACATATTTGTGTATGGTGTTAAGAAAGTGGTCCAGTTTCATTCTTGTGCATGTAGCTATCCAGTTTTCCCAGCAACAGTTTGTTGAAGAGACTGTCTTTTTCCCATTGCATATTCTTGCCTCTGTTGTCAAAGATTAATTGACCATAGGCTTTCAGTGCAGAACCCATTTTGGGGCTTGATCTCACAAACTGTGAGATCATGACCTGACCTGAAATCAAGAGTCAGATGCTTAGCTGACTGAGCCACCCAGGTACCCCAACATAATTTGCTCTTCCAGTCCATGAATATGGAATGTCTTTCCATTTGTTTGTGTCATCTTCAATTTCTTTCATCAGTGTTTAATAGTTTTCAGAGTATAGGTTTTTCACCTCCTTGGCTAAGTTTATTCCTAGGTATTTCATTATTTGGGGGGGGTAATTATAAATGGGATTTGTTCTTAGTTTCTCTTTCTGCTACTTCATTATCAGGGTATAGAAATGCAGTGGATTTCTGTATATTGATTTTGTATTCTGCAACCTTATTAAATTCATTTATTAGTTCTAGCAGGGTTTTTTTGGTGCTGTATTTAGGGTTTTATATCTATAGTGTAATGTCATCTGCAAAAAGTGAAGGTTTTATTTCTTCCTTACTAATTTGGATGCCTTTTATTTCTCTTCCTTATCTGATTGAGGTGGCTAGGACTTCCAGTACTATATTGAATAAAAGTAGTGAGAGTGGACATCCTTGTCTTGTTCCTTGATCTTAGGGGTAAAGCTCTCAGTTTTTCACCATTGAGTATGATGTTCACTATGGGTTTTTCACATATGGCCTTTATTGTGTTGAGGAATGTTCCCTCTAAACCTCCTTTGTTAACGGTTTTTATCATGAATGGATGCTGTACTTTGTCAAATGCTTTTTCTGAATCAATTGAAATGATCATATGGTTTTTATCCTTTCTCTTGTTGATGTGATGTATCATGTTGATTGATTTGTGAATATTGAATCACTCTTGCGTCCCAGGAATTAATCCCAGTTGATTGTGGTGAATAATTTTGTAATGTATTCTTGGATTTGGTTTGCTAATGTTTTGTTGAAGATTTTTGCATCTATGTCCATCAGAGATATTGGCCTGTAGTTCTCTTTTTTTGTAGTGACTTTATCTAGTTTTGGTATGAGGGTAATGCTGGCCTCATAGAATAAATTTGGAAGCTTTGCTTACTCTTCTGCTTCTTTGGAATAGTTTGAGAGGAATAGGTATTAAGTCTTTAAATGTTTGGTAGAATTTACCTATGAAACCATCTGATACTGGACTTCTGTTGGGAATTTTTTGATTACTGATTCAATTTCATTGCTGGTAACTGGTCTGTTCAAATTTTCTATTTCTCTCTGATTCAGTTTGGGTAGGTTATATGTTTCTAGGAATTTATCCATTTCTTCTTGGTTGTCCCATTTGTTGGCATATCATTTTTCATAATATTCTTTTCTAATCCTTCGTATTTCTGTGGTGTTTGTTGTCATTTCTCCTCCTTTTTTCTGATTTGAGTTCTCTCTCTCTCTCTCTCCCTCTCTCATGAGTCTAGCTAAACTTTTATCAATTTTGTTGATCTTTTCAAAGAACCAGCTCCTGGTTTCATTGATCTGCTCTATTGTTTTTTTTTTTTTTTAGTTCTATTTTGTTCATTTCTGCTCTAATCTTTATTGCTTCCTTCCTTCTACTGGCTTTGGGTTTTGTTTGTTCTTTTTTTTCTAGCTCCTTTAGGTGTAAGGTTAGGTTGTTTGAGATATATCTTGCTTTTGAGGTAGGCCTGTATTGCTTTCCTCTTAGGGCAGATTTGCTGCATCCCAAAGATTTTGTTCCATTATATTTTCATTTTAGTTTGTTTCTATGTACTTTTGATTTCCTCTTTGATTCCTTGGTTGACCCATTCATTGTTTAGTAGCATTGTTTAGTTATTTAATCTCCATGTATTTGTGTTCTTTCCGGATTTTTTCTTTTGGTTGATTTCTAGTTTCGTAGTGTGTGGTCAAAAAAGATGCATGGTATGACTTCAATCTTTCTGAATTTGTTGAGACTAGTTTTGTAGCCTAATGTGTGATCTATTCTGGAGAATGTTCCATGTGCACTTGAAAAGATGTGTACTCTGCTGTTGTAGGATGGACTGTTGTGAGTATATCTGTTAGATCCATCTGGTCCAATGTGTCATTGAAAGTCACTGTTTCCTTACTGATTTTATGTTTAGATGATTTATCCATTGTTGTAAGTGGGATGCTAAAGTCCCCTACTTTTATTGTATTACTATTGATTATTTCCCCTGTGTTTGTTATTAGCTGCTTTATGCATTTGGGTGCTGCCATGTCAGGTGCATAAATATTTACAATTGTTATATCTTCTTGTTGGATTGTTCCCTTTATGATTATATAGTGTCCTTCTTTGTCTCTTGTTACAGTCTTTGTTTTAAAGTATATTTTGTCCTATGTAAGTATTACTACCCAATCTTTCTTTTCACTTCCATTTGATTGATAAATGTTTCTTCACCCCTTCACTTTATTTTTTAATTTTTTTTTTTTTTTTAACGTTTATTTATTTTTGGGACAGAGAGAGACAGAGCATGAACGGGGAAGGGGCAGAGAGAGAGGGAGACACAGAATCGGAAGCAGGCTCCAGGCTCTGAGCCATCAGCCCACAGCCTGATGCGGGGCTCGAACTCACGGACCGCGAGATCGTGACCTGGCTGAAGTCGGACGCTTAACCCACTGCGCCACCCAGGCGCCCCTCACCCCTTCACTTTAAATCTGCATATGTCTTTAGGTATGAAATTAGTCTTTTATAGGCAGCATATAGATGGGTCTTGCTTTTTTTTTTTTTTTAACCCATTCTGTCACCCTATGCCTTCTAATTGGAGCATTAGTTCATTTACATTCAAAGTAATTATTGATAGGAATGTATTTATTGCCATTTTGTTATTGGTTTTATGGCTGTTTTCATACAGTTTCTCTGTCCCTTTCTTCCTTTGCTCTCTTCTCTCACAATTTATATTAAGTTGATGGTCACTTAGTTTGAACCCATTTTTTATCCCCCCCCCCATTTTAGGTATATGGTGTCATACTCTACGTCCTTTTATTTTGTGAATACCCTTGAGTGATTTTTATAGATATACTTAATATTACTGCTTTTGTACTTCCTATTTATCTTACTCCTTTAGGGTCTTTTCTTCCCACTCAAAAAGTGCCCTTTAACATTTCTTATAAGGTTGGCTTAGTGGTCATGAATTCCATCAACCTTTGTTTAGGAAACTTTATCTTTCCTCCTATTTTGAATGATAGTCTTGCTGGATAGAGTATTCTTGGCTGCAGGTTTTTCAGTTTTAGCACTCTGAATATATCATGCCACTCTATCTGGCCTGCAAAATTTCTGCTAAAAAATCAGCCAATAGCCTTATGGGGTTTCCTCTTGTAAGTAACTGGTTTCTTTTCTCTTACTTCTTTTAAAGTTCTCTCTTTATCACTATTTTTTGCCATTTTAACTACTATTGTCTTAGTGTGGACTTCATTGGTTGATTTTGTCAGGGCTCTCTGTGCCTCCTGGATCTGAGTTTCTGTTTCCTTCTCCAGATTCAGGAAGTTTTTAGCTATTGTTTCTTCAAATAAATTTCCTGCCTCCCTTTCTTTCTCTTCCTCTTCTGGAACCTCTATAATATGAATGTTAATATGGTGTTGCCAGGTCCCTTAAATCTATTTTCATTTATTATTATTATGTTTTCTCTCTTTTGTTCAGCTTGATTGCTTTCCATTATTCTTCCTCCAGGTTGCTGATTCATTCTGCTTCCTTTAGTTTACTATTTATTCCATCTAGTGTGTTTTTAATTTCAGTTACTGAATTCTTCATCTCTGATTTTGTTTTCTTTCTCTTTGCTGAGAGTGTCCCTGACATCCACCACTCTTTTCTCAAGTGTAGCGAGTATCTTTATGACCATTACTTTAAATTTCTATCATGTGTATTACTTATGTCCATTTCATTTAGCTCTCTTGCTAGGATTCTGTCCTGTTCTTTCATTTGGGACATATTTCCTCTGTCTCCTATTGTCTGGTTGCCTGTGTCTGTTTCTATGTGTTAGGAAAGTCAGCTCCATCTCCTGCTCTTGAAAGTGGTGGCCTTATGAAGAAGAGATTCTGTGTCCTGTAGTGCCCTGCAGTGCAATGCCCCCTGTTCACCAGCACCTAGCACTTTAGGGTGTCTCCTATGTATGTTTTGAGTGCCCTACTGTTGTGGCTGAGCCAGGTTTGCTCTCAGTTCATTCATCTGCAATGGCTCGTTGCCCTATTGTGGACAGGGTTTGGTCCCTGTGTTGTTAGTGGACTAGTCTGGTGCCACCTTGGGCTTGAGTTGGGTCAGACCAGGTGTTTGCCAGAATTGTGGTTGCACTGAACTGCAGGGTGTTTTCCTTGTGTTGTACCCTGAGAAGCTTTGGTTGGTGGGCAGTGCCTGCAGTGAGACCAGATATCTGCTCCCAGCCCCCTCCTGAAGCTGCAGTTGGACTTATGTGTGTGGTTATCTTCCTATCTCCCCAGGGCAGGAGTCACTTTGGGGTGATTCTGGCCCCTGTCAGGGCTATTTGCACACTGCCAGGCTTTTGGCACTTCTTTGAAGGGGCTGTAGCCAAGGGCATACTGGGCAGGGCAGGTTTGCAAGAGAGCATGGGGGGCAGGGCATGTGGTGTTGGCAAGGTTTGTGCAGGTCCATTGTGAGAGGGGACCTGCAGCCACTTTAGAAAATTCCTGCTGAAGACTGGTGGGATGAGTCTACAGGAGAGCTCAGTGGCAGGGCATGCTGTTGGCAAGCTGGGTGGAGAGTGTTGGTGCTGTGCTGCTAGGCTGGGGGGCAGGTGGGGGAGGTAAATGGCAGCCACCCGCTCCTTTATTCCTAGAGAAGTGAAGTCTCCTAAAGATCCCTGCCCCTCTAGCACGCACTGAGATTAGTAAATAAGTTTCTCTCCCATATACCCCAGATGTTTCTCAAACTGCTGCTCCTATGCTGTATCTCCATGAGGCTGTTTGTTGTGCTGTCTTTTTATGGGTGGGGACTCAGTTTCCTACTGCTCTCCCGGTTTTCCTAGAGTCAAGCTGATGATTTTTAAAGTTCTAGGTGTTAAGCCCCACTGGTTCTAAGAACTCTGGAAATTAGTCCCTTCTGATTTTCAAAGCCAAGTGTTATGGGGATTTATCTTTCCTATGCGGGTTCCCCACGCCTGAGGTGCTTGATGTGAGAATCTTGTTACTCTCCTCTTTCTGCACCTGCGGCATCCCTCCCTCCCATGGACAGTCCCTTGGGTCTGTCCAGCTCTCCCCCCATGTCTCAGCCCTTCCTACCCTCTTCAATGTGGCCTCTTCTCTACATTTAGCTGTACAGAGTGCTCTGGAAGTCTTCAGGTCATTTTCTGGGTAATTTACATTGATGTGGGGGTTATCTAGTTGTATCCCTGCAATGAGGTGAGCTTAGGATCTTCTTCAACATCTTTCCTGGAAGTCCTGAAAATATGCTTTTTGAAAACATATTTAGCTATGGTTTTGGTATGAAACCTTCCTCTCGATATTTTTTAGATGATTATTTCAGATTTTGATGTATTTCTTTGAATATTTTTAAAAAATATTTCAAACCTACAGAAAAGTTGACAGAATCATACACAACTACCGCCATCAAATTCTCCAATGAGCATTTTGCTGTGACCTACTCATCCCTCTGTTAAAAATTTTTTTTTAGGTTTATTTATTTCTGAGACAGAGAGAGACAGAGCATGAGTGGGGGAGGGGCAGAGAGAGAGGGAGACACAGAATCCGAAGCAGGCTCCAGGCTCTGAGCTGTCAGCACAGAACCTGGGCCTTGAACTCACAAACCGTGAGATCATGACCTGAGCGGAAGTTGGTCACTCAACCAACTGAGCCACCCAGGTGCCCCTCATCCCTCTGTTTATCCATCAATCCAGCTTGATTTTGAATGCATTTCAGGTAAGTTGTAAACAAATTTTGATATATTTTTGATAAAGGGGTCAATTAAGGCAGTGTTTCTTAATTCTAATAATGTGTTATGAGACCATTTTGTCATCAATCTTCTCATTTTATTAGAGTATGAATCAAGAATATGGCTTATATGATTTCTACTTTGGGGAGGTTTTCTTCACGATTTTTTGTAACATGGATATAAAAGTTGTATTCTCTGCTTGCAGAAAACATAGTTCTGTGTGCTTATTAAATTGTTTTTGTTGACTGTATTATTCAAATCCTCTATATTATTATTGATTTTTCTGTACTTGATTTGTAAACTTCTGAAAGACGTATATTACAATTTCTTGTTATAATTTTTAAAAAGTTGCCCTTGTATTTCCATTAAGTATATTTCTTCTATTTGAAGTATTTTTCTATACCATTCATATTCTAGATTCCCTAACACCCTATTATCCATTTAGTGTGGCTACTGAGGGAAAGAATCATTGTATTCACTCCCCTCATCTTTTCTTCTCTTGAGGTGTCTGATCTCAGTCAATTGGCATTTCCTCAGCTAGGGGACATTGATAGATTTTTCCTGAATCTTTGCAGGTATTAAAAAATAAATCCTTCTGCCCTTATGGCTAAGGGATACATCAGCCTGATTGCTCTTCTAAACCTCTTATCTTTTTCCTTGGGATTTTCATCTCATTGTGTTTTTGCTTTGGGCTATGAGCTCTTGATCTTTTGGACCATTAAATTGGTTCTCAGCCATGATCATCTTTTTCAGTTCATACATTGGATATCTAAATTAAGATATCAAATGTCTTAGTCAGTCCAGCCTGCCATAACTAAATATCATAGATTAGGTGGCTCAAAC
This sequence comes from Felis catus, assembly GCF_018350175.1. Taxonomy (NCBI): domain Eukaryota; kingdom Metazoa; phylum Chordata; class Mammalia; order Carnivora; family Felidae; genus Felis; species Felis catus. The sequence goes on from NC_058368.1 coordinate 71,822,675, forward strand.
AACAGGAATTTATTTTCTCTCTTTTCTGGATGCTAGAAGTCCAAGATTAAGGTGCCAGCATGGCCAGTTTCTGGTGAGAGTTCTCTTCCTGGCTTGTAGATGATGATTTTCTCTCTGTGTCTTTATGTGGTACACACACGCGCACACACACACACACACACACACACACTGGGGGGCAGAGAGAGAGAGAGGGAGAAAGCAAGAGTATGTACATAAGCTCTCTGGTATCTATTATAAGGGCACTAATCACATTGACTAGGCTCCATCCTCATGATCTTATCTTAACCTAATTATCTCCCAAAGACATCATCTCCAAATATCATCACTTGGGGGTTAGGGCTTCAACATATGAATGGGGGGCGGGGAGGCAAGCAATTGAGTCCATAGTATCAACCTTTTTTCTTTCTCTATTCAACTTCTAGAACATGTTGTCAGTATTCTACTTAAATCTTCTTGGAGGTTCTTATTAGTCATCTGTTAAAAGTTATTTTCTGGGTCTTCCCTTAGTTCTCCTCTAATGAAAGCCCCCATCCAGATATTCCATGACCTGGCCTTCCTCCCTATGTCTCTCTCTCCCTTTCCCATGTTACTGAGCCCTCTTAAATTCAAATTTATATATATTTTTTTAATTTTTGTTTTCAACGTTTATTTATTTTTGGGACAGAGAGAGACAGAGCATGAACGGGCGAGGGGCAGAGAGAGAGGGAGACACAGAATCGGAAACAGGCTCCAGGCTCTGAGCCATCAGCCCAGAGCCCGACGCGGGACTCGAACTCACGGACTGCAATATCGTGACCTGGCTGAAGTCGGACGCTTAACCGACTGCACCACCCAGGCGCCCCCAAATTTATATATTTTTAACGTGATCACTTTGGTGTTCTGTCAGCCCTCACACTGGTCAGGATGTTGAGACATCCTGAGCAGTGTCAAGCTGGTGAGCCCACAGTGAACAAACTGGAACACTGCCAACTCTCCCTGAAAGTGAGTCCAGGTACAGTCCTTCCCAGCCAAGGTCTTCCTGGACTCTGACAAGAAGAGGGTCTATGCTGCTCTCTCTTTCAGAGATGGTGGGAGAAACCATGGCCTCAGTGCACCCTCCAGACTCTTCCAGCTTGATTGGTGTTTCTGCTCCAGAGTGGTAAGGTGGAGAGCTGATCAAATCACCACCTTCTTCCAGTTTTCTCATGCCCATGCTTTTAGCATAATAGGCACTGTGTTCTTAGGAGTAATTTCTGTGAGAATGTGTTTTGCATCACACCTTCTGTCAGGTGTGGAGATGGTGTGCTCTGCCTTCTGTCAATAGAGTTAGGAGAAGTACAGGATTAGGGTGAGACAGACATTCTCAAAGCTGTGTAAAGAATCAAGGTCACTTGCATTATTAAACCTCAAGGCATGCTGGGGGTACAGAAGGTCTCTGAACAAGGAGAAGGAATCTACTGAAAAAAGTTTTAAATGTCAACAAAGATACCTTTCAGAAAACACCTGGGAAGCCAGGTACATTTTTGGACTAATGAGGAAGGGAATGTGGCAGCCATAAGCAGTTAGGGATTAGCTCAGCCTGTCTGGGGGTAGAGCCATCTGGAGGTAGAGTGGTTTGACATAGTATCAGTCCCGAGAGATAAAGGATAGAAAGGGAAGGCTTCTCCTGGGTGCGGTAGGGCCAGGTCTGGACTAGTGGGTGACATTGGAAGGGAACCAACATTGCTCTGTAGTGTGAAGATAGCACAAGCTCAAAGGAGCCTGGTAGAGGGTGCAGGTGGGGGCTAAAATTCCTAGAAAGGGGTTGTTTTTATAATTTTATTCACCCACAAGGTGCCACTTTGTAATTTTCACAAATGTGAGATAATGGTAGCAATGACTCACTGCTGTGATCTATGGATAATTAGACTATAGAACTAAAAATTATTTTGCAGTATCAACTGTGGTGCTTAGGCAAAGTTATATAATGAGATTTATTATCTGTTGTGTGGTCTTGGACAAAGACAGTGGTGTTGGACTTTAAGAAAGTAACCTAACTTTGTGCCATGCACGTAAGGCTAATCTATGTAAAGAGGACAATGATAGCAGGTGCACAGTCAATATTAATGGAATGAACACGTGCACAAAGCCACAAATGAGTGCTGAAAACATAACAATCCTTTTCTTTGGAATATTAAATGTGCTGATGTCTTTATCTGCTCTGCTTACTTAATTTCAAATACTAAAGTAAAATTATAGTATCACTTTTTCCCAGTGTGGGAGATAGGTCCCTGTGGTAGGGGTGCAGGTAGTCCAGGAGGCAAAAGTTGTAACAAAAATTATGTTACAGCAAGGAGCCAAATGGTTTTCAATGCTGGGTGCATCTTATAGATGGGAATGAAACATGTAAAATTCCCACTTTTCAGTTAGGAATTTATATCCTGAATTTTAGCTTAAAATAAATAAATAAAATTGTAATGTGAATAATGCCTTGTATATTTCTGCAGTTTCCAAATGTGTTGTAACTGAACTGGAGGAATTACTGAGAACAGATGCTAACCCATACACTATACATACCCTACAACAAGATAAATGACAGACTTCGCTCTCCTTGCCCAAAATACATTTAAATTTTCAGTAGCCTTAATTGTTGCATATTTTTTATACAATATAATGGAAGTTTACAGAAAGATCCAATGGAAAACACTAGGTTTTGTAAAAAGCTTCAGGGTTTTTGTGTGTGACAAACTAGCCACACCCATTGCAAGTGGCTATCCAACTGGGATGTGCTTTTCATCGCATTTCTTTTAATAGAAAAATGTTATCGCCTACATATCTCACCATTATTTACATTCTAATCACCCTCTAGTGATGAATTCAGATGGAAGCATTTTTCATTAGACGGTTTGCCATGGCAACTGGAGTTGGGGAAGGCCCTTCTGCTGGCTCTGTCACTGGGCTGGTAGTGGGCCTCTCCTTCAGCTATCATTGACCTCCCGCCAGGATATTCATCTTCTGATGTGCACTTGGTGGCAAATGGGACCAGAAAACCCCTACAAATTCTCATTTGGAAAGAAGAAAAGATAGTTTGTCTCCAATCGTTAGAAGTACAATTATCTGTTGATAGACAAATACAAGGCTGGAAAAGCAGGCGTTAAGAAAAAGCTGTAAAATCTTGTTTCATCCAGTCTGAGAAAGCTAAGTGGGATATGTCACTGTTGACCCCAACTGAGCTTCCATTAGCATGGCAATTCTTAAATCACCACATCTTTTGATCTTTGGAAAAGGGTCCTGGGTTTTCAACCAGTTGTCAGGAAATTGTTGGTAAGAAATTGTTGGTAAGAAAATCTGGCTTTGGTAACTTTGATGGCAGCTGCAGAGAAAGAAAAGGAGGTTTTCCAGGAATTACTGGAACCAGTAGAATTTAATACCTTTTATACATATTTCAGAGAAAAATACAACTGCTGAAGAACAAATGAATGTTGAGGCAGGTTTTACATAGGTCCAAGGGCTAATATGATTTCATTCGTTACTATGCTCACTCTTAATTATTCAAGAGTGTCTATCATGAGCTAAGTTCTAGGGAATATTAAAATAGACATTTGTGTCTTTTGATTATAGATGGTCTTGCCTATTTGCAGATATAATACTTTAGTCTTACGGAGATTTTTAACACAAGGAAGAAGGACAATAACATATTGAAAAAAAAATAAAGAAGGAACATACATATAAAAGCACAAATCTTTACATATAAAAAGTGGACAAAATATCCAACTGTCAAAAGCATTATGGAAGTGATAGGAGTAAGTGGAGTTAAGAAAGAGTAATATGGTAAAACTTCACGGAAAAGGTACTCTTAGAATAATTGGTTTTTATTTTAAATATTACAGATGGGGTTGCCTGGGTGGCTCAGTGGGCTAAGTGGCTGACTCTTGACTTCGGCTCAAGGTCATGATCTCACAGTTCATGAGTTCCAGCCCCATGTCAGGCTCTGCACTAACAGCAGGGAGCCTGCTTGTGCTTTCTCTCTCTGTCTCAAAATAAATAAACTTAAAATAAATGTAATAATATTAAAAAAATAAGTATTACGGATGTATAATATATACAATGTTTAAATATCACAAATATATCACAGATGAAATTAAAAGTCTTCCATATTACCACCCCTTACAATACTGTAGATTCTGCAACTTTTTAATACATATCTGATTATATATTTTCAAAAAAAAATCATAAAAATAGGACCATGGTACACATAATCCTCTTCAATTTGCTATTCACGAAACAAAAAAATAGTATTGTGAAGTCCTAGGAGGATAACATGAGTCATTTGGAAGTGGACATATGATCAAATGGATGTGGGGCAAAGCTGGGCGAGGGAAGAGGTGCTACCGACAGGCTTGGAGTTGATTTTGCTAGAGTCAGAAGAAGGGCAGCAATCACCAGTCCTGCATGGCTAGAAGGGTTGGTTGCTCAGAGGGCAAGGCTTTATATTTATTGATTTGATCATATGTGTTAATGGTAAATTTGACTTGATTTTACATTTCAATTTGATTAAAAAGGCAAATTGGGGGGGGCACCTGGGTGAGTCAGTGGGTTGAGCATCTGACTTCGGCTCAGGTCATGATCTTATGGTTTGTGAGTTTCAGCCCTGCATTGGGCTCTGTGCTGACAGCTCAGAGCCTGGAGCCTGCTTCGGATTCTGTGTCTCCCTCTGCTCCCCCCTCCCCAACTTGTGCTCGGTCTTTCTCTGTCTCTCAAAAAAATAAATAAACGTTAAAAAAAAAAGAGCAAATGGGAAGTATTACAGCCATGAGAAAGATAGGAGTCTTTGAGGAATATTGGAGAATATGATTCTGTTTACAAACTGAATAAAGGAGAAGAACCGGAAGGCAAGGAAGCGGCAAGTTGGGCCACAGCATTCCAAAGAAAGCAGTGAAAAAAAGGAAGAAATACCTTGTTTTAACAAATTAAAATCCAGTGAAATTCTTTTTAAAAAAATCATCTGCTTTTTGCTGTTTATTTTTTTCTTTCTTTTTTTTCTTTTTTTTTAGTTGAATCGTGTTCTTCCGAATTCAGCTAAGATGACCCCTGACCCAGAAATGGCTCATCTCCTCTTTCCTTTCATTCTGACAGCAGTCTGGGCAGCAGCCTCTCATTTAGAGTTACACAAAGTAACAGTATAGGTTTGTGCCTTCTTTGAAATTAATTCTTGATTTTCCTTTGAATGTTTTCTGTTGGATATGTGGTATGGAAATGGCATGAAGAAATGGCCTGATTGTTCACAGCAGTGCAATAATCTTCCTGTTTTGTTCTCAGCCTGATTCAAGATTCCGTTTTCTGTTTATCCTGATTGCAAATAAAAACATACAATCTACACATATAGGAGGATTCTGCCAAACAGTTCTGGGGAACACCAACAAAAATCCAAGTTGCTTTTAGTTTAATTACACAGGCTTTGTAACTGAGTTAGTGAGAGAAGCATTTACTGAGTGCATCCAGAATCAAGTAGGCACGTGAGAGGCACCTGGGTGACTCAGTCGGTGGAGCTTCCGACTGAGCTCATGGTTTGTGAGTTTGAGCCCCACGTTGGGTCTGCTGTCACCACAGAGCCTGCTTTGGATACTCTGTCCCCCTCTCTCTCTGCCCCTCCCCTGCTCATGTGCTCACTCTCTCTCTCTCCCAAAAATAAATTAAAAAAAAATTTAAAAATAGGCACGCGAGGAGAGGTAATGTAAAATATACTTTGTACAAATTACTGTTGTGACATGCAATTGAATGTTCACTGTAACATTCTATTTCTCGTTTTTCATACAAGATAAATTTAAAAGTTTTTTTATGTTTTCAAAAGTTATACAATACAAAACACATGTACAAGATTTCTACTATTTATGCAAACAAAAACCCCTGCATTTTTATATTTTTTACTTTTTAAAACCTACTGAATCCAAAATTAACAAATCTAATTTTGAGGAAAGCAGTTTTCAGGTATATTATGCATTCTGGGAGAACCTGGGGAGAGAACTTTATTTTTTATCTCTGTCATCTGTGTTTCCGTATACCGTAACTCATTAACTGACCAGTTAGTACGCATCCACTGCTGAGCTAAGTGGTCCCTGAGCATCAACTCATTTAATCTTCATATCAAACTGTCTGGGACTGATACTGCTCTGATCCCCACTTTATAGTTTGTTTTATGCAAAGCTGTGGCTCCCACCAAAGAACAACCAAAAATGAAGAACTGAAAGTTTTACAGGCAATTTGGGTTTTCATGAAGCCTTCTGTTTTCCCTCTGCACAACTCTTTCCCCCATATGGCTTCCTTGGAAACAGGACTTTTGTTCTATGACCTCTGCTGGTCGCACTCTTGCTCACATCCCAGACAACCTCATTCATACTCATGGCTTCAGTTATGCTTTTGTAGATTTACATTCCCCAATTTATAGCTAGCTCCTCCCTCTCTTCCGAGTGCCAAATACACGTAGCCAACAGCTCATCCACTGCTGCATTAGATGTCTAAAGGGCATTGTCAACCAGCTGAACACTCTCCAAACTGAGTTGCTAAGACCCTCTCCAGAATCTGCTTTTCTAGTTGTCTTAGTCTGTTTGGGATGCTATAACAGAATACCATAGACAAGGTAGTTTAAGAACAACAGAAATTTATTTCTTAGTTTTGGAGGCTGGAAACCCAAAATCAAGGCACTAGCAAATGTGGTGTCTGGTGAGAGCCTGCTTCTTGTTGCATGGACAGCTGTTTTCTCACTGTGTCCTCACATGTGGAAGGGGTGAGGAAGCTATTGAGGGTCCTTTTTATAAGGGTACTTTTCCCATGTCTGAAGGTTCCACTTTCATGACCAAATTACCTCCTTGAGGCCACACCCCCTTTTGTTACTACATTGGGATGATATTCCACATATAAATTTTGGAGGGAAACATTTAGTCTTTAGCACTAGTGCCCCCGTATCAGTAAACACACCACATTCCACCAAATTCCTCCAGCAGAAACCCAAGTAGTCTTTACTTCTCCCTCTGCCATCTTTCACTTTCAACCAATTACTAAGTCCTATCAGTCCTGCCTCCAATATAGTCCAATATCTTCCAGTGTCTCCTTTTATTCCCACTGCCATCACTTTAGACCAGGCCTCCATCATCTTGTCCTGGATTATGGCCATTATTTCCTCTCAAAAATCTTTGAGGTTATAAATGACACTTACTTTAAAGTCTTCTGTTTGCTTTACTGGCTCTGTTTCTTTAGGATTATGTTCTTCCCTTTCACAGGCTTACATCCCCTTTTTCACTGGTTTGGTTTTCCTCACATATCTATTGATTCCTGGCTATTTGTTACTCTTATTGAGACTGTTTTCCAGCCCACTCTGTTTATCTTAGCTAGATGCAGTGACTACAGTGGTGGTGGCAGGGTATTATTTAGATGATTTGTCCTTTGCTTTTGGGGATCCTTATTCACCCTTGGAGCTTGTAGCCACCTGGGAGTCCTGCCCTGCCCTTCCAGTCAGAGCCATGCTCATTCATTCATCTGTACTCAATGAGCAACAATGATTTGCCAGATCTTCTTCTAGACTGGTGGGATCCAGCAATTGAACAACACAAAATACACTGCTGCTGTCACCCCCCCCCCCAAAGGTTGGAGGGGGCAGGAGTAGCTGCAATTCTGTAATTATCACCCTGCAAGGTACCTAGGGCCCCTCCTACTGTTCAGATACTTGCCTCAGAGCCTGAAGTTTCTCTTGATCTCTCTTGGGCTCTGATTTTCCCTGTGAAATGTATCCTATTTGCATTTCATCTTTTAGGAATTTATTTTAAAATTTCTTCTTAAATTAGGTGCTCAGTCACCCTTCTTGATCTAATCCTCTGAGACGGTCTTCCAGAATCCCCTCCTGTCCTCTTCTGCTTAATCCATTCATCATCTTCAAGTGATCTTTACAGAATGTTAGGTTGATTCTTTCACTCTGTTCCTTAAAACATTTCAAAAGGGTCCTGGTGCCCTTAGAACTAAGTGCAAAATTCTTAGCATGGTCTACAGAAGCCCAGATGATCACAGCCTCTGCTTGCCTCATCTAGTACTATTTCTGCCTCCATCTCTCCAGCTAACCTACTTTCCTTAATTTCTGAAATATGCCATTGTTCCCTATGAGGAAGCTTAAGACACATGGAGAAGCAGTGCATTGCTATTCCTGCTGACAATCTCAGCCAAGATCTCAGTCAGCATCATCCATAAGACCTGTAAGTGAATTAAGCCTTCAGGTGACTCCATCCTCCAGCCTTTGTGCCTTCCAGCTAAAGCCCCAGATATTGTGAGCCAAGATAAGCTGTCCCCACTTTGTCCTGTCTGAATTTATGACCAAAGAATCTGTGAGCATAATAGTGGTTATTTCACAGTACGAAGTTTTGGGGTCATTTGTTACACAGCCATAGCAAGTGAACACAAGAATACACAAAATGATTAGCATAGGAGTTGCCTCATCGACCTCTTTGGCACACTGGGTCCTAGCCCTTCAGATACTGAAATGTACATTAGGTTAAAGAGACCTGGAAAAGCAATGTGGCTCAGGAAAGCAACTTGGGCTCAGGTGGCCTACCTTCTTTATGCTCACCTACCACTTATACTGCTCTTAAGAGAAGACGTTTATTGTTTTGTTGCATTCCTAGATGTACCATTGTTAGGGGGTGAATTGTGTCCACAAAAAATGGTATGTTGAAGTCCTAACCCCTAAGGTACCTTGTAATGTGACCTAATTAGGAAATGGGGTAGTTATAGACGTAATTAATTAAGATGAGGTCATATGGGAGTAAGTAGGGTGGGTCCCTAATCCAATATGACCAGCACTTTTATAAGAAGATGACATGTGATAACAGATATGAACAGAGAGAATATGATGTGAAGACACACAGGGAGGATTGGCATGTGGTTGGAGTGGCGTCTACAAGTGAAGGAATGTCAAAGATTGCTGGCAAACCCTGGGAGTTGGAAGAAGCAAAGAAAGATTCTTCCCTAAAGTCATCATAGACAGCACAGCCCTGCTGTGGATTTCTAGGCTCCAGAACTCTATGACAATATATTTCTGTTTTTTTTACACCATAGGTTTGTGGTACTTTGTTAACAGCAGCCATAGGAAACTAACACAAACCTTAAGTTTGCACCAAGCTACCTCAAAGGCAGTTGGTCTCTCTTGTGCTTCTTACAAATGAGACTGTTTTTGCCTGATGGGTGACTTCACCTGACACACTAGGTAAAGTGTGTATGTGATGAACACTTGAGGCTTCATCAATTCAGCCTGCAGCCCAATGATTTTAGCAAAGCAAAACTGTTCTTTTATTTTCTTCTCTTTCACTTTCTTCCCTTGTCTTTTTTACCTGAAATTCCCTGCTAGCAATTTCTGATATCGGATAAGTCCTCAGTAAGTGTTATTTCATTAATCCATTAATCTATCTCTTAGTTTTTTCATTTTCCTTCTTTTGCTGATGTTTTTGAACCTTTATCTTCTATGATTTCAGAAACACTTGATTTTCATTTTTAAAAACAATCTTTACTTGAACCTTCTGCTTTGTATTTTCTCCTTGAACAGTCTTGATGACCTTGCCTCTTTCCTCACTCTCTTCTTTCTTGACTCCCTGACATTGATGCTTTTCTTTGTCATTCCCATGAGGCTAATCTCTCCAAGGTCACAATGCTTTCTTTGTATTTGAACTCATCTCCCTTGGCCTTTGGTCTTTGGCCAGACCTTTCTATTTATAATATGTCTACTTATGCTTAGCCATTTCTCCCTTTTTGTTTCTAAAGAATTTTTTTTTTTTTTTTGATGAATAACACACCTATGAAAAGTGCGCATATTATAAGTGTATAGCTTGGGGAAGTTTCACAAAGTGAACATACCCTTGTAACTACCACCAAAATCAAGAAATTGAACATTCTTGGTACCCTGGGGGTTCCCTTCTCTTCTACTCCCTTCCTCTTCTCTAAAGGTAAGTAAAATCTTCATTGTAATACCACAAATTAGTTTTGCTTGTTTAAAGACTTTACGTAAATGGAATCACTTAATCATTTAATGATCATTAAATTAATAATTTAAATATTAATGATGGTTTTTTGGCTTACGATTATGTCTTTGAGATTCAATCATATTGTCATATGCAGTACACTCATTTTCATTGTTGTATAGTATCTCTGTGTATAAATATACCAAAATGTATTTCCCTATTCTACTGTTGGTAGACACTTGGGTGGTTTTGAGTTTTGGGCTCTTATGAACAGCCTTGCTACGAACCTTCTTGAACATGTCTGTAATAATGTTATGTATCTATTTCCATAGGACCGATTTTAGGGGTGTAATTGTTGTGTCATAGGGAGAGGTTTGCCATTGATGAACGTTAACAGTTTTCCAAAGAGATTGTACCAATTTACACTTTTACCAGCAACATATGAATCGTTCAAGTGGCTCCACGTTCTTGACAACTATTAAATTTCCGTTAAATTCTATTTAATTTCAGCTTTTCTGGCAGGTGTACTATGATATTGCATTACATTGTCCCTGGGGACTAATGAAATTAAACTCCTTTTCATATGTTTATTGGTCATTTGAATATTCTCTTGTGAGAAGCCTATTCAACTCTTGGACAGTTTGTATTTGGCAACTTTTTTGTTAATTCCGCTTTTAATTTAAGGTTAGTACATTTTGTGTTCTGTTTAAGAAATTTTTTCATATATCAAGGCAATAAATATGATCTTCTACTTTCTTGTTTATAAACTACCATTTTACTTTTCACAGTTAGATTTACCTGGGAAAGAACTGTCTATGTGGTATGAAGTATAGGGAATAGATACGCTTTTTCCCCATGTGGCTGTCTAACTGACCTACACCCTTATGCTTCCACCACTACTGTTCTGCTGTGTTCTGTCATATAGCAAGTGTCCTTATACATTAGAACCCCAAAACTTCTGAATGGCTGTATTATTGATACATCATCAACTAATCATCCTAAAAAATAAACCAACCAAACCAATAAACCTCTCACTAGATTTCACTAGATAATCTTTGACAGGGAGGCTTTCAAACAAGAGACACAGAAGAAAGAGCCTGGACTTTGGGTCAGGTCATTTGTCCCAATCTTAGCTTACTGTTTTACTCATCAACGGCTTTGTGTATGTTACTTTGCTCAGCTTTTCCCATCTATAAAACAAGAAAAATAATAATGACCTCATCCAATTATGGTGATGACTAATAGTATAGTTAACAAGTTCTGGCACAGAGCTGGCTCTCCAAAAGTTGTAGTAGTTACTAGTAACTGTGAAAAGTTCAGGAAGGGAGAATTTGAGAATTCATTTCCATTTCAGAAAGACCTTAGTTGTCTTTGGAACAAGGAAGCTGCTTTCATCTATTAGCTTTGTTTGGTGGTGGTGGTGGGGTCTGAACATACTCCAAGGACTATGAGTTTTTTGGCTCCTGACTGCCTTTGGCTTGAGAAAACCAACATGACTCAAAAGACAGCGTGTCTGAGACAACATATGAAAACCTTTGTTGCTACTTTCACGCCAACACCAAAGAAAACCCACACAAAGAACACACAAAAAACAAAACTATCACTTTGTGTTCACAGGATTTTTTTTCCTCTTGGAAGGACAAAAAGCATACTTAGATAATGTTTCTGTAATTAATTATTTATTATTAGTTTTTAATTTCCCCGAAAGAAAAGAAAGCATTGATTGATCTAAAAATAAAACAAAGCAAAATAACACTTAAAAAGCCATAGGTGAGGGCGTTTTTCTAATAGACCTTTAGCCTCTGGATTTCTATATCACTGTTTTTATAGCTCTCAATAGCTTTGACCCTTCCCAGGTGACTGGGAAGGCCTGCAACATACCATAGTGTACATATTTAAGAAATAAATTTTTTTTATACCAATTGCTGTCAGGATTATTGATACTGTACCAATTATTATGTTAGAAATCTCCTTGGAAAGCTAGAGGAAAAAAAAGTTCTTTACAGCAGGATAGGAAAACATCTTTACAGAGGGATAGAAAAACAATGCATAATCATCTTGGTTTAGGATTCCCCTACCAAGTAACTATCTAAGTTAGCAGTAAGGATGGAAACGTGCTGATTTTTGGACTCATTCTATTAAAAACTCAGAGTAAACTGATTGATTTCCCCCCTTTTTTCATAATAGGATCATCTTCTATTGCAAGATACAGCTTTTCTCCATAAAACTATGATATTATAATCATATCATCAATCAGCTTTGCAGAGACTTCTCTCTTGGGAGTATTTCTTTACTCCTCCGTACAAGTGCACAGCAATGCGGCCCTTGCTTTCTCTGTGGCTCAAGGCCCGCCCGGGTCTGCGTGCTCCTCCTCGGTTACCTGTTTGGTCCCCTTTCACTAACTCCTCCACACGGCGGGGACAGGCAGGGTCACGGAGGGAAGAAACAGGAGAATGACAGGACCCCGCAGCGGCTGTGACTCGCGAAGTCCTGGCCGCCTGTCCCCACATCACAGCCGGTAGGGGGGTGGGGGAGGGTCTGGACCGGGACTCCCTCGCGCCACGCGGTCACGCAGGTGGACCCAGAGGTCTCCGCCCGCTGCGCCACAAGGGCCGAGTGGAGCACCGCCCCTGAGGGCGCCCGGAAGCAGTAGGAGCCGCTGCCAGGCGCCCCCGTGAGGCACCTCGCCGCCGCTGGGAGGAAACTGAGGCCCTGAGCTCAGGTCGGGCATCCCAACTTGTAAGACCCGCACCTGAAGGAGGAGCCCCCAAACCTCTCGCTTGCAAACCCCAGCTCCCACCTCCAGACCCCAGCCCACGTGAGGACTCACCCTGCAGCGTTAGGCGGCCTCTGCGGGTGGAAGGGCAGCTGGGCTGACACACCCGTGTCTTGGCCTTGTCCCCGCTCCAGGGCCATTTTCCCCCATGCCTGGTTTGCATCTAGGCCAGGTTTTTACTCCTGAGGCCGTGGTTTTACCTCTGGACCACATGTGTGCCTGGGTCCCTGGCTTTACATCCGGGTCCTAGCTTTATAGCGCATGCGGTTTGCATCTGGGCCTCAGTTTTAGGAGGGGGGGGGGGGAACCTCTCCTCCCCATTTGCGTTGGAGTCCAGAGGCTGTGCGGTGGGCGCTGGCCATGGGTACATGCAGGGCTGATCCTTGCAACCCCACAGGACTGTATGTTTTTGCACACTTTATTTTTTCTATTTTTATTTTTTATTATTTTTTAAAATGAATTAACTTTTAAATTTACATCCAAGTTAGTTAGCATATAGTGCAACAGTGATTTCAGGAGTAGATTCTTTAACGCCCCTTACCAATTTAGCCCATCCCCCCCTCCCATAGCCTCTCCAGCAACCCTCTGTTCTCTATATTTAAGAATCTCTTATGTTTTGTCCCCCTCCCTGTTTTTATATGATTTTTGTTTCCCTTCCCTTATGTTTGTCTGTTTTGTGTCTTAAATTCCAAATCTGAGTGAAGTCATGATATTTGTCATTCTCTAATTTTGCTTAGCATAATATCCTCTGGTTCCATGCACATAGTTGCAAATGACAAGATTTCATTGTTTTTGATTGCCAAGTAATACTCCATTGTATGTGTGTGTGTATATATATATATATATATATATGCACACACACATATAGTACATGTATTTACATATATACATATATACATATTGTATGTATATATATATATACGTATATACATTATATATGTATATGTATATATAGATATATATACACACACCACATCTCCTTTATCCATTCATCCATCGATGGACATTTGGGCTCTTTCCATACTTTGGCTGTTGTCGATAGTGCTGCTATAAACATTGGGGTGCATGTGCCCCTTCGAAACAGCACATGTGTATCCTTGGATAAATACCTAGGGGTGTAGTTGCTGGGTCACAGGATAGTTCTATATTTAATTTTTTGAGGAACCTCCATACTGTTTTCCAGAGTGGCTGCACCAGTTTGCATTCCCACCAGCAGTGTTTTGCACACTTTAAAAGGTGCTGCCTGAGGGGCTGGCTTCTGGCCAGCCTGAATCCAGGTGCTGACTGAGAAGGAACCTCTGGTTCACTGACGGGTCTTGGCTTGGCCTCAAATATTGGGAGCCATGAAAAATAAAATAGGCTGTGTGGACACGCACAGATCTTTGAGGACAACCGGGAGCAGAGGGAAGGTTGACTGGCAATGTTTATCTCCTAGAAGGGACTGCTCCTTCCAAACTGGGAAAGGGATTGCTTCATCTGATGCATAGAAACCAGCACAGAGAGTCCAGCAGGACGAAGAAAACACAACTGCATTGCCGTGCGGGAAACCAGCAACCCTGCATGTCCTGTGGTAAGTGCCAGACCTCGCAGCCCATGCTGTCTTCCCTGCCCAGTGGCACACACCTTCAGAATCTTGCACCTCTGGATGGGCTTAAAAGTAGAACCTCCTTTTGTGTTCTGCCCAGAGCCTTTGGCTTACTCAGCGCCTTTGGCAAAGTAGATCTGTACTCCAAGACAAGTCAAAGTTCAGCCCCCAGGACATTGACTGTCTAAATCCATTGTGCAAGGCAAGGCTTTTTTTTCCCCTGAGGACTGCTTCCTTTAGTGCTAGTTATCTTGTGCTTGTCATTGAGTGTCAATGCTTTAACATGTCTAAAAAAAAAATGAATTTGTCGCTTTTTGCTGCCACAGTGGTGGAAGCGGTTAACTCTGTTCCTCACCAGGCCTCCTTATGACTTTCATGACTCTGAATTCACGGTTTAATATGAAAGGACATAACTCAGGAACAGCCAGATGGAAGAGGTGCACTGGGGGAGGCATGGGGAAAGGGTGTCTAGCTTCCGTGCCCTCTCAGGGCACCACTCTCCTTGAATCTCCATGTGTTTACCAACCTGGAAGCTCAGAGAGGTTTCTTATTATTGCTCAGTAAATATAAATGTGTCCACCCCTTGTCACTTCTGGGTGACATATAAGAGCCAATGGAGATTTTCCCTACATAAGTAGTGAACACTCCATAGGTGAGGGGGATGGAAAAATGATTTATCTCTGCTTATAAAGGGAAGCTTTTCTTAACCCTTTTGTTATGTAAATAAAATTCCTCCAGGAACCAGGTAGCCCTGTGTGACTTGATTTTATGTCCAGAATGATAATGCTCCAATCTCCCCAACACCTTTGGAACTTACTTGGGTGCCTCTTCCAGGATGTAATGGTTTGGCCTTTGGGGAGGTAAGACAAGATTTATTAGCTTTTCTGATCTGAGCAATTAAGTAGATAATATGGCTATAGGTCTAGCTCTCATGGTACATGGAGAATCTCTGGAGGTTGGGGCCTTTCCAGGACCCCTGGAATTGTTCCTTGTCTCTGTGATGCTTGCTTGTAGTAAAGGCATCAGAGGAGATGGGGGCTGCTTTTTCCAAGTGTACCAGTGAACATGAAATCACTACTACCAGGATGAGCGAGAGATATCTGCTGGCTGCTAGTGGGGGTGGTGGTGGTGGAGGAGATTCCCCCTCCCTCTATTATAGCAGAAAAGCACTGTTTTATGTGCCATTTACCAACTGTCAATGTGCCAAGAACAAATAGAGTCAATGGCCAACAAATGATTATATATACCTCTCTCCTATTACTCCCTTCACCTGATGTGTTTAGGCAAATTTGTTCAATTTATCACTTGGAAATGTGAATGGCAACAACTGTATCTATAGCAGAGAGACTTTATTCTATGACACTGTAGTTCAGGGGCTGGCAAAATTTTTCCCTGAAGGGCCAGATATTTTAGGCTTTGCTGTCTGTATGTAGCGTCTATGCCTCATCTTCTTTGTTTATCTTATAACTGGTTAAAAAGGTAGAAACCATTCTGTGCTTGCAAGCTCTACAAAAACAGACCGGTGGCAGGATTTGACGCTCCAGGTTTTACTTTGTCTAGAACCTCTTCTCACTATGGTTGGGTGATCATATTTAAAGGAAATGTTTCAATAAAATATTTTTTTGGAGGATTTCAATGCATATTTTGTGCCAGTGAGTGCTAATTTATAATGATGTAATTCTCAGAGGAGAGAACACAGATCCTCTATTCCTCCCTTGTTACTGGATCAGCAGAGTGATAGGATCTTTGTGAATATTTCTTTCCAAATTCCATCTGACTGATGGGAAATATTTAGTTTAGCTTTGCATGAAGCTGTGTCAAATAGGTAACTTGATACTAATAGTGCATCTTTTTTGGTCTGAACACTGAGGAATCAGGTAGTGTGATCATTATTTCAACTTCCTCAAGCTGGGAATGTGGAACATGGCAAATGGAGACAGACTGGGAAAGTGGATCTGGAGCAGGAACAGGAGCATCCCCCCCCCCCCCCCCCCCGCCCCAGGAGGAGATAAACCTCAAAACAAACAATAACCTCACAATAATAATAACATGTGGCATTAAACACCATCTGATTAGGATGGGGCATGAAGGCAGGATACAAACTGGATGACTTCTGAGCTTTCCATGGCCATGACCCTGTGATAAGCCTGTTTTGTCCACACCATATCTATAGCTTCTTAACAATATGCAGCCCAATAACTGGGCTAACCAAGGTTATCAACAGCAGGCTGGGTATTAAAGAT
Source organism: Felis catus (assembly GCF_018350175.1). Classification (NCBI taxonomy): domain Eukaryota; kingdom Metazoa; phylum Chordata; class Mammalia; order Carnivora; family Felidae; genus Felis; species Felis catus. The sequence goes on from NC_058368.1 coordinate 71,839,232, forward strand.
AATATTCTATTCACATTACAGCTTTTGATTTCCACCATTGAATTATATTCTCCATTCTTATTTGTTTTTAATTGGAAGGAATTTTACTTATGTGACTTGGTTAGCCAGTAATTTTGGGGAAAAGAGGACCTCATTTTCCGGCTGACTTAGATATACAAACCTTATATTAGGAAGGCTATGGCAGTGCTGTTGGCCCATACAGGGTAAAGTCCTCTGACATGTGCACAGGGCATGGCCACTTAGAAGGAAAAAAATATTTCTGTTACTTAAAGAGACTGTTCCCCCAGTCTGTGGGACTTTGTTATGGCAACCCAGGGAGACTAATACAAAGATCACAGGCTGATACGCACCTGGCAGGAGAGGGGAGTAGGCAAGAGTGCTCTAAACTGTACCCTTTTGGGGATATCCTGGTGATAATTTACCCAGTAGGTGGGATAGGGAAGGATCTGAGATCTGGGGGAGACTAAATGTGATAGAACAAGAGACCTGTACTTGGTAAACTGTGTGGGTCCCATGCCTCCTGAATTCTCTTTGACTGGCCCAGCCTGCCTCTGCTTGCAGACAGTGGCCAAAGCAAGCTGAACCCTTGGTCAGGGAGCAGCCTGGCAGGGGAGCAGAGTGCTCCTGCTGGTGGTCAAGGCCATAGAGGAAGAGCACTCAGGGATTGGGATCAACCCTGTAGGTCAGTTATTCCTCCTCATGGTGAGTTTGATTTTTTTTTTTTTTTCTGAGCACTAAGTTTGAAAGTTTGGCTTTTGTTTTAATAAGATAAGTACTTTCCTTAAAAAAGGAGAGAGGGAAAAATGCTGATTCTTTAGGAATCAGGACAAAAAGAAGGACTGAAAACCATCTTTCTCATGGGTTTGTGCCCTCTCTTCTGTCCTGTCTTGCTTCAAGTGCTGCTGATGCCACTTCAGATGAGTTCTCACTGTGCACACCTCCTTCTTATCCTTATTCTTTTAAAGTTTGTTTATTTATTTTGAGAGAGGGTTGGGGAGGGGCAGAGAGAGAATCCCAAGCAGGCTCTGCACTGTTAACACAGAGCCCAGTGCAGAACTGCATCCCATGAACCATGAGATCATGACCTGAGCTGAAATCAGGAGTTGGTTGCTCAACTGGCTGAACCACCCAGGGGCCCCATTGTCCTTATTCTTAATGATCATCTCTCTCAATCTTTGCTCAGATCCAACGGTGGTCTCCTTTTTCTTTTCTTTTTTTTTTTTTTTTAATTTTTGTTTATTTTTGAGAGAGAGAGTGAAAGAGAGACAGAGTGCGAGGGGGGGGGGAGGGGCAGAGAGAGAGGGAGACACAGAATCCAAAGCAGGCTCTAGGCTCTGAGCTGTCAGGACAGAGACTGACACAGGGCGACTTGAACTCATGAACCATGAGATCATGATCTGAGCTGAAGTCAGATGCTTTACCGACTGAGCCATCTAGGCGCCCCAGTGGTCTCCTTTTTCATTACACTTAGGGGCTGAAGCACCTCTCAGTCTTGATGCTAAACTAAGGATATGGACACCTCTGTACTGACCCAGAAGTGGGACATGTGACAAAGGGGCTAGGCTTTTGTCATGGAAAGTTCTAGAACAGTTCTCTAAGACTCATTGGAAGATCCACAAAGGTTTCTGTGTTGCCCTACCTGCCTTTAACTGAACTGTTTCCCCTCAAATCTAGTGGCCATGGCAATTCAAGGAGGTTTTCCCTTTCCATTTTGTTTACTTATATGTTTTGTGATTGAACTTGCCACATGGGCTTTTAATTTTTCTATTCTAAGTATATGTATAAATATCCATTAACATAATAATTATATATTCCTTTTTATAAGGAATCTGAATGCTTAGCTTGCTGACTAGCGACCTGTTGTGTTGACAAGAAATCTATCACCTCTTAAAACAACTCATTCCCTGGGCAAAGAACTCTGAAGTTAGAAGATGCTTCTGTCCTCATAAACCTTCCATTTATAGGTTTATGTGAAATTGCTGTGAGGAATATCAAACAACTGATTCCCAAAGTTGGAGAACTCAATCTGTTTGACACTTCTACAAGTTGAAAATACCTACTTCTATGGTTTAAAAAAATATATGCTGGAAACCAAAAATTATTGTAATGAATGAAAAATACCTCTCACACAGTGTCTAGCAGAGAGGAATCTGCTTTTGCTCTGAATAGAGGTTGTCCTCGGGCTGTGACCTCAGTAAGACTGAGCTGCCAAGGAAGGAAGCTGAATGGTGTATTTGTTGGCACCCTGGCAGATGTCTAGGAATGGAGGAAAACGAATACCACATAACGCCCCCACGCCCAAGACCACAATAAACAACCCCTTTGATCTGGGAACAACCCCAGATCTGACTTCCTAGACCAGCTGGGGCAGGATGAATTGTGGAGAGGAAACAGTCTCCTTCCAGAAGGTACAGGAAGAGCAGTGAGCTTGCTCTTGAGTGGCTCTGGCTGTCTGCCAGCAGGCAGCCTCTGCTTCTTGGCTCCCAGGAGGTGGCTGCACGGTCTGTCCAGGGAGAAGAACATGAACACGATAATGTTGCATATTACGTGTGAAGCATATGGGCCAGGAAAAGCCCCATGATAACATGAAAGAAGAAAAACCTAGGGAACACTCCCAGTACTGGGCATTTAGTGAGGAAAATCATTCTCTAGAGTTGCTTGCTTAGCACAGAATCAGTATGAGTTGAGATGGAGAATTCTGTTGGCTGCTTGAAGCTTGTTCTATGTTATAGAGTAACCTACCTAATGACCATCAGGCACGGTGTTTTCCTTCCTGGGACTGTGCAGCATAAATACTGAAAAAGTCTAAGCCCCAATATTCCCTTTTATGGTAACATTTCTTATGAGTTAGAGAAATTTGCCATTTCAGGGTCCTGTGCTTCCTATGTGTCATAGTTCTGATGACAGCTTAATTTATCTTAGTTGCATTTTATGATGGTTACTTCTGGACACTCCAAGCCATCAGTAAATTTTCTCCCCTTCACACCATAGGATGGCTTGTTTCTGGGAATGTTTTGGGAGATGGCTAATAGTAGCCATCATTTGCTGCTCCTAGTAATTTCTCTCTCCATTCTGGAATAACAAGTTAGCTTCCCAGCTTGTAGCATCTAACAATGGCTTACAGACTTTCTCTTTTTGACTTGTGTGTGGGTGTGTTTGTGTATGTGTTTGTTCAGTGGAGAAGAAACATGGCAAGACTCTTGTTGGTAAGATCTGATTATTTTTTTTTCTCCGTACTGATTCTACAGATTGAAAATGCTTTTAATTTCGATGGTAATTCATTGCAAATGGTATTTATGGTATTTATGTCTTTAATATAAAGTGTGTTTATTATCATATACAAGTGACTTAAATGGTGAGCCTTTCAAAATAAGGAGTTTCTTTCATTTTTGTCATTTGAGAAAAATGTGCTTTCTGGGGAATAAATTCTATAATGAATATGGTTCATTTTAATTTTTGTAATAAACCATGCCTATAGTAGAGACCTCTGAGAGTAACAACAACAGCTAATTTATTTTTATCTGTTATTTGCAGAGAAGTGACATTTACAAATTACATGTGATTTCAATTGATATTTGCAAAAACCTAATAAGGCAAGATACCTTCATTTCTGCATTCTTTTATTCATTCAACAAATCACATTAATTGCTAGCAGGTGCGAGGCACATTACAAGGCACTGTTGAAACAATGGTGAACCCGGTGGATCTACTCTCAACCTCATGGAATTTATAGTCAAGTATGAGCAGATATAATTAACATTCCTCTTATCAGAGTTCAGGTAAATTTGTTTCAGGCTGTAACACAGAATCTCTGAAACCTCATTCATATTTAACTACCCCGTCTTGTAGAGGTGAGATGGCTGGACAGCAATTGTGAACGTAAGAATGCCTCCATAGGGCATTTGTACAAGGAGGAGCTCAGAAAGTGCTAGAAGGTATGTGCAGGCCATTGGAAAACACTCCCTTCTGAACATAGATTACTTTTGAAGGGGGTGCATAAGGGATAAGACTTTATAATTCGGATTTAGTGGCTTAAGAGTGTCATCCCTCTCTGGATGTGGGACTTTCAAGGACCAGAGTTGAGGTTTTGTATCTGTATAGACCTCCAACTGAGTTTCTTTGTAGCCAGCCTTGCTCAGAGGTTTGTATTTGTTCCACTGAGACGAGTGGAGGTGCACTCAGTTCAATGTCATTAGTCAAGGGGGTTTTAGACAGCTGAGAGACTGCTGGTATTTACTTGGGCAGATGCCAACCTCCACCAGGTCAGGGAAGGATGGGTGTGACTGTCTAAGGATCTCCCTGTGGTATTGGTGATGATGGGGGTGACTGGCCATGGGGACAGGTTCGTGTGAATTTTTAAATGCCCATGTCACTGAAATTGTATGGTCGAGTTATCCACTGTCTGGGTGCATAATCCTTTAGATGGTGGACTTGGCAGGGAGTTGCTCTTTACCCCTTCCCCACTTCCCAGGACAGCTCTTGAGAAAGGTGTGTAGGTATGGTCCATTCCCTTAGCCCCATCTTCCCATGATGGTTCTGGGGTGTCCTGGTGCAGCTTAGTAGACAACCTGGGGAGAAAAAGCTCAGCCACAGCCTACTTAGTTTAAGATTTAAAAGAATAACAAAAGCATCAAGGGTTACGAAAAGACTCTATGAGATTAAGTGGGGTGGATTTACAGACTATACCCCCTCTCTACCTTTAGCCATTATATTCACCCCCAAACATGTGTTGAATATTATCGGGGGAGTGAGGTTAAAGAAAATATCCAATTTCCCCATAACGCCATCCACACCATATTTCTGATTATTTTCCTTTGGGTCACCATAGTTTTAGAGATTTTACCAGCTGTGTGACTCTGGGAAAATTGCTTGAACTTTCAGAATCTGTTTTGCCTTTGCAAAACGGGGGAAATCAAAGCACTTTCTTCACATGGGATTTTAGCACAGTGCTCCCTACATGGTAAGCACCTACTAGATGCTCACGATTCCACATTTCTTACTCTCTGCTTTGTCTTTGCCAAATTTTGGTCAGAGCTCTGTCCTTCCTACAGTCAGAGCAGGGGGACTCTGTCCCCCTTATTAGTTTCTCCTGGCAATCAGCTGGCCACAGCCAGACCCTTTCCAGTCAGACCCCACTGGTCAGTTCTCCTTGCTTGCCCAGATTCCCCTCCAAAGATTTTGCTTACAGACCTTGTGCTCAGAGTGGTCCCCTCTTGCAGTGATTCCCCTTCCCCTATTTTGATAGCCCCTTTCCATCCCTCACAATAAGCCTTTGAACAGAAGTCTCGCCTCACTGAGTCCTGATAAATTTTTCTTTTGATAGTGCTTGATAAACATTAGCCAGTAACTATGAATAGTCCTTGTTTATTTTTTATTTTAAAGTTTATTTATTTCGAGAGAGAGAAAACAAGTGGAGGAGGGGCAGAGAGGAGGACAGAGGATCTGAAGCTGGCTCCACACTAACAGCAGAGAGCCTGATGTGGGGCTCTAACTCACAAACTGTGAGATCATGACCTGAGCTGAAGTCAGATGCTTAACAGACTGAGCCACCCAGGCGCCCCTGGATAGTCCTTTTGATCAGTTTTCCGGTTTTACCCAGTATCAAGATTGAATGAGAGAAAGCCAGGCAGTCCAGGGCAGACCAGCTGCCATTTGATAGTATCCAATACACTCAGAAATGGCCAATGGTAAGTCTTTAGGTCTGAGTACCTTTCCAAAATGCCTGGCCTTCAGTCACTGTATTTTGTTTTCCACACAATAGGAAAGGGATGATATGCACTGCTTCACTCTTTTGGTCTGAGCATTCATTGATGGGGAGTCACTGCAGGTTGGAGGCCAGCACGGAGGAGGCAGGCGGGCACAAGCCACCTGGCATATCTACCCCTTGCTAGGGTCAAGCAAGCTATTCATTTTTGTGCTGGCCAGCTGGCCATCAAGTCAACATAAGGTCAGGATGCAGTCTGTGGTTTGCCTTTCTGGCGTGTTCTTTCTCCCTGGAATTGTTTTGTTGAATTAGGAGAAGAAGGGGAATTCTGCTTGGAAAACTACCCCACAGAAGGTAGTCTTTGGAGTTTAAGGATCCCTTGAATTTGTTTTAATAGCAAAGAAGGTGAATGAGCAAGTGAGCACTGACAGACTCCCATCATCCCTGCCCCGTTTTCTCCCTGCCCCGTTTTCTCCTTTTCCTTTCTTTCTCTCCTGGTCTTGGCTCCCTCTTGGGTAAATAGCACCTTCTCTTGACTAAGTCTACCTGTTTACACCTGTCTACACTGCAGAACCAAAGGGAGGCACCATGAGTTACAGACTTCTTTATGGCCTTTCATGTTCAAAGCAGCAGAAGTTTCCAAGTTGGGGGAGATTTTGTTGTCAGGGTAACTTGTGTGTAGACTATATAGCCTTGAGAGGATCACCAGCATGCTCCTTGACAACTGACAGTCTCTCTCTCTCTCTTTTTTTAAAGTTTATTTATTTTTATTTTGAGAGAGACAGAGAGAGAGAGAGAATGTGAGTGGGAGTGGGGGAGGGGGAGGGGCAGAGAGAGAGGGGGGAGAGAGAGAATCCCAAGCAGGACACTTAACCGACTGAGCCACCCAGGCACCCTGACAGTCTCTCATTGACCAAATTTTAGAAAGGCTTCTCTGAGCCCCTTTTCCACTCGACCTTGTCCTTGAGCCTTGTCCTGTAGAGCCCAGTTGTAGAAAGAATCTTGCTAAGGTCAGCCTAGCATGAAATCCACCCCCCCCTCCCCTGCCCCGCTCCATATATGATCCACCTGGGTATCTGATCAAATTTCCTCACCCTCTACCATTCCCTGGTAATCTCTGATCACCCAGGTCTGCCTTCAGCAAGAGTCCTACCAGGTCTGTTTAACTAGATCCCTTCCAGTCCCTGATGTTTCTATCTAGTACTTTTCCCTTCACTGGCCCCACTCTGCCCCTTGGCTATAAATCCTGCTTGTCCATGCTCTATTTGGAACTGAGCCAGTTCTATACTGAGTTCTCTTTTCCCCTATTGGTAGTTCCTGAATAAAATCTATTTACCGCTTTACCAGCCCCCACACCTGGTTTTCTTTAATCACCACAATAAAGGCTCTACAAACCATGTTTGAGTTGCTGATCATGATGGTTGGGAAGTTACCTTTTTAAAATTGTTTTTACTACTGCCAACTCAATTTGTCATTGTTTCTTTTTGAAAAAAATCTATCTTCCCTCTCCCCACTTAAAAAAGAAATCCCATTCAATATTTGATCACTTGGCTGAGTTTTGCATGCAAGTAAGATTTCAGAGCAACTGGGCTCCCAGAATAAAGAGGGTAGGCTGTATTTATAGTTCAAATTATTATATAGCGGTTGACAGTTCTGTTTTGATTTAAAGTCCTGTCTCTGATAATAGGAAACAGGATCACAGCTTATCTCTGGCTGTAAGGCTTTAGAATGGCCCTGTAATTCAAGGCTTATCTCTGGGAATGCATGGCTTTTAAAAGTGTAAATCTTTTTTGAGCTGTGATAGTTGCCATCTTCCTGTATGAGACAGAGCTAAGCTAAGGATAAGAATGTCAGTTTTATTTTTTGAGGTCTTGTGAGCAAATTCTACTCTGATGGCATGAATTTGACAAAATATATCTAATCTAGATTTTGTGATTTAGCATAATTAACTTGATGTTCTGTTCTATTTGGATGGTTTCATTGAAAAAAAATAGATACAAAAAGAAGTGATGATATTATGCAAACACCTGCTTGTCTTGAGCTTAGTCATAAGATGTTAGGGTTAAAGAGTGAACTTGTGTTTGTGACCCCCTTACAAAGCCCCAGAGATCATATTTTTGATCACCTTCATTATGCCAGATATGTTCTAGATTGTCATTATTTGTTCATCTATGTCCAGTCCAGGAACCAAGAATACTTACTGGGTTTCCTTTTGCAGTACCTGTAAAAGTTTTCTCCTTTCTCTAAGATTCCTCATTTGTTGTAGACTGTTCAGGCTGCCATAGTAAATCTCATGGACTTGGTAGCTTATAAACAGCAGAAATTTCTCATGGTCTACAGGCTAAGAATTTCAAGATCACCATTCCTGAAGACTGTTTGGTGAGAGCTTGCTTCCTGGTTTATATACACCCACCTTCTTGCATGGTCCTCACGTGGTGGAAGGGACAAGAGAGCTCTCTGGGTCTCAGTCCCATTTGTGAGGGCTCCACCCCATGACCTATAACTCCTCAAAGACCCCCACCTCCTAATACTATCACATTGGAGTAAGGATTTCAGCATACAGACTTGGGAGGACACAAACAGCCCATTGCAGCATATTTTTGTGTCCTAGCCTGCCAGGAAGTTCAAATCTTGACCTTTTTAAAAGTTATTATTAAGTTTATTTATTTTGAGACAGTGAGAGAGAGAGAGTGTGTGTGCTTGTGTGCATGCAAGTGGGGGGAGGGGCAGAGAAAGAGAGGGAGAGAGAGAATCCCAAGAAGGCTCCACACTGTCAGTGCAGAGACCAATGTGGGGCTCAAACTCACAAACCAAGAGTTCATGACCTGAGCTGAAGTCAGACGTTTAAGCGACTGAGCCACCCAGGTGCCCTTAGTCTTGACCTCTTTTAAGGCTGGGACTCTGTAAGCTACAGATCAGGCATTAGGGCAGTTTCCCTGGAGGATTTTGTAGGCATCATTGTCATATAGGAAGTACAATCCTTGTTCCTTAATAATGGGATGCTCATCCTCAATTAAATGGGATTTAAATGAGACATTTCTGGAATGGTTACAAATTTGGTTTATCCAATTATATCATTACAGATTCTTACTGAATCTATGCAGATAACCACATTGCCATGAGAAGTAAAGGCACTCAGTGGAAGGCACCTTGATAGTTTGGATTAGTCTTGCAGGCAAAGCCAATCAATATCCAGCATTTCTACAGACTCATGACCTTAAATTCCCTTGTCAATTCAGTAGCTTATAACTTATACTAAGATTTCTCATAAAGTATTCCCCCTGAGTTCTGAAGGGGGACTTGGAGCAAGACGCCATTCAATGGGTGTTTTCTTGCAATTTGCACAAGATTAGCCTGCTAAATTCTAGAAAGAAAAGATAGATCAGAATGAAAGAAAAGATTTTGTTTTTTCTTCTATGACCAAAGGAAAAGGGCACTTACTACAATTAAATTACCCTTTTTGGTTCCATTTAGTCCTACGCAGTTGATTCCTGTTCTTCTGAATCTTGGGCCAGCAGGTGGCTTTCAAAAGTCACCTGCTTCTGGGTTATAGGAGTCCAGGGCATTCTATCTCAGTCCTCTGGGACAGTCTGACAGGAAACGATGTTGTCTGACAGTGGCATCATGAGTAGCTGGAACAGAGCTCTCCTGAGGCTGTCATTCTTTTGAGATTTCTCCCAGAAAGTTTTCAATTCCTACTCTAGAACTTATAGCAAGGACATAAGGGAAAAAAGGAGCCATGTTTGGTGATAGGAGTTAATGATTGCTGTTAATGATTGCAGTTAATTTATTACAGTGATGTCAAAGAAGACATCAAGGACACTTGATAATGGCAGCAAGACAATTTTTATTCAGTTGACTGCAATAGGTGACAGAGATTTCCGAATCAGCTGAGCTCATCCAACTAAGACAAAGGTGACTGAGGTCTTTAAAGGGAGAACAGAGAGGGAATGAAAGGAGGTTCTGGGGAAGGGAGGAAGGGGGAACGAGAAAGGGTCTAGGAAAGGAATGGGGGAATGGAAAATTACAGAAGAGTAAAAAGAGAATTACCGAAAATGTTCTGGCAGTGCAGGTGAGGACAATGTACATTTTGCAGTTGGGCAGCATTGTATTTTCTTGAGCAAAAACTCAGCCTGGAGTGCTGGAGTCACCTTTAGAGACATGGTGAAGTACAAGTAGAAGCCGGGATAAACTTTGGTCAGCACAGTGTTTTTGATGAGCTCCATGTGTCACATGGGAGTTCACAGTAACCAGCCATGAAAGAATGGAGTGGAGTCTTCTATTGGAGTATTTCATAGGGATTGATTATCCTGAGAGTAACAACATTTATATCATCAAGGGCACTGACAATTCTCCAGGACTTTCTAGTCTAACAGGTAAAGAATATTTTAAATACAAGGACATTTTAAATTGGGGGGAGGATCTTAAAATTTAATTTGTGAATAGGCCATTTTTTACTTTTCAATATGTGATATCTCTGACTCATCCTGATAAGTCTACAGTGGTGAAAAAAATTCATGCTAATAACCTAGATATAATTTTACTTGTACCTAGTAATATGGTGAATTGAGTCTTTCTTTTTGACTTGATAGTATCCACACTGTTGACTTGGTAAACAAGCTACCTCTACAATAGTGCTGAGTTATTTGAAAATTTGGAGGATACCAACCCTGATTGTTTTGGCATCCTTCTTCATCCCTAAGAGTGTTGGGTTCTGGTCCTCCACAAGATTCCCTGCCTTGCTGGCACTCTGTTCCTCATCCACACGCTCTGGCTCTTCCTGGGCCCTGCAGCATTCTCAGGATAGGGCTGAAGCATCTAGTTTCCAAAGATTCCAGACCATTCCTCCTTTTCCAACTCAACTTTTCACCCTCACCTTTCCCCTCGCATCCTACCCTTCTGTTTTCAGGTCAGCCAACCAAACAGCTAATTCCTGGGGGCCTGTGAGGACAGGATTAGACATTTGTATTAATCATGTCTTTTTATTTTCTGTATTTTGATGCTTAGACATTTTGAGGACTTGCTGACCCTGGAGGGACTGCCTTTTCCAGGGTTGGTTAATTCCTAGAGATAGCAAATGACTCACCTGTGAATATGCCTTTCACGTGCAAACCAACCAATCCAGAGTCCAGAGCCACCTCTTTTACTGAGTGTTTATACTCCAGACCGCTATCTACCTGTCCCAGTCACCCCAGGGCCAGTTACCAGACAATTAGGGACAACCTCTACACCCCAGAGCCTGCTGAAATTATTCAAACTAGCCAATCCTCAACCTGCTTACCTTACCTCATGCATTGCTTCTGAAGGCTTCTGTTGGATGTATGAGGGCTGGGATCTCCTGTTCTGCCATCTTGCTGAAGAATAATGTTGTAAGTGCACCGAGAGGCCACGCTGTTCTGTGTCCATCTGGTTCTGTGAACTTTAATGAAACCCAGCTCCTCAGGGCCTTACATTTTGCCTCCATTTATAAGAATTTTGGATTATATTATCTAATTCTTCAGATTCTATTTTTGGGGGTTTTGAAAAATTTTATCAAAATCTCATGTTTTGAGGGACAATTAGAATGTTGCAATTGTAAACAGAAACCAAACAGATGCACTATGTATTTATCTTTGCTGATAGAAAGCAACTGGCCCTGGCTCTCCAGTTTGACTTCCAGAGCATTCTTAACTCAAGGGCTTACTCTGGCCAATTCCTATTTGAATATCTATTAAAGCAGAGGTCTTTCCTTGATGATTTAATGGGAGGAAATCCTCTTAGCAGATTATCTGTTCTCACTGCCCACAATCACCTTGGCCCAGAGCTTGGTGTTTCCCATATTATAAGGGAACTGCCAAATACAAAAGCCTCCAAATAACGTTCCGGCCTCGCTAAGTTACCCTGTGTATTAGTTTCCTAGAAATGCCCTAGCAAAATATCGCAAATTTGGTGACTTAAAACAACAAAAATTTGTTCTCTCATAGTTCTGGAGGCTAAGAGTCTGCAATCAGGGTATCAGCAGGGCTCTGTTCTCCCTGAAACCTATAGGGAAGTGTCCTTTTCCAGCTTCTGGTGGCTCCATGTGTCCCTCAGGTGGAGGCAGCATTACTCCAATCTCTGCCTGTGTCTTCTCATGATCACCTTGCCATGTGTCTCTGTCTCCACGTGGCATTCTCTTCTTCTTCTTCTTCTTTTTTTTTTATAAGGACACCAGTCATATTGGATCCAGGGTGCACCCTAATCCTTACTGATTTCATCTGAACTAATTGTACCTGCAAGGACCCTATTTCCAAATATGATCACATTCACAGGTACCAGGGGTTAGGGTTTCAAAATATTTTTTGGAGGGGATATATAATTCAATTACTAATTCCCTGTTTACCATAAGGACATTAATCTTTCTGTGATACTATTGGTTTTTTTTTCAATATATGAAATTTATTGTCAAATTGGTTTCCATACAACATCCAGTGCTCATCCCAAAAGGTGCCCTCCTCAATACCCATCACCCACTCGCCCCTCCCTCCCACCCCCCATCAACCCTCAGCTACTATTGTTTTTTTTTTTTTTAAGTCACTATTATAGAGGACAATAAGGAACAATCCTGAGGAATTTCTGGCAAGAACATGAAGAAAAGGAGGGGGGGGAACATTGTCCTCTGATAGTTAAACTATACATAGTGGGTTAGTGCAGGGAGAACATCAACCTAAGGAAATAAATCAGATTCTAACTTAAGACCCAGCTGCAACCAGACCAACATTGTGTTACCATGTGTGTGTGTATGTGTGTGTGTTTGATGGTGGACGGTGGATTAGTTAGCTATAGGAGCTGAGGCAAAGGAGAGTACATTACAAATGCAGGTAAAGGAATTTTGTAAATACAGTGAAACCTTGGATTGTGAGTAACTTGTTGTGTGAGTGTTCTGCAAGACGAGCAAACATTTCTAATAAATTTTAACTTGATAAACAAGTGATGTCTTGCAATATAAGTAGTACGTAACATCACATGATAACAACTGAGCCAATGGTTCTTGAAATTCGCTTTGATATACAAGTGCTTTGGGTTATAAGCATGCTTCCAGAACAAATTATGCTTGCAAACCAAGATTTTACTATTAGAATGCAGACCCATGAAGGGGAGCGTCTTCTATATACTCCTGAGGTTGTAGGTCCTGAGCCCCATGTCCTGGGAAGTGGTAACAGAGTAATTAAGATCCAGAGAGTCCCAGGTTTATGTCCTTGCTCCCTTTCTTCATAGTTGGATGACTTTAGACAATTTATTTAACCTCTTGAAGCCTCAGATAGCCTGTCTTTACAGTGGGCATGGTCAGACTTCCCTTTGGTTGATGGCGTAGATAGAGCATGTGGAGTGGCAGGTGTGTAGTAAGCGCTAGGTTATCAGAGTGCTAGCAGTTACCACAGTAATGATCATATAGCAAGCATGTGTTAGGACTCTGGGTGCAAAAGGCAGAATCAACTTAGTCAGAAGCTGGGAAGTATTGGTGACTACAATAGGGAATCAGGGTCATGAAAGTCACCAGGACTCTGTGCCTCTGTGGATTATTTGGGACAAACTTTTATAAAATTTTATTGCCTGGGTAAGTGAAACGAAATCTTTTTCCTCAGTCTTAGGCTGGGTCAGTGAGCTTTAATCCTTCTCTCTGCATCCAGCTACCTACCCCTCTAAGAAAAAAGGGTGAGGAAAATGAATATTGCTCTGCTCACAGAAGGTTTACAGCAAGGATAACTTTAATTATTGAGAAGTTAAAATGATCTCATGCAGCTCCAGTTTTCTCAGCACCACACAACCAAAGGATCTTTATTTATATACATGGTTCTCATTCATTATTTGCCTAGGTTTTGCTCTCAGTGTCCCAATTTATCACTATGTTCTGAAGCTTTCAGTCATAGTGCTTTAGATGTTCCCCTGGGCTCTGAAAACGGAATCGAGCGGTCTTCTCCTTTTGTTTCTCTGTTTACTTTACCACCCAAGGCTTTGTTTTGGACTATTAAACAGTGTATGCAATAGAACATTTCCACAGGAAAGATGAGGAAAGATAAACTACACTGGGATTTATCTGTTTTCAATTTTGCTGTGACTTCTTTTGTCTTTGCTCAATAGCATTTCTTGCTTTTGGTGAGAAATGGAGCTGGTAATAAATATAGTCTCATGGGAAAACGATATCACATTATCTAGCCCAAACCAGCAGATGCAGCTAACTTCCAAGTTACTATATGAAAAGCATTCTTAGCTTTGGTTTTCACTCCCTTTGGCTTTCACTTATGGCTATTTCTGGAGGAGATGGAATACTGTTCTGGAATTAGTAGACTGAGAAAATTATCTGATTAATATAGTTATTTTGTTTCCTGAGAATTCTTTTCTATGTATTTGTGGGATATAAAAATATCATAAACACAAATGTGATTTATAGACATAGTCACAGATGCAGATGTGAATGCAGGTTTGGTAATCAGCACTTCAATAGGTGGACCTAAGAGCATAGTGAGATGATAGTGTTTGTAACCATCATTGTTCTTATACCTGCTTCGGAGGTTTGCCGTATTACTATACAAAACCCCATTGTGCCTGCTTTCCCCTTCTAACCATTCCGGGTTGCTTATGACCCTGACAGGAGCTGTGGAGAGAGAGACATATACACTCTTTTCTAGTCCTTTGTCCAGACTAGACCCAGGCCATTGTGAGTGGAAACTGGCTTGGGTGTAATTAGTTGGCTGCTATGTTTGCAGGCCAACAGAACGATAAGTTTTTACTCTCAGTACCAAAAAAATCCTGTTGTCTGTAGTAATTTCTAGTAGCCTCAGTCCATTCTGGAATTTAGTACTCTTAATTCACATGGGATATAATGAGATATCTTAGCATAGATTTTGATAATGCTTAGAGCTTCTGCACTTAGACACCACTGGCCATTGATGGTATCAAATGAAAAAGCAAATCTATACTTAGCAAGGAGACACTTTCTTCTAAAGGTTTGCAAGAGTGGGAGAGAAAGCTATTAACGTCGTTAAGTGTCTCAAGAGTCAGGCAAAAAAAAAAAAAAAGATTTTTCTTTTATAGGGATGAATAAATGAGGCTAGGAGGACCGGGTAAGGGAAATGGTTGGATAACAGATCAGAGACTATTTGACCCTGAGGCCAGCCTGTTCTCAGAGGGGCTGTGTGCTGCTCAGGCAGAGGGTGGGCCAAAGTTCAGGGGCCTGGAGGAAGGACTTAACCAAAGTTTGGTTGAAAAGCATTTTGTTCCTGTTCATCATTGGGCGTAAGCAGTTCAGCTAATCTTTTATGAGGCCAACAGTGGGGATTGCAGGGTGTGGGTCTGGCCTTGTCATAGGTAAACAAGGGGAACATCCGTGAGTCTTATCTAAGTCACATGAGGAAGGGGAGGTTCTTTGTAGGAAGTCACAAAGAGTGAGGGCATTCCTTAACCTTCAGTTTTCCGGAATCACTGGGCTCAGGTAAAATCCAATATCATCAATGGTTGTGCTTATAAGTGATCTGGTATCTTTGTAAGGCCGGTTGCCAGGTTATGCTCCAACTCAACCTGGGAGAAGGTAAATGCCCACCGGCCATGGCAGAAAGACATCATGAGGGAAGTGAAGCCCAGTAGTGTTTCAACTTGGGAGAGGCTTCTGTTTAGGGAGAAATATCGCTTTGGAAACAGAGTTTGTTTTTCCTTTCCAAAGCAATCTTTTTCCTGAAACTCGAGGAAGGAGCAGACTAAGACCTTCTGTTCTTTGCAGAAGAAGAACAAAATCATGTTAATAAGGCAATTTTAATAGAGAATTACAAGTGAGGCTTAGATGGGGAGTGGGTGGTGATTCCAAAGCTGAAATTGGGTATCATGGAAGGCAGGTTTTATTTTTGTTTTAATTTGGTCTATGTTTGGTATTGCTCATTTATGATGTCCATTTCTGGTATGCATTTGCTTGCATTTACTCGATTTCTCGTATGTACAATAAATGTGGTGGTTCTGCATGTATTCTTAGTTGTTAAAACCTGCCCTGCCCTGGCTTTGATGTATTGTAGAAACCAGCAAGAATTCATCTCACAGCTAACAAAATCAGAGCATAGTCCAGAAGACAAAATCCCCTTCTTGGATTTGCCCCATCTCGCACCTGTGACAGGAATAGCAAACCAGGTTGAGGTCAGCTTCTATCATCTATCTTAGGATTTGTGCTTCCAACATCATAAACTTCAAGTGACACATACAAATTCTAAAGATAACCTGATACAGTCCTTTCAATATATGTGTATTTCATAGACTCTGTTTCATGCAATTAAATAAGAAAATTATTTTATAAGGAGGGCTTTTAAAGCTCCAGTGTATATGTTGATTACTAAGCAAAACTTGAAAGCAAACAATAAAATTGCAACCCATCTTTTATATTTACACGCATTGTAAGAGATTTTTATATGCAAGATTTTTGTAAAACTGGGTGGGACCTTTATTCTGGAGTCTCTCTGTATGTGGCTATCAAAGGCATCATTTTATCCTTTTTCCCTTTCTTTTTGTGTTTTGTGTTTTTTGCCTAGTACGTTTAATCTTTCATATCCCCTAGCTTCAGTATACATGAATTGATGATTGAATAAATTAAGGATAAGCATACTGTTCTGTTCTTCTAAAACCTGTATTTATTGCTGTGATTTATCTAACAATTTACATAAAGTGCTAGTTAGTACAGCTGAAATTATTAATTCTTCAGAGAATGAGATGTTCAACTATTTCCACAGCTCCAGGCAGTTTTTCCACATTGAAATGCAGGAATTACACAGACCACAACTTGGTTTTTGAATTAAAATGCATCATTGATGCTAATTTTAAGGAAGTCTCTATATTGTACTCCTATTTAACCAAACATCACATTTCCTCATTAAAATATCAGCATCCATAATGAAGTACTTTGCTTTATAATTTAAAATGCCCCACTATGTTGAAGGCACATTTGAACATTTAAATGTAATTCTGCTAATGTACTGATTAATTTATGTTATTCTCTGCCACTCACGTGGCAGATTTTAATTGCAATTAGTTAGCTGCTGTTGGGTCTCAGCATGCTGAAGGCTAGGGGAAAGCCTGATCGCCGTGCAACAATTACTGGGACTTTCGAGCAGGGCTGGCATTGGTGGGGGGTGGGAGGGTGGGGTGGGGTGGTGGCGGGACAAGAAGAACCATCAAAGTTGTGAATCCTTATTCTCCTGGTAATAGCTATGCTTGGGGGGTCATAGTTTGCTCTGAGGAAAAAGCCAAATAAATGGGAATTATCTGAGCACCATAATGCAATTAAGCTGTCACAACTTTGGGGACTGATCTTTTGTACACTTTCCACGTCCCTCCGGCTGCTTGGGGGTTGCTGTAGCAGGGAACGTGCTCTCACTAGCCTCCTGAGCTTTTGATGTGTGTAATGTACAGCTGTAACAAGGCATGGGGTACAACACCCGTCTTTCACTCAGTGTTGTTGAGCTACACATTCATGTAATTAATTTTAAAAAGCCATTACTTGATCTTCATAAATATGCCCAGGATTCACATGGAAAACCTCAAGGGGAATTTTCTCAGGAGGATGATGATAGGTCCAAAATGCAGTTTCATTAGGGTCTACTACTTGTCTATAAATGAGGCTCCCCCCCACAACTTCATCCTTTATTTTAGTGGCTGCTATTATTACCAGCTGCGCTGCCATATTATGCAGAATATCTGCTTGCTTACCCCACAAACAAACTGCCTTGGTTCAATGAGTTATTTGTAATGCTGTGCTAAGCTTTGCAATATATTGCTATAATTTAGTTTAAAGTACTTTTTGGTTCTTGTGCTGGTTATGTCTTAACTATTGGGCACTTATGTTTAGCAATAAGACGAAAACATAGGAGGGAGCTCTAGGCCCCTTGAACCTGGGTTCTAGTCCTGTATAGGACCCACGTTCAAGGTCTCTCTGGACTTCTGTGTGCTCAGCTTTTGGGTGGGGATAACAAGGAATGATTCCTAGCTCAAGGTTGTTTTGTGGGGCATATTACACATACAAGGAAAGGAGTTTTGTAGAGATTAGATTGCAGTGTTTAAGGCTTGATGTTATTGTAGTGTTTTACTTTTGTGTGTGTTTTTTATTGTTCAAGTGATTTTAACTTATAACAAAAATGCTGTCAGAAAGAAATGAAATTAGAAACCCTTTCTTCTCATTCTTTAGTACATTGTTTCTAATAACTCTAATAAATGGGGTAAAGTTAAACAGGAAGAGTTTTAAGTGGTGAAATGGTAGGGTATTCAAAAGGGATTATGGAAACTGAATTTACCCCTTGTTCAATAAAATGCAACAAGATTGCAAGCAATTCCCAAATTTCAGTGGCTTGACAAAATGGCTTCAGTGGCTTGACAGGGACCCAGGCTAACGGAGACCCTATTTTTGTCGTTGCTTAAAAAAAATTGTGGCAAAATACACATAGAATGAAATTTGTCATCTTAACCACTTTTAAGTGCACAGTTCAGTGGTATTAAGTCCATTCACATTGTTGTGTTGCTCAGGGACTGTATCTGGACATGTTTCCAAGGACACCAAGACAGGAAAAAGGGATGTGGGGAAATGTGTGCAGGCCCTCTGGTGCTTCCCCCACAAAATGATGCAAGAAACCACTGCTCATATTTCATTGGCCCCATCAAGTAATGTGGTCATGCCTGACTTCAGAGGGGGCTGGAAAGTGCATCCTCGTGTCCCCTGAAAGGGAGGAGAATTAGAAATAGTTGGTGAGCAACACTAATGTCTACTACACTCTTTCTCTGTTGAATTTAGTAAAATAGGTCTTCGGCCCCTGGGAAGCTGACTAGCTCCTTACAGCCTGGAGAGGGGTGTTAGGGCACAGCGAGGGTGGTTTTGAAGATAGGCACTGTCTTCCTAATTAAAGAGGTATCTTCATCACCATATACCTCTGCTATGCCCTTTGGTTACTTCCATTTCTCCTGCATCCTTGGCTACTCAAATTGAGCCTGACCTTAAGGTCTATTCCAGACTTTGTGTGTGTGTGAGAGGAAGTCCAGGCAACTCACTCTTTGGCTCAGAGGCTCATTCACTCACTCTCTCAAGACTTAGTGACCAAGCTGTCTGGCACTGTGCTGGGTGTTATGGTATAAGAAGAATATCATATTAAGGGGCCTTTAACCCTTGGTTTCTTCCCTGAACATTGTATAGTCTTCCTTTACTTGCCTTTTGTTCATTATCCCAGGCCTTAGTTTGCCTTGTTTTGTTGTAACTGCTTCCTCCTTCTGCTTCCCCTCCTTCAGGAGTGGAAAGGAAGTTTGTTATTTGGACCCCAGCTTGGCTTCATATTTTCACATCCCAAGTTAGCCCCACTTGGCTTTGGTCCCCAGGATGCTGGGGTCTTAATGATGGTCTCTGAGAAGGGACTATGGGTTTTAGTCTTTTTTGATCCTCACTCTATTTTTATAGGCTCTGATATTCAGACTTGGTGGCGGAAAGGACTTTCCAAAAACAATAGTCCTCCATTCAGGGAGCATAGCTTAGGTGAAGGTCCCGAGGCAAGTGAACATGCTGTGTTTGTGATATGAAAGAAATTTAAATGGTTGGTGCTGGGTGGTGTAGGGCCATTGTATATGATTGGGTGGGTTGTGCACTGAACAATCATGGGGGTGGTTTTGCACCATAGTCTTTGTGATTGCCCCTTGTACCCTGGAGTTGGGCAGTGACAGCCTGTTCAGCCACACACTGGCCCCAGGGGCTTAGACAAAAAGAGAGAGAGAGAGAAACAGAGTGGGAGAGAGAAAAGGAGGTAAAAATGGTGGCTGAGAGAATCAGACTTGCCAGATAATGCAGAGACTTGCAGCCATGTTAAAGAGTTTGGAATTCCTCCAAAGGAAGGTCAAGCCAATGGGAGGATGGAACTGAAGCAGGAACTGGGTGTATGAAGGCTGGATTGGAGAGGAGCCACCCTAGAAGTGGGGAAACTAGTTGGGAGAGATTATGTGGCCCACCAGTCTAGAGATTGTGTGGATCAGGGTCCTAATGACAATGTGGCTGGAGAGAATGAAAGACTTGAAAGACATACAGAAAGTGGTATCACTAGGACACCATAAGCCTGGCCTTGCTTGGACACATTCTCCTTTCTACAGACATTTTATTTAGTTGCTTTACATGCATGTTCTGTTTCACTAATTCCATTTTGATCATTATACAGACTGGGATTGCATGTCTAGTTTCTTGGCATACTTGAATATTTGGACTTATAAAATATTCAATAAATGTTAACTGACTCATCATCAATTCACTTGTCACCTGATCTGAACTATCATGCCAGAAACCCAGTCTCCTGTGTTTGGTTGGAAGGGATGACCAAAGAGAGGTACCAAGGGGACAGGTGCTTCCCTGAGAAGCATTTCCAAGAGGACTGATACACTGGCAGCATTTCCCTAGGCTACCAGACAGACAGTATTAAAATGATGCTTCTAGAGATTTATAGATACTGTCACTGGGGTTATTTATCTTGATGCATTTTACTCACTCACCCAAAGGGTCAGTTCATCAAACTCTGAGGACTCCTCCAAGAGAAAGGTTGTAAGGGATATAGAAATGCAAGCCATAGTCTCTGCTCTGAACACTTTATATTCTGTCAAAGCAGATTTCCTAAGGAGCAAGACAGAAGCATATGGAAGAGATAACCACATAATACCCTTATTTCCCTCACATATTGGTTTCCTGTTGCTGATGTAGCAAATTGCCACAAACTTGGTGGCACAATACACATGTATTGTCTTCTGGTTCTATAGGTCAGAAGTCTGATATGACTTAAAATCAAAATGTCAGCAGGTCTGTGTTCCTTTCTGGAGACTCTTAGGCAGAATGGTTTCTTTTCCTTCTCCAGTTTCAAAGGCTGCATGCCTTCCTTTGCCTGTGGCTTTGTCCTCCATTCTAGTGCCGGCAACTTCACATCTGTCTCCAACCCCCATTTATCGTCACATCTTTCTCTCTTCTTCCTCCCTCTTCTACTTTCAAGGATCCTTGTGATTACATCACTCCTATTTGGATAATCCAGGATAGTCTGGGTCCATGCCAAGGTCCCTAATATTTTATTTTATTTTATTTTATTTTATTTTATTTTATTTTATTTTATTTTATTTTATTTTATTTTATTGTATTTTATTGTATTTTATTGTATTTTATTGTATTTTATTGTATTTTATTTTTTTAAATATGAAATTTATTGTCAAATTTGTTTCCATACAACACCCAGTGCTCATCCCAACAGGTGCCTTCCTCAATACCCATCACCCACCCTTCCCTCCCTCCCACCCCCCATCAACCCTCAGTTTGTTCTCAGTTTTTAAGAGTCTCTTATGTTTTGGCTTCCTCCCTCTCTAACCTCTTTTTTTTTTTTCCTTCCCCTCCCCCATGGTCTTCTGTTAAGTTTCTCAGGATCCACATAAGAGTGAAAACATATGGTATCTGTCTTTCTCTGTATGACTTATTTCACTTAGCATAATACTCTCCAGTTCCATCCATGTTGCTACAAAAGGCCATATTTCATTCTTTCTCATTGCCATGTAGTATTCCATTGTGTATATAAACCACAATTTCTTTATCCATTCATCAGATGATGAACATTTAGGCTATTTCCATAATTTGGCTATTGTTGAAAGTGCTGCTATAAACATTGGGGTACAAGTGCCCCTATGCATCAGCACTCCTGTATCTCTTGGGTAAATTCCTGGGTCACAGGGTAGATCTATTTTTAATTTTTTGAGGAACCTCCACACTGTTTTCCAGAGTGGCTGCACCAGTTTGCATTCTCACCAACAGTGCAAGAGGGTTCCCGTTTCTCCACATCCTCTCCAGCATCTATAGTCTCCTGATTTGTTCATTTTGGCCACTCTGACTGGCATGAGGTGATATCTGAGTGTGGTTTTGATTTGTATTTCCCTGATGAGGAGTGACGTTGAGCATCTTTTCATGTGCCTGTTGGCCGTCTGGATGTCTTCTTTAGAGAAGTGTCCATTCATGTTTTCTACCCGTTTCTTCATGGGTTATTTGTTTTTTGGGTGTGGAGTTTGGTGAGCTCTTTCTAGATTTTGGACACTAGCCCTTTATCCGATATGTCATTTGCAAATATCTTTTCCCATTCCGTTGGTTGTCTTTTAGTTTTGTTGATTGTTTCCTTTGCAGTGGAAAGCTTTTTATCTTCATGAGGTCCCAATAGTTCATTTTTGCTTTTAATTCCCTTGCCTTTGGGGATGTGTCAAGTAAGAAATTGCTACGGCTGAGGTCAGAGAGGTCTTTTCCTGCTTTCTCCTCTAGGGTTTTGATGCTTTCCTGTCTCACATTCAGGTCCTTTATCCATTTTGAGTTTATTTTTGTGAATGGTGTAAGAAAGTGGTCTAATTTCATCCTTCTGCATGTTGCTGTCCAGTTCTCCCAGCACCATTTGTTAAAGAGACTGTCTTTTTTCCATTGGATATTCTTTCCTGCTTTGTCAAAGATTAGCTGGCCATACGTTTGTGGGTCTAATTCTGGGGTTTCTATTCTATTCCATTGGTCTATGTGTTTGTTTTTGTGCCAATACCGTGCAGTCTTGATGATGACAGCTTTGTAGTAGAGGCTAAAGTCTGGGATTGTGATGCCTCCTGCTTTGGTCTTCTTCTTCAAAATTACTTTGGTTATTCGGGGCCTTTTGTGGTTCCATACAAATTTTAGGATTGCTTGTTCTAGCTTTGAGAAGAATGCTGGTGCAATTTTGATTGGGATTGCATTGAATGTGTAGATAGCTTTGGGTGGTATTGACATTTTAACAATATTTATTCTTCCAATCCATGGGCATGGAATGCTTTTCCATTTCTTTATATCTTCTTCAATTTGCTTCATAAGCTTTCTATAGTTTTCAGCATACAGATCTTCTACATCTTTGGTTAGGTTTATTCCTAGGTATTTTATGGTGCAATGGTGCAATTGTGGTTTATTCCTAGGTATTTTATGCTTCTTGGTGCAATTGTGAAAGGGATCAGTTTCTCTATTTGTCTTTCGGTTGCTTCATTATTAGTATATAAGAATGCAACTGATTTCTGTACATTGATTTTGTATCCTGCGACTTTGCTGAATTCATGTACCAGTTCTAGCAGACTTCTGGTGGAGTCTATCGGGTTTTCCATGTATACTATCATGTCATCTGCAAAAAGTGAAAGCTTGGCATCATCATTGCCAACTTTGATGCCTTTGATTTCCTTTTGTTGTCTGATTGCTGATGCTAGCACTTCCAACGCTATGTTAAATAACAGCGGTGAGAGTGGACATCCCTGTCGTGTTCCTGATCTCAGGGGGAAAGTTCTCAGTTTTTCCCCATTGAGGATGATATTAGCTGTGGGCTTTTCATAAATGGCTTGTATGATGTTTAAGTGTGTTCCTTCTATCCTGACTTTCTCGAGGGTTTTTATTAAGAAAGGATGCTGAATTTTGTCACATGCTTTTTCTGCATCGATAGACAGGATCATATGGCTCTTATCTTTTCTTTTATTAATGTGATGTATCACATTGATTGATTTGTGAATGTTGAACCAGCCCTGCAGCCCAGGAATGAATCCCACTTGATCATGGTGAATAATGCTTTTTCTATGCTGTTGAATTCGATTTGCTAGTATCTTACTGAGAATTTTTGCATCCATATTCATCAGGGATATTGGCCTGTAGTTCTCTTTTTTTGCTGGGTCTCTTTCTGGTTTAGGAATCAAAGTAATGCTGGCTTCACAGAATGAGTCTGGAAGTTTTCCTTCCCTTTCTATTTTTTGGAATAGCTTGAGAAGGATAGGTATTATCTCTGCTTTAAATGTCTGGTAGAATTCCCCTGGGAAGCCATCTGGTCCTGGACTCTTATTTGTTGGGAGATTTTTGATAACTGATTCAATTTCTTTGCTGGTTATGGGTCTGTTCAAGTTTTCTATTTCTTACTGTTTGAGTTTTGGAAGTGTGTGGGTGCTGAGGAATTTGTCCCTTTCTTCCAGGTTGTCCAGTTTGTTGGCATATAATTTTTCATAGTATTCCCTGATAATTGCTTGTATTTCTGAGGGATTGGTTGTAATAATTCCATTTTCATTCATGATTTTATCTATTTGGGTCATCTCTCTCTTTTTTTTTTTTTTTTTTTTTGAGAAGCCTGGGTAGAGGTTTATCAATTTTGTTTATTTTTTCAAAAAACCAACTCTTGGTTTCATTGATCTGCTCTACAGTTTTTTTAGATTCTATATTGTTTATTTCTGCTCTGATCTTTATTATTTCTCTTCTTCTGCTGGGTTTGGGGTGTCTTTGCTGTTCTGCTTCTATTTCCTTTAGGTATGCTGTTAGATACTGTATTTGGGATTTTTCTTGTTTCTTGAGGCCTGGATTGCAATGTATTTTCCTCTCAGGACTGCTTTCGCTGCATCCCAAAGCAACAATCCAGGGTCCCTAATTTAACCACATCTGCAAAGTCTCTTTTGTCATGTAATCTAACACAAGCACAGGTTTGGGGGACTGGAGCCTTTGGGAGCCACTATTCTGCCTCTTATGTGGACTGACAGTGGGTCAGAGCACTTGCTCTGGACCAGAGGCTGCTCTGTGTTCTTTGTGTGCACTGTCGCACTCTGCCTGTCCAGTGCTGCGAGGCGGGACTGTGGTGTCCTTGTAAGCAGGTGAGGAAATCAAGGCTAAGAAAATGACTAGCAAGAAACTGTGGCAGGCTTTAAACATACCTTTTGCAGTGGAAAGAATATAGGTTTTGAAACAGAAAAGGCAAAGGTGTGAATTCAGGTTCACATCCTGCTTACCTGTGTGATACTTGGCTCTTCTGAACTTCAGTTTTCTTACACACACTATGTCTGCCACCGGGCATGTGGCTTTCATTAAGAGAACAGTGCCAATTAAACAAAGTTGAGATATATTTCCAATTAAAAAAAACTGGAAAAAAAAGCCAAACCGAAAACAAAAACCTGAATCTACCCCCCCCCCCCCCCCCCCCCCCCCCCCCCCCAGTTCACTGGATGCTGTGCTGGAAAGAACACAGGATTTGGAGCAAGACAGACTGGGGGTTGAATCCTGGCTCTTAGCATGCAGCTGGCTCACTGCTCCTGGACTGATATGGTTTCATTAGCTAATAAATATAAGGGACCTTTTTCTTCTGTTCATTCATTAAACATGTTTACAGCAGCAAGCTGAGTCCTGGAAGGTATAAAGATCCTCATTGTCTAAAGGAGTGGGCGCCTATATTTCCTGCCAAGTCTGCACCCCCTCACATTTTTAAAGGTTGGGACTATGGACCAGAAAGGGCCGCATCCTAGTTAGCTTCCATCATTTCCTTCTCCTCTCTTCAGGAGTTTTCCCTGGTGCTTGCTGTGCATGCCCCCTTTATCCTAGTTTGCAAGATCATTACTCTCCCCCTGCTCCTAGCATCTGGCCTGTGTCATTATTCCCTGTGGAGTCTACCTCGTAAATGTTTCTCCTCCTTCCCCTCCATGCCCACTGTCTTAGGTTGCCATCTTCTCTTAACTGGGTGTGAATCCTCCTATGGAGTTTCCTGCCTCTGGGCCTGTCCCCTGTAGTCCATGGTCATACTTTGAAGACTGCTGGGCTCTTTAAATGAAGTGACACCCCAGTCCACCTAGAAGATGATAACAGAGTTTCTTGGTGAGGGGGATGGTGAGGAGGGTTATTTGGGTCTTATGCTCCCCCTGTTGTGTCCTAGAGATTTAGCTTCTTCATGGGATTGCTGTCAATCATGGCTGCTACCTTTCCTGGCTTTTATAGCTCTAGTTTCTTATTGCCACTTTGGGACATGGACCCTTTGTTTAATTTTCTATCTCACAGCTGAGACCAGCATTGACATGGAAGCATTTAAAAAGCCTTTTCTGCCCGTGAGAGAAACAAGGGATGACAATACAAGGAGCCATTTTTTATTTGTTATTTGGGATACCTAGTAGCCTCTTTGAGACCTGTAGTTGCTCTCTGTTGGCTTCTGCACTCCTGAACTAGGGCAGAGACCACATTTTCCCTTCAGGCAGGGAGTCCCTCCAAGCTTCCAGAATCTTCTTTCCCTTCCATCCCACAGCAAACAAACCTTTCAGACCTCAATTTTTGCTCTGGAATCTCAGTCTTCCCAAGAGAGGTGATACAGGGCCTCTACTCCCTCCAAGGCAACTGTACCCCTTGCCTAGAAGGGCATGGCCTGTCTCTGCAGTCTCAGCATGAAAACCACATCCAAAAACGATAGTCTAAGCCCATGACCAGAGCAACACGGAAAGTAGCAGGGACACTATTTTCTTAAATCCTCCTAAAATGCAAATCCAATCAAGTCAGTTACTATTAATGATCCGTCAGTATCTCTCCATTGCCTTCTGAATAAAGTCTCATCTCTTTGATGTGACTTTCATATCTTGCTAAGAGGCTTTCCAGCATTTCGCACATTCTCTATCCATATTGAAATGCTTGATGCTTCCCGAGGACATTCTGCTCTCTCACGCCGCTGTGCTTTGCATCTGCTGTTCCTTCTGCCTGAAATTCTTTCCACCTGGCAAACTCCTATATTATCTTCAAGACATAGCATGGGCATCCCCTCACTCCTCCACGAGTCTGTCCCTGACCTTTCTCCCCTCTCCTGTCATAAAATAATCGCTTTCTTCTCTCTGTTCCTAATACCTATATACAGCTCTGTAGGGGAAAAAAAAAACAAAAACAAATTTGCTCTACTTTCTCAAGTTCAGTGACTGGGGACCTGTGAATTAAATTGAAAAAAGACAGATTAATAGGAGAAAAGGCATGTGTCTCTTTACTGATGTTAGTATTTTTACATGCATGGAGGCTTCACAGGAAAGAAGTGAAAACCTAAAGAAGCGGTTAGACTTGGAAGCTTTACATACCATTTTAACAAAGGGTAGTACATTGGGGGGAAGTGACTGTACAAAGGAAAGCAGGGTGTGGGATGCTAGGATGGTAAGTTATGGGAAGGTAAATACATGGGGAGACTAATGAAAGATAAGGGGTATCTTATTAAGGCTCGTGTATGCAGACTTACCTTGGTGCCGACTTTCCATCTTCATGGCCGTAAAACTCCTCTGGGAGAGTTTTCTCAGAAGTTTCTGCTTTTAGTCAAGTAAGGAAAAGCTCTGAGAAAATTTGCATGTGTGGATTCTCAGGTAACTTCAGCTCAAAATAATCCATATGCCAAAGTGGCATATTTGGGGATGGCATTTTCCTCTTCAGCTTTCTAATATGGCCTAGGTCACACTGTTTGCTAGTCTGCTTATGTGTTTCCTCCTCTGGTTGGCCATCCAGAACTCATCCAGCACCAAGCCTGTGAATTATCTATTTTGCATCCAAATACCTCCTGATGCTTGAGTCTCACAATCCCAGATTCTGATGTAATTGATCTGGGATTCTGCCTGGGCACTGGGATATTTAAAAGCTCCCGAAATGATTCTAATCTGCAGGTAGGGTTGGGAACAACTGCCGCTGACTGTATTTTAGATCCTGCCATTTTCCTAGCATTCTCCCAAGCTCTTGGGGAACTTGCTCTCAAGGGGTGTCAGTGATGGAGAGGTGGATGCTGAAACCAACCTCTGGCTTTGGTTTTGTTGTAAAATCAGAGTATATGTGGGGGAGAAGGTGGGGATGCTAAGTAGAGACCTAAAATCGTATGGGTGTCATAGTGGAACCACCATTGCATTTGAGGCCTCATGATGGAATGGATTTTATGGTGTTGTCTACATCAGACTTCTGGCATTTTGGGGCTGAGATACTCAGGGGTGGGGGGAGACACTCCTACTGAAAAGCGACTAGATTCTAAATACCCCCCCCCTTTTTTTTTTTTGATGAATTGCTTAACTTGAAGCATGGAGGGGATTTTTCCACCTTACTTTCTCCAAAGGAGGAAACTATGAGTGAGGCTGGGTTATAAGTGAGCAGGGGAAAAGGTTATCCTGGGAGCAAATGCCAACAGCAGCATCTTGATTGAATGACTGGGTACTCAACTGAGGACCAGAAGCTGGAGGGCAACTAGCTTGGAGACTTGGCGTTGACTCATTGGAGCAGTGTTTACTGGCTAAAATGCACAGATTAAAGGTAGCACAGAGCTAGACATCGCAAAGGGGACCTTGACCATGGGCTGTGGAGCTGTAAGCTGCATGGTTCAGAAAGAAGCACAGTAGCAATATGATGTGGCAGAACTTTGGCTTCAGCGCTGTTCTGTCAACTCCGTGTTCATGGATGAGGAAGTGCAGACCATCCCGTGGTATGGTCAGAGGGCTACAGGCCAAGCTTTGAGGCTGACTAGGATTGATTACCATATGCATTGAGCCATGGCTGGTTTCCACATTGCTTTGTAGGAGGCCAAGTCCTCTTTGAGGAGGCCAACCTTCAGGGACTCTGTCTTGGACAAGTTAACTCTTGCCACTCAGAGAGAATGGAATCACAGAGATGAATGAGTAGTAGGAGACATCAGGAATGACCACAAAGGTTCAGAAAAGAGCATAATAACACCTCTAAAATGAAAACTATAATTGTTGGAATAAAAAAAAAAGAAAAACTGGGGCATCTGCATGGCTCAGTTGGTTGAGTCTGACTTTATCTCAGGTCATGATCTCATAGTTCATAAGTTTGAGCCCCATATTGGGCTCTCTGTTGTCAGCATATATCCTCTGTGCTGGAACCTTTGTCCCCCTCTCTCTGCCCCTCCCCCACTTGCTCTTTCTCTCTCTTTCTAAAATAAATAAGCAATGAATAAACATTAAAAAAACCTCAGTGGGGCTAAAGAAATAGTGAATTAGATACACTTAAAGAGTGAATTACTGAAATATGTATTTAAAATCATTACAGAGTACACAGAGACAAAGGAGATGGAAAGGAGATGGCAGAAAACTTAAGAGGAAGCATGAAATGAGAAGTTATATGAAAAATCTAAGAGATTCTAGAAAAAGAGAATGAAGTGAATCCAGTGAAGCAATGTTTAGACAGACAATTGCTGAGAATTTTGCAGCATATTGAAAGAGATGAATATATAGATTCTATACCTAGACCAAGCATAGTGAAACTTCAGATACTAAGGACAAAGAGAAAAATTTAAAGTTGCCAGAGGTAAAAAAAAGATCACAAATGAAGAAAGACAATTAGAGAATAGATTTCTTAATAGCCACAATAGAAGTTATAAGACAATAGAAAAATAGGTTCATGAGAGAAAAATAAATGTCTTAGAATTCAGTACATAGAAAAATTACCTTTTATTTATTTTATTTTGTTTTTAAACTTTTTTATTTTAGAGACAGAACATGGGCCAGAGGGGGAGGTGGGCAGAGGGGAGGAGAGAGAGAATCTTAAGCAGGTTCCATGTTCAGTGTGGAACCCAAAGCAGGGCACGATCCCACAACCCTGGGATCATGACCTGAGCTGAAATCAAGAGTTGGATGCTCAACTGACTGAGCCACCCACCTGTCCCCTAGCAAAAGTATCCTTTTAAAGTATGAGAGAAATAATGGTGTTTTCAGTTAAAAACGTGGATAGGATTTACCACTACCAAATTAGCATTAAACAATCCACCGACAAGTTTATTTCAGGAAGAAGAAAACTGATCAAGATGAAGGTATAAGAGGCAAAAAAGAATGATGAGCCAATAGTATGGTAAACATATACATTTAAACAAAGAGTTTCTAGACAAGAGAATAATGACTAATTTTTGTTCTTAGAAAGACACAAAATGAAAGCACTTTTAAAATATGAGCTTGTAGGGGTGTCTTGTGGCTCAGTTGGTTAAGTGTCCAACTTTGGCTTAGTTAATGATTTTGCGGTTCATGAGTTCAAGCCCTGCATTTGTCTCTGCACTGACAGTGTGGAGCCTGGAGCCTGCTTCAGATTCTCTGTCTTGCTCTCTCTCTGCCCCTCCCCTCTTACTCTCTCTCTCTTTCTCTCTCTCTCTCTCAAAAATCTAAAAAAATTTTTTTCAATAAACAAAAAAATATGAGCTTTTCAACTATATTAGGGAAAGGGTAGTAGCTATGTAAAAGTGCCCAATGTTTTTGTATTTTTGGTAAGAAATTTAAGATATAATCTATTATTTGACGTTGTTAAGTTAAATGTGCAATAAAAAATTGCAAAGGAATTACTAAAAGAACAGGTTTAGGATGCTTTAATTTTCCATCCAGTAAAGAGAATAAATGGAAAAATAATATGAAAACAGACAAACAAAAATCCTGTCAATTCAAAAAGAAGACCAAGAAAGAAAAAAGAGGAGTAGAAAAGGAGAGACAAATAAAAATTATTTGGTAGAAGCAAGTTTAAGTGTTTCATTAATCTCAATGACAATAAATAAACTGGATTTACAATTTTAAAGAGATTACCAGAAAAAAACAATGAGAATGGGAGGAAAATAACAAAACTAATGCAGTGCTATGGTATTTCCAAGAAACATACTTATGAGAACAGAAAGCTTGAAAGAGGATGGAAAAATATATACTGTCAAATACAATTAAAAAGAATACTGGAACAGCCAAATTATTATCAGACAAAAGTAGACTTTAGGAGAAAAAGCATTACTAAGGAATGAGAAGGTCACTTCTTAATGACAAAGATTCAATTCACCAAGAAGATTTAATATTTTAAATGTGTATGTACATAATAAAATATCTTCAAAATATATAAAGCAAAAATTATTAGAACTAAATCGAAGAACTAATTGACAAATGCACCAGCACAGTGGGAGATTTTAACACGTCTCTCTCAATTATTGATACGCAAGCAGACTAAAATACGGTAAAGATTTGACTAACACAATCACCATGCTTGATTTATTGAACATATGTAGAATTCTGCTTCAAGGTGCATTCTTTACAAACACAAATGGAACATTTACAAAAATTGACCATATAACAGGTTTTAGGCAAGTATCAACCACTTTCAAAGAACTGGTTATATTCAGACCACATTTTTCTTTTCATAGTGCAACTAAGTTAGACATGAATATTAAGATTAAATCATAATATATCCCCACACATTTAGAAATTAAACCACATGTCTGAATAGCCCAATGGATTAAAGAGATCATAATGCAAATAAAAAAAAAAAAGATGACCCATAGTTGGGAATCATCCAATCCAGTCTTTTTTTTGTTTTTAAAACTTGTTTATAATGCTTATTTATTTTTGAGAGCGAGAGAGAGAGACAGAGTGTGAGCTGGGGAGGGGCAGAGAGAGGGAGAGACAGAATCCGAAGCCGGGCTCCAGGCTCTGAGCTGTCAGCACAGAGCTTGATGCGGGGCTCAAACTCATGAACCATGAGATCATGACCTGAGCCAAAGTTGGACACTCAACCAACTGAGCCACCCAGGCACCCTTCATCCAATCCAGTCTTATATGCCCTTGACCCATAGAACAAAGTGGGAGGGATGACAATGGCTCTAGAGCAGGATAGATACTGAAGTAAGGCAAAAGCAACCAAATCTCTAACCTGTGGTGATTTAGTTCTCTTTATTGATTGGTCAAATGGTTAAAATTTCCTAGCTTGGGTTGCTTCTTCTCTAGTCGAGGAAAACAGTGTTTCTGTGTTGTATTGCATGATCCTGGGAAAATAGCCCATTGAGCAGACCATGCAGATGTTGGAAGGATGGTCTTACCTGGCTTTTGGGATGCCTGCTGGACTCTAAGCCCCAAGAAGGCATCCATTGTTTGGTACAAGGCTGCCAATATGTAGGAGGGACTTCTGGGCACCACAGGAGAGGGCATTTGATGCTTGGAGGCAGCTGGCTGTAATTTAATTATCAAAAAGATCATCCTCCACTCAAGTGTTCAGACTCACAGCTGAAATGCCTTTGGACTGGCAAGCTAAAGGAATTGACTGTACCCTAGGCTTTTCTTACTCTCCTTCCAAATTCCACTTTCAGTTCCTGCTTACGCTGGAGGAGGGCAAGGTAGAGAAGTCCACATTTGTTTTCCTGCCTTAACAGATCGCAAGGAATGAGGGGCATGTCTGTGCCAAGCACTGTGCAAACTAGCAAGTTCAGAGAGCACCTGTCATTTCAACTGTAATCTTTTCATATGTTGACTAGAGAAACTCAGTGCTGTTTCTGTGTTCTAACACTGACCCATTAGTAGAATACTAGAGTAGTAGCCACCAATCTAAATTCTTTTTCAACTTGCTAATATTAGAATGCAAATCTGTAGATGATAGAGAATCTTTCATTTGCTCAGTTTTCTGACTCCAATTCCTTCATATTAATGAATTGACTAATCCTAAATGATTAATCCTAAAATTATAATGGAAATAAGGTCAAATCTCCCACTTCGCAAAGGCAGCAAACTGCCATATGAGCCAAAATGGTGAGTATTTCAATCATTTGTGGATGGCGCATAAATATGAACTCCTTAACCCAAAGTTTTGTGCAGATGGGATTGGATCTAGTAAAATATCACAACTAGCAAGCCTTTTCTTGGCTTTCTTACCTGAATTTTGAAGTACAACTAAATTTCCTAGAAATGTAAACTGTGTTGTCTGCCTTTTCCAGGTGGTTAGTAGCTGGCATTTACTTCTCAATATGTAATAAATTTACGAGCAAACAAATTACATCTCTAACCAAATCTTGCAACCAAATTAGGGCAAATATGCTCTTGCTGTACATTTCATTCACAGTTCAAAAGAGGCAGAGAAAGAGGCATCTTCCTCTCCTAAAAGGCAATTTTAAAAAATGAATTGCTTTGAATAATAATGTCTGAATAATATCAATAAAAAGAATAGCCACAGGACACCCTGTAAGTAAATGGAGACGTAAGATTACCATGTGTTGTTCAAGCAATAGCTGGGTCTAGAATGAGGGTGGGAAAACACACACGCATTTCTTGAGGCAAGAAAATGATGTGAACGGAGACTATTCTTTCCTACCCCTGACAAAATTGATATTATTTCCCTGTCTATTTTCCTGCTTGCTCCTGGCCAATACTATAATTAAAAGGCCTCCCTCCAAGGAGCTCAAAGTGCTTTGAAGACATGGTCTAATTAATCCTCCTGTAATGTCCACAAGCTCCAGACCCTACTCTGCTGGGAGAACCAGCCAGCCCCATCTAGGTTCATGCAGCAGCTCTTCTTGAGAGGCTTATGGAAAGTGACAGCAGCTGTCGAAACCAGCCTCTTTCCCAGATGCTGTGAACACAGCCCCTCTTCAGTGTGAGTGCCACTGTATCAGCTGAGGGGCTACAAAGCCTGCAGCCAGCCCCTATATGTGTAATCTGCACATTCATCCTTCCACGTAAATCTCCAGTTCCAGAATTCCTTCTACCTTATGCAGACCATCTGATCATAGCCCCAACCACATAGGACTGCATCAGTCCTTTAGATGTTGCCTCGATTGTGGCTGGAGCCAAATCTGTAAAAATGTAGTGGCGTGTTTTAGAGACTTTCAGCCAATTTGTCTTCCTAAATGATCCTTTTTTGACCCTAGATGTTGCTCTGCTCCTTATTATCACTTATCTGACTTTCTCTGCTGCTTTTCCAGTTTTATCTGTTGGGAGGTTGGAGACACCATTACTGCGTTGGCCATGTTGATGATGATTAATGGTTCTGTTTTCTGTACAGTTCTAATCCTGATAGTGTTAAATATTCTCTTGGCCATTTCAATCCTAACAACATGTTGGGGTGATGTTTTCAGCAGCACTGTCAACTACAACTCTAGATTTGCTTTCTGTACTGGGTTGGGTGACCATTGCAGAACCCTCAAAATGCGGTCTGTCTGGTAGTGAGTATGAATACTTAATAGGTGGATTTTTGATGAATCTCATCATTAGGTTGGTTAGTTTTCTCCTAAATACTTTTTATTTTCCCATCTGCCATTTTTTCCCTCTCTTCCATATCTTTGTCTGAGGTCTGTAAGAGTGATAAAATATTGGGACAGGCTTCTAATGAAGAGTTTCAGAGACAGTGCTTTCTAGAATCCCAAAGAATGTTTTTCATTTTATTATTTATTCTATCACCTGATAGATAGCACTTTGATACACTCAAAATGATATTTTATTTTTTAAAGTTTTTTATCTGAGAGAGAGAGAGAGAGAGAGAGAGAGAGAATGTGAGTGGGGGAGGGGCAGAGAGAGAGGGAAGGGGAGAATCCCAAGCAGGCTCCACACTGTCAGTACAGAGCCAGACATGGGGCTCGAACTCACAAAACTGCGAGATCATGACCTGAATCCAAATCAAGAGTCAGATGCTTAACTGACTGAGCCACCCAGGTACCCCTCAGGATGATATTTTAAAGAACACTGTGAAGAAGTACAATGGTAAGAAGCATTGGTCTCATGTCCCATAGTGAAACAAAACTCAGAGAGGTTAAATAAACTATTTTTAAGATCACAGAAATCAGATTCAGATATGCTTCTTACAATATCAATTTTCTTTCCACTCTCATCTGTCAATATTCACTCTCTCTCCATTACCACCCATTATTTATTCAATGATTGTTTACTTTATGTCATTTTTTGGTGGCAGACACTGTGCTAGAGCTTAGATATACCAAGATGGACAAGATATTGTTACCCTAAATAATCCCATCAAATGTGGGAGTCGTTTAGGGATTGATGCAGTCCTGTGTGACTGGGGCTGTGATCAGAGGGTCTGCACAAGGTAGAAGGAATTCTGGAACTGGAAATAGAGTAATAAGCATAAAAGGGAAGAGTATATGCAAAACAGAGATGTAAACCAAGATGCAGGGTCTCAGGAACTCTAAATAGTTCAGTTTCCAGGGCTGGGTTGGGAAGCAATGGAAGAGAAAGGTGGAGTGACCTTTAGGACCACATCATGGAAGGCCTTGTATGCCATTCTAAGGAATTTGGACTTTGGTCTTCAAGGCCATGAAAAGTCATTGAAATCTTGTATGCAGGAAAGTCACATGATCAAAAATGCTGATTTGATCAAACTGTGTTCTTCTTGGAGCCTCCCCACTGGCAAAGATGGAGGAAGTTGCCCATGTTTCATGTCAGCGATGGGGCATAGACATGGAATTTCTGACAAAATGTTAGTAGAAGCATCTAGTGATGCATGATTACTGGAAAGAACTTCGGCAATATGCGCTAAAAACCTTAAAAAATTCATTCTGTTTGACTCAGTAGTTCTGCTTCTGCAAATACATTTTAGAGAAATTATCTCAAAAAATGAATATTTCAGGGCAAAGTTGTTTGGGAGACTATGTTTTCATAGCAAGACACTAGAATAACATAAAATGTCTAACAATGGGGTAGTAACTAAGACTATAATATAGGCCTCTATACCGAATCTGATGAAAAGTTTTAAATATAATGATGTAGTAGACAGCTGCCTGATGTTTTTGTTGCCCAACACCCATTCAAGCTTATTTTTATTTAATTTTAGTTTATTACTTTTTAAGCTTTTATCTAACTTCCAGTTAGTTAACATACAGTGTAATATTAGTTTCAGGTATACAATATACATGCTTATTTTTATAAAAGAGTTTTGCTTTCTATCTGGCTCTAGGGGTAGATTATCAGGTTAAACCAGTCAGCACTCAGCACTTCATTTATGAATTAAATGAGTGAGCAGACAAAAGAATTATATGGGGGAGATTCTCCTCCTACCTTAAAACATGACTTTCCCATGTAATATACAACATTGAGAAGCTGGAACAAAATATTAAACAAGTTCCCAAAGATTCAACATTAATCCCATTGTCACACTCCAGAGTAACCGTTGTTAATTGAAATGGAAAAAAAAGTCACTTTCCTTCGAGCCTGGCTAAGCTTCAGTAACCAAAGCTCCAGGATTGTGGAATATGAAATTTAGGCAGCAAAATGTGGTCTCAGAGTATGACTTTGCTGATTTCACTTGTGTGACCTCAAGCAAAGTCTCTTAAATTTACCTCTTACAAAAGCATAGGTTGATTTCCAAATCTTAGTCACTTCAGGCTTACCATATAATGAAGAACCAACATATGTGGCACAAAATTAAGGGAATAATGTAGAAAAAATGTATTTTCCTGGGTATGCATTTCAGCCTCTATTTGCTCAGGAATATTTCGTTTGGTCATTTGGGGATATTAAGGTTGAAGGTGACTGGCACTACTCAAGGTCAATGCTGTTCCTTGCAAAACACAATAAAAGCTTGCAGGAGGCTGAGGGCTGTGTGAGAAAATTAAGTATTGATTGAGGAGTAGATATGATGTTGTGCAATGTAGTTATTAGGCTCAATTCAGTGCTGTTAATTGGAGGTCTCTCACTTTCTCAGAAGATTACATCAGTTAACAATACATTATTGAAGTCTGGGGAGCTTTCGTTCTCTGATCATTGCATCCTCTTTTCTCAGCTGTGGAAGACTATTTTACCAATCGATATGCTTTTATTGAACATAGGTGCGTATAACCACTCAGCTCAAATATGATCACTTTCAGGAGTTTGTGACACTTGGCAAAGTCAACTTTTCTTCCAAACACTCTCTTCCTATCAAGAAACCGAGAATTCTGAACTTAATTGTTCTCATTTACAGTTCCCATGAATTATAAAGGGACCCCAGAAAAGCAGAAGAAAGAAAATTCATGCTTTTAGTGAACCTCCCTGCCCTGAGTCTATTTAGGTCAGTACCATTTCCAACAAACCTGGACTGGACAAGGTCCCTGAACATGGGAGGGGGTTTGGAGTATTGGCTGCTCAGAATAGTGGATGGAAAAAATCCTCCATAAAATCTTAGAACTGGAAAGAGCCTTAGAAACCACCTAGTCAAGTTCTTTCATTTTACAGATAAGTAGTCCATATCCTAAATGGCTGTGACATGCTTAAACTCTGTAGCTAGTTAGTGGCAAGCCTAGGAGAGTAACTTGAGTGTCTTGACTCTGCATCTGATTCTTTCCACTGTGTATTCTGTCTGCGCAATTGTCTTGATTATGGACAGGGAGGAGATCAGAGTCAACAATCCCTTTATGAACATTTACATTTATGAAAGTTTAGATTTACATTAGATAACTTTCCCCCAACCCTTAAATGCCATATGCAACTGATATATAGACTTCCGATAGACTTGTGTATGGTTTTATTGCATTTTCTAATGATTCTGTTTTATAGAGAGTGAAGCTTAAAAACATTTTTTTTAAATGTTTATTTTTTTTTTTTTGAGAGAGAGGGGGAGAGAGAGAGAGAGAGAGAGAGAGAGAGCGAGCTAGTGGGGAAGGGTCAGAAAGAGAGGGACACAGAATCTGAAGCAGGATCCAGGCTCTGAGCTTTCAGCACAGAGCCTGATGTAGGGCTCGAACTCATGAACTGTGAGATCATGACCTGGGCCATCTAGTCACCCCAAGAGTGAAGCTTTTAATTGTCCCCCACTCCTCTGAAGACAAAACTGAGGCCCAGAAAAGCTAAGTGGCTTATCTCGCATAGCGTAGCCATTTAGGATAGACAGGTAGATTCTTAAGCATGAATCTTTATACTCTGAATTCGGTGCTCCTTCTTCCATTCTAGGCTGCCTCCATTGCTTACTCTAAAAGGATGCAGGTACTTTACACTTCTGTGGTTATTCTTTCCCCAAGCTGTATGCTCTGGAAGAGGCTATGTGTGCTCAGTGTTTTAGCATATACTCTGACTTAATGCTCAAGGTTGGAATTGAGGAGAGAACTATAATATTATTTCTGGCTTCTCTGGGCATGGCATATATTGTGCTGATCACCTTACTTGGTATTTGCAATTGTTTTCATTATGCTTAATATGAGCATGACTTAACGGTATATGAGTCATTTCTTAACCTCTCTGAATTTACATTTGGTAATGTTCCTCGCAGCCTGTGCAGCGAATACATCCAACCTCACTTGTGATAGGGACCACAGTCTCTTACAAACACTGTTCCTTCCTCTGCCGTCGTCTGTGACCAGCTCTTTCCTTTCCAAGGAAAATCACTCTGGTTGACAAGGGCTTCCAATGTGGAGCTTCCTTTTGAAGTGATTGCAATTTATCTTTTCTGATCAAATGGGAACAATTTGTTCTTTCTTACAACTCCAGAGCTGCCATAAATTGGGGTAATAGATTTTTCAGTGCCTAGTAAGATAATTGCACTGGGGAGAAGATTAACGTGGAGGCTGGGAGCTGTGTGAATGCAGTGCCCCTCCATCCTGTTCCATGTGGCTTCCAGGACGACCTAGAAAACAAGGCTGGAGGAAGACAGCTTTACGTTCCTCATGCTAAATTAGTTCTGAGCTGCTTCTGGGCAAAGGCTGCCAACTGAACTCTGTTTTGACATTGGAAGTATTTATAATGAAACATGACGAAGTAAAATTTAAGTCCCAAATTGCCCCAACGCGGTGGCACCGAAATTACAATTCTGGTTACAGTGACACCTCCAATTACTGAAATGTGAAGTAATTCTCTTTGGAAAATGACTTCACTTTGAGGAAATGAATACTGAGTAAGGGTTATGACACACACATCAGGGGCTTCAAATTCTCTCTCTGGTGCTACTGCCGACCTCAGACAAGCAAATTGGACTCGCCCTGTCTGTTTCTCCCTCTAGAGGCAAGAAAATTACCAACAAGCAGTGTTCTGGGGCTCATGTGATGGCTGTGAAGCACCGTCAAACAACTCTAGAAATGAAAGCACTGGGTACAGATGGGAGTTTTTGCAGCAGTCCTAACAATTGATAGGATGTAATTTTCAAACCCCGATGCTATCTCTTCCTTTTGTAGGCAGTGCTCATTTTTGACAAAGATCCTCAGAGCCATTGCTTTGAGACTGATAGTCAAGAGCAAAGAATATTTCTTTTTTTTTTTTTTCAACGTTTATTTATTTTTGGGACAGAGAGAGACAGAGCATGAACGGGGGAGGGGCAGAGAGAGAGGGAGACACAGAATCGGAAACAGGCTCCAGGCTCCGAGCCATCAGCCCAGAGCCCGACGTGGGGCTCGAACTCATGGACTGCAAGATCGTGACCTGGCTGAAGTCGGACGCTTAACCGACTGCGCCACCCAGGCGCCCCAAGAGCAAAGAATATTTCTGATGCAAGCTGATGGTTGCTTTATTTATTAGTGTATGAATTCATTTATCCCGTTATTCAACCAATATTTACTGCACACTTACCGGTACCTTGAGACTGAGGATGTAACAGTGAATATGGCTGATGTGGCAATTTCCCAACCAGATATTAAAGAAATACATAGTTGATTTTTGATATTCAGGGTAGTTATGTTCTGTAAAGTTACACTGAATTAGTGGATACTGAACCATTGCTCCTAGGGGAAATACAGCATTAGGTTCCTGTGAGCCTCTGGTGTCAACATTTTTGTCAACTTATCAATACATAACCTTGTTTTATGTGTGTTTCTGTTGAAAGATTGTCACTCAGGTCTGAATGAAGCTCACAAGTATTTTTTCGTAAGGCTCATTGCAACTTTCTTTCTCTTGGGAGCACTGGAGAAAAATAGCTGAGTAGAACCAATCTGACCTCTGACAGATTTCTTTGGGAAACATAACTAACTCCCTGAGACTTGTAACATCTCAAGAAACTCCTTCCTGCCACTGCTCACAGAATGACTGAGACTTGATGTCTATCCACTGTAGCAGCTTAGAGCCAAGTCGCAGTCTAATTTCCCCACTAAAAGAAAGATATCATTTCCTATGCTTTAATGTTGTAAAGCAAAATCATACTGGCTCTCTAGTGAATTGAGCAAGAATCTTGGTTTTATATATTCAGGGTTTTGTTTTTTTTATGATTATAGAATGTGTCTGCTACAGTATTTATGACATTGTATTTACTTATTTATGCTGGCATAAATGATCAGCCTTCAACTTTTCTTACAAGCCTTCTGATTACCTTAAGAGGAAATTTCCAGGTTTCAGTGGTTTTATTTTATTATGGCAAAATACACATAATGTAAAACTTGTCATTTTAACCATTTTTAAAGTGTATGATTCAGTAGCATTAAGGACATCCACAATGGTGTGCAATCATTATCACTACCTATTTCCAAAACTTCATCATCTTGAATGGAAACACCACACCCGTTAAACAGCAACTCACCATTTCCCCTGCCCCTCTACTTCTGTCTTTCTAAATTTGACTATTCTAATGGACTCATATAAGTAGAGTTGTACACTATTTGCCCTTTTGTGTCTGGTTTATTTCACTTAGTGTAATGTTTTCAAGGTTCATTCATGTTGTAGTATACATCAGAACTTCATTCTTTTTAAGGCTAAATAAAATTTCGTTATATGGATATACCACATTTTCTTAAATGTTTATTTTCGAGAGAGAGAGAAAGAGCACAGGGGAGGGGCAGAGAAAGAGGGAGATAGACGATCCAAAGCTCGCTCTGTGCTGACAGCAGAGAGCTCAATCTGGGACTGGCTGAAACTCATGAACCACAAGATCATGACCTGTGCCAAAGTCGGATGCTTAACTGACTGAGCCACCCAGGGAACCCAGATATACCACATTTTTAATCCATTCATATTATATTGTAATTTTGTTCTAATCCCCTACCATACTCTGAGTCTCTAGAGGTCAGAGAAAATACATAGTGTATCTTTGTACTCCTGGTACCTAGCAGAGTTGAAAAAAAGGACAGATGGTCTTTAGTGATAATTCAATGGTAGGCAAGGAGTTATAGCTCCTTTATCACTTGGAGGCACTTGAACTTGTCAGTAGACCTGGATCTATAGTCCTGAAAGATGATGCTGTCAACCTCAGCCATGTCCTCATAAGATAGCCCTCTGGGGACCAGATGCTTATCCCACTTCAGTGTCTTGGAGGAAGAGGACAGAATACAGTATATTTGTTTAGTCTGGGGCTTTGACTCACACAGAGGCAAACAGGAAGGAGTTGGGGGGGCAGACGGAATTCAGCTAGAGAAGCCTCTGACTCACTGCTTGACAGTGTTAGGCAAAATGTAAGTGCATACATAGCTTTTGAAGGAAAATTTAATTTTTTGCCTCATCTTGCATTTTGCAATACCTGTTTCAATCCAGGTAATCAAATGTGACCTTTGGGACTGATCCAGTATTGAATGGAATGAAATAAAAATTGATCCTGTCAACTTAGTCAAAGATGGCCTAGTCAATCATATGCCTCAGACTTTAAAAACAGCTTAGAGAATTTCTACAAATACAGAAATAGCTAAGCTGCTGTGCTGTATGACAGAAGATATTTGCTTCAGTGCTGTAGTTCACTTGTGCTTTTTATCCTTTCCTGCCTGGGACCTGCATGTACATTTATTTCAAGTTTGACAACAGTCACATATGGCTTTATTAATGCCCAAGAAAGAAAGTCCTGGTGAAGGGAATTGAATGTGCGGACAGCGAAATCAAGAAACTTGTGAGGGAGCAGAGGCCGTGGCCCCCAGTATCTGGAGGCAGACAGACCTAGATTGGATTTTCAGCCTTCATTTTAGTAGCTGGGTAACCACAGGCAAGTTACTTTCTAAGACTGAATTCTTTCCTTGCAGGACCGATTGGGGGATTTACATATAGGTAGGAATCACACATGAAAAGTGGTTGTCATACAGTAGCTTTTAACATAACTGGTAATAATTCTTAATATAGTTTTGGGTCTGTATGATGTGGTTCTCTATTATACCAGGGAATGATGGACCTTGGAAATATGTCTGCCCTTTGGAGAGGAGGAATATGGAGCTGCCAAGATACTATAATTTAAAGAGGTTCTAGTACGTATAGTTGCAGACCGAGCTAATAAAAATGAAGGGTGCACAATTAAATATCAACTTTAGATAAGCAACAAATAATTTTTTTAGTTTAAGTATATTCCATTCAATATTTGGAACATACTTACACTAAAAACAATTGTCGTTTATCTGAGATTCAAACTTAACTGGACATCCTCTATTTTTATCTTGGAACCCTACAGGTAAGGCACCTTTTCTAAAAGATCTATTTTAGATTCATTTCTGTGGTTCTTAGAGAGTTTTTAAATTTTTTTTCTAGAGCGTTCCTTTCTTTATTTTTTTAAAGTTTATTTATTTATTTTGAGAGAGACAGAGACAGCATGAGTGGGGGAGGGGCAGAGAGAGAGGGGAGAGAGAGAGAATCCCAAGCAGGCTCCATGTTGCCAACACAGAGCCTGATGCGGGGCTTGAACCCATGAAACCATGAGATCATGACCTGAGCAGAAACCAAGAGTCAGTTGCTTAACCTACTGAGCCACCCAGGCGCCCCTAGGGTGTGTCTTTATTAACGTGCCAGTTTAAACTTCAACAATAGTAATAGTTTGGTGACACCTAGTTGAGAGCAGGCATTGTGAGAATGAGGCCCTATCTTTAGAACCTGTTCTGTGGCAAAGAAGAATTAAGGTTGGTAGAATTGTTTGCTCATCAGCTGACTAGGGGGGTTATCCTAAATTGTCCAGGAGGCCTCCACAGAGCCACGAGGGTCCTTAAAAGGGAAAGAGAAAGGTAGCAGAGGATCAGAGAGATGACAGTGGGAGAAAAACTCAGCCTGCTCTTGCTGGCTTGGAGGAGCCAAGGAGGGTGAGCAGCTTATAGAAGCTGGAAAGGACAAAGAAATGCATCCTCTCTGAGAGCTTCCAGAAAGGAAGGCAGCTCTGTCAGTGTCTCAATTTCAACCCCGCGAGACCCACTTCAACTTTGGAACCACAGAACTGTGAGATAGGAAATGTGTGTTGTCTTAGAGTGCCACATGTGTGCCACAGAGTTTGTTACGGCAGCACTAGGGAACTAATACAGGGAGCAAAGTGAGAAAAGAAGTGGCCTATGAAGTGGCTCAAAGAATAACTAGAATTGGGAGCTGGGGGTGTGCACAGGTGTCTTAAAAGAAAACCCTACTGGGGCACCTGTGTGGCTCAGTTGGTTGAGCATCAGACGTTGGCTCAGGTTATGATCTCACAGTGTGTGAGCTTGAGCCCTGCACTGGTCAGCACAGAGCCTGCTTCAGATCCTCTTCCCTGCTCCCCCTCCCCTCACCCTTCCCCACTTGCTCTCTCTCTCAAAAATAAATAAACATTAAAAAAATATTAAAAGAAAAGAAAACCCTAGTTGAGTGACTTGTCTACACCCAGAGAGTAATGGATTGAATACATATCCTGCCCACACAGAACCATCAAATAGAAGCCAAAGAGAGGTAGAGCCTGAGGGAATCCTAGAAATCCTCTAGTCTGGCCTCTTCGTTTCTCTGATGACACATCCAAGGCTCAAAGAGATAAAATTGCTGGAGTTCACAGAGTTAAGTAGGGAATGAGCCAGAATGACAATGCTGTTTTCCTGACCCTTTGGCCAGCACTCCCTACACCACATCACACTCGCAACATTATTATTTTATAGATGAATGGGTTATCTATTTAAACTTCAAAGAAATCTTTGAGAATATTTTTGAACCCTCCAGTGCTAATTAGTGAATTGACTCAGAGCAGGAGAGGGGTTCTGCCTCCTAGACTCCTTACGGCTGTGTCTCTGCCCGTAGGGCACTCTCCCTACTTCTTTTAAAAAAAATTTTTTTTAACGTTTATTTATTTTTGAGATAGAGAGAGACAGAGCATGAACAGGGGAGGAGCTGAGAGAGAGGGAGACACAGAATCGGAAGCATGCTCCAGAGCTGATGGCCCAGAGCCCAACGTGGGGCTTGAACTCACGGACCGTGAGATTGTGACCTGAGCTGAAGTCGGACACTCAACCGACTGAGCCACCCAGGCGCCCCCACTCTCCCTACTTCTTATTTGGACCCACAGCTGCGTGTGCTCAGGACTCTGCTCACCCAACTGTCACCTGCTCAAGGAAATAGAATATGGCATTAAGAGAGCATGTGTGGGCATTGGATTCAGATAGGCCTGAGTTCTCGTCTTGGTTTTGCCCCTGACATGATATCGTGTATCTCTTAGAGTAATGTGGGTAATTTCTTGGAGACTCAGCATCC
This sequence comes from Felis catus, assembly GCF_018350175.1. Taxonomy (NCBI): domain Eukaryota; kingdom Metazoa; phylum Chordata; class Mammalia; order Carnivora; family Felidae; genus Felis; species Felis catus. The sequence goes on from NC_058368.1 coordinate 71,882,778, forward strand.
TTATCTACAAAATGGAGATAATGATTGAATTTAATAGCATTAAATAAGATAACTTCTTATTGAATGGTATCTCACAGACCTGTAACTTACTTGAATTCCTCCCTGTTCTAGACCTGTGAGCAACAGAGGATCTATATTCATGGCTTCCTGTGTTTATATTTCCCAGTACCATGTACATACAGTACCTGGCTTAAAATTTGACCAAAAAAAGTGCTCACATGTATTTTGTACTTATCACGTGCCACTGTTCTACATACTCCACATGTAAGAATTCATTTTATCCTCATGGTACATCTGAAATGTAGGTACTGACATACCCATTTTATAGAAGGGGGAACAGATCTATCAGTTTTCCAGCCTTTTCTTTTATTCCCTCCTTCTGCATTTGTCAAGTTGTCTTTCAGATCGATCACTTCATCTACAGTTTCTATAGAAAGAAGCATGGCGGGGAGTGGCTGCTAAGGTTGGAGAGGCCAGTTTGCCAATACAAACTCCAGGGGGCTTATGTGCAGGCACACAGAGGCTTGAAAAATGTCTGTTGTATGGATTAATAAATGAACAACATATACATTTGATGAAAACAAAACAAACCAATCAACTAAACAAACAAAAAACAAATAACCTGGGGCAGCTTCCTTTACTACTCTAAAAATAGCTCAGTCTTTAATGTGGCCTCATTTGAAAATAAAGTACCAGTGTGAAATCTCCTAGTGTTTCTGGTTGGTCTTTCAAGCATAGCAGACAGGTAATGACTACTAATTAGTTAGCTATTGATTTTTCGGATTTGCTTTCCCAGTATGGGTAAATGAAATTCTCAGCGTGGACAGGAAGGAGGTGATGCTTGCTTTGATTTCTATAAGTTCTCTTCCAATTCTAAGAGCTTGCATGGTTTGACATTTTTATATTATACTTGTGTTTAATTGGAAATTTGCTTTCTTGCTACTACTTATATTCTATGCAGGATTAGATATTTAGTGAGGAAATATTCCTACGAGTACATGACACTTGAGGGGGTAACTGACAGTTCCCAGTAGACTCTGGAATGGTTATTGCTACTGAATTCCCTATCAGACACACACCATAGTCCTCCAAGTGGGATAGGTATTCACATACTGTAGTTTTATGGGGAAATTTGTTTTCAAATGAACTCTGAGACTTGGAGAATATACTGATCCTTCATGAGCTAGAGAGAGTGAGATCTTTATAGTTTTGGGCATTGCAGAGAACTCTGAAAAGAAGCACCCTCACTTCCAAGTATAAAAATTAGCTGATACCAACTAAACTCCCTTGAGTTTTCCTTTGTCTAAGATTTCTAAGTCCGAGATATGAGGGGAATTTCATTTCATCCTCAAAGTGGGAGGCTTGGGATGATTAAGCCATTGGATTTGGTTTCAGATGGAAATACAGTGAAATAACCTCGCCCTGCTCTCACTGTGTGGTTCTGGACCTCTGGTTCCAGGAGCTGCCTGGAAGGGTTTACCATCAGCTAAAAATAACTAACATGAGGGCTGTTTTAAAAACATTTGTCTACAAACTTATGAGTAGCTGGAAAGGGGTCAGAGAAGAATCACAAAAGGATTAAAATCATGGAAAAGAAGATTTATTAGTAAGGATCTCTAATTACTCATAAGACAAGACCAAAGAGTTGAAATAATACTCCTAACGTATACTAAGAGTGGTTTGGCTCACCACAGTAGATAAATGGGCAAAGGACAGGAGATGATTTTTCTCAAAATAACTGATGGTTACTCTACTTTATTAGAAGATAGCATAATGAGCACTAGAAGATGAAAATTAAAGAGCAAATGTGGAATCGTTTTTTTACGAATCGCACTGGCAAAGATTGCAAAGATTTGCTCCCACCCAGGAGGCTAGGGTGAGGGAGGGGATTCCCTTATTTTCATACATTGTAGCAGTTCATGAGAGTTTGTCTTAGTCTTCTTGGGTTGCCATAACAAAATACCACATAGACCGAGTGGCTTAAACAACAGAACGTTACTTCTTACAGTCCTGGAAGCTGGGAAGTCCAAGATCAAGGTGCTGGCCAATTCAGTTCTGAGTGAGAGCTCCCTTCCTGGCTTGCAGACAGCCACCTTCTCCCTGTGTCCACACAAGCCAGAGATTCTCTCTCTCATTCTTCCTTTCTCCCTCCTTTTTTAAAATGTTTATATTTATTTTGAGAGAGAGAGAGAGAGAGCAAGCAGAGGAGGAGCAGAGAGGGGAAGAGAGAGAATCCCAAGCAGGCTCTGCACTGTCAGTGCAGAGTTGGAGGTGGGGCTTGATCTCATGAACCGTGAGATCATCACCTGACTGAAACCAAGAGTCAGATGCTTAACTGACTGAACCACTCAGGTGCTCCGCTCCCTCTTCTTTTAAGGGCATCAGTCCCATCAGAGTAAGGCCATGTCTTATGATCTAATCACCTCCCAAAGGCTCCACATCCTTATACTATCACTCTGGGGCTTGGGGCTTAAACAGGGCATTATGTATCAAAAATGTTAAGAAAGAGGCTACTTCGTTCCAGCAATTCCAGTAATAGGAATTTATCCTAAGGGAAATTTGGACCAGTGTTCAAAAATATATCTACAGGTTGTTCTCTGCAGTGGTGCTTATCTTAGATGTTGAAGATGCCACACATATCCATTAATCTGGGATGAACCACGTGATTTATGATATACCAGAGGTCAGCACTTTTCTTAAAGTGCCAGATAAAAGTTTTAGGCTTTGGGGTCAAGAGGCAAAATTGAAGATATTATATAGGCACTAATACAATAATTTGAAATGTAACCATTTAAAAATGTAAAAATTATCTTTAGCTTGCAGGCATATAAAACCAGACAGTGAACTAGATCTCTGGTCTATACACTGGAATACCTTTTACAGCTTTATAGTATTCCAATGTATAGACCAGAGCTGTTGAAAATAATGACGTAGATCTAAATTTATTACCATGGAAAGATATGTACAATAAATTAAGGGAAATTAAGGGAAAAAAGCCTGTATAGAATGACTATATACTATAACATGTATGTATACATACAAAATGGCACATTATTATAACTCTATTTTTGTGAAAATCAATTTTTGTGTACAAGTATATATGCATACAAAGTCTAAAAGGCCACAAACGAAAACATTCCTCTGTGGTTAGCTCTGGGTTGTGGATTGGGGTGATCTTTATTTCCTTCTTTAAAAATTTCTGTATTTTCTTATTTGGGATAACCAATGGGCATATCTTAATTCTAAAATTCTTTTTTAAATTTTTATTTATTTTTTTATCTTAGAGCACACAGAAGCAGGGTTGAGGGGCAGAAGGACAGAGGAAGAGAATCTTTTATTTGTTAAGTTTACATTTATTTTGAGAGAGAGAGAGAGCACATACAGGGGAGGGCTGAGAGAGAGGGAAGGAGAGAGAATCTCAAGCAGGTCTTAAACCCACAAACCCTGAGATCATGACCTGAGCTGAAAAGAGTCAGATGCTCAACCAACTGAGCCACCCAGTTGCCCCTAAAATTCTAAAATAACATAGAACTATTATTATTATTATTATTATTATTATTTTAATGTTAATTTTTTGAGAAAGAGAGACAGAGTGTGGGGGGGGGGCAGAGAGAGAGAGGGAGACACAGAATCCAAAGCAGGCTCCAGGCTCTGAGCTGTCAGCCCAGAGCCCGACGTGGGGCTCAAACCCATGAACTGCGAGATCATGACCTGAGCCAAAGTCGGATGCCTAACCGACTGAGCCACTGAGGCGCCCCAACATAAAACTATTTTTTATGAATAAAATTAAAAAATTCATAAGCACCTCCAAGAAACAAACAATAAAGTAAGAAAACAAAATGCCATTATGCAGAATATTGCTAATTGCTAAGTATTTTGCCTGAATTTGGAGGCAGGAAATAAAAAGAACTCAATCTGTTTCTCAGATGATAGATTTAAGATAATGTTTGGACATTGAGAGGATTAGGACTTTCCCCCCTGCATTTCCTAGAAAGTTATAAGTGCAAATTTGAAGAAGGGAATGGTCTGATTAAACCCTCAATACTTTTTCCAAACATCTAATCATTGCTCTTGCTTATGTTAAACACAAGTTTTACAATCTACACCAAAATAAAAGTCTTGTAAGACAATCTTGGTGGGAATGGAAGACATGTTGATATTTTCTACCACAATGAAATTGGGAAAATTTTAATTTAACCATAGCTTTCAGTTTTAACATGAGAACATTGCAAAGTCAATAAAAATACAGTTATCTAGCCAGAATGAGAATGTGGCTAGGGAACAGAAATTTCAGAAACATGACACTTAGCTATTTAGCTAAAACCAGTAAGTAACTTATTTTTCATCTTAAATGAATTAATTTCCCAGTCCTTGCAAAATATTTCTCTTGGATACACTCTTTAAAATTAGCTTTTCAAATTTTTCTTACCACCAGTGAAAGAAATTCCCTCTATGAGTGGATTCTTTGAATTGTCGATTATCCCTAATGATGGCAGCTCATCTTGTATGGGAAATGCAGGCGTGTATGTATGCCCAATAAAAATGTACTGAATGAGTGGTGGTCTGTAACTTTGATGAGCTTTTAGTTTGGCAAGGAAATAGATGTTTAAATGTTTTGAGCTAAATAGTTCTGATATATAGCAAAGCCAAATAATGATAACCATGATAATAGCAAAAGCTTTGATTTTTCAGATGCTTAATAGGCCAGGCACAATATGAGATCACAAATCTGCTGGGACACAGGTGTTATTCTTTTCTTTTTAAGGTGTGGGTTAATGTTCAGAGAGGCAAAATAACTCTTTGGAGGTCACACAGCTAGTAAGTGATAGGGATGTAATTCAAACACAAACCTGATTTAATTTTATCCACTTTCTGCTATGCCCATCTGCCCACCATATACTACAAATATAAACTGTAATTGTATTATTTATTAGTATGTTATTGTTATTCTTTAGCACACCTAATGCCTTAGGCAGTTTGGGCTACTATAAAACAATACCATAGACTGGGTATTATTTGACTCAAACAATAAACATTTGTTTCTCACACTCTGGAGTCTGGAAATCTGAGATTAATTGAGTTCTTAGTGAGGATCCTCTTCTTGCTTATGTCCTCACATGGCCTTTCTTTGGCGCATCCACTTTTTATAAGGGCATTAATTCCATCAAGGGGCCTCCATCCTTATAACCTCATTTAAACCTAATTCCCTCCAGATACCATCATATTGGGAGTTAGGGATTCAACACCAGAATTTGGAAGAGACACAATCAGTCCATAGAACATAATAATGAGTTAGTTACTTGTTTAAAGCCATATCTGAGAGGAATATTATGAATCTTCTGAAACCATTAAGAAACTGTTGAATGCAGGGGTGCCTGGGTGGCGCAGTCGGTTAAGCGTCCGACTTCAGCCAGGTCATGATCTCGCGGTCCATGAGTTCGAGCCCCGCGTCAAGCTCTGGGCTGATGGCTCGGAGCCTGGAGCTTGTTTCCGATTCTGTGTCTCCCTCTCTCTCTGCCCCTCCTCTGTTCATGCTCTGTCTCTCTCTGTCCCAAAAATAAAAAATAAAATGTTGAAAAAAAAATTTTAAAAAAAGAAACTGTTGAATGCAGAAGGGACCCAGTCTTGATTATTAAAAGACAGCAGCCACATGCATTGCCTCAGTGAACATGTGTAGTCATCAATCCCTTTTCCTTCTCACAGAAATATGCCCTTGCCATCCTGTAGTCCTTGCTAATGGATAGCTGCTCTCAGACCCTCAGTTCTCTTATAATATGTGCTGCAGACTCAGGTCTTAGGGAAGTCACATGCTTGTGTTTCACAGACTGTGGACTCTGCAGCAACCCCTACTGCTGCCTGATATATGGTTAATTGCTTCTTAGATAATCCTTTGTTCCAAAGATATAGCATTTACAAAAAATGGACTAAAAAGAAATAGACATTTGAACAAGCAGTTTCTTTTTTTTTTTAATTTTTAATTTGAGAGAGATTGGACATGGGAGTGGGGTAGAGGGGCAGAGGGAGAGACAGAATCCTAAGTAGCTTCCATCCATGCTCAGGGTGGGACCCAACATGGGGCCCAATCTCATGATGCTGGGATTACAACCTGAGCTGAAATCAAGAGTTGGATGCTCAGTTGCTGGGCCACCCAGGCACCCTGAACATGCATGGTCAGAGGGAGGAAGAAACCCAACAAACAGACAAACAAACAGAACTTCTCTCCTTTACACATAAACTCTAAAATACACCCCAAATTTTGCCCTTGAGTTTTTAAAACCATTCATCTCTCATATTTCCTTGATTACTTTTTCTTAGCCAGGGGCAGCATTCATTCATTTATTTGTACATTCCCTTACTTCTCTCTCATTCATTCATTCCACCATTATTTACTGAATGGCTGTTCTGGGCTAGGCATTGTCCTGGATATAGGGACAAATGAAATGGAAGAAAGCCAAATGAAAGAGGGCCCTGCCCTCCAGGAACTTTTGTTTTGTGTTATACAGTCCTGACATTTATATTGTGACTAGAAGACACTGTAACATGGATGAAAAATGGAAATCTATATGATGGTTAGCTATTAATCATCACAGTGATGCTGGGTAATGTCCCACTCCCAAGCTCAATGGCTCCAAGCAATAATCATTTACTGTCACTCATGGGAGAGTGTTGGGTAGTGTGTATTAGTTTCCTAGGGCTGCCATAACAAAATACCAGAGACTGAGTGGCTTAAACAACACAAGTTTATTTTCTCACAGTTCTGATGGTGATATAAGTCCAAGATCAAGGTGTTGGCAGGTTTGGTTTCTTCTGACACCTCTCTGCTTAACTCATAGATGGCCACCTTGTATTAACTTGGTCTTCCTTCTATGCATTCACATGTCTGTGGCCTAATCTCTGATTATAAGGATATTAGTCAGATTGGAATAGGGCCCACCCATGTGAACTAATTTGGCTTTACCTCTTTGAAGGTTCTATCTCAAGATGTAGTCACATTCTGAGGTACAAGGGGTTAGGAATTTAACAATAAATTTTGGGAGGACATAATCCAGCCTATGATCAGATGGGAGTTTTAGTTGATCTAAGCTGGGTTCCAGTGGTCTTGGCAGGTCTCATGTCCCTCAATCTCCTGGAGATGTGGGTTAGCTAGGGCACATTCTTCTAGTGGCACAAGATGGAAGCTTCTAGAAAGGTGAGCAGAAACTTGCAGTGTCTCTTGAGGCCTTGGCTCAGGACTTGCACACGATCACTTCCACCCATATTCCATAAGCTGAAACAAATCCATAGTGAAATCTAACTTTAATGGGGTTGGGATTACACTTTGCCTCCAGTAGGAGGAACTGCAGAGTCACAAGACAGAGTGTGAGGACACAGGGAGAGCTGAAGAATGGGGAACAATAATGAAGTCTACCCCCAAAATGGAATGTATTAATTAATTCTGGAGTTTTCTCTACCTGACAAGAACTGAATATTTATTTTGCTTCTGAGTATTCAGCACTGAGTAGTTTCATTGAGATTTTAAAATGTGTGACAGTATACTTGTACTGTTTGGGTAATTTGAAAATTATTTTCTGAAACAACTACATTAGCCTTCATCTTAGTTGAGTAAAAATGATTACAATCTAGTATCCAATTGTTTCCCTCAGTAGATAGAGCACCATCCATCCAGATACAGAGCAATGGGCTGGTGTCCCAGGTCTGATACACACATAACTGCTGGTTTACAGCTATAGATTGTGCTAGAAGGTTCTCCATCTGATGTATGGTGTGAGGAGAGACCAGCAGATGTTTGCTGTCATGATTGAAAACATTTCAAACTGGAGTTTCCTGATGAGGGGTCAGTAATATTTAGACAACATGAATTAGGTCATAGTGTGGTATAAGTCATTCGAATACCCTGTAAGCAACCTAAGTGGAAGGAACAGTATGAAAAAAGCAGGTATCATCAGGGCATTTGCTGAGGGAGAAAATTAGAATGGCTCCTCTTATAGTTACCTAGTGGGTAGCCTTGGCTTTTTACACTCCTCAGCTCAGCCTGAGCTCCACCAGAAATAAGCAGGGAGGGATGGATAGGAGGGAAATTAGTATCTGTGGGGTTTGCTATTAGGTAAGAGAGAGGGGAGTAAAACAGACTAGGCTGCTTTACAGAAGGAAAGTAAATTTATGGGAACAAAATAATTTCAGCAGCTGATGTTGAGAAAAGAAGGTAGAGAAATGAAAAAAAAGCTAGATTAAAAATGTCCCAAATGGTTTTCTGGCCCCTGGGGCTTATGGTTACATTCTCCAGGGTCCATGAGTTTTGTAAAACTGTACAATCTTTTTACTTGCATATATTTTTGTTTAATAGCAAGCTAAAGAAAAATTAACTGAAGAATATCCTGAATGACCCGTATGATTATCTTTTAACTGAGTGCTGTTGGGAAGTTTCAGGCCAGCATTTTCTGTTTGTCACTACAGAGAACTGAATTATACTGTGAACTAGGTACAGTAGACAGGGAGGAGCCTAACAAGGCTTGTTTGATTAAAGTCCTCGATGTCCCATTGTTTCTTTTAAAAATTCAATAGGTGTACATATGGGGAATCCACAGACATGGAAATTCCAAAGACAGTCAGGCAAAATGAGGTATATATGTAAGAAAGGGGTAGGGATCTGGGATTTCAGAGGAAAGGAAAGCATTTTTCAGGGTGATGACAAGAGCAGCTGTTTGGTAATTAAATGTTTGCCCTACTATGCCGATGGGTCGCTCAGATAAAATTAATCTCTACCCCTTATTCTGGGAAAGACCCCCAATTTCGATTCTTCTATGTAGTTAATGGAGGGGCAAAAGTTTGTCTTGAGCCCTTGGGGTCTCAAGGTGCCTTAAGTTCAAAATTACCCACATGCCAAAGTGGCATATTCTGGGAAGGGGGAAGAGGGACTGTCCTGAACCCCTTCATACTTTCATAGGGATAATTGCCTTCTTGGTTATTTTCACAAGGGAAAAATTTCACAACTTTACTTTTGGACATCTCCAACTACAAGAAAATTCTTATTCATTCTGAAATACAGAGAAGGCCTTGCACACAGGGATACTTATCATGGCATCATTTAAATATATGAAGTGTTTGAAACAGTCTCAATAGCTAAGAATTGTGGTGGTACATCTACCACACTGTTATATAGTTACATAAATTACATTTATGAAGATTTTAATAATGTAGAAAATTTTTTTATAATGTAAGTTATAATACAAAATTATTTACTTAGACCATGTGAAAAGTACAAAAGACTTGAAAGTTAATATGCTAAGATATTAATAGAGGTGATCTCAGGGTTAAGGGTAATTGTGTTTCTTCTTTGTGTTTTTCTGTGCTTACTGAATTTTCTACAATCACCGTAAATTATGTTAATAATTTAAAAAGGTAGATGGAAAGTATGTCATGTTATCCAATAAATATTTATTGGACACCTACTATGTGCTAGCTACTGTTCTTGGCTCAGGTAGTGAATAAGACTGAGACCTTGCCCTCATTTAATTTGTGTTGTATAATTCTTATTTTAATAATTCTATTATATTTAATAATGTTATCATTACTTAGGCATCCATGCCAAGTCATAGACACTCTTGGATTTACAGGCAACCAAAACTTTAGTGTGTTTGTGTGTGTGTGTGTGTGTTTAATGAACTGTTAAGTCAATCGTGTTCTTAGAAAGTTTTTTCATCAAATAAGCTCAGTCTCTTGAGTTGTTTTTACTTCAGGGGTTTTGATTCTGACAAAGAGTGTATCCCTTCCAGGATTGAGACATTTATATATTTTTCAAGCACATTTTCTCTGACTTTTGTAGGGGAGGAAAATCTGTCCTCTACCAATCTTAGGTTCTCTATCTGGGCCCCTTAAATTAGACCAATATAAGACAGATTATTATTAACTAGAGAAAAACAAACAGGTTTATTATCATGCCCACCCCACCATGTAACACGTAGGAGCAGCCAGAGATGTGTAACTCAAAGGGTTAGTTAGAACTTGAGTTTATGTAGCATCTTAGTAAGGGAACAGTAAGTTTTTAGAGAAGTGACAAGACAAAGAAAAAGGACCCAGTGTTGAAGGCAAACACATGGGAAACTAATGGATCAAGGCTAGTTGTAAAGTTTGCTATGTGGATTCCTCTGGTGCCATCTCCAGGCTGATGAGCGTCCAAAGTTGTGTCTAGTGATTAACTTTTGTCCTTCCAGGTAGAGAGGGGAAGAGGGACACCTTTGTAAATTGATATCCTGCTTTTAGCAAATATGGGGAGGATGGGAAGCTTTTCTTGTATGTGCTGCTCCTTAATTGCCCTTAGCTCAGAACAATCCTTCTGTCAAAGATGCATATTTTGGGGGTGACATATTCTGGTTTCCTTCACTTTGTTCAGCACTAGAAATAATAAAGGGACAGTACCAAATATGGAGTCAGAGCTTCCCTAAAAGTCCCATCTTTGAGTCTCTGATAGTCCCATAAATTCTAGATGTGGCTATTCAAACAGCTGGCTCATCTGCTAAATATGTCTACTAGGAAGTCATGAAAGATTTTTTCCAAAAATCTTTGAGATGTATTTATGGAATGCTCCTGTTAAGCCAGTTTGGAATTCAAAGAAGGCAACGACGGCAGTCGGGCATATTTCATTCTTAGAGAGCCCACACCACTTCTTAGGGTCTGTGGCCTGTGTGCAAGGTATTTTCTGAATACCTACAAACCATCTGTTAAGTAATTCGTTATAGAATTTCTCAGTGAATAATATTAAGTTCATCTGTCTACGGTTTGGGAATTTGCATTTTTGTAAATCAGAACAATATTTTCCCATAATAAAGTCCTTGATGGGCTGAATGGAGAATCACAAATACCTTGATAGGTGGTCCTTGAGATGGAAAATAGTCTCTAATCCTGATTAGCCAGAAGACCGTAGAGTATCTTGGCCTCCCTTCTGTGGTCCTGAAGGTCCTCTGAGAGAGGTGAGCTCTGTTAATTAAACACTCTTCATCTAAAACAAAGCTTGCCGGCACAGGGAGATTTCAGAAGAACCATAAATGTGAATTTCATTTTGCATTTAAAAAGCCACGCTTTATGCCATTGACATGTTGGAGAAAAGATTGATAGGGGAACTTCTTAAGAACACGAGAGGGCCTGGCAATTTGCATATTAATTTATGTACCCAAAATGAATGCAGACAGCCATAAAATGCACTTGTAATAATTATACTACCATTGAACTGTGGGCTTTTAATTAAATGGAATGTTTTTATCTTGTGTTTTTCACGTTAGCCACGTTGCTATGGGTGTCAAGCTGTTCTTGCAAATCAAAGCATTGGAGATGCCTGATCCTGGGCTTTCATCGCTCTGGGCCCGCAGTGGCCTGCATTCCAGGACTGTGGCAGCTGGGTCTGGTGCTCTGGGCAAGCTCTGGGCACCTCTGCTTTATGCACACTTTAAAGAAGGGCGCTGGAGACCTAGCTCAGTCACACTGGCACAGGACAGGCATGACAAACCCCGGCTTTGGAAATGAGAAAGAAAGGAGGCTTGCAACCTGTGAGCCTTTTAAATAAATCAGAAAACGAAACCATGGGTGTTCTTCTTGAGACCCTTTTGCATTATTTGTTTGTCTGTGCTCGCTATTTTGATCTCCATCTACATTGTGGGCATATCAGCGTTCAAGGCAGAAGCTGTGTTATACAAATGATCATTTTCACACTTTTCAATGCCGCAACAAGAATGCTCTTTTCTCCTCTTTTTTTTTTTTTTTTTCCTTCAAAAAGCCTGTTAAGTGGAGCCACTTGTGACTGATGTAAGTGATTACCATTGTGTTTTGATGTTCTGGGCTGGACTCTGCTGAGCCCCTTGGTGTTTTTTTTTTTTTTTTTTTTTTTTTTAAATCTGAGTTGCACTGTCCCAATCCATTATCATAATGACAACAGAAGAGCCTGGGCCTATCCCAGCCAATGACAACCAGCCTTGTTTTCCAGGAGGGCCTCGAGGGCACTTGACTTGGGGCTGGAGAATGTCTGTTGATATACAATGAGTGGCACACAGGCATTGTTCGTATGTTACAAGGAAATTCACAGTGGGAGTGACATCGTATATATGCAAGACTTTAGTGTTTGTGTGACTTTTTGTTTAAAAAAGTTTGTTTAAAACTTTTTATTTATTTATTTTGAGAGGGGTAGAGGGAGAGAGAATCCCAAGCAGGCTCCGTGCTCATATGAGGCTTGAACTCTTGAACCTTGAGATCATGACCTGAACTGAAATCAAGAGTTGGACACTTAACCAACTGAGTCACCCAGGTGCCTGGTTCATGTGACTTTTTGCTACAACTTACACACCTAGGACTTTTTACAACAGTTCTGTACTGTACTGGTTTCTTGGTTTCAAGTAACAAAGCAACTTAACTTTAAAAGGGGGAATTAATCATAAGGGCACAGTGTTCAATTAATTAAATAGGGGGAGGGGCATTAGACTACAGTGACTCTAATGGCTTAGTAGCTACTTAAGCAAACAGAATCTAAGCCTGAAATGCCTAAATTGAAACTTAGGGACAACTGATGGCCAACGAGGCTTTAAGCTGTAGCCAATCAATCATTTCCTGGCTTTGCGGCTGCCTTTTCTCCACCGGCTCCTGTCAGTGGAAAGCTCCTAACCACTTCTGGTTTTCTGCTGCCTGATTCAAGATGATCTTTGCTTAAACAAACTTAAAAATTTTTAAATATGCCTCAGCTTATCTTTTTTTTTTTTTTTTAATTTATTTTTTTGGGGACAGAGAGAGACAAAGCATGAACGGGGGAGGGGCAGAGAGAGAGAGGGAGACACAGAATCGGAAACAGGCTCCAGGCTCTGAGCCATCAGCCCAGAGCCTGACGCGGGGCTCGAACTCACGGACCGCGAGATCGTGACCTGGCTGAAGTCGGACGCTTAACCGACTGCGCCACCCAGGCGCCCCAAATATGCCTCAGCTTATCTTTTAACAACCAGTAGATATGTTTAATAGAACTTAAGGGCAGGGATGGGGCTGAGATTCAGAAATGATCATTATAGGAGCCAGAAATTTGGCCCAAACCCAGGGAATGTTCTGCCCATCTCTTGTCTGTGTTTCTGTCTGTTGTTAGGTCTTCATTCTTTTCTCTTGCAAGACTGGGTCTTTCTGCTGCTCTGTCTACAGGGCAAGCCAAACCAGGGACCACTGAGACCACCCAAGTGATGATCCAGCCTCAAACATATTTCTATGTCATTCTTTGTCCAGAGGAGGGGCCCTGGCCCAACCTGCTTCTAGTCTAATCATTGGAGCCAGGGGTGGGGGAGGCATGAGCAAGTGTGAGTGTGTGTGCATGTCTGCACACAGAAGCAGGCCAGGCTGACCAATATGATTGTGACTGGTGGAGTCACCAGGTGCCCTTGTCTCTCTGCCTCTGCCTTCTTTTAGTGTGACGTGCTCATTGATTCCATCTAAGGGTTTTCCTAACATAGTGGATAATGAAAAGCAGGAACCATGATGCTGAGGTTTTGGCAACTCATATCTTTTCAAAGCTAAGGGAGCTGTAAATATGTGTCTTCAAATGAATCACTTAGGGGAGCATTAGTATAACCACAGTGTGGTACCCAGAGTTGACAAGCTTAGAGGGAGCAGAAAAGGATTGTGACCTCTCAGGCTGAGTCCAAGATACTTTTGATAGTAGACCAATGCCAACACACCATTTCTCCTACATAAAAGAAGGATTTGGTCAGAGAGCTCTCTGAAATTATGTGCATCATATACTGAGTGGTCCATATCAAGACAGTCCTTATCACAGTAATGATGAAAAGTTTGAAAGTAAGGCCACAGATTTTATCTGTGACTCCTGCCATCTTCTAAAGTTTAGTTTCTGCTTTGTCCTATTAGTATTTTAAGCTTTCTTCTTCCTCTTTTTCAGCATCCAAATTTGTGGTGACAAAGTTGCATATTCTATGGCTTCTGCACCATATTTTTCTCAAAAATAATTTTCAAAAGCTGTACACATCCTTTTTAGGCTGTGAAATTAAAAACTGGAGAAGAAAAAAGCAGCAACTGTGAAGTTCTAATTATTGCTATTATGACATGAATTATCAGGGAATAATAAAAACATAAATTTCAGTCTAACTTAAGAAACAAGGTAAAATAAGAAACCACAATGGTGCCATGATTCATTAGGGAATTGGGAGTTATTTTGTCACCCCTGTCATTATAAATCCTGAGCGACATTGTCACAGAAGGTGCATAGACATTGTCAAGGAAGCACATACCAAAAGGGGACTGATCGTGTGGTTTGGTTTCTGTGTTGGTTACACATCTGACTTTCTGTCTCTGTCCCGTAACACTTTCTATCTCTATAGTACCACAGTCTGTTGTGTACTAAAATTATGTGTGCTTGTGTCCTATGTTACAATCTTAAAGATTGTAATGCCCTTGAAGGTAGGGAATGTGTCAAATTATATAATTTGTGACTACGTAATTAGGTGTTGGCTTACCTTTTTTTCTTCTGTCTCTTCTGTTAAGACTCTGTGGGCATCTTTGAGGGAACCTATGATCCTTTCGTATGAGTCTCATATACCATCTTTTCAAGTAGTTCTAATTAATTCATTGTTTTAAATTCAAACCTAGAATTTTGTGCAGGTACTGTGTTAGGTGGGTGGTGCCAACTGTTCTCCTGGCCATGAAAGAGTTGACTGGTTGAGGCAGGCCAATCACTCCTGAAATGGAGGCACTTCCTTTGCCCAGAAGAATCCCTCCAAAACTCGGGGTGTAGTTAACTTGTTTCCAGTCTCATCTTGGAATAACAAATAGAAAGGCATTAAATGCATCCCAGGCTCAGTTCAAGCTTACTGCAGTCTCAGAGGACGGTAAACAATTTTCCTATTTGCTTTTGGCACCTGCCATGTATGTGAGTCAGGAAAACTGAGGCCTGATGTGACTGTCCTATTTAGGGAAGCAGTTTTTCTCTCTTCCTCATTTTACTGAATATGTTTAAAATGAATTGTTGTGGGTTGAACTATGTCCTCCCAAAAGATATATTGAAGTCCTAATCTCAGAGGTGACAGAGGCAGAGATTGGAGTGATGTGGCTGTGAGCTGAGGAAAGTGAAGAATGGATGGCCTCCACCAGAAGCTGGAAGAAGCTAGGAAGGATACTACCCTTCAGAATTTCAGAGGGAACATGGCCTTGGCAACACCTTGATTCCGGATCTCTAGTCTCCAGAACTGTATGAGAATAAATTTCTGTTGTAAGCCACAAGTTTGTGGTACTTTGCTCGGGCAACTGTAGGAAATGAATCCATAAGTATTCATGCCTGTGAAGTGATTCCTATTGCTTGGTGCCTTGAGATTCTGAAGGTCTAAACCCTCCAGATCCTCTTAACAAATCCCATTTGCAAGTCAGGAAATTCGAGAGTCAGAGTCATTAGGTGTTCTTCTCCAGAAGGTTTGTCTGAGTGCAGAGCTTGTGTGCCATCCACTCTTCATGCCTGTGTGGCTTGACCATCTGTGCTCTAGGCTCTAGTTTGACACACTTGCGTGGTGGAGACAATCTGTGTAACTGCACTGGCGTCTCCTTTAATCATGTCTTTAGTGGGTGGTTGATGCCCACACACATGTGATGTCCTTCTTCTGAGTACCCCATAGGTGAGTTGTACCTTCAAGCTTGCTTTTGTAGCAGTAGTGATGTGTGATGTCAAGTTATTCACACCAGCCAGGAATGCCATGTGCCACTATCTGCAGTGGGACCACCAAGAGGTTGTAGGCAAACACCTCAGGCTCTAGGGCAACTAAGATTCTGCTTTTTGTTTCATAACTAAATTTTCTTAGTAAAGGACATTTTGTTCTCCAGAAGAATCCAAGGAGTAAGCCAGGTAGTTATCTAGTGCTTCTGATTTCCACCCACAAAGATAAAGGGGAGGGTTTGGTGTGGTTAAGATAGCAAGCATTTCCTTGGAGCCTTTGGATGTTACACAGGACCCTCTAGTGTCATGAGGATGGACCACAGGAGGGAGAAGGCATAGTTCCTTATTCAGGCCTTTACAAACCTAGTCAGAGTGGGAATGGAAGTAAAGCCTGGCTGTTTCTTGTATTAATGTTTTCCCTGCATGTATTTGTAATGGCTGTTGTCACAAGGTATCACAGACTAAGCATAAGTGGCTCAAACAACAGAAATTTCTTTTCTTACCATCTTGGAGGCTAGAAGTTGAGATCAAGATGTCTTCAGGGTTAGTTTCCTGTGAGACCTCACCTGGTGTGTAGACGGTCCACTTCTCCTTCTGTCTTCACGTGGTCTTTCTTCTATGCATTTCCTTCTATGCATGTCTTCTGTGTATGCATTTTGTCTTCTTATTAGGACACTCATCATAGTGGATTAGGGTCCACCCTGATGACCTCATTTTAACTTAATTACCTTTTTAAATAAATACCTTATGTCTGAAAACGTTTTTTTAATGTTTATTCATCTTTGTGTGTGTGTGTGTGTGTGTGTGTGTGTGTGTGTGTGTGTGAGAGAGAGAGAGAGAGAGAGAGAGAGAGAGAGAAGTGGGGAGGGGCAGAGAGAGAGAGGGCAACACAGAATCTGAAGCAGGGTCCAGGCTCCAAGTTGTCAGCACAGAGCCCAACTCAGAGCTCTAATTTAACTATGAGATCATGACCTGAGCTGAAGTTGGATGCTTAACTGACTGAGTCTCTCAGGCACCCCATGTCTGAAAACATTTTGAGGTACTGAGGGTTAGAATTTCAACATGTGAATCTTAGGAGGGCAAAATTTAGCTCCTCACAGTCTCCTTGACCAGGTAGGACCCCTTGAGAGCATGGACTGGTCTTGACACATTTTGATACCTCTGGATCCTCACATAGAACCTGGCCCCAAGTCACTGCTTAACTCTTTTGCTAAGTGAATGTGTTTTGATTCTTCAGGAAGAAACAAAAATGAAAACAAATCTGGTGTTCGCTTCTGTGCTTGCTATACGTAGCCCCCAGTCCCGAACTGAATTCCACATTACTTGTTGAACATGTACATACAGGAAGAGGAAAGCAAGGAGGAAAAAGAGACAGACATGGCAAATGGGCAAGGTATGCCAGCGCATAACAATAATAATAATGGCATATGGCTTGTTGTTCTCAGTACAATGCTCTTAACTGGATGAGAGTTGCAAAATGAAAATATGCCCTTGGATATATTATGAGCTTTGTTTCAAGATCATGAGGCGATAGAAAACAAAGAGAGAAGACATAGTCCACACCTGGGAGTTGTTGTTTTTCTCCACTATGTCCGAGCAGTGCCAGCTGGGCCCAGTTGCTCAGGGTTTTAAAAGCATCTCTCTTTTCCACCCACTCACTTGCTGGTTGTTCTAGTCCAGCCAGCTCTACAGAGTTGGTGGGCCAATCTCTGGTTATCCTATTATTAGAATAGCAAAATGCTTACACATTTGATTTCTTCCCTCCACCAAAATAGATAGAAGTAGGTGCAGACATGTTTGATAACTTATGAAAATACGGGATACCTCCATGAAAGCAATGAATCCTTCATTCATTTGACTTCTTTCCTTCATTCATTCATTCATGCACACATGCATTTGACATATCAAGAGCCTACATTATGTGCCAAGTACAGAGTTAGGCACTATACATCTAGAAGATTTTTCCTTCTTCTAATGTACCCACTCTTCCCTTTGCTTGATTTCCTTTCTGTCCAGAAGCAGGTTATTGTAAACTGTAAGCCAATGCTTCTTATACTTTTCTGTGAATGAGATTCTCCTGGGGAGCTTAATAAAAATGCAGAGATTCTGTACAGGTTTCCAGTTTTGGAATGAATAAGTCATGGGGATGAAAGGTACAGTGTAGGGAATATAGTCAGTGGTACTGTACTAGCATGTATGGTGACAGATGGCAGCTGCACTTGTGGTGAGTACAGCATAACGTATAGAGGTGTGGACTCACTATGGTGTGCACCTGAAACCGATATGACATTGTGGGTCAACTATACTTTAATTTTTTTAAAATATAGGGATTTCCCAAATATTCTGATTCGAGGGGTCTGGTGTGGAGCCTAGGAATCTGAATTTTTAACAAATACTCTGGGAGATTCCCTTATAGGTGGTCTGTGGACAAAAGCCCTTTGAGAAACTCTGCTCCAGGACTGGAAGTATAGGTTGAGGGTGTGCAGGCCTGTAGCCACAGTAACTCCCTGCTGTCAGCACTGTAGGTGGCCCCCCGTGGAAGAATGTGTGTTGGGATGACACCTGTGGGGTGTGTCCAGGGGGATGGAGCATGCGTCTGTAGGCTGGAAAGGGGGCTGGGCAGGGAGAAATGAAAGGGGCCTCCCCCAGCTGAGACCCACCTTCCCCTGTCTCTGTTTCCTCCGAGAAGTCTCAGGTTCCAATGGTCGGGCCACACATTTCTTTCTTGGCTGCACTTTAGTCCATGCAGCTCACCAGAGTCCAGCATCAAATTGTTTTCTTTAGTAATGGAATTTAATTTTCAGCTTGTGAAAATATAATCAAGTTGCATGGCCCTTTGACTTGGGCCTTATAGCAGCTTCTCATCGGTTTATACTAACTTGTCAGTGAGAAGATTCGAGCTGTCTCTGGAATTTCCATGGAGAGTTTTCCTTGGCGGCCCTGAGAAGCGATCGTTTTCACACCCATTATTTCCAGTGTAATTTAAAATGTTTGTTGTGGAGGGAAATAGCCTTCGCTTAGTATGCTGGGAGGTCTTTTGCTGAGATCTGAGGCGTCTGTGTTTATAGAACGAATATTCCAGCTTGGATGAATAGTTATTTTTATCCCCTTCCTATGTTGAAAACTAATGGGAAATACACCCGTGAGAACTAATAGGGAACCGCACCACCTCTGGCAACTCATTTCAGCATATAAATTTGTTTTCTTTTACCTTCAACATAAAAATCCTTTGTAAGTCTCCCTTGGTAATATCCAAAATTGCATGTCTGATCTTTTATGCGCCAATCACTGCCGAAAATATCCCTGCAATTTCAATGCTATCTGGAGCAGTTACTGTCCATATTCTACGTAAAGGTCTAATGGAGGAAGAGGAATAAATATTATGGCAATTATTACTATGAGACTTTATTTTAAGAGGCAAAGCCCAAGATTTCTATGGAGATGCAAGTATATCAAACTATATTTTTTCATGGTCACATCTAAACTGGGCAATAATAGCATATCAATAAACTTCAATTACACTCAGGAAAATACCAAAAGTGAACCTTCAGTGATGCTCGATAAAGTGTACAGGCGCATTAGAGTTATATAGAGCAGTGACATCCATCTGGTATTTCCTGTGACTTCTAGTCAATTACTGCATTTCATCATGTGTAATCCTCTTTTATCTGCACTTCCTGCTGGTGCAGTAATTCTCACTCTGCTACATCTGTGGCTTTACTGTGAATTTTTATCGCCTACGAGGCAGTGCGTCCCTTCCCGCTCCTGGATGTTGTTGAACTGTATCTGTTGAAGATTTAATTGCAAGGTGGTATAAAATATGGATTTAGAGACACATAGGAAGGCTGGAAAGCAATTGGTAACATTGGAAAATGGGCATGCTTTGGAATACAAAAATGTATTACAGGCAGAGTATGGATTCCACTGGAACAATTGGACGTGGAGTTTGCAGTGTTGTTTTTAGAGGGTGAAAAGTAAGCACAAGAGGACAGAAATAAAGAAGCAAAATCAACCCTGCCCCATGGTGGTCTTCTGGAGAACAGATTTTGTATACATGTTTTACATATGTATGTAAAGTGTTCTGTGTGTATATGGACACGTACATGCGTGCACATGTTAAATGCGTATATTCTTTTGTATAATTGTTTAAGGCATATTATTTATATTTTGGAAAGTTGACTGTGTGTGTGTGTATTTAGTAAACTTTAGTTTTCAGAGCAATTTTTGGTTCACAACAAAACCAAGAGCAGGATCCAGACAACTCTCACATACCCCCAACTTCATGCCCGTATCTTCCCTCACCGTCAACAGCTCCCCCCTGGGTGGTATGTTTGTTACAATAAATGAATTTACTTGCCAGAGTTATCACCCTAAGTGTATAGTTTATTTTATCATTCACCTCTGGTGTTTTGTATTCGAAGTGTTTTGACAAATGTATAATGATGTGTTTCCACTACTATAGTATCTTATATAGAGAGTTCTCAGGGCCCTAAAACTCCTCTGTCCTCCACCTGTTCATTACTCACTGCCCCAGTGGCAAAGTTTATTTTCCTCATCCTGTGATAGTTGCTCTATCATAATACATATCCATCTCTTCTTCCTTCCCTCTCCTCTTCTCCCTCTCCCCCCGCCCCATTTTCCTTTCTTCCCCACCCCTTCCAAAGCGATTCATTATGCATCACCTAGTGCCATATTCTCTGATGGGCATTGCAAATGCAAAGGAGAGCAAGCTAGACACGGTCTCTGTCCTCATGGAGCTTAGAGCATGGTCAAGGACACAGATTTGAAATGGTGCTTACCGAATAAGGGCGTAGTGACATAACTGCTGGGAATGAGGAAAGGGTTTGAAGAGAGGTAACAAAGAAAAGACCCAATTTGGGGATTAGGAATAGCTTGGAGGAAGTCCCATCTCAGCTGAGATCTGAAGGAAGAATTAAGAGCTCACTAGGAACATAGTGTGCTCAGCAGAGGGGATCCATTCCCTCTGGATTGGGACCCACAGCCCCAAGATTTCCTTTTGTTTGTTTGCTTTGAAATAAACTTTTCAATTTAGAAATAGTTTCAGATAGTACGGATAGTTTAAAGATAGTACGGAGATGGATTTGTAAAGATAGTACAGAGAATTCCTGTGTACCCCTCATCCAGTTTCAGTAAGATGTTGTTATCATGTGACATTACTACAGTTCATTCGTCACAGATAAGGAATCAACATTGGTACGTACTCTTAAGGAAACCTCAGACTCTATTTAGATTTCACAGCCTTCCCTTAATGTCTGTGTTCTGTTTTGGGTTCCAGTCTGGAGCACCACATTGCATTTAGTCATCCTGTCTCCTGAGCCTCCTCTGGTCTGTGACAGTTTGTGACTTCCCTTGCTTTTCAGGACGTTGGCACTTTGAGGAGTGCTAGTCAGGTAGTTTGTCATATGTCGTTTGTAGAATGTAGGTAGTTTGTAGAATGTCCCTAATTTTGGCTTTTATGTTTTTATCTCAGTTAGATTAGGGTTATTGGTTTGGGGGAGAAAGACAACAGAAGTCAAGTGTCCTTCTCATCACATACTACAAGAGGACGTGTGTCATGCTACCCGCGTGACTTATCACTGATGACATCACCCTTCATCACCTGGCTCAGGTAGTTTTCATCAGGATTCTCCAATGTACTTTGCTCCCCTGCTTGCCATTTGCTGCTCACTGGAACCAAGTCCCTAAGTGCAGCCCACACTCAGCTTCCTTGAGGAGGGAGTATTTACATAAATTATTTGGAATTCTTCTGTATGGGAGATTTGTCTCTTCTTCCACATTTATTTATTTAGCCAATCATTTATATTAGTATGGATTCATGCATATTTATTTTATACATTGGGTTACAATCCAGTACTTCAGTATTTATTTTGTTGCTCAAATTCTTCCAGCTTTGGCCAGTGGGAGCTCTTTCAGGCTGGCTCCTGGATCCCTTTTACATACTTCCAATAGTTTATTTTTTTGAGCACTTCCTGACTTTCTGGCACTACAGGATGCTTGTTCTGTGTAACCTGCCCCAGCCCTAGAATGAGACATTTCTCCAAGGAGCCCTGGTTCCTTTTATTGGAGAATGGTATTAGAAACTGATTTGTGACACACCTACTGGAGTGTCATTGCTTCTAGATCTGAGAGAGCAAGGAAATATATGTGGGTATGCTAACCTGTGTATATACATGTGTCTATAAATGTTTCCATATGTATCCACCTGTCTCTGTATTATGCTGAACACGAGTTCATATTCGAGTCTCCAATTCTCATCTATCGCTACATGGACCATTTTAGCCTTCCTTTGCTTGTTTGTAACCTCCTTTCCTACCACGGAAAACCTGTTCCCACCATCTGCTATCCATTTACTTACTTGTTCAATTCTAGGATATGGATCTTCTTTGACTTCGGATGGGGTTACATCCCCATAAGCCCATTGTAAGATAAATATCATAAGTCAAAAATGCATTTAATACACCTCATCTACTGAACACCATAGCTTAGCCTACCCTACCTAAATGTGCTCAGAGCACTTACATTAGCCTCCAATTGGGCAAAATCATGTAATACAAAGTCTGTTTTATAAGAAAATGTTTATTATCATAGAATTTATTGAATACTGTACTGAAAGCAACACAGAGAAAGGTTTTATTTTGGACAGAAGGGTTGTAAGTATATTAGTTGTTCACCCCTGTGATCATGTGGCTGCTGGGAGCTGCTTGCTGCTGATCAGCACCGTGAGAGAGGGTCATACTGCATATCGCTAGCCCGGGAGAAGATCCCACTTCAGAATGCGACATGTGGTTTCCACTGAACATGCATTGCTTTCTCGTCAATGTAAAGTCAAAAAATTGTAAGCTGAAACATTGTAAATGGAGGACCATCTGCACACGTATCACGGTTTCAAAATTGTTAGCCTGTTTTCCCCTGGCAAAAGCTTTCCCAGCTGAAGCACCACGCCCATGCGCAGTTCCTTCCGCCTGTAGTCTTGTCCCAGCGGCAGCACCACGCCCATGTGCGGTTCCTTCCGCCTGTAGTCTTGCAGCCTCCACTCATTTCCAAAGTTACAAGATCAGCACCTTTCCCTCTCCCACCCCTTCGATGAAATCATTTCATACATTTGTGATAACGTTAGGTTCTTTGGTCTCCATTCCATCCCAGGAAATCCTGACCTCCTAAGTAATTTTTAAATTTGTTTACGCTGAGTTTCCCTCTTTGTGCTGTAAGGTTTATGGGTTTGACAAACGCATAGATACACGATGTATCTACCACTGCTGCTCCAGGCAGGTTAGTGACATGACCTTAAAAAGTGTCCCGTTCTCCCACCAGTCAAACACTCCTGTTCAGACTCCTGGCAACCACTGATCTGTTTTCTGTCCTTAGATGTTCCCTCCTCCCCCAGAATGTCATACATGTATATACATAGCTATTCAGAGTAGTTTTTTTCACTTCACAAAATGCATTTAAGATGCATTCATGTTGTGTGAATTAATAACTTGTTCCTTATTATCACTGAATAATATTCCATTTTATGCATGTGCCACAGTTTGTTTATCCATATCGCATATTGACGGACATCTCGTCGCTTCCAGTTTTGGCAGTTATGAATATAAAGCTGCTACAAACAATCGTGTAAATCTTAGTTCAGGCTGCTATGTAACAAAGTACCATAGGTGAGATGGTCTACAGCGATTTATATCTCACAGTCTGGAGACCGGAAGTCTGAGATCAGAGAGCCAGTATAATCAGGTTCTTGGTGAGAGCTCTCTTCTGGGGTATAGACTGTGACTTCTGTTGTGTCCTCAAACGGCAGAGTGCAGAGAGGAAAGCAAGCTTTCTTGAGACTGCTGTGAGGGCACTAATCCCATCTTGAGGATTCTACCCACATGACCTCATCTAATCCTAATTACCTGCCAAAGCTCACACCTCCTAACAGTATCACACTGGAGAAGGGTTGTGTTTCAATGTATGGATTTTGAAGGGAAATGAAGAAACTGCCAAACTGTCTTCCAAAGTGGCTGCATCATTTTGAATTTCCACCAGGAATGAGTAAGAATTTCCGCTGCTCTGCATCTTTGTTAGCATTTAATTTTGTCAGGTTTGGGATGCTAGCCATTCTACTAGATGGTAATCATTTTTACAACCTCCGTGGCCCGCATAGGGCATGCATTGTTGGAATGAATCAACGAATAACTGAGCAGAACAAGAAAATGTGATTTTATAATTTCCATCCTAGAGATTCCTCTGTTATGAAAGGGCGTGCATTTGGATAGGGATTATATTTGGGAACAGACTGCAAGCTCAAATGCTTTACAAAGTGAAACAGAATGAGTGTAAGGATGATACGGAGCATAGGGACTGTGGCATTGTGGAGACTCTAGGAGAATCCATGGATCTGGGTTTGCCAGATTTTCCAAATTTTTAGGTTCAGACAAAAAATCAAATGTATGAGAAATCTCACCATTTTTATATGTTGGTAAACAAGTAAATATCAGATTTGAACAGTGAGCTATCAGTTTTCAACCTATGTGTATGTGGTTTTTTTAGCCTATATGTTTTTAGTCCCTTCTGGTGGGGCATCAAGATAAGTGTCCACAGTGGCCTAAGATTTCAGTCATTATCTGATCAGTCTTTATTATTTGCAAGTAATTTTATTTGAGATAATCAAAAGGAGCTTGGGAATGTGGGCAATAGAACTGAGGAGGAGAAGAAAATCAATGTGAAGGTTTCACTGTTAGAAGGGGGGCTAGAAAATGTGACTTTATGCCCAGTTTACAATTACAAGCTTATATTAAGGAGCACGATTTAATAGTTAATTATTTGAATCTTTGTGAGTATGAGAATTCTGTGTCTGGAAGTCAGCTGGATCAATCACTTTTATCTTGGAATGTGAATATTTCACTTAAGCTTCTGCCTTCCAGAATTTTGAGAATCTCTTTCTTTCTCCACAATGGAATTTTTGGTGGAGAAAAGAATCAGGCAGTCCCCGATGTGGGACAGTCATTTTAACTACCTGTTTTGTTCATTGTCTTCCTACACTTCCCCACCTAGTGATGTATAAAATGTGAAGATATTTTATAATTTATGGGGAGAGAGAAATTATATGTCACATGCAACAATCTGGTAAATATTTATGAATTTTCTGCTTCTTAATATAAGGATGTGAAAATAATTCCTGACTGCATATTAGCAGTTACCATAAGTCTGGAGAAGACAAGAAACTCACAGTCCTAAACAGGGTCTCTGTGTTTATAAAGAAATGTTCCTGTTGAATAGTCTCTCCTTTTTGACATGCCTGACTCCCTTCTGTTCCATTACTGTTCTTTCTAATAAACCCTGAAGCTGTGTTTCAATAGAACCAATACACTGTCTAATCAGAATGATGTTATACACAGTGAAATGGTTTCTGCATTCTACATGGAATGGACAACAAGCAAGTAAAATACCCCCTCTCTAATTTTAATTAGAATTAGAAGGCTCCCTAGGCTGGTTAGCTGAGTTAGTGAGAGCACCCTGCAGAGGCCACGTCCTGACCCTCCCATGGGCCAGTTAATTTTGCCTAGTTCAGTAGCCACAGCTTGTGGCTCTGACTGTGCAGTCATCTGGAGAACACGTCCCTTTAATCATTTAGGAAACAGAGTGTGCATGGAAGCATTGCCATTTCTGGCAAAACCACTTAAAGTGCAAGCCCTACTAATGTCTGTGGTCAGTACCATTATCTCGATAGCCAAAGAGGAGAATATTATATGGAGAGAAACCCACTTATTATCTGTGTGATAATAGCGTTTCTTCCTTGACCTTTCAGAGCCTCTTCTTTCTTATCAGGAGGTTGGTAGTTAGGATTTAATGATATCTTGTCTGTGAACACCCTCAAAGAGCTCAATCCAAAACAGGATTGTTAACTATGGTTGCTCTCTATGGAAAAGAATCTCCACTCATGGCAGTAGCTTTAAGTGGAAAATCTGCTATTTCAAGAAATAATATGTTGATCTCATCCCAGTTCAATGGTATGAACAAGTGGAGGTGTTTAAGAGCTCACTTTGAACAGAAATCCATGCTTAGGCATTAATTCTCCACCCCAGAGTTGTTCAGACCCAAGGCCCCACAGTAATTGTGGTGCAGCACCCTGTTCTGGTAGGGTAGATAAGGGTCACATGCGGCATTTCCGGCTCTCCCACCCTGCTTCACTCCGATAGGAAAGCCACACCTTCCTGTGATTTATCCACAGTGAATATTACTCACATAGTATTTTCTTTAAAAAGAGAGTTTTGTTATATAAAAAAAATCATATTTAGAAACCACCAAAGAAATTCTAAATTATACCACGGAAATGCAAAGAGCAACATCCAGACTGTGGGAAACTCTATGAGATGAGTGATCTGGTGTCTTCAATAAATATTTCCCAAGGGGGAAAAAGGAGGGGTCCCTATAGACTACCTTCTCTCCATCAATTCTTTTCTCTCTTCTGCAAAAGTTGGTTTTGATCCATTTCCTCTCAAACAGATTGTTCCCATCAATATACAGGCATGTTATTATTTTTCCGATCTTGAAAAAAAAATTTCTCCTGGCCTGATTGAGACCATCAGTGCAATTCCTTTCTTTGCTTCCCTTTGCAGCAAAACTCTGGAAGTATTGCCCATAATTGCTTCCAATCTTTCTCCTCTCATTCTTTCTAGAAAACACTCCAAACAGGTTTTTTTCTTTCATTACAATTGCTCTTATCAGTGTCACCAAAGTCCAGTTGACATTACTGATTCCAGTGATCAATATCTGGTCTCATTGCACTTGAACTATCAGCAGAATTTGACAGTCTTTCCTTCTGGAAACACTGTTTTTTCACCTGGCTTCTGGGACATGCCCCCACATGATTTCCCTCCTATCATTCTGTTTTCTCAATCTTTTAAGTATTTTTCCTGGTTTCTCTTTCTCTGCCTGACCCCTAAATGTTCTCTGTCTCAAGGCTTAGTTTTTGGACCTCTTTCTGTTCTGCACTACTTGCTTCGATGAGTTCTTGTCTTTAAATACTGTCTCTGTGCAGAGAACTCCTGAATGTTTATCTCTAGCCCTGATGTCTCCCATAGCTTGGATGCATAGCAGATATCTCAAATTTCATCACACTTGGATGTATAGTGGATATTTCAAATTTAACATGTTCTGGACTCAATTCCCAATATTTCTCAATAGGACTCGCAGTAACCAGTTTTTCCCACCATTAATGGTGATCCTTATCCTTTAGTCCTTTAGATGAACCGTCTCAGTGTTATCCTTGTTAAAGAAAAAAAAATTCTGGGGTGCCTGGGTGGCTCAGTTGGTTGAACAGCCGACTCTTGATTTCGTCTCAGGTCAGGGTCTCATGATTTGTGAGTTCAAGCCCTACATCAGGCTCTATGCTGACAGTGTGGAGCCTGCTTGGATTCTCTCTCTCTCTCTCTCTCTCTCTCTCCCCCCATCTCTCTCTGCCCCTTCCTGCCCCTCTCTTCCCTTTCAAATCATATGACTTCAATCATATGAGGACTTTAAGAGACAAAGCAGATGAACATAAGGGAAGGGAAACAAAAATAATATAAAAACAGGGAGGGGGACAAAACATAAGAGACTCATAAATATGGAGAACAAACTGAGGGTTACTGGAGGGGTTGTGGGAGGGGGGATGGGCTAGATGGGTAAGGGGCATTAAGGAATCTACTCCTAAAATCATTGTTGCACTATATGGTAACTAATTTGGATGTAAATTTTAAAAAATAAAAAATAAAAATAAATAAGTAAACTTAAAAAAATTTTGGAAATAAAAAAATTAAAAATAAATTTAAAAATAGAAAAAAATTATTTAGACCCTTGTAAAGACAGTAAGGCTGACTTTATTCATGGGGCCTACTACAGCAGTGTTTGCAGTAGGGGAGAGAGGCCAGACCCAACTCTGAATACAACAAGGAAAGTGGGAATTTATATCTAAGGAGTAGGGTGGGAATCTGTGCATGGAAATTGCTAAGAGGAAGCATCAAGGCTAAGAGGATTCGTATTCAAGCAGTTCAACAGGGATCTTGCTAAAGGAAAGCCAGGGTGATAAGATACTGTCTTAGCTCAGCTGCTATAACAAAGTGCCGTAGACTGGGTGGCTTGTGGACAACAGAAACTCATTTCTCACAATTCTGGAAGATGGATGTCTGAGATTAAGGCACCAGGATGGTTGGATTCTCATGAGAGCTCTCTTCCGGGTTACAGATTGCCAACTTCTTCATCTTCACATGGTGGAGAGAACAGAGAGAGAGAGAGAGAGAGAGAGAGAGAGAGAGAGAGAGAGAGGAAGTAAGCTCTGTCATGACTCTTATAAGGTCACAGACCCTCTTCCCGAGGGTTCCAGCCTCATGTCTTAATCATGTCCCACCACAATGGAGATTAGATTTCAACATATGAATGTTTGGTTGTGGGGGAGGGACACAAACATTCAGTCCATACAGATGCCCAGAATGAGGTAGTTTCACTAAACAAACCCAGCAGAATTCTTGCTGAAACTGGTCTAAATGGGCCAAGGGCAGAGTCCAAGGGTGGGGCCTTGGGGGCTGAGAGGAGCCTACTAGAGTCAGGTCAAGGAAAGCATCTTTGTCCTCCCGTCTCTTCTCTTTCACTGATGCCACAATTCTGGTTTGTCAGCAAACTTGATTTTTGGCCCTATCTTTAAAATATGTCCAGAATTTGACCACTTTTCGTCACCCCTGCTACTCCTCTGATCCAAGCCACCATTATATTTCACCTGATTTTTGCAAAAGCCTTCTGCTCTTCTGCCTTTGCTTTCCTTCCTTAGATTGTCAACTGCAGTCAGAATGACCCTGCTTAAACCCAAGTCAGAGTGCTTCTCTCCTCTGATCAGGACCTTCCAATGGCTCAGAATTGACTTGGTGCAAAAGCTGAGGTCTTCACTCTGACCCACCTGGCCCCCATCACCTCCCACTGCCTTCCTGTCTCTCAGCAGCCCCCTTGCTGGCATAATCACCCACTGTCTTTATTGTCACTGTTGTCTTTCTCCTCCCACCAGAATGTAAATTCCATGAGATTATTATTCATTCTCTGCAGAATCCCTACTCTCAGGACAGTGCCTCATCCAGGGTAGGCAGGCATTGAATGTTTGCTGAATAAACAAATAAATTAATTTTTAGTTTTGGAAAATATATTTAAAGATGCGTATTAAAATTTTAAAGGTAGTTATTTAAAGAATAGCACTAATACAGGTGATTTCCAAGTAATTAGAAAAGAAAAAGAGCATTTTGCCAACAAGAGATCAGAAAAAAAAGAGGACTAAAAACTGGGCACACTAAACAGAAAACCGAAACAGGATAGCAGAAAGGAAAAACATGTCAGGAATCACAATCTTATTTTAATGACACAGACTCTCAGATTGAATTTAAAAATCCAGTTATGAGCTGTTTACAAGAGGCAAATATAAAACCAAATGATGCAGAAAGTTTGAAAATAAAGGGAAAGAAAATTATATGCCAGGCAAATGTTAATAAAAAGAAAACAGGAGTAAAAAATGTTAAAATGACAAAATATAACTCAAGGGTGAAAGCACTGAGAAGGAAAAAGGAAAGATGCATTATATTAATAAATCACCTACCAAGAAAGAAGAATCATAAAGCAATTTACAATTTTCATCATTGCTTTGAAATATAAATAAAGCAAAAGAATAAATTGCAAATCTACATTCATAGTGAGAGATTTTAACATCCCTTTCTCAGAAAGTGGCAGATCAAATAGACAAAAAATGAGGACATTTGTATAGTCCGTTACAGGTTTTCTTGAGAACTGGGTGAAAATTATGGCACAAATATATATCTAGAGGATCATGGGGGTTTAAAAAACAAGGAGAGATATATGAGGATGATGAAAATAATCATATGTTGTATATACATTGTCTAAACATAAAGAATCATTTGAGAATCCCAGTCCGTTTTCTTAATCTTTTGACACATCTGGATCCTCACATGGCATGGAAGAATGATTCTCAAAGCAGGATCCCTGGATTAGCAGCATCAGCATCATGTGGGAATTTGCTAGAAAGGCAGATCCCTGGGTCCCAGCTCCAGACCTTCTGAGTCAGCAACTCTGAAGATGAGCCCAAGTGTAACGGACACTCTGGGGGGCTCCTGATGCCAGCTCGAGTGAGAACCTCACTCACAGATCTAACCTCACAGATCTAACCTCAGAAGCCTGCCTGCTTTCCTCGGTTTGGGTATGCTCAGGGCAATAGCAAAATAAATGCTTACACATCGTTTGCATTTCTATTCCATAATTTTACTGACGGTCTGTTTCATGGTAAAGCTCTGGTCTGGGACTTCAGGTCTTAGATCATCCTGACAGTTTCCTGGGTAATTATGGCTCAAATCTTTATATTTTATTTAAGTAAAAAGAGGCAAAATAATAATAATAAGGAACTCTCGTGCTGTGAATATTAGAAGTGTAAAGATTTTTAAAAAAAGAAATGGAGCAAAATCAACCTGTTATGATAATATGTCATGCCTGAATTTTGTGCATGGGTTAGGGACATAGTTTTCACCCTTACCCATCACTGGCTTTCCAGTGGCTGTGTCTATACTCATGGAAATCTCTATGAGGGAGAACATCAAAAAAATAGGCAAAAGTGTGAATAGAGAGAAATTAATTCCCTTGGCTCCCTTCTCTTCTCCACCCCTGAGTGGCATCCCTTCTCTGCTACCCTTCAGGTACATGCTTTCCAATTAACATGGCTGAAACTGCTCACAGGGAGCATTTGTAGGAGTAAGAAGGGCATGTTCTTTGGGGAATGTTTTTTGCAAAAACGGAACAGTATAACATATGCAAATTTAAATTTTGCACATGGCTATGGACTAGTTGTGTCCACCCTAACTCATCTGTTGAAGCCCTAACTTCAGATGTGGTGGCATTTGGAGATGGGGCCTTTGAAAGGTCCTTAGGTTTAGATGACATCATGAGGGTGGTGCGTTCATGGTAGGATTAATGTCCTTATAAATGGAGATACCAGAGAGCTTTCTCTTTCTTTCTGCCATATGAGGACATTTTGAGGTGGCTATTTACAAGACAGTAAAAGAGCTCTCAACTGAAACCGACCATTCTGGCTCCTTGATCTTAGACTTCCAGCTTCCAGAACTGTGAGAAAACAAATTTCCATTGTTTAAGCCACCCAGTCTATGGCATTTTATTATGGCAACCTGAGCTAAGACAATTTTATCCAAGATACTACCCAAGATGCATATCAAACACATCACCCTGGGCATCCTTGGAGGAGAGGAAGATAGGAATGAGGGTTGGGGATAACACAGAAAGAAAAAAGCCCAACAAAAACAAAAGAAAGCAAGAGAGGGTCCTTGAATGAAATCACTGTTAAAATATGCTCTGAATAAAGAGGTATGATTAATTCAAGTCTATGTATCTATGTACTTAAGATGATAAAAGAATTAGTTAATGAATGGCCTGGAACAAGTCCCTCATCTGGTCCTTCAGAGACCCCACCTGAGACTTGATTTCACTGATGGGCCATCACTGTGCCTCCCCCACAGGAAGCCTACCCAGTCTTCTCTCGCTAACTATGCCCACCCTCAGTTCTCCTTGTTTCTGTGCTTCTGCTGGAGAATGTTGTAAAAGGTGAGGCTTTTCACCAGAATGGTCTATTTATGCTCTCAGATGATGCAAGCTAGTGTATATTCACTGCTGGGATCACTGACCACTTATCTTTTAGATGCCACCCATATTATTTTTCCCACTGAAGACCCTGCATTTTCAGACATGCAATGATTCCTGTTCTCTCTTCCTTTTATACCCACCTTTCATGATAAAGTGGACTTCCAGAATTGATTTATTCACCAATTTTGAGGTTGATTCCTGGTAAATTTAAAATTCTTATCAACCGTCACAGAAAGCTATTTAAGCACTCAAGTATGTAGGACATTTTTATGAGCTGGGGATTTGAAAGGTGTAATTGGTTTACTCCTTATTAAAAACTTAGCTTATTGAAAACAAGCTGAGAAAATGTGGGACAGGAAGTTTCTTTTAGAAATAACTTTAGCTTTTGAGAATGGAACGTATATAAACTTGGAGGCTAATTGTAAGTTGACTTAAGCTATGGCCTGATATGATTTTAGGATTAAAAACAAAGACATAGCTCAGGGTTTGAGGTAGGCAGCCATGAATTTGAGTCTTCACTAAGCCACTAACTAGCTGTATTAGCACAGACTTGGTACTTAATTATTTCAAATTCACTTTTCTTATCTGAAAAACTGGGATCACTCCATTTTACAGTTTTTTTTTTGCAAGAATTAAATAGGATACCATATATAAAGAAACTAGCAGTGTGTTAGGTGCTATTGAGAAAGTCTGTTTCTTTCCTCTTTGGTGGAGAGACTTTTATTAGACAATAAGCATGGGATCTACACACATTACTTGGTTTTTCAGAATGTGATAATATTATTTACAAAGGAAAGTGTGGCTAGAAATGACAAAAATCATTGTGGATTGATTCATTTTATTGGAACCTAGCTCGCTCGGTTCTTTTCACATTGAAACTTTTTTCAATGTTTCTTAAAGTTGTGGAGCATGCTTCTTGTCTAGTACAGTTGTGCAGACATGAGAGAGACAAAGCACCCTCCTCCTTTCCTCCTCTCCACCCCCACCCAGCCCCTCTCTACTCCCCTTCATCACAGTGCACACACTTGTCTTGCTTTGCATCAATTGGGATCTGTGTTTTTGAGGCTGTTAAAAGGACTACCACTACTCTGTAATGTGACTGTGGGTGAGTCCCCTAAACATTCTTTTTTCTTTCTTTTTCTTTCTTTCTTTCTTTCTTTCTTTCTTTCTTTCTTTCTTTCTTTCTTTCTTTCTTTCTTTCTTTCTTTCTTTCCTTCCTTCCTTCCTTCCTTCCTTCCTTCCTTCCTTCCTTCTTTCTTTCTTTCTTTCTTTCTTTCTTTCTTTCTTTCTTTCAGAGAGAAAGAGAGGGGCTGGGGGAGAGAGGGGAGAGAGGGGAGAGAGAGAGAGAGAGACAATCTTAAGCAGGCTTGATGCTCGGTGCAGAGCCCAATGCAGGGCTTGATCCCACGATTCTGGGAATATGACTTGAGCTGAAATCAAGATTCAGATGCTTAACTGACCCTCCCTTAAACATTCTTTAAACATTAAGCTTATTCTATGGGGTACCTGGGTGGCTTAGTTAGTTAAGTGTCCGACTTTAGCTCAGGTCACGATCTCAAGGCTTGTGAGTTCAAGTCCTGCATACGGCTCTGTGCTGACAGCTCAGAGCCTGGAGCTTGCTTCAGATTCTGTGTCTCCCTCTCTCTCTGCTCCTCCCCCACCCCGCTTGTGTTCTGTCTCTCAAAAATAAATAAACATTAAAAAATTTTTTTTAATGTTTTATTGTTTATTTTTGAGAGACAGAGACAGAGACAGAGTGCGAGCAGGGGAGGGGCAGAGAGAGGGGAGAATCCAAAGCAGCTCCAAGCTCTGAGCCATCAGCTCAGAGCCAGACGTGGGGCTTGAACCCACAAGCCAGGAGATCATGACCTGAGCGAAAGTTGGATGCTCAACCAACTGAGCAACCCAGGTGCCCTCCAAAAAAAATTTTTTTAAATGAAGCTTTTTCTAGATGATTTCTTAGGTCTCATCTCACTCTTACACTTTCCAATTCTGCATTTAACAAATATTATCCTCTATCAGTCTGAAGTCTAAAGATTATTCTTTGTGGAGAATTAATGTGCTACTTAACTTTGCTACTGAAAAGGTGGTCCATAGATAGGCACCATCACCATCACGTGGGAGCTGGTTAGAAATGCAGAATCCCAGGCCTCATCCAGAGTCAAAATTTTAACAGGATCTCCAAGTGATGTGGTATCCCATTAAAGTTTGAGAAGCTCTGCTGTAGAGGGCCACAACTCACTTTTATTTGTTCACGTGAATTCACTGCTTTGATCTTCAAAGTATGTCTCCAGGAACCACATCAAATCCTATCCAAGTCCCATGAGGAGGCTCACATTTTGACCATTTTTATGAAGAGAAATGGAGTTGGAGAATAAAGGGGGCTTGCTGAGGGACTGGGGATGATGCATGTCATATAGAGTATGTGACTGCAATCACATTTAGACAGCTGTCATGGGCTCCCAGCTTGTTGGATGTAATATGGGGATTCCCGTTGGAGCCACATCAGCCTTTTGATACCTGAGTTAGTTAAACAAAATAGTGTGTGTCATTTGCACAACATGATCCCCTTTGGAAGTTGCCGAAGTTCCTTTGAAATGAAAGAGATGAATTTGTACACTGGTATTTTTAATACTTGATTAATGTCATTGTATTTATTTTGGCCACCCCTGCTCTTTAATTATAAAATTACATGGTTTGTAATGAGACTGTTGGCTCTCCACCTGTGCCAAGTTTAACTGAACACGTTTCTTTCTGGTCTCTTGTTGTGGCGTGGGCTTCAAAGTCAAAAGCAAACTGCCTCACAGACTCTTGATTCTCTTTGGCAGTCTTGGTTTTTTTAGAGGCAAACATTGATTGCTGCAGCTGTGGCCAGCTGCTTATGCAGACATTTCAAAAGGGCCTTGGAGGGAGACAAACTTCATTTGGCCACTAGGTGAGTAGATGAGCCTGAGCTTCTTCTGTCAGGCCATTGGTTCTGCACTTCCGTTTTCCTTGGAATGTGAATTCCCCCTCCGAAAAAGGAATTACCAGTGGGCCATAAGTAGTGTGTCCACTTAAACCACCAAGAAATGCACAGGGAAAATGGAAGCTTCTGCAAATCTGATGAAGAGGTGGGAAATGCTATCGTGCAATTTTCTCTTAAAGACCTTTGCCTTATTCTTCATGTCATGTGTACTTTCCCAAGCTGACTTGTCATCATCTGGAGACTCTTATGGCTCACAATTTTAAAGGGGTTGCCCCTGTCCCATCTTGTGTCCATCTCTGATCCCTAAGGAAGCCACAATGATTTTTTTTGAGGTAGAAGTAATGGGAAGTAATACTTGGACAAAGTCCTTTGAAATACTTCTGGAACCAGATGGTAGTTTTTAATGATATATTTCCTGACATGGTTATGTCAGATATCTTTCTGTCCTATTTGTCTCCACTGCCCCCCACTCATCATTCCTCGGTTTATTTGAAACCAGGCCAACCCCATAATCTTTATTGTATAGATAGTTTTGGTTGTCCATTCCTAAATATTCTAAATAAAATTTCAACATGCTTTTTAACATTTTGTCTCTGGTGAAAATTAAATGTTGCTTAAAATCACACCATGGCAGTTTTTTGCAGAATATGAAGCTTCCACACTACTTGATCCTATTATAAATCATTCATTTTGAGTAAATGTCAAAAATGACTAGGATTTAGTAGCTTAGGTAATAATATGCTTTTTTCTCCCCACTCTTATCCAAAGAATTCTAATGTAGTTTGAAGATGTTGAGAGGTGAGTTTAACTGTTGTATGATGATGGAGATATTCTCTGTTTGGGAGGTCCAATATGGCAACCACTGGCTGCATATGGTCATTGAGGACTTGAAATGTGGCTAGCACAACTGAGGAACTGAATTTTAAATTTTATTTCATTTTAATTAATTTAAATTTAAATAGCCTCATGTCACTAGTGGCTACAATATTGGTTTATATCTGAGGTTGAGCCAAATCCAGGCTGCTGCCTGTTTTTGTAAAGAAAGTTTTATTGAAACTTAACTACACCCATTCATTTACATGTTGTTTTTGGCTGCTTTTGAACAACAGCAGAGTTGTGTATTTACAACAGAGACTTCTCCACAAGGCCTAAAATACTTGTTATGGAGCCGTTTGCAGAAAAAGTTTGTCAACTCTGGTCAAGACCAATGTTGAATGGAGGAGAATCTGTAGGGCATTAAGAAAAGCAGTCGTGCCAATCCAGAGATCTCTAGATCTAGGCACCAACTGTAGTCTTGAAAATTTTGAGATTGGTGATTTCTTAATTAGTATTTTTTCTGTAAATGTAGTTCATGGTTATGGTAAAATTTTAGGAAAAGAATGAAAGGAGAAGGTAAAAGTCATTTTCCATGCATAGATAAGTACATGTGTGTGCTATAGAACATATATCATTTTGAAAGCTAGTATCTTACAAATTTCATGTAAACCCCTTTTGACACTTTATCTTGACAGTTTAAAGACTTCAGACATTCATCTGTCCACTGATATGGGAAAAACTCACTTCAATGATTATTTCCTTTTTTTACTTTTTTACTCTCTGAGTGGGTTTTGTAGTATTTGTGTGCAAACATGAGAAAGGGAGTTTCAAGCTTTTGGCTATGTTTGAAGTCTCAAGTAAAGTTTTATACCTGGATGTTTGTGTATTCCAAATTTCAAAGGTAACAGTTTGATGATATTTCTTATTAGTAAAGGTTAAATGTGAGGAAAAATTTAAATTTACTATTCGCTCCTGCATCTAAGAACAATCAAAGTAAGAAAATTGACAAGTTTATGATGAGATTTTATTTGTACCTTTGGGAAAAAAATATGCAGTCTCATTTTTCACATAGTGGAAACTAGGCTCATTGTATAAGAAAGACACTGATTTCACCAAATTCTTTAAGCACCAACTCAGTGATGGCTAGTAGGGTTATAATATAAATGGAAGATATGGTAGGGTCTTGGTTTATGGTATCTCTGAATATTCAATCATACAAGGGTAAAAAGCAAGACAATACATAATCAGAAGTCATTTGGGTAAATGTTAAGGAACATCTACTGTTGCTAATTTTAATCTGTGCTATGGCACATAAACCTGAACTGGGCACTTTTATGGGAAGTTCTAGAAGAAGAAATGAATCTCGCCTTCCAGGAGGTCAACATCGATTTGATGTATGGGAAAGATGTACAGTGGAGGATAATGTACAAGAGAAAAAAAGCAGCGTAAAAGACTGTATGGTAGAAATGCCAGGGGGAGGTTCAAATGATAACTCTAAACATACAGAGACCATATATTGATGGGAATACTTCAAAATTTTCATTTTTCTCCATAGTCCTTTTTTCATAGAACACACACTATTGAGTTAAACTATATTGGAAGAAGAACCTTCTGAGGTTGTCTGAAATGCAACCTATTTAGGAGAGGCTAAAGAATCTGATTATGTCCAGGGTAGAGAGATGAGAAAATCTGGAGGAGGCAATTAGCAGCCTATATATACTTAATGGGCTGTTTTAAAGGGTACTGGTGACGATTAGCCTGGTACTTATACTGTGCCAGAAGGAAGTCATTTAAGTTAACACCAAAGTTGCTTTGTGCAGATTTGCTGTAAATAATACTTTCCTTTGGCTGGAAATGACTCAGCAATGTCCTTCCCCAACCCCATTAAGAGGTTGTCATTAAGAGGTTGTGAAGGAAACTTATTCCAGGTTCCCTGGGGACAAGGTGAGCAGGTAATGAAGACAGAGAATGCCTTTACTTGGGGACAGAAGAGCCTCATGAGCAAGATATGGCTGGCAATATGAAGACATCAGTGTTCTGTGTTCTTGGGTTGAGTACCCACTGTGTGTTTTGGGGAAAGAATCAGAGAGGCTTGCTGAAAGGCCTAGACCCTGCTCCTGTGGCCTTGAGCAAGCTAGGCAAACTTTGTTTAGATCAG
Organism: Felis catus; assembly: GCF_018350175.1. Taxonomy (NCBI): domain Eukaryota; kingdom Metazoa; phylum Chordata; class Mammalia; order Carnivora; family Felidae; genus Felis; species Felis catus. The sequence goes on from NC_058368.1 coordinate 71,920,071, forward strand.
TTTCCATTTCATTTCACTGCCCCACCTACCTCACAGTCAATAAGAGGAGATGATGATAAAGAATACATTGGAAAAGTAAACAACAACAACAAAAAACCTATACAGATAAGAAGTCATCGTTATTCTACAGAAAGGTCTAAAAGTGAAGGTCAGAATTGGATATGACCTTAGGGGAAGAAGGAGAGGGAGGTGTCACTTAAAACATGGATCTATTGTATTCCATGGCTCTATTGTATTGACCTACAGAGTGTTGACCATGAGTCTATAGAAGGTCCACTGGAAAAGGCCCACCCTGGGCTAACTTAAAAAAGAGTCATCATCTCAGTGTGTCAGTATGAAGGTATATGCAGTGCTCTGTGAAGGATAAACATGAGTTGCTAGTTGTGGAAACAAAGACCAACCTAATGAGAAAAGCGAAGGCTATTTATTCAGAGTGCTGTGATGGCAAGAGAGTCAGCCATTGCCACTTGTGTTTTGCAGAGACTCGAGAGAGCTTCATAGAGGAAATAAGGGAGGGCTCCAGGTGTGCCCTGATTGGAGGCCCTTGGCCTGGGGAAGCTGTAGGTGGGCCAAGTACGAGTGGGGTCCTATGTGATAGGTTAGGGTGTATATCTGGCTTTCAATGGTTGGCACTAAATTGGAAGCAAGGTCAAAAATTTGGAAAACTAAAAACAAGCAAACAAACCAAAAAACCAGTTAGGAACTTTGGCACTTATTAAGTCCTGGCCATTGGGGCCAATTTTTAGGGAAGTTACTGGTTAGCTTCCTGAACTGTCACTAAAGATAGCACTCTGGCTTCCTGCAAGTCTGGCTTACAGCAGGCTGGCTTCCTGGAATGTTTATTGCAGATAGGGGATTGGTTTCCTGGGCAGACTGCTGCAGGTTTTGGGTCTAAGGTTCATTTCTCATATATGGTCTGGCCATTGTTTATTTTATATTCAGTCTCTCATAGTTAAGCCCAAACACTGAAGAATGTCTCCCAGTTCATGTTTTGCTATGATTTGCATGACCTTGAGCAAGTCAATTAACTTCTCTTATATAAATGAGATCAGATTACCTGCCCCAGCATAGCTCACAGGTTTGCGTGGGGGTCAAATGTGATAAACTACGCAATATGGTAGCCTGTTTTCTAGGGTGCTGAATAAATTCTAATGATGACAATGATAGAGACCACTATGGGGTAATAGCTGTCCTCTTTCCCCTTCCCTGCTCTATGATACATGAAACATATTGTTATTGATTGGAAAAGGCTAATTCATATTAACTTAGCCTTTTTTTTAAGATTGAAGTTTGTATTTATTTATTTTTTTATACATTATTTTGAGAGAGACAGAGACAGCATGAGCAGGGAAAGGGCAGAGAGAGAGGGAGAGAGAATCCCAAGCAGGCTTCATTCATGCTGGCAAAGCAGAGCCTGATGCAGGGCTCAAACTGACGAAGCTGTGAGATCATGACCTGAGCTGAAACCAAGAGTCAGATGCTTAACCTTAGCACTCCTGGCACTCATTAAGTTTTGAACTACTTCGCCCATGAGTCTCCCAGTTACTAAATAAGTAAGATGAATCCATTCTTTTTTATTTTATTTGTATTTTTTTGAGAGAGAGTGCAAGTGAGGGAGAGGCAGAAAGAGGGACAGAATCCCAAGCAGGCTCCACACTCAGGGCAGAGCCAGACACAGAGCTCAACATGGGGCTTGATTTCATGACTGTGACATCGTGACCTGAGTCAAAATTAAGAGTCAGATGCCTAACCGACTGAGCCACTCAGGTACTCCAAATGCATGGTCTCTTAACCTGGCCTATTATTAACCACTTTTAACATAACAGATCTTTTTGAGAATTTGATGAAAGTTATGGGTCCTCTCCTAGGAAGATACCTATATGCACAGACGCCCAATTTTACATAGAATTTCAGAGGGTCCATACATGAGGAATCCATTCATATAGATGTTTTGAGGCAGAGATTCTCAACTTGGGTTGCATATTAAAAACGTCTGGGTAATTTTTTAAAACCTTGGAAATTTTTAAGCAAACTACACTCCAAGCTAATTAAATCAGAATCATGGTGGGTGTGGGGTGGTGGTGAGACCCAGACATCAGTCCTTTTGAAAACTCCTCAGGTTTAAACTCTTCATCAAAGTCAGTGGTTCTCAAGCTCTAATGGACATTCTAATAACCTGGAGGGCTTTTAAACCTGGTTGCCAGCCCTCACCTGTGGAGTTTCAGATTCTGTAGGTCTGGGGTGGGAAGTGGACATTTGTGGGTTAAAAAAGCTCCCGCACGTGATTCTGATGCTAATCTCTGAGATTCACAGTCCTTGTGGAGGAAGTCCAGGTCCAACCTGGGACGTGGTATTAGAGTAGCTCAAAGGTCAAACTAATGCATCAACATACCATTCTTGGCCTCGAGGGGTCAAGGTGGCATTTTGGCTTCATACTCTTGGAGGAACAACTAGATGCTTGTGTCTCTCCAGGGCTCACCAGCTCAGAGGGGAGACCAGAGGATGGAAGCCACCTCCAGAGCTCAGTTCTTTTTTTTTTTTCAATATATGAAGTTTATTGTCAAATTGGTTTCCATACAACACCCAGTGCTCATCCCAAAAGGTGCTCTCCTCAATACCCATCACCCACCCTCCCCTCCCTCCCACCCCCCATCAACCCTCAGTTTGTTCTCAGTTTTTAAGAGTCTCTTATGCTTTGGCTCTCTCCCACTCTAACCTCCTTTTTTTTTTTTTTTTTTTCAGAGCCCAGTTCTAATGGTGGTTTGCTAGGCCTGTTCCCTCCCCTGAGCCCTTCCATTCCATGTGGCCTGTTGTCTCTCAGGCTCTGGACAGGGTGTCCATATTGCACTCTGATGGGGAAATAGAATTTAGAACAAAATCTCCCAATCCAGAAGTCCTCTCCACAAAGGTAGTAGAGAGAGAACCTGCTTTTATTATTAAGCATTAAATCAGAATGTGATGTGCATCAACGTGAACCTTAAAAAAATTTTTTTTAATGTGTATTTATTTGAGAGAGAGAGAGAGAGAGAGAGAGAGAGAGAGAGAGCGCGCGCGCGCAAGTGGGGCAGGGGCAGAAAGAGAGGGAGACACAGAATCTGAAACAGGCTCCAGGCTCCAAGCTGTCAGCATAGAGCCTGACGTGGGTCTTGAGCTCATGGACCGTGAGATCATGACCTGAGCCGAAGTCAGACGCTTAACCACCTGAGCCGCCCAGACGTCCCCAAGGTGAACCTTTAATATTGTAAAGACAGAAAGCAATCTCACCCTTTTATAGCCAAGCAGATCCAACTTGTTGCAGATTTGTTCTCAAGATAAACAGTAACTAGTTCTCAAGTAACAGTACTTTCACATCTTTAGGACTGGAGGTAGTTGTGTAGCTCAGAGCCAGGCACCCTCAGAAATTAGGTTCCCACTCCCACCGTCCCAGGAAATGGGAATAGGGGTACTATCCATATATACATTTGCATTTCAAAGAGTTGACTCCCAGGTCTTTGAGAAAGACATTTCTAGGTTGTAAAACTGACAAAAGACCTATCTAGTTTTCAAGAGGATTTATCTACATTTTAAAGAGAGGAAAATTACTTATAGTTTTAGGTTTTTGAAAATAAATGCTCTAAGAAAAAGGAAGGGAGGGGGATATTTTCTATTTTCAAAAGGGAGAAATATGGCTCTTATTTTAAATTAAATTAAATTAAATTAAATTAAATTAAATTAAATTAAATTAAATTTTTACAAGCTGTCTTAATTGTGGGCTGTCATAACAAAATTCCATAGACTGGGTGGTTTAAACAACAAATATTTATTTCTCACAGTCCTGGAGGTTGGTGAGTCCAAGCTCAAGGTGCTGGCAAATTTGGTGATTGGTAAGAACCCACTTTCCAACTTGTAGATGGCCACCTTCTCCCTGTCCTCACAGGATGGCAGGGAAAGAGAGAGAGAGACAGACAGACAGCAGAAACTCTGGTGTGTCTTGTTGTAAGGACACTAATCCTATGATTCAGGGCTCCACCCTTAGGACCCATTTACATTAATTACCTCCATATAGGCCCTATCTCCAAATACAGTCACGTTGGGGAATAAGATTTCAACATATGAATTTTGGGAGGACGCAGTTCAGTCCATAGCACATGCACAGTCCAAGGGCTGTGTCCACCCCATTGTGGGAAACTTTTCAATGTACCTTTCTGTGGCATTAACACCACTGTCAGTTGGGCGAGCATCTGCCAGGCCAGATCAATCCACTGGAATTGTTCTCTCTTTCCTGTCATGTCCGTCCCTCTTCTTCTTCCTCCTCCTCCTCTTCTTTTTCCTCCTCCTCCTCCTCCTCTTCCTCCTCCTCCTTGGATAGCAGTCTTTTCTGCCTTTCCTTCTCTTCATCACTTAAGGATTTTAAGGGCTTTGAGGGGACCTCAGCCAGACTTTATTTAACATCCCAGATGAATTTTGAGAGTTCTTTTTGGTCCCCACTGGAGCATCCAGTAAGAATTCACGTATGGTGCATCATGCAGCAGATTTACTTCTACAAGCCCTGCTCTTTGACATGGAACCTGGTCTCTCTGGATTAAGGGAGAGGACAGATAGGCAGTTTCTTGGGTTCTAGAACCTCAGTGGAAATGTAAGAAGGTTCAAAAACTGGTCCTTACTAGAACTTCCCTCAGGGCATTTAATACTTCCGTGGGAGTAAAATTGAGACCTCCTACAGTACATACTTTGGTTACAAAAATAGGCTATAAACTTTCCTTAAAAGATGTGCTTGCTTAGCTGTAGGGAGAGTTGTTTTGCTAGTGAAGAGAACCCATCAGAGCCCCTATTCTCCTGCCTCCAAAAGCTGGTGCCCATTCTCTCTTCTAAGTGATGAACAAATATTTAAATATTTGGAGGCTTCCACATTATGTGTCTTTCTACCCCTTACCTACTGCCCCCCCCCCCCGCCCCCGCCAAGCTTACCCATATGTCTCAGTCTGGCCCTTTACCTCTCTCTCTCCCCCTCCAAGAAGTCATCTCTCTCTCCCCCTCTAAGAAGTCATCTTTCTCTCCCCCTTCCAAGAAGTCATCTTTTTCTTGAGTTGACTGAAATCCTGTACTTTTTAAATATAAACTTTTACTATGCTTATGTTAGTAATGTCTTTAAGACTACCAAAATCATGACATATGGCAACATTCTTCAAATTCTTATTCTTTGTGTTTCTTTAGCCAGAATCTCTCTATCTATACTTTTGTTAACCTCTTGGTCATCTAGCTCAGTCCACATTCCCATCCCAGTAGGACACCAGAACTTCCAAGGTCGGGCAAGGCTCAGTCTTGCCCCATGTGTTCTTAACAATATTCCTCTTCCACACATTTAAAAATGTGTAAGATAGTTGTCTTGCTACTTGACAGGAGCAAGGCAGAACCACCAGAATAGTAAAAAATGGGGAAAAGAGGAAGGTTTTAGTATATTGTTTTTTCCAGAGGTAATAACAGAAACAGAAAAATGACTAAGAGACATGAGAGTTCACTATGGGACAGCACAATACTTCACATACGCAATCTCACTTAATCCTCACTGCAGCCCTGTGAGGGGCTTCCCAATGAAGGAAGCACAGTTATGACCTAGGTTTTACAGATGAGGAAGAAGAGGATTAGAAAGTTGAAGTACCACGTAAAGGCTGGGGAATGTAGAACACCAGGTGGAGGCAGTACCTTGTTGAAATCTCTTTACCCCAGAGCTTGGAGTAGAGGCTAAAACAGTGCCATCTAATACAAATATAATGAGATCCACACATGTAATTAAAAATTTCCTAGTACCACATTTTTTATTTGAGAGAGAGAGAGGGTGTGCAAGTGAGTGAGAGGAAGGGACAGAAGGAGAGAGAGAGAGGAGAAAGAGAGAAGCTGGGCTTACCCAAAGTGGGGCTTGTGTTCACCTGAAGCAGGGCTTGAGCTCACCCAATGCGGGGCTCGAAATCATGAACCATGAGATCATGACCTGAGCCAAAGTCAGATGCTTAACCAACTGAGCCACCCAGATGCCTAGTACCACATTAAAAAAGGAAAAAGAAACATGTGAAATTAATTTTAATAATGTATTGAACCCAATATATAAACAATGTTACTACTTTAAGATGTCATCAATATAAAATTATACGTGAGATGTTTTTCATTTTTTTCATACTAAATTTTTGAAATCTGGTATGTATTTTATATTCACGGTACATCTCAATTTGGATCAGCCACAGGACAAAGCACCCAATAGCCATATGTGGCTAGTGGTTACCACCTTAGGTACCATATTACATACCATATTACAGTGCAAGTCTAGAATCCAGTAGGTGATTAGAGAAGAGACAATAGTGCTCAGCAAATATTCCATGTGCTCCACTGCATTTCCCTCTTGCACATAGGAGAGCACATCATTAGTTCTAGTCAATGGGCTGTGAGCAGTAGTTACATGTGCCATTTTTGGGTCAAAGCATTTAACTGTCCGTGACCCCTATCTCCTCTTAGGTTTTTCCTTTGGTGTAGCAACTGAGGAGGCTTGTATTATGTTGGTGAAGGCACAAGTTGAGGTAGCCTGGATCTCTAAGTTGCCACATGGCAGTGGTTGCCCTAGACACACTGGACTTTGCAAGGGGGAAAAATAAACTTCAGTTGTGTTAAGATACGAAGATGTTGGAATCATTTGTTTTGACATCAGAGCCTAGCCTTATCTGACTAATGGAATGATCACAGATTTTGGTGAATTAATGAGTGAAGGGACATAATGAGAAGAAGAACCGTATTCCTCCAGGGGCCAGAAGAACAGGGAGAGTTTGGGCCAACCAGCTAAGGTGACCTTAACCCAGAAATACTGGTGTAATTATAGACTGTGCTAGACCTGGTGATGTCGTCTCTGCTGGATACAATGGAGCAATCCAGAAGAGGTCCAGAACACCAGGATCCTGGCAACTTAGCACTGATGATCTCACTTGAAGAAAGTTTGTGCTCTGACATTTCCTTTTCCTGTAGCAACATTTACTCCTTTCTTGAGTATCCTGTTTGCTCGAATGTACTGCGTAAAGTATAAAAAGATGGAAGCATCAAAAAAGCCATAATGTGAAGAAAAACTCTTAGACAAGAACTTCTCTTGTAGGTGAAAAAATTCTCCACTTTTGATAGAGGAAGCTGAAGAGAAATCTGATCTCATCCAGTAAACTATAAATAACAATCCAATAAGGTACAATGTCTAGGGTTCTAAGACCTAACTGGTTTTGCAATTAAAGGCTGCCCATCTCAGTTTTTAATATCTCTTGGAAAAGTTGTAAAAATTTATTGAGTCCATTGGATCAATTTATTCCTGAAAGTATCATATTTAACTTATGAGGCTGTCAGCAGAACCATTCATAATTTATCCAAGATACCTTCAACTCATGATCACTGGTGTTTCCTTGATGTTGAGCTGCTTATAGACTACAAAGATTGATGTTTTCAGCATCCAGAGAGATTATTTTATTAATGTCATTGCTGTTTGTAGTCATGTCCTATCAAGGTCAAAGACTTGTGAAGCCATCAATCCAGAGTCACTGTTACTGAGCACTTACTGTGTGCCCAGCATTTCATGTGCATTATCTCCTTCAGTCCTCCAAATAGCTCCATGACATAGGCATTATTATTCATATTTTACAGATGAAGAAATTGGGCCCAGAAATATGAAGTACCTTGTCCAAGATCACCCAGTGAGGAAGAAGTGGTACAACAATTCCAACCAAGCTTTGTCTGATTCCCAACACATACTTCTACCCAGGAAACCATGTTCCTCCCTAGTGTGGAAATGGGCATTGCATTAGCTTGCTGGGGCTGCTGTTATAAAGTACCACAGAATGGGTGGTTTAAACGACAGAAATTGATTGTCTCACTGTTCTGGAGGCCAGAAATCTGAAACCTAGGTGTCAACAGGGTTGGTTGCTTCTGAGGTCTTTGAGGAAAGTATGTGTCCCTGGCCTCTCTCCTTGGCTTGTAGATGGCCATCTTCTCCCTGTGTCTTCACATTGTCTTTCCTCTATACAATGTCTGTGTTCCGATATTCTCTTCTCATAGGGATGACAATCATATTGATTAGGGCCCACCTTAATGACCTCTACAAAGACCTTATCTCCAAACATAATCACATTCTGAGGTACAAGGGTTAGTATTTCAATATGCGGGTGCTAGAAGGGACATAATTCAGCCCATAAAGATATGCAGTCAATTTGTTTTTCTAAGAAGTTATACTACTGTCTACTTTAGGGATGTGACCTTCATTTGAATCCTTATGGCTGGAATTTCAGTAGCCAAGTCAATTTGAGTTGTGTCTGATTTATATTCATCCTTCTGAAGGCTGAACTTGGAAGTGCCACCTAGCAGTGACATCTGTGGCATGGAGGCATGACTGTCCTTTCTTCAGTGTGCAAAGGGATACATGGAAAAGATTGACTTAGGGTATTTTGGTTTATCGACTCTTTGAGTCACTGCTTCCTCCTGCTTCAAAGGACTATTTAGAGATTAATTGAATAAAAATTGCAACATGAGTGGGTAGCTGGGACTTGGAGGCAGTGACTCATATTCTTCACAGGACCTGGTATAAATTATAAGCGAAGGCTGGTATGCTTACCCTTTTGTGTCACTATCTATGTGGAGGGCACATTTGATTTTGAGTGAGTTTGAATGGAAAGAATAAAGGATTTGGAACAGGTTTTGGTGTTTGTGTGTGAGTGTGTGTGTATATACGAGTGTGTGTGTGTGTGTGTGTTTGTGTGTGTGTATGTGTGTTTGCATGAAAGTGTTTGAGATGGGCAAGTCAAGAACACAGAGATAATGAATGACCCAAGAGGAACAACAAGCCTGAGGTGGAGCAGGGGTGGGGAAGAGGACTCATTAAAGGAACACCAAAGACCATCTCTGTTGACCCTACTGACTTTTCCAGACACAGAGGTCTAAATCTAAGTCTCTGAGAGCAGTTTTAGGTTTCCAGAAGACAGAGGTCCCAAGTTGGCTTCTTTCCTCCTTTTCCTAAAGATGGAACTTTGGAACATTCTGAGCCCTGTATTCTCTTCTGTCACTGCTTCTTTCTAGTCTGAGATTTTGCAAAACTGTAACAAGGGGCTCATCTATCTGTTTCAGAAATGGACAAGCATCCTAATGGTGGCTGTCTCAGCTCTGTGCTGCTCACTGGATAGGAGTTCTAGAAAAAGTCAAGCTGTGTTATGCAGCTTACTCAGTCACCTTTTGTGTCCTCAAAACATAAGCACGTTGTGTCTGACAAAGGTCATATAATAATCAGAGTTCTTTTGGGAGGACAGAGCTTCCTGAGTTATCCCATGGGGATGCAGTGCAAAGGAAGGAGAATTCTGTTTTATATCATTTTCAGAGTAGCCATCTTCTTGCTCTTGTTGATGGCTCACAGTGGCTCTGTGTCTGAACCATGCTTGGGGTATGGAATATGACAGAGTATGTAGAATTGTTTATTATTGTTAGGTAAAAGACATTCATTTCTCAAAAGGAAACCTTACTCTGTCTCTGTGTGATTCTGCTCTTGCATGAGAGTATCAAAGCTGTAGTCCTGTGCTCTCGTGAAGAGAAATCTTTGTTTTCTGATCTCTGGCTGAGTAGGCTGAGTTTAGCTGAGAGGAGATTCCAGCTTTTTCTTTTGTCATAGTCAAGCTTTTCAGAATGAAGCGTTAATAGATGCAGAAACACTTTTACATGGTTGGAGAATTGTTCTCATAGGAGGATGCGATGTAATGATCCCCGTAGAAGTCAGACTAGTCTTCAGGATGAAACCTGTCAACACCAAAGCTCCACACAGTGTAAACACCTACACCTTCCTCACTTGCACTCTTCCTGAGGTGCTGTCTCTTTGCAGTTCACTGTTTTCTCCTTGTTATGTATGCATGGGGGTTCTTTTCTTTTCTTTACTTTTCTTTTCTTTTCTTTTCTTTTCTTTTCTTTTCTTTTCTTTTCTTTTCTTCTTTCTTTCTTTCTTTCTTTCTTTCTTTCTTTCTTTCTTTCTTTCTGAACATGAACTCAATGAGTGAAAACAATGGTATCTTTCTAACATACTTGGTTTTGTGTTTACCATAGCACCATAGAAATGTACAAGCATGTTGACTGTGTATTTACCTTCATGAAAAAGTATCAGAAAGCTGCAGGGAATAGAATTTGAAACTCTGTAGACTGATCTGGCCAAACAATTAGCCATCCATCTGCTATCTGCCTTAGAAATGCTAAAAAGAACAGAAGATGGGTTTAAAATCTAATTCTGTATGAGTAAAATAGGAAAGAGTAGGACCCTAAAAATTGACCCAGGCACTGGCCACATGGTTCCACTATCCCTGGAGGCTGGACTAGCCCTGGAGTCTGGGAAGTGGCACCAGAATCTTGGTTTTGCAAGAAACAAGGAAGGGCTATGGTTACTAGTCTGCTGTGCAATGGAAGTTTCCTTGGTCAACTCCAGTCTTTCTGAAGGACAGAATAGTACTGGGCTGCCTATTGACTAGCCTATACTGACAGCTAGAATAAGGTCAGGGCTGGAACAGTGAGACACCTGTGTTTTGGGTATAGAAAGAGACAAGGACCACATGTATTAGTCATCTATTGCTATGTAAAAAGTTACCCCAAAATGTAGTGTCTTAAAACAACAAAAGTTTACTATATCATAATTTATATGGATGAAGCCTAGTTGGGTGTGTCTTTCTCTAGGTCTCTCTAAAAGCTGCCATCTAGGTGTCCCTTGGGGCTGCCATCTCATGTGAAAGCTTGGCTGAAGGAGAATCTGCCTTCAGGATTGCTCTCACATGGGATTGCTGGCAGGATTTCAGAGTTTCTCATGGGCTGTTGAACCAAGGACCTAGGTGTCCTGCTGGCTGTTAGCCAAAGATCTCTCTCAGTTTCTTACCACATGGGCCTCTCTATGCAGCAGCTGGTTTCCTCAGAATGAAGAAATGAGAGAGCAGTAGAGGGTGCCCAAGATGGAAGCCTGTGTTTTTGTAAACTCATCTCACAAGTGGTATCTCATAACTTGTGCCATTTCTTTTCCTTATAAGTGAGTTGGTAAGTGTAGTCAGACTCAAGGGCAGGGGATTACACAAAGATTTGTGTACCAGGAGACAGCATCATCGGGGTCTATCTTAGAGGATTCCCACCATATCAAGGCAGAACAAGATAGGAATAGCAGAGTCACATGAGAAGAAATATGGAGAATTGAAAGCCTAATAATGAAAAAAAAAACCCCAAAAACCTCACAGGAGTTTGGGCTTTGCACAAACAGCCAAAAAGGACAGACATGAAACAACGAGATCTTACAAGCTAGAATAAATTTTGCTAAACTCATAAAAAGGGCAAAGAACATAGTCTTACACATATTCAGGTTTCGCATAAGGCTAAAAAGAAAGTACAATGCCTTATAAATATTTGTTGAATGCATGAAGCAGAGAATTTTATATTTTTCCTTATAGTGCTTGATCTTTTTTGTTTCTTATAATGATTTGAAGAATTTGAGTCTCTTATAGATTAAACACAGATAGAGTTAGCAGTTCTCTCATTAGTACAATGGCAAAATAATATGTTGCCCAAATATTTTCTCTACATTCACTTCTGAGAGTAAAAGGGGGTGCTATTAATGACTTGGCAAGGTCTGCTGATGTACATGTATGGCTTCCTGGAAACTAGGATATATAGTCCGTTTAGATGTTATCTAAACTCCCTCAACAAAATATCCAGGGACTTGGGACAGCCTTGCAATGACTCAAGAATCCTCTGGTTTGGGGAAGATCAAGGAATACGGGGCCAAAGAAATTCTCAGGAGGACCCTCTTCCTCTGGTCTGGGCCATGGCCACCTTGTTTGTGGAATCAGAAAAGAGTGAGACACTGTCCCTTTTCCCTTGGGAGTTGACTCTATTATGTTCTCCCTTCCTCTGGAGATTAATACAACTTTGGGGATCTCCTGGGTAACTAGCATATCAATCAACTAATGAAAGTGTGGGTGAGCATCTGCCCAGTCCAAGATCAAGCTCTGACTTTGAGACCACTTTACTCTGATGGCTCTTGCTTTTCCTTTCCCTGTAATATTTAAAGGAAATCTCCTTGTTTGGTAAATAAAAGTAAACAGCTTATATCCTATGGTGATGGAAATAAAGACCCTAATTGTTTTAAAATATTTTGTAAATAAAACATATGGTACAAATGACAATTTACCCTCACCATTTATCACAATATTTACAAAGAGACCTAGATTCTCATCTCAAAATCAATACCTTTTGATGATCAGTCATTAAAAGCTGTGGGGTTGCTTTTTCAGACTAAGGCTGTGTGTCGTGCCAGAACTGCCCCTGATAAGGCACCAGCATCATGTGAGTAAAGCCCAGAACTAACTGAGATATTGGCAGTTATAATCTTGAATGTAACATTGAGGAGAAACTACTCTCAGATGACATAAGGCTGATGCTCTGAACCATTTGATTTTCATTGGCCAGTGGCTTCTTGAATTTTCTGGAGATCTCTGAAGTTGAATCTGAATGTGTATCTTGTAAAGCATTGATCTTTTCTCCCATGTGGAGCCAACCAACCTTAACAGGAGGGGAAACACGGTCATGTACCCACCTTAGTCTTTTTCCTTAGACAGAAGTATGAAATTGTGAATTGTGCTACTACTGATCTAACTCCATTGATATTTCTAGGAAGAAGTTCATCTTATTTATAAAGTTGGAAGGAGATGGAAACCATGGAGAAAGACAATAGATTTTTATGGTACAGTCATGGCAAAATGACAAATTTTACAGTTAATTTCGTGTAATGGAAAGAGACTCTTGAACAGAGAATCTTGAATAGAGTAATTTCTTTTACCCCAAATTATGCACAGATAGATAAATGGTGCTTCTCTAACAAGTACAAGTAAAGTAACCATTTAACCCATACCCTTATATTCAACACTGTTGATATGAAGGTGAGAACAATGGGCTGAAAAATGCAAAGCTTCCTTAGGAAGGAGCTCTGCTGGATTTGGCCAATTTCTTTTGACATGCATCAAGAGTCGTATTTCCATGGCAGGCTCAGAATTTCACAGCTTTTGTGGCTTGTGACATTCTGATTTATGTGGAGATTAAAGAGGAACAACACACCAGACCAGAAGAGCATGATCACAGAATGAATGCGGCACAATTGAAATCGAAGATGCTTCTTTCTTTCTGAGGCTCCACAGAAATCTCTGTGGCTTATACATCATATTTGTGTCTTACCCACACGATAGGGCCTTGTCAGTGTTTTCTTGATGGACCTCAAAAAAGTCCATCCCATCTTGGAGAGTAGGCTTGCAGTGGGTACAGAGCCTGGCCTCCATTTCTTTGGAAGAGAGATTCCTGAAGGTTGGAGGCAGTGCACTGTGGTGGAGAGGGCAAGGCATAAGCTACAGAGTTTGGGAGAAATGGGATTTAGACCCAGCCTTGAACTTTCTGGTTGTGGCCAAGTCAGTTATTTCTGGAGATGGGTTTTCTTCTCTGTAAACAGGGAACAATAATTAAACCTATCCCAGACATGTGATGGAAAGTGAAAAGATTGCTTATAAACTGTGGTAATTACATGAAAGAACACATAAAAGCACAAGCACCATGGAGTCGTCATTAGCTGTTATTATCAAAGCATTCAGGGGGCATCTTCCAGATCGTTTTGAGTTGGTCTTTTGAAGGATGAATATTTACAACGTAATAATAGTTATATCCTTGTTTCCAGATCTAAAACTTGTATCACATGAAAATGAGGGAAATTATTTTCATCAATACCTCTGATTTGTGGGTGGGCAGTGGTAGGTGGAGATGAGAAACATTGAGGGAGTCTCAATGTGGATTAAAATAATGCAGAGAGCTGTTGCTTACTTTGGAATTGATGCAGTGTTCTCCCAATCTGCAGGCTTCTGGAGGCTGGGCTGGGGTTGGAGGAGATCTTCATTACTTCCTGTACTTGGGAAGTGGGGAAGTTAGTGCTGCTTCCACTGCCTCTTATAATGCTTTCTTGGTCACCATTTCAAAAACTTTCCTCCTCCAACATGTTAAGCAATAAAAGAATTGTTCCCTCCAAAGACTGATTACTGGTCTTCCTCCCTCCTAACTCAATTCTCAGATGTCCTTCATTTATCCCGTTAGTGCTGCCTACTTCCTGAGCTAGTTCTGACCAGCAGAATGGAGATGAAGCCTCAGTTCACCAACTACAGCCCACTGAGAGCTTCTTGCTGGAGAGATCCATTCATCACACTAGGCTCTTTCATTTTTCTTGCTCATTCTCCAGTTTCTTGTGGGTACCCCTGGAGGTTGGCACCCATGCTTCCTCTGCCCCTCAGCTGCTGGAGACCCCAAAGTTACCATCTGACGTACCATATTGCATGCTGCTGGTCTGGTGAGGGTAACTACACATAGTGGCTCCTTGAGACTTGACTTAGTGATGCCTGTCTGTTCCCACTTGAGTTGGGTCTTTCCTCTTCATCCTCTGTGCCAGGCACTGAGCACTGGACAAGAGTAAGTCTTCTGTGCACCTGGTAGTTTGTTCACCTCCATCCAGCATGATCTTGGTTTCCTCTCCATTCTCTTTAAATCATAATTCTGAAGTTCTTGCGTGCCTCATGCTTGAGAATGTCCTAATGACTGGTAAAAATAAAAAAAAATGAAAATGGAGTCCTGTTTCTTTAGCCAGACAAAGGTTTAGTTACCAGCTGATCAACTGGAACATCAACACAGAAGCCCGAGTATAGTGGAATGTATGTAAACTTTGGGTCGGACAGACTTGGGTCCAAATCCTAACTCAGCTTTGTGCCCTTAAGCAAGATACCCATTCTCTGTGAGCCAAAATTTCCTCACTTTCAGGTGACGATAAGCATACTATATTTTCAGGATTGCCATAAGGGTTAAGTGAGACAATGCAGGTATGTAAATTAGCTGGCATTTAGTAAATACACAGCAAATGTTAGATGTTATTATCATTACCACATTAATAACTAATTACCACTGAAAAGAATTTAGATACATAACACCACTTTGTAATACAGTTTCTAAACTGGGTTTCTAAATAATCTCAGCCAGGGGGAAGGAACACATGGAAGGTTTTCATACAGAATCAAAACATTAAGACACTGAGTAAAATTTATTAATTCTTTCTTGAAGGAGAATAGCTCTTTATTTCATTGGGGGTGGCATTGGAAACCCTTGGAATTCTCTAGTTGCAACAGGTTAACAAGTTCTGATGAAAAAATGTAAGATTACAGACTATACTATGGCATCAAATGCTAAATTCTGAGTAAAACTTAACAGATGCTCAACAAATCAGTGATTCATTTAAAAGATTGTTCTATTGCTTTGTCACCATCACTCATCAAGACTCAAAGTAGTCACAGAAAAAAAAATCTAATGTGTGTAATTTATCTTTGAGACACTTTTGTGTCTAATAAGTACACAATGTCTGGGCCCTCAATGGTGCAGTTTGTTTTTCTTCTTACAAAGTAGACAGGTTGGTGTAATGACTACTAAAGGAATATGAGACATAAGGAGGGATGTGCACCCTACCAATCTGGTAGAAACATCTGGAAATACATAATGGAATAGGTGGGGACCATTTCCATAGCCTTATCACCTATTTCCCGAGGAGAGAACCCACCTGTCTGAGGATATTAGTATCCTTACAGCTGAACTGAATGGTTCCATTTGGCCGCTCACAGTCAGACTGTGTCAGCAAAGGAAGAGGTATTGCTTTTTGGGAAAGTCAGACATTCCATGAACTGAGAACAAAATATGAGATCATTAGAAGTTTGTAATATGTCACATATATTTGAATACCTACTTCAGAAATATGCTTATGCTAAACTTGACTTCGCTTCTTCTAGCAAATAAAGATAACATAGTTTACTTACACATCAAATAAACATCAATGTAAATGTGATAAAAAATACATATGTACAGATTAAAAATAATAATAACATGAATACCTGTGTACCCGTACCTTAGAAGCTTCTCTGTGAGACCTGTAGTCTGACAAAATCAGGTTCATTGGCCCCCTCCAATGAGGGAAACTACACACCAAGAATCATTAGGTGTCTCACGAAACAAAGGAAAAGAGTCTCATGAGTAGAGTGTGGAAAATGAGCTGGAAGCTGGCTGGAAGGGATGGGAAGTAGCTGGAGTAGTGTGGAGCCCATTGTGGTATATCAGCAGAGCGATAAAGATGACTTGGCCAAGGGTGATGCACTGTGCCAAATAAAACAAATTCAAATAATGGAAGGAGAGACTTGACTGGAAAGGATTGTTTCAACAGGGAGAAAAGGGACTGCTTGCAGTAGGGCAAGCTCTTTGGCTATGAGATCTCCAAGCATTTCCAAGGTTAGGCAGAAAAGGCTTCTCATATACAAGACGGGGTGCATAAGGCTGGGACCTACGACTGAGGTGGAACATCTATCCAGAACCAGGTCTGGGCCATGGAGTGAATAAGGAGGGTGGGCTGATAGGACAGTAATACAGAGAGTAATTCACCCTGAGGTTTGCCTATTTGGGGAAGGGGCCTGTACAGAAGGGCTATATGCTAACTCAGGCTGAGTCCAAGATCAGGGACCTGGAGGAAGGAGAGAAGCTTAACTAAAGTTTGATCAAATCATATCAGTGGGCATTTTATTCTGATTGATGAGTGGGGACAGACAGTTCATCTAATTGTTTATGAAGCAAAGAACAGGAACTTGGAGGGTTTGTGTCTGGTCTCGTCACAGGTGAACAAGGGGACATCCATGAGTCTTGTCTACATCATTTGGAGAAAAGGGAGTTCTTTGCAATAAACTGTGTCCTAGAAGACAAGAGGATGGGGGAGGTTGTTAATCATCAATAATACACATGAGCACAGGGTTCAAATAAAATTCAAGACTGTCAAGTGGGTTGGAAGAAGTAAGCATATCTAAGAAATAATGAGCAGTTGATTTCTTAGGATTTGCTGATAAATTGAGTGTCAGTGTAAGGAAAAGAGAAGAATTAAGAATGTCTCCCAAATTTCTGGCTTGGGATTTGGAAGAGTTATAGTGTACGAATGCTGATAGTGACAGAGATAAAAGCAATTCAATGTGATGGCAAGATGGAGACATTGCCCATGGGATATTTTCAATTTCTTTTCTACGCATACCCTCTTGGTCATCAATTTCTTTAATATTAAGTCTTAAATACATCTTAAAGCCAACTCCTCTGCTGCTGCCTTAATTCAGATTTCCATCATATGTTGCCTGTACCATTAAATTAGCTTTCTAAACAGGCTCCTTGCACCTGGGTTTTCTTCCACACTCCCAAAAACGTGTTCCACGTTCCACTGGGATAATATATCCAAATAAATTATAGCATGCTACTCATGCTTTCAGTTTCCCAGTTGCACATGTCTTTGGTCCCGGAATAAATGTTCTTTCTTAGTCAATGGCAAACTTTCATTTATCATGCAAAACAATTCTTACCCTTTTGTGAAGCCCTATCTCATCATACTCCCAACTCAAGTGAGTATCTCCCTGTTTAAAAATATATCTTCACATTCTATTCTCTTAAATTATTTGTCTAGAAAAGCCCACAGCTAACATCATCCTCAATGGGGAAAAACTGATAGCTTTTTCGCTGAGATCAGGAACACGACAGGGATGCCCACTCTCACCACTGATGTTTAACAGTGTTGGAAGTGCTAGCATCAGCAATCAGACAACAAAAGGAAATCAAAGGCATCAAAGTTGGCAATGATGATGCCAAGCTTTCACTTTTTGCAGATGACATGATAGTATACATGGAAAATCCGATAGACTCCACCAAAAGTCTGCTAGAACTGATACATGAATTTAGCAAAGTTGCAGGATACAAAATCAATGTACAGAAATCAGTTGCATTCTTATACACTAACAATGAAGCAACCGAAAGACAAATAAAGAATCTGATCCCTAGGGGTGCCTGGGTGGCGCAGTCGGTTAAGCGTCCGACTTCAGCCAGGTCACGATCTCGCGGTCCGTGAGTTCGAGCCCCGCGTCAGGCTCTGGGCTGATGGCTCAGAGCCTGGAGCCTGTTTCCGATTCTGTGTCTCCCTCTCTCTCTGCCCCTTGCCTGTTCATGCTCTGTCTCTCTCTGTCCCAAAAATAAATAAACGTTGAAAAAAAAAATTAAAAAAAAAAAAAAGAAACTGATCCCATTCACAATTGCACCAAGAAGCATAAAATACCTAGGAATAAATCTAACCAAAGATGTAAAAGATCTGCATGCTGAAAACTATATAAGCTTATGAAGGTTATTGAAGAAGATATAAAGAAATGGAAATACATTCCCTGCTCATGGATTGGAAGAATAAATATTGTCAAAATGTCAATACTACCCAAAGCTATCTACACATTCACTGCAATCCCAATCAAAATTGCACCAGCATTCTTCTCGAAACTAGAACAAGCAATCCTAAAATTCATATGGAACCACAAAAGACCCTGAATAGCCAAAGTAATTTTGAAGAAGAAGACCAAAGTGGGAGACTTCATAATCCCAGACTTTAGCCTCTACTACAAACCTGTAATCATGAAGACAGCATGGTATTGGCACAAAAACAGACACATAGACCAATGGAATAGAATAGAAACCCCAGAACTAGACCCACAAAAGTATGGCCAACTCATCTTTGACAAAGCAGGAAAGAACATCCAATGGAAAAAAGACAGTCTCTTTAACAAATGGTGCTGGGAGAACTGGACAGCAACATGCAGAAGGATGAAACTAGACCACTTTGTTACACCATTCACAAAAATAAACTCAAAATGGATAAAGGACCTGAATGTGAGACAGGAAAGCATCAAAACCCTAGAGGAGAAAGCAGGAAAAGACCTCTCTGACCTCAGCCGTAGCAATCTCTTACTCGACACATCCCCAAAGGCAAGGGAATTAAAAGCAAAAATGAATTACTGGGATCTTATGAAGATAAAAAGCTTCTGCACAGCAAAGGAAACAATCAACAAAACTAAAAGGCAACCAACGGAATGGGAAAAGATATTTGCAAATGACATATTGGACAAAGGGCTAGTATCCAAAATCTATAAAGAGCTCACCAAACTCCACACGCGAAAAACAAATAACCCAGTGAAGAAATGGGCAGAAAACATGAATAGACACTTCTCTAAAGAAGACATCCGGATGGCCAACAGGCACATGAAAAGATGCTCAACATCGCTCCTTATCAGGGAAATACAAATCAAAACCACACTCAGATATCACCTCATGCCAGTCAGAGTGGCCAAAATGAACAAATCAGGAGACTATAGATGCTGGAGAGGATGTGGAGAAATGGGAACCCTCTTGCACTGTTGGTGGGAATGCAAATTGGTGCAGCCACTCTGGAAAGCAGTGTGGAGGTTCCTCAGAAAATTAAAAATAGACCTACCCTATGATCCAGCAATAGCACTGCTAGGAATTTACCCAAGGGATACAGGAGTACTGATGCATAGGGGCACTTGTATCCCAATGTTTTATAGCAGCACTCTCAACAATAGCCAAATTATGGAAAGAGCCTAAATGTCCATCAACTGATGAATGCATAAAGAAATTGTGTTTTATATACACAATGGAATACTATGTGGCAATGAGAAAAAATGAAATATGGCCTTTTGTAGCAACGTGGATGGAACTGGAGAGTGTGATGCTAAGTGAAATAAGCCATACAGAGAAAGACAGATACCATATGGTTTCACTCTTATGTGGATCCTGAGAAACTTAACAGAAACCCATGGGGGAGGGGAAGGAAAAAAAAAAGAGGTTAGAGTGGGAGAGAGCCAAAACATAAGAGACTCTTAAAAACTGAGAACAAACTGAGGGTTGATGGGGGGTGGGAGGGAGGGGAGGGTGGGTGATGGGTATTGAGGAGGGCACCTTTTTGGATGAGCACTGGGTGTTGTATAGAAACCATTTTGACAATAAATTTCATATATTGAAAAAAAATTATTTGTCTATTTCATTGGATTTTTGTTTTATTTAAGGAAGAGACCAGTATTCTTAATCTTTGTCTCCCCAATGCTGATAGAAGTGCTTGACATATTGTAGATCCTTAATAAATGTTTGCTGAACTAGTGATTAAACTAAGTACTTGAATGGAGTCTCCTTGAAGCTGTTTCATTTGAGCTTCTTTTTTTTAATGTTTATTTAATTTTGAGAGGGAGAGAGAGAGAGAGAGCAAGTGAGTTGTGTGAGTGAGCAGGGGACCAGCAGAGAGGGGGGCGCAGAGGATAGAAGATCTGAAGCAGGCACAGAGCCTGTGCTCTTAGCACAGAGCCTGATGTGGGTCTCAAACTCATAAACTGTGAGATCATGACCTGAGCTGAAGTCAGATGCTCAACTGATTGAGCCACCCAGGCATTCCTCATACCAGCTTATTAAATTCTACTTATCCAGTAAGTGAAGGCAGTCTCTCCTGTAGATTGTGATTTGTGGAGAGTTGTGAATTTCCTCACTACTTGGTATCCCCAGTGTCTCATTAGATGCTTTACTTGCTTGTTTTCATGTTTACCCTTATCCTCTGGTCTTTCTAGAACTATCATGAAGGGGGTGAACCATGACTCTTCTGCACCTCAGTGTGAGTGGGTTCATCTGGTGCCATTTCTCCTCAGCAGCAGACATTACTCTGTGTTTGGGGAGTGGGTAAAGGACCAGAAGAAGAGGTGGAGAGTGCTGAAGGCTGGCTTGATTTGAGTCATGGTCTCTCTTGGATAGCCCTGCTTAGAAGCGTTCTTTCTTACTAGTAATTTAGTGCACTAATTATTATTATGGGCATCAGTGTTGACGGACCGGTGTCTAAATGTGTTCTGTGGAGCCTCAGCCTTCTGTAGAGGGGCTTCTGAGACTTCAACTCTTGTTGGGTGGGGACAGCACATGACCAGTGAGTAAGGTTGTAGGCCTCTTGCCCTCATTGAACCAGCACTCTGACCTGGATTCAAGCCTGGATTTGCACCTGTCCCATCTAAGCCAGTTATCCATCCATAACTGTTTTATTGTTATTATTTTTTAAATGTTCATCTCTTTCCTGGGAGAGACAGGTCCTCCTTTTCCCTTTAACTATTTTTGCCCATGGAGTTCACAACTTATTTCAGTTAAAATAAAATGGGAAATTTTCAGTCTTCATTCTCTTTGCTTAGTCTTCCCCATTAGACTCCTGATTCTGAAGACTGACAGGAAAGGCCTGATTCTGTTTCCCAAGATATATAAGGACTCAAAAGAGGCTCAAGAAATCTCAGAAGCCAACTAGAGAAATATTTCGCAAACCAGGTTCTTTTGAGATCTAGGGTATCGCAAAGGCACTTAGGGCCTCCCTGGAGGGCTGAGAGAATCCTTTGCATCTGTGTTTTGGCTGAGCAGCACTACTTTTAATCTTTTTTAATTACTGGGACTTTGTGGAATATTTCACTTGAAAACAGGGTTCTGCCGCTTAAAGGGAGTTTGAACACCACTGGTCTACAAGATTAACAAAAGCCTGTTTCAGCTAAAATATGTGCATGTTCTTTCCTGTGAGGCAATGATGGAGGGGAAGTCATATTCTTTTTGTCATGTAGACCATAAACTATGGCTCACGAAGCACAGAGGTTGAGCTCTGATGGCTTTGACCCTGAACGGCAGATCCAAGTGTCTTGTACATGAAAGAGGAGAAAGAATCTTAGTTTCTGGGAATGCATGGTGCACTCTACCAGTGTGCATTTTAATGCCAGTGTCAGGGCAGACTTCCACCAGCTGTCTAAACATTTACTGAACCAAATAATAGCATGCAAGATATGTGGGTTTCAGATATTTGCCATTTTAAAACAGCACTTAGTCATTAACTTAATCACAGCTGCTATATGCCAGCCAATGTATTTTGTTGGTAAACAATGCATTTGCTCCAGACAGCCATTGGGAGCTTTGTTATGGTAGGTATAGCAGGCTGGTTAATGCAGAGGTGAGCATTCAAACACCTGTTGGGAACAAACAGTCCCGTCTCCCAGACTGAGACCGTTGGTTCCAGGAGGGAAACAAAAACTTGCGGTGTATTCCATGTCAGGTGCTGCTGTCACAGTTTTACTCTGAACAGAATTAGATGTTCAGTTTGGAGAAACACCCTGATGTCCATGATCATGTGTTCATTTGAAATGGGACATATCCCCTAAATAGTTCACTGTTTGCCCTTTGTTGTGGATGGAACGTTTGCGTCCCCTGTGCAAATTCATATGTTGAAGCCATAACCTCCAATGTGATTGTATCTGGAGACAGGGACCATGAGGAGGTGGTAAAGGTTAAATGAGGTCGTAAGGGTGAGGCCCTCATCTGACTGGGCTTGTGCCCTTATAAGAAGAGAAAGAGGGGCGCTTGAGTGGCTCAGTCGGTTAAGTATCCAACTTGGGCTCAGGTCATGAGCTCACTGTTCGTGAGTTTGAGCCCCGCGTCGGGCTCTGTGCTGACAGCTCAGAACCTGGAGCCCGCTTCAGATTCTGTGTCTCCCTCTCTGTGCCTCTCCCCCACTCATAGTCTGTCTCTCTCTGTCTCTAAAAATAAATAAACATCAAAAAATTAAAAAAAAAAAAGAGGAAGAGACACCAGGGCTCCCTCTCTCTCTGCCATGTGAGGACACAGTGAGAAGGCAGCTGTCTACATGCCAGGAAGAGAGCCCTTACCAAGAATCCTGTTGGCTGGTACCTTAATTTTGGGCTCCCAGCCTCCAGAACTGTGACAAAAAATGCCTATTGTTCAAGCCATTCAGTCTGTGGTATTTTGTGATGGTGGCTTGAGCCGACTAATGCACCTTTATGTTTCCTTCTTTAAATTCCTTCATCTAACTTGTTTCTTAATGTCGATGCATAGCTCTGGGGCTTCCAACATCTTGACTCTTGCTTCTCACCACTCATTCTCTTCCTCTGGTACAGAATGAATTTCTCAGTGTCTGCCTGAGAGAAAATACCGTGACTTCTTGTGGGTCCTGCAACATGACTTAGGCCATTTGTTCTTGGTGTCTCTTCCCAGACTAGGCCCAAAGGAGTTAGATTAATTTGTTTCCACTTTGAAGTTGTATAGCTGACACTGCTAGTTGTCTGCGAGGTATCCATCCCTCCTGTCTGGCTTGCTGAAAGAGCTCTGATTTTGCTCTGGGTGGTAATACATCGTCGGGCTAAGAGGAGAAATAAAAATTGGTTAAAATCAAGATTGATAATTCTCATTTCTGGCTTTTATTGGGGTGGCTATGTGAACTGGTTCTGGCAAAGCATAAGAAAGCCAAAAAAGAGTTGTGAAGTGGAAGTCTGATGAGAAGTGGACAGATGGGACTGGTGTTGTCCTAACCCCTTTCTCTTGCCCTGGACATGAATGTGATGTCTGGAGCTGTAGCAGCCATCTTATGACCATAAGAATGAAAGTCAGGATGGTAAGGTCTGGATGGAACAGAAAGAGGGAAAGAGCCTGGGTCCCAGAGGCACCACTGAACTATTGAACAATATCAGAAACTGCCTGCTCTGGACTCCTTCTTCTCGACATAATATTTTGGAGACTTATCTACGTTGCGGGAGGGTTGATTTCCTTTTATTGTGTATATTCTATTATGTAGATATATCCCCACAATCCATTCTCCTGTTGATGAAAATTTGAGGGTTTTTTTCCCTCCAGTTTTTGGTTATTATTAATAAAGTTACCATAAATATTGGTGTACAAATCTTTTCTAGTCATCAGTTTTCAGGTTTGGTGTTGGTGGTGGTGGGGTAAATGCCTAGGAGTAGAGTAGCTGTGTTGCAAAAGAAAGTGT
Organism: Felis catus; assembly: GCF_018350175.1. Taxonomy (NCBI): domain Eukaryota; kingdom Metazoa; phylum Chordata; class Mammalia; order Carnivora; family Felidae; genus Felis; species Felis catus. The sequence goes on from NC_058368.1 coordinate 71,943,835, forward strand.
GTATTTAATTTTATAAGAGATGGCCAAACTGGCTCTTCCATTTTCTGTTCCTATCAGCAGTGTATGCGGATTCCAGCTGCTTCACAACATCTGTCTACATTTGGTATTGTCAGGCTTAGTCATTTTAGCCTTTGTGTGGGTGCTCATTGGCATCTCATTTTCCTGTTAATTTGCATTTCCCTCATGCCTCATAATGTTAACCCCTTTTTTCCCATGATCACTGGCTTTTTGTATATATATTGTGTGATGTGCCTGTTCAAGGCTTTGCCCTTCAAAATATGTTGGCTTGTTAGTCTTTCTCTTATTGAGTTGTAGGAATTCATGATGCATTTGAGATACAAACTCTTTTGTTTGATGTAGGTGTTACAAATATTTCCGCCCACTCTATGGCTTGCTTATTCCTCTGCTCAAAAACTTCCTGCCATGCTCTAACGTCTGTGGAAATTTTTTTTTTTTTTTGCCATTCTCCAACATCTCTCGCCCCCATCAAGTTGGTTTCCTCTTCAGCTTTCCAAAGTGCCATGCTCGTTCCATGGCTTCACTTCTTTGGACGCCTGGCTACCCCCACACCCGAGGGTCTCTCTCTTCCCTGAATGGCAGCTGTACTTGTTGCTTCTAGCACTTGTCTTTGCCTGCCATCAGATACCTCATTTATATTCATGCTTTAAATGTGTATGTTTTGTCTTACCACTTGGATGTTAGCTCCTTGAGGGCTGGACATGCTTCTTATTTTTTCCTTACTACATATAGAACAGTGCTGTGCAAATATACTTGGAGTCCTCTATGTGCAAATATTTCAAGGTAGAAATCCTCTAAACAGGAGGCTTTGGAGAAGATCCTTGTTCAATTTCTTTGTTCAGTGCAGTTGGCTATTTGCCAATTTCTTCCTTCCATTTTAGATGAGATGTTGAGTCAGTTTTATACATCTGCAGAATTTTTCTACCAATTCATGATGCCTTTTTATTTTATTGCTCTAAATAGTTCATTAAGTATGTGCAAATTTGGAAGTACAGATTACCTTTTATGAGACATTATACCACTATATTCTGGCTTTAGGGAATTGAACAAATTGCATACTCTCAAAATCAGAGTTTCCAGAATATCACTATAATAAATTTTTAGGAAATAATGGGAAGGAAAAAAACCCCTTTACTCATCTTTTTGTTGTTAATTTAAGGTGTCTAAGGGTGCTAGGTTAGGTACTTAGAGGCCATACTGACACCTTAATCAATTAACCAGGCAAGAACGTTTGGAGGAAATGTTACTGCTTTTTTTGGGAATGGAAAATTTAAGAGTAATGTAAGATGCTCTCGCCTTCTTGGGAAACTTATAATCTACTTACTAGTCCAGAATTTTTTTTCTCTCATCCACAAAACAACAGTAATAACCAAAACCCTCTTATAAAGTGATGTATTTCTTTGGTTCCTTGGGTTTCTTTTTTTTTTAAATTTTTTTTAACGTTTATTTATTATTGACAGATAGAGGGACAGAGAGCAAGCAGGGGAGGAGCAAAGAGAGGAGGAGGCACAGAATCCGAAGCAGGCTCCAGGCTCCGAGCTGTCAGCACAGAGCCTGACGCGGAGCTCAAACCTACAAACCACGAGATCATGACCTGAACTAAAGTCGGACGCTCAACCGACTGAGCCACCCAGGTGCCCCTGGTTCCTTGGGTTTCTTATCCTACATAGCCACATTGGGAATTCTGGGCTATGAGTGATGATCCACTGGAAGAAAGAGTGAAAAAATTGTCAAGAATTTTTCAACTATCTATCCATTAATTTATTCAGCAAAAGTTACTCGATCATATACCATGACTGAAAAGATGAAAGCCAAAGAGAGAGTTATAGATTCATGCTATGGATGATCGGGGAGCATAGCCCTAAATGTTGGAGATCATTTCACGAAGAGCAGCTATGCTGTCCTACGAAATGTCTAAACGTTTCTTGCTTTCTCAGAAACAACTTGCTGAGATTAGTGGAGAATTTGTCCAACTAAGCACAGCATTTCCTATGTTTTTTCAAAGTGGTATGAACTGGGTTTGTATGTGCTCAGGGATGCAGAATATAGATGTGACAATTTGCTTTTAATTTCCATGATTACAGGTTCATAGAAATCAGTACCTCATTACAGGTTACTTTCCAAGTATACATTGGAAGCTTTATCTACTTCCAGGAGGTAAAATACCTACATGAGTGCATAATTTCTACCCGTTCCTCTAGATCTGTTCTCCACTTAGCACATGTTCTCTGCCTTGGACAGTTGACCCATGGAAATAATATCATGGGCTTCCTTGTCATCTGGCTTCCACTTGAGTTTGACCAATGGAGATGTTGGCAGGTCATTGGAAGGAGCAGGGTAAAGATGTCATTTAAGAAAAATTTTTTAAGTTTATTTATTTAATTAGAGAGAGAGAGAGAGAGAGAGAAGGAGAGGGGCAGAGAGAGAGGGAGACAGAATCTCAAGCAGACTCCTCACTATTAGCACTGAGCCTGATGTAGCGCTCAAACTCACAAACCATGAAATCATGACCTGGGTGGAAGTCAGACACTTAACCCACTGAACCACCCAGGTGCCCCTAGGTCATTTTTTAAACCCATGGCTTTCTCCCTCTGAGATCATTCTAGGTTGGCTGTGTCCCTTGATTAAAGGTCATTGCTCAAACCAAAGTGGATTTGAGAATCAAAGTGGATTCTCAACACATCTCTCACCTTGTGAGTGCAGGTGTCTTCTTTCTCCACTCATGCCTTTGGTCTAGGTGTGGTAATAGCTCTGGGTATTAAAATCATGTTACTGTACTATTCCTATGTTCCTGGCCCAGACCTTTTTTTGTAAACAGACTCCTCCTCCTAAATAAATCTCCTCAGATTATCTTGCTATGAGTTTGCCATCTTGTTAGTATCATGGTCGATATGTCACAGTATAAAACTACATTCTATTTATAATTATTTACTTTCTTTTTTTAAAAGCTTATTTATTTTGAGAGAGAGAGAGAGTGAGTGTATAACAGTGGGGGAGAGGCAGAGAGAGAGGGAGAGAGAGAGAGAATCCCGAGCAGATTTGGCACTGTTGGTGTGGATCCCTTCCTGAAGCTTGATCTCATGAACTGTGAGATCATGGCTTGAGCTGAAATTAAGAGTCAGATGCTTAACCACCCCGGCACCCCAATTACTTACTTTCTTAAACATGCAGCTAAACTCATTGTGTTTAACTTCTGGCATCATTCATCCCCTTTGGCCCATCCTGTAGATCCTCTAAAATGGCTTTTCAGAGTCTCTGAGGGAAGTGAGAGGTAATTAGTCGCTTAACCTATACTAGAGACCTTCATGTGAAGTGGTTTCTGTTATTTTAATTCAAGAGCTAAATGGGACCTTGTGGCCAGTAGGGAGGTCTGGCATAAAATAAAGGCTCCTCTTCCAACAACATATAAAGATGCTGCATAAACTAGGGCAATTGTTAAAAATATGTCCAACCATTTCACACTCATGATGGCAATTATCAAAACATGGGAAATAGATGTTAACAAGGATTCAGAATCCTTGTGCATTGCTAGTGGGAATGTAAAATGCTGCAGCTGCTATGGAAAACGGCTTGACCATTCTGCAGTGAAATGTAGAATTCCCATATGACCCAGCAATTTCATTTCTAGGTATATACCCAGCAATTTCATTTCTAGGTATACACCTCGAAGAATTGAAAGTGGGCACTCAAACACATACTTGTGCACCTGTGTTCATAGTGATATTACTCTTAATTGCCAATGATGGAAACAATCCAGTGTTCATCAACAAACAAATAAATACAATGTGGTATACACTAATAATGGAATATTATTCAGCCATAAAAAAGAAAGAAATTCTAATAAATACTATAGCATGGATGAACCTTGAAAGCATTATGCTTAGTGAAATAAGCCAGACATAATAGAACAAATATAATTCCACCTGTATAAGGTCATTAGAATAGGCACACTTGCAGAGATAGAAAGTGGAGTAGAAATTATCTGGGGCTAGGAGGAGAGGGCAATGAGAAATTTTTGTTTAATGAGTACAGAGTTTCTGTTTGGAATAATGAAAAAGTTATGAAAATGGATAGTGATAATGGTTATATATAGAATGAGAATATACTCACTGAATATAGCCACTGAACTGTATGTTTAAAAATGGTTAAAATGGCAAATTTTGTGTTACGTATATCTTAACACACACACACACACACACACACACACACACACACACACACACACACAAATCTCTCCCACAATGTGTGCAGCCTGAAAACAAGAAAGAGAAATCTGCAGGTGCCAATTTTTCTTTAATGTTTATTTATTGTTTTGGAAAGGGAGAGAAGGGGGAGGGAAGGGAGAGGGGAACAGAGGATCTGAAGCAGGTTCTGTACTGACAGCAGAGAGCCTGATGTGGGGCTTGAACTCACAAACTGTGAGATCATGACCTGAGATGAAGTTGGACACTTAACTGACGGAGCCACCCAGGTGCCCCTGCAGGTGCTAAAATTGAAGACAGATTAAGGAACAGGGAGCCGGGGCTGAGTGCAAATGCCTTACGAAGTTCGTGAAGGCAAGATATCAGCTGATATTCACTGTAAGCAGTGGTGTCAACCTTGGCTGCACAGTGAAATCACCTAGAGAGCTTAATGAAGTATTGATTCCTGGGCCCGGCCCCCAGAGACTCTGATTTAATTGTCTTGAGAGTTGCCTGGGCTGCCTCTCTAACCAGGTGCTGGGCATTTCCATGGAAATGAATCTTCTCTGAATATGAATTCACAGCCCAAATTATGAATCATATGAAGAAAGGAGGGAGGGTCAGCAGACATAAAACAAAGGGAGTATTTTCCCATCCAAACAAAAGATAAAAGAATAATATAAAAGAGAATTTAAAATAAATGTACTTTAAGGGACCAAATATTTAAAGAAAGGAATAGAAATCACAGAGTAGAAACTTGATATCGTAATGGAGAACAAGTTGATTTGAAAAAGGAAACAAACAAAAATTCTAGAAAGTCAATGAGAGAGACCAAGAGATTGAAAATTTGAAAGAGAACCTATAAGGCTTGAAAGAGAACTTCCAGGTAACAAGCTCCAACATAGACCTGATAGATATTCCTGAATGACAGGATAAGAAGAATGGAGGAGTGGAGAACATTATATATTGAGGACAGATACACATTCTCAAAGTGAAGAAATACACAGTGTTAAGAGAATAATAATAATAATAATAATAGTAATAAATTTGCACCCCAGATGCATCAAAATTAAACTGTTAAAAAAACCAAAGACAAAGAGAACATCTTATACTCTCCCTGAGAAGGAGGACTGATGACTTGGAATGGACAGACTCTAGGCTGAAAAATGCTTCCCACGGCAGGGGGAGGTGCCCGAAGATGGTCTTCAAGACTGAGAGAGTACATGCATCATGCCAGTCATTCAAGGGTCAAGGCAAAATTCACATTCAGATTAGACAAATTCAGATCTACAAAGGAAAAGAAAATGTATTGCCTTCAAGCCTCCTCTGAAGGAGCTGCGAGGAAGGATTTGGCAGCAGGGACATCACATAATTTTTTCAGTTCAGTTAAAACACTATCTATCAATGCTTGTGGGCAAGCTAAAGCATATACTTAGGGAGATATTTGTAGCTTTGTATGCGCAAATTAGAAAATAAGAAAAATAGAAAAACAAAGTGTCCAAATCAAGAAAATGACAAAAAAAAAAAAAACCCAGAGTAAACCAAAGTAGAAGGGAAAATATAATAAAGATAGAATCAGAAATTAATGAATTAGAAAACAAATAATAGAGATGATTAACAAAGTTATCTGGTTTATATAGCAGTCAAATTATTGCAGAATATCTATCTCTATAATCTATGTATCTGTGTATGTATCTGTCTCCTCCAGAAATCAGTAAAAAAGCAAGAGATAATCTAAAAGCACGAAGGTTATGAGCAAGCATTAAAAACGTAAAGCAACATATAAAGTGAATCAACATGGAAAACTGCTCACCCTCACTACTAATTAGGAAAATGCCAATTAAACATTTGATGTAACATTTCACACCCATCAGACTGTCAAAAATTAAATGAAAATCTGTCAGAGCAAGTAAGGGCGTGGGGAAGCAGGAACTCGGATCCACTGCTAGTAGCCATGTAAATCGGTTTAGTGATTTTAGAGGGCAATCTGGCAGCCGTCTGCTAAAGCCGAAGGTGCACACACCCAGTGTTTCCACTGCGAGGTGAATTCCCTGATACTCACTGCAACACTGCTTTTGTTGTAGCAAAAAAGTTCAAAATTTAAATTTCCATCCCTAGAAAGGGGTAAATTATTGTTTCTAATGAACTGGAATACCATACAGTATTTAAGATGACTGACCTTGATGTGTATATATTGATATGTGTTGATTTTGAAAACATAATGTTGATTTGCTAAGTGAAATAAGCTAGTCTGAAGGACATATACTGTTTGATTCCACTTACATGAGCTTTCTAGAACAGGCGGATTCATGGAGACAGAAGGTACAATGGTGGCTGTCAGAGGCTAGTGTGAGGAAGTTAATGTTTAATGGGTGCAGAGTTTCTCTTTGGGATGATGAAATGGATACTACAATAATGAATTAAAAATCTGTAATGTTGAAGAAAATAGTCTATAGAAAAATAGGTACATGTACTATTTAAAGACTTGTAAAATTGTTTATGATAACATGCATATGTATTAAAAGTATAACAAATAGACAGTATTCGCACCAACTTCAAGATGAAGGTTTCACCTAGAGAGGGAAAGTGCCGAGTGGGGGGGGGCCTCAATTGTATCTATGATATTTCTTTAAAGAATAAAAATTCTGAAGGAAACAACAAATGTCGACCCTTAACTCTTAGTGGTGATACATGCACATTTGAAATATTTACATTTAAAAAATACCCAGAAGTACAGTTTTGGGGGCTATTCTGATCATTTAGTTGACTATTGCCAAAATTTACAAAACAGAATGATGTTGGGGTAGAGGGGGTTGGGGGAAGGAAAATGTCAGAGTCCAGGTCGTACATATCTTTCAAACATCTGCTCACATCTTTCTTACTCCAAAGAATTTAATTACTAGACATTTCCATGTTTTGTGGTAGACCAGGGATGACAAGCATGGTGCCCGTATTTCAATAAATGAAGGCGAGCCAGTCTTTTGTGGAAGACCTTCCACACGAGGTCCTCGAGTGACGGGAAATCATCTGGCGCCTTCTGGCTGGCTGAATTGTACATGGATTCTAGCTAACTGTAAATAACCATGAACAAAGAGTATCTCAGTAGCCAATATTTTTCTCTGCTGGTATCAAATGAAATTCATTTGGTATCAGCTGGAGTTTTTATAGTGCTAATGGAAGTTATTTTCAGTTATCACGTCAGTCCATAAGTATACAAAGGCAGCAATTTCACTGGTAATCTGGAGATCAGTTTGTATGTAGGGGGTATGCTTTAGACTGTTTCTGCAGTGTAAGCTTTTATCTTAAGAAATGTGGGGGAATCATAAATAAAAAGGGAATGATGAAACAGAACATCCAACAAGGGCTAAGGTGGGGCTTGGCAACATTTCATAGCGTGAACATCTGAACTCCAAGATGTGGTGATGTCCAGGAAGCCCTGGGCACAATGGGGAGCTTGCGCATCTGAGAACTCATTCCACCAAATGTTAGTTAGTTAGCTCCCTCCCCTCATTCCACTGATAGCTCTTTAAATACTGACGGTTCTTCCTCTGTGCAGCCGCTATTTGATCTCATTCCATGGGGTAGAGGAAGGAAGCTGGAACCATCAATTTTTGTTTTTTAATAAACTCATGTAATTTTGCCATCCTCCCACCAGGTACAAGAATGACAATAGAGCCCTGTAAATAAAAATCTGCTCTCTGCAGGATTTTAATTATTTATATTTTTTCAGCAAACAGAACCCCCATCCGTTGTGATGATAGCATGTATGGAGATTGGAGGATCAAAATGCAGTGCCAAGGTTGTTAGCCCAGAGAAGGGCAATTTAATTTTTTCCCTTCTGAAAATGGACATGCTGAATGCCTGAGATATTTGTACCAAATATCATAACTGTTAGCATTGCATGAAAATTTTTTTGTACTAGGGACTCTGGAGCCTAAGGGATTTTTTTTTTCCTTTAAAGATCAAAGGCAGGGTCATCTCATTCCCATTACCATGCTATGTATTCAACTTCTTAGAAGAGAACACTGCTTTTAGAAGGAGTAAGCAAGAATTGTACACCAAAAAATGGTTTAAATGGCAAATTTTATGTTATATATTTTTTACCACTGTAAAAAGAAACAAGAAAAAATGAGTAAGCAAGTGAAAAAGGGTTAATAAATATTGGTTAGGCAAACACACTATGCCAGGGATTGTAGGGGAATGGTAAAGATTCCCTACAACAGGCATGCTGCCTTAATTCCCTTTTATACCTGCTTTCCCTTACAATTCTTTGTTAGCTGTGAGTAGAGTGCCTGACTAACAATGGGCAAACAAATATTTACTGAATGAAATAAAAGATGGGCTCTGTGTTCTCAAAGAGCAGGGCAGAAAGAGCACTGTGTTTTTGTTGTTGTTGTTGTTAAATCTAAGAGGAATTATTTATCTATATGTATGTATTCTTTGTTTGAATGCATCTAGAAGCACGGGCTGGGTCTTAAGTTTGCACCCTCAACCCTTAGTCCAGTGCATGGGTGTGCACTGGGTGCTACTGAGACCCCACCTAGACCTCTGTCCCAAGCTGGTGCACCTGTACCCCAGCTGCTGGGATGTTTGGCACTTACATCTCATAACTTCCCTTGGCCAACTGATAGCCACCTGTCCCCCATCTGATGGCTGCATTCTTGCTTAGTTTTGTTTTTCTATCTTACTCTTCTCATTCTCCTTTGACATCTGTCACCCAATAGTGGAACTTCTTGGTAGATGGTTGAGGTGGGTTATGGAAGTGGTCTCAACTGGAATATGCTTTTCGAGGAGTATAAGAGCCTGGAAAATTTTCAGGGAATCCGTGTTTAGATCCTTAAATTCTATAGTTCCTCCTTCCCACAACTCATTCCTGGAGCAATTGTCTGAGTTTACCACAGTCCTTTGACTGATAAACCAAAAACAGATCCCTAATCTATCCCAAATCTTACCCATGGCTTGTAAGTGTAAAGACCTCTTGGGCTTCCAACAAAGAGAGGACTTTTTAAAATGTTAACAAAGGTTCAATAAACCCATAGGGATTCTTTATTTCTCTATCTTAGTCACTATTCTATTGAGGGTGAAATTTCGTGGTTTAGACCTCGATTGGAATGTTCTGATTCAGCTATAGAAATAATGAGAGTTATGACAATTTTTGTTTATTGACTTTGTCTTTTCCTTTTGCCAAAAAGTGTAAGATTCTGTGAGAGCAAAGTAAAGCGCACTTTAAGATCTACTGAGTGCTAAAAATGACCTTTCTTGTGTACTTAAGTGTAAGCGATTCTTTGTGGATATTCTTAGGACTCATCCTTAGTCTGTTTTATTAGCTAAAAAGAAGAGACCTTTGAACAGCCCAACAGTATATTAATGTTGCGGAATCTTTTCAATATAAGTGAAATGTTTCTAGAGCTACTAAAATTCTTAGGATACATTACATAGGAACTTTGGGTAAAACTTTTACACAGCCTCCTTTAGATTCAAGATATGTTTGATTAGATAATTAAAAATTATTTTATCACATCATATTATAAAATATTTAGTCTAGGTATAGTCAGTCTTTTTTAGTTTAGTTTGAAAGAGAGAGAGAGAGAGAGAGAGAGAGAGAGAGACGGCAGGGGAGGGAAAGAGAGAGAGGGAGAGAGAATTCCAAGCAGGTTTTGCGCTGCCAGCATGGAGCCCAATGCAGGGCTTGAACCCACGAACCTGTGAGATCATGACCTGAGCTGAAACCAAGAGTTGGGCACTCATCTAACTGAGCCCCCCAGATGCCCTTAGGTATAATCAGTCTTAATCTTACTTCATGTTATAAAATGTTTAATATTTTCAACTTCTTGTTAACATCAATTATATATAGTATAATGTATTAATTTTTAGCAAAATTGCTAACAATTTAACAGATGATTAATTTCCAATAACTTTTAGCAATTATCTATTATTTTTTTCAAATGTGAAATACATTTACATTTTTGATCTGTTCGCTAATAGTAATTTTAATGATTATACAATGTGGAGGAATTTTATTTTATTTTTTATTTATTTATTTATTTTTGTGTGTGTGTGTCTCGATTTTCTTTTTTTTTCTTCAATATATGAAGTTTATTGTCAAATTGGTTTCCATACAACACCCAGTGCTCATCCAAAAAGGTGCCCTCCTCAATACCCATCACCCACCCTCCCCTCCCTCCCACCCCCCATCAACCCTCAGTTTGTTCTCACTTTTTAAGAGTCTCTTATGCTTTGGCTCTCTCCCACTCTAACCTCTTTTTTTTTTCCCTTCCCCTCCCCCATGGGTTTCTGTTAAGTTTCTCAGGATCCACATAAGAGTGAAACTATATGGTATCTGTCTTTCTCTGTATGGCTTATTTCACTTAGCATAACACTCTCCAGTTCCATCCATGTTGCTACAAAGGGCCATATTTCATTCTTTCTCATTGTAATGTGGAGGAATTTTAAAGACTTAGAACATTATGATCGTAGGAAATGAATCATGTTTTAAAAACTTAATTTTTATAAATATATTTTTGTTGAATAAAGAGCAATGGTATGATCAGTAAAAGATTTCCAAGCATTAAGCTCTACTACATTAGGGTACCAATCTAAAGGGAGCATAATGGAAGTAGAAATAAAAGAGAGAAAAAGAAATTTATACATTTCTGAAAGTTTGGAAGCCTCATTCATGTATTGTTAAATTGATAATAGCAGTGTCAAGAGCTGTGAAGATGCTATCCTTACAAGCTAGCAAGTTAGCCTGCCACAGTTTTATGGATGCTGGTATAAAACATGAAACTCTCAGGTCAGAGACAAAAGACTTAATTATTCAAGATACAGCAGGCTGCATGTGCTTCACGTCTGGACTGGCACCCCATGACCGACAAGGGCTATGGCTTTGTAATGTGCCTACTTGCCTAAGCTGAACCATGTCTCCCAGAATTCTCTATCTTGTATGTTTCTGGTTAGAGTGGGAGATTGCAAAGCTGAAGGGAAGTAACAGCCATTTTGTGTTTCATGCACATTGTTCCTGATCTACTAATTCACCCTGATGGCAGGAAGCAGTAGCTACGCCTGCAGGTATCCCACCTTGCCCTGGATCCTCTTTTGGCTTCTCTGATTCCTGGGCCAGGTTTCTGTGTTCATCTCTGTGATAAAAGGCCCTGGCTTCTGCGGGGTACTTTTATCACCAGGGTCAGTAGCAACAAGAAGAGGCCACTGTCTCCCAACAGGTGGCTTTCGAACCATTATGAAACTTAGATTTCATTGCATATATTTAAAAGGATGCCATAGCTTTCATTTTTAAACTTCAGCATTTACAATGTGCTAGAAATCACATTCTTTACAATTATTTAAGCTTTTGAAAAAAGAAGTTTAAATGTCAACTTCAAAGTGTGCAAGAGGGCACCTAATTTTTGAAAATAATTTCAGAAGGTGTGTTATAATTCATAATATTTAGGGCAATCAAGTTTGAGACTTCTGGTTTATAGGATGTTTTGGCTTATAGGATGGCTTATGGGACAGCCAGATTCAAGTATGTGGATCTCTGGTGTTTCTGGTGCCCCAGGTGGCATCTGGCATCATGGTAGGGTTGGGGTCATCTTGAACTGCAATTTCCCTTTCCTAGAAACACTTCTGTTAGATGATCCTTAGAACTTTACTTTGAGAAGAAAATAATTTAATATAACGCTTTCTCACGTAAGCAAGGAAAACAGGTTTGTTGGTGATGATGATGAAAAACATTCCCCACAAAGGACATGGTTAGGAGTGTTGTTACAGAGCTTCCAGGGTGGTGAACCCATGGCGGTGTGGGGAAAGTGACGTCCTGGAGGGGACAGTACCCCTTCCCACGCACTTTGCCCTGGGCATCTCTTCCATCTGCCTGTTTCTAAGATTTATCCTTTTATAATAAACCTGTGGTGTAGTGAGAAAAAAAAAAGTGGTGTCATAGTAACAGGACCACATAATAATTTTAAGAAGAGCAGGTGAGATGGTGACAAGTGTGCCAGCCATTTGGTTTGTCCTAATCATGTTTGTGTCTGCAGAGTCTGCTCCAGGCAACTGGACCAGGGTGCACACTGGGTCAACTGGGACAATGAGAATCTTTTGTCTGGGGGATCTCTAGCAGGGGGTGTGGAGTTAGAAGACCTGATGTGAGTTATACTTCCTTTGTGCCCATGGGCAAGTCATTTAGCCTTAACTTTCTAGCTATCTACATCTCTAAAATAGTGAAACTAACAGAGCTACTCTGAGAATTAAACCAAGAATGCTTTGTAAAACAAAAAGAGCTGCAGAATTTAATCTGTGATTCCTACCCAAGGTCTGTGTTTGTCTGCATCCTTGCTTAGGGTTTGCTAGAATATGGACTTGTGCATTTGGCCCATCTGTGACCCAGAGCACAACATTTATTAACGAAGTACAGGTGCTGATGGCCAAGCCATTGGCATGTTGATCTGTGTATAGCAATCAACTATAAGGTGTGTGGTTCTTTTCGTTTTTGTGTCCAGATTATGTTCTTAGTATGTGTGTTTCCGCGTCAATACCCGTGAACAGGTACTTGTTTTAAAGATCTTCTTTTCCTTGTTCTCCTTACCAGTTCCTGAAATAATTTCCCTCAGACTTACCAGTTCCTGAAATAATTTCCCTCAGACTTCCCTCAGACTCCTGTATGTAAGCCTGAAAAGGCACAAAGACACTTAGGTTCATTACCCTGTCAAGTGGCTGTCCCTTATGGCCTCCAGCACGAGGATAAGGAAGCACAGGTCCCCCCGCTACCTCAAACACCAGGTCTTGGCTCCTGCACTTCAATCTAGAGAACTTAAAGCAGATACCATGAATGATTTTAGCCCTGGAGGATAAACTTTGCAGGGAGAACATTTTCCTTTCGCCTGTTTCTTTGAGAACAAAGGAAAGAGAGGTAGATTCTAAGGCTCCCAGAACCTAAGCCTCCTGCTTGAATTTATAAAACAGCAAATTATTGGTTAATGCAGCTTGTAGAATGTGGATACAGGTTGAAATTCTGGGAAGATAAGCTTCCATGTTTCAGACATCTGTATTAGTTTTCTAGGGCTGTCCTCACAAAGACTTAGAACAACAGAAACTGATTCTTTCAGTTGGCTTCTATTGAAGGCTCTGAGCTAGGATCTGTTTTGTGCTGCTCTCCTGGCTTCTGGAGGTGCCTGGGAATCCTTGGTGTTCCTCAGCTTGTGGACAGGTGACACAAATCTCTGCTTCCGTCTTCATGTGGACTTCTCCCTGTAGGTCTCTGTGTCCAAATTTCCCCTCTTCTTTTTTTTTAATTAATTTTTTAATGTTTATTTATTATTGAGAGACAGAGAAAGACAGAGCATGAGCAAGGCAGGGACAGAGAGGGGGAGATACAGAATCTGAAGCAGGTTCCAGGCTCTGAGCTGTCAGCACAGAGCCTGACGTGGGTCTCAAACTCACAAACCGCGAGATCATGACCTGAGCTGAAGTCAGACGCTTAACAGACTGAGCCACCCAGGCGTACCCCCTCTTCTTATAAAGGCACCAGTCATATTGGGTGAAGGGCCCACCTCACTCCAGTCTGACTTCATCTTAATTTAACTAATTATATTTTAATGACTGTGTTTCCAAATAAGATCACATTCTGAGATTGCAGGGGTTAGGACTTCCACATATCATTTTTGGAGGACACGATTCAACAACCCACAAGAATATCTAGGTGTTGTCTGTTTGCTCAGGGCAGGGGGTGGGGTTCCATCTGTAATATTCCCAAACAGCCGAGCTTTAGGTCTGAAGTCACATGTTACTATTTCTGACACAAACTTTCGTATTCCACAAAGCCTTCATTTTTGTGATTCCTTTATTGGGAAAAGTTAAGAAAGAATTTTTCAGTGAAGATTTAATAATATTCATTCAATTTAGTCATGATTTTTAAACTCAGAAGGGAAAGCACTGATCTCATAACACAACAAATTTTATTTTAATAATGTTTTTTAATGGAAAGATTTGGGGGTTTAAAGCTCAGTGATTATAGTCTGAGGAGATACGATTGTCTCCTGTTAATTCCTTTAGGTGAGTGAGAGAGCTCCTCTAAGACCTTGTATGATGCATTTTATTTTATTTTTTCTTCTGAAAGATTATCTCTTAAAAGCAGTTTGAGTTTGCGCTTTTTGCAAGCATCAGGGTTTTTGGATTCCACACTTTAAATCTGTGACTATTGATCTCAAAGATATTTTACTTTCAAGACACATGATCATTGAGCTTTAATGTCTGGAGATTGAATTGCTGGTAAGAAATAATTTACAGAAATGTTCTTCATGTTTTTTGTTGTTTTTCAGCATGGAATAGATGAACATTAACATAACCATTTGGCTATAATTATAAATACATCAGATGTGATGCAGTTTTAATTATACAAGGCCAACTGAAAATGCAAAACATGAATATGTGATTTTAATTAAGATACATGCATAATTACAAGGGGACTTCTTACAGGGAAGAGCACGGGAAAGTTCATTTTCGCTCCTCTCTCCCCCTCTTCCTTTAAATGCTATTCTTGTTCATTAAATCCCCTAATATCCTCGGAAATGTTCTGCTCTACTTTTCCTTTATTGCTTATAGACACTAGGAGTTAAAACCCAAATGCAACTGGAAGCCAGTGTGAGAGGGTGAGAGCTTCACTGTTCTAAGGAGAATGGCAAAATAGCCTTCCCTCTTTCATTTGTATTGTCACCAAGGAAAATCTTGACAGAAATGGATTTCTGACCCATCAACAGTTTACTGAAGATATTTACAGGAACATATACATAGTAGGAACTATCTTACACTATAAATTCATAAGAGGAACTATCTTACACTATAAATTCATAATCTTAGTTTAAAGATTGAAGGTAGCCCTTGTTGTGTATATGTCTTTATTAGTTTGTGTGAGTCTCAATGTTTACATCCTCAAATAAATGCATGAACTTTGCAGACAGTGAAGAATACTGAAGGCTCCCTAAGTACTCACATACCGATAACATTTCAGTTAGAGTTACCTTTATTCCCTTCAAATTGAGTGTGATTAAATATCTGTGTACTTTGTTATTAAGTAACACGAAGGGTGTGAGTTTCTCATTATCAGCTCTAACTATCAATAATACAATTAACCTTTAACAAATATATAAAAACTTACAAACCAATGGAAGGTGGTCTCCTTCAGTGTTCTCCTTGGAGACATAGGCCAATAATGATGCCATTTCTCAAGTCAAGGGCACCCAACAGCTGGTGCCTTGAATCATGAATCTCAGCATTTCTGGAGATGGTTCAGATTTTCTTCCCATTCTTTCTTCTTCCAGGCTGATATCAGAGCTACTTTTACCTGCAATGTTAGCATAATGCCAAGTGCAATCATTGTCTTAGATCTGATTTCTAGGCATCCTAACAATAATTATTCATATCATTAAATATTAGTCAGTGTTGAGATAAGGTTTATTTATTGCCACACAAAATTCTATTCTCATATGATTGGTTCACATATTTTGCAGCTCAAGCAAAAACTGTGATTTTTGGTGAAAAAAACAAATCAAGGGGGAACACTTTCATCACCCTGGTAAAAACCTGATTTGGGATGATTCTTGGAATTGCTTAGCAACAAAACACTTTCATTTTATAACACTGGGTGCAATTTGACTGCTCAAAACACAATGAGATGGAAATTTTCATTCGTCCACTTAAAGATTTTCCACTGTTATTGCAGATGTTTAAGTGGATTTCTCAGAAACATGCTGGAATTAAAAATAACAGCTTCCTTTTGAATTAGTGCCTTTTTATCTTTTGGAGGCATTTTGGGGGAGAAACTTTGTTGTTCAACACCATTTTAACCAATAACACAATGATCATCATGAAGATCATTTACCAAAAGCATTTATTAAAAGCATTTTCCTGGACTGAAGAGGTCTGTTGCTATATGAAAGAAGTATTTCATTAAAGACTACCTTAACACTGCAGGAGCATCTATGCAGTCTTCTGTGTTATTTTTTTCAGGAGTGTCAGGAGGCATTTTGATGAGCAGGCAGGGAGGCTAGTGAAAAGTGGTTTGTAGTTAAAATCCTGCCAAATTTGACTCCCCAACATTACCTCTCTCCTTAATTACAAACCACTAAGATGATTATCCTGTGTCAGTTTGGCATACAGAAGATTCTGGGTGTGTGACGGTGGGTGTGCATAGTTCAGAGAAGGATAAAGGGGAGAATTATTGCTGTGCCCAGAAAGTGCATGGGCTTCTTCTGGGTTGTGTGAGAAACCCCAGTTTGCCACTAACTGGTATGTCTCAGAGATGCACCTGGTCTGAGTACCAGCTGTGAGATCCTTAGAGATAACACCTTTTTTTTAGGTTTATTTATTTATTTTGAGAGAGAGGGAGGGAGTGAGAGAGAGAATGACACAGGGAGAGAGAGAGAGAGAGAGAGAGAGAGAGAGAGAGAGAGAGAGAGAGAGAGAAGGAGAATCCTTAGCAGGCTCCATGCTGTCAGTGCAGAGCTGACCACAGGGCTCTATCTCATGGACCCTGAGATCATGACCTGAGCCAAATTCAAGAGTCGGAGGCTTAACCATCTGAGCCACCCAGGTGCCCCACAACTTTCTAACCTACATGCAATACATGCTTGTTTAAGTGGAATAGATGGGAATGGAGCACTGTGTGTAATTGCCTTTTTTTAATTAATAGGAAATTACTAAAATACTAATCTTGCCTTACTAGTTTTCAATCACTAATTTTCAAACAATTAGAAAAATATATTTAGTATTAAAATGACAGTGGTCATAATCTCAAGCATCACCCCTTTGGAAACTTTCCCACCTGGTTACATCCTGCCCCCATTTTAACCAATTTCTAATCCCAGAGTGGGTTTTGTTTTGTTTTGTTTTGTTTTGTTTTGTTTTGTTTTTCCCCAGAGCACTTAGCACCACCAGAAAGGATCAGAAGTGTGTTGGGTTACATGCCCAGTGTATTTTCTCATCTAGAAAATACTACACTTTCTCATCTAGAAAATACAGGCACTGTGCCTGTCTCGTCCACCACAGCATCCCAGCATCTGGACAAGCTCCTGGCACATAGTGGGAACTCAGTGTACTTGTTGACTGAAGGGATAGACTTCAAAGTATCTTGGAGTAAGGGTTTCCGAACTGTGTGTCAAGGAAAATGATTTCTGTGGAATTTTAGTAAATATTTCGTGATAAAGGGGACCTGAGGTAAAATAAATTTGGGAAATGATGTAAACAAAGCTAAACAGATGTAGTAAACATAGGATTTCTCAGCATCTTTGCAAATCCTCATTATCTCATCACAGAGCCCTCTTTTGTTGAGGAGCATCTTAACCAACATTCAGAGCACCAGACTTTGGGAAATGTTGCTGAATAGAAAATGAAGACAGTTCTGTTACTTGGGATTAGTGGTGACTTGGAATCCATATATACATAGGAATACAGTACAGGAGGTTAGATGTGCCCCTTTAAGTGAAGTAATCCACATCAAATGGCCAGTAAAGTTGGGAAGTGTGTGTGGGAAAAAGGTGGAATTGTGGTATGGGGGGAGCCTTGGGTATGGTTGAATCATACATCTGACCAACTTGTTCATTTCTTGAGCCTAATGATTCCCTGAGAATAGCTCAAGGTCATATGGCAAAGCACGAAGACAAGAGAAGCCAGAGCAATAGTTCTGTTTTTATGTCGTGAACTTCTGTGACCTTCATGTATCAGCAGTGTATCCATTCAATAAGATGCCTTTTACTTTTTTCTATGACAGTCCCTTTTACTTTGCTTTTTAATCACAATGCTTTCTATTTAAGAACCACCTTTTGACCTTGATCTTGGGTGTACATTTTTCTCCTGGACTTTCAATAAGTTTTTTAAAATGATCTTTTGACTTCTTATGGGATTTTTTTCTTTTTTACTTTTTTCAGCTATGCATTTGATATTATTTCCCTAACCAATGCTATTATTTTACAATGGCACCTCTTCCCAAAATTGAATAATCAAATGGTTTTCCTCCCCCTGGTCATGTCCCTCCTGATATTATTATGTTAAATTTGATCCTATGGTGGGAAAATACCACAGAGTTGTTCTACCTCATATGTTCTCTGCATCATTTTTTATTGCTCAAATCCTAGTCTAATTTATTTCTTTCTCTTTGGTGTATCAAAATTACCTATTCTATGGAATGGTAACTTACCAAAAAAAAAAAAGCTCAAGTTTTGCATTTTGTTCCTGATGGGTTATTTGGCCACCATGTAGGAACCTAAGATGGTCCTTACCACTACATGGCCTAATTTTACCTATTTCTCAGTTTGCATAAACATGTCCTTCTAGTCTTAATGCTGGTAGGTGGTCTATGTCTGAGGTTCCTCACGTGCAGACCATGAATTCCAGTGAGTCACTGAGTGAATTACTTCCCGAGTCTGAATAGCCACTAAACATGTCTGTAAGCTGAATAACATCTTGGATGTGTTTGGATGAGTATTTTTCAAATGTAAGTGGCACTTAAAATTAATTAAGGTATTTAAAAGCATTAACACATTCATAGGGGTTTGTTTTTTGATGTATTTTCTTAGTAAATATTATAAAGTATAAATACTATCTTATAAGAGACTAGGAAATGTTTTGGTGTTAAAAGCATCCTCCATGTGTCTTCCCTCTTCCTGTAAGATGTTTACCCCGTTACAGTACATGTTGTTGTCCCTGCACATTATGCTTCACATAATTCTACATTCCCTCCTATTCCTCTCTTGCTTTTAGATTTTATACTCAGCAGTGTATCAAATGTTTGTAAGAGTGTGGTACCCCTTTACTTTAATAATACCTGTTCATTCATTTTTCATACATTGAAAAATATGCATAGGGCTCACACTGAGTGGTTCTCACCCCTGGCTGCCTATGAGAATCACCTGCAGGGCTTGAAACACTACAGAGGACCCCCATCCACTGGATGAGCATCTCCTGGGAGGAGAGGGTAGTTGGGCACCTCTGGTTTGGGAGGTCCCCAGGAGATTCAAATGCATAGCAAGTGGGGAGAAACAACTGCCAGCTGTGGGCCAAGTGTTGTGCTTGGTGCCCAGCTTCACAGGAGTGAAAAGCGTTAGATGTGGGAATCATTTTGTTTGAGAGCCTGGCCTTGTGGGAAGTCTCCCAGCAACTTCTCTTTGAGTCCAGTCAGCTTGTCCACAATTGTATTGTATTCCAAGACCCTGCAATTATTGCACAGAAATGGTTTACTTAATTAGAAAATGCCAGATAGAAGCATTTGATTCTTGGCCTTAAAAGCTCAGATACCAGACTGCCTGGCTCTAAGCTGCATGCCTGGCAAAGTGCACGCACAATGCCTGGCACATAGGCATTAATAAATACTTGTGATGAATGAACAATCGACTAAAAGAGCAATGCTTGGTATAAAGGGCTTGTTGGCCAACTTCAGAGTTTCAGTTTTTCGTTGTGGGGGAAAAGTGCCCAGAAGAAAAATTCCTGACTCCTAGAAAGTGGTCACTTACATGCAAGGCTGTTTCTATTACATATCCCAAGCCTATTAAATTTCAAGCATATGAGAGTCCTTACTGCCAAAGATTACAAATTGTCCTTAATTCCGAGCAGAATAAACTAAATTGAGGCTTCTTTCCTCTTGAAGCATTTACCAATTTTTTTTTTTTTTGGTTGCTGATATTGTTCTGTTTGGTTTCCTTCCCTCCCTCCCGCCTGCCTGCCTGCCTGCCTTCCTTCCTTCCTTCCTTCCTTCCTTCTTTCCTTCTTTCCTTTGCAGGCTAAGGAGACTTTAATTCTGCTACTTGCCCACTAGATGACTTTGGGCGATCTAGGGAAGCTTTGTCCCTTGTATTTCCTCATCTGTAAAGTAGAAATAACAACATCTCCCACATCCTGTTTTAGGACACTAGATAACATATAAAAACAGATTTAACATGATACATAGAAAGTGCTAAATAAATGTAAATCATATTTATGCATACTCTAATCCTCTCATTTTACAGATGAGGAAAATGAGACCCAGAGAGTTTCACCAACATGTTCAAGGTCCCTCAGCTACTTAGGACTGGATACATGCTTAGAATGTGGTGGCAGAGGTAGATGCCTTGGGGAGGACTGTACCTTGATGATAGAAAGCATCTGTAATAACAGGAAGGTGGCCTAGGTAGGACTCTGTAGGAAGTATGTGTAAATCTGTAACAAAATTCCCGAGAATAGAAGTGAGGGTGATGATGAAAATAATAGAAGAGGGTGACTACAGGTAAGAGGCACATAGGGACTTTGGCCACATGAAAGGCAAGTGGAACAAGCAGGAATGGTGTATCAGGTATTTATTTCAGAATCATACTGCACAAGAAACCACTCCAAAACTCAGTGGCTTAAAATAATAAGAATTTATTACTTGCATGTTGGAGTGGTTGACTAACTGCCAGCTGATCTGGGGCGAGTGCAGCCGGGATGACCAGGGCATCTCTGCTCCACTCCATACATGTCTCGTCTTGCATCAGGCTGACCCAGGCACACTCTTCTGATGACGGCAGAGGGCAGGAGTGAGCAAGCAGTGATGCACACGTGTTTTTCACAACTGTATTTGCATTATACCTGTTAATATCTACTGGTCATAAGGTAAGGCACAAGGCCAAACGTGCTTTGGGAGTGAGGCATGTGCTTGATAGGACCTAGATTCTGCTTTCTAAGAGTGGTTCCTCAGTCTGCTGTCCCCCATAGCTCTTGTCTCTGCCTGCTGAGTTGTCCTTGGTTTTGTTTTCCTTCTTGGCTGTTTCTGAAGAGGGATTGGAAGATCTACTTTTGAAGGACTTTCTCAGCCTGCTTCTTGTGTCTTGAATAATCTTGGTTTCTTTTAAGTCATTCTTTGTGTCAAAAACCAAACTCACAAATTTTTGTTAACATTTTTTATCTTTATTTTTAAAAATTAATCAATTATTTTTTTAGTTTATATCCAAGTTAGTTAGCATGTAGTGCAACAATGATTTCAGAAGATCCCTTAATGCCCCTTACCCATTTAGCCCATCCCCTTCTCCCACAACCCCTCCAGCAACCCTCTGTTCTCCATATTTATGAGTCTTTTATGTTTTGTCCCCCTCCCTGTTTTTATATTATTTTTGCTTCCCTTCCCTTATGTTCATCTGTTTTGTATCCTAAATTACTCATATGAGTGAAGTCATATGATATTTGTCTCTCTCTGACTAATTTCGCTTAGCATAATACCCTCAAGTCCCATCCATGCAGTTGCAAATGGCAAGATTTCATTCTTCTTGATTGCCAAGTAATACTCCATTGTATTTATATACCACATCTTCTATATCCATTCATCCATTCATGGACATTTGGGCTCTTTCCATACTTTGGCTATTGTAGATAGTGCTGCTATAAACATTGGGGTGCATGTGCCCCTTCGAAACAGCACACCTGTATCCCTTGGATAAATGCCTAGTAGTGCAATTGCTGGGTTGTAGGGTAGTTCTATTTTTAATTTTTCAAGGAACCTCCATACTGTTTTCCAGAGTGGCTGCACCAGTTTACATTCTCACCAGCAGTGCAAAAGAGCAAACCCACAATGTTTTGGAGACATGCTTCTCTCTCTATGCAATTGTTGATGTTTTCTGCATTTTATATTGCTGCAGAACAATGCCCTTAACAATTTTGAATGCCCATTTGTTGAGTTTAGTGAGTCTGCAAGGCACCACCTTATTTATCCAAGAGGTCTTTTTTTTAAAGTGTATTTCGTTTTGAGAGAGAGCACGAGAGAGAGTGCACACACGAGTGGGGGAGGGGCAGAGAGAGAGGAGACAGAGAATCCCAAGCAGGCTTCATGCTGTCAGTGCAGAGCCCAATGCAGGGCTCAAACTCATGAACCGTGAGATCATGACCTGAGCCAAAATTAAAAGACACTTAACCGACTGAGCCACCTACATGCCCCAATTATCCAAGAAGTCTTAACAAAAGATCTCACAGACACACCTTGATTTGTCTTTACCCATGGCCATGTCTTAATTTGAGAATATTTTCTGGCTTGAAAGGTTGAGGATGAAAACAGTCTTATTTTCCAAGTTAGCAGAGTATGGCACATCTATATTCCAAGTTCAACTTGCAAGTTGTTCAGTTATTTTCTGAGTTCATCTCTTTCTTGTAATACTTCATTATATACAGCTAGTTTAAAACAGCTGACACAGTGTTCTGCCTTAAACTTTCTTTGCTGAAGTCTAAAATTTCATCAGGAACATTTTCTAACTTACATTACATAGTTTGCCACTATGATAACATGAGTCCCCAACTTGCCATTCTCTTAAAACAGTTTTCTTACCACTTTTCTAGGTTTCTACAGCAGGTTTATTTCCATTTTTCTAGACTCTACCTACCACCTGGTCACAAAGCCAATGCCATATACCTTGGGTTTTTGTTATAGCAATATCTGTGCACCTGCCTACCAATTTCTGAGTCAGTTATTTATTGCTACAGTAATGGGACACAACCACCAGCCCAAATTCCCTGGCTTAAAATAATGTGTTTATTAGTTATGCCTGTAGGTTCTTGGGTGGACTTGTATATCTGGAGGTTGGTTGACTGTCAGCTGCTCTAGCTGGGATCACTGGAGCAACTTAGTCCTGCTCCATATGTCTCTTGTCTTCCAGCAGGCTAGCCTGGTGATGTTCTCATGCTGGTAGCAGTGCTGGAGAGCACGCAAGCACCACATGCAAGTGCTTTTCAAGACTCTGTGCTACACTGGCTAACATCCCATTAACCAAAGTGAGTCACATACCAAGTCCAGGGTTGGGGAATTCTACCCTGCCCACTAAAAGGTAATGATATAGGGACAGGCAAAGAATTAAGGTCATTTGTGTAACTGATACAGATAGAAAGTGAGAAAGGACGTTACCTCTAATGCTGGCCCATGAAGGACACTTGGGGTCCAAGATCTGGTGTTCAACTGGGAATCAAGAATGACTTTGCAAACCAGAAGAGACAATCAACTTTTTGTATCAGAGGAGAAAATGAGGGTCTAATTCAGCAGCAGGGCACCATGACCATGATGGAGACAGGACAGACAGCAAAATGAAAGTAAGGAGGGTGTTTGATATTACAACTTTGGTAATTTGTATATTTATTTTCACAGAAAAGATCTCATTCAGTAGGTAAGGGATGTTAGGAGCAGAATCTGGTGTTCTAGGAAAAGGATTAACAAGAACTAGTAGGGGCTGAAGGCTCTAGTCATGCTAGTTAAGAGTCAAGGTTATGTTTTGTCCTATGGCACGGGGGAGATTAGAGCACTTGGCAGGGAAAGAGTGGACTCTTGAAAATGGAGTCTCATTATCAAAGAAGGGGTTAAGGATGTGGAAATTATGGGAATCTGTGTAGAAAGCGTTAAGTGTGAAACTGAGAGGAGTGTGAGATTTCACCCTTCTTTACAAGTTCACAGGTCAGCCTGCCACACTTATATACATACTGACAGGAAGCAAGCGTGAGGTCCCTGGATCAGAGACTGTTTATTACTCATAGAGCCTTGCGCATGGATTTCGAAGCCCCAATTCCTACAGAACTGCAGGAGAGCTACCTAGAATGTTGTAGTTAAAGCACTACAGGCCAGAGGAAATTGTTCTTCTTTCCCAGTGTGGTCACGGTAGCCCGACTGACAGAGGAGTGTGTGTGGGATTAGGGGCTTGGAGGGCAGAGGGAGGTGAAGTGGGGAAAGCAAGGATAAACTGGGATCCACGGGTACTAGCTGGGATCCAGGAGGATGGACTGCAATCTGTGTTGGTCTCTCCCTGCCTTCTAACCTCCAACTTTGGTGATGGATATGTGGACCTGCAGCAGTGGGCAGCCTTGGCAGCAGGCCTCCTGGCCTCGGAGTCACAGAGGTTGAAGCAGGGGATTCAGCAGGGGCTAGAGTTGCTGTAGGCCAGCAAGGTGAGCAGGCAGACCAACAGTGCTTCCGGCCGTGCTCTGACCTTCAAAGCCTTGAAAGCAATGTGGCTGTTACTTCACTGCCATCTTCCAAATCGCCCGCAAAATGTCTCTTGCCCTCCCTGCAGAATTACACACACACACACACCCACGTGCATGCACACACATACACACACACACACACGTACTCACGCAGGAATTCTGGGAAATGTAGTTTGAGCTTATCTAAATTGATAGTCCTTATCCCCATGCCCTGATCTGTGTTAATTAGACTCAGGAGACACCTCTGATTCCTCCTTTCACTCTGGTCTTACATACGGGCTTTCAGACTGTTTATAAATCTTTCAGCCTTCTCTTCTCTGCACTATGCCATCCTAAGCCTCCGTCTTTTCCTTGTATTTTTGCTACTCTTGAATCATCCTCTTTCTCTTATTTGTATTCTCCGAGACTCCCCATCACTCCGTAGATGATGTGGCTGTGTGCCAGGTAGTACCCTGGCAAAGCCCCAGTGAGTCTCGGCTTATAGGAATGAGAACCTCATGGTTCCCATGCTTTGTTCTATTTCCTTATGATTTTGAAGCTGTGTTTATGCTGAGCTAGGTGTGCATTGTGTTTCTGCAGTCAAGTGTGCCTTGTTAGGAAGCCTGTCTTCCATACAGATTTACTGAACCTGCTGCCGACTGCATGCCCTGATTGCGAGTGGGTCAGAGTGTTTTTCCTAACAAAGAAGAGCAGTGTGCTTTGGCACAGCTGCTTGGTATTT
Source organism: Felis catus (assembly GCF_018350175.1). Classification (NCBI taxonomy): domain Eukaryota; kingdom Metazoa; phylum Chordata; class Mammalia; order Carnivora; family Felidae; genus Felis; species Felis catus. The sequence goes on from NC_058368.1 coordinate 71,968,705, forward strand.
TTCCTAGAATGCTAGAAGGAAGCAGACATTCATTTGGTTTTGCCAGTCTCTCTTTGTCTAAATTGTCCCATTTGGCTTAGCCTGTTGGCTTTAGTCTATTAGAATAGCGATGTAGGAAACCATTCCTCTTGGTTTATGAGCTTGAACCCAAGTGCATCAACATGTGCCTTAGCAGGACAGAGATTTACATAAATATTTCTGGGCTATCAGATCTCTGTGAGGACCATTTCCACGTTCCAGATGTAGGGTATGAATGTGCAAATCCCACGTGGAGATCACAGTTCACTAACTTGTGGATGGCCCCGCAGAGTAAAGAAGTGATTCAGTATAATGACTCTGCACGCTGTAGATGAGAGACCCAGAAACCACCGTTCTTTTGGCGCTGTTTTAAAATTTGGGCAAGGAGCCACATTTCTGAGGGAAGGAAAACTGCATTTTCCTTTTTGTAGTCATAAAAAAAATCTTGAGCATTTCGGAATAAGCAATATTCATCTCTCAATTAGTATTAACAGCTAATCAGGGTGCAGCAGGATAGTAGAGCTCTCGTCAAACAGCAGGCAGCTTGTTTTATTTTTTCAATGCCACTTAAAGATTATTTGAAAAATCTCCTTCAGAGACCAGTGTGTGGGGAGCCATGTACCCTCAGTCAGAATTTAAAGTGATCCAAAATACAATATTAATGATTGATGCACAAGCTCACAGTTTGGTGCTGGGGTTTAATTAGATAAGCATTGCAGCTGTTTTCGGGTGCAGGCAACTTGATGGGGAGCAAAGCTGTTATGTGACTTCCCATCTACAGGGTATCTATTGAAGCGGAAACAGAAGCAAGCTACTAGGAATTATGATGATGACATTCTTTTGCAGAGCTGAAATGAGCAGACATCCAATTGTGGGGGAGGGAGAAGCATTTTGTAATTAAAAAGGTGGTCTTGGATCTTCTATTCAATTTGTTGCTGAACTGAACACTCATAAAAAGCAGCTCGTGTAGCCAAGCCATGATCTGGCGAGACGCGTGCAAAGCTCTTGCATGTGTGGCCCCCTTGGTCCATATACCACTTTGCAGCGTACAAAATCCTCTTGTCTCAAATCCACCCTTCACCTTGTAGGCATCCCAGTTGCCATCAGGTCATCTAGTGTCTCATTCATGCAGACATATACCTGCAGTAGCTGCTTTGGAATCACTCGATCTCCCTGAAGACTTGAGAAGAACTTAAACTTGGTTCAATAGTGTTTCATTTCACTGAGTCAAAGAGATTGTCAACATCTAATTACTGTAAATTTGGAGTCGTCTGTGTCTCATACTAGAAATGACTAGAATGTGCTGGATAGTGTCTGTCTGCAACTAAGCTTCAGCAGGTGTGTGTGACCTCTATCACGTGAGACAGCTAAAGAGTACAATTTGTTGTAGCTCATTGTAAATTAAATGTGCAAGACTTCAAGAATGCGTCCCACTGGACTGAGGCTCGGAACTCTCACACTGAAAGTAGTATTGTTAAATTGATCTTTAAAACCTCTCTTTCCAACAAAAAAGGAGCCTGTCTAGTCTAGGTGTTCTATGTTGTGAAATAATTATAATAGCCACCTATGAAATAAATTCTTGATGGCTCATTGTCAATATCTACAAAATGTGTGGTTACACATGACCGCTAAGTATTTTATTTTTATTGTGTAGTGAATTTTAATGAGCCTTCTCCTGATTGTTTTAAATCAATTTATGAAAATGTAGAATGAACCTCTTTCAATGTAAGTCAGGGAGAAATGAATCTTTTGGGAGGTACATTAACTCTCTTGGGTCATTAAGCTGTCATTCCTTGAACTGAGAAGGGATATGTGCACTGCTTTGTTCCTTCTTGTTAAAGGTGTCACAAGGGGAACAACCAGGAATTGGAAAAGTTGAAAGGTCCTAGTTTGGCCATTTCCTAGCTGAGTGATCTTGGTCTGTTTGCTAAGCCTTGAGCCTCTCTTTCCTCATTTGCAAATTAGGAAGAATGACCCCTTCCCTCCTTATATTCTGGGGCAATATTGAGTATCCAATTGGATGGAACGTGTCTTTAGGTTTAGACCTGAAGCTGAGTGTTTCTAATATTCTTCAGATGCACTTGTAATCAATTAATAGTGGCTTCTGTGAGGCAGGTCTCCACAGTCCACACCATAAAGCTACTGAGAACAGATGACTGTCTCCTAAACTTTCCACTGAGAAAGGACAATGGCTGTGCTTGGGTTTCCAAAGCTTTTCCTAATGGTAATACTTTTACCACCTGTTGTTGGAGGGAGTTTGGAAGGAGTGTAAGATCATTCACACAGACACAAAAATGAGGAAAATCAGATTTTGTGCACAATTGATTAAATTATAAGTTAAAACCTGGACCCATGCCTTCTGGTTCCAAGGTGAGTGTTGTCCTCTTTCTGGTGGATTGTCTCTGCAGACAGCCTGCAGATAAATGGAAATGGAGAGGTGGACTATAGAGGAAATGTGTGTTTGACTTTGGAATTGAAGAGTGCAGAGAACAACAAAACAGTAATTCATTAGAGAAGGTCAGTAAGCTTAGCAGCAAGCTTGTCAGAAGCACACTGAGGATAACTGCCTTGTGTATGCATGACAGTTGGCTGTATGGAGGATTTTTTAAAAAGTAGAACGTACTCCACGAATATTCTTGTTCTGATTTTGTAATAATCAGGGGAGGCTGAACATTCGCTGTATTAAGACCATGCATGTGTCCCGAGATCTAGTTCTTACCCTAGGTCTGGTTTTATCAATGCTCATGATAAACTAAGTCTGATTTATATGATGCATCGTATGTGGGAAATGTCTGTGACTCCATCTATATGATCGTCCTTGGGAAATGACAGCACAGCTGGTGAAATAACTTTTGAAGATAAACATTGCTAATTTGATGATTACCAGTTACTATTAAATGAATTGTAAAACTATTGTATTTTATTTTTTGAAAAAAGAAAAGTAGAATGTACTCCTTTTAGTGCATGAAATAATGATTGTTGAACAGTTGCAAGTGATGCTTCTATACTTGTTCCCTTGATAAAATAATTGATAAAGCTATGGTTCATTTGTGTCTTTTCTTTTTTTAAAAAAAAAATTTCTTTTGAAAGAGAGAGAGAGCAAGAGGGGCAGAGGGAGAGAGAGAGAGATTGAGAATCTTAAGCAGGCTCCACTCTCAGCGCAGAGCCTGATGCAGGGCTTGATTCCACAACCCTGAGATCATGACCTGAGCCAAAATCAAGACTCAGACACTCAACTGGCTGAGCCACCCAAATGCCTCCTTTGTGTCTTTTCTAATTGATGCTGATGGAAAGGTTGACAATAGTAAGTAGTAGGAATATTGCAGTACTCCATTATAGAGATGGATTATAGTGCTTTAAACATTACCATACATCTTAAAGGCAACCAGTAAAAATTACTGATGCTGGATTGAACTGATGAACCAAACAAAGCCTGGTGGTCTACTGAGTGAAAAGTAGTCATGAATATTCTGGGTGGAATGTAAGAAGTGCTATTAAAAAGTTAATGTGTAGGTAGTAAACACAGATCTTGAAATATACAAACAAGCACTTACTTGTAGAATAATAGTAATGGTGATGAATGATAATAGCAATTGCTTTTACTTGGTGCTTATTCATCTTCCAATCCTGTGAATATTTTTTCCCAGAGTTCTAGTTTAGATTCTCTTTTCTCTATATATAAATACTCTCCTTGGGCTTCATTATCTGCCCTAAGGCTGAATTTACCATCTGGGTAGCAATGACCCAAGGCAAGCAACCTCCCATGTGCCTCAGGCATGCACACCTCTGAACACTCTGGTAGCATTTTTCACATGTCTTCTATATCAGGCAATTGCAACCATGGATCTGAATAAAATGGCCTATAGACACAAGATAAAGTAAGAAGGGTAGAAGGCCTACAATCAAGGATTAAGGAAGCCCAACATTTTAAAGGCTAAGTAAATGAGGATTTTAGAGACAGAACAAATGGGTGGCCAGAGGAGTGTAGGAACACAAACAGGAGAGGGTGGTGTGACTGTGGAAATCCAAAGGAAGAAAGTGTTTCACGACAAAGGTTGGTCAGTAGGACTGAAATGTCAAATAATATAAAGGCTGAAAATGCCAATAGGATCCAGCAACATGGAAATCACTAGTGGACTGGGCCAGACCTATTTGAGTGAAGTGCAGTGGGTGGATATTAGTTGAGGAGTGGGAGTTGAATAAAGGGAAACAAAGTACAGGCAACTATCTCACCTAGAGTTATTTTAAAATCAATGATGCCACTTTCCATTTATTCCCTCGGAGTCACAGTTAAGACAAGCTGTAAAGGATTCCATCCAGAAAGGCCTCCCATCAATCTGGAGCTAATGCTATTTCCAGCACTCAGTGAGGCTCCTGGGAACCAGTCTTGTTGCCAGCCCACCTGGTCTAGGATTTCCAGGAGCAGCTGGCTTGTTCCAGAGAGGTCCAAGTCCTTCAACCCATCAGAGACCTCAATCCATCAGAGACTTACTTCCAGGCTCAGTTCTGTGGAAATTTCTAGGCCAGTTATTTTCCCCATGACTCATCCGTGTTTTTCACCCAAACTGAAAAATGCTCCTCCATTCATCATCCTCTCCAAAGTCCCAGTCCCTGTGGCTCTGTTCCCTTCTCCCTGAACCAGATGTGATTGTTTCCCTCCTAACCTTTCCCACTATACTCTTTGTAACCTTTACTTAATTGCAAATAACTTCACATTCACTCTTAATCTAGTCACAGATGCTTCATCCATTTCCTCCTGGCTCTCAGTGAAAACTTCCCTCTCAAGTGACACTCTCATTTGGGTTGAAGTTTTCCTTGCTTCCTGAGTAACTTGCAGATTTTTACTCCTCCACAGTGCTTACTGGTCACTGCCCTCTTTTGGAGAACGTCTGGTCTCACTGGCAATCTTTTCATCTTAGGTGTGTAGAATCCACCCTTCATCCTAGGCTCTTAGCTCCTTTTCTTCCTCAGCAGACCAGGAACTTGGTAGAACCTACCATCTGAATATATCCCGAAGCTGACCGCTCCTTCTTCTGCCTTGACTGCTTCACCTAGTCCAGGCCACCACGGTCTTTTACCTGGGCTGCTACAGCCTCATAAATCAGCTTTTCATTTCTCCTCTTGCCTCCATAGTCATGCAAAATTGGTACTTTACTCTGTGGAGCCTTGGGCAAGTAACTGAACCTCCTAGTGCCTCAATATTCCCACCTTTGGAAAGGTGATGATATCCAAACCAGAGGGGCTGTGTTGAGGATTAAGTGAAATGAAGAACATTAAGCTCTTTGCGTATGCTCTGTAAGTGTACCCCTACCTGTTAGGCCCTAGAGTTAGCTGTTTATCTCTCATTAGATGGAAAGCTTTGTGTGGACAGGGGTAGGATGATGTCCTATCAATGTCATCCCCCTGGAGGGCCTAGTACAACGTTTAGTAAGCGCTTAATAAATGTTTAACATATTAAGCCTGATTTTCCGTGTTACCTACCGTATTTGTTCACCTCATGGTATTCGTAGAAAGCGATATTGGTATGGAACACTGGGGTCACCTGAAGTGCCTTTGGAGGCATCAATATGGGCTTGGTGCAAATATTACATACACTTCCTTTATCTTACATAACTATGATAAGGAAAATTAAACATTTAGAAATATATGAAATATTTTGTTTGCAAAACTTTAAAATTCTATCTCTTTAAGTTACTGGACTTGGGGGATTTATAGAGGATGCTATCAAAATAGAATTAAAAAAGAAGTCTGAGTGATTTGAAAATATTGTCAGTAACTGTAAAATATTTATACACATTAATAACTGCCAGGACACTGGTAGTCTGTTCTGGGGATCACCCAGACAGAAGATCAGCTTTAGACAATGTTTTTCCAAAGTTCTAGACTCTTTAGTAAGTAAGTAAAGTAGCCACAAGTGGTGCCCTGGTAGAAGGCCTCCAGGAGCCAGTGCAGGGGCAGGAGTGAGACGGCATGACCTGTCTGTGCCCGGGCACTCAGCCGACAATCAACAAACAACATTGCCCATTTTGACTTTCATCTGAGCCCAAGTTCCTCTGCTTTTCTCTAAAAAGGAACATTTGATCAACTAATATACTTTGTTAAAATGAAGGGATAACCTGTCAAGGTCACTGATGTGTTTTTGGGCATGGCTCATGTCTGTAACTCTGGGTTTCTGATTCTAGGTAGCGTGTAGGTTGGCCTCGATTACTGTAGCATTCTGGAATGACTTTGAAGGATTCTGTTGATTCCAAGGGACCCACTGCCTGCCAAAACCATGTTCCAGGAAAAGAGATGGAAGGGAAGCAAAGAGGTACAACCTCAGGGATTGGAAAATTAGACAGACATCGCCATCTGTTCGTGCTCCCATCTAGTGCATGGGAGGCTGTTATTACAGGGCTATTTTTATAGGTGCATATTTGTGTTCTGTTTGCCCTCCGCTTGTCTTTCTGGGTTCATTTTCAAGCACTTGAGGCAATGCAGGGTGCAAGCAGCAGGATGGCTCAGAGCCCTGCCTGGTAGGGGAAGATCTGTCCTAACATTCTGGTGTACTTCCACATCCAAGGATGAGAAGGGCATTTGGTGGCAGAGGTGGGAGCAAAGGCTCAATGGGGGCACCAGTTTGGTCAGATGAAAGATACTGAGCAGACATCTTGGGTTTTCTGCAAGATAATTTCAACTCCCTTATATATGCCAGAATTAAATACTTGAGGAACGGGGCGCCTGGGTGGCGCAGTCGGTTAAGCGTCCGACTTCAGCCAGGTCACTATCTCGTGGTCTGTGAGTTCGAGCCCTGCGTCGGGCTCTGGGCTGATGGCTCAGAGTCTGGAGCCTGTTTCCGATTCTGTGTCTCCCTCTCTCTCTGCCCCTCCCCCGTTCATGCTCTGTTTCTCTCTGTCCCAAAAATAAATAAACGTTGAAAAAAAATTAAAAAAAAGAATACTTGAGGACCATGCTAAGTCCAGCAAGGCAGAGTACCTTAAGAATAAAATGAACTCAGGTATACACAGGCACGTAAATGTCTCTACCTTTATAATCTGACCCTACAAGTCATTATACATAATGGGCCAAATCACCTGGGCCTCAACAAAACTTCTTTCCCAGTTACCCAGTTTTGGCTTCATTTTGCTTTTGGAAGTTTCCATTCAGAGGAATGCTCAGGTTATAAAATCTCAAGAGTTCCAAGTTTCTCTGTGTCTGGCACAGATTTTTAGCATTTGTTTATGTTCTTCTTGTATTAAATGCAACACAATTATTAAACATCTACTTTGAACCTAGCATTCTGGTAGGTGTTGGGGACATAGGGCTGGATAAAATGGCTGAATGGGGGAAACAGACACGTAAGGCCAATCCATCCAGTATGATGTGTACTATAATAAAGGCAGTGGAGTACCAAGGAAAGAGAAAAGATGGTTATGAAATCAGCCTGAGCTGTCAGAGGAGCTTCATGTAAGAGGTCGTGCTTGTGCCTGAACTGCTGTCTCTAGGAAGGAGTAAGTAAATATTAGGTGGCTGAAGGACATGTAGAGAATAGAATTGAGGTCAAAGCAGATGGAATAGCACATGCAAAGGTCCTGAGATATGAAATAGTCTGGCCCCAATAGGCAGTTTGATATGGCTAGAGAATAAGTGATGTAGAAGGAGGAATGACAAGTGAGCCAGGGGGTGTAGGTAAGTACTAGACCACCAAGGGTCTCATGTAACAAACCAAGGACTTTTTCATGAAAACAATGAGGAGCTGGAAAATAGTGTGAGTAGATAGTATCATGGTTATGATTTGAGGCAAGATGACCAAGAGATAATGAGGGCCTGAATTATGAAGGTGGTAGCAGGGATGGAGAGGAGAGGATTTGAGAAATATTTACAGAAGGCAGTATAGATAGGAGATAATGTCTGCTTAGATCAGGGACAAGGATATGTTAAGATGACTCCAAGTTTCTATGTAGGGAAACTGGTGGGTGGTGTTATTAAGGGCGATATGAATCAATGGAAGAGGATATGGAATGGGGAGGGAGAAGAGAATTCCAATGGGGCAACTTGGATTGAAATTGCCCAATGAGTATTTCTTCAATTCTACTTTCTGCATGAAGAACCCCACTGTTCACAGAGTGGGCCTGGCATTTTGCATCTTTGGGAACTGACTCCTGACCTGCTCTTCTGTTCTCTGTCCCCCTGCTCCTCCACACGAACCCACTAATCTCCTAGGGCGATCCTCATTCTTCCACCTTGTCTGTGAGTACTTTAAGCCCTATTTGAAGGCCTCATCTCTATGACTTCCCTTGATAACCAACCTAAGGTTAATATCCCCTGAGCAGCTCCATGTGAAATTACATGTTATTCTATGTCTACGTCCTACCTTCTCTGATGGAGGTGGGGGGTATCTGACATGAGAGGCGGCCGTGTGTAGCTGGGGTAAACATGGTTGGCTGAATGGAAAATGGTTCATGTCAGAGGACGTCGGAGGTTGCTGAATATCTGCAACATGAGATCAAAGTAGTGACGTGGGCTGGCCTGTGCAGGTGGGGAGACTCACTCTTTTCACACTTATCCTCTTGTTCTGGCAAAGGCACTCTCAGTGCTTTGGATCTTTGCTTTTATAAGGAGTCTGGATCTTTGCTTTTGGTTTGGTATATGGCTTATGCCTGCAAAGGGAAGACCAGCAGCTGTCCTTCCTCCCCTTCCTCCCAGCTGGCTGCCCGTGACCTCATCCAAGAACGTACTTCTTCACCTTGCTTTTCCTTTGCTTTCCCTCTGTAGTAAGTAGTAAGGCTGAGCAATCTGGGAAGCCTATCTTGGCCTTGGAAAATTAAGACCTCTTGGTCATCAAGTCCTCCTTCCAGTAGGGGGCAGCTCTGCCCTTCCACAGTCTGACTCACACCTTGGCCTGGGTGCTCTGGCCTGCTTTCAGGGTTCTCCCATCCTCCATCAACTGGGATTTTCACTTGTGCACTTGACCTTGTTAACAATATATGAGGCTTTGGAGAGTTAATATACAAATATGTCAGGTTACATCTAATTGTAGGGTAGAGATCTTGCCGTATCCTTTTAGTACCTAGCATTTGGCATATAATAGATGCTCAATAAATGTATGCTGTTGTAAGGGTATGTGCCTAAGTAGGCTTCCTTGAAACAATCACTAATAAGAATATTTTGTATAGATACATATAAATAATACAATCCTATTTTCATTTTATTGTTTTTTTTTTCAGTACTTATTGTGTGTCAGGCATTATTCCAGGCACTTTCTCTGCATTATTTCTAATCCTCAGAACACTTTCATTAAGTATGTTCATACTGTTTTAGACGTGTATTTATTGAGACTCCATGAGGTTAAGTTATCTGTCCCAGAGTCAAACAAAGTTTCCTGACATGAGGTTTAAATATAAGTTTATTTTTAGCCTCGTTCATGATTTTTCATGAGCTCATTCTTACCAGCAAATAGCTTTGACAATAAAGTCTGTATGTAACTCAGCGCCATCACATTCTCTGTTTGGCTTTATCTATGTTTCCCACCATATGCACCCACCAGCTCTGAGCACCCGCACGTGTGTACGTGCATTATGCATGTACGTGGGCACGTGTGTGTGCCCACGCGTGCGCACACACACACACACACACACACACACACACACATATACTTCCCTCTGCCTCTCACTCACTCATACTCTACATTCCACTGGGGATGGGATCTTCACTCATCCATGAGATGTTCAGTGCTTTCTTTCCTCTGTGCTTTTTCACTTGTGCATGCTCTTCTCTCTCATTAGGGTTCTTGGTTAGTCAACAGTCTTCAGAAGAAATGCTCATTAATGTGTGAAATGTTAATAAATTGCTTTTTGCTAGAGTTAAATATTCCAGCTATTCTTTTAAATATTTATTTTTGAGAGGGAGAGACAAAGTGAGAGCAGGGGAAGGACAGAGAAAGAGGGAGACACTGAATTGGAAGTAGGCTCCAGGCTCTGAGCTGTCAGCACAGAGCCTGATGTGGGGCTTGAACTCACAGACCATGAGATCATGACCCAAGCTGAAGTCGGACGCTTAACCGACTGAGCCACCCAGGCGCCCTTAGTCCAACTATTTTTTGAAGAAAAGAATGTTGATTGTTCTCTGATACAAATCAGTTGGGTTTGCAATTTCTTTCCCTGATATGTTAGTCTTTATATTTCTCCTTCATTTTTTTTTTCTCTTTAAGGCTCCCTTTCCTCAATATTTTCCTTTTGCATCTGTTGGGATGTGAATACTGAAGTCTCCTTGGAGACTTCTTACTGTAAAATACTGAGCCATTTTATCACAGGACTGGGTAAATACTGTGACTTATTGTGGTAAGACCAGTTTAATGGCAAGGAAATGCTTATGTTCCAAGACCAATAATTACAACCCATTCCTCACTGGCTTCCCTGCTTCTAGCATGGCTCCCCTGCAGTCAACCCTTTGTGTAGCTGCCAAATTCATTTTTCTGACCTGCTGCTCCGACAGTGCCACCTCTCTTGTCAAATCCCCATGGTGGCTCACTATTACCCTTTGTGTCCATCCATACCCAAAACTGTGCCCTTAGCATCAAGACCCTAACTCTCTCAGGTCTCCCATATTCTAGACCTACCCAGTGTTCTGCTGTGCATGCATTCACATTAGTCCTAGTGCCAGCCCTCCATGTGTCCCTAAGCCACTGGGGGCATGCCAATGAACTCTGAATGGATTTCTGAATGCTGCTGCCTTTGCTTTGAAATCCCTTCCAAAGACTCCCAGCCCCCAACCCCACTCTTTGTCAAGGATTATCTCCTGAAATTTCACTTCCTTCTCAAGGCCTTTTTCATCTAATAAATATATTGTGCTCTGCGTATTTCATTGTTTTAATCGTGGTAAAATACATACAAAATCACCATCTTTGACCAGTTTTAAGCGTACAGTTCACTAGTGTCAAGTAGGTTCGTATTGTCATGAGTTGAATCTCCAGAACTCTTCATCTTGCAAAACTGAAACTCTGTGCCCATTATACAACAATTCCCCATTCTGTCTCTACCCTCAACCTCCGGCAACCTCTGTTCAACTTTCTGTCTCTATGATTTTGACAATTGAAGATAGTTCATGGAAGTAGAATCATAAAGTATTTTTCCTTTTGTGCCTGGCTTATTTTACTGAGCATAATGTCCTCAAGTTTCATCCATGGTGTAGAATGTGTCAGAATTTCCTCCCTTTTTAAGGCTGGATAATAGCCTAGAGGTATATGGCTAGACCACATCTTGTTTATCCGTCCATCTGCCAGTGGGTATTTGGGTTGCTTCCATCTCTTGGCTATTGTGAATAGGGCTGCTGTGAACACGGGTGGACAAATATTTCTTTGAGAACCTGCTTGCAACTCTGTTGGGTATATACCCACCTGTACATCTTTAAACTTAAAAAATAGTTTTCGATATTTGCTTAAAGTGGGTTTAAGTAGAACAAGACAAAAGCAACTACTTTTAACTGAAGGGATTTGCTAATATTAAGACAGATGTCTCTGCTCCAGAGCCCAAGGGGAATAAATGAATATTTTATAATGAACTATGAGTGGCACTTTTAGAAGCAGTGGGAGGGATGCTAATCTGAAAACCTGTGGAGTGTAGTAAACCACATAAGTGACGTAAAGTAACTATACTTCAGGCTTTAAGTATTTTAGTTCTTAGTCTTTATTTTTATGTCACTTATCGTAGTTTGGTGATGTGAAAATAATATGTGTGTGGTAAAAAATTGGGAAAGCATAGAAATCTGTGTGTGTAGCCAGTTTGCTAGGTGAAAAGTACACATTGCTCTCCTTGCCAAGACAACCCCCTCCCCCACCCTAGAAGAGGTGTGACTGCCTCTCCTGCCCCTCAGGGGTTGCTCCAGGTATAGAGAAAGCCCTGGGGAGCAGGGCTGGAGTACTGTGAGTTACATGGAATACTTAGAGGATCTCTGCTAATGTGGCTCCTGACCTCTCTGTTTACACCAGATTTTACCTCTGACTGTTAGTCCTCTGAGGACAAAAAGAGACTGGAAAGAGGACTCCAAGGAAAACTGAACCAAGGGCAAAGATTCTTCTCTAAGACCCCTGGCAGGGCTGGCCGATGTGCCCTTTCTCTCTTCCAGGCAGGAGGCCACTTGAGGCCATGCGTCAGAGGCAGAGGCCTTTCCATGTAGAGACCAAGTTTCCAGCATCTCCTCTGGTTGCTGTTAAGCTTCAACACTTGCACCATAGCTCTTTGTCCTTGACCTTGACTCTATCGCATGACATTACTCCCCAGTTGTGCCTGCAGGTGCATGGCCTTGGGCTTTTATCTACTCTCAGCCTGTGCCATTGCATGGGTCACGTGAATGTCTTCCTAAGCCTACAGCATTGGCCCCATATTCCCCAGTGAGGTTTGCCTGGTGTAGCTCAGATTTAAGAAAACAAAAGCACTTCACATTCAACAAGTACACGGCAATTTTGTACTTCTCTTGTCTTTCTTTAGCTCTCCTTATACAGATGCTAATATAAACCTATTTTTTGAGATGATTTTGTTATGCAAGAGAAGACCAGTATAACACATTTGAAGAAAAGTCCTCCCCACCCCCTTGCTTATTATTTCTTATATCTTCTTCTGGCTCTGATGGCAAATTCAATTGAAAAGGAGCTGATCTACCCACTTTTACTTCTAAAAGTGCCATAGAATTTCTCACAGAGCCAATCTGAAAAACCCAATCGATATGTGCTTACACAGCAAATGAGAGGCACGGTTCTCATTTGAAAGTTAAGGTCCCTGTGAGATCATATTGGAAAGCCAAGCTTCCTTCCCTTTCAGCCTACCTCCCTTCTGTCTCCAGGGGTTAGTTCTGGTCATTTCCCCTTCCTGCTTAATCCCCAGCCTCCATATGCCATCCATTCTCCTGAACTTTTTATTTGGGATCAGGATTTGGAACTGGCCCTCATCCTTACGGTTATTCACAGCAGGTCGAAGAAAATGAAAATAATAAAGGGATTCCGATTCCTTACGAGTCAGCAGTTTTGCTGAACAGACCTCTTGCTCTCTTTAATATGAGGCCAGATGTATATTGATAGGAAATTGTTGAAAAAAATATCTTCTAGGTTCTTTACAAGAATCAAGATGTGTTTTTCACTCCTATATCTTACTTTCTAGCGTAATTATTTTGGTGGCTTTTAAGTGACAGGGCTACAGCTTTTGAGATAAGCTCAGTAAACTGAATGAGGAGACCACAGAAGAGGGTCTTGGTGTGGCTGATGTTATACTGTAGCCACATTATACTGATGTATACTGTACAGGGGGGGATCTCTGCTGCATCCTGTTTATCCTTTCAAGTATCTGAGCTCTTTATTTTAAGTGTATTTATTTATTTTGAGAGAGAGAAAGTGCACGGTGCATGCAAGCAGGAAAGGGGCAGAGAGAGAGGGAGAGAGAGAATCTCAAGCAGGCTCCATGCTGTCAGTACAGAGCCCGATATGGGGCTTGATCTCACAAACCATGAGATCATGACCTGAGTCGAAATCAAGAGTCAGAGGCTTAACGCACTGAGCCACCCAGGTGGCCCTTGAGTGTCTGAGCCTGTGAATCAATCACACCCTGTATGGCATCTTAGCAGAAGTGACCAGTGCTCTTTCTTTGATTATCTAAAGCATCTGTGTATCCCAATGAATAGTTCAGGTACCTTTCACATAACATCCTCCCCTAATGCCCCATTTGTAATAAAGTTCGAGCTAAGCTGGGCTGTGTGTGTGTGTGTGTGTGTGTGTGTGTGTGTATGAATACAAATAAAATCAGTTCTCACAACTACCTAGAAACTATCTATTGTTGTCCTCCTTTTATAGATATAAAAACTGAAGGTCAGAGAAGTGACATCGTTAGTGTGACAGGTCTCACAGTAAGAGACAAAGCTGGGATCTGTGCTAGGGCTCTCCATTGCAAAGCCATTGCTTTCTCCATTCACTATCATTCTGTTGTCTTCGGTTGTGAAAACAATGATTATCAATCAATCTCTCGCCCCACCATTTTCTCTCGAATAATGTCTGGCTGATAGTAGTTGCCCAACAGTTGTTAATTCCATTTCATTCTTTTCCTCCCTTTCCTATCTTGCCAATTTTCTTTGTGGAAAGCATTCACAGGCTATCAAAATTCCCCAAACAGTTCAAACAAGTTCTGTGTATGAGTAGAATATAGTATCTGTCATAATGTTGGCCACCCCCAAAATTATGTTTCTATACACTATGCTTTTCAAATTGGGGCCAATCAACTTGTCATTCATTGAAATGTTTTCAGCCGAGCGTATGCTGATGCACAGGGATGCATATGTCACATTTATAGGAAAAAAAATTTTAAATATCATTCCACTGGCATCAATTCATTGTTAACCAAAGACGAGGTTATTTAGATGCATTGAGTGTGGCTTTTTTGGATCACTCAGCTACTTATGGCTTTCCCCAGACTTTAAAGAAATTCTCCTACAAGAATATATTAAAAAATGCATCCTTCTGGTAAAGTAGGGAAAAAATGATGAAATATACTACAGATATTAGAGAAATGATGCCATATTCAAGAAATTACAAAGCCAGTTTTTTAAGTTTCATCTTACACAAAGTTGCATCTTTTGCCTGAAGTTCTGTAATGGGGTCTCTGCTATATGACATCGGGCAAGGAGGCCCTTGATTAAGAATCCCTGTAGGTAAAATGCAGGATTACTGGTTATGTTTCTTGGAAATAAGGACATTACAGATGTTTAATTGTTTTTGTAATTCTTTTTTTAATATTAATTTATTTATTTTGAGAGAGAGAGAAAGAGGGAAGAGGGAGCATGGGCAGGGGAGGGGCAGAGATAGAGGGAGACAATCCCAAGCAGGCTCTGCACTCACAGCTTGAACTCATGAACCGTGAGGTCATCACCTGAGTGGAAATCGAGAGTCAGACACTTAACCGACTGAGCCACCCAGGCACCCCAGGCAAGTACTGATTTTGAGGGCAACAGGAAGGTACTGAAGATTTAACCTGACTACTGTGTTTCTCATCCTGGAGAAGTCCAAGCTGTGGAAGTGGGATGGACATGAAGCTAGGATGAGCACCCGGAGTTCATGTCCTAACCAAACAGTGTCTCCTGAAGTCCAGAGTTGTAGTCCTACAGACTTGTCGACATCTCCTCCTGGGGGACATCTTTCACTCAACTTGTCTAGACTGACCTCCTGTCTCTCCTCTCCAGACCCGTCTCCTTAGTATCATTTCCCTCAGTGCTTGGCAATCCCATGCTTCCAGTTACTTAATGCTACCCCTGATTCCTCTCTTTCTCTTTCTCTCACACCACATACACAACCCCTCTTTTACACCACACATTTGACCCCTCAGCATATTCTGTTGGCTTTGTCTCCACAATACATCCAGATTCTGTTCCTTGTCACCATCTCTGCTGCCAACACCTTGGTCCAGGCCATCCTCATCTCAAGCCTGGATTACCACAATAACCTTCTGCTGGCTTTCCTATTCCATCCTTGTCCTGGATAGGTTATTATCAATCTAGCAGCTTTATTAAAACCCAAAGCAGATTATTCTCCTCCTCTTTTGAAGCTGTCTACTGGCTCCTCATCTTCCTTACAGTAAAAGCCATAGTGCTTCTCATGATCTACAAGGCTCCACAGTCTCACCTTTGTTCCCCTCTGGTCTCTGTGACTGCCACCTCACTCTGCTCCAGCCCAAGATGATTTCTTACTCTTTCTCTCAGCCATAAACCCAGTGTTGGTCTGAGTCTGGATTCATTGCTGATGTTCCATCAAGTGCCCTCAACTAGTGTCTTTTGAATCTGTTCCAAAAATCATCTCAACACCTTCTGGAGAAAATGTAAGTCATCCATCCAATTTATCAGTGAGATAAATCAACTGTACTTCCAAAATATGTGTTAATGGGTTATTTTTTCATCATCTTCACTGCCTACCAACCCTCAGCCCCCCACCAGTTTATTTATTTCTGGACTAGTGCTTTCCAGCTCTGTCTTTTCTCTCTGACTGGACTCACGTCCTAGAGATATTTATACTGCTGATTCCCTCACCTCCTTTCAAGTATTTACTCAAATGTGTTCTTCTCAAGGAAGCCTATCTTGACTACTCTATTTAAAATTATAACCAGTACATTTTTCTATTAGAATATAAACTCCATGGAAGTGGGCATCATTTCTTTTGTTTTTAAATTGATGTATCCTAGGAGTGCAGAACAGTGTCTGACAATAGTAAGCACTCATTGCATATTAGTTTAATGAATGATTAAGCTAGAAAGTCCTAGTTTTATATCTGGATTTGATATTGTGGGACATTGGGCAAGACACTTCAATCTCCTGAAATCTGGATTTTTCACTTATGGAGAAACTATGGTATGCAACTCCTACTTCATGATTTCATGGTGATGCTCAGATTTTCACAAAAACATTTAAAAATACAGTCATCACTGTGCAGTTGTGATGTGGCTAAAGATGCAGAGGTCATGGATGGCACATTGAGTTCATGGATGGCACGGTGAGGTTATGGATGGCATGTGGGCTTATGCCCAGCCCAAGAGCTGCCCTGGCTGTTGGCCCACATGGTTCATACTGATCCTTGCAATCTTGAAAGTCACATCCCAAGTTATCACGTGCTTTGTGACCAAATCTTGTGTGAATAATTGTGCTCTGGATTTCAAAAATACTGTTTCCTGGGGTTTACAATTTTTTAATTTTAAGTAAGTTCTTTATTAAACATACTTGTGTCAGAAACATTTGTCGTTTTCTGAAACTGATGATTTGTAATTAGAGCAGGTTCACTGGTGCCTAGAATTTTAAGAATCTTGGTTTAGAGAGTTCTTGATCATTTTTAATGAGTTTCCTAACTTTGGGCATTGTGTTACATGCCTTTATTCATCCTAAGATTTGTTAGCAGCTTAAAAATAAAATTTTTAATTTTTACTGACAAAAGTAGTAGAGATTCAGCCATAAATCTAAGGGTTTTCTAGAAAGGAGAGATGATTTTGCTCATTCATCTTGGGGACTCCTAGAATTGTTTAGGGATATGTTGTAGGGTGGCTGGAATTTCTGTAATTATTGGTAGAGATGGAGGCAAAATATTTTGTTCATATTGCCTCTCTAATTTTGTTCAGAATGTTGTACTTGGGAAACACATAGTATAACACAAACAACAGCATTAAAAGACACCAACATGAAGATAGTCAACAATTAAGTGTTTTATGACTAAGGAGACCATATCATTTCATAGGTGAATGACAACTTACCGTATAGCTGTTTATAGAATAACTAAGTATTATTTTTACTCTGATCAAAAATAGGAAGTTTGGGGGGTTTGGGTGGCTTAGCTCAGTCGGTTAAGTGTCCAACTCTTGATTTTGGCTCAGATCATAATCCTACGGTTTGTGGGAGCCCCCCATTGGGCTCTGCACTGACAGTGTGGAGTCTGCTTGGGATTCTCTCTCTCCCTCTCTCTGTCCCTCCTCTGCTCATGTGCATGTGTGTTCTATCTCAAATAGAGAAACTTTATCAATAGAGAGCTCAGTACATTCCCACTTAAATGTTTTCTGTGTGATGAGACTGGTATTAAACTTTCTTCTCTCCTACCCATGAGGTTTTTTAAAAAAATATTTTATTGTGTACATAGCAGAAGATTTACCATTTTAACCATTTTTAAGTGTATAATTCAGTGACATTAAGTATATTCACAGTGTTGTGCAGTTATCACCACCATCTGTCTCCAAAACTGAAACTCTGTACCCATGAAACAACTCCTCCTTCCCTCTATCCCCAGTCCTTGGTAGCCGTTATTCTACTTTCTGTCTCTATGCATTTGACTATTCTAGCTACCTCACATAAATGGAATTGTACTCTACTTGTCCTTTTGTCTGGCTTATTTTATGTAGTTTAAATATTTTTAAGATTCATCCATATGGTAGCATACATCAGAATTGTATTCTTCTTAATGCCTGACTAATATTTTATTGTATGGATATACCAAATCTTGTTTATTCATTCATATGTTGGTGGACACTTGAGTTACTTCCACCTCTTGGCTATTGCGATTAAAGCTTCTATGAACATGGGTGTATAAATATCTGTCCCTGCTTTCAATGCTCTTGGGTATATACTGAGAAGTAGATTTGCTGGAACATGTGGAAATTCTATGCTTAATTTTGTTTTTGTATTTGTTTTGAGGGACTACCATACTCTCACCAGCTTTTAAATAAAATTTCATCCTCCTCAACCTCTAAAGAGTGCTTGAGCTCTGCCTTCCCAATTCCCAGACTGATTATGAAGTAGAAGTAGGATCATGGGTTGAGAGAATTAAATGGTGGGTAAAGGGTCCCTTCATGTCTGGTGAAGCTCTCCATGTCCTTTTGTGGTGGAGAATGCAGATAATGAGCCAAGACAAGTAGAAATAAAGCCAAGAACTAAGATAATCACCATAATAAGAAAGCTGGGGTAGGAGAAAGGAGGTGAATGTCAGCAACTTGGCAAGGAAGAGGCATTGGCACAATTGCACGATTGACAGAAGACAAGGAGGAAGGAAGCTTCTAAGAAGTGTTCCTGCTGTGAGTTGTGAGTTGTAACTACTAATTGTTCTTAGATAAACCTAAAGTTTGGAATCCCTCTCAAATTTTCTCTTGGCTGCTGAGTTGGGTTCCTGACATTTGATTCTCTGCAGAGACTGAGTCATATGAAGCCCATAGATACATGAGACTTACACCTGAATTGGCCAAAGTGGCTAAACTTTATGCTATTATAATAGCCAAATCTTTAATACTTAGTAAATGAAAAAAAAAAAAGAAAGAAAGAAAGAAAGAAAGAAAATCACTAGGAGCACCTGGGTGGCTCAGTCAGTTAAGCATCCATTTTGGCTCAGGTCATGATCTCACCGTTTGTGAGTTTGAGCCCCGTGTTGGGCTCTGTGCTGACAGCTCAGAGCCTGGAGCCTGCTTCAGATTCTGTGTCTCCCTTTCTCTCTGCTCCTCCCCTGCTCATGCTCTGTCTCTCTCTCCTTCAAAAATAAATAAACATTCAAAAAAATTACTTTTTTAAAAAAGGAAAAATATCACTCCATTAGAAGCAAAGCAACAAGGTAATAATAAAACATTAATTCTTTTTTCTTTGGCCTTCAGGCTACAACTTTTTACTTAAAATAAATGTAGCTTTGAGAAGATTATTTTTGTTGCCTGCAGCACAGCTTTTCAGCTCTGACTTTAACCAGAATTGTGCACTTGAATATTCATAAGTACAAATTGCAAACTCAAATCAGAATTATTTTTATAGGATACCAACTAGAAACAATGTCACCATTTATTTGGAAAAAACAATATGGTGAGTGGGATGGAATGAAGTTCTGGTAACAAAATTTTCCTAACCCTAAATTGGGCTGTGTTCTGACACATGGTCTGATAAGGCAAAATATTTTAAATCAGTAGAGTCCTGGAAAACCCAGGACATATGGCAGCCTTAGTTTGGGTACTAAAATAAGATCCCTTACTCAGACATGATTTTTTTCAGCAAATTAAACAGCAGTACCCCACTACATTTATGGATTTCTTGACTTATTGATTCAGTCTCTTCTTAGCAGGGTGTAGACTCTCTTCAATGTATGTTTCCAGTTTTATCTTTTGATGCTACCCTCTCTCATGGTCTACCCTCCACCCATCTGAAATTACTTAGTTTCACTGTATATGCCATGCTGTCCATGCTTTGCATGTGTTCGTTCCTCTGTATGAAATACTTTTCCCTGCACTTTTTGCCCAGATAATCTCTGCTGATTTCTCTAGTTTAAGCATATCTCCTAGGAGAAGGTGTCTTATGCCACTTTGTACCCTTATCTTTTTTTTCCTGATGCTTTCTCTATGCCTTCAAGTATTCCCGGTAAACCTCTATCACAGTGTATTGCACATCGGATGAGAAATGTTGGTTTACTTTTTGTCGTCTCCCTAGGATAGTAAGCTGTTTGAGGGTACATTCGTTTGCTAGGGCTGTCATTACAAAATAACCCAGACTGGGTGGCTTAAACAACAGAAATGCATTTTCTTACAGCTCTGGAGTTTGGAAGCCCAAGATCAAAGTGCTGATAATGTTGGCATTTCCTATGGCCTCTCTCCTTGGCTTACAGATGGCTACCTTCTTTTTGTGTCCTCACATGGCCTTCTCTCTGTGCACAACAGCATTGCTGGTATCTTTTCCTCTACTTATAAGGATACTAGTCATGTTGAATTAAAGCCCCACACTTATGACTTTATTTAACCTGAATTCCCTCTTTATAGATCCTATCTCCAAATAGCACTTGGGGGAGTATGGCTCTAACATATGAATTTTGGGGAGACAGGCACACAATTGAGTCCAGCTAATGAGGACAAAGTCCATTTCTTATTTGAATTCGTATCTCCGCTTCCTACCAAACTGCTTGATACCCAGTAAGCAACCAATCAACACATACGTACTAAAAGATCAGTAACAAGTGGATGAATAAATGAATAAAGCAACAGAAGACTGCCTTGTCAAGGTTTGAAGGAATCGGGACTTAAGAGGAGATATTCACAGAGGTGACAGCCAGAGTTGTAGTAAAGGACATGATTATAAAGAGAGAGAGAGTTTGCAGAGAAAAAAAGAGCAATGCTGCAAATAGGGAGGGGTAAACAAGAGAAGGACACAGCAGAAGAGACTAGGCGCAGCATAGATTGAACCTGGAAGAAAAGAGTTTGTGAGGTAAGGGAGGACATCCGCAATGTTAAATATTGAAGGAAGATGAGGTTACTGGATCTCATAGATAAAAATCATTGGTGCACACCCCCCAGGATGGCTAAAATAAAAGAGATTTAAAAAAAATACCGAGTTTTGGCAAGGATATGAAACAACCAGAAACTCACACACTGCTAGTGGGATGTAAATTGTTACAACTATGACAGGAGAAGATAGGATTCAGTAGGCAGAGAGGGAAAGATTAGCACCCGAGGTCCCTGGGTGGGGAAAATCACCTATTTTGGAACAATGCTGGGAGTGTGTGACAACAGCAAACCCCCTCAGGTGTAAGTTTCCTCTTAACAAGTAACAGACCCCACCTACTACCCCTCAGGTTTCCCTTCAGGAATTTGACAAAAGACCTAAGTATGGCCATAGACCACCCCTCGTGCAATGAAAACAAGCCAATCAGGAATGGACAACCCAGCACCTAGAGCTATCCAGCCAATAAGGGTAGAATTTGAGAAGGAACAAGGGGGAAAGGAAGGGGAGGGCTGACCAGAGCCTTATAAAACAAGGACCCTCCCCTATAGTCCTCAGGTATTCACTTTCTAATGTCCCCTTTCTGTAAGGGGAGCTTTCCTACTAGTCTTCATTTCTAATCTTATATTGTAATAAACTTTTGCCTACTGCTCATTTTGTGTCCACCTCTTCATTCTTCGAAGTGGCGAGACAACGATTCCCAGGTATTGTGGTGAAAAAAAAAATCCTGCAGCACAACTGCTCTGGAAACTGGCAGTGTCTATAACATTACAACTGAAGATATGAATACTCTGTACCCCCTGCCCCGCCATTTATTTCTAAATGTATACTCAGTAGAAATGTGTGCGTGTGTTTATTGAAAGATATATACTAGGATGTTCATAGCAGCACTATTCATAAAATCTCTCAGATTGGAAGCTACTCGAATGCCCATCAAAAGTGAAATAGATAACACCTTGTAACATATCCACACAATGATAAGTTACAGGAACGAGATGGATGAACTACAACTACGCTCAACGATATGGATAAACATATAATTCCAATGTTGGACAAAAGAAGACACATGCGAAGGAATACATATGGTATGTTTCCCTTTATAGGAAGTTTACAAACAAGCAACAGGACTGTATGGCTTCAGAAGTCAGGATAGCAGTTAACTTGTTGAGGAAAGGGGCAGTAAGTGACAGGAAGACATGAGTAGGAAGTCTGGAATTCTGCTAATGTTCTGTTTCTTGGTCTGGGTGCTGGTATATAGGTGTGTTCAGTTTGTATACATTCAATGAGCTTTTCATTTATGATTTGTCCACTTTGTGTATATTGCTCTTCAAGAAACATTTAAAAAAGCAATTAAAATTTCAATAAGTAATGAAGTGATGTAATATTCTGATGGTCTGACCTAAGCAAAAAGAAGTTTTAAAGTTTTGGTGTCTAAGAAAGCATTACTGAAGAGAGGATAACTATGAAATTTTGTTGGTGGAATGAAGGAACAGATTATGAGGGTTTTTGTCTGACTTAAGACATTTGGCAGCAGGAGAAGTAAACCCAAGCTATGTAAGCATAGCTGGAGCAGAGAAAGAGATTTTACTTCATTTCGGTTTTTTCCTTTTCATTTAAAGTAGGGAATAACCCAAGAATAGAAAGGTATTGCAGGGGAAGAAAAAATATTTTCTCTTTTCTTCTAGGTTCTTGGAAGGGGCCCCTGTAACAAAAGACAGATTAATAAAAGAAAAACAAACAATTTTATTAACATGTATATGTCATAGATATGAGAAATAAGTGTGGTTAAAGAGATGGTTTAGAATTCAGGCTTAAATAACTATCTTCAGCTAACTCAAAGAAAGAAGGGTGTGGGGAAGGCCACTTAAGAGGAGGTGACCAGGAAAACATAGTAAACAAGGGAAAGGTTGGTTATGATTTAAGTCTTCTCCGTTGATAAAGAGTCTCTTGTGACTTGGACCTATTTTCCTCTTTCTAGTACTGAAAGGGAGATACCCTTACAGATGGAGATTTCCTTTATAAATGTAAATTTCCCTTACAAAGGATAACTTATACCATTTTCAGAGCTTCTCCTGTGCCTGCTGTTTCTCAAAAGCAAATCTTAACCGGAGAGGCATATTTGGGGTGGCATACTCTGGAATCCTATAGTATCAAGGAGGGGGAAATTTGAGGTATCACTGAGGAGGCATGTTGAAAGTAAGTCTCAGAGAAGGCATTGATGAGGGAGCGTGGGGCAAGCTGAGGGCAAAGTACAGGCTAACAGCACCCCGCCCCGCCCCCCCCCCCCCCACCAGGTAGGTTATGTGTGATATTCTTCAGACACTGGTGGCTGCCCAAGAACAGGGAAAAGGAAAGAAAGCAAATGGTTGACTGATAGAGATCACAGTCCTACAGAACAGGGGTTTCCTGCAGTTTACAGATAATTTAGTAAACTGCAAGAAAAAGGCAATCTTATCCATAGTCTAAACTCCAGAAACCTATAGACTCTGTTTCATAGAGCCCTAATGCCCTCATCAAGATGGAAAGGGGTTTAAGTGCTTGCCATTGTGATGTGGGGAACTAAGGCAAATGAAAAATTAAATTCCCTTACTGCCTATGGTCCACTGAGAAGTCCTTGAAACTGGCAGAGTGACCTCCCTCTGGGAGCTCAGCTGCCCTGATGATGACACTTTGCTATGGGCAAAAGGGAATCTTGGCTTTATATTTTTCCAACCCCCAGGATCTTGTAAGTCTATTTTAACATATAAAAATTCCTTTGGAAACTTCCTTTATCTCAACTCTCCCAAGATACATGCTGACAATCATACTTCAAGCTTATGGCCTCCAATATACATCTGAAGGGTCTCATGACTGAGATTTTACTAAATGGTAACAAATGGTGTTTCTATAGCAAAGGCTAGCCCCTCAAGGTCCCGGGAACCTTGCTTCCAAAATTCCTCAGACTACTCTATCCCTGACCCCCTCCCAACCTGAGGGTATGTAAGGAGTTATCTGTCACGACCCCAGTGCAGCTCTTCCTGCCCATAGGTCCTATCACCAGACTTTAATAAAATCACCTTTTTGCACCAAGACATCTTCAAGAATTCTTTCTTGGCCATTGGCTCTTACCACCCTACCATCATCCCCCAAAACATCAGCGTGAAGATGGGATTAGGGACAAAGGTAGAAAGTGTGGGTCCTTGGAAAAGGATTAAGCCCTCTTCCTTAGGTATAGGATGGCCAGGCAGCAAGGAAATTGAGGCTCCTGGGCTCCTGTAGGTGTCTGAGTCCAGTCTAGAACATTAAATGTAGGAGGTGGGTGTGAAGATGGGTCTTAAAAGAGTGCAAGATTAGCAATCATGTCAGCAGGGAACATACTGGTGAGACAAGAGAAGAATGCCTGCTTTGCATGACTCTGGAGGGATCCCATGAGCCTCCTATGCATTTTGTGGTACAATGGTGTGGAGTTCAGGGTGAAATGGAGAGACAGCAGTCAGAAGTGTTGCCCACACAATGTTGAGCATAAGTAAAGTTCTAAAAAGGTGAGCGGTTCTAGAAGGATCTTTACCAAATAGCTCTGCATGGTCTTCAGAGTTGCTGTTTGGCAGGGGTCAGTTGGAGTGTCCTGGGAGAGAGGGTCAAAGGGACTAGGGGTTGGGGAGTGCGTTCAGTCCCCGGAGGGAAGGGGGGAGACGGCAGGCCAGGCCTTTTCTGGCCTCAGGAGAGATTTCTTGTCCTTCCTAAATTTCAACTCTTTCACCCCACATGCACCTCAGAGTGAGCATTTTATTGTGGTCACAACCTCTTTATATAAAGCCCCTTAATAAATGGAAACTCAGGATAAACATTTTTTTACATAAAGAGATGAATCCCTCACATTCCGTGGCAGTGGTCTTCGTGGTTGTTTACAGATGGATTCACATCTGGAGATCCTATCAGCCCCAAGAGGCCCATGACATTGTGTCCGATATTTTTTTTTAATGTTTTTATTTATTTTTGAGAGAGAGAGACAGAGTGTGAGCAGGGGAGGGGCAGAGAGAGAGAGGAAGACACAGAATCCAAAGCAGGCTCCAGGCTCTCAGCTGTCAGCACAGAGCCCGACACGGAGCTCAAACTCACAGACCGCAAGATCATGACTTGAGCTGAAGTCGGACGCTTAACCAATTGAGACACCCAAGACACCCAGGTCTAATATTCTAATGTAAGAAAAGGGTCCCTAAAATGTTGGTGACTCCAAGCGAAAGGTCCCTGTGCCACGGGAGAGCTGCAGATAGAATGGATTTCTTAACCCAGAAGCCAGGTCCCTCATTTATAAATAATACCATCAGTTATGCTCTTTTTGTTTTCTAAAAAGCAAACTTGAAAATATACTCTTTTTACTCACAGAGCCATTAAATAGAGGCTCATTTTACCACCTGGGTTATTAGCCCTGACTAGCCTTCGACACGGAGCTAGGTTTTTATCCACATGAAACCCTCTGTCACCACCATCATTATCTGCTGCTTCTACCCCAATTTCTCATATTACACACTATCTGCCTCATTACCCCAAATTGGAGAATTTTAGGCAGAATCATCTGAGAAAATATCGGAGGTAAAAAGAAGCCATTACAGGCTGTTGATGTCTTGTTTGCTACTTTTCTGCTCATTTTACTGCTCTTAACCCCCTAGAAAAGGAACTGAATTATAATCAACTGCAATTTATCAGTGCGAATGGAGGGGAGAAGAGACCCTGGTAACACAAGATTGCAAGTAATGAGAGATAAATGTAGGGAAGAGACAACATATGAATATGTGCTTTTTAGGTATTATAAATATCTGCCCTGATAACTTTGGGATTCAACTAGAATGTCTGTGGCCTGGGATGGGGAAGGTGGTGGGACAAGACTAAGTAGGGCTAACGCAAACTTGATCATTGGCAGAGGCAGGGCGAGCCGTGTGGGAGAAAACAACAAGCAGAAAATTGAGAGCTAATTTGCGGCCAACTACAATGGAAAACAGACGGTATATCTGAGCCAGGTTGGCATATGCCATTCATTTTCTCATTTGAAAAAATTGCCACATTACTTTTATTCTATGATTGGTGTTGCTATGAACCACCTGAAAGTAGACCTTTCTTGTTGGTGAACCCCAGGGAAAATTCACGTGCAGTATGGCTCTCAACTTTTATTTCTGTAGAAATGGACATACAGCGTGGTGCATGTCAGTCTGATGAAGGGGCCCCAATCTGGACTGTCCTCTGAAGCATGCACATGTGAAATTGGAAGACCGGCTGTGGCTGTCTGTGGGTAGGACAATGTATTCTTACCACGCTGACATCTCATTTCTATAGGAAGGCAGGGATCATTTTGCTGGATTCTGCACATAAGTCAAAATAAATCAAGATCTGCATTAGAACTGAAATCTCGATTGCTTTTTCCATTAGATTTGCTTGGGCTGTCTATGCATTAGAAGGAGAGAAGGGGCAGACACAGAGTGGCAAAGAAACCTTTATTTATAATTTATTTTTTGCATTTTAATTCTAGCCAAAAGAATCAGCCATGTCAGAACTTAGGGTTTTAATGACTGAATGTGAGACAAATCTAAGCATTCCTACAATTGTTTCCCTTTCTAAAATACTGTTTTCTGTCTTGTCCTTAACTGTCACCTATGGGGTCATGTCAATCCATGACACATGAGACACCCTTCATCCTTGAAAGCTCATACTCCAGAGTCACAGTTTCTTAATATTTGTTTGGTTAAGTGCCACCTTTCAAGACCCAGTTATTACTGTAGCCAATTAACTAGTTCACTGGCTCATGAAAGCTGTAATGCTTCTGGAAGCAATAAAATTAAAGCTCAGAGCTCCTTTAAAAAGGCAGAGAGAATTGGCAGGGCTTTCTGTTGTTGTTGTAGGCATTGTTAGCTGTCCTTCATGTCTGAGAAGGCTGAGCTATCAAGAGTTTTACTGTATCCTTTGATGTATGAAGAATCCAATTCAGAGCTTACCCTGTGTACATTTTGCTGAGACCAAGCCAGTATTCGGGTTAGAGAGTAGGTATTAGCAAGGTCTTCACAGCAAAGGTTTTTTGCCCTAATAAATGCCATAACAGAAGCTGGTTAGCTCCTTATTTCTCTTTCCTCTGAGTCCAGAATTAGATCACATTGTCCAGCCTCCTCCCCCTTGAAGTAGGAGTGTCCCTGGGATCGAGATCTGTCTGATAGAATGTGCCCGAAAGTAATGTTCATACCTCTAGGCCTGGCTCCATGGTCTTTCTGGCATTATACAGACAAACGTGGTAACTTAGAGAATCTGGTGTTGAAGGTGATGGAGCCATGTGGTAAAAGGAGCCTGCGTCCTTGAATCATTGCTCTGAGGACAACTGTCCACTGATTTGGAGGAATCTTTATCGAGAAAAATAGACATCTGTTCTCTGAAGCCACTGAGACTTAGGTTTTATCTGTTAAATCTTTAGTTTCTCCTTAGCTGGAACTCTAGACCAGCATATGTCTAAATTTAATGCATGTTGACATTATTTTGGCCCCCTATGACAAGCAATTTCAGATTCACTCTTGTTACATGAAGGTCTGTGTATCTGCCAGAATTAACTATTCCAAATCCTTGTAAGACAGGAGTTTTCTAAAGATCAGTTAAAATTAGTGATCAGAAGGCCTCAGTATGCAAAGCACTCTGGAAGGCGTTGGGTAGGGACAATGGCTATGGAATCAATATGATACTGTCAGAGCACACGGAAACAAAGGTGACCGCATACAGTGCACACGCTCTGTAACTGAATGTTCAGAACTCAAAAACAGTGGTTACTAGAAGGGCTGGGGGGTCTGAGGCTACATTGAGCTGACGAACCAGTGCTTGAACTCTTGGAGCTGAGTTGGTTCGGGTTTCCTTCTGAGGCTGCCTCAGGCCTAGGGACACAGATGGAGACAGTCATAGCAAGAGTGACAGTGCTTTTCACCCACGGTCCCACCCACGAGGTTCTCTTGCACTCTTGCCAGAGATCTTTGTATTAGGCTCCCCAGACATACCTTAGCCCTTTCAGGCTATTTTTGTGGAAATAAACAAAGACGAACCACATGAGGAAAAACAGGCTGTTTATTCTGGGCTTGTTAGAGCAAGAGAGGCAGTGATGGTTGCTTGCATTTGGCAGAGATTGAAAAGCAGGCAGAGGATGGGACAGCTTCACAGAGGAAAAGGGGAAGGCTCCAGGGGTGCCCTGACTGGAGGCTGCTGGCCTCAGGAAACTAGAGGTGTGTTAACTAGAACCAGAAGACCTATGCCATTGGGTTAGGGGTGCGTATGTGGCTTTCTCTGGTTGGTCCAAGTTGGAAGTGAGGTAAAACAGTACAGAAGCTGTCAGTTATGACCTAAGTCCTGGCCATTTGGGGTAGGTTAGCTTCTTGCATTGTTTCTAGAGATAGCACTCTGGCTTCCTGCAAGGCTGAGTTGCAGCAGGCCGGTTTCCTGGGCTATTTACTGCAGATAGGGGGTTGGTTCCCTGTAGATGGGGGGTAGGTGGGCAGGTTGCCATGTGTTGTGGGTCAGAGTCTATTTTTTACATATGTTTGGCCATTGCTTGTATGTATATTCAGTCTCTTATTTGTTTATTTATTTTAACAATTTATTTTTAAACAGACCTCTTTCTTCCTTGCAGAGGACAGCTGACTGTCCCCTTCCACTGTCATATTAAAAAGCTGCCCACCCTGCTGACCATAAACCTGCTGACCATAAACCTGTCCCTGAGGTTGAGTCCCAGGAAATTCAATGCCCTCCCTGCCTGGGAGCAAGTCTCCTTGTCCTTCTTGGGAACCTCTCTCAGAAAGATTTGGGAGTAAAATTTATCTCATCAGCTTTAATCTCATTGGTCCTCAAAAACTTTTTTTCTATTTCTGTTTCTCCTGGGGGCTGTGGCATCCTCATGCAAGCTGGTCTGTTGGTGGCTGCTCACTGTGGCCGCTCCTGGGTGGCCAGGCAGGGCAGGCCTCCCATTGTGTTGCATTTAAAGAAAAAAAAAAAAAGAAGAGAGGAATTAATGTAAAGAGCTGTGCTAACAAGTGGGTAGTACTATTGGGTGTGTATAAATTCATGCATATTTTTCTTTTTAAGCCTATTGGTTTATTCTGTTTTTAAATCAGAAATGGATCCAGCCAAAAAGAAAAAAATAAAATAGTTTGCATTTCCTTCTCATGCTCCCCTTTTAGCGGCTCAAGGCTAATGACAGAAAACCCCCCAACCCATTTAGCATTCTCTGTGTTTAAAAGACTCTCAAGTATTAGCTCTTGGGAAGCCCAGCATTTTAAAACTTGCAAAATAGGCAGGCAGGGCAAGATGCCATGTTTCCAACTCCCTGGGACTCATTTCAGGAGTTTGATTAACTCTTTGGTTCAAAGTATCTGCTTTGAAGAAGAGGTAGGGGGCATTCAAATGAGGGATGCTGTCTGCCAAGATCAAAGCGGCATTGCACATTTTAAAGAGTCTAATTCACAGACCCTTGGATAGTTGTAGCACCAACTTGAAGCCTATTTGGTCAGAAGTGGCCACTTGAGCAGTCTTGGGGGTGGGCGAGGGCTTCTTTGTTTTGGAAAGTGCTTCCCACCCAGAGGAAGGAATGTGAAGTGAGGGAGCCCTCTTTTGGACAAAAGCTAAGGAGGAAAGTCAGGGACAGTGGGAAAGACCCAGTCAAGGCTGGGGAAGAACACATAAGCTAAGGACTCTTGGTTTGCCTTATGTTGGCAGGTAGCTCCTCGGGAGAAATAGTCTGAATTCAGATCATGGGAAAGCCAACGTGCATTTTTAAGACAGAAGGTAAAGGGTATACTGCCTACAGGGAAAAATCTTCCAAATATATCTAGACTATAGGTTACAGGGTTAGAATTTTTTTCTTCTTGTTTGTTTGGCTAAGATGGGGAACTTTAAAGGTGGGAATAGGGTTGGTGGAGGTGTGTGTGTGTGTGTGTGTGTGTGTGTGTGTGTGTGTGTGTGTGTTTTAGGGAGCTGGCATCAGGTACTGTCTTCTGTTGGGGCATGAACATAGGAATGCCATTCAAATGTATCCCATTGTGGTCCTGGATCCACTTTCTTTGCTTTCCTCAAGACCAGCTGGCACAGGTGATCCAAGTGGAGATAACCCATGACTGTTTTGAGTACTAACTTTGATGAATGTGGTCAGTGGCTTCTGATAGGGCCACCAAGGATCCCCACCTCCTGGAATTCATACCTTCACTTAATGCCCTCCCCTTGAAAGTGGGCTGCATGGAGTGACTCACTTGTAATGAAAAGAACACAGAAAAGGTGTCGGGAGGTCACTTCTGGATAGGTTTATAAGAGACTGTGACTTTTATCCTGCTCACACTTCTTTCTCTCTTGTCCTCTACCTTGCTTCCCTTGTGCCACGGGGAGGCCCACATAGCAAAGCAGCCTCTGGCTAATGGCCAGTAAGGAGCTGAGGCTCTCAGTCCAACAGCCTTTGAAGTGTTGAATCCTGACAGTAACCATGCAAGTGGATCCTTTTCCTGGAAAGCCTTGAGGTGAGTCCAGTCCACTGTTCCCTTGACTTCAATCTGTGCCAGGCTGAGAAGGAGAGGGGACAGCTACACTGTGTCTGGGTTCCTGAGCTACAGGAAATGGGACACAGCAAATGTCATTTCCGCAGCAAGAGATAATGAATACATCGGGGTATTTCGCTCCATCAATCTGCTTCTCCCTGACCCTGTCCATCCACATAGCTGCCAACTTCTGAAAGGATTTATCTTTCTTTAAAGTTTTTACCTCTTCCCCTGTCTCTGGTTTTACAGCCACAGCCCATTCCAAGGAAAGATTTAAAGTTCTTGGGGGAATTATAGGAAAATAGATTAAGAGCCCTGACATTTGCAGAATGTCCTCCAGCCACTTGTCCTCATTACCCACCCTTGGTTCTTTCGGTTCATCAAGTCTCATGTAGCTGTGCACCAATGAGATTGCCTTCGGCTGCAAGAGACATAAAATCTGGAAAAAAATATAGTGGATTGTATGAGTAAAGGGTTTATTTTTCTCACACAACACAAAGTTTGGACTTAGGTGGTCAAGGATGTTATTTGAGCAGGGGTTGGCAAGATTTGTGAAAGACCAGAGAGTGTTTAGGCTTTGCAGGTTGTATAAGCTCTGTTGTAGCCACTCAAGTCTGCCCTTGTAATGTGGAAACAGCCATAGATGATAGGCAAATAAATAAAAGGCAAATAGATGGCAGCCATAGACAGTGTAAACAAATGAGCATGGCTGTCTACCAATAAAACTTTATTTATGGACCATAACATTGAGTGTCATATAATTTTATGTTTCATGAAATATGCTTCTTCTTTTGATCTTGTCCCAACAATTAATTTTTTGTAAATGTGCATTTATTTTTGAGGGGGGGTGGGGAGAGTGAGCAGGGGAGGGGAGGGGCAGAGAGAGAAGAGGACAGAGGATCTGAAGCAGACTCAGTGCTGTCAGCACAGAGCCTGACATGGGGCTCAAACTCATGAACTGTGAGATTATGACCTGAGCCGAAGTCGGACACCCAACCAACTGAGCCCCCGGGTGCCCCAGATCTCTTGAAGCCTGATTATGTAAAATACTTCCTCCCCATTTTTCAGCAGTAATTCATGTTATGTTATGTCAGGGCACACTGATGAGCTTCAAAAATTGGGATAAGCAAGTATTTCACAAATTTGACTCATGATTTTTATTTTTGCCCACCACGATTGCAACACACAGGCGTATCCCCAGGATCTAGTTAATGTGGGCACCTTGCAAGTCCCGATGCCGCTTTAGCTAGTATGTCAGCACGGTTCTTGCCTTGGACAGCTTGTTATGGCTCATTTTATAAAAGCAGCAACTAAAATGCTTGCTGCAGTAGTTTCTAGTTCTTTCCTACTTTGAGTCCTTAACTTTAACAGGTTCCCTCGAAATGGATTGCCAGCGGGGAATTGAAATAATTCGTTGTTGTTGTTACGTTTTGTGCTGGTTCCACAGAAGTATCTGTTTTGGGAAACCTCTGGAGAGACTGACTAACCCCACAAGACAGGGGGAAGTTAGCCCTTCACTGTATGGAGGGCTACAGAAATCTCAGGGTCTCTGCCTGTTGGCAATGTCTGCATGGGCACAGAACACCAGACTCTGGGATCTACAGCTAGGACACTTTCTAGAAAGGGGAGACCTTATGTGGCATATTAAAAGAGATGGGCCTGGCACATTTACTGGGATTTGGACATTTAAAAATAAAACCTCTGAATAAAATAGCATGACAAATGTGATACTCACTGCAATACAACCACTACCTTCTGGCTCTCTGACTAGCTGTGGCCCTTAAAACAAGTCAGTCACTTCTTCACATCTCGCTCGGTTTCCACTTCTCACAACCTGCTCCCATTTCGCTTTAAAAGGATATAAAATAATGTGTAAGATCACAGGCTTTGGCCTCAGACAGACTTGGGTTCAAGTTTCGGCTCTGCTACTTTCAGTCTGGGTGAGCTTGGACAAGTTGCTTGATCACCAGGAGCCTGAAATCCTTCTGTAAAATGGGACTAACATGATCAATTTCCTACTTTGTTTTCAGGATAAAATGGGAAAATATATGTAATACTCTTAGTGTAGTCCTTGACAGCTAGTTTGCACTCAAAAATTTGCCACATACCAGGAGTCTTTTGGTAGAATCATGTGATCATTTTACTTACTACTTACTAAGTCCCTTTGTGTGATACAACTCTCAATTTAAAACTGTATTGAAGTCTTTGTTCTGAGAGTTTACTTCATTAGACAAGCCTAGTCAGCCTGTGTGATATTTTGGAATTCCTTTTCTAAAGAATAGCTAACATTTATTGAGTGCTTATGACAATCCAGGCACAGTTTTAAGCACTTTGCATGTATTATTTTATTAAAACTCACAATAACCACATAAAGACAGGAGTGTTGTTAATTCCCACATTAGGAAGGAGGGACTGAGGCATGCTCACCTTGTCTGAAGTTATTCAGCTGGTAAATGGTAGAATGGGTAATGCCACTAGGGTCAGTGGTTCCCAACTGGTGGGGGTCAGTGGTTCCCAACCTGATCCTCCCCACGGAACATTTAGCCACATGTTCACAATTGTCCTAACAGTCAGTTGGGTGCTACTGACCACCCCAAAAAGAATTTTCTGGCACAATTGTCAATAGGGCCAAAGTCGAGAAACCTTTCCTGGGCTGTCTGATTCCTGAGTTCATGTTCTCAGCTATTTCTTTATCCAGTTTCCATATATTTTCTACAGATCACATAAGGACAACTTAAATACAAAGTGACAACTCCTGGGTCTCCTCGGGTTTTATGTGCCCTTCTGAAAAAACTTTAGGAGTAATTAAGAATGGCTACGATTTGGTTTTGCAAAACAGTTAATTGTAGAATGAATAATGTTAAACATCCAGATGTAACAGAGTACCAGAAAAAAAATTAAAAAAAAATCCCCCTCCTTCAATTCAGAAAGAACAAGTTTCTGTGAGTAAGACACTGAAGTGATGCTTCAGTGGAATTGCAGAATACTCAGGGGGTGGCCCCTTGGGCGGTGACAGTGACTCCAAGCAGAGGCTTGCCCGCCAGCTTTCTCCTGAAGCCTAAAGAATGAGGCAACAGGTAACAGAATTTGTGACAGCCCTGGAAAAAAGCCACAAATACTTTTGAGGTAGAGGCATGACCACCAAAGAGCGCCAGGGAGAGAGGTAAGGTCCTGCCCTCATGAGGCTTGTACTTATAGATGAGGCGGAAAATAAACAAATGAACAAGTAAATATGTACTTTGATATCTGATGCTGACAAGTGCCGGGGAGAGAATTATGGCAGAATGGGAGGGCTGGTACTGTTTTAGGCAGGGTGTCTGGGAAACCCTTTCTGGAAAGATGGCGTTTGAGTAGAAACCCAAATGAAGTGAGGGAATGAGCCACACAAGGCATAGGGACAGGTGTTCCAGAAAGCGATGCAGTCTGGGGGCAGGAAAGCCTATCTTTTATCGCTCCAGGAAGAGCAAGAAGCCCCTCATGGCAGAGAGAAGTTGGCAAGGAGAGGCTGAGAGAGGGGGGAGGTCAGAAGGGCCAGGCCAGCAGGGCCTGCAGGTGGTAGTGAGAGCTGAGGCCTCATTCTGTGTGAGGGAGAAGGGGTAGGTGGTGGTGGGCAGGGATTTGAACACATGATCAAAGTGCAGTTTTCCAAAAGAATCACCTTTGCTGCTCTGAGGAGAACCAGCAGGAGGGGCCAAGAGTGGAAGCATGGTGGTTAGTAAGGGGTATTGTTTGGTTACAGTTATTGTGTCGGATCCCTCTTTTGGCATTAAACGAAAAAGCATGTCAAAGATGGACTTTGGTTGCCCCTCAGTCCTGGGCCCGGATCTTGGCTCTATCATGCCACTTTGACTTCCATCTGTGTCACAGAGATAGTTATCTCACATGACTATTGAGAGAATTGATGGAGAAGTGTTATATCGAGCACCTACCGTGGTTCCTGGCATTAAATGTCATTGGTGTTTATTAAATGTCCCTTTCATTCCTGCAATGGATTGAATGTTTGTGTCCCCTCCCAAATCCATGTGTTGAAGCCCTAACCCCCAATGAGATGGTATTTGGAGATGGGGCCTTTGGAGATGATTAGGTCATGAATGAGACTGGTGCCTTTATGAAACAGACTCTACAGAGTCCCCTCACACTCTCTACCTCATGAGGACACAGCCAGAAGACCACTGTCTGCAAACCAAGACATGGCTCCTCCCCAGACACTGAATCTTGTCTTCATCTTGGACTTCCAGCTTCTAGAACTGTGAGAATTAAGTGTATGTTGCTTAAGCCATCCAGTCCATGGTATTTTTGTAATAGCAGCCTGAAAATACTGAGATAGTCATTTTGACCAAGAGGACAGCTCTAATCGCTACCTAAAATGGCAACATCCCCCCCTCCTTCCCCAACACCAGGCTCCCCAAATGTCCCACACCTAACTCTGTTTCTCTGTCAGCCCCATCAGGAATGGGAGTGCCATGAAGGCAAGGGCTCTTATTTCCTTGGTCACTGCTTTCCTACCACCCACAGTGGTATTTGACATCAGTGCTTATGCCTCAACTGATATCTGATGAATGAAAAAAAATGAATTTGTTTGAATATTTATTAAAATGAGGACCTTGGGCTTGGATCCCTGGCAACTCCATATGTGGAGCACATCAAAAGCCCCAACTACTATCCAGTCAGTAGTCAGGGTTGATTGGGCTAATGTGCACGATTCAGACTTATTCATTACCTTAATTATATCCTTCCCAAATCTGAATGGTTTAGCTGGGTGGATGATCTTGCCTATAGATTGTTCTTCAAACTAGAATAGACAAGAACATTTACTCTCTTTTTAGTATCTCTGAAACTGTTTTGAAGAGATATTTTAGATGAGAAAAAAAAAACCCTCTCCATCCTTTACTGTCTGGTATGTGAATTTGGGCTCAGAAATTGATAATCAGAAGCCATTTCTGCCAATCAGCTTGACAAGAGAAAAGAGATACAGGAAGATGCTGAAAGTGAGATTCTTAACGGGACTTGATGATGTCACATCTCCCAGGATACCCCTATCCTCTGACAGTGATAGAAAGCAATGTTTCTTGGAGTAACTGAAAATAAGATGACATTGGTCTGCCTGAAAAATAGGGTATTAATAACCTTGAAGGACTGAGGTTATTACATGGTTAATGATATTCTTTCCCCCCCTTCCCCCCCACCCCCGCCCTTGATAGGTCATCTTTGCCATTAGTAACTGGAACAAGAGTTAAAATGCATGTGGCATTTCTAAAATGCCATTTCTTGTTGAAAGGTTAGCACCATAATGAAGTTTCAGGGAAACTATGAGGCCATCTCTCTTGTTTTCTTATAGTATGTATAGACAAAAGGCTCGTTATCGGCCAAGCCAAAGATTATATGATTGCAAAGTTAGTAAAAGCTTGGTTTCTAAACATTCAGTGAATTGATATCATGAATGGTTGGGGTGTTAGAAGGATGAGTTATTCTTTTTGCATGTGCATTCCAACTGTAGGGAGCTCTTATATAAGATGTATGTGGGGGGCGGTTCCTGGTGATTGACATAATTCTCTTGAAACTTCAAATATATGACAAAATATCAGAAGTCCAACACTTGAGGCATATGATACAAGTAATCTGTTCAAGAAAAATTTTGCTTGGAATAAGGGTAAAGTCCTTCAAATTGTTTCCTTTGACTATAAAGAACTCATTATAGAAACTATGTTTGCCAGAAACTGGAAGAAGATGAAGTTGGATTCGAAGTGTCACAAAATGACCAATAGGACCCTGTCATACCCGAATCAAAGTTCAAGGCAAGTGCTGCTTTATTTTAACCACACACCTTCACCAACAGTTATGAAGAATTAAGAAGGAGTAAAACATACAGAATTTATGGAGTGCAGAGCAATGCAGTGGCATATGAAACGTAGATGTTTAGCACCTTTTCCTTTACAAGGTCCCTCCTATCTTTTAGCTTATTGAACACTCAAAACAACTCTCAGAGTGGCTGTTTATCTTCTGCTCATTTTACAGGTGCTCAGGGGCATTTAGGAAAGTATTCCAAAATAGTACTCTTAGGTGGCTGAGCCTGGGATCCCTGTGTTTTTTAACTACCACGTCATGCTGCTTATCTAAGTCTGGTAAGATTTTGCTTTGCACGGACATCAGCTGCTCAACGCTGGGTGTTGCAGATGTGTAAATGAAGATGGCAGGGAATGCTCACGTTACTGCAAGGAGGTGATAAAATAAATGTTTAAAAGATTGTCAAAGCCACTATAGGGAATGAGTCCTGCCCCAAAGGCTGAAGAACAATTGGGTATAATCATGTGCCGTTTACTTGAGCTCCTTTCTAGGCTGAAGTGGGCATATTTTGCCTACATTTTAAAAATCACTTATTCTGAAGGCAACTAAAAAAGCAGGAGAGTATAAAGGGCTTGTCAGGAAAAGTAGTGGTTCCTGATCACAGTTTTCTCTGTATTCTCCTCCTGCCATAACCTCCTGATTTTTGGAGCTCAGCATTTGCATGAGTATTGCCAGCTTGCTAAACCTCCACAGTCTGGGTTTTTTTTTTTTTAAATTTTTTTTCAACGTTTATTTATTTTTGGGACAGAGAGAGACAGAGCATGAACGGGGGAGGGGAAGAGAGAGAGGGAGACACAGAATCGGAAACAGGCTCCAGGCTCTGAGCCATCAGCCCAGAGCCCGACGCGGGGCTCGAACTCACGGAGCGCGAGATCGTGACCTGGCTGAAGTCAGATGCTTAACCGACTGCGCCACCCAGGCACCCCTCACAGTCTGGGTTTTAACAGTGGTTAAGTCTCCTGTGCTTTGGCACAAATGATTAAAAACAAGAAACTGCAGTAGCTTCCTAACTGGTCTCTCTGCTCCCACCTCTGCCCCTTCTAGTCTCTTCTTGATGGCACAGTCTGAGTGATCTCGTGAAAGATCATGTCACCCATCTGGTCCCATTCCCTGTAGTGGCCCCCCTGTCACTGGAGGTGAAAGCCAAAGTCCTTCTGAGGGCCTGGAAATCCAGATACAACTGCCCACCTCCCTCTACCCCACTCCCTGCCCACCTTCCAGCACTTTCTCCTTCTCATTTGCTCAGGATCAGCCAGCCTGGCCTTTTTGCTGGGCAAGAAAGCCTTTCATCAGAGGTTTATTCTTCACCAGATTCAGATCTGTCTTCAAATAACTTCTTCTCACCCAGTCTTAATATGCAATTTACTTCACAGTCCACACCCTATCCCTCTTGGCCTGTTCTTTCATTTCCCCAGTGCACATACCCCTACATAATTTCCTCAGTGGTTACCTATGATATATTATCCATTTCCTCAAGGATGTAAAACACATGAATGTAGCTTACAATGGGAAGGCTCATTTGTTTTGTTTTCTGTCCTTGTTTGTTGATTTAGCCCGTGTACCTAGACGATGCCTGGCATTTAGCAGATACTCAGAAAACATTTGTTGAATGAATAAGTAGAAATTTCTATTCTTAAAACAATTTTTTTAATGTTTATTTATTTTTGAAGGAGAGAGAGACAGAGCGTGAGCAGGGGAAGGGCAGAGAGAGAGGGAGACACAGAATCCAAAGCAGGCTCTGAGCTGTCAGCACAGAGCCCGACACGGAGCTTGAACTCATGAACCACAAGATTATGACCTGAGCTGAAGTCGGTCACTTAATTGACTGAGCCACCCAGGTGCCCCTAGAAATTTCTGTTCTTAATGATTATATAAACATTATTTATTGAGAATTAAGGAACTTCTGATTACATTTCCTTCTCTGTGGTTCCAATGTCATTACCTCCATGCAACTTAAGGACAAATGTTCAATTGATTTTGCTTTCTTGTTCTCTTCTGAAGCAAACGCATAAAATAGAAGTAGGCATGGTCCAGATGTAAGGCAAATTGAAGGTGACATTATTTTAAGCAATTGTTCTTTTTTCATAATATCTCTCCTCTGCTCTATTGTAAAATGTCTTTAATCCAAGCTATTTTCTGACCGAGCTTGTGTACCTTCCTATAGCCCTCATGACTATAGAAGGCAAGAAGTAGATGGTAAGAATATTAGCTACCTGCTTTTGGGTACCTACTGTGTGCAAGATTCTATGTGTAAACCAGCGTTCCAGCCCCTTTCCATTTACTATGTGGCAGTCAAGTGTGAGCTCCTGTCCCAAATGATTGGGAAGTCACTCTCTCTCTCTCTCTGTGGTCTCTGGAGGGTCCTTGGGACTGGCTTGCATTCCACCAGCTCCCAACACCTGACTAATCCAGCTCCTGGTTTCTCTGCAGTCACCAGCAGCTTTCTCACCGCACCCAGTGGTGGTGTAAGGAGATTAGACATGGAAAAGAAAGGGAAGCTCTCAGCATCATATATCATTGCATCTTGAGTCTGTACACCGTATTCCCACATGTAGTTTCTTTCATTGGCTGAACCTCTTGCTGGGGCCCATTCCTGCTAAACGGACCCCTCTTCCTCATGTTCCCCCTAGGAATTCCTGGACACTCTACTTGTGATCCTCTCTGACTTTGAAGTGCCTATTTCAGGCTTTTGTCCAATTTTCCGTTAGTTACCTGTCTTTTTCCTTATAAGAAAGACAGGGTGAGTTATAGGGCCCACCATAAGTAGCTGTTGGGGCCCCTCCAATCTAAGACAATCAACATTTATCCTGCAACTAATAGAAGAAATTAGAGGAAATACAGCAGATATTCAAAGTCTGCATTACTTCAGGTCTGTATTACTCCTAATGTTAAGCTCTGGGGAGTTAAGGTATTATAGACGTTTAGAGTTAATTGCATCGCGTCGTATATATTAAACTAATTTGATTCTTTTTCATAAGACTGACTAGTTTTCAGCTTCATAATACTGCTTAAAATGAAACTGTCTGGAGGAACATATACAAGGCCTATCAGATAATAGCTTCATTAATAGCATCCCATGATATAAAAGTAATTTCTACTTCTGTTTACTATTCCCCCCCCGACCCTGAAATCAATATAAATATCATTAGTCTGCAGGAATCTACCTTCTTTGTTTTAAATATCGAAACATAGTTGCCATGCATTCCTTTTTTAAAATAAATTTTTAAAATTGAAATACAGTGTACATGTAGAAAAGCATCCATGCTATAAGCACACAGTTTGATGTGATCCATAATTTATATAAAAAAATAGAACATTAGCACCAGAAGCTCTCCTCATACTCCCTTTTAATTATTATTTTCCCAAAGGTAACCACTGTCCTGATGTCTAACACCAAAGATAATTTTGCTTGTTTTTGCACTTGATATAAATGGTATCCATAGTATGTGATTCTGTGTGTATGTCTACTCTTGCTTTTGAGATCCTCAGTGTAGTTAAACACAGCTGTGTTTTCATTGCTGCATACAACTCTACTGAATGACCGACTGGACTACAATTAAAAAATTCATTCTAATATGAATGGAGATGTTTTTTGATGCACATGTGGATACATTTCTGTTGAGCATATGTATACTTTAAGCTTCAGTAGGTACCACCTAAGAGTTATCATAGATGCCCTGACCCCCAGAATGAAATGATAGTTCTAACTGCTCTATAGTCTTGCTAATAATGTTTACTATTCTTAGTCTTTTTTTTTTAAAAAAAATTATGTTATTTGAGAGAGAGAGAGAGAGCATGCGTGTGTGTGTGAGTGGAGGGGAAAAGCAGGGGAGAAGAGAGAGAGAAAGAGAGAGAATCTTAAGCTGGCCACACCCTCAGCACAGAGCTTGACTTGAGGCACTATCCCACGACCCTGGGATCATGACCTGAGCCAAAACCAAGAGTTGGATGCTCAACTGACTAAGCCACCCAGACGCCCCTATTCTTGGTCTTTAAAAATTTTACTCATTCTATCAAATGTGTGGTGGTGCCTCATTGTAGTTTTAATTTTCATTTTTCTGGTGACTAGTGAGGTTGAGGACCTTTCCCTGTTTATTGCCAATTTGGATGCCTCTTTTTGTGAAGTGCCTATTTAAGTCTTATGTGCATGTTCTATTATTTATCTGGCTATCTTTGTAAGAATATTTTAAATAGACAGGATATAAGTCTTTTGCCAGTTATATATATTGTAAATATCTTCTCCCTATGTATTTTGTCTTTTCATATACTTAATGTTGATTTTTTTTCATACAGGAGTTCCTAATTTTAATAAAGTCAAGTTTATCAATATTTTCCTTTGGAATTAGTGGTGTAAGCACCTGTTAAGAACTTCTGGTTACTCCATCATCATAAATATATTCTCTTATGATATCTGCAACAACTTTGAAATTTTACATTTCAAATTTTGATCTACAGTCTAATGGGAATTGATTCTTGCTTATGGTGTGAGTTAGGGGTGAAGATTAATGTTTTCTTCCATGTGGATATCCAGTTGATCCAGTACTTAGCATAATCTGCTTGACTAATAATAGTGGATTGGTAACAGTTATGATAATGAAAGTCGAGAATTTGCAGGATGATACTCAGAAAGCCATATTACAATAAAAACAAACTAAAATAAATAAAATCCAACAAACAGCAAATACTGGGTGGTTGGCTATGAATGTAGGCCGTATTGGGGCATATAATAACATACCTTCAAATTTATTCCCCCTGTGGCTGGGAAATGAACATAGAACTTGCTTTTGAAAAATAACCTGACTTAAAATTTTTTTTTTGCATTTATTTATTTTTGATAGAGTGCAACAGAGCATGAGCAGTGGAGGGGCAGAGAGAGAGGGAGACACAGAATCCAAGGCAGGCTCCAGGCTCTGAGCTGTTAACACAGACCCTAACATGGGGCTCGAACCCACGAACCATGAGATCATGACCTGAGCCAAAGTCGGACACTTAACCAACTGAGCCACCCAGGCGCCCCTAACCTGACTTTTTAATTTATCACACCTGGTACCCCTGTGAACATGACATCTACACAGGTATTCAGAATTCCTAACCATATATAGCCTCATTCCTTCCTTCCATTATATACTTTTACATTATATATCTTTCACATTCATGTAATATGAATTATTTATTTCCAAGACTCATGTAGAATCAGATAATTTATCCTTCTTTCTATCCTATTGTGGGAGGTGAAGAAACAAAAAACCTCTCATACAAAAATGCACAAAGAAAAAACTTTAAATTCTACTTGTTGATTAGTTCAAGGGAGTGCATCTATTTTCTTTTTTAATGAATTTGGAATTGCTATTGTGTAACACAGTAGCCCCCCTTTTCCAGAGAGAATACTTCTCAAGATCCCTAGTGGATTCCTGAAACTGCAGATCGTACTGAACCCTATATATATATATATACTAGGTTTTTCTTATACGTACATACCTATGATAAAATTTAACTTACAAATTAGGCGCAGTAAAAGGTTAACAACAATAACTTACAATAAAATAGAACAGGGGCGCCTGGGTGGCTCAGTCGGTTGAGCATCCGACTTCAGCTCAGGTCACGATCTCACAGTCTGTGAGTTTGAGCCCTGTGTTGGGCTCTGTGCTGACAGCTCAGAACCTGGAGCCTGCTTCGGATTCTGTGTCTCCCTCTCTCTCTGCCCCTCCCCTGCTCATGCTCTGTCTCTCTCTGTCTCAAAAATAAAATAAAAACATTTTAAAAAATTAAAAAAATAAAATAGAACAATTATAACAATATACTGTAATAGAAGTTGTGTGAATGTGGCTTTTCTCATATCTTATCGTACTGCACTCTCTTTTGTGATGTTGTAAGATGATAAAATGCCCCATGTGATGAGATGAAGTGGCATGAATGACATAGGCATTGTGACGTAGCATTAGGTTACTACTGACCTTCTGATGATTCACCGAATGGAGGTTCATCTACTTCTGGGCTACGGTTGATGCCATGGGCAATTGAAACCTTGGTAAGCGAAACCACGAATAATAGGGGTGGGGGAGTACTGTGCATTTAAATCCCCCAGCATATTATTAGAACAGTCTATTAAATTGTGCTTCTATGAGATGTATCCATCCTTTTGCATATGAATATTATGTAAAACTATGGTCATGCATTTCATTTGCTCACCACGCCGTGACTTGTGGGGGTACAGTTTGTCTCCTGAGCACTTAAAAACTAGTTACAGGCTGGTGGATCAGATCAGAGGACAAAACATTTGATAACTTTTACTTTTTGTTAAGGATAATAAATGTAAATGCATGTTTCAGAAGTATTAAAGAGGAGTATCTTCTTGCTTCTGTTTATCAAGGGACTAGAGGAAGCTTACATAGAATTTAAAATGGGAACTATTGACTTTATAGGAAATGTCCTTCAGGAAGTGGTGTTGGTATGTGGGTGTATGGTGCTTTGCCATGGAGTCAATGGGGCTGGGGAACCCAAGGGTGAGGATGTGGAGTTTTAGCTCCACTGTAAGTGAAGCTGAGCTAGACATAATTTAAAAAAATGCAGCTTTTGCCATCCAGTGATTCTACAGTGACTTAGGAAACCTGCCCACCTGGACAGAATTCAGGCATTCATTAACAGAAAGACCAAGAAAGGAGCTTGTAAAGGAGGTGGGAGAGTTAAACAGGAGGGAGGATCTTGTTTCTCGAGAGATTTCAGGAGATGTGTCTCTGTTGAATGGCATGTTTTGAATTTAATTCAGTTTTTCTGCTGTCTTTGCTGGAGCAGACATCAACACGGAGTGTAAAATTGGGGATGACATCGGTCTTGGACTCGGCTCATATACACATCAACCGTAAAGTCTACCACCTACCACAGACAGAGCTCCAACTAACTAAAAGCAAATAAAAAATTAACTCTGTTCAGCAAGTCTTCTCTGTAATCCATGGCCT
Source organism: Felis catus (assembly GCF_018350175.1). Lineage (NCBI taxonomy): Eukaryota > Metazoa > Chordata > Mammalia > Carnivora > Felidae > Felis > Felis catus. The sequence continues at coordinate 72,011,759 of NC_058368.1, forward strand.
GTAGTTTTATCTGGCCAATGAAATATTCAAGTATTTGGTTCTTTTAAAGTCCTATTTTGTGTTTGAAGTTCCTTTTACCTTTTTAAAATTCTTGCCTTGATCCCACTTCTCTTTGCAGCTGTGACTCTTTCCCAAGTTGACTTTCCAATTCATTAAAAAAATGAAACAAACAACTCCCCCAGCAAGAGTCATATATATTCCCCAAATGTGCCATTGCTTTCTTTTTGCTTAATTTTTTTATATTAAATTTATTGTCAGATTGGTTTCCATACAACACCCAGTGCTCATCCCAACAGGTGCCCTCCTCAATGCTTAATTTTAATTTGTCCTACTTTGTAGCAGGACATACAACTCTAGGTGTGGCTAGAGTTCTATTTTCATGTAGAATTGTGAGCTGACAGATGTTTACCATAGTATTAAATTTTGCAATTGCTTTTTCAACTGTTTCTTTGCTGAATAGTATCTTCATGTGAAGCCTTGAATTCTGCTAGCATTTCACATATAATTATTTTAGTTGTCTCTGAAATACTATGCCTGGAGTGAGCATCCCTTAGACTCCTGGGAAATATATACAAATATTTTTTTGAGGTCCATGTCTAATATAACTGCAGCTGTCTCTCTCTTAGAAGAAGGAAGGGCGACAGCTCTTGAGTAAGAAATATTATTACTGAGGAATAAAAATACTAAAAAATATTTGTTATCTGCATTCAAAATATGGTTATTTAGACAGAACCTTTAGACAATGTTTTGGGGGTAAAGAGAAAAAAATTGGGAGACAGGGCTTTCTACTGCTTTCTCCCTGGATGAGATCTATGAATACATGAAAATACTTTGCAAGGACACTAACTCTGCCTGTGAGTTTCATTGGAGAGCCAACAAATCAACTGCCAATGGGGATGTATTTAGTGATATAAATCCAATAAGATGCAATTTGATGATTGAATGATAACAGCAGTATTTCCCCCAGGGAAGATTCAAATCAGACAATTAAAACAGAGCTCTTTAAGTTTTTGTATGTTTTTCTTTCAAGGAAAAGGGATATTAATGTTGTATTGTGTCCTTTTTCACGTTCTTTGTTGTTTAGACCAAAACTGTGGTCCCAAATTGGTTGACCCCCTGCCTCTAACAATATATGGAGGGTCCAGCTGTAGTGGAAACACAATGCCATTTCCCAAATGGATTTTATATTGTCCATCCAGCAGCAACTAAGTGACAGAAAGCTAGCTTACTGATGGATATTTTGGAATATTCTAAGTCCTGTTTCTCAAGGAGGGGAAAGAGAATTAGTGAAACAACAACAAAAAGCTGTAGACCTTTGTCACCTCTTTGCCTCTAATTTCTTAAGCTCTGATGATGTCTCATTGATCTCCCATGTGAAATTAGGGTGAAGCTGCTGCCCTTGGGCTCACCTTCCCAGAGCCCCCCTGTGCAGACTGCTGGCTATTAGCAAGAGGGGATTTGATGTCCCTCTCATCTTGGGATGCAGGTAAGAAATTTATGAAAACACCGGGTCCTGAAGCCTAAAAGAGGAAATGATAGGTAAAAACAAAGTAGTCTAGCTTGCTAAGGACTCTGTTCTTTGTAGGTGAGGGCTAGAAATTGTTTTTGAGGGTGGAAATGGCCGTAATACCTCCAAGGGAGGTGCCCGTGTTCCAACATGGAACTGGACATGACTGGGATTGGCTTAGGGTGAAGGAGATAGAGGACACCAGCCTGCCCAAGGAAACTTTCTCCTTGTAGAAGTTGGAATAACACACCAAACACCAGAAGGAACAACCGTCAAGGGCTGTCTTGAGACAGGAATGAGTACTGGCTGCATCCTTTTAGATATCTTATCGTTTCCTCTAGGACATTATGCTTTCTCTCCCCAGATCTTTCAGTTGTGTTTTATCTTCAAATAAAAAAGAGAAACTGCTTCCAGAGCCCAGAGGGACCACTGTAACCACAGGATCACCATGACCATCTCTTTGGCCCCAGGAAAGGGCCCACTCAGGTAGCATCAGACTGGATGAGGGACTTCCAAATGGAACAACATGTTGCTACTGTGTCCTGGAAGGTCCAACTGTCTCCACTTACAAGGGTCTTATGTATCTCCATAAGGTTTGGTAAGATGCCCACAATGCCTGCATTGTTCTCTTCTGGCTATGAGAATTAGGAAGTTTTGCTGTGTGAATGTAAGGGTTTGTTTACGCCTCAAGGCTTACAGAGGATTAGAAACCATCATTCCTTAAAACATTTTTAAAGTGTTATTTATTTTTGGGAGAGAGAGGGAGAAAGAGAGAGAGAGAGAGAGAGAGAGAGAGAGAGCGAGCCGGGGAGAGGCAGAAGGAGAGAGAGAGGGAGACAAGAATCTGAAGCAGGCTCCAGGCTCTGAGCTGTCAGACACTTAACCAACTGAGGTACCCAGGTGCCCCTAGAAAGCATCATTCCTAAGCACTTTTGAGGAAACCTGCTGTCCCCACTGCTTACTATTGAAGGACAAGGCGAGATGGGGACATCCTGCTGACCAGTATGAAATACAGTGAAGTTCAGTGGAAGAATGGGGAACATTCAGAAATAGGATCAATAAGAAGTGGTCGCCAATGATACAAAAGAGGGAAGAATCAAAGGTGATGTGGAGATTTGTAGCTTGCTCAAGTGAGTAAATGATGGTTCTTCCTTCTCATCAGAGGAAGACAGAGTGTGGAGTACCTTTAGCTGCTCAGTTGTGTGGATCAAACAGGCTGATGTCCAGCTGGTTTGACTGGAATGGCCACAGAGGTTATGGAATACTGAAATATTTCCATAGTAAAAATTTCCATTAAATTCCCCCCTTTCCATTCAATGCCACTGAAGCCCCGCAACCACTGTCATCTCCTCTGGGGTCCCTTGATTTGCTTACCATTTATGAATAGGCAGCTAGTGATGGCCCCACTGCTATAATTGGAATCTGTTCTGGTTGGGCAGTGCCCATGCTACAACAGTTTTAAAATGTTTTGGATATCACCCATGGGCCCAAGGGTGGGGGCATTGTGGGGAGGGTATCCATGTTTGGTGTAGGAGAAGAAAAAAAAGATTAAAAAAATTGAAATTTATGTCTTAGAAGGCTGTCAAGGTATATTAGTCTGCTTGGGCTGCCATAACGAAGTCCCACAGACTAAGTGGTTTAAACAGCAGAATTTTGTTTTCTCAGAGTTTGAGAGGCTAGAAGACCCAAATCAAGGCATCAGCAGTATGGACTTCATTCTGACGTCTCTCTCTTCGGCTTGGAGATGGCTGTCTTCTTTATCTCCATGTAGTCTTTCCTCTGTGTCTGTGTTCTAATCTTCCTATAAGGACATGTCATGTTGGATTAGGGTCCACTTCAATTACCTCATTTAATCTTTATTACCTTATTTAATCTTAATTACCTCTAAAATAAAGTCACATTCTGAGGTCGTAGGGGTTAGGACTTCAACATATAAATTTAGGGGGGACAGAATTTAGCCCATAACACAAGGCAAAAGACTAGAATGTAAATTCAAACCACATTGGCAAAAATGGGTTCAAAACCAAAATGCAGCATCAGGAAAGATAAGAAGGTGGGTAGGTGGCCAGGAGGAGTTTACCAGCTAGGGTGCCACCTGGAGAGTTTTGACAGACCCTAAGTAGTTTCCCTGATTGTAGAAAATCAAGAACCATTTGAACATAGAACAACTGAGGAGCCAGGCTTGATGGCTCTGGATTCCGTTAAGGGAAAGATATCTTTAGGATTTTCAGTTGGAGATTTCCAGAAAGCCGTGGGAAGTCAGAGTTTGAGCTGAGAAGGTGATGCTCCCTAGAGTGTAGATTTAGAATTCAGCCACTAGGGTGGGGGTCTGTAGGGTGGGGGTCTGTCTCAGGGAAGTGGATCACTTCTGGCTTGCTCCATGGGCTCTTGTCAGCTGCCATAAATATTATGCTTATTGGGGGCTCGTTGTCAGTCAGTTGGTGTCACCCTGAAATAACCAGCTGGGCTTCCTATGCATCAGCCATAGCCACTCAACTCAGAGATGCTGCCTGAAGGGTCTAAATTCAGAACCATTAATTAATTCCTTCCCAGTGTCCGGGGCGTGGGGAGCTCAAGCCCTTCCATTTCCTCTTATTGCTGCTGGCTGGGTAATGTCATGCAGGTCTCTCTTTTAATTTAGCAATGTCTTATTTGACAAGCATCTAGATCACCCTGACTCACCCTTATTTTCTTGAGCAAAAGAGAGAAAACAGGAGATCAAGGTACTAATGCATCAGCCCTGCAGAAAAATGGCAAAGATTACAATACGTTATATTTAGATCCACAATTTACCTAAGGAAGATGATTGGGAAATTAAGTTGCCTGATTGGAAAGTCAGCAGTCCTTCTGTTTTTGTCTGGCTGTGCAGTCTCGTAAATGTTCAGGGCTTCAATACCTTCAGGCACTTTTAATTAATTTTGAAAACTGGAAGATTGTGTGTATAAACTGCCTGATTTAATGAGATAAGTCAAAAGGGGAAAAGGGAGGCGGGAGTTTCTTACAGTAATTGGTTGTTACATTTTTCACATTGCTTTTCTAATCCATTCTGTTGGGAAAAGCTAGGTTTTCAGATTGTAGAAGTCCATGGAAATAGGTACTATTTAACTTAAAGAGACAGAAGTAACCACTGCACCCAGGGAGGTCCCTGGGAGGTCAGCAGCCTCTCAGCTGGCCCTATTTTGTGGGTGAGAGAGTTTGACTCCCAGAGAACAGTTCCTGATGGCAGACCTGAAGTTCTGGAGTCACAGACTAGGGAGGAAGTCTTAATTGGAAGTTTCCAGCATTAGATTTTTCTGGGGACTCCATTCTGCCAACCCTTCAGCAGGGAACCAATCCTTTCTATACACAAACTAAAAAAGAAATGTCTTCTCAAATAAGGTCATCTCTGACTTTGAGAACCCTTAAGATGAAGTGTTTTAACACTTTGCAAGGGCAGCCCTAACAGTGTACCACAGTCTGGGTGGCTGCACAGAAATTCATTTCCTCATAGTTTTAGAGGCTGGAAGTCTGAGATCAAGGTGTAGGCAGAGTTAGTTTCCTTTGAGGCCTCCCTCCTTGGCTTGTAGATGGCCATCTTCTCTCCCTATACCTTTACGTGGTCTTTCCTCCATGGGTGTCTGTGTCCTAATCTCCTTGTAAGGATTAGGGCCCATCCTTGCGACCTCATTTGACCTTACTGACCTCTTTAAAGACTGTGTGTCTAATACAGTCATGTTCTGCGGTACTGGGGGTCGGGCTTCAACATCTAAATTTTGGAGGACACCATTCAGTCCATAAGAGATGTGTATCTTATTTTCCAAAATAAAATTACAGAGGCTTTTCCTCTTATTCCTTATTTCCTTTTTCATCATCTCTGCATTTCCTGTGTCAGCTTAGATAATAATTCAGATTATTAGCTGTCTCTCTCCCTCCCAGTTTTACACACACACACACACACACACACACACACACACACACACACACAGTCTTTCCTACCTTCAAGCCATTTTCTGATTATTGAAAGAAAAAATGCGATCTTCTTTCACATACACCTTTCTACCATTTCTGCTTGGGTGCTGTGATCAAAGGTGGGCCAAACAACTCTATTAGGTCATGTCTGAATATAGCAAAATCCCTAAGTTCCATAAAAGATCTCTTTTGTTACCTCCCTTAGGATATTTCATTGAAGAGAGGCCCTGGGGGAGGTTGTGGCTCCCGCATCAATGACAGAGGTAGCCAGGTCCCAGGTTACTGCAAGAGCCAAGTGACTGTGCAGTAAGATGCTTCTGTTTCTCCTGCTTTGGAGCTGTATTAAGTTGGGGACAACAATTACCAGCTGGTCAGGTGTTTCTGATGTCACCTCAAGCCTATTCTTGCAGATACACACAGTGAGGGCTTCATGAGTTTTGCTGATGTGGAAGTGGAGGTAGTGATCAGGTGCCTGGTGGTCTGTCTGATGTACATTTTAGAGTAGTCTGTCTGTAGGTGCTACTTAAAGCATAGACATACATAAAAATTTCTCCAGGAAGAACGTTTGGAGTGAGAGGAACATCATTTCAGATTCAGAAAAGGGGCTTGCAAAACAGCCAAGAAAGCAGAAGCCAGAGAACTGGGAGGTGCCATGGAGGTCTGGAGTGGAACAGGTTTTCAAGGTGTGAGTGGCCAAGGGTGGTTGGGGCTACTGAGAAGTCATGCCTATGCTTCCTGAGTAGCCAGGCCCATGCAAGGAACTCTAGAACACTTCTTCTACTTTTCTCTGGCCTCACTCCCCAGGGACATTCCTAGGGCCTCCCCTTGGGGAGGGGCATTTCCCTTGATGCTTTTGTCTAATAGTTGGCTCATGGGGAATGATGGGCCTCTTGGCCTCATCTTGTATTTTGGCCACTGTGGGGCAACCCGCTGTGCACCAGTTCCAGCCATCTTGCAGCCTGACTGTCCTCACCACAGGCCTCCACACATGGTCCTTGCTTTGTGCCTTGGGCCTCTCCGTTGTCCCAGCCTGTGGGGGCGCCACTAGGATCTAATCAGCTGAGTCAACTCAGTGTACTGAGTGATCACCTTGTGGGGAACCTGTGATCAGAGGGGGCTGAATGGGCAGCAGCCGACGGATAAATGTTTCCTCCCTTCTTCCCCTGGGACAAGAGCCCTACAAAATTAAGCCACCAGTTGCCTACAGTGATGGCCAACTCGAACTCTAAAAACACACCGGTATGTTGAATCACCTCTTCTGTGCATTGTTTACTCTTTTCTGGGTCCTTGGATCACCCTCCCCAGTAAAGTTCTAGCACTCAGCTTTGCAGGGAAGAGGGGGGGGGGCGGAAACTGAGGCTAAAAGAGTCAATCTGGGAAGAGCAGGATTTCTCAAGACAGACAGAAATAAGGATAACAGGTGATAAGAAGAGGGGTGATAATCCTTGGTGGGCAATAGCTTCACATTACCAGGGCTCTCACCTTAGCCTTAGCATGGTTGAATGAGATGTGCCACACATGAAAGTGAAGCACTGACTTAGGTCAGGGGTTGGCAAACTGTAACTATGGCTTATTTTCCTATGGCCTGTGAGCCAAGAATGATGTTCAGATTCTTAAAGGGTATGGTAAATAAAGAATATGCAATAGAAACTATGCATGTCCCACGAAGCCTAAAATATTTACTATCTTGCCTTTGCAGGCAAAGCTTGCTGTCCCCGGCTTAGGTGCTAGGGTGCTGCTTAGACAGTGAGAAAAAACAGCCATGGCAGCTAGCACATGACGCTACCAGTGGGGATGAACAATGCTCACAGAATATAAACAATATTTAGACAAGGCCACTCCGTGCTGTAGTAGAACGAAACAGAGACAAGAACACTCCAGGATTGTACAAAAACGAGATAGAGGACAAGGACACTCTACAACTCACCCCAAACAAGTAAACCTTCCTCTCTGCTCTTCCAACTAACACAAAAGATTGTTACTTCTTACTGATTGTTACCTGGTCTCTGCTTCAACCCTCCTGCCTCCTAATTAAAAATTACCAAGGCACCCAGTCACTGAATTATGCACCTATCCTGGTAGCATTTGGTCTCAAACCACTTTTGCTTCCTCTTTTGAATCCTCCAGCAGTGGCCAAATCCTAAAAGAGGCCCCTCTCAATTTTCCATCACTAAGATACCCATGCATCTGTGGAAATAAACAAAGATCACCCAAATGAGGACAAGCAGAGGCTATTTATTCAGAACCCCCTATAACAAAGGAGTCAGCTGCCATCACGTGCATTTGGCAGAGTTTACGGAAGGCAGGGGAGTGGAAAGCTTTATAGAGAATAAAAAGAAAGCTTCACATGTGCCTGATTGGGTCTTGGGGAAGCTATAAGTAGGCTAATTAGAAGGCATCCTATGTGATTGTTTAGGGGAGAATATTTGGCTTTCTCTGGTTGTTCCTGAGTTGGCAGTGGGGGCAAAAATCAAGGAAGCTGCTAGCTATTCATCAAGTGTTGGGTGTTCTGGGCTGATTGCTACATGGGTTGTGGTTTGGCTTCCTGGGCTGGTTGCTGCAGAGGTGTGGGTCAGGTCTGTTGTGGGTAAAACAACACCCACTAAGTTTAAGTTGATTTGTTTGACCACAACAGATCCCTGGTGGTTGTTGGTTACTGGACTTGGACAACTGGATGAGTGCATCTGGGTTTTGTTAAATTCATTGAAGCCTTAATAGAAGAAAATGATATGCTGGTATCAATCAATTGTGGAAAGGCGGAGGCCTCGGAGGCGGGGGAGCTCAAGGGACCCATGACCTTCCTCAGCCAGGGCAGTGTGGAGATCTACGATCTCCTCAGGGTGATGCTTGTCCTTCTGGAGGCCTGCCACCTATTACCATCTCCAGATCAATGACCAGGATCAGGTCTCAGGGCCCTGCAAACACAAGGACAGAGCAGATCCTGGTCACCGTTCAGTTGAGTGTTCTGTACCCTTTAAGTATGCATCAGCTACTTCCAAACAGCTGGAATTTTGCCTTTTCTTTCACTAAAGGTGATTCTTAAAAAAAAAAAAATGTTTATTTTTGAGAGGGGGGAGGGGCAGAGAGCGAGGAAGACACAGAATCGGAAACAGAGCCTGAAGCAGGGCTCAAACCCACAAACCATGAGATCATGACCTGAGCCAAAATCAGATGCTTAACTGACTGAGCCCCCCAGGTGCCCCTCACTAAAAGTGATTCTTACAGCAGGGGGAAGCAATTTTTTTCCATAAAGGACCAGGTAGTAAATAGCTTGATCTTGGCAGGATTTGAGCTTGGTTGCCCCTCCTCAACTCGGCCACTGAGGCAGCCACAGGCAACACATCAATGAATGGCTGTGGCTGTGTTCCAATAAAACTTCAAACAAGCAGTGTCCAGATTTGGCCCACAGGCTGTGGTGTGCCAATCTCTTAGATAATCATTCTGCCTCTGAGGTTTCATTTCTCCACTAAGAGAATGAGAGTGTTGATTTCACGCAATGCTTCTCACACTGAAGCAAGCATTAGAATCATCTGGAAAGCCAGTGAAAACACAGATTCTTCCACATGACTCCCAGAGATTCTAATGCAATGAGTCCGGGGGAGACCTGGGGATTTGCATTTTGGACAGACTCGCAGATGAGGCTGATGCTGCTGGTCCCGGGACCATGCTTGTAGCACAGGTTGGAGACCATACTTGTCATCCCTGCAGCAGAGGGGATTTTCTGTAAGAACTGATGCCTGAGACCAATTGAGTTAGAAGTAGAATCAAGTTTCTGGGTGTTTTAGAAGTCCCCCCCAAAGATTCTAATGTGTAGTCAGGGTTGAGATTCACCGGTGGAATGGGTCTCCAAAGCTCTGCACTGCAATTGTGGCTCTCCAACCAGCAGCATCAGCATCACCTGGGATTTGTCAGAAATGCAGAATCTCAGGCCCCTCCTTGACTGAATGAATCAGAGTTTGCATTTTCACAAGATTCCCAGCTGATTCATGTACACACTGACGTTTGAGATATGAAACTCTAAAGGAAGGGACCGGCTTACATTTACAGGTTTCTTTTTTCCTGCTATGTGCCAGGCACTGGGTGGCCTCCTTACCTCACTTTCTCCTAAACTTGCCTGTATTCATTTTCCACTGCTGCCCTAACAAATTACATGGACTTAATGGCTTAAGACCATACCCCTTTATTATCACACACTTCTGTAGATCAGAAGTATTTCAGAGGCAGTTGAACTCTTTGCTTAGGGTCTCCCAGGCCCAAATTGGGGTGTTGGTGGGGTGGGGTTGGGGAAGAAGTCACTTCCAAGCTCATCCCAGCTGTAGGCAGAATCTAGTTCCTTGTGGATATAGGATCGTGGTCCCTATTCCCTTCTGGACTGTTGGCCAGGAGTTGTTCTCAGCTTCTTGAGAGCACTCTGAGTTCCTTTGTATGTTGTCCCCTTCCTCTTGCAAGAGAGCAGCTATGCATCAAAGTCCTTCTTATGCTTCTAGTTTCTCTGATTTCCCCTCTGTTACCAGCTAGAGAAGATTCCCTACTTAAATTTAACAAACTCACATGATCAAATTAAGGTTACCTGGATGATCTCCATTTTTAGTAACTCAAAGTCAACTGATTAGTAAACTAAACAACATTTCTCACATCCCTTTTGCCACAGGCATGATATCCTATCATGAGTCACAATCCGGGGTGTTAGGGCTTAAGATCCAGGGGGTCAGTAAACAATTCTGCCTTCTACACTGCCCAGACCACATGGCTTACGAATAACTCTTAGAGCCAGAATTTGAATCTAGGTTTGTCTGACCCCCAAACTCATAGTAACACTGTTTTGTAACTTGTCTCTCAGTGGGGAAAACAAATGTGTTGCAGAGAACTTTATAGTTAACAATGAGCATTCTCATTTATCATATTGTTTGGCCTCATAAGAAACTCCAAATGGGGCACTGTTATTCCTTTCTGTGAATGATGAGACTGGGGATTAAGAATGCCTATTTGTTCAAGACACTATAGCCAGAAAATAGCAAATTAAGGACTGAAGAATAGCTCTCTTGATGCCAAATCCCATACTTTTACCTTTAAATCATCACAATCCCTTAATTTCTTGTTCAGATCGTTCTCATTATCTAATTGAGAAACAAATTTACTGGGGCAGAATAAAGACACTAGAAGAGCACTTCCAGATTGGATGCAATGTTTGAATGATACAGTGGTTCTTGTGCAGAAAAATGGGCCCACCTGTTAGGCTAATTGAAGATGAATTCTACCCAAATGCAGAGAAATGCTCCATTCAAGTCCTAAAACTTACCGTTCTTAAAGAAGATAGTCGATGAATTCTCAGACATAATGTAGAAAACAGTCAATTCATGAAACAAAAACCTTTTACTGAAATTGCAAGCCAATCAAGTAATTGTTTGTGAGAAACAACAGGATTTTGGATACATCTCCTTAGTGATTAGGGAGTTGGCCCCTCCACAGAAAAAGCTTAAGAAGAGATCATAGAAACATCCTACTGCCAGTGACTATCTTCATTTCATTCCCTTGTTTCTAATGCAGAGAAAACAGTGCAGCTTGAAAGAATGGAGCCACAATTAGAAAGCTAGGACTCTTTTGGAGGTCAGAAGGATGGTACGTGTTAAGCTTTTCCTGGCAGGGTCAACTAGGACGCAAGCCTACAGAGTATCTCTTTGCTGAGCCCCCATACACTTTAATCATTTTTTTCATCTCCTCTTGGGGCAAAATTTGTATCTAGTGAGAAACTATCCTTACACTGCCAGCTCAGAAGTTATTTTATGTTAAAGAATGGCCGATCATTTGTTCAAAAAAAAAAAAAAAAAAAAAGAGCTAGAAATTCAATTGTATCCTGGGCCGGTTTCCTTGTCATCATTTACAGATGCAAAGAGCTTTGTTATAATCTGGGATTCAGTCTATGATTTAAACAAATTATGAAAAGAATTAGGCCTCAGTCAGGTCAATTTTATTAAAAGCCTTCAGATCTTGGAGGATCAATGAATGTAAGAGATAGGTTAACCCCAAGGGCTTCTGGTTGGTGAATAAACACATCAAAGGGAAATCACATTGTTCCCTTGGCCAACTTCTGACATTGCTCTATTCAGTTGATTTCAAGAGATGTGGAATGATAAACATGAACAGGTTACAAACATGGAACTCTTTCATTATATCCATTTAGCTGGGAGTTTTATCCCTTTGTTTTTCATGAGGTGGGTTATTTTAATAGTAAATGCTGATATCAACAGTCAATATTGAATCTGTAATCTCCAATACAGTCTTTCCTAAGAGGATATTTCTAACATATTTGATAGAAAGCACTATCTGTCTATGATTTACATAGACCACTGTGGTCTCATGGGAGAAAAGGTGGATATAAGGAAGAGCTGGTAAGTCATTTTGGGCTCTTTATGTTGGTATGAGAGCATTTGGTCTTTTCCAACCTTTTTTTTTTTTTTTTTTTTTTTGGAGGGAGAATTGGTTGTGAGAACAATGTGGATACTGATGGAGAAAATACAAGGTGGGCCAGAGTGGTGAGTATCTATGTGACAAATGGTGGTGGAGATATCATTATTTGAGAATGTGCATATTCATGCTTAGTAGTGGATATGCAAAGATAATTGAGACGTGGTCCCCTCCATCAATAATACAATACTGATGAATTAACATTCTGGAATCAATATTCTAGATTTGGTCATTTAGGGAAGGCCATATGTACCTCCAGCGCAGTCATTTAAACAAACGCACAAAGTGGGCCTTCTCTCTAGGATACTTCTGATGAAATTGCTTCTGAAGGTTGCAAATTGGTGCTCAAGACCCTGCTTAAAAAACAGTTTCGGACATTCATTCAGGAAATCAAATGCAAAAACTGTCACATTTATTTGGGTTTTATTTATAGCAGGGAGAAGAACTAATAAACTGACATAGCATTTGTTCCAAATCTAAACCTGATGTCCCATTTGGGGAAGATCTGCGTCAACTCCACTATGATAAATCAGCAAAAACAGAGACAAACAAAAAACCAGCCCAGATACCAGCAGTGGCCCGTGAACCAGTGGCCAGTCAATATAAGAATCAGCTGGCTCTTCCTCTTCCTGGATCCGCCTTCCCCTTTCCAACCAGGGGTTTTTTGGTTTCAATCTCCTGAGTCAATTGCTTTGGGGGAGGGGAGGTCTTTAAATTGCATTCTATGTCACTCATTTCCCTTTCATATAGATTTTTCTCTTCTCTCCCTTCCAGGCCATTGATTTTCTTCCTTCGGTTTCTGAGAAAGCTTTGCTCCCTAGGCATCTTTATCCGGCTTGCTGACCGAAGCATTATTCACACTTCTCCTGTGGCCATGAGGGTGAGACAGCTGCTGCTAGGGACTCCAGGCTCCTACCTCTGAAGGACAGTGGACTAAATTTCTGACAGGGGCCATGAGACACCTTTGAGGGAAAGAGATGTAAGAGCTCTGATCTCTGAGGACATAAAGGCTCTCACAGGTGCTTGCTTTAGTTATCACTGCCTTTTAGATGGCATTTTCCATCTAAATTCTTCATCATTCTTCGCAGACTGGGAATGGGCTCGGAGGGGAAGTCGTGCCCCCTTGTGAAGTGTACTAAGGGGTCTTCAGAAGGTCCCACCATGGCCTCCCACACAGCAAATGCATTACCTCTGTCTGTGAAGAATGGAAATGTTATGAATATCGTAACATGAGGGTGAGGGTGATCTCTGAAATCCATTGTAAGCATGGAACTCAATGGCCATTATCAGAGATAACAATCGTTGACATTATTCATATGTGCTTTACGGGCCATAAAACACACTTGGCAACACATCTCATTGGATTCTCACACTCTCGATGAGAGGTAGGGAAGGCATGTATCATTCTAATCTCATTTTACAGAAGGGAAAAAAGAGGCCCCGGGAGTGAAGCAATGCTATGCTCCTGGAAAATAAGGGTGCTCTAGGAACCTCACCCTCTTGTATTCTAACAGCTGACTGAAAAGAGCCATCTTTCCCCTGTGACTTACACATGACTCACGGGTGTCTCCTTGTTTCCCTGTGAAGGGGCCAGACACAGACCCTCCAGATCCCTGCCTCATAAGGGATTAGGTATTTGACCAGTTGAGACAAAATACCTGCTAACTTGACTTGGTCACACTCTTACAGATTTCTCTCCTTCCTGGTTTAACCTTTGAACTTTGATCTCCTGACGTTGAGTCAGCATCAGGGTGTGGACCAGCTGCTCTCTGAGAGGGGGCTGATTTCAGGGAAAGACATTTCCTGATTAGCTATCTGATCAAGCCATCCATTCATACCACTCCCTACTCCTGGTTCTTCTAGACCAGCTTACTCCCCCCAGGAAAGAAAATTCCTTTTTGCCCAACCTTTGAGAGGATCTTAGGTCAGAGTGTTGCAACAGTCTTTTCGAGTGAAGTCCCCCTTCATCTAAGTCTTTGTATGTGATGTGGCACAGGCTAAGGATCAGAGAAAGCTTCCTGCCACCCAGTCTTGGTCACCCTCATGGTCTGACTGTTGCACCTGCCAGGGTGGGTGGTTGAATTGTGGCCCTGACACTGGGCCCTGCCTATTCCAAACTTGGTTCCCATGGCTCACTTGGGGGTCTTGCAGCATGGTGCCCTGAAAAAGTCTCTGGAATACAGCTCTTTCATGAGAACCGAGGAGCAATCTCAAAGGACATGGGTGCTCCAGGGAAGACTTATGCTGCTGTGTTTATATGGGTGTCTTACGTGAACCTGAGAATAAGTTGTCTGTGTCCCATTAAGAAGTGAGTGAGGGGCGCCTGGGTGGCGCAGTTGGTTAAGCGTCCGACTTCAGCCAGGTCACGATCTCGTGGTCTGGGAGTTCGAGCCCCGCGTCGGGCTCTGGGCTGATGGCTCAGAGCCTGGAGCCTGTTTCCGATTCTGTGTCTCCCTCTCTCTCTGCCCCTCCCCCGTTCATGCTCTGTCTCTCTCTGTCCCAAAAATAAATAAACGTTGGAAAAAAAAAAAAAAAAAAAAAAGAAGTGAGTTAAAGGGAGGAATGGACAGGAATTTGGGATGGAAAAATGAGACATCTTTCCAGTGGTTATGTTTTGTTTGAGATGAATACCAGGGATGTCAGGCATTCTTATTTGGAGATGGGTTTAAAAACAATCCAAAGCAACACTGTTCTGTTCAGCTCAAAGAGCAGTGCTGGAACCACGTGTGCATCAACATGCCGTTTAGAGATGCCGGAGGTACAGAGATGGACAGACCATCCTTGCCCTCAAAGGCTTTATGGTCTCGTGGAGGATTCATACATGGCCCGGACTGGAGAAGCAAATGCATAATTACCCGCAACCTGGGCTTTGGTACTTGGTACTTGGTACTTTTTGGTACTTGGCTAATGGTCTCATAACTGTGTAGCTTGTTGGCCCGCTTTTTTTTTTTCCATGACACCAGCTATAGTGGAAGGACTTCATGTAGAAATTCTGAATTTTATTATTGTATCACTTTATAATGAGGATAATCTGTGGGCTTTGCAGCCAGTAGTTCTTTAGCTTGTTGATTCATGTGTGTGGCTACAGGTCACCACCTGTCCTGTACTCTCAAGTTTGCTCTGGAGAAAGCTTCTCTATGAGCCACCTGCAACATTACCTGCTTTTGTGGCTGGATTCCTTAAAATTCAATATATTCTGAAGGATGTGATCAATAAGCAGATGGTTCAAGCCCATACACATGCCAAGAAATGAGGCATCTAATTAGCGGTTAGACCAGGGTGTGAGGCAGTTGCAGAAGGGGGGGTAGAACCCCTGCCTGGGCTGGGAGACCCCTGGATAAGACAATCAGGGCTGGTGGTGTGACATGTCAACACAAGGTAGTTGTTGGAAGTGAGAACACAGCCTGGACCTTCAGGCTGTGCTCATTAGGGCTTCGCAGAATTCCCAATTATCTTTTGACCTGGCCCTGAGCTAGGCCCCTTTTCATTGCCCTGAAAAAGGAGTCAATGGATCAAAAAGAACACCCAATTTGAAATTCTACATTGGTTTGGCTCTGAAGCTAAGTTGGTAGAACACAGAAAAGGGGCATTGTCTGCAGCCAGCGACGGTAGTAGCAGGAGGAGGAGAAGCAAGATGGAGGCAGAGGCAGGTGTCCGCAGTGGGGCAGTTTGGGGCCCTGCACAAAGGTAGGGAAGAGACAGTTTGGGGGAAGAAGCCAACATACCCCCTGTGATGAATCTCTGAGGGATAGATATTTCAGTTAATCTATGAGTCCCACTGAACATGTCAAGAGAGTGATGACTCCTTTCCATTCCCACCCCCTTGTCTCTTGGCTGAGACAGTAACAGATAAGGACTTTTCTCTCCTCTGCACCTGGGAGAACCCACTGCTGAGTGTCGCCTGGCACCAGAGGAGAGAGCTGAGCTCACTGTGAGCCTCCTGTGACAGGTGGAATATAGTACTCCCCTGTTGCCAGCCTGATGTTCCCTAGTTGACTTTTTTGTTGTGTTTCCAGTGTTTTCCCAGGTAGAGCCTACATGATGTTTCTAACATGAAATGCAGACTCTGAAAGAGAAGAAAGTATCTGGAGTCTGGTCTATCCTATGACAACTGTCCTAAGGCTCCAATTAAGACAGAGAAGGTTAAGACTGTACCTGTGGGAAGGGATGTATCTCTCAAGTCCATTGACACAGCCTTGTGAACTAGGGTGAGCACCTTGACAACAAATAAACATATTAAAAACAATGTCAGTGCAACTTTTCTCTTTCTCAATCTGCTTTCCTTTTTTCCTTGTCATGCAAGAAGCTGAGAGAATAAAATCAACATTCTTTGGTTCTTGGGCTGGGGAAAAAAGACAATTGGTTGGATTCTGGAGGCACACAAGTGACTATATCTAAGGTTGTACTAACCAACTACAGGTAATAAAATTATATTCATTATGATGGTTAAATTTATGTGTGTTGACTTGGCAAGGCTATAGTGCCCAGTTGTTTGGTCAAACACTAGATATTGCCATGAAGGCATTTTTTTTAGATGTGATTCACACTTAAATCATCTTTGAGGAAAGCTGATTACCCTCTATAATGTGAGTGAGCCTCATCCAATCAACTGAAGGCAAGAGTGAAGACTCAGGTTTCCAGAAGAAGGAATTCTGCCTCAAGACTATAAACATAGAAATCTTGCCTGAGTTTCTCGTTTGTAGATTTTGGAATCAACATTATGACATCAACTCTTGCTTGAATTTCTAGTTGCTGGCCTGCCATTTGGATTTTGGACTTGTCATCAACCCCACATAATCCCATGAGCCAGTTCCTTAAACTAAATCCCCCCCCCCCCCGCCCCTCTATATATATCCTATTGTCTCTATTTCTCTGGCGAACTCTGACTAATACACTCATTCTGTCTATTCCAGATGAAGTGCTCTCGCTGGCCAGACCCATTGGCTAACATTCTACTCTAGTTGCCTGCAAACATGAGATAGTATGTTCTATTTCCAAGAATGGAGTAATAGAGACTACTTTTCCCCCTCCACCTCCCTGTTCCCCTATCTTCTGTCCTTATTTTAATCTTTCCAACCTCCTCTTATGCTCCAAGAATGTTACCTACATTATACTGTTATCTCTATAAAATTAAATAAAGAATGCCTAAGAATATGCAGATAGTTCAAATCAAAAAGCTACCTTTCTTGGCCGTAATTTATGGGTACAATTCCCTTCCTTGAGATCTTTACTAAAGACTTTTCTGGAAAATGTTACCCTACTATTCCTGACAGCTCTTGGCCAAGTTGCTGATTTATTATTCTAGGTGGTTTTGACATGGCTTAGAATGTAAAAGTACCATCTTTTAATATGTGCTTATTTGCAGAGGACCCACAGGTCTTAGCCCATTTCTATACCTACAGTTGGGTTTGCTCTCATTTAAATGCTAAACATCTCAGTGGCAGTCAGGCATTGGGAACACTGTAAGGGATGATGTATCAAAACAAGGGGTTCCACTTAGTGTGATTTTGGGGTCACTATCCACATCATAGAGGAAATGGAGTGACATACCCATTTGTGGAAGGAACACAATGAAGCTATATAATTCCTCTTATAGGTTGGTTGGTTCTGTAACCAAGCCTTAAAATTGACATTGACATTGAATCACTGCCCATGAAAGGAGAATGAAACACCACTTAAAATCTCCCTCTAACAAACCATCCATGTCTTAATTCAATGGCCAGTGATGCCAGCCCTTTAAATGTTCAAATGGGATTCTGATAGTTACTAGGCATACTACAGGGAGATGTTTAAATTAAATGAGTGGCGTACAGCATTGGGGAAAATATAAAATATTAAATGTAAACCAAGTATATGGATCAAATACAGAAAGCAAGCAGATATGAAAGAATAAGTGTAGCATTGGAATTGTTTTGCTATTTCAGTTTGGTCATTTAGCTTTTGGGATCAGATAACAGGATATATTAATTTTTTTTTACATTTTAATTTTTGATGAAATGCATATGACATGACATTTTCTGTTTTAACCATTTTTAAGTGTATACTTTAATAGTGTTAAGTATATCCACATTGTTGTGTAAACAATCTCCAGAACTTTTGCATCTTGCAAAACTGACACTTTATACCCATTGCACTACAATTTCTCTCCCTCAGTCCCTGGCAACCACCATTCTACTTTCTGTTTCTTTGAGTTTTACTACTTTTGATACCTCATATAAGTGGAATCTTACAGTATTTGTCTTTTTGTGACTGGTTTATTTCACTTAGCATGGTGTCCTCAGGGTTCATCATATTGTCACCTATATCAGAATTTCCTTCCTTTTTAACACTGAGTAATATTCAATTGTATGCATGTACATTTTTTTCATCCATCCATCCATTGATGGATATCTGGGTGCTTTCACTCTTGGCTATTGTGAATAATGCTGCCATAAACTTTCTCCATATCCTCCTTTTTATTTTCTGTTTTGTTTGTTTGGATAGCAGCCATTCTAATGAGTGTGAACTCAAAACACACTTTTTAGAGGTAGTGGTATGGGAGTGATATTACACTGAAGTGAGTTGCTGAGCTGGGATGATTGGAGACGTTTTCTAGCTGTGAGCTTCCAGGCTGCAAACTAGGATTTAAGGTGTCAGTGTTTTTTGTGCCTGTGTCCTTCCTTCCACAAACTGATTCATAAAAGTGGACCTTCCTGAAACTCTAGAAACAAATCTTGTGTGTTTCTGCACTTCTGGAAGGGAGAATACTCAGAGTTGAGTGTCCTGGTTAGGGTTCAGGCAGATTCAGGGCTCAACATTGCTGTTCCATGAAAGGCTCTTCTACTGTGCCCCAGTACCAGGGAGACAGACTCTGTTGTGGATTGGATTGTGTCCTTTTAAAATTCATATGCTGAAGTCCTAACTCCTAGTACCCAAAAACAAGACTGTATTTGGAGGTAGGACCTTTAAATGGGGGATTAAGGTAAAATGTGGTCATATGGATGCACCCTGACCCAGTAAGACTGGTGTTCTTATAATAAGAGATTAGGACACAGGCACACACAGTAGGAAGATATCGGGAAGACACAGGAAGAAGACTGCCATCTACAAGCCAAGGAGAGAAGCCAATCTTTGCTGATGCCTTGACATTGGACTTCCAGCCTCCAGAACTCAGAGAACATAAATTTTAACTATTTAAGCCCCCAGCCTGTGGTATGTTATGGCAGCTCCAGCAGACTCACACAGACCCTCAGACTTCCTCTCTTTACCTCCTTAGGTTGTCTCATCCAGTTCAGGAATTTAAATACCATCTCTATGCTGATGCTTCTGGATGTGAATCCCTCTCTGTTGACCCTCAGGTTTGTCTATTCAACCACTGAATCTACGTGTTCCCCTTGGAAGCCTAAAAGACATCTTTTTTTTTTTAAACATTTATTTATTTTTGAGAGAAAGAGAGAGAGACAGCATGAGTGGGGGAGGGGCAGAGAGAGAGAGAGAGAGAGAGAGAGGGAGAGAAAGAATCCAAAGCAGGCTCCAGACTCTGAGCTGTGAGCACAGAACCCGACACAGGACTCAAACTCACGAATGGTGAGATCATGACCTGAGCCGACATCAGATACTCAATTGACTGAGCTACCCAGGCACCCCGAGACATGTAATTGGTATATCAAACAAGCCCAGTGCAGGCCATAGTTAAAGCAGATGTCAATTTTAGTTTTCTACCATCCCTTTAAAATTTATTCAGCCACCTTCCCTTGGTCCTAAATATAAACTCCAGCACCTTGCAACTTCTCTGGTCATCCTTATGTATTAGAAATGTTCAGTGGTCACCTTACATAGCAGTACAGTCTTGAATCAGAAATTAGAATGGTCCAATTTGAGCTTGATCTAATATCAGGTCTTTTCTCTTCCACAGACTCAGGCCTGCTTCAAGCTGGAACCTGAAGTGGTAGACAGAAAAAAGGCTGGCCCGACAACTGGCCAACTGAGGATTCTGGTAGGGAGGTCAGACAGCTAGTTAATGATTTAGATTATGATGCACATGTGCTCAGAGTAAGCCCACATGGCAGATTTCATGAACCTGTTAGGTAAATTAAGTGAATAAATTCACATCTCCTGCCTTTTAAATTTTATTTACTTATTTTTATTAAGTAGGCCCCATGCCCAATGAGGGGCTTGAACTCACAACCCTGAGATCAAAACCTGAGCTGAGATCAAGAGTTGGATGCTTAACTGACTGAGCCACCCAGGCACCCTTCTTTTTTCCTGCCTTTTGGAAAAGTGAGAAGCTAAATTTGGGCTCAGGCAGGGTATGAAACTCATCGGAAACTACACAAGGAATAACCAGTAGATCCAGGACTTGACATGTATGTCAAACTACAAACTCAGAATCTTTGATCTGTACTAGTGTTTTTCCAATTAGGTTCTCCTTGGAGCACTGGGATGGTCGAGGGCACCTTTGGGACTGGATTGGGTTTGGGGGTGTATTAGTTTTCTAGGGCTACTGTAACAAAATACTACAAACTGGGTGGCTTACAATATTTATCACCTCACAGTTCCGGTTTGGAGGCTAGAAGTCCAAAATCAAGGTGTTGGTGGGGCCATGCTCCCTCTAATGCCTCTAGGGGAGTATCCTTTCTTGCCTTTTGCAGTTTCTTGTAGCCCTAGATGTTCCTTGGCTTGTGGCCACATCACTCCAACCTCTGCCCCTGTCTTCACATGGCCATCTTCCCTCTGTGTTGTGTCTTCACATGGCATTCTCCTCCCTGTGTGACTCTCTCCTCTTATAAGGACACCAGTCATATTGGATTCCGGGTCTGCCCTCCTCTAGTATTACCTCTCCTTAACTAATTACATCTGCAAAGATTCTTCCCCCAAAGGGTCACATTCACAGGGGCCAGTTGTTGGGATTTCAGTGTATCTTTTTTGGGGGGGAGGCACAATTCAATCACTATCAGGGGATGAGAAGAGACCATGTGAGTGGGGTTCTCATCTTCACCCCAATTTCAACTAGGGATGTTTGGCTTTTGCCTGGTTAATATTTCAGGCATTTTTGAAGGACTCTGAGAAAGAGTGCCACTGCCAAGCAGTCTATTGAAAGCCACCTATCTATAGTATGCCACTTTCTACAAAGAAGCAGGCAAACATGTCAATCAACTGGCTTTGAAAATGCTTTTGCTTAAGGCTTTCTAACTGGTTTTTCTTCTACATTCCCTTATCTTATTCAGCTTGGACAGGACACAAATGGCCAGTCGCTGAAGATGGGTGTTACTCTCAAGCTACCACTGAGAATAGAGTGAATAGCACTGGTCTGGCCATTCTCTCCCTCCCTGCTCCCTTTGAGTCCCCTTGAATTGCCATATGTGCAATGCATGTGTGGTCTGTTCCCCTTGGGGGCTCTGTGTCAACTATTTTGCCCCTTATGCTTTCTGGTGTGCTTGGAACCAACAGCGTCCTTTAATTAAAGGCAGTGGGTGGCATGATGACAGGATTAGTATCAGTGTCTGGCTCCCTAAGGACCAGGGAACATTGTGGCCGAAGTTTTCCCATCTGCATAACTGGACTGTTTATATGTTGATGAAAAATCTAAGAGGGGTAGCACTTACCTTCTCGGCTTGCTGTCTGCTCTACTGGCTTCAGGAAACAGTAGAGAGGAGTCCCACAGGAACTGCTTGGCTGTCTCACTTAATTGAAAATGTAGGGTGCTATGGCTTTAAATGCATTGCTATTTGGCCCTTTGCTTCACTGCAGAATGAACAACAATGATGTTCTGCTCAACACCAGTTAGCAGACGTTGTAGGAAGGGCTCAGCAGTTTTGTGAGAATGAAGCTGTATTACTCAAGTGTAATGAGCCAAAAAATAAAATCTCGTTTTCATGCAGCATGAGTACAGGCCCATGCCCCAGCCATGGAAGATCCTTTTCTGTTTTATTGTTGGCTTGGAAGGTATTCACTCAGCCTTATGGACACAAACGTGAAAGGAACATTCTGGCTTAGGAACTGAACTGAAATGAATATCAGGGACAGAGCTTTTGCCAACTAATTATAGACAGAATATTCGAATACAGAGTCTGCAAAGTGCCTGCTTCCTAATGATCCCACCCCAAACCCCCTTCCCTCCTTCCACACACGAGGAAGGGTTTGGAAATGATCATCAACGCAGAGTAAATTCTTTTACAAAGTCAGTATTTATTTGATTTTCTTTATGTACAAAAAGTAAACTCCAACTGAACGTAAAACCAAATAAAATCCTTTTGGCTTCACTGACTTTAATTACCCATTATCCTAGAGTCACAATTAACCATGTAAACAAGAGATGGCATCACAATGTTAAGTTTGTTATACAGACAGGATTTGGCTATTTTAAGGATGTTAAAAGAGAAAATAGATTATAAAGCAACCCGGGTGTCAAAGGACTCTGAGATAATTGCTGCATTAAAAGAAATCATCTAAACAGCAAATCTCGCCAAAAATAATGTAGGTAAGGGCCTGGATGTGCTTCTACTTGGCTGACCCAGTATAAGGCCCAGGTACTGTGTAATCGCTTTGCATTTTACCTTTCTCAGAGCACATGGTGTGTGGAACAAATACGGCTGAGTTGTGGGGTCCCTCAACTGTAAGTTCTAAGCACAATTCTACAAAATTACCATTATTTCTATAGGAGAATCTGGTAGGGGGGAGTCATTTTGAATTGAACATGGCACTGATGTGTTGGAATCGACTCATAATGTCTTTGCCAATTTATGGCAAAATCAACATACCCTGTGTAAAAAATGAAGCCAATGATACATCACGCACGTGATTTTTTTTTTTTAATAAGCTGAATCATGTAGTTTACTCTTTTTGCTAAACTTAGTTATTAAAAGGCCTTCACAGAAACTCAACATCTTCAGGTAACCACGTGCCTAAAGCGACCTACGTGCACGTCTGTTTTAAACTTGTTGCTCCTTGGGGCAATTTCTTTGCCTGGTCCCTGCACACACAATTCTCTAGGAAGCAGGCAACGGTTTTTATTAGAGTGACTGAGTACAGAAACTGACTTGTTATCACTCGGAATATCTTTTGCCTATTTTTAAGAATACCATGAGAAAAGGATTATACTTTTAAAAATTCAGAATCTGTAGTTTGTAAAACTACTATCATTTTAGTATGAGTTCAGTGCTGACCTTTTCAGATCAATCATAAATAATAATTTTCCCAAGGGAAGTATTTCTAGTAGAAGTGGGAAAAACAGGAACTAAGACTATAGCTACCATACCATAAATATCAGCCACTTTGGGCTTAGCACTCTTTCAGGGGGTGATAATACTGAGTAAGAGCATTTATGAATATACACCTTAGTTTACAGACAGGATATATGAAATCTTTGAGTGATCTACATCTGGTATTGGGATAGTTCTCTAATATTACAAATACAACCATTAGGCAAATTTTCTCAAAACACGGTAACAACTCCCTGTATACACAACAGCCACCGACCAAGTTTTAGGCCTTCCTATGGCAGGACAAAAAAGCAACTTAAAGACCTCTTGTGACAAGATAGAATTAAATGATATCTTAAGTATAGACTGCTCGCCATGGTCCATGGTCCATGGTCCATGTTAGACCATAGGAGGAAAATGCTAGAAAACAGTGCTTCCCATTAAACCTTGCACTGTGCTAATTCCACCTAAACGTCCAGAAGGTCATCGCTGCTTTCATCGCTCTCCACCGTCAGCTGCCGGGTCCACCACTTCTTCACCTCGGAGCCACACGACGCCGTGTCGGTCATGGGGTTCATTTTGCACACTACGGATTTCATTGTTGTGCGCCCTGCAAATCGTAAGTTGACCGAAGACACTGAGTGGCTTATTGGTTTTGGTGCTGTGGAATTGACAAAAGTCCTATGAGCAACGTGGAGCTGTTCACCCCTTTGCAAGCCATTCCTGAAAAGCTGTGATAGTCCCAGCAATAACAAGTAAACAAGTCCCCATAAACACGTCCTATCCATAGATGTTAAGTATGAAATCCTTCCAGCTCTCGGTTCTTTATATTCATCATGGACTTTAAAATTCTGTTCAGGGACAACTAGTGATACCATTTGAAAAACTGCTACTTGCCAGTTGCACTTTGAGATAACCACAAAAACTAAATAAGATAAGATAAGATACAATAAAATAAAACATTCCAGTCTGGGCAAATATAAGTGTCATAGGAATATGGGTGAGTAGGTGTTTGTTAGTATATACAAAGAAAGAAAAACTACAAAGGAAAAGGGCAGATAGTGTCAGCAATAGCGAAGGGAGTCTGTAAATCACTTTAGGGGTAGACTTGAATTTGAAATCTGAGACCCAAAGCCCACAGGGTGTAGACACCTCTAGGACCTGAATCAATGGACAAAGGACTCGGGGCACACACCTGAGGGCAGCCGCCACTGCCCGAACTTCCTTTGGGGTTTTCCGGGGTCTGTGGAGTCCTGCCGACCGCCCCCTCTGTCCGACAGCGTGGGGCTCAGAAGCTGCTGCTGGCTGCTGGTCTGCATGGGGGAGAATAAAGCAGTTACTGGCTCTTTGTTAACGCTGTGCTCCCCTCCTGTCCTCTGCACCAATCTGGACCCTTATTTTATTTTATTATTTATTTATTTATTTTTTAGAGTTTAGAGTTTATTCATTTTTTTAAATATGAAATTTATCGTCAAATTGGTTTCCATACAACACCCAGTGCTCATCCCAACAGGTGCCCTCCTCAATACCCATCACCCGCCCTCCCCTCCCTCCCACCATGGACCCTTATTTTATTTTAAGAAAGAAAGAAAACACAATAGGAAAAACAGTACTGGAGCCCCAGAGTCCACAATGGGGAAAGGAAAAGAGAAAATGGTTCAGAGAGTCCAGGAAAGTGAGAGCCACCCCTGCACGCGGTGAAGGGAGGGAGCACAATTCTCCAGGTAGCACCTCCTCCAGGTATCCCTCCAGGACTCCTCCACTCCCACAGCTACCTCCCCTCTGCACCTGGGGTGTAGCTATGGACCAGGAAGGAAGCGGGGGGCAGCAAGGACTGCCCGGTTTCCTGAAAGTATATTCTTGCCAACCTATAGGTCAGTCCTAGCGCTCCAGAAAGAGAGCTCAGCAGACAACACTCTCCGACAGCCCCAGAGGAGAATGAAGCTTATACCAGCCAAGACTAATGTCAGAGAAGAGCTGAGACTCTCCACACATTTTACTCAGTCTCTGGTGCCCCCCCCCCCCTTTCCTATCAGTGCCTCGGACCTCACATCTCTTCAGTATCCCCTCTTGGTTTTTTGGTTACCTCATGGATTTTTTGTTGTTGCTGTTGTTTTGTTTTTGGTTTTGTTTTTTTACCTGAAAGTAGACAGCTCTGCAATCATCACTTTGCCAGCCTCATCAGCCCTGCCTGACTGGCTGTCCTGATCTTACCTTGGGCCCACACATGAAGCCTCTATGTCTCTGCCCTTTGCTGACTGTCCCTGCACAAGTCCCTGTTGTCGGTGGCAGTTGATTCCCACGTGTTGGGGAGCCGACAACATGAAACCCACCCCAAACTGGGCTGTGGAACAAGGAATTCCCTTGAAGCACCTCGCTGGGCCATGGAGCCACAGGCTTCGGTATTTACTGCCGGCCCCTGGCTAGGCCGCTACACATCACAAAGCTTTACTGTGCCAGGGGCTCATCTCAGAGTGCTGGATCGACTCCAGCTCCTCCACAACTGCACCCTCCTAATGGGGAGGACCCCCGCCAGCTGCTGGTCACAGAGCAAGGTTCTCCAGGGTGTCCATGCTAGGCTTTTTTATGGACACGTACATTGAGTCTGGAAATGGAAATAAGCTTTGCCCTAGTGAAGAAGGTCCTCCTGAATTCCATATGCTCTTCCAATGACCAACTAAGGGAGGACAAAGCCTCAATGAGTCTGACTGTTTAAGGAAGGTGGTGGTCAATTACAAACATTTTCACTGATTCTACTGCAAGTTCCTGTGACCTGGTAGAAGAAAGCATTTAGGGCAGAGCTTTGGGCAAACCATGTTCTCCTAAGTCAAGTAATATCACTGGACTCTGTTAAACCTGTAGAGATGTGATATGAACTCTTTAGACAAAAATCAATAGAATTAATGCGTTCAGAGCATTAACTTTTTTTTTTTAGTATTCATACAACTCAGAATCAGAATCTTTTGAAATAACCCCAAAGCATTCCAAGTTGTAAAGGTCCAAAGATAATCTAGACCAATATGTTCCTTTTTTTTTTTTTTTTTTTTTTTTTTTTTTTTTTACTTAAAAACTTCCAATTAGAGATACTGTCACCTTGGGGTGCCTGGGAGGCTCAGTCGGTTAAGCATCTGACTCTCGATTGTGGCTCAGGTCATGATCTCACGGTTCATAAGTTCAAGCTCCCTGTCAGGCTCTGTGCTGACAGCATGGAGCCTGCTTGGGATTCTCTGTCTCCTCTTCTCTTTCTACCCCTTTCCTGCTTGCACTTTCCCTCTCTCTCTTAAAATAAATAAATAAACACTTGGAAAAAAAGAAATACTGTCACTTGTTTGAAATGGCTATGTGAACAGCACTGTTTTATTTTTTATTTTAAAAATGCACGTGGGGCGCCTGGGTGGCTCAGTCGGTTAAGCATCCGACCACTCCACTCAGGTCATGATCTTGTGGTTCGTGAGTTTGAGCCCCGCGTGGGGCTCTGTGCTGACAGCTCAGAGCCTGGAGTCTGCTTCAGATTCTGTGTCTCCCTCTCTCTCTGCCCCTCCCCCACTCACGCTCTCTGTCTCAAAAATAAATAAACACTAAAAAAAATAAATAAATGAAAAATAAAAAATAAAAAATGCACATAATATCCTTGGAGGAAGGATGCCTCATACACATACCTCAGGTTGCATATTATTATCCTGACTGTTAGCATTCATGTCCTCACTGGGCTGGGTGGTCTCGATACTGGGGGGATTGAGGAACCGGCTCAGCTCCTGCTGTTGGCTCTCCCTCAGACTGTGGATGATGCTGCATGACTGCTGCTGTTTCTATGGAAATATGATCATTCTCTCGGTAACGGAGAAATCAACCCAACATCCCCCTGTCCCCCAGCACTCAAATTGTATTTCCTTCTCTCCTCTCCAAAGAACCTGTATGCTCAGTGACCTCTTAGGAACTTCCAAATGAGGATGTTTAACTACTTCCCCTAGTTAAGTATCAGACTGCTATAAAGGCAGGCTTAGAGACCTCCCAACCCACGCTTATTTGCATAACAATGGGAATAAATATGTTCATTGATGCTAGCTCCTGTTGTATTGAAAACAGAATTTTTAAATCACTAACTTGGGTGTTCTATATTTTCCCTTCTTATTTTGCTCTGTGCTCATTCAGCCAATATGGATCGCCCTTTCTTTCTGTGTTGTTAGAGGCAGAGAGCTTTGGATGGATGAGTGAAACCCTTGCTCTTGTCTTATTCTGGATAGAGGCAGGACTGTCTGTCTTGACACACACTTGGGAACATGGTCTGGTGCTGAGCCAGCTCCCTGTGCCTTCTTGGGGTCTGTGGGGGGGGGGGGAGGTTGGGTCCCCAAAGTGAACAGGGCTATGATATAACTATTGTCTTGTTATAGGAGGTTGGAGTGTTTTGTTTCCCTGGGGACATTTTCTCCTCCAACAGATATGTTTCTGCTGTTGATGTTGTTCTGAGAAACAGGATTTAAAAAGTGTATTATATATAAATGTTTAGTAATTAGCGTGATTCTTTCATCTGTGTGTGAAGTGTAAGTCAAAAGCATAATCATAAAAATAATTATCTAGTAGAAATGCCTAGTGTAAACACAGTGTATGCCAACACAGTATATGTTCATTGATTTATGAGTCAGAGAATCCTATAAGCTTATAAGTCTAAAGGCAACAGACAGATCATTAAACTCCCAGGAGACGTGGCCTTTGTTAAAGACCAAACAACATTATCAATGGAATGGTGGAATTTTTAGGAGCGATTTAAAAGTACTTTTGTAAACTCGGTTGCCAGTCATCGTATAGAGATTTGGGCATTTTGAACAGTTGAGTTTGATAAATGGAGATCACAAATATTTTAATAAATATTTGTTCAGTAAACTGCTTTTTAAACATCAATGTTCTGTTATAAAAATGTGATTCCATGGCAACGCTTTATGGACTCTGCTAACGAGGGCGCAGCTGGGTCTGGATGAGAGCTCAGGTGCGAACCAGGTGGCCATCACGAGGGGATGAAGCTGACACAGTTGAGGGGCTACGAGGCTAATCACAGAGCATCTCATTCCGCTGTTCCTGAAGCTCTTTTGTCCCTCCTCCTCCTTCTCCTTTGACAGGAGGAAAGAAAAACCCGGATGCTGCCAGTTGACTCACAGCTCTGATGCGCTTTAAACACTTTTTCAGCCACATGCGGATGGTCTGTTTGGCCACCTCCTCCTCGATGGTGTACTCCAGCTGCTCCCTGGCCAGCAGCTCCTCCAGCTGCAAGCTCTTCCGGATGTCAACCGACCTGTAGGACAGCATGCTGGGGGTGGGGTGGGGGGGACACACAAGAGCATTCCAGGTCGGACTCATTTGGGACTTTGGTGGAGGTCTCAACTTTCAGAGAGGACACCACTCAGTCCAACCAAGGTACTGTTCCTGTGCCACTGGACTAGTTATGTCACCTCCTCTGTAAGATGGGGACAGTCATGGTCCCCACCTTATTAAATGACTGAGTTAATACTTGGGAGGTGCTTACAGTAGTAAGTGCCATATAAGCGTTTGTAAAACCGAAGGTCTAGGCTGGTCCCTGATCTACATTACCAGCTGCTTAAGGCTCTGGAATGTTCCCTGTAGAAGGAAGACTGCTCTGTCTGTATACTTCCTTCACCTTCAGTTCCAGGTGGGGATGGTCAGTAAGGGTTGGCTAAGGTCAGGCTTCCTGCCCCCCGCCCCTGCCATTTCCCTCTCCATCGATCCCATTTGTGCCCCTGGATCTTCCTCATTAATTCTGGTGGGTGAAAGGTCAGGGTGGAATACTCGCTCCCATTCTGCCCTAGGCGCAACAGGTTCAGGTGGGGGCAAATGAAGCCAACACAACCAATGTGTCGCCTCAGGGCCCCTGGGCAGTAAGGCAACGACTCACACTGCATCCTGGCTGAGGGGTCTACAGCCAAAGAAGAACGCAGCCCCTTCTGCCCCTGGTGCTTGCCGGTGCTGCCACAGGACCCCTGGTTGGCCCTCAGCCCCTGCCTGCCTCTCCCGTGAACTCAGTGCTGCCTCCACCGCCCACATCACAGCACGGAGGTGCTCGGGAGTCCTCCCCATGCAGCACTGGCACCCCGACCTTCTCTTCTTTGCTAGCGCTCTTCCCTCCTTGGAGGAGGGAAATGTGTCTGCTCTTCCTCTCTTCCCTGCCTCCTCCAGAATCTCATCAGTGCCAAACTGTTTTCATCACTTCCTGAGCTGCAGGGATAGGGAGGGGCAATCCAGACCCCCATTGGCTTTGCTGGGGTCCATCTTATCGGATGCCTCCCTGTGTTCCAGAGAGGCCGAATGAGAACCGCTAATGACAGCGGGTGTCTACGTGTCTCCCTTCGACCTAAAAATATTTGTCACCAAGAGGAAAGATTTGGTGACATTCTGAGATGGCGTCCTCCGCTAGCCATATGTATTTTCTGCCTCTTCTTTTTCTGCCTTTGGCATGCTCCTGGAAGAAGGGAATAGCGGGAAGGAAACTGGGAAACTTGAGAGAACTTCTCCCGGGTCCTTCCTGTTCTTATTTTCAAATTTCAGCCCCAAGCATATTTCTGTATACCTGAGTGCTTCTGAATGTGTGACACCATACCCAGCCCTTCACCAAATATTTGCCACATGATGAAAATAGCCACTTCTAGAAGAGGGCCATGACTTTTCCTGCGGACAGACCTCTTTGAGAGTGGGGCCCATGGGACTTTTCATAGAATAACATTTTAAATACATAAAATAAAATATCTCTTATTACCAAGGAAAGCAATTATATTCAAATACAGTGCTCATATTATTTTCTTTAAAAAGGTGATGACAGAATGGATAAAGAAGATACAGTATATATGCAATGGAATATTTCTCAGCCATAAAAAAGAATGAGATCTTGCCATTTGCGACAACATGGATGGAGCTAGGGGGTATCATGCTAAGTGAAATAAGTCAGACTGAGAAAGAAAAATACCATATGATTTCAATTACATGTGGAATCTAAAAAATAAAGCAGAAACAGACCCATAAATACAGAAAACAAACTGCTGGTTGTCAGAAGGGTGGAGGGGAAGAGGGTGAAAGGGAGAGGGAGGGTACAGGCTTCCAGTTTTGTAATGAATAAGTCACGGGGATGAAAAGTGCAGCATAAAGAATATAGTTAATGATGCTGTAATAGTGTTGTATGGTGACTGATGGTGTCTACTCTCGTGGTGAGCACAGCATAACATACACAGTTGTGGAATCACTATGTTGTACACCTGAAACTAATGTAACATTGTATGTCAACCTTATTTTATTTTTTTCAATGTTTATTTATTTTTTTGGGGGGGGGGACAGAGAGAGACAGAGCATGGACGGGGGAGGGGCAGAGAGAGAGGGAGACACAGAATCGGAAACAGGCTCCAGGCTCTGAGCCATCAGCCCAGAGCCTGACGCGGGGCTCGAACTCACGGACCGCGAGATCGTGACCTGGCTGAAGTCAGACGTTTAACCGACTGCACCACCCAGGCGCCCCTGTCAACCTTATTTTAATAAAAAAAAGAAATGAAATTAATTTTGGAAATTTTTAAAAAAAAGATGGTGACAGAGTAACATAAGTGCTTCTTTATTAATGCATTAAATAATAACATCTAGCTGAGGTCAAAGGACTACTGTAATTTAGAAGCAGTGGTGAGTATAGAGGATATTGAAGATTATCGGCCACGTCAGCGATGCCATCTGAAAATATCTATGAGTTCTGCTGGTGGCAGAGATGCAGGTTATTATTAACACTGTGGGGCTTGCTGCCTGCATTCATCACTGAAGAAAATGCTGCATTTCAGTGACTGATTAATGACAACAGAGATGTGATTGTTTCCAAGCCCATTGACCTCTGGATTTGATCCATGGATTCCTGTTTAAATTTTTTTTTAACGTGTGTTCATTTTTTTAGAAACAGAGACAGAAAGAGACGGAGCACAAGTGGGGGGGGGGGCGGGGCACAGAGAGAAGGGAGACACAGAATCTGAAGCCAGCTCCAGGCTCTGAGCTGTCAGCACAGAGCCTGACATGGGGCTCGAACCCACAAACTGTGAAATCATGACCTGCGCCGAAGTTGGAGGCTTAATTGACTGAGCCACCAAGGTGCCCCTATAGATTCCTGTTTAAAAAGCTGTTATGGATTGTTTTCCCCCTAAAAAAAATCTTTGTTGGAGTGATGACCCCCAGTACCTCAAAATGTGATCTTATTTTGAAATAGGTTACTACAGATGTGATAAATTAAGAAGAGATAATACTGGACTGGGGTGGGTCCCTAATCCAATACAAATGGTGTCCTTATAAAAGGGAGGATTTGGACACACATGCGTAAGCACACACGCACATGCACACGCACACGCACGCACACATGCGGGAAGAACGACACGTGAAGGTGAGGGCAGAGATCGGGGTGATGTTTCTACAAGGAAGGCGCCAACTCCTAGGAGCTGGCAAGAGGCTGGAAGAGTCCCTCTCACAGCCTCAGAAGGAACCAGCCTTGCCGACCCCTTGAATTTAAGCTTCTAGCCTCTAGGACTGTGAGACAATACACTTGTTTCAACCACCCAGTTTATGGAATTTCGTCCTCCTTGTCCTGTGTGGGGTCTCAGTGAATGTCTAGAACGTGTGGTTTGCCAGCCAGCTGGGGGCGGAATCATGGAGCAAATGAGAAGATCTGGATTGGACTCCAGCTGGACCACCTAGTCACTAAACTCCCCCAGACCAGCTCCTCCCTCACAGAACGAGGGAAAGCTGTGCTCCCCAAAGCCCCTCACCTCTCCCATCAGGATCTCCTCAGTCATACGGGGCACCTCTGGGGATGTCAGGCCACTGCTTCTTCCCCCTCCTGTGTGCGGCACTCACTCAGACACGGCCCTTACAGGACAGCGACAAAGGCCATGTGGAGCCTGAGCAGTGTGGCCTCACCTTATAATCTCAACGAGTGTGGCATCTTGGGCTGTGAGCCCACTTGTTGGTTGTATTTCACAAGGTCACAGCTTTGGTTTCTGCACTCACTCCAGCTCTGTGACCCAGGGTTGTGAAAACTCCCTCGTACCTTAGGACATCATGGAAAGTGACGTCCCCGCCATTATGCAGTCTCTCCATTTCATAGCACATGTGCTTAAACAGAAGTTTGTCTTTGTCGAGATCCACCTCCAGCCTCCCCCGCAGGAGCCTCAGCAGGAACTTCACACGGAAAGTCGGAATCACCCCCTGGGGGGCAGAGCACAATAACTGGTAAATCATCTTTAGGCCATAACGATTCACTTGGGGTTCTGTTTTCACAGAAAAAAAAATCGCAAAAAAACCCGACACCAGATCTTTTTCTTAAAAGATAGCATAATTAGCACTGGGAAGTAAGGAAGTTGTTTGCCTCCCTGGAGGCTGGGTCAGGAGGGTGTTTACTAGAGAAGCACCACATTGAAAGCCGAGCACTTAGATTTTCCGCTGGTGCTTCTCTGGTTCTGTGGGATCTTATAACCTGGCAGCATTGGGAGCCTAGGAGGCTCTCTGCCTCCCTGGCCCCAGCCCTTGCTTTACCAGGGTTTTCCTCTCCTGGTCTGTTTCACTGACTCAGCCTCTGCTCATCTATTTCTCTAAAACACGCTGAGTGGGTTGCTAATGCATTATCGCAGAAAGTACAACATTCACATGTACATGATCCTCCTCTTCACTTAGCCTGGATGCTACAAACTTCTAAACATTTTTTATAAATGGCTCTTCTAGGGAATGATCACTCCTTTTCAGGTCTTCCCAATTATTAGCACAATTACATACAAGAGAATCTGGTCAGAGCAGCTCCAGAGTCTGGAATATCAAACACGTGTCGCTCCCTTACGGGCAACACAATCTACCGTGCCAGCCTGGCTCTGTCTTTGAATTAAGGCATTGGGCTAAAGGCAGGGACATGGGTAACCATGAATTCCTGTCAGTTAGAAACACCTTAACATGTGACTCATGGTGCCATCTTTGATGTGTGCATCCAAGGAAAGTAGGTTCCCACAGGCAGTGGTCTTGGAGAGGCAGGTGGATCAAGGGGAGACAGGAGAGCTAGGCCAGATGGCCACACGTGCAGGTCACTGTCTCAGAGAAAGCCCCCCTGAGACTGGTGACTGCGGAAGTGGGGGGTGTTAGGGAGAGGGGGACAAAGGCGGTGAGGAAAGCCAGGCATTACTGTGCAGGCCTAGCTCAGGATGCCCCCTTCCTTAGCTTGTTCTGGTTCTTTGGTCTTCACGCCCTCTGTGAACTCTTCCTGCAACTGTTTTTGAACCTACCCATGGTAGAACTTTCCTTGTTTTTCGGATGTCAGGTTTAACAACACCTCCCCAGCCAGACCGTCATGGTCACCCCGCTAAAGTAGCCTGCCCTCCAGTCCGACTGGTGTCTACCATATTACCATCTGCAAAGTGCTTATAGCTTCTTGAGATAATAATGATTACTATTATTTCACGTTATATTGTTTGTCTCCCAATATTAGAATAGAAGCTCTGTAAGCATGGGTGACTTTCCGTTGCGTTCACTGCTGTATCCCCAGCACCCAGAACTAGGCCTGAGTATTTGCTAGGGATGAAGAAAGGGGAAAAGAAAGAGCAGCAGCAGCAGCTAGAGAATGAGATATTGTTGCTTTGGCTAATTCCAGGAAATCTTGGGAAAGTTTTATGGTTAAAGCATTCAAAGAATAAGTCCAAAATAATTTAAAAAATAACCTTCAGAAACCACTAAGTAGTTCCTTTGCACTTCTAATCAGGATTGCTGTGTGTGGCTGTTTGTGGCTCTGTATTACACCATCGCTCTGGTGATTTGAACTTCACTACTTCTGCTGCTCTCATCCTAGGGCTGGTTTCCTCAGAGCTTCCTTGGTTTCCTCTCCTTGATGACTTTCTGAATGTCCAAGAAGAGGGCATCCACGGTTGGACAGGGGACCATTCTGTCCCTCTCCCTTCCTAGCATATTTTGCTGAACGGTCAATGATGGCTTTCTACAATTCACAATAGCCATTCCAAATTCAATAGATGTCTACTGGTGACAGCGAGACTACTTAAATGTCTGCGGCAGGGCAGGGAATCTCTTTGGGGGTGGGCATGAAGCAATGGCCCCCTTTCCTACCTCTCGTTTATCATCCACCATATTCCATATGATTTGAAAGTGGCGAAGATCGTTGTAACTTAGAAGCTGGTCCTCCTCCGTGGAATAAAACAAGGAGAAGTTCTCCACAATGATGGCTAAGAAAAGAAAAAAGGAGAAGTTAGATAATTATGCTAATCTGTCATTTTTTAGAAAAAGTAAAACATCTATTATAAATAATGGATTTTATCACCTACATCACAAGCCAAATTTTTACAGTGTTTTTTAGTGTGTTTTCCAAGTTGGCATATCTTACTTACACTTGGATTAAGCTATTTATCCAGCTCCTGCCTTTCCAAAACATGAGGGTCATGAGCATAAACACACATTCTGTGTGTGGAGATATCCATGCCAGCTGGCTTTCACTCTTAGTTGACAGTTCCAGGGCAGTATTTAAAGGTCAGATTGGGTTCTGGGTGGCCCCACACCTGGGTGAACACCATGTATCTTTCAGAAACATAACTGTGATGTTTCAAGGCCATAAAGGTAGCCCTCTCTGAGATTTCTTCAACTCAATCCATGAGAAGAGCTCTTTTGAAATTAATGATCATAATTAATAGGACAACTCTTGAAATTGCAATCAACTGTCATTTACATGCCTTTCAAAGGTCTTTTCAGCTTCTGGATCGAGAGGCAACAATTTATAATTAATGCCATGAAATACCCGCCCCAAGCAATCTGGGATAATTACTTGAAAATTGTACGTAATTATCTAAGTACCTGGGTTTAAAGATATTAAAACATATTCAGTGAACATCACTTACCTACAAGCAGATTTAGCATGATGTAGGCAATGATGACATAAAATGAACAGAAATACATAAGTGCCCCAGCGTAATTTCCGCAGTCTGTTGCCCAGTATGTGAATTCATCTGGAGTACAAAAGGGAGGCTGGACCTGCGGGCGATGGGGGAGAGGGAGGAGGGGTCAGAGTGAAGAATATGAATTTGTGCACATGCTGTAGTTTGTGAACTATCCCTCACCATATAAAACATAATTAACTTCAAAGTTAATCTCCCAAAAGCCACGTACATTGAGTACATCATCCGTGGCAAAAATCAAAAAGAATCTTTCCTTTATTCTACACTTCTAGTCTCAGGGAATCTCAAGTTCAGTGCCATTTTAGAAGCACAATGAAAATGAACTCCTTTCTTTCAAGAGACATTCTTTCTGCCACCTGCACTAGTCCTGAATGGTAAGTAGTTCTTGTGATGGGAGCTGCAGAAAGTCAAAAAAGCATTTAAAAAATTTCTTTGACCTAACTAATGGGTTAAGCTTTATGAAGATTTGTTATACATAGCAAATTCACATTCAAATTGTGTAAGAAGAAACCAGTAATCTTCATTCTTGGGGCACCATTATGGGACTTTACAGAAGGGCACTAGACTCAGGTTATCAAAAGTCCCCCCACCCCGTCTTTAGTGGCCCAATAAAATGCCGGCACCTCAGAGAAACCTGGCTTCTTTCAGCCAGAGAGACTAGCTCTTTCTTCTGCAGAAGAAGCAGTTGTAGCACTCTGCTTGTTGTATATTTAGAATCTATTTAATTCTGCTTCATATTATATTTGATTTGGTAAATTCTGTCCCCATTCATTCATGCATAGAGTTCTTTAGCTCCTACTATGTGCTGGATTTATACCCAATGTTGGAGACAGACAGGTAAGCAAGACATAGAGTCTGTCCCTCCTTCATGTTGCTGAGGGTCTAAAGCTATACATGGGAGCCACGGACTGCATGTGGCTATTAAAATGTAAATGTATGTTAATGAACATCAAATACAGTTTGATGAAATTTAAAATTCAGTTGCTCAGGAGCACTAGTCCCATTTCAAGGGCTCAGTAACCACATATGGCTACTGCATTAGACAGAGCAGATTGCCATCATGGCAGAAATTTCTTTTGGACAGTGTTGTTCTGGAGGTTGAGAGAGAGGAAATAGAGATGGAATAATCAAGCCAGTAACTCACTATAGCTGTGATACATGCTACAAAGGAGAAACACAGAGTGCTGTAGGAACATGTCACTGCAGTCTTAGTGTGGGGCAGGATTCCTGATGGATCCGATGCTTTAAGGGAGATGTGAACACAAGGAGGAAAAGGGAGGACCCAAAGGGAGGGTGTAGCTCAGGGCCTTGCCGTAAGCACCTTGAGCATGCCTTGGAATCAGGGAACACCGAGCTCCTAGCATATGGCCCAGTATAAACCAGGCGCTCAGTGAATATCTGTTGAATAAATTCAATTAAAGAAGAGGAACTCCCCTGTTTGTACTTGACTGCCAAAGTGTTAAAGGTGGGAGGGAAAGAACAATGCCAACAGAATGCGTATCTGCCAGATGGAACCACAATAGCTCAAGCTGGGTTCACTGGATATTCTTCCTGCACATGGCCATATACTGCAATGTAAAAGGATGCAACTTTATGGACTACATAGCCAGGATAGGTGTTTTGTACACAAAGTCTTGATGCTAACGAGGATAAGGCTGGTGATATACTGCACTGCAAAGAGTTTCATTTGGTTCTAAGTTGATGTACTGTTAGTGATGAAGAGAAGTTTACCATACAGTCATGCATAATCTTATTCCAGTCTTCGCCTGTGACGATTCGGAACAGTACGGTGATGGCTTTGCCAGCTGAGGAAAAGTTTGCATGCCTAATGAAGGAGGAAAAACCAGAATGTGGGTAATATAGTTGGTCATGAAGTAGTAAGGTGTTACCACTAAAGCAGGTAGATTTTGGAGCAGATGTGGTTGTTAAGTCACCATGTCTGAAGGTTATATCTTCTTAATTTGTTATTCACACTTGCCCTCAAGCATAGCCGTCTAACCCAACCCTAGCATGGTGCCACCATTTTGTGGCCATGCATCTTGAGTGGCTAAGGGTTCCAATTTTGACAAGTAAAAGTGATTCCTTCTTTCACATGGATTTTGCTATAAAAAGTAGAGCTGCCATGTATCAAATAAGCAATCTCTGCAACAAGACACATCTGTATATAATGTGTTGTATAATTCCTTTTTAAAAAACTATGAAGTGCTTCCCAAAATTAAAGATAATCTCTGAAAAATGCTTTTCGTATATAGTAACCATTTTGGGAGTATAGTTTCCCATGTTCTGCTTTGTTAAAAAAAAAAAAGAAAACCCCAAATCAGTTCAAAGTGTAATTTAAAAAAGAATATGTTGTTTTTTGGCAGTAGGTGGATAGAAATTCACCGGGAAATTACAAGTGGTTATTCCTGTGTAGTGGTAGATTTGGAATTATGGGTTCCCATTACATTTTGGTAATATTACGGAAACAAGGTTTCTAAAGTAAATGTGTAGACTGTTTTTAATTAGAAAAATGTCATTTCAAATTTGGACATTTTGTTTTAGTTTCCAACTCATTGTTTCCCCTTCCTCCTGTCTTTGATAGACAAAAGTCATTCAGGTTTTTGTTCCTGATTTCATGACTATAAAAGTTTGCTTGATAAATGAATAGGGAGAGAAATCCACACCAACCTGTTAATGTTCTCTCCATACTTCACAGTACCAAATAAAACAACTCCAGCAAAAGCATAACACAATAGCAGTAGGAACATTCCCACTATGATAAAGAAGCTTTTGTACATGCTGACGACCACTGTCAGGAGAAGCATCTTTAGTGTTACCTATATGGAGATGTGGGGAGACAGAAATGAATATTTAATTCACTTAGCCATGGGGAGCCTGGGAAGTAAGTAACAGGTAAGCAGGTGGCACAAGAGTGACCCTCATTTTAAAATTGCTTTGAATTAGTTCTTAATAAAGGGTATTGATCTAAATATTATTCAAAAAACATTAGACAGAAATTCGACTTGTATTTCCAACTGTTCAGCCTTTTCAGCCAAATTAATAAAAGCCTCTCCCTAAAATTCCTTGCTTCTATTTTCTCTTCTCTTGTTCCCCGAGTCTCTATGATAAGGGCTATATATTTTTGGCCTATTCCACCAAGTAGGCTCAGGATTCTCCCACAAACAGATGTTCACAAAAACAAACCTAACCAATGGCAAAATACTAAATACCATCAAATAGCACGTATTGAATACGTGAATATATGGAACGTATATGAAATAGTGTCAGTAGCGAAAAAGGAAATTACATTAAAAAATGAAAAATATATGTGGAATATACGCAATATATTCCACATATATGCAATATATGCAATAACAACGAATATAAAGAAATCTGGGGTCATAGAATCACGAATCCTCACTAAAGATGATTTTTCTTTCCAGTAAAGTAAGCTTATTCAGATAGAAACAATAAAAATAAAGAAATATTAAGAAAGAGCATTGGTTTTCGCTTTCATGCCTGAGATGTTGTCTTTAGTTGATGACTGAGTTAATTTAGCCAATATGAAGAAGAAATAAAAGAACAGAAATGTCAGGAGATGTATCACAAGATAACTAAGCTGCCGATTCATTTTAATATTTAATATTTGCTCATTTGGACTCAGGATGACTACCAATTTGTTAACTTCCGCCTGGAAGACCCAGATGGACAGCTGAAGTCAATCAGGCATCGCTCCTTTCTTCTGTGCATATGCAACCATTGATAGTATCCTTTACAACGTACTCACATGCTTTCCACAGATAGAGAAAAACCGGAAGACAATCACGCAGGCGCCCATCATGTAGGTATACGCGTTCTGAAATTTAAACAGAAGACAGCCACTCGCCATGTGCACAGGAGATCTTGTTACAATTCCAGTTTTCATTTTAAGTCTTCTGTGAAGTCTACTGAGTAATTAGTTTAATAAAATGTGAAAATTCTTTTAAGAAATTTATCTTTAAAAGGTGCTGAAAAGGTCACTGCCAAAACTCATGAATAAATATTAGCTATAAAATCAAATCTTAAATGAAACTTCGGTCTCTGTTTTGCTCAGCTGAATTCTGTATTTTAAAACTAAAATAAGTTTTACATAAAATAGTGACCGGCTCCTTTGAGGAGCAAGAAAAACTCAGGGTAACAGTGCAACATGAGGATGTCAAGTGAGACCAAAAATGCAGGAACCCTGGCAAAGAAGGTCTAGAGTTGGAAAAGATTGCAGGAGGTCAGCTTCCTCCTCTCAGAAGGTCTCCGGAGACTTTGGAGACCAGCCGGCCACATTCATGTAAGCTGATTGCAGAGAATGTCTGTCCAGCCCAGAAACACATCCAGCTCATTCTTCAAGTGTGCAATGGGCAGCAAGAGATCACTGGGTGCACTTTATGACTAAGAAAGCTTCATCTCGGAAACAAAGATCCCACCAGCTAGAACTGCAATAACAACCGTGGCATTAAACTGATGCCAAAGCATGACTTTTCTCAAGGAGTCTCGCCTCGCCAAATGACAACTGTCACATATGGGCCCCCGGGAAGGGGGTCCGCTGAATATCCTTGAGGTACAAGGAAATGAATGTGTCTGCACAGAAATAGCTTAGATGGGAACAAATACTGCATCTCCCTTCACAATAGGCCACAGAGAGTGCAAAGTAGAGTGGAGGATGAGTATTTTTCCAGGACGGAAACTTCTTGGGAAAGAACAAAAGTAGTCGGG
Organism: Felis catus; assembly: GCF_018350175.1. Taxonomy (NCBI): domain Eukaryota; kingdom Metazoa; phylum Chordata; class Mammalia; order Carnivora; family Felidae; genus Felis; species Felis catus. The sequence goes on from NC_058368.1 coordinate 72,051,544, forward strand.
CAGAGTAGGCAAGTTAGTCTTTCCCGTGTGAGATGTCCTCTCTGGGACATCTAGGATTAGGAAGCCTGCCCTACTCTTCTTTTGGACCAAGTAGTTTTTGGCTATATTTGTCTAGGGAAAGCTAAAAACATGGACCTTGTTTCCCCTTTCTATGTTAGTTCCAGATTTGCTATAGAGGCTTTCTCACTTCGCATTCTGGAAGGGACAGCACCCCCATCCTTCACCTGGTCCTGAGAGGTCCCGTCCAGACCTTGTGCCATGTGCCCCTTGCTCCTTCTACTCCAGGCACACTATTTCCCTCCTGTAGCATTCCATCACAGGGACATCCGCCAACATACCCTCATCCTACAGGCTGAACCCAATCGTCACTTCTGCAGGGACACTTTCCAGGACGCAGCCACCTCTGACTGGCTCTCTGACGCAGCCACCTCCCACTCGTTTGTGTCATTGCAGGAATACGTGTCTTTCCTCCATCTGCCTCACTATGGCTGCAACTCTCATTGACTTGGGAGCGTTCCATGAATGCCTACTTGTCCCAAACCACACCTGCCCTCCCAGCCTCTTGGATCATGATGAAACATTCTGGCGTAAAACTTTGAAACGAAACAAAACACAAACTTTCCAGGCTGTGATGTCCATGAGAGCAATGACTGCCTTTGTTTTGATCTGTGCATTCTTCTCAATCTCCAGCATGGTGACTTACACATCTTTGGTGCTCAAAACCACTCATTATTTGAGGAAATGGATCAGGGTGACTGAGAGCCCACCTAGGCTTGGCACAGCCCCTGATGCTGACGGTGACAGTTGTTTTAAGAAGGACACTCAATACCTATCTGCTTGAGCACAGAAATTTCATATTAAAGCACACCCTTTGTGAGGTACAAATGGGTTCTCTGTTTGATGGAACTTTTCTGGCATGACTGTAACACTGGGGAGGATGGAAGAACAGATAGAAGAGAGCAGGAAAATCTGATAATATTAATTTTGGCTGGCGTTGAGGAAGACTAACAAAAAAGAGAAGGTATTGATAATGTGTTGGGGTGTTGTACTTTTTACAGTTAGAAAAATTTCACATGTTACGGGTGCCTGGGTGGCTCAGTTGGTTAAGTGTCCGACTTCGGCTTAGGTCATGATCTCATGGTTTGGGAGTTCAAGCCCTGCATTGGGCTCTGTGCTGACAGCTCAGAGCTTGGAGTCTGCTTCAGGTTCTGTGTCTCCTTCTCTCTCCACCCTCCCCCCTTGCACTATGTCTCTCTCTCTTAAAAATAAACATTAAAAAAAAAAAGAAAAAATTCACATGCTTTATCTTTATAATGCCCATGTAGAATGGATAGATTATGAAGTTATATCCCCAAGTTCAGAGCAGGGAGCAAAGGATCACTGAAGACAAATAACTTGATCAAGCCTGGGAAATGGTGGAGCCCAGAATAGGGGCTTCTAGAACTCCACTGAAAACTCCATGTGGTTACCAAACACTTCAAATGTAGTGAGTCTAGATTAGGATGTGCTGTAAATATAAAATACACATTCAATCAAAGATTTAGTACCAAAAAAAAGGATGTAACTTGTTTTCTTAATAATTTTTATATTGCTGACATATTGAAATGATAGTACGTTAGATATGGTAGTTAAAATACATTATTAAATTCATGCCATCTGTTCCTTTTAAAAAAGTATTTATTTATTTTGAGAGAGAGAGAGAGAGAGAGAGAGAGCCCATGCAAGTGGTGGAGGGGCAGATAGAGAGGGAGAGAGAATCCTAAGCAGGCTCCCCACTCTCAGCACAGAGCCCAATGCAGGGCTTCATCCCATGAACTGTTGAGATCATGTCCTGAGCCAAAATCAAGGGTTGGGCGCTCAACTGACTGAACCACCCAGGCACCACAACATCTGTTCCTTTTTAATTTTTTTAATGTGGCTCCTAGGCAATTTGAAATTACATCCGTGGTCACATTGTATTCCTATTGGACAACACGGCTCTAGATCTCAATCAGGCATACCCACGGGTGTAGGTTTTGAGCTGGACCTCAGACTAAATGGAAGTTGGAGAGGCTCAAGGCATTTTAGGCAAGCTAGCGAGAACTCAGGTATAAACACAAAGAACGATATGCTTTAGAGAAAAGGCTGCTGGATGTTTAGTAGAAAATAAGGCTTCTAAAGTGCCTGAGAATCCCACTGTGAAATACCGATTATAATGTAGTCGCATTGATGCTACATTTCAATTCAAAAGACTGGGTTTGAGTTTTCTGATACCAGCTTGCATGTGAATTTAGGCAGGTCTTGTAATCTCTGTTTCCTTTCTCTCTCTCTCTCTCTCTCTCTTATTTTCATCCTTTGGGAAAATGAGAGTTAAACCAGACATTTTCAAGTTTCTCCTTCTGATATGCACACTCTAGGACTCTGAGGGGCCAGATTTTGTTTGTGTGAAGAGTGTAGGGGAATGTACAGGCAAGCATGTCTGAGGGCCTAACACGGTCAAAGCTGGATGTAGGGAGGTTAATCAGACACCTGAGGGTAGGCTGACACAGAGTGAAATGAGACTGGAAACAGGGTTACCTGAACTGAAGTTATTAGCTAAAATAAACTTTTATTACATGCATACCAGGAGGGCAAAATGAAGTACCACCCAGACCACGCCAAGCGATGTCACCAGCAGGTCGTATCGGTTTCTTCTGCTTTGCCAGAAGCCGGCAGGCGACATTGCTATGATCTTCATTGTAACCTGGGGGAAAATAATGTAGACAGTAAATAGAGGCTGAGTGTTCAACATATATTGAAATGTGTTAATTTGAGGCATATAATTTTACATCATTTTAAATTAATGTAAAATTTTGTTTAATGTTTATTTATTTTTGAGAGAGAGAAAGAGAGAGAGGGGGAAAGAGAGAGGGAACGAGAACAGGGGAGGGGCAGACAGAGAGAGAGAGAGAGGGAGAGAGGGGAGAGCTGTCAGCGCAAAGCCTGACATGGAGCTTGAACTCATGAACCATGAGATCATGACCTGAGCTGAAATCAAGAGTCTGATGCTCAACTGACTAAGCCACCCAGGCACCCCATTGAGGCACACATTTTTAGAGGATGTAGAAACCAAAGAGAGAATTTATTACTAAGAGATGATAGATGATAGGATAGATAGATAGAGATACAGATATAGATTGATCCACTATCTAAATTTTAAAGTAGGATGGGTTACAAATCTGTATCTCCATGCTCTTTTCTCCTTGTTTCATGACTAGTTCTGAGAGCAAGACATTTTTCTTCCTCAAGTAAAAGACCATAGAGTTTGGGAAACATCAACCAGTACAGGGTGAAATAAGAATCTTCTTGTATTTCAAAGAAGATTGTGCTGGAAAGTGATATTATGTGGACTATATATTAAAATAATCTTGTCTGGGCCAATTCCCTTCGCCACCACATTGCAATTTGAGTCCCTGAATTACAGTGGTTTGTGCAGTTCACTACAAATATTTGAACTCACATAACCAGACAGGCCAACATTCAGATACAACAATCAACAGCAGTTAGCAATTCCTGTGGTTAGAAAAATCTGAAATATAAAGTGAAATCTTTGTTCAAGTTAAGCACAACAGCCTAAAAAGGAAAATATCCTAAGAGCACGCTACCCCTCTCCCCAAAAAAGACTTCAAAAGCAATGGAACACAGAGCTGAAAGTCAGTGCTATCAAAGGAGGGCACTGTTTTACTTTACAATGTGCACCACAGCCCCCAGAGCCAGCTGGCTCATTACCGTACCTCTAGAACAAAGATGAAGGTGAAAACAACTGACATTGTTGCCAAAGGAACGGTCACTGGGTCCTCCACATCCCACTGTAAGAGAAACAGCATCCAGGTCTTTGTCCATATCCGTCAGACACATAAAGACCTTCCCCTCCTTTTCTCATTTGAACATGACTATGAATTTTAATTTTTTATACTAAAGAACGTAGACTGTGAATGGATATGGCCCCTTGCAATACTCTTGGATGCACCAATGAACGAAAAAGTCCTTCTCAGAGCTTCACTGTGAAATAAAGTACCTTGACGGACAGCAGCACTGACTGGGCCAGGACAAGCAATGCAATTGTCCTCTTAAAGAACGGATGCTGGGTAATGTCATACATCTTAGCTCTAAAACCATCATTATCTGCAAAAGAAAGGTTGAGGCAAGGGCGTTTCAGACATAGGTCACATTTACTTTCTCGTCTTTCATTTCCTTTAATGCTCATTTTAAAACTCATTACCTTTTTCCCCCTATAGTTCAATCTATTGTGTAGTGTTTTGCAGGAATGGCTGGTTCTGAATATTTAAGACGACGGTGCATGACGCCGTCTGTATTGGAAGGAGAACCGCATCATTCAATTTCTGTCAGTTTAATACATTTCACTCATATGTTTAAGAGCGAAGCACAAATATATTTTATTTAAAAATTCATTTTTTCATTAGGGCTTATCCTGAGAGCACTGAAGCACAGCCTTTGGGTGGTTGATTTTAATAGCCTATGGAGAGATCTGTAGTTTGGAGCCTGTTTCTATATTAACTTATGCACAACCGCCTAGTGGCCTCACGATTATTATTTTAATTGAAATCTTAGACTCCTGGGGAATCACGAACACTGGTGCCCAACATGAATAAAATCAGAGCATCTTTGATACCCGGGCGAGGTGGGAGATGAAGAGGCTGTGCTATCTTCAGTCGGCTCTTCAGATCTTCCCATCTTCTCTGATCTACAGTCAGCAGAGCTGTCCCCTTAATAAACAAAGGAAAGCAGAAAAAGGCCTTATGTCGTCTACTCCACACCAAGGTCATTGCAAATGGGGCGGTGGTGATACCAACAGGACTAATTTGGGAGTATATGATAAAGATATTCTTCAAATACCATGGTGGTTCGATAGACATGGTCACAATTCTCAAATGTGGTCTTTAGAGGGGTCCCAAAAAGGGTGGCCACAAGCCTCAGAGAAGATCCAGCAGCCTTCAACTGGTATCTTCGAACATGTATAAATTTCAGGTTTGGGAACATCTAAAGAAGGTTCCCTACACAATCAAATTTTCAAAAAGGGATACCCACTCTAATAGTGGTTAGTTTCCCTTCATTTTGTGGGGAAGGCTGCAGTAAAATTGTAGCTTGTCAATCTGATTGTGTCTTTAAAAAAAATCATTCTGCTATACACTGTCGCAAAACTTTTTATTTATTTATTCTGAGAGAGACAGAAGGTGAGTGAGGGAGGGGAAGAGATGGAGTGGGAGAGAGACAATCCCAAGCAGGTGCCACATTGTCAGCACAGAGCCCAATACGGGGCTTAATCTCACAAATTGTGAGATCGTGACCTGAGCCGAGATCAGGAACCAGACACTCAACTGACTAGGCCACCCAGGTGCCTCAACTGCAAAACTATTTTTGAGCAGTATGAAATCACAGAATTTGAATCTTTAAGTATTAATGCTGTGACAAATGGCTGAGTGAGATCAGATATTCTTTACCATATATATATGAGTACTTTATTAAAATGCATATAAATATATTACATGACATTTCATGTATTTATACATGAAATTATTTGTATATGTATAATGTATACAAATTATACATTATTTATACACTAATTTATAAAGGCAGAAATGTATACATTATTTATACACTAATTTATAAAGGCAGAAATATAGTTTAAGAAACTGAACCCCCACCCCACTCCCATTCTTCCCTTCTTTCTACAGAGCTGAAGACTGTCCTTTAAGGATGTGTCCTCCCCACTGCTTTCAGACTTTTGCTGTTTGTGTATATATCAATACATAAGAACATATTTGTTTTGAATTTTAAAAAGTGATATAAATGGTATTCAATATGGGCTTCTTAATGCAGTTAGTTTTTATCTTCATTGAGCACTATGTCTTGCATACCACTAGACACCAGATCTAATTGGTTTAACTGCTCATAGAGTATCCCACTGTACAAATATATCAGAAGTTATTTGCTTTAGGTTTATGTAGTATAAAAATGCTGCAATAAGTACAGTCTCATGGTGAATACCTACGAGATTTCCTTAATAGCAAATCTCTAGGAGAGGAATTGCTGGGGTTTAGGAATTTACACATCTTTATGTTTACCAGATATTGTGAAGTTGCTGTCCAAAGAGAAACAACCAAGGAAATTTGCTGCTAGCCATCTCCAAGTGTTCCAATGTCCTAATATTCTTGCCAGTACTTGATATTGTTAGATATTTTAATTTGGCCATGATGGGTGGGAAATGTGTCCACTTTAGTTTTAATATCAATGAGATGAAATGTTTTTTATATGAGTAAATTGGGGTGATGATTCTTGTATCTTCCTATGTGAATTGCCTGTTCATATTCTTTGCTCATTTTTGTATTTGGATATTTACTTTTAGAGGTTTTTATTTAAAAAAAATTTTTTTTTCAACGTTTATTTATTTTTGGGACAGAGAGAGACAGAGCATGAACGGGGGAGGGGCAGAGAGAGAGGGAGACACAGAATCCGAAACAGGCTCCAGGCTCTGAGCCATCAGCTCAGAGCCCGACTCGGGGCTCGAACTCATGGACCGTGAGATCGTGACCTGGCTGAAGTCTGACGCTTAACGGACTGCGTCACCCAGGCGCCCCGATTTACTTTTAGAGGTTTTATAGAAATTCTTAATATATTCTGGATATTAATCTTCTGTCAGTTATGTGAATTGTAAATATTTTCTCTTAGTCTTAGCTTGCTTTCTAAAAAAAAATTTTTTTTGCCTTATCAAGTCTCTTATGTCTAAGAAACTTTTTATTTTAATGTAATCTAATCTGTAAATTTCTCTCTTTATGAATTCCACTTTATGGTTAAAGTCAAGAAATCCACAACTCCTCCAGGGTCAAAAATAAATTCTACAAGGTTGAAAATGGCTTTTCACAGCTAGGTCTTTCATCCTTCTGGAATTCATTTCTGAGTATGCTGTGAGGTAGAAATCTCTGTTTAATTTCTTATATCTAGACAATGACCCCAGCACCTCTTATTGATGGTTTCACCCCCTCCACTGATTTGTCGTGCTACTTCTCCTTTATATATACCTGGTCCTCCTGGGGCTTTTAGCTCTGTTCTAAATCTAACTTTCTATCTCTGTAACATTACCCATCCTGTTTGACTCACCATAGCTTGTTTACTTTCCTTTTCCATACTTTTGTTCATGCTTAGCCTTGAGAGAGGTTTGTCAATTTAATTTTTTTTAAAGAATAAGCTTTTGTCATTCTTGAATCTTTTATAATATCTTTGTTTTCTATATCATTAATTTCTGTCCTTATCTTTTTTATTTTCTTCCATTTTACTTTGTTGATATTATTATAATTTATTGATTTGGACATCTGACATATTACTAATTAATCTTTGAATTTTCTTGAACATACACTTAAAGTTACAAATTTCTCTAATTGATTTATCTATATCTTGTGAGCTTTTATATGTGATTTTTATAAATGATTTATCTAAATGTCTTAAGAGTTTCTATTCTAATTTCTTCTGTTACTCATAAATTATTTAGAATGTTTTCTTAATATTTCCAACATCTGAGGAATCTTTTGTTGTCTTTTTTTATTATTGTAGAGAATATGTTCTGTACATTACCAATATTTTGGTAACTATTTTTTATGACCTCTGGGCAGTACATTTTATACTTGAAAATTGCTGGACTCTGGGTTATTCATATGTCCAGTAGATCAAATGTTTGTATTGTGCCAAATCTCATATTTTCTTTTTTTTCTGATTTATGAGTTTCTTAGGGATATATGTTGATATCTTTCACTATGATTTTGGACTTGCTGGCTTTTTAAAATAATTTGGTTAATTTTTGCTTCATATATTTTAGGGTTCAGGAGTTCTATACTTTGTTGGTAATTCATTTCTTCTGCAATTATCTAATTACACTGTTTATTCCTAATAATGATATTTGTTTTAAACTAATTTTTCTGATATTGATATTGCTAAGCCATTTTTCTTACTATCTGCAAACAAATATTTTGGGTTCTCTGGGTGCTAGAGATATTGATATTATTTCTTTATTCTACAAAACAAAATATTTTAGAAAGTTGAGCTCTGAAATGAGCCAAAAGAATAACAAGCGTGGTGGTATCATCTGATCATTAATATCAGAAAACCTCTGGAAGTTTATTATTGTGACATTAAGTTTATTAATCAAACTGTTATTTCATAATTGAGAAATTAAATATATATATATATATATATTACTAGTATAAACTTTGAACTTTTTTAAACAAGGTTCCATTTTCAAGGGAAGACATAAATTTGCATAATTCAGAATTGTGCAAATGTTGCCCCCAAAGCTTGCGTTATCTCCCGTATCTTTATATTTCCCTATTGCCTATATATTTGGAAATCTATTTACATACTTTTGGGTTTGACCATTAGAATGTGAGCCCCATGAGGGCAGAAATCTTTATGTGTTTAGTGTTTAGTTTGTGTGTTTAGTTTTTATGTTCCCAGGTCTGGCCCCAGTTAAGTTCTCAAAGAAATCTGTTGAATGACTAAATAATAAATCAATAAATGCTGTTATACAGCAGCTCATGTGCTACCATCTGAAAAGCTTACTGGGAAAAAAAAATCCCTCCTAAATGGTTCATATAACTCATAAATTTGCATTATCAATTAAATAATCAAGTTTGTCATGTTTTCTTCTACTTTTCCTCTTTCTGTAAGCACCCAGCACCCACTTGAGCTTAAGTCCGTGTTCCCCTTCTCAAGGCCAAGATGCTTCTTTCTTCCCTCAGCACATTAATACAACCAGTACTGTGAGTAGACCTCCTGATACTCGTCTTACTTCAGCCAGGCCTCCAAACTCAAGAGCTGCAATTGATTATATATTTGTCTCTGGTTGCTGAACATTTTATGTTGCTGCATTTATGTCGCTGATTTGTGAGCTGCCATAGGACCTGATTCTCCTGAAATCAGGTGTCTGCTCAGAGGACCTATCATGGTGTTTTGAGCAAGCAGGGCCTAAGCTCTCTACTTGGCTGACTGGCTTCTGCTCTTGTTCAGGAATCTCTGTTGTCTGCTTCAGTGCCAAGGCTCAATGGCATCTGAAGAGACCCATCTTCCTCCTTCTGCTTGGTATCAAATTGAACACACTTTAGGGCTTAGAGACACTCATTTATGAATCTGTTATAGTAAAATAGGGGGCTGGGCAATATGATCTCTCTCTATCCTTTCTTATTCTAAAATCCCATGTTTCTGTGGGTCGGAGTAGTGTTGGGGCCCAAAGTGGAGATTTTTAAGCCACACCCTTTGAAAGCCCGCACCAAATAACATCTTCATTAGGCACACATCAATGGTGGCCATCAACTGGGTAGCTGGAACCACACATGCAGCGCCCGGGGAGTGGGGGTGTGTGTGAATGATACAGTCCCATGTGCAGCTGCCCTAGCCAGTGGGTTCGGATGTGCTTGCATGCGATTCTGTCCTGGTCATGAATCACAGGAGCGTCATATCTAGCTTTAATTCAGTGCAGAGTGACATTTTTATATTCTCGGAAGAATTTCAGACTCTGCAGAGTGGGCACCGCTTCTGAATTGTGACCCCATTTTCTACACCTTAAAGGCCCCAGACAAGTCATGTCACCTCCGTAAGCTCTGTGTTTTCTTCCACTGTGCATTTCAGAGTTGTGAGAACTGAAAATGGCATATGTAAACCTTAGTATGTAGTAAGTGCTCAAAAGCTGTATCCACCAGGGTACCTGGGTTAAATGTCTGACTTTGGCTCAGGTCACGATCTCACGGTTCGTGAGTTTGAGCCCACCATCAAGCTCTGTGCTGACAGTTCGGAGCCTGGAGCCTGCTTTGGATTCTGTGTCTCCCTCTCTCTCTGCCCCTTCCCCCACTTGCATTCTGTCTCTCTCTCTCAAAAATAAAAAAACATAAAAATTTTTTTAAAAAGCTGTATGCACTTCAATTATGATTCCAGAAGACAGATCCTTACATACTAGAGTGCACATCAGCCACGGACAGAAGAACGACATAGAATGTTCTCTCCCAAACTCACTCTTTGACAGGAAACCACACTTGCTGTTTTCCCATTCGGGAGCTCTTATAGTGATTGTTAGAGTTGCTCTGAACTCAGCATGCTTCCCGAGTTCATAAAGTATGTAAAGTTTTTATATGAAATTAGAAAATCTTCTTTATATTCAATGAATTAGGATTTAACATTTCTACTGCACCCCAGCCCCATCAAAATTCTGAGTTCACCTATAGCGTTACAAAGAAGCATCCAATTTACATTGTGTGAAAGTAATATTACCTGCAATCAGTGCACAGTTAGTTCAGCTATTGTATTTTAATAACTTGCTGCACATCCTTTCAATTTGAACAATAGGAGATGTGCCTTTCAGTTGTCAGCGAATTAATGACACCATCACCAAAAGGGGAAATTTCGCGAGAGAACTGTGCTCTTAAATAATGTGCCTGAAAGGCAGCGATGAGGTAGCTTGTAAAATAGTTATAGAGATTATTTACACCAGTCACATTATGGTTTAATGCGACTTCATGCCGTGTGAGAAAAAGAGAGCTCAAAGCAAGTGGCTAGAAAAGAATAAACCCTGTGGTATTCAAACCAAGAATTCTTACCTTGTTTTCATTGAAATTAGCAATAACTACTCCAACAAAAAGGGTCAGTCCAATCATGCAACCCAGGAATACAAACACATGAATGTAGATCCCGTGCATCTGTATAAATGAAAAATACGGTTATTCATCAAAGCAAATGAGAGCAGCTGTTGACACATTCAAAGGATTCCGTGTGCTTGCTTACCGGCCCCACACGATGAATAATAACATCCCTCACTTCCACCCAGCCTTTCAGGGACAGAACTTCAAACAATGCCAGCATGGCATTTCCCACATTGTCAAAATTAAAATTCCGAGGATTTGCCCTGCAAGTCAGAAAGAAGAATGTTCTGTGAAATTCCGATGAGAAGCACCCTAAGGCAAATATCTGTAGTTCTTTCCAATCTTGGGTGCGGGGTGTACTTAGCATTTGGAAGGCGGGCTAGCTGGCATTCATTTGCTAAATCAGAAAAGTGCATGAATATGTTATTATTTCTTAAAATTTAATTAATTATTAGGTAATCATGGGGTGTTCTTAACGAACAACAAAACACAACAGTTCAAGTTCTGGCTCTAGAGGTTCCTTGACGTTTCTGGCTCGTCCTGATTATATGGAGGGCTGGAAGTATGCTTTCTGGTTATAAACTGCATAGCATATTCTCACAAAGGGGCGCTGGAGTTTGGATACGAATTTTGCAATAGTTTTAAAATTGAAAACTTCTCTAAAGGATAAATTACAATTCCTGATGTTAATATAGCAAGTATAAAAAGAGTACAATCTAGCCACTTTCTTTAATTCTGTGACATCATGGGAACATCACTGTGTAAAGTAGTGATGCATTTGGAAGTCCCTGAGTGGCCAGAGGTGTTTGCTGGTAGCCTACATGTTTCCAGATCATTCTCTCCCAGCTCGATTTTTTTCTCTCTCACTAACTCTGGGTGTTCTCAACAGAGACTTCTTGTAGACCCCAACATTGCAGTATGCTGTCTACATCCACACTTGATTGCTGGTATTTAAAACACTTTGGCTCCACTATTATTTTTTGTTTGTTTGTTTTTGTTTTTTTTTTTTTGAGGGGGCATATTGCATTTTTTGTTTTTTACTAACGTGTTTTTACTTTTTTCTTCCCACGAAAGAAAGTGGTTTTTTTTTTAATATATTACATCTCCCTTAGTCATTATGGGTCTTGTCTAACATTTTTCTTGTCCATAGAAGATTTCACTGTTTTCCTTTTTCCTCTTATTAGACTATTTAAAATAATTACAAGACCTAGACAACTACACACTGCAAAGTCATGACTATCACTGTATTTCCTGAGTTTGATGGAGAATTGGTCCCAGGACTACTAAAAAAAGGGGGCCTATAGAAGCATGGCCAAATTATATTTTGATCATTTTTTTTCCTATTAGCTCATTTATCAAAATTTAACCTTCACAGAAGGTGATACTCTGGAGAAAATCTGGGTTAGTATTTTTCTACACCTTTTTTTTTTTTAAAGTAGGCTTCGTGTACAGCACAGGGCCCAATGCGGGACTTGAACTCATGACCCTGAGATGAAGACCTGAGCTGAGATCAAGAGTCGCCCACTTAACCAACTGAGCCACCCAGGTGCCCCTCTACCACCATATATATATATATATATATATATATATATATATATATAATTTTAACATCATAGAAACAATCATGCAATACACCTTTATAAGTTTTCTTTTTTAAAGCATTAAATAGATGGGGATCTAATAAGAAACCATACAACTAAACTGACTTGCTCCTAAGGTTTAAGGATGATTGGTAGAAACGTTTTCCACATAGTGCAAAAGCCCCACTCAGAAATTCCTATTTTGGGATTCTGATTTATATTTTTTACATATGAAAGTATAAGCATATTCTCTTGGATTTTTCCACCATTTCTTCCTTTGGGGTTTCAATTAAATTTAATATATTTTACAGCAGACAGAAGCTGTAAGGATTCTGCAGATGCCACAGTTTTCTTGAATAAGGATTTTTTTTAAAGCTAAGCAGGCCAGCTCTCGGATCCGATGTTGAACTTTCTTACCCATCCATTTTCTTTATGTAAAAGTGCTTTTTTAGCTGAATATGCAGCATCCCAAAGTACTTTCATGTTCCACATCCTTTAGAAGTTAGAATATGTTAAAAATACACTTTTAGGCTAAACCAAGAAAAATAAAATGGAGAATCACAGACTTAAATAGTTGGAAGAGCACATCACATTAAAAAAATAAGTATCAGTTTTAATCATCTAAGATGTTCATGCTATGTTCATGCTACTAAAATTGGAAAGTTTTAAACTTTACCTATAACTACAGAGGACTTCAATAAATCCCAAGCCTAATCCATTGTTGTAATTTTCCTGTCACCCTTCCTTGATCTGGAAGCCTGTATATAATATATAATCATATACATATAATATAATATATAATAATATATGTATATAATGTTGTATATAATCTTTTCCAGTTAATTAAAAAATTTTAAAAACATCATAATCTTGTCCATCCAATTGAGAAAACTAAGACATTGGTTCTAACCTTACAGTTTTGTTAATCTTCTACCTCCCCGTGAAAAGCGCCCCAAGGTCCCAAGATTGCGATAAAGAGGGTTACTCCTTTGGGAAGAAGGAGCCCCCAGGAGGAGAGGAGCTCAGCCTGAGCCCTTGGATGTAGAAATACAGGGGGCAACACTATCCAAAATGGCCCTTCCAAGATGCTGGAAGTAGTCATGTTTCTGTTAAACTTACAAAAGTGAGATAGATTTATATTCTTCTCCTTAAAGAGCATATTCAAATTGTTTGAGCTGTAGACTCAACAAAAATCTGATCTTCTGCCTAGAATGTATCACACTATAATTTAAAATTACCTAGAAGTCAACTCCAGGTAAGCTTCCAGTGAGCTAAGGGGCTTATTTATGTAGCATCAAAGCCTTTAGCAAATCATATTACATTATTTGTAATATTATCTCCTGTTCTCTATTACATTTCAAGCTCCTAGGGGTTGGGGGCCATAGCCTGTCCCCAGTAATAGCGTAATGTCTGGAGAATAGTAAGCACTCAATGAATATATCTATTGAAACTGAATACTTTTTTTGATATCTCTTATGCATCCCATTTTCCTATGTCCCAGACCTCTGCTTAAAACAAAACACACAATATTTGTAATATATGTATTTTATACTTTTTACCAAGGTAATTTTTATCTCATCAAGTCTGAGTGATTCAGAAGAAGATGAATGTACTCATCTGAACAGAGAATATAGAAGCCTGACTATCTCCTGAATTAGGTAGTGCATATTTATAGCCTTCCTAATTATAATTATCAAAGCATTCCCTAATGCCAGTTCTCCAGATATGTTATTTTCTTAATCATAGATTTGCCAATATAAAACTATAACATCTTGGCTGCTAACTCTTGATGAGCTTACTAACAAAGGAAAACGTAAAAATTATCATAGTTATAGCTGGTGTTTATTTGACAAAAGATTTTTATTTTACCAAAACTAACCCAAGTCATGGTATTCTGGACAAATGGACAAGCATTATTGTTATGGTGTTCAAGTGATGCCCCTCTATCAGCTTATGCTTTTAAAGTGCCATTGAACTTGAAACACCAAATAATAACTTACATGAAACATTGCATTTCAGTTAATTTGGATTTTTATGGAACAAGCTGAATGTCAGAGGGTACAACTGGAAACAGGTTTACTTTTCTCCCAACACTGCCTTCCAGTGGGTTCTAGCTCCCTTCCTGACATCTTGGAGATCCCAAAGCTTTTTTGTCACTTTCAGTTATATGAGTCTCATTCTGAAAAGTCCACTTTGTTCCACATCAAACCCTTGTTGCCATAACCCATTTAAGGACCCTATCCTCAGCCTCTCAGCCTGACCCATGGTTTGAGGAGGGAAGAAGAGGGCTGGCCACTCTGTTCCCTCCTCTTCTTCAGGCCACCATCTGATTCTTAACAAGATGGCAGTGGGATGCAGTTGGATGTAGAGAAATGAGGTTAAATTCCACATATCTCACACTGCTGGCCACTGGCCACTGTTGCTCTGGTCATAGCAACTATTCTTTCATGGAACCCACTGCCTGCCATGTTCCTAGTTTCTGTACACTTGATACTTTAATGTCTGTCCTCCATGCATGTGTTGGACACACTTTGCTCTGGACAACCTGATAAAATGCCTGAATCACCCTGCCTTGGCCTCTTGCCTCTCTCATCACCCTCCCACCTCCTTGGAAGAGTCCTTTCTAGGGCTTGCTTTTCTTTTTTTCAAAAAAAAATTTAATGTTTATTTACCTTTGGAGAGAGAGACCGAGCGCAAGTGGGGGAGGGGCAGAGAGAGAGAGAGAGAGAGAGAGAAACACACAGAATCTAAAGCAGGGTCCAGGCTCTGAGCTGTCAGCACAGAGTTCAATGCCAGGCTTGAACTCATGAACCGCGAGATCATGACCTGAGCTGAAGCTGGACACTTACCCGACTGAGCCACCCAGGAGCCCCTAGGGCTTGCTTTTCAAATACAGACCAACCAACCCAGAGTCTACAGCCCCAAGTACCTCCTTTATCAGGCTTCCACCCTTTGGGCCACTATCCACCTGCCCTGATCACCAGGTAGCAGACCACTAGGGAGAGCCCTGTGTCTCAGAGCCCATTGAAGTTACTCAACTAGCTAATCCTAAGCCTGCTTGCCCTGACTCACTCATTCCAACTCAAGGAAACCACAATAAAGGCTCTGGTCCACAGTTCCCTTTTTCCCTCTGCCTCATGACTGACCCTAGGGCTTCCCTGTGTGGCCTCCTGTGGTGTGGTTTGCCCCATAGTGGGAACTATGAGTAACAAATCAGCTCTTCAATGACAATTGTCCTTCGATCTGTTGACTTTATTATACCTCAAATTTTCTATTAATACACTAGATTCTGAAACATCCTCCAGCACGAGGGTGCCCCATTGTGTCATTCCTGCTGAGAGTAGTCTTCAGATGACTCTCAGTTCCCATTCCTGGAAACATCCCCAAAGCCTCTCCAATAGAAGCACCCCCCTCCAGCACATAGCCCTTTGGAACAGAGTTCCATCACTATGGCTCAGATCACTGGCCCGAGGCAGTGATGATTTGGAGCCTCCAACACTGATAACTCCCCTGTCAGATGGTGAAGAGCGCTTGCCTACATGAGTGTCTCTTCTTGCCTCATCAGTCTCTGATATCACGCAGTCCCCATGGGGACTCACTCAGCTGGGGAGACAAGCACCCTTGATCTCTTCCCATAGTAAAGCAGGAGCGACCACAGCACCGTCTACTGAATTCACTCAATTTCACGATACTGTCTCTGAGTATATAGTGTTTTCTTTTCCTGGAGCTGGGTGATGGAGGTGGATAATCTTTTAGGAAGTTCAGCTGGGACTGGCAATGTTGCTTTCTTTGGAATATAATGAAATTTTATCTCTTAGTGACCTCAGCTTTGAAGCTTTTGCCAAAATTCCAAAACAGCAGGAAAAAAAAAAAACCATTTGATGTCTTGATATAAATAAATTATTTATGGTATAATAATGCGTTTTCACCTCACAAAAAATAAACTTTTTATGTTTCTTTCATATTTTATTTTAATATAAATTAGACTTCTTTTATAGTTAGCACTGGGATAAGGATATCTTTGTGTGTTATGTACTTCCTGCTCCAGCTGAAGCCACACAGTCAAATTCATCTTTTTTTTTTTTCATAATTCTTTGGTATTGAAAAAAATAAAAACCCAGTATAAGTTGTACTGAATTGTTTTTAAAAGTGAATTTCACAACAGTGAAATGCCAAAGCTGGTAGCAATGGGTCCTAAGGGTGCAACTGGGTGAAATGCAATTTCTTTTAAAGAGTTTTGACATTTCCTAGAAAACATCAATTGTGACAAAAGCAGAGTCTTTGCTGTGGTTCACTTGTTATTCTAAGAGGTAAAATGAAAAAAAAAAAAGAAAACAGATGACTATTTAAAAGGACAAATGAAGTTAATAGGACACTTAGTTCATCAATGAAGCCCACTGAGAGATTTCATTCATCGCCATTAGTAAAATGGATGAAAAAGAAGGTACTAGGCACTTCTAGCTTTGATGTAAGTGCTTTGAAAACTCATTTTCAGGAAAAATGAATTTTAAAGAGAAAGTTAGATATAATCATTTGTGTTACTGATTACTCCTTTCCGGCGTTTCAATAATGGAAATCCTTCCATGTAAATGCGTTTTAAAATTGAAACAGCTTTCTGATTTGGGCTTCTATACAACTGTTATGAGGATATCAGATTCTCCCTTAAAGATATAAACTCAGGACGAGTTTGGTTTTAATTTGATAGAAAATCTTTGTCTTTTAAGCCTCACTAATTTTTAATGCCATGCGAATCGAGTTACATACTTCAAAGTATTAGAAAAATAGAGGGGTGATAATCCATTAGTTACATGAAACAACATGGGACTCAGTGTACCACTTGCGCTCTCATTTACTGTATTTTTGCATCCTGTTGTAATTCAGGGCTTTGCCTTGTATTATTTAAAATCATTTTAGCACCTCTGGCAAAATTACTTTTCATGCCAAATTTTATTGATTTAAAACCTTATACTGATAAATATCACATTCTTCAGGATCTTTTTCTGAAATGCTTACCAAACACGGGGCACCCAAAATCCAGGCTTTTTCTCTCCAGGTCTTAATTTTAAATTTAAGTTCTTGGACACGCTTACGTTAATTCTGAATATGCCATTACAATCCTCCTAAAATAGAAGAAAACAGGTCAGGGGGAGCCTGGTCGGAAAATTAACTCCAAAAAGATAAAAGATAAGAAAGCACATTTTAACCTAGAATAACAGGTTTTTTAAAAAATATTTATTTACTTATTTTTGAGAGAGAGAGAGCAAGACAGCATTTGCACATGAGCAGGGAATGGGCAGAGAGAGGGGAGAGAGACAGAGTCCCAAGCAGGCTCCACGCTGTCCGCAAAGAGCCTGGTGAGTGGTCCCTCCCACAAATCGTGAGATGATGACCTAAGCCAAAATCAAGAGTCAGAAGCTTAACCAACTGAGCCACCTAGGCACCCTGAATAACAGAGGTTTTTATGTGATAACAGTGATGTGGGCAGCTATCCAGCAAACAGGGACAAGGACTGCAGAGATGAGTGGTAAAAGTTCACGCTAGAAACATTTGCAAGTAGGCAAAGGATCTGAACAGATATTCCTTCAAGGAAGACATACAAATGGCCAATGAGAACATGAAAAGATGCTCAGTGTCATTATTCAGCCAGAAAATGCAAGTCAAAACCATGATGGGATAACACGTGCCATCCACTAAGAAGGCTATCATCAAAAATCAAATAAACTTTGACGAGGTTGTGCAGAAATTGGAATCCTCCTACTAGAACCCTTACACACTGCTGGTGTGAGTGGAAAATGCTACAGCCACTTTGGAAAACAGGTCCTCAAACAATCAAAGAATTACTTGAGGACCCAGAAATTCCACCCCTAGGTATTTATCCAAGAGAAATGAACACAGATATCTACATGAAACTTGTACATGAATGTTTATGTCATTATTATTGTAAATAGCATTAATTATAATAGCCAAAAGGTGGAAATGATCCAAATGTTCATAGTGGATGAATAAATTACATCAATAAAATATGGTGTATCCATGCAATGGAATATTTTTCAGTCCTACAAAGGAATGAAGCACTGACCTACGCTACAACATGGATGAACCTCGAAAACATTATGCTAAATTAAAGAAGTCAGCCACTAATGATCACATGTTAGATGATTCCATTCATATAAGAGTCAAAAACAAGAAACTCTATAAGGCAGAAAGTAGTTTTGTGGTTGTTTTGTGATGGGGGTGTCAGGAGTATAAGGGTGAAACTTAAAAGATGTTTCTTTTTGAGGTGATAAAAATGCTCTAAGCCTGGGGCACCTGGATGGCTCAGTCAGTTGAGCATCCAACTCTTGATTTCAGCTCAGGTCATGATCTCACGTTTCATGGGATCAAGCCCCACATCAGGCTCCACACTACAGTGTGGAGCCTGCTTGGGATTCTCTCTCCCTCTCTCCCTGCCCCTCCCCCGTTTGTGCTGTCTCTCTCTCTCTCTCAAAATAAATAAACATTTAGAAAAATGTTCTAAGCCTGACAATTGTACAACTCTGGATATGCTAAAAACTATTGAATTGTACGCTCCGAGTGGGTGAATTGTGCAGTATGTGAATTATATCTCCAATAACATTGTTTTTAAAAGACTTTAAAACTAAAACATGAGTAAGAAGATTTTCACTCATTTTCTGTCTTTATTCTTCTTTTGTTTTATCTTTGTTTCTTTGCCTGTGATTGTCATGTTTTGAACCTAAACCCCTTTCCTGGGTATAATGTGTATACACTTGGGATATTTCAACGGAACTTCAAAGTCTAACCTAGTTAAAGTCACCTTCAGCCTTCAGCCTTGCGTCCTCCCAGCTTCCCGGTTTCTGTCCATGGGCCAGCACCTTGTCGGCCCCCAGCATCAAGATGCAGAATTGTCTATGGCTTTCCCCATCCCGCTTGGGCCTCATCTCCATTCTTATTTCCACTAGTTTAGTGAATGCCAATATTACTTCTCTTTGGATTGCCAGTAAAATTCCTTAGAATAAAAAGCCTTCTTACACCAATGATATCCCTTTAACTTAAAAAGCGTGGATAAACTTACCTACAATAACCCAAAGATAAACACAGTTGACATTTTGGCATATATACTTCCAGTTTTTTTTTCCTATGCATATATGTGATCGTACAGTTTTTACTCTTCCATAGCCCACTTTTTCAGTTAAAATATATTGCAGTTAAGTTCTCATAGTAACCCTACACATTCATCTACAACATTATTCCTGTTGGCTGTGCTGTGGTGTATCAAATAGAAGCCCCATGATATATTTGGCCTCTTGGGCCTCTTCCAGTTTGTCTTTCTGAGCCCATGGGAGCCCAGCTTTGAGTGGGTGAGGCTGTCTGGCATCCTGGTGAAAAGCAAGGAATTTGGGGCCATGCTGCCTTGACATGAATCTTAGCTTCCCCATTTATTTTAGGGTGACCTTGGACAAGTTCTTTATCCTCTTTGTACTTTTATCCTTAGCCAGGTCTGGGTATGAGCAGAGAGTGTAAAATCACAATGCTCTTAAGCCGTTATTAATATACTGAGTCCTGCAAAATTCCTCGTAGGTTTCATCTTGAAATGTTGTTGTCATCTTTTCGGCCTCTATTCAGTGGGAATCTAAACTAACCCTTCTTGGCTTACCTGAGCTTGTGGATTAACGCATCAGTTCTTTATTACCTCCTTCGTTAGCTAATTTGATACATCATGACCTTTATGCCATGTTCCTTGTTATGTCTTCTCAGGTTTATCGAAGTTCCTGGAACGTCTGGAGACACAGGTGGTGTCTCTTCTGCTCTGCCACTTACTGAAATCCTCACTATTAACATAATTGATAATGTACTTTGATTGGGCAAATATGCATTTTACAACCATCAGAGAATGAATAATTTTTACAGTCAGTAGCTCTGAAAATGTAGAAATTTTCATACTGATGTAAAATCTGTATTAGATAGCCATATTTGTTGGAAACATAGAAATAGGTATTATAGTTCAGCTGTATTAGGCCTTTTGAGTATGTGCATCTTAATGGACTTAAGGCATTATTTTACCTGGATGAAAGAGGAAATGCTTTCGCTGTTTGTACGTTAGCAGTACTTGGATCACTTCATGAATCTACTTGAATATAGGGCAGAATCCTAAGGGAAGGCACACTGGATAGTGTAGCAGTGATGGCTGGTTGTAACCACACTCATCCTGTTTTTCTGCAGGACACATCACTGAGCCACCTGTTGCATTCTCCCACCTGCCTCGGGAGGCCAAGCTCTTGCTGGTGAAATGTGTGTTGAAGTGAGGTGTGCTGCTTTTGGCCCTGACCGTAACCCTCAGGCATGGAGGGAGTTCTATGCTCTTCTCTGCCAGCTGAACAGAGAAGACATTGAAGACAGCAAAGCGTGGACACACAAAGAAGGAAGACAAAAGGAACTTGAGGCTCTGACAGGTCATTCAGAGGAGACCTGTCCACCTTATTCAAGATGCAATGTATTCACTCCATTATGTTCAGCAAATGAAACCCTGGGGTCACCCAGGAGCTGGCCTCCACTTACTAACACTGACTGAAGAAAGATAAGGCAAAGGGCAGTAGCGAAAGAAGCAAGCTTGGGTCTTTGTTAGCTGTCTTATTGGGGAAGATTTTGGACTTCCCAATGAAGAGAATGATGGAGTGAGAAGTAATGAACAGTGGTATGACAGTTAAACTTTGCCTCTTGTCCTTTCTGGGGGGCTGTTTGCTGATATGAGACAGGATTAAGTTAGGGAAGCCCAAAGGGAGAGTGTCCGAGCCTCACAGCTACAAGCATCTGGAATCGTGAGTGGCTATTCCAAAGGTGTCAACAGAGGTTCCACACTGGAACAACAGAAGACAATAGAATAATCTGGAATGTGCTTTTAATCCCACAAACCTGTGCTAGCCAGAAGAAACAGACTGCCTCCTTTAAGCAGAAGGGGTTGGTGGAGAGAGAATTCTGAGTCTTACGTGGGGGTTATCAACGTAGTGTCAGCACATGTTTACCAAGGGGTGGTGAACTACTCAATTTTTTCTCCCAAAAGAAGGAAAGCATTAACTTACCCTTCTAATAATGTTAGGATCATTGCACTTTGCCAGTTTTCCCGCAAAAAGCTGAACTCCAAAGCTTGCAAAAACAAGCATTAATGTCAGCAAAAGAATGGAGACCTGAAAAAAAAATTGGTGAGACATCATATCTCCTGGTAAAAAATTAAACAGTAGGCTTGATTTGAACAGTGATAGGGACACAACTTTTTGGAGAACATGGTATGAAATTCTTGGTCTTCTCATGATATTATTTAACTTCTCCACCACAGGTCATTCAATTAGCCTTGCTGAAATGTTAAAAGGAGGGAATTAACAACAGGTTTTGGATTTTCAGAATAAAAACATATGACTTTCATGTAGGAAAATGGGCTAAGGTATTTTTGATATGGCTTAGGGTTTTCTGATTTTGAAATCTACATTAGTGGAACAAAAGAAAAATGTTTAAATAATTATATTTCCCCTATTTTCTCAAAATGAATTCCTCTCCTTATAAGCAGAGCATAAATTAGAGACAGAGAGGTTTTGCTTTCTTGTAAGCAATGAGGGCACACAAAAGTGCTATACACAGAGGATTGAGATCATGGAGTCCTAAGAAGTAAGTCTGTTAATTGGTGCTCCCTCTGCTGGATGGTGCCTTGGTCTCAGCACAGAAAAGTGGCGAAGAGTAAAACACTGAACAAACCATTGATCTGTGCTGGTTGAATAATCTAAACATATATCTTCAATATACTAAAATTCTACAAAAACATCATCAGGAGAAAGGCACAAATAAATTCTCTGCTAAATTCTATCAGGGCTCCACGATGCATATACATTAGCTCTCAGGTGATGACATCCTTTTTTCCTTCATTTCCAGCTGTGTGAAAAGCCACCATGTTATGGCTTTAGCACAAAGAAAATGTGAGATTTCAAATATGTCTTTTAAAAATATCAACAACTCTATGCCTATGGAAGCATCGCAACCTGTCTTTAAAATACCTTAGAATCAACTGTAACTACAACTGTTCTCTCCCCATAGGTGTGTTTCTAGAAAGCACAATGTAAAATAAGCTTATGTAAATTAATTCAGGGTTCCATGCATGAGCAGAACTCATCAATAATAAAAAGAACCCTTTGATCACTCCTTTGTAAGGCACAGATCCTTCTGTAACAGATTGCGAGCAATGAGCCTCCTACTCATTGCTTTTCTGCAGCCCAGCTCTTCTAAGGCCCTAAATCAGTGCTCAACTAACAAGGTTTTCTCCTTCGATCACATTTTTAGTATTATTACTGTATCCTGAGGTTACTTAAAGTGGGGTATACCTGTATGTTACTTTTTTTTTAAAGTTGTTTTATGTTAACACTCCAAAGATCAGAGACAGCGTCTACACTGTAAGAAATTAGGGACATACAAAATGAAATAATAAGCCCAAATCTATTAACTGCTAATATTTGTGCAGTAGGTGGTGTTGAATCTCACCTTTAATTTCTAGATAAGGAAACTGAAACTCAGAATAAAAATTAGGGTCACGAGTTAAGAATGGAAGTATTAGCAAATTCTACCTCTGGGATTCTTGCTTTCATTATACTTTACTAAAAACGTTCATTGAATAAGTTATATCAAGAAAATATACTGACCAGTCAGAGCATCCATGGGTAAAGTTTCTGACTGTGTGTTGTGTTTTGTTAGTGCCTTTCTTGTCCTCTGGCAATGAATAAGATTGTACTTACCCTTGGCAAGTGAGGGTGTCCCCTCATTCACTACATTACAGCGTGGGGCTGTGTGAGTGGGAGGCAAAAGGGTAAATGTAACACACCAAGAAAATTTCCTTGAAGCCGCTGAAAAGTTCTCGAACAACTTTCCTCATCTGGGGCACCAGTTTGAATATCCGCAGAGGTCTCAGGCACCGAAGAACCATTAAAAGTTGAGCTCCTGATTCAGCAGGCACATTTTGAGGCATCCAACAAAGAAATATCAAACTCACCTGGGAGGGGAAAATAATCCCTAGAATTAATCCCTAGAATTAATATCTTTCACTACCTACACTTTCTGAGAGCCAAGTGCATACAACTTTCCTTGAGCAGAGATTCCACATAGCATGTAGGACAAGCTTTCACTACGTATATATGCAATCTCTTAACTCTGATCTCTCAACCCAATATCGACCTGTTAGTGGCCCCACAGGAAAGTCATTAGCTGTACACAGAAATGAAAAGCGGGTGTCCACACTGTGGGTGCATGTACCCCAGTGCATTCTGCACCTTATTTTAACTTACACATGGGAGGCTCAGATTGAAATTCCTTTGATCAAGGATACTAAACTTCATGCTTGACCTGATTCTCACTATTTTACTGATGATCTAAAGATACTACATGTTAACGGTCACAATTCTCCTTGTTATGTTGGAAAAGACATTGATTTTATGCCTTCTTGGACATACAGAAAAAATGAAATTTCTTTGAGTTCCCTTCCTATGGTTTCCCAATTTAGTTTAACTGAACAGTTGAATGGTTATCTTGTCTAGGCAGATATTTTGTGTATAGGAATTGAAAGAAATTGGAATTGAAAGTGTCCAATCATACTCACATTAGGTTGCTTTTAGCAATGAGGAGCTCATCAATCAATTATATGGTGTAGATTTTTTTTCCTTATGGGAGCCACAAGATTGCAGGGTGCGAATAAGATTTCTTGGACCTTATTAATGTATGTCTTACATGTGTATTAATGTGGTTGATGTATGTGAACCATATCCATGGACATTTTTAACGCTTTTTATTTAGACTTTACATGCATGCCCTTCATTTGCCTGCAATAGATGACCTAAGAACTCAGTAATGACATCTAAACCTCTGGGACTCACGTATCTTTCTCTGGTACTGAGAAATGCAGGAGAGTTCACAAAACCATGACATCTTACATTTAGGAAATAACTGGAGACTTACAAGATATATAAATATGTCCATGACTCCACCAAAGTCCCGGATGACAGCAGTTGGAGTGAAAAATAAGCCATCTGCCATAATCTTCAGATTAAGCTCGATACTCATGAATATCACAAACACGTACTCAGCAATCTGAAATGGGCAAGAGGCAGCTGGGTCACCAACAAGGGGAAAACTGGAGCCCAGTTGTTGTCTGCTGAGCTGTGGGCTGAGATTTGGCAGCCGTACCTGCAAAGTCGGGGCATGCATGACTCTTCGAAAGGGGGACTCAAACATCATAGAAATGCAGGAACAGATGGTTACGATGATCATGACCCAGTCCAGGTAAGTCACCAATCCCAGCAAATCACTGCCAAAGACCAAACAAAACCGAGAAACAACTGTTCTAGGGAAGGTTGTGCGAGTCAGAGATGATCCTTCTGTGATTCTATAAGCAGGACTGGCGTTTTTTAAAAAGCAAATGTTTATGTATTTATTTTTGAGAGAGAGAGAGAGAGAGAGAGAGAGAGAGAGCATGTGCATGTGTGTGTGCATGAGCAGGGGAGGGGCAGAGAGAGAAAGAGGGAGAGAAAATCCCAAGCAGGCTCCACACTGTAAGCACAGAGCCCGACGTGAGGCTCAGTCCCATGAACTGTGTGAGATCATGACCTAAACTGAGATCAAGAGTCAGACACTCAACTGACTGAGCTACACAGGTGCCCCATGACTGGCATTAAAAAAAATCCCTAATTATCTATTTCACAGCACGATATGGCAAGAAAATACAGGTAATCTTTATATTTTTATGCAGCATAAAATAGTACATTGAAAATTCAAATGTGCACAGAAATCAGACTTTGTAATGCTTACTAAAGTTGATGGTACTTTGTATTTTTCACAGCTCCTGTGACAGGATCTGTTTTAGATCTGCAAGAGAGAACAAACACAAAATTCTGCAGCATAGCAAGCATAATTTAGCAGCATGGTATTTATAAACATCTTATCTACCTAAAATTTCTTTTATATCCTCTATAAAATTACATTATACAGGAACTGTGCCTTTGGAAGCAGAGAGCATTAGATGAAAGAAAAAGCAGGAGGGTTTGCAGCTGATGTTTGTGAAAGTAATTGAAAATTCTCAAAATATTTGATTTTAGAATTCATGACTCCATTCAACAATTTCTTTTTTTAATGTTTGTTTATTTTTTTTGAGAGAGAGAGAGTGAGCAAGCAGTGGAGGGGCAGAGAGAGGGAGACAGAGAATCCCAAGCAGGCAGCACACTCTCAGCGCAGAGCCTGACGTGGGGGTCCATCTTGTGAACCTCGAGATCATGACCTGAGCCGAAATTAAGAGTCAGACGCTTAACCGACTGAGCCACCTACATGCCCCTCCTCCGTTCAACAACTTTTTTTTTAATGTCTATTTATTTTTGAGAGGGAGAGAGACAGAGTGTGGGGATGGGGTAGAGAGAGAGAGAGAGAGGGAGACACAGAATCTGAAGCAGGCTCCAGGCTCTGAGCTGTCAGCACCAAGCCCATGAACTGTGAGATCACGACCTGAGCCGAAGTTGGATGCTCAATCAACTGAGCCACCCAGGAGTCCCTCAACAATTTTTGACATGGATATGACAAAGTAGAATTTTGACTTCCATTTAAAAACACTCAGTTAAAATCTCGGCCTTAGCAGTTCAAGGATTTTCCTCATGATTATTCAATTAAATCTCCAGAAATTAAATTGAGCTCTTCCTACTGTATTTAACTGTGATCTTGTTGAGTGACTTACGTAGGATTTCTTGGTGTCCCCACTTTTAAGTTTTACTTTCTAGAAGCCCATAACCAACTTCAGTGAAGTCCCAGACAGTGTGTGTGTGTGTGTGTGCATGTGTGTGTGTGTGTGTGTGTGTGTGTGTGAGCTCCCGATTAACACGTCTTTCTCAGTCCTTATCAGCTGCTGTGCTGACAAAAGGAGAGTCAGTCCACACTAAATGAAGTGGAGAATTAGCAATTAGATGTTAGCATGGAGGCAGCCAACAGGATAATTCCAGATGAAACACTCACTTGGGGAACTGATCAAATCAACTCTAAACTACTGGCTTCTTTCTTTACTTTGTGAACACTCAGGCAAGTATTTAATCATTATCATTCAGGTGCTTTAAACTGTGAGGGTCTTTCTAGAACAGCAGAAAGAACACTAGATTGGTAGTCAGAAGAGAGCCTTGCACTAGCTCACGTTCCCAAGAAAAGCCCTTAACCTCTACTGCCCTAAGTGCTCTCCTCTGTTGGAGGGGCGTGGGTACAAATGACACCAAATGGTTCACGAGGTGCCCTCCAGCTCTGAAATATTACCACACTGCATTAGTTTCCTAGGGCTGGTGTAACAAAGTACCAGACTGAGTGGCTTAAACAACAGAAACATTTTCTCTCAGTTCTGGAGGCAAGAAGCCTGAGATGAAGGTGTGGGCAGGGTTGGTTGATTCTGGGGGCTGTGAGGCAAGGACCTGTTCTAGGTGTCTCTCCTTCGCTTGTGGATGGCTGTCTTTTCCCTGTGTCTTCACATTACTCCCCTCTATAGGTAGTCTGTGTCCAAATTTCCTCCTCTTTTTTAAAAAAAATTTTTATGTTTATTCATTTTTGAGAGAGACAGAGCACAAGCCGGGAAGGGGCAGATAGAGAGGGAGACACAGAATCTGAAGCAGGCTCCAGGCTCTGAGTTGTCAGCACAGAACCTGATGCGGTGCTCAAACCCATGAACTGTGAGATCATGACCTGAGCCAAAGTCCAACTGAGACACCCAGGCGCCTCCAAATTTCCCCCTTATAAGGACAGCAGTCATATTGGATTAGGGCCCACCTTAATCATTTTATTTTAATTTAATTACCTCCTTAAAGAGGCTGTTTCTAAATAAAGTCACATTCTGAGGTACTAGGGGTTAAGGCTTCAATATACAACCCTTTTTTTTTTTTTGGCAGGAGGATACACACAATTCAGCCCATAACACATAATGATTATCATATGTTACTAATAATGGCATCAGGGAAGTTACAACCACTTAGAGGGAAAGCCTTCACACTTCCTCTGGGACTCTTAAGGTCTTCAGGGTATTTACTAAAGTTACGCAGGACAAAAATTCCATTTTATCCACTAGGCTGTCTGCTAAAATTGGCTTGGGTCCTCACAAATGCAGTGTCCTCTGTGTTGACCACACCGACAGACTCTTACACATTTCTTCCATGTGAGTAGGGACAGAGACATCAGCCAGCGGGTTTTTATCTCATAAGAGTTGGTAATGGAAGTACTCGTCAACTTTATTTCTGTTTTACATTATTCTAGAAGAAACTAATTAGGGTATTTTGACAACACAGAAACTATAAGTCTAAAGGTGTGGGCAATGACCTTCCCTGTGTCATTCAGCCTACCCTTTGGTTCGGTATTTCCAAAACAATATATGGAGTTAGTAACGCTGATATAAACATGAACAAATAAAAATGGCTGTTCAGAGCTTCACAAACGTGAGTTTTATATAAATGTGAACTACTTGCAACCTTTGTTTGTTTTCCACCTGGTCGGCCGCTCAGCAAAGAGGAGCAGCATGATTAATTAGCCCACAGTTTATTTTGTGACCCCATTAGGATTACATGTTCCTTCTTCCTTGTATGACAACCCCCCCTGCTGTTTGTACGACTCAGGCCAACACCTGGCTGAAATGGAGTGTACTTACGCATTGAAGCGTGCCCGGACCACCACCCGGCAGAAGTTTCTGAACCTGTGCTCCCGTCCAACTATGAACAGTGGCTTGTCGAAGTATGGGTGATTCTCTCTCAGCTCCTCTTCCTGCACTTTCCTTGAAGGGGAAATTGATGTACAGTAAGGCTAAGGGAAAGGTTGCCATCCAGAAACGAGAGATAAGAAACACCGTAGGACCCCGTACCTTTTCATTTCCGCTTGTTCCTTTTTTTCCTGGATCATCTTTATTTCACTGTCTTCTCTTTGTGCATTTCTATATCTCACTGTATTGGAATGCTAGAAATATAATAAAAGGGGCATATAAAAATGGAAGATTTTTCTGAAGGCCTGAAAATATCACCTATAAGAAACTGAAAGAAATACCTTTATTTTAACATACACATTTTTAGTGGCCACAGTCATCTTAGCAAGGGTATTTTTTTTTCCTTCTAAAGGGTATTTTTTTAAAAATAGAAATATTTATTGAGAACCTATTATGTGCCAGGCCCTGTTGTAGTGCTGGGGGTATGGCAAAAGGCAAAAATAAAGGATAAAACCCAGCTCTGTGGGGCTAATGTTCTAGTCAGGTAAGACCGATAAAAATTCAAACACAATATGGGGAGAGTTAGAAAATGTTTGGTGTTATGGTAAAAAGCAAAGGGGACAGAGAGTGCTAGGAGGCTCCAAGTTTAAATCTTTTTTTTTTTTTTTTTTTAAAGCTTGTCCATTTATTTAGAGAAAGAGTGTGTGGGAGGGGCAGAGAGAGAGGGAGAAAGGGAATCTTGAGCAGGCTCTGCCCTGTCAGCACAGGTTCGATCTCACAAACCATGAGATCATGACCTTGAGCTGAAACCAAAAGTCAGACGCTCAACAGACTTAGCCACCCTGGCGCCTCGAGAAGGCTCCAACTTTAAACAGGTCATAGCAGACCTCAATAAAAAGACGTTATTTGAGTGTAGGCTGGAAGGATATGCAGGTCGCTGTGTATCTGCAAAAATGTGCTCTTCCAGAGGAGAGGTGGGTCTGCCTGTGTGCGGCCCAGCCAGCGTGCCGTGTGGGTGAGCGTCCACATGGTAGGAGACAATGAGGCCAGAAGGGTGGGAGAGGGCCTGGGCATGTAGGACCCTGACTCTGATTTTCACTCCCTGGGAGGTGGATGGCCATTGCTCAAATAACCTGATAGATATTATCACAACTATTCCTTAGATTTAATTATCTGTATCTTCTATCATTTGGAATAAGTGAGACAACTGAAGCTCTGTTTTAAATTGCTTCTGTTATGGAGGAAATGACATCAGGGGGGATTTCTTAGGAAATTAGCAGAACTTCATAACCTTTTGCTGTGGAGAAGATGGGGGATGGGTTTTCATTATATGCCTGTGTAGAAAAGAGCATAAAAAATCTTTGAAGAAGAACTAAGCCTCTATTCAGGGCCTTTTGTTGTGTATATTTAAACACATATTTTCAAAGCTGTGCTCTAATTTGGTTCTTAAGTAGACTATATATTTCTACTGAATCACACTGAAGGGAAATGCTTTGAACTAGTGTTGCCTCTCTGAATTCTCTCCTAGAAATCTTCTCCATGCAGCATGCCTGGTCCTCAAATTAAATGTACACAGGCCATGTGTTGGATCCGATCACAATTCCATGCAGATAATATGGTAGATCATATCAGACAGAGCTCTGCCTTAAAAATCATGGTGCTAACAGATGTGTCTGCCAATTAGAACCTTGTAAATTGGGTAATGATGGTATCAGGTGTTCTCATCACCAACGTCTTCCATTGTCAATTGTGCCTGGAACACTTAAGAGAGTTTACTCTAAGGCAGAAGTTTCTACAGATTGAAAGCAGTTGGATTATGCTGGAAACTCCAGAAAATCTTAACAGTAAGAGATAAAGTGGTAAAAAAAAAAAAAAGACAAGCAAAACCTCAAAACCCCTAAGGCTTGCTACCTTTCTCTTTCTAGACCTCCTTTCTCAAACACCATCCTTGGCTCTGAACATTCAGGACTCTGCCAATTTAGCCAGACTCAACTTAAGACCTATATTTTAATGAGGACTCCAGTAATGATAATTACTTAATGTGTACTTTTCAAGTCTCTTTTAGAAATCGGCATGATACAGCCGCTTGCGAGTCTAACCCAGAGGTTAGAGTTCTGGTTGCGTGGGTTTCCCTGGGTTTTCATGTGGCTTGTTTTTTCCCTTCGTTCGGGTCTCTGGTCTGATACAGAGGCGCCAACACTGACCATCTTCTCTAGAATTTCCTGCCCCCAAATCTCCATCTTTGGTTTCTATACATTATTTGATTTTTCTTTATAGTACAGAGCAAAACTGTCACAACAATGAAGACATAATGGGCAATAAGTCAAAAACACCCCCAGAAATGATTATATATTTGTTTCCTTGTTTAGTTTTTGTCTCTTTTCCTGAAATGTAAGCTTCGGGAAGGCAGAAGTTTTGTCTTCTTTCCCCACTACTCCTCATCACTTAGAACAGGGCCTGGCACATGATAAGCACTTGGTAAATATTTTTTGAGTCCATTAATAAATAAATGAGTGACATAGTGTCGAAGAACAAAGAAATTCTTGGGAAATATTATGCAGTCTTTGACAGAAAAATTCTTCTATAAATCACATTTTATTTCTTAGTATGTAAAGCCCTGTAATTAGACACTGGCTCTAGATTCTGGAATATTTGGAAATCAGTAAATGTTTAAAGTTTATGATGCAAATCAATTCTATAAAATGCTTTAAGTGTTTTTAATGTCTGTTAAATGCAACTGACACATCACTTTTGTATTGTCATCTTTATTATTTATATTTTTGAATTTTTAAAATTTTTTATAATTTATTTTAGGGGGGAGAGAGAGAGAGAGGGAGAGCATGAGTGGGGGAGGGGCAGAGGGAGAGCGAGTGAGAGAGAGAGAGAGAGAGAGAGAGAGAGAGAGAGAGAATCTCAAGCAGGCTCCACACTCAGCATGGAGCCTGATAGGGGGCTTGATCCCATGATCCTGGGATCATGACCTAAACTGAAATTGAGAGTCAGACGCTCAACCGACTGAGCCACCCAGCCTATCTTAATGAAGACATGTGTTTTGTGGGATGTCTGGATTTTTGTACAGTTAACGGTCACTCTTCTGTACTGTCCATTGAATTTGCTTCCTGAGTTTCCTGATTCCCTCTGGCATAAAGTCTTATGGAGACAGGACAATGTGACAGAAGGACACAGGTGCTGGAATTGTCTAAACAGTCATCGAAATGAATTTTCATAATCATGCTTCCCAAATCCAAAGCATTGCTTAGAACTTACATCTTGAGTCAGGGTTTCAAGAGATTTCCCCCTGCTGATCCTCTGGCTGTTGGATCCATGTCTTAGTGATCTAAAACAACCACAACCAACAGATCGATACATCTAAGACCAAATTTTGACTTTCAAGCAATGACCATTATGAGAACAAAATAAATCAACTTTTCTGTTAATAACACACATCACAATAACACACATCACAAATACTTATTATCTCTTTTCAGCAGAAGCTTTAGTTTATTCAAATATTTTTGATCCCATCTAGAAAATTTCAGAATTTTTCCTTCTGATCTTAAAAGCAAGAATTTGGCCATCACCAAGGAAAAGGTTTTTGCAAGATTTTTTTGAATCTTTGAAACTGATGGTGAGTTTCATCATGGTTGCCATTAGCAAACAGAACAAAGTTCCTCACCCACGCCTGTCTGCTAACCAGGGCTGTGCACAGAGAACATTTCCTGTAAAACTCCTTTCCTTGGTTTCTCTGCAGCCTTGTCTCCCAGTATATTTACCTGCGCTCTTGGCGGATATGATGCTGCACACTGAGAATTGACCTTTCCTTTGCTGGCTGCCCCTCAAATGATCCGCTCAGCATGCGCTGTCGAGTGCAAGCTCTAGGAAAAAAAAAAAAGGAGCCCGAGATAAATGCATGATCTGTACACTTGGGATGAATAATACATAACTGCTCATTATTCTTATTATTTTTAAGGAAACACCAATGATAAGGCAAAACACAGCAAATGACCCATAACCGTAAAGGAAAATGGGCTTGAGGCTCTGTGTCAAGAACACTTACAAAGCAGAACTGTCAGAGCTTCGCGGTGGTGCTAGAAAATAAACAGAAATCTCCTGCCCACCACGACCTGCCTCCCCCTACCCAAGGGGAGAGCTGCCATCAGGATTCTGCTAGTGGTAGGGCCAGCCTAACCATAGGTAGGCATGATGTTGGTTTTGCATTTAGACAAGGAGGTTTCTAATAACAGCCCTCTGGGGAAGGATTTGTCCACCCAGGCCTCTGGGATGATAGAATATATGTTCCAAGGAGATTTTTCAGAACTCCAGGACAATAGGAAAGCATAAAGTTAGAGGCAAAAGTTAGTGGTAAACAGAAGCAATTACAGCTGTGATTAATACCAAAAGAAACCTCAGTCTAAAGTCTATGGCTTACAGGTAACCAGTTACTACTTTCTCTGGAATCATGAAACTCTGATGCTTTTTTAAGGCATTCCCTCTTTAAACCATACCTAGGCTGGTATAGTTTCAGATTTGCTAATGAGGGAAGACAATTGGGTGACTCGACACTTGGGGTGTGAATGATTTGAAGAGAAAACAAAATTTCTTTTCCAGAAAGTTCTCTCCAACTGGAAATTACAACGATTCCCTTGATGTAGCAGTCAAGTGGAAAGAAAATAATACAGGGGACTCGGGGGCCTGTGTTCCACAGGTGACACGGACTAGTTGAGTGACCTTTGGGCTTAGTTTTCTTATTGGTAAAGTGAGGACATGACCCTGATCTCAAAGAAAACTCACAGACCTCCAATGCAATGATTTTATGATATGCAAATCTTATGATGCTGTATTTATTCAACACTTGAACACATAACTTCTGTCATTGCTTTACATAAAACTTTCATATTTACGTTTCCTAAAATGTGTATCTAGATTGACTTTGAATTATATCATCACTGTCTCGGAGTTAAGATCTTCAAGAAAAATATCCATTTCTGTTTAGCATACTTCTAAGCAGCTCTTATGATATCATGTGTATATTCAAGTAGCTAAAAATGCTTTTGATGCCAATGAAGGTAATTATGGTAAATACCCATGAAAATCATGCAAATCCGATGAATGGAAAGGAGTTACAGGAAGCAACTCCCACCTTCTCCCCCACCCCAAATCACTCTTCTTAGTTCAATAAGCACATGGACCATTTTGAGATAAAATCCAGAGTCAAAATCTTATAAAAAACCAAGGATTTATGGCAATGATAGACAGACCGTGCTTAGTTCCATGACTAGAATGGTGTCGCATAGGAAGGTGCATTTATGTTAGGCTGAATTCACAAAGGTTTAGCACGATCTCATATTATGTATACTAAGATTTGTTTTTCGGACTAAGGACTGCAAATCATGAAGCATCCTGAGCACATCCATTTGGAGAAGAGTGTTATCCTGGCATAGATCTATAGATCCCTCCTATTTGTGTAAACGTCAAGGCTTAACCTATAGCCACTGTCTTAGTAACCTCTATTTTTTGTCACAAGACTCCCCGCTAAAGCAGTTGAGCCCTTAGGCCTTAAATACGAAACACATACAACTTGATTACAGTATACAAGTTTGAGCTGGCCATCGTCCGTGCTACGTCTGAAGTGGAAGAACTTCTCTGGCCTTGAGCTGCCTGTGATAAGGGACTGCTGGTGTCTGCCCCACAGCCCAGTGTGAGCAGGCCCAGGCATTCTTGCTGGGAAAGAGTTGGGAATGCATCTACTGACTCCAGAACCTCATGGATGTCCCAGCACCCAAGTCATCTTAACACACCCACGCCCACTGGGGTGGCTCTGTGGATCCTACTGAGACTCCCTCCTCTGACTGAACAAGACAGGAAGGTCCCAACGGAGGGTGGAGGTGTGCTCACCATTGGAAAGACTCCAAATCCCATGGGGTCTCTTCCATCCCCTCCACCAACAGCAAGGCTGAAGTGTGGTGAGAAGGCAACCCCCCTTTCCTTTCTGGCTCAAGATCAGTCCTTTCTTTCCCACTGGGGTCTATCTAGAGAATTGAGAACCTAATCGTAAAATGGGCTGGAATTTCAACCATACATGTGACATGTGAATCTTTGTTCTCTGTATGAGTCACTCATGGAGCTCAGGGTGAGGGGGACTGGTTTTTAGCTCGACTCTGCAACCAGAAAACATGTGCTTCATCAGACTAAGATAGCCACTTCTGTGCATAAAATATATAAAAGCATTGGCTTCCATTTCCTCTTCCTATCACTTTCTTCTGTGTATATAACAGTGTTTGTTAGTACAATTTCAAACCAGATAGTGATGAGAAAAAGAACACTGGGCTCAGCAACTCTGAGCCAGTAAAATCGTGTAACGAGTGACTTCAGAGTTCTGCTCGAGCCAAGGCTACACCTTGGTGGTTTTCATTTCCTCACTCAGGGGACCCTGCCAGAGCCTTGTGTTCTCTGAACAGAGGAATTCTTACCCACTGCCTCTTTTCCTGGAACTCCAAACGCACCCTCGTGACCTGAGCAAAGTGAAATCAGGCAGACGCAGCGATCTTTCCATGGTGTGAAGAGGTCGCCTTTGGTGCCTCAGGCTTAGTGTGACTGTCTCTGACCCCTATGCCAGCCATGCACCCCAGCACCGCTGCCATGTCTGGTCCAAAATAAAGGTCAACAACCATCTCCATTTTCTTTTAGCAGCCCTCTTGTTGAGTCTCTTCTCAGACCAAATGCTCTGATAGCTCACTCTTGCCTTTGCATATCCAGTGGTTTTTGAAGTAGGAAACTATAGGTAAATGCTAGAGTTCTTAGCTGAAAACTAGGGGCCACATTCATCTAGGAAATGGCTATATAAACACTTGGGTTAAGGCAATTTGCAGGGATTGAGGTTGGGCACGTGAAAGGCAGTTCATCTGAAGGCTCTTGAAGGCTTTTATTCCTCTTCTAAGGATGGTGGTGGATGTTACTTATGTTAAAACTCAAAATCCTCTTGTTCACACTGTATCCATTATAGTTAATAACTAGCTATTTGTCTATGATAATTTTCCCATAAAAACAACAGGTAACAGTATAGAAGAAACAACTTTTCTACAGATACATAAGTCTGTCTAAAAGAAAACATGGGGAAAATCTAATTACATTATACAAAAAAGCTAGCTGCCCAAAATGGGTTTCCTATGGATGAAAGGAGGAACTCATATGGAAAGACATAAATCTGGGATAGGAGAGGAGATGTAGGGAGCAAGAAAAGAAGTTGCATAATAGCTCTGCCCTGAGGACATCTGGACATTGAAGCAGGTAGAGAAAGAAGGTCAAATTATGATGTTTTTGCATAAAGAAAACAGCCTGATACATAAGCCATCATCACCTTCTTTAATAATGTACAATATTTTGTTATTTTGGAAAATAACAGCCTTGGTAGAAAATTATTCACTTCAATCTGGCATGATCGAATTCCATGAAGACGTCACACATTCTCTAATACAATGTGCCAAGGTTCACACGGAAGTATGGTAGGAGTTTGTTTTATTATTTTCAAAAGGAAATACAATTTTATTATACACAAGCATATATTGTAATCCAAACTACCAAAAAGTATTTCTGACATGTGTAATATAGTCACAAACTCAGACATAAATGAGTCCTGATAAGTAACATAAGGTGAGAAATGAATATTCACCCACAAGAGAAATGTTTTATGTTCCATGTTTCTGTAGCATGTTATTAACCACACTTGTTCAACACTTATGGCATTTGGTCATCATTGGTCACCTCCCTTATTAGGCAGTGAGTTCTTTAGGGGGCCGTTTGATCA
The DNA here is from genome assembly GCF_018350175.1 of Felis catus. Taxonomy (NCBI): domain Eukaryota; kingdom Metazoa; phylum Chordata; class Mammalia; order Carnivora; family Felidae; genus Felis; species Felis catus. Next base: position 72,087,316 of record NC_058368.1, read on the forward strand.
CTTGTCCTCGTGTTCTAGGAAATGCGGTTGCTGGCACACCCATGAGCAGAGCCAGGGGACAGAATGGGTAAGTGCAAGGCAGGGAGGTGAAGGTATAAGGAGAGCACAGGATGCTGAGGGAGGTGTGGGACTGGTTCTCGAACTTGCTAGTCTCAAGGTTCAATTAGCACATCAGGTTAGTACTTTCCTACCCAGCATCAGGGCTTGAACAGAAAGTTTTGCCTTGGACTGAAGACTAATGGAGGAGTCGATTTGAGAACACACAAGGTTTAGGACTGTGCAGTTCCAACCTCAGCCTTTGCTGGCTGTGGGGCCTCTGGCAGGTGATGGGCATTCTCTGAGCCTCCGCGTCCTATATGTAAAATGGGGAACAAGAACACCTCTTCCAGCAACTTCATAGGGAGTGAGTTGGGAGGACCAACTATGATTATGAATGTGCCAGTCTTTGGAAACACTGACACTCTGTTTACATTTTAGTTGCTATTATTTACTTTTCTGTCTCGCCCCATGCCATGGTTGGTATTAAAACGTTCGACAGAGGGTGGAGGACAGAAAAGCAAATGTGACAGAGGGTCACACTGGGGGGTAAGTCTCCTCTGTTCTGACTCTGCTCAACGGTGATATATGTTACGGACTAGAGCTGCAGCCTCTTAACCTGTCTCTACGCATCCACGCTCAATAAACATGTTGTATTATCCCCAGCAACGTGACCTCTGAAACGAACACCTGCAATGTTACTGTGCAGGTGTTTCTCAGATGGCCCTTAGTGATACATCCTCCCTGGTTTTCATGCCCTTGTGCAACCCAGAAGTGTGGGCAACTTGCTTCTGGCCAGTGTAAGGCAAATGGGATGGGATAGGTCACAAAAGACCTGCCCAAGCAGGCTGCCATGTCGTGAGATGTTCTGTGGAGAGATTCCCTTCTTACGGAATGAGGGTGGTCTTCCATTAACAGAGCATGAGGAACCAAAGCATTTATTTAACTGCTAGTGAGGCACTAAATCTTATTAACAACCATGAGAGGGGTGCCGGGGTGGCTCAGTCAGTTGAGCGTCAGACTCTTGGTTTCAGCTCAGGTCATGACCTCATGGTTTCATGGGTTCGAGCCCCACATCAGGCTCCATGCTGAACAGTGTGGAGCCTGCTTGGGATTCTGTCTCCCAATCTCTCTCCTCAACTGCCCTCAACTCCTCAACTGCCCTCCTCAGGGCAGTTGCCCTCCTCAAACTCCTCAATCTGCCCCTCCTCAACTCATGCCCTCTCTGTCTCTCTCAAAATAAATAAATAAACTTAAAAAAAAAAAAAGACTGGTGACAGTGAGCTAGTTAGGGGATTCCTCCCAGGCAAGTCAAAAGGCCTGCAGCCTTATGAGAGACCCAGCTAAGCCACACCCAGGTTCCTGACTGAGGCTGTGAGATTAATCTGTGTTATTTCAATCACCAACCTTTGGAGTCACTTGTTACACAGCAATTGGCAACTAAGACAGTTGTCATCGTTGTCTTAAAGTCTTCAACAACCCTATTGCTCTTCAGAGTAAGACTAAGACAAGAAGCTCAGCATGACTTCAAAGTCCCATAGGACCTGCCTCATCTTTTACCATCGGGGACCCCCCCACCCCGCTCCGGCCAGTCAACCTCTTTGGTCTTTCAGTTCCTTGTGTGGGCCTCACTCCAAAAAGCTCTAAGAGAGCTGAGGTTGACTTAGTTACTGCTCACTTGTTACTTCGCCTTGTACACAGTAGGTGCTTAATAAATATTTGTGAAATGAGTAAATCGTGAAATATTGCGAAGATCAAACATTTTAATTTCTTTTTGGATCATTTCACGCTTATGAGGCACGGAAATAATCACAAATAGCACACACCGCATGTGTTTGAAATATGCTTTTCAAAGGGGAAGGTGATTTTATCTCCAGTGAGAATACTGTGCTACTCAAGAAATGGGCTGCACACCTATAACAGATGAGGCCCTGAGATAGTAATAAAAAAAAAACAAAACTGACATTGCTTCTTGCAGGTAGAAAATTTATACATCTTTATCTATAGTCTCTGTGACTGTGAAGGGAGACCTTCAAGCTTACATGAGGCAGAGCTGAACTCATTTCAATTTCTTAAATGGGAGATCTGATCTGTCCCTGGGAAAATGGTCCCCATACACGGTGTCTTATATGAATCTACTACCGAGCTGAAATAGTAAATAAGTAAGGATTTTGAGACTTTTACAACTTTACCAATAAGAATGCACACATCATTAAAATTCCTCAGTAATAGACCTAGTCAGAAGGAAAAGTATTTGAATATTCAATTAAGTTATATTTTGCCACTTTAAATTTTTCATTAGAATTTAGATGCCTTTTGGTCTCCCCTGAAGATAAAAGAAATACATTTTCAGGATGAAAACATTCACTTATTTGTTACCTAGAGAAAAAGCAAAGCTAATAGTATTGAAAATACACACCACGAACTTGAGGGACAGTCTAGCTTTCCTTAGGGGAAAGACCACAGAGTTGTGGTATTAGGATCTCATCATCTTCCCCTTATCTCTTCATGATGGCAAGTACTAGCAAGCCAGTTTCTTAGAAACTCCATCTAGTGGTCTGATACAAAACAAATTGGTCTGCCTGCTTGTGTTCTGGAACTGGGACGCACAAGGCTTCAAGTGTCTGGTGAAAAATAATGAAGTCTTTTGTCTTGTCTGAGTGAGGAAATTCTCCATTATGCAGGCATGTGTAATCCCTTTATTCCTGCTCCCTGGAGGAGAATTACAGTGAGGCATTTTCCTTTTCCCAGTTGGGGTTAATGTTATGCCCTCTCTACCTTTGAAAGTAAAACAAGACTAGGACCCCTGACGATGATTCAAATGTGGGAATATTCTTCAGCAAACACACATTCCCAGTTGCAAAAATATTACCCCTGGTTTCTTGCCAAGCCTTTGAAAAAAACATATGAAAGATTGATTCTTTTTTTCTTCCTCTCTCTGCATTGCCTTTGTGCTGTGGAATTTCAATTGCCTCTTATATGACAGCTATATATATATATATATATATATATATATATATAGTCTTTTATGGAGGTGGAGGGAAGAGAATCATGTCTTAAGAAATTGTCTCTATTTTTCTTGACATTTCTCCATCACAAATATTTTTAAATTGGCCCAAAGATTATGGTTATAAGAGAGATCTTTGGAGCTTTATTAGCCTTTAAACACCACTAGTTGTTTATAGAAATAGTAGCAGGGGGTCCTCGGTTTCTTTCTTCTCTCTCTCCATATCTTCTTTCTTAATGTTCCAGAACAAGGGTGTGGGAAAAGCCTGTACATTCTGTAATGAAAGAGAGAGGCCTATGAGTCTTCAAATTATTTTCATTCATTATAGAAAAGTTAGATTGCATGAAACCATCTGGTATTAAGCGTAATTACCATCTAAAGGAACTGCAGTGTAAATCTGCAGAGCATTCCATTGGAGGGATTTTACTCCAACCTTGGGCTCCACAAGTTAACACACTGTAAAGTATTATCAGATGTTGGTTAATATAATGTAATCACATCGACAGAAAACAGGAAACCAGTCCTTCTGTGGTAATTACGGGAAACCGTGGCTGTAGAATGGTGTAAGAGAATGGGGGATGAGTATTTCCTGGAAAGGGCTCTCACCTGCCTCCAGGAGAGTGACAATGAGATCCTCCAAAGTGAAGACAACCGCGGACATTAACAGGTGAGCTCCTCTGTAATGGCCTCTTGCTGAGGTGAGGAAAAAGCTGCATTTTTATCGAGTGACTACCCCACTCCTTTGTGAATGGGCCCAGTCCCGAGTAAATGGATATGGCTCTTTAATAGCAACAGCGGGTTTGTTCTTTCCAGTCTTGTGCTATTCATAACAATGTTGTCATAAGCACACATGTAAACATGTGGGCAACCAGAACCTTGTTGTAGACTGAAACATAAAAGAAGCCTTAGTGTCTTATCGTATGCAGGTATGATAAATAAAAAAGACAATCAGCTCGTGGGCAAGCCATGCCTTTAGTGCATCTATTAAAATTCAGCAAATAGAATGTCTGAAACCCCACACCACACTAGGGTTTAAATTTGGTAATGCTCCATCTGTCTCAGAAAAACGTAAATTACAATGTAAAGATTGAACTTTTTATTATAACAAAAATAAAATTTTGCAAATGTTGCAGAAACCATATGAACCAATTTTTCTACTGAGATGAATTTTCTTATACTACTTATTGCTTTATGCTCCAATGATAAAAGAGTAAAAGAGAAACCCTGTTAAAATAGTTTGCTGCATCTGTTGGGTAAAATTTAATAGTAGCTCTCCTGATCCATAGCACAATTATAATCACTTTGTAATAATGTACAAATCATGTACAATCTCAACGAAATATAACATATTTTGATTACCACAAATCAGGAAACAACTAGGAAAACGTCTTTGAAATATATTACTTTACTGTGTATGATAATGGATGTTAATTAGACTTCTCGTGATAATCATTTCATAATACATACAAATCTCCTCAAATTATTATGTTGTACCCCTGAAATTAATACAGTGTTATATGTCAATTATATCTCAATGAAACTAAGAAAAGTTCAAGGAAAGTTTGATTTAATTAAAAAAAATTTTTTTAATGTTTATTTATTTTTGAGAGAAAGAGAGAGCCAGAGCATGAGCAGGGGAAGGGCAGAGAGAGAGGGAGACACAGAATCCACAGAATCGGAAGCAGGCTCCAGGCTCTGAGCTGTCAGTCAGCACAGAGCCCAATGCGGCGGGAGAGGGGGGGCGGGCTTGAACCCGCAAACCGTGAGATCATGACCCGAGGCAAAGTCAGATGCTCAACCAACCGAGCCACCCAGGCACTCTGGAAAGTTTGATTTTAAAAAAGCAAAAATATATATATTATTTTGCTTAAATGAAGTTCTATTTGGCCTCTTTGCCTCTTTATGTTTTATACAAATGCATATACCCACAGATCTTATCTTCTCATTGCTCTCTGAATACACTTAAGTTCCATATACTTAACTTAGTCTCTGTATCTCCAAATGGTCTTTTTTTTTTAAATTTTTTTTCAACGTTTATTTATTTTTTTGGGGACAGAGAGAGACAGAGCATGAACGGGGGAGGGGCAGAGAGAGAGGGAGACACAGAATTAGAAACAGGCTCCAGGCTCTGAGCCATCAGCCCAGAACTCACAGACTGCGAGATCGTGACCTGGCTGAAGTCGGACGCTTAACCGACTGCGCCACTCAGGCGCCCCTCCAAATGGTCTTTCAACTAGTCTACAAGAGTTTTTAAATCTCATAAATAAGAAAAACCAACAGTGAAGCAGCCTTAATAGAATCACAGATAAATAGTTATGAAAATATCTAATATTTAATTACATATTTGATTAATATTCAATGTTTTGACGGTAATATATTCAATATTAATAATTAGTATTCAATACGTTAATATCTACAAATACATTACATATGTTAACAGAATCTTTAATAAATTAGATGTTAATAATTTAATATTTTATTAATATTGAGTATATTAATAGCTGATACTCTGTTTCCCAAAAACTTTGGGTGATTCTTACCAAATGTTTGCCATGAAGAGTTATTGCTCTGTCAGGAGGCTGACCAAAACTCAGCTTCATGGGTACCTGTGCTTCTTCTCACCTGCAGGGTCCTTCTAGCATCCTCCCCTCCTGTGCTGGAGCGCATTCCACTGAGCGGTTGACAAGTCTAACGGGAAGATCTGTGAGAGGCTACAAAGCACTCAGCCCCTCCAAGCGGTGCTAGTCGGGCCCAGAATGTGGGGCTGCAGGAAACTAACATGACCTCATCCAAAGCTGCTGAATTGCTAGGCTGAATGATGAAACAAGAATTTGAAAAGGAGAGCTTGTCAGATGGGAAGGAGCACTCGCGGGGTAAGATGCTAATGCTTTGCATTATTAAGCTCGCTTAGATTTCCATTTAATTGGGCCAGCTTCAGAGAGCTGGGAGCTCTGGGTCTAGACAGGGGAGGACAGAATAAGAATGAAGAGGGCCATTTGTCCTTTCCTCAAATTTCCCTTGTCATATAGCTAATGATGTGCACAGGAACAGGTGGCCCCTTGGAGGGCTTCACAGGGGTTTAATTTGAACTCCTTCCTCTAGAAAACTCCACCATCTCCTCAGTCTCTGTAATATCAGGCTCATCTGTCTTCCAGAGGAATGTGACCTAGATGCTTCTGTTCTAGAGGAGAGTCCAGGTGTCAGTTCATCTGTCCTGAGCCCCGGGGAGGCAGCCGTGGGAGAACAGGACCCAAAAGGCCAGAGGACAAAAACACTCTCATTCAGCCTACAGCCTATGAAAGAGAAGCCCTAGCTAAGTCCTCACCGCCTAGAAGTTGCGGGGCTCCAAAGTGATGCACACACCTAAGTTCCAGGTAGGCACTTACAACCCATGCAGAAGACAATGTCACGCTTGTCTCCACCATGGCAGTATTGTTCTTCTGCTAATGGTGCCTCTGAGGGCAGGTCTATGTTCTCTTCCAGCCATTCCTCATGCCCGAATCACCAGCCTCTCTTATCCTGCAGAGATCTTGATTTAAATCCTACTCTCACTCTTCCACCTGCCAAGTCAATCAGGCTCACCTTTACCAACACCTGTGACCATGCCCTCAACGTCCCACTCTCCCTTTTCTTTGCAACATGCTTGTCTCTACCTGTTTGGCTAGGTCTCCCAATTCTGAGATAAGACCATTTTTTTCCTGGCCCATCCAAGCAGAGCAGAGAATGTCATAGTTGCACTTGAGACATTTCAAAGACCGTGGGTCTCCATTCCCAAGACTTTTAGTCAGTTACAGGTGATGCCAACTCTGGTTGATGAGTCTATGTTATTAGTTTGGGAGTATATCCACCAAATGATGTGAACAAATGAGCTGATGATGCTTTTAATGTTAGCAAGACTAGCACAAGGGTGGAGCCAGAATGCCAACCCAGACTGGCTACTGAGCCACTGAGTGATAGACACTGCTCATTTACTCCTATGAGGTTGCTTATACCTCCACTTGAAAGGCATAAGAAATTGAGACTCTCCAAGGACTTAACCATGACTCAGAGGATTCAAAGCCAAGCATGGCTAACTGCAAAGCCTGTTCTCTTTCCACTTCTAGTATACTGCCACAGCATACTCTATGTGACTATTTGGATTTGAACAAGAATGAGGTGACCTTTGTAGCTCAGAGTCAAGAAGGCCACACAATTTCAGTCCAGATATGAGCTTTCCTGAGCTGACTTATCCATCAGGGCCTAAGGTTGGAGTTGCAACAGATATCCAGCAAAAGATCTTCCATGAAGACACCTCTATTAGCCCCAGATGGCTAAAGCTGGTTCCTCTCTACCACAGGAAGTTTTATGGAGAGTATGGAGGGAGAGGAATGAGATTGGAGAGGGTTATGGTCCTAAATACTTAAGCTGCCCCAGACAGCAAGGATGCCTGTAGACCACATAGTACCTTTGCATAAATTGGGAAAAGAGGCCTGTTCCTCTGGAGAGATGTAGTCCTATGCCAGGGGCACTGCCTGGCAAGGAGGGTGTGCCTTAGCAGGTACAGTGGGGGCTAGATTTCAGCTTCTAATTTCCCCTTGACCTGGCAACTCTGTATGATGCATAACATGTTTGTACACCCTGAGAAGCATTCATGAGTATGGGAAAAACAAAGGCCTTAGGGGTTGTCCATAGAGTGGATGAAAACAAAGGATCCTCTATAATTTAAAAGCATAGAGTCATAGTTAATACATGGATTTTGGAGTTACACCGACCAGGGTTTGATTCCTGGTTCTCTGGCTCCCTGATTCATTAGACAAGGTGATTTAGGCAGGTTAGCTAAGCTTCCTGAGACTTAATTTTTCCTCTCTAAAACAGAGCTAATAGTCCTTCCTTGTCTTTCAGGGTTTGCTATGAGGACCTAATGAGACAGAGGTTGTAAAATAGTACAGTGTTTAGTGCACAGTCATCTTCCAGTAAATGGGAGAGATTAGTTTCATAAGTTGTTGAGGACACATAAATATGGCTGCCTAATTGGGAAATCAGATTGTAGTTGGTATCAATGTGATACCCAAGACCATTTCTATGGTTTGTGATCTTGGGAGAAAGTACTTACCCAGTCTAAGACTCAGTTTTGTGACGCATAACATAGGGGTAATGATAGTATTTTTCCTAAATAGATGTATTGTACAGATTGACTGAGATAATACGTGTAAGATCTTAGCATCATATGTGGGTCTTAAAAAAATATTCATTATTCATTCTTTTCCCATTTCCCTTTTCCTACTCCTCTATCTTCATGTTGGGAAGGCATTTTCATGGCATAATGTAAACATATTTTAGGGGACAAAACACTTTATTTTATGAGACATTTTAGATAAATGATTTCAATTATTAAAGTCACTCAGTAAGGGAACCATGACTATGCTCTGTATGAATTTTCTTGTCAAAGTTGTGTTCACAGAACTAGAGATATTACTGAAGACTCTTCCATCTGACTAGTGTCATAATCATGTGCTCAGGGCAAATATGAACTCTTTGAGGGAATAATCTATGTGTCCAGTATCTCGGAAAATGCCTGGTGCATAGAAGATGCAGCAGAAGTATTTCTTGAATGAGCAAGTCCTTTCCTTCCGGAAGAAAATCCGGCTAATGTCATTTGAAAATCTGTTTCTTAACAAATGTGTTCTGATTTTATTTATATTTAAGTAGTATAGCAAATGTATTTGTACAATTTGTACATTTGTACATAAAAACGATTCTCTTAGAGAAAAAATAACCCCACATATGTCATTAAATAGACTTAAAATTTTTTTGTAGTAAGTAGCATTCAACTAAAGGCTATTCCTTAGACTTTAAAGAATTATTAATATGAGTGCACGGCAAGGAAGATTTGGTTGTAGATCCAAATATCAGAATTCAAATACTATGCTAGACTGATAATTCAAAAAAGGTTATAAAGACACTTCCTAACTAGTGAATTACTGATGGAAAACCACAAAGGGATGGAATATTCTAAAGTAATATAAAATGTTTAATTATTTTATTCTGACATTTCTCTATGCATTCAGCCTAGCAGGAATGATAATGCATTTTTGCTCAATTTCAGGGCTCTGAATTAGAGAAATCTCAGTAGAGGCAGCGACGCTTTTGAAAGCACACTGCTATTTGTTTTGATATCTTCTGATGTAGTGAAAAGGTCACTGCTTTTTGAAGGAAGCTTTCTTTAGTGGAGCTGAACAGTACAGGCGAAGTCAAAACAGAGTGAATTTAACAGCAACCCTGGATTTTACAGTTTAGGTGGTGGAACATCCTCTTTCTTGCAATCCTCTCCAGATAAGTCTTGAAAATAAAGAGAGAGAGAGAGAGAGAGAGAGAGAGAGAGAATACAGATGCCCATTTGCGCCCAGTGAATCCCCTGCAGGCAAGCAAGGGACCATATTCTCAAGTTCTGTAAAAATGCCCCACTTCTGTCTCTTTCACAGAGTTCCCATAAATATGGAGAAGTTCCTTTCTATTTCTTACAACATAGATTAATTTTCAAAAATACTACCTAGGAGAACACAAATGAAAAAATTAGAGATGACTATGCGGAGACGGCACTGGTGACTCCAATGATTCAAATACCTCAGACTCTGGGCCCCCTTCTCTCTGACTTTTCCCTTTGTCGGCTTGAATTTCCTGTTCATAGTAAAGGTATAGAGCATACTTTTTCCTGGAATAACGTGGATCCTGTTTCAAACGGAAACACGGATCCCCTGAGAACTGAGACCCCGGCAGCCCCGCAGCTTAATTATCAGTACTAAGAACTCAGGCCTCTCCATCAATATGACTTTACTATTCACTCCAGGAATTTCCTGTCTCAGAATGTAAGGCCGTTAACCAATAAGTAATTTCATTGTTAGCTTCAGGAACTTTCTGAAAATCCATTCGTCTGAGTTATGGGCTAATGGACCAGCCCCTGTCTCTAGATAATATGTCACTCAACTGGTCAAACCAATCACCTAAAAATAATAGGTACTCATCAACACTCAGGCCAAGACCCTGCCCAGCGGGGTCCATCAACCCTAAACATTGTTTTTTTTAAATGCTGTTTCTAAAAATTAGTTGTATTGGGGCGCCTGGGTAGCTCAGTTGGTTGGGCGTCCGAATTCGGCTCAGGTCATGATCTCCCAGTCTGTGAGTTTGGGCGCCACGTTGGGCTCTGTGCTGACAGCTCAGAGCCTGGAGCCTGCTTCAGATTCTGTGTCTCCCTCTCTCTCTGCCCCTCCCCGGCTCATGCTCTGTCTCTGTCTCAAAAAATAAATAAAAACATTAAAAAAATAAAATAAATAAAAATTAGTTGTATTTATTTTTAAAGATAGTACATGTATATGGCTAAAAATCCAAGGGTAGAATAGAATTGATTTCTGGAGTGAAGAGGACAGCAGAAACTCACCACTGATTTCTTTCTTTTCAGAAATCACCCCATATCAGGAAGGAAAGTGAAAAACAGACATGCAAACTCCACTGAACAACTGACAAATGAAAGGTGGAGCCAGAGGGGGTGGAAAGAACACTGGGGCACAGAGTGGCAAAGGGATGCCCTCTCTACTGTGCCCTCACTCCCAGTGCCGCCCTCCCCAGAAAAGTAATGGTACCTATCCATAACACATACTTGTTACTTGTGTATCCGGGAGAGTCCTACACTCTTTTTTTTTTTTTTTTTTTAATTGAGGTATATCAGGGCACCTGGGTGGTTCAGTCAGTTGAGTGACTCACTCTTGATTTCTGCTCATGAGTAGCTCAGTCGGTTAAGCATCCAACTTCAGCTCAGGTCATGATCTTACGGTTCATGAGTTCGAGCCCCACATAGGGCTACGCACTGACAGTACAGAGCCTGCTTGGGATTCTCTCTCTCCCTCTCTCTCTGCCCCTCCCCTGCTCACTCTCTCTCAAAAAATAAACTTTAAAAAAGAGAAAAAAAGATTCTCTCTCTCCCTCTGCCCCTGTTTTCCACTTTCATTCTTTCTCTAAAATAAAAAAATAAATAAAAATAAACGAGGTATAATTGACATCTAATGTTGTATTAGCTTATAGCACACATTATAGCATTACAAAATAATGATTCGACGTTTTGTATATATTGTGAAACTATCTAAACTCTTACATCAAGAATTCTGCCCAATCTCAATCACTAACAACACTTAAACCCAAACCCCAAACCCTACAAATATCCACTCCTGACCTATCTCTTGTGAGGTATTATTAAGAGTGCTGCAGTGGGAGTCTGCCTCACTGTGATGAATATTAAATTTTGCTCTGATTGACCAACAGATTATTCAGGTGACCATTTGGGGCAGTCTATGCTGCAAAGGCAGCAGGTAAGTGAGTGGCTTAAGGTTATGGAGGAGCAGAGCCAGATGCTGGTCCAGGCCTTCTGACACCAAGTCTAGTAGCTTACGTTAGAATTAGGTGGACCCTGAGGATCACCTCCTGCAATCTTTAAATTCCTGGAAAATCAGGGATTTAAATAATTAACCTGTTTACACAGCCTGGTCTTGAGATACCTTAGATCAGGGATTTGTTTTGTATTATTTTCCCCAAATATTTGTTATTTTTAAAAGTTATTTCTAAGACACTAATATTTCATGGTATCTTCTTAAATCACACTGGATTTAAAGTTTATGTGACTTATCTCTCTGTGCACCCAAATCAGCACAAATGCCCACCTGTTGCCAAAATGATTTGGCTGAGGTCTTCTTTCTGTGTCTTCCTATAGCCTTCTGCCTACTTCCCTGAAGAGGAACCTCTTAGATGAAACTAAGGACAATAAGGCTATGAAAATAGAAGACTCGGAAAATCGAGAGTGACAGAGCACTAAAACAAGTCTCTGCTGCACTTCTTTTCTGTTGTATCAAGGCAGACCCATCCATTAAGATACAGAATCTGTACCTCCTTGTCCTTTCCTTCTTTCAAAGCCTCCTTCCAAAATGCAAAGGGTCATGGGAGTGGCCATTTTTCCCCCCAGCTTTACTGAGGGATACTTGACAAATAACGTTGTGTAAATATAAGGTATACAACATGATTCGACGTACGTATATATTGTGAAGTGATCGCCACCAATAAAGTTAGTTAGCACATTCATCTGCTCCCATAATATAGGGTAGGCTTATTTAATTGCTTACCCTGAAGTGACTGCAAATGTTTTCCTTTTCTTTCTTTTTAATTTCTCTTGTCCCTTCTTCTTTGTTTTTCTTTCCATTTGTTGTTGTTGTTCATTGAAAAATAGCATAGAAAAATGCCCATGGACCCATAGGTATTGGCCCAATCAGTTCTTGACCTTCTTACATTATAATGCAGGTATAATATATTATTATTATCATCGTCATCATCATTACTACTACTATACAATTAATGAAAAAAGGTAAATACACCCAAAGAAACTGTCAGTTTGACATCTCGCCCTTAATTCTTGCAGAGACTAATGTAGCACCAACAAGGAAAACATTTTCACAGAGAAAGAGCTAAATGGCTTTTCTAAAGATCAAATTTGTATTCTTAAAAAAGTCTTCATTTTTTTCTAATTGTAGCCTCTTATTCCTGAGATTGACCAAGTAGCAGCTCTGGCAGCCTACAGTTGCCTCTCAGTTTGTAATATGCTGGGCTGTAGTAAAATGCTACTGGGTCTGGGTGTTCCTCAAATTACACAATTATTAGGCAAGACTGAAGGTGTCCCTATTCCCTAATAGTCTTAAACATTTGGCTCAGGTAACTCCACAAATATTCTCTTTTTAAAACCACTTCTGCACATTTAAAAATCAACAGCTAAATCCCTCCCTGCAATGTTATTTAGCGGTAAAGGATGTGACTTCTAGCACAATCACATCTGTGCTTTAATATGACTCTGAGAAAACACCAGAGAGTTCTATCCATCCAATAAATTCACTTTTATGATATTGGGCACCATGACGTCAGCTTTCATTATCAAGCAGATGAGCCAAATCTGTCAGAAAAAGTCTGACTTTATTTTTCAACTCCTAGAACATGTTATTATTATTATTATTATCATTGCTACTATATGATGAGTGAAAAAAGGTAAGTGCACCCAAAGAAACTATCAGTTTGATGTATTGACCTTAATTCTTGTAACGTCTGTGTTATTTCTAAGGCCTAACCCTAAGGTAGATGAATTCTTGGAAGGAGGTTTTCCAAAAACTTGTCACCTAGATAGACAATAAGCTGTTGCCCAATGGGATCCCCTTTCTGGAGAAACTTGCGTGGGAATAATCACTGTGTTTGGCAACCCAGATCGATATGCACCATAGCTTCACCTTCCTTGTGCATGAATTACAGTCTCACTGTGTTTTGTGTGTGTGTGTGTGTGTGTGTGTGTGTTTTGTAAACTGGGAGCAGGTGAATAAGGAAAAGGTAGTGGAAAAGAAAAACTGGAAGACCAAATTTAAGAAAATTCACAGAGAGGTGAGGCTCTGGAAGTGACTTCTTCCAGGGATGCCTGTCTGCCTGTGCTCTGAAGTCTCTGGGAGCTCCAGGGTACATTCAAGAAGGTAGTTACTCTGGGTAGGTGAGTAATGTCATTTTGGTTCCTAATTTGGTAAGTAGACTCTGAATACAGGCTCAGAGTATTACAATCCCCTCGTGGGTCCTTTGGATTGGAGGCTGAATTCTCTTCCCCGTCAGTGCACGGCATGGTCTGTCTTGTGTGAACAGAGGAGCATCTTCAAGACGCTAGGGATTGATCCTGCCAGGAATTCATCTAGTATAGTAGTTACAGCTTGATAAAGACCCTGGAGTACCATGCAGCATTCAAGACCGGCCCCCCATGACGTTATCTGATGGCAATGCCAGGGTTGAGCCAATTGGACTCAAACTGAAATTGGGACGCAGGTTGTTAGAGATTTGCTGAGAAAGCTTTCCTTTCTCTATTTCAACCAGACCTTTTATGGTCATCTCATCATATTTTGTGGTGATAATGCATAATAAGCCCAGAAATGATTGTTCTCCTCTCATAAAAGGCACTGCAGCACATACTTACATCTGCGCACGAACTGTCAGCAGATAAAAGACAATACCAGAATACTGTCTTGACTAGTTACTAGGATTGTTTTTGGCACACAAATTTCAAGTACTGTTATAAACTCAAAATAGTGTCTCAAACCATATATATTAGCCTTATTTCCTCATTACAGTCATCCAAGTTGTGATATACACTCTGGCAAAAACTCTTTGATGACCATTCCTAGAACCAAGGTAGACTAGAAGACAGTCTAACTCCTTCCTCTCAGCATAAGTTGGGAAGGGTCTTCCCAGTATAAATTCATCCATTCACCTTGTCAGCCATTCTCCTTCTAGCCTCCAGTATTTAGTTGTATTGTTACATGCGTCTGTGTAATATGTGCACCATAAATAGCATTCCGAATGCTCGTGCATTGTTATAAAGATCATGCTCTTTCACGTTATGACACAGACTTGTAAAATACTTTTAAGTAGCTAGCCTGATTTTCCTTTCTGATACTTCATCAAGGCAGGTTTAAGAAACCACTGTTGAAATTACACATTTTCTTAAGCATTTTAAAATGGATATGCTTTTGATTCTTATAGGTTTTAAATACATTTACTCTTAATAGGTTAATAAATCATAATTACTTCTAAAAAGCTTACCATTTCCCCCTTAGATTGTGATTTGTCCTTTATATATCACAAAAGAAATAAAACATGGAAAAATAAAAGTAAGTTATGGTCATCTTTTTGTAAATGTTTATACTTAACGATTTATGTGTATGGGCATGAAAAGAAAAATGCATGACTGAGCTAATAAAATATTATTTTTCCAGGAAAGATATAAATTATGTATTTGACATTATTTGTAACTAGCCTACTTTCTAGCAGAAAGTATATATTGATACTCAGAAAATTAGTTCATTAAAGAGAAAAGAGTTTTTTTGCTGAATATAATCCCACTAGGGTTAAATATGTATCAGTGTTTAATGGTGTTACCTTAAGATTTTAGTGACTGCAGTCTCTTTTTCTAGAAGATTCCTTGCCCTGATGCTGAAGACAGACTTGCGAAGCTGAAAAATTATAAGTGTGGGTTATTAGTTTTGGAATGTGAAGGGCTAATATACTGACAAATCATTACATACATTATATAGAGAACAGTGTTAAAACATCAAACATAATTTTTTTTTACTGACGCATCATTATATGAGTGATTCTATTCTTTAATTTTACCTTCTATTTTTACTTTTATTTGGGCAGAAATGCAAACAAGCTTGTGGGGCCACACGTCACAACTATGGTGGTGATACATTGGCTGTGCTCATTAGTAATAATGACTTACATCTGAATAGGCTTTTCAGTATCCAGAGAATGTAGCATTGAGACAAATATTGGACTGCTTCTTGCTATCGTCCAGCAAACTGTTCTCTAATCCACTTTACACCTGTTTCAGGTTCTTTTATTTTTTTTAATGTTTATTTATTTTGACACACACACACACACACACACACACACACACTCACGCACAGAGTGTAAACAGGGGAGGTGCAGAGAGAGAGGGAGACACAGAATCCGAAGCAGGTTTCAGGCTCCAAGCTGTCAGCACGGAGCCTGACATGGGGCTCGAACCCATAAACTGTGAGATCAGGACCTGAACCAAAGTCAGATGGTTAACTGACTGAGCCACCCAGGCATCCCCTGTTTCAGGGTCTTAGCCTGTGACTTGGTACTAATCTGAATGATGAGTTCAGGAGTTGCTTTGCCCACTGACATGGAGACAAATGAGATGAGCTTTCAAGGTTGCTTCCTAGTTGGCAATGATGAAATTATTCCAGGGAAAAGCACTAAGATAAACAAAATCCTGGAGGCTGCCTATAAACCAGAAGATTCCTCAAACTCAGCTCTGTCCTGCCTGATAGTTGCAGAAGTCAGAGGGGTGACAGGTGCACAGGAAACTCAAGTGGGCAATCAGAGGGCAGAGAAAGAACAGGGAAGCATGCCAACCTAGGCAGATTCATAGTAACAAATAACTAGGAAGGGTAACTCCAATAGTTAGACCAGAGATAACACTTGGACAACGTCCTGCTCATCTTTTTTGTTTTTTTCCTTTTTAAACATTTATTTATTCTCAAGAGACAGAGAGAGACAGAGTGCGAGTGGGGGAGGGGCAGAGAGAGAGGGAGACACAGAATCCGAAGCAGGCTCCAGGCTCTGAGCTGTCAGCGCAGAACCGGACACGGGGCTCAAACCCACCAACTGTAAGATCATGATCTGAGCTGAAGTCGGACAACCACCTGACTGAGCCACCCAGGTGTCCCACGACCTACTCATCTTGATCAGTAGATCAGGTTAGATTTTCTAAGCACTTAGTATGATATTAGTGACTATTAGAGATACAGCTTACCCACAAATCAGAAGTGTTTACCTGAATCGAAAAGCCTAGTTACAAAGGCAAGGCTATGATGCATGAGGTTACCAGTAAATAGTAGACAGTAAGGTGCTGGCTGCTGTGTCCAGCAGAAAAGATGAGAAGGCTGCACGACTTCGGGTGGGCACAAATAGCTGTATCTGAAATAGCAAAGATGTCACTGAAGAAGTGGACACTGCACTAGGCCTTGAAGGATGGTTCAGATTTCCATAGCAAAGGAGGCTGTGAGCAAAGGACTGCAGTTGGAAATGCATGCGTGGGGCAAAGAGATCCAGCGCAGATGATATGCTTACGTGCTGAGCTCGGTGGAAGAAACACTGTAAGGCATACTGTGTTTCCAACAGATTTGAGGGAGGAAAAAAAATGAGCAGGAGACAGAACAACTCTGTATCCAGTAAAAACAGACTGTCTAATTTCTTTTAAACAACATAGTGACTTCAGGTACAAAGTCACAGAGCTCCGTTCTACAACAAACAAGCCTATAAACAAATACTGTACTGTCGACCGACATGTCCATATGGCCACAGCTGGAGAGGAAGTGACAGGCACAAACTGGTCTTTTCAGCCACACCTGACAACCTAGATAACACCATATCCAGCAATATAATTTTTGTATTTCACAGCAGATCTGCAATAAAGGGAAAGATCATTGAACACATTGGCAATTTCCCTCATATGAAGAAAGATGGAGCACTCATATATTTTCAATAATGAAAAACTGAATTGTTTTTTTTTACTCATCAGAACTCATGGAAGAATAAGTCAATGTACACACAAGGAAATAAGGGTGGATGCCACTTTTTTCAGAAGTTACATTTTTAGGGTAGTGCACGGAAGGCTGTTTACCATGATGGATCCTAAAACTTTCTTAAATCTCCTCCCCTCCCCTTGTGAGGTGACTTTGGGCATGGATTTAACCTCCTAGAGCTGACAGCCTATCTCCCAAGGAATGTTATTTAAGTCATTTGCAGAGACAGAAGGGTCTCATCATGGTGGTGCTTTTGCCCTTTGGTTCCTAAGCACACACACTGTCATGGGAAAGACCCAGGCTACGGAGGCCCCGAGACTGCAGGTTTGGGGAGAGGTCTGGACCCCACTCCCCTTATTTCATCTCTGAAGGACACTGACATGCCTTAGTCATCTTTCCCTTAGTGAAGGTGATGGTCTGAATTCAGTCACCTACCTACTGCCCTGTAATTGAGCAGCTGACACTTAACACAGAGTTCTTCATGTTAGAAAAAAACCTTTGCAGAAACTGGGGATAATATTTATTATATTGATTCCAAAATTATTTCTGTGCCGTCTAAGATTGCTAAAGGGCTGCTGGATCTCCTTTGTCCTAAACCCGAACTAGTTAAAGTAAAATACACTATTAATCTGTATGAGGAACTTCGTGAGAACTGATTTTATAACAGCAGAGGTAGCAAAAGAATACTCTAATAGAAGAACTTCAGATTCAGCCTCAGGATCTACTGATTGGCTGATTTTTTAAGTAAGCTCTATGCCCAACATAGGGCTCAAACTCATGACCCCGAGATCAAGAGTCCCATGCTGCACCCACTGAGCCCGCCAGCCAGCCAGCCAGCTACCTCTAGCTTCAGGATGTTTTAAAAGAAGAAACATTGACATCTACATCTATCTGTCATCTATCTATACCTAAACATATATGATAGCCCAGATATGTATTTAGTTGTATATTTTAACGGTTCTTTTTTTCTAGTAAATAAAGAAAGCCTATAGTGATTATCTAGTACCCCTCCCCTTTTCGTTATTTCTGTAGTAGAGCTTTGCACATTTTTTTTTTTTTTTTCTGCAAAGGACACTGTCTGCTAGTCCCAAGTACTCAGAGCTATGCTGCTCTGCAGTGCCCTCTTCTGGCTCCAGAAGATACTGACAGTCACCTGAAATGATCAAAACAAGGAATACAGAAATCAATCAATTTCAGGATAAGTAATTTTAGACCTGAAGTTTAAATTACAGGTAAGGCAGGTGCCAGTAAATGTTTCTTCTGGATGTAAACACATCAGACATGTAGGACTTAAAGGGAAGGGTATGGATGACATTACACGGAGTCTGCACTAAAGAAAATAAAAGATTAGTTGAAAAAGCCCTTTTTGGTGGTTTTCTTTTGTTTGTAAATCTAATACATCCAACTCCAGAAGACAAACATTCTCTGACTGAATTATCAAAATACATTTAAACATTCAAACAAGAGACACCTGGGTGGCTCAGTCAGTTGAGTATCCAACTCTTGATTTCGGCTCAGGTCATGGTCTTAGGGTTTGTGAGTTCGAGCCCCACATTGGGCTCTGCACTGCACTGACGGTGTGGAGCCTGCTTGGGATTCTCTCTCTCTCCCTCTCTTTTTCTGCCCCTCTTGTGCACGCACTCTTTCTTTCTCTCAAAATAAATAAACTTAACAAAAATTAAATGTTCAAGCAGCACAGAGATTTTTTTTGTCTTAAAATTTTAATTTAAAAGGTATTTTCAGAACTATGCACTTTAACGTGAAATTCAGGAGGTTCAAATTTGCAGTTATTTGTGGTTGAATAATTTGGAGCTGAAGGACACAGCAATGGATGGATCTCGCTGATTTTCTGGCAATTTCTTTAGCATCTTTTAATCTACAGGTACACCTCCTTCCTGCCACCCCCTCCCCCAACCATAGTTGAAGGACCGGGGGCATGTCACCTGGAGCTTCCAGGAGTGTGGATTTTCCCAAGTGCACATTCATGCCATAGTTCACATGCTCCTCTGTCTTCTATACCTCTTGCAAATTGGTAGTTGGACCCAGAGTCTCATCTGGCTCATACTTGATGGTTTTGGCAAGACCACAGGTGGTGGTGTAGCTTTTCATCAGAAGGCACACAATATCTGATTGTTCCTCTTTTTGTGATGTTAGTAGTATTGATGTCTATTGCTTAGATCATTGATTCATTCAGTTTCTAAAATTGACACTTCTTTCTCATTTATTAGTTGGAACACCTTTATAATGAAGTACTTCCTCTCATGCACTATTTGGTTACTCATTAGTACAGTTCATATGGAAAAGGCAAAGTAAATGTTGATTCTTTACCTTTACTTATTCATTTTTTATGTAATTAATTGGTTTTCTATCATCCTCTGAAGGTGACCAACTAGTTGTTTCAAAATGTCATTATTGGGGCACCTGGGTGGCTCCAAGTTGGTGGTTAAGCGTCCAACTTCGGCTCAGGTCATGATCTCGCAGTTTTTGAGTTCGAGCCCGCATCGGGCTCTGTGCTGACAGCTCAGAGCCTGGAGCCTGCCTCAGATTCTGTGTCTCCCTTTCCCTCTGCCCCTCCCCTGCTCATGCTCTGACTCTCTCTGATTTTCAATAATAAATAATTAACATTTTTTTTAAATAAAAAAATAAAAATGTCATTATTGACTTAAGGACTTAAATATATTTGGTTTCAATCCATTACAATCATTATCCTCATGTGAAGTCAAAGAGCATTGGGAGATTTTTCAAAATGGCTCATGGGTTCTTTTGGCCTGACTTTAGTAGTCTTTGTCTAAGCTTCCTTGTTATTAGTATGGCCAGATATCCCTAGCTCATCTTGTACATGCTTCCTATTTCAAATTACCATTTTTCTCCAAAAAGGCTTGGTTTATTTATTGAGAAATGGGTTTCAAGAACACAATTTAGTGATACTCTTCGCTACTGAGTGGGTCACTGTTTCGAGTGCTTGGCCTGATTTTATTCTGATATTTTCTATTTAAATTCAGGATTCTGCGCTTTTACCTAATCTCTTCCATATGACATCTGTATCTCTTCTGTTTCTGTACCCTCCCACCCCACATCAAAACTCTTGATTATCAAATATACAGAGATAACAGACATTAGAGTATCTGCCAATTACTCATTATTTTTATTTCACATTTCATAGGCACTAGTCTTAGCATTACAATACCTATTCTAACACAATACAACTAATGGATATTTAAAAAATGCATACATTCTTCCCATTTTCCTCTCATTTGTACACTTGTACTATACTCATATCAGCAAAGCAAATAGATATTGCATATTTTTCTCTTTATTTTAATCCTCATGTGGTCCTAGTTAGTCATACACAGTTTAAGAATGTTTGCCACCTGTTCTTATGTTAATGTCTTAGAGTCATTTTTGGAATTCATTTTGGTTGTTTGAAGCATTTTTTTTAGTAATTTCCTCAGGAAAGACTCATAGGAACAACACTACTTACATTCTTACATCTTAATAGTAGTTGTTTTCTTTTCTCCTTTAAACTTGAGAGGTGGTTTTCCTAGACATAAGAAAGCTGGATGACATATTCTTTTCCTGGGTATCCTATATATGTGATTCTAATTTCTTCTGACATAAAACATTCCTGCCAAAAAGTCTGATGGTAATCAAATGTTCTTCCCTTTATAAGTCACTTATTCATTTTGAGCTGATACCTATTTTTGTTTTATTTTATTATTATTATTATTATTGGTTTTAAGTTTCTATTTAAGTTCCAGTTAGTTAACATGTAGTGGAATATTGGTTTCAGAAGTAGAATTTAATAATCCATCACTTACATATAACACCCAGTGCTTATTACACCCTCCTTAATGCCCATCCCCTAACCACCTCCTCTCCAGTACCCCTTAGTTCTCTATAGTTAAGAGTGATATATTAAAGATATATGTTAAACATACATATGTATATATAATTTTAAGTTATTACATTATATTATTATATTATAATTATAATACTAATTATAATATAATGTTATAAAAATATATAATATATATAAATATATAATACATAAAAATATATAATTAATTATAATATAATAAAATAATATATTAAATATATATGTATATATAATTTTTTAAGTCCTGTAATTTGTCTGCAATATGTCTTATTTTTGGTCATTTGTTATTGATGTTTTCAGTTCCAATATATAGCTTCAAATCTTTTTACATTTCAGAAAAGTTTAATGCTGTTCTGTGCTATGGCTTTTGTTTTCTTCTTTCAGGATCTTTATAATACAGATCTGGGACCTTCACTGAAATTCTTTGATTTGTCAGTTTCTTTCAAATCATTTTCATTTCTTTCTTCATTTCTTTTTGATGTCTTCAAATTTCCTCTTTTTTACTTTCTAGTTTTCTAAAGGCATCATCTGATGTATGTAATCACTTTATGTTCTGCCTAGTTTAGTCTTCATTGCTTTTACTAATATAGTTGACCCTTGACCAATGCAGGGGTTAGGGGCACTGACACTCCATTCAGTTGAAAACACACACGTAGCCTTTGACTCCCCCCCAAACTTAACTGCTAACAGCCTACTGTTGACTGGACACCTTACCAATAACACAGTCAACTAACACATTATTTTGTATGCCATATGTATTATATACTGTATTATAACAATAAAGCAAGCTAGACAAAAGAAAATGTTATTAAAAGCATAAGGAAAATACATTTACAGATAGTACTGTGCTGCATTTATCAAAAAATCTGCATGTAAGTGGATGTGCACAGCTCAAATTCATATTGTTGAAGAGTCAACTGTACTTCTTTCCTGAATTCAAGCACCTTATGTATGAATTTCTTACTTTTGTTGCTATTCTAGTCTTATGTAATCTGTATGTCTTTTTAAATTTTATTTATTTATTTATTTATTTATTTATTTATTTTTAATTTACATCCAAGTTAGCATATAGTGCAATAATGATTTCAGGAGTATATTCCGGTAATTCATCCCCTATGTATAACACCCAGTGCTCATCCCAACAAATGTCCTCCCTAATGCCCCTTACCTATTTAGCCCATCCCCCCAATAGCCCTTCCAACAACCCTAAGTTAGTTCTCTGTAACTAACAGTCTTTGAACTGTGAACAGTTGAACAGTCTTTTATGTTTTGTCCCCCTCCCTGCTTTTATATTATTTTTGCTTCCCTTCCCTTTTGTTCATCTGTTCTGTATCTTAAATTCCACATATGAGTGAAGTCATATGATATCTGTCTTTCTCTGATTGACTTATCTCGCTTAGCATGATACCCTCCAGTTCCATCCCCATATGTCTTTTAACTCATTTTCCCATATAATGCTACAGTTTGAGCCATTGGTAGGTAGGTCTTTAGGGTAAGTTTCACTCTATTGGGACAGTATTCTGCTCCTTATTCTTTGTCTCTTACAATTCTTGTAGGGAATTTGGCTGTGATAAATTTCCATTGCTCATGCTTACACACAGTTTTCCTGAACACCTTAGTATTTCCTTCTAGCTTCAGAGTGTCTTCTTCTGTGGTTTTAACACAGTGAACCATATGGCAGCCTTCCTTCTGAGATTTCCTGGCTTTGTTATGGGGAGCAGACACCACCAATTTTATCTGGATCTACTTTTCCCCTCATCACTCTTGTCACTGGCCTGTCAAGTTTGTTTCCACTCCTGGATGTTTTTCTTTGTATGGAGCTAGGCAGGTGTGGTCCAGTCTCAAAGACATTACATGCCCTGTAACTAACTTGGCTTCCTCCCCAACAGCACCAATACTATGTGTTATACCCCAAATTCATGTGTTGAAGCTCTAGCCCCCCAGTGTGAAGATATTAGGAGAAGGGGTCTCTGAGAAGTACCTATGTTTAGAGGAGGTCATGAGGATAGCGCCCCGTGATGGCATTTGTGCCCTCATAAGAAGAGGAAGAGACCAGAGCCCTCCCTCTTTCTGTCATATGATCACGCAGCCAGAAGGCAGTCATCTGTGAACCAGGAAGAAGAACCAGACACAAATCTGCTGACACCTCGACCTTAGTTAGGCTTTCCAGCCTCCAGAGCTCTGAGGGATAAACGCTTGTTGTTGAAGTCACCCAGTCTGTGGTATGTGTTGTAGCATTCCAAACAGACCAAGTCACCTTGCAAACCATGTGGCTATTGTTTTGTCTACAGCTGCTTTTACTTGTGGTTTGTGGATTACTTAATTTTGTTGTAAATATTGTCTATGGAGTTTGGTTGTTATCTAGGTATTCTATTTACTTTCATGTTATCTAGGTATTGTATTTACTTAATTCAAGGAGATTAAGAAAACTATGCCAATGCTTCTATCATTATGCTGGAAGACTCCTTACATATTTTTTGTTGAACTTTAATGCAGATTTATCATTTTTATTTGTCTTTTCAAAGAACAAAATGTTAGTTTTACTAATATTACTTATTGCTTCTTTTTCCCCTATTTGATTAAAATATACTTATTTTCCCCTTCCACTGTCTTAATGTTTTCTTGGTTGGTATTTTAATAAATTCTTGAGTTAAATATTTGGATGATTAGTGCCAGCCTCTATTCTTTTGCTAAATATGCACTCAAGGGTATAACTTTCCCTCTAAAAATGCCTTTGGTTGCTTCTCATAGGTTCAATCTACATAGTGTTTATTAGTTTTCAGTTCTAGAAACTTTTTATTTCCATGCAGTTTCTTCTATGCTGTCTAAATTATTTAAAAGTGATTTTTAAATTTTGAAAAGTGTTGGTGTTTTCTGGTTGTTATTTAGTTTCTAATCTTATTACACTTCCGCTAAATAATGTCTTCTCTAGCATAGTGATTTGGTTCATGTTTAGAATTCCTTTGTGGTATGTAAGTGGTCATGTTTTGTAAATCATTTAGGTGTGCCTCAATCAAAATATGTGCTCTTGGAGCGCCTGGGTGGCTCAGTCAGTTAAGTGTCCAACTTCTGCTCAGGTCATGATCTGAGCTGGTGACTTCGAGCCCCATGTCGGGCTCTGTGTGGACAGCTCAGAGCCTGGAGCCTGCTTTTGATTCTGTGTCTCCCTCTCTTCTGCCATCCCCCACTCGTGCTCTCTCTCTCTCTCCAAAAAAATAAATAGAAAATTAAAAAAAAAAAAGAATGTGTGTTCTCAAGTCGCTAAATGAAGAATTGTATAAATGCCCACTACGTGAAGCTAGTCAACTGTGTATTTCAAATATTCTAAATCCTTACTAATTTTCTTGGCTCTTTGATCATGTATAATGTATCTTACACATATTTGTAATTTAATTTTCAAATTAATACTCATAGGTATGTGTTATTATCTCTTTTTCACAGGTGAGAAATCTGACAATCATAGAAATCATGTTGTTTAGGTCACTCAAATTATAAATTAAAATATTATAATTAAGTCTAGATTATATAGCTCAATGTTCAAATCTCATCACTAAACCATGTGTATCTAAAATGTCACAAGGGGGGCGCCTGGGTGGCGCAGTCGGTTAAGCATCCGACTTCAGCCAGGTCACGATCTCGCGGTCCGTGAGTTCCAGCCCCGCGTCAGGCTCTGGGCTGATGGCTCGGAGCCTGGAGCCTGTTTCCGATTCTGTGTCCCCCTCTCTCTCTGCCCCTCCCCCGCTCATGCTCTGTCTCTCTCTGTCTCAAAAATAAATAAACGCTGAAAAAAAAATTTAAAAAAAAAATAAAAAAAAAATAAAATGTCACAAGGCTTAACAGTATAAAAAAAGGATTTTCCAAACTATACTGTAATACAATGCTGTTTTTTCGACATGAAAGTTTTGGTTTATACACATAACTTGCTCTTATCCCAAATCTTATGCAAGATCTAAACTAGCAATGTTTTTCCTTTGTTCCGTACGTATATGCATACCTGATTTTCAGAATAATGACCCTGAAGCACTAAAGGAGATCAATAACTTTTCTCACCTATTAATACCAGTATGATAAGAGTATTTATATTTTACATTTACTGATTGCTGAAATCTGGGATCCATCACAACTTTCAATTAAGTAGAATATTAATTCGTTTATTCAACCACCAGGGAGTAACCCTAGACTATCAGGGAATAGTAGCTTCCTTTGGAATGCTGCTGTGCTTAGTCTGAACACTTGTATTCTCTGGTAACCTCCTTCAAAATGAAGCCATTAGTATTTAGTATTAGACAGAAAACCATAGCTATTCTAAGTATTCAGCTCACTTTTTCTGATTTGGAGTTGTTAACAACGTATTTCTGTTTGTAACTGAGAAAAAGTTTGAGAGTCATGTTTTTCCTTTTTTCATTTTGCAAATATTAACAGGCTGACAATAAATGGAAATGCATTTATAAAAACATATGACCATAAAGCACAAAACCATGGTCCAATGAACAAGGCTTGATGAATGTCATTTCTGCTGGAAAGGTGTAGTGTAATTATTGTAATTAGCTGCTTTATTGAATAAGTCTCCCACATAAAATGTCATAATTGGAAATAAGCAATTACTTAAAATTACATAGGTTGAAGGTGGTAGGTACATCATTCAGCCGTATTTTAATTTTTCATGCACCTGTGAACTGAAAACTAATCCCATGGCGCATAGGACAGATCATGTGTACGGCAGGATGTTTCTATAAAATCAACTTTTTATAAAATTGACATTATGCTTGGAAAGAAAGAATTTAAAAAGGCGATTAGTGTAGGCAGCAGCAAAATTAAAATAGTCACATTACAATGTATGCAAAGGTGAGTACTGTTATAATAGCATGTTATGAAGCTTTGAAATATGCCTTAGAATGTGGATTTTGTGAAAAAGGAGTTTTAGATGATGGGTCAAGAGTTTTGATCTTGTTATTTCAACATTATAAATTCTGAACCCTGAAAAAACACCAGACATAAAAATTTAAAAATATATAAATAGGTACACACACACACACACACACACACACACACACACACCCTTCACGGTCATCCTTTGGGGCCAAGGGCACCCATACCCATTGATTTCTGCTCTGTGTGTGAAACACCTTTTTATCTTTCTGTGAATTCCACCAGATCATAGGCTCCATATGGTAAGGCTGGTGGATTCTTTGTCCGCTACATTTCTCTCCACCGTCCAGTACTGCCTGTAATTTGTTCTTGAAATGTATTTACAGAATGAATACATTGCTTAACATTAGAGATGACTCTTTTCTGTACTACATTTTTTTTCTTATGAAGTGAATCCTTGAAACAACAAATGTGAATCAGGTAAAAATTACAAAGGAAGCCTATTTACTTTGAAATGCACCAATTCACTTGATAGGAAAATCTTGTGAAACTAGAAACCAGATGATTGGAAACTTAATTGGCTTGACTGTTTTTGCGCTAGATTGCATGACAATGCTTTAGTCACTCGAGCTTGTGGCGTTGGAGATTTGGCCGAATCTCCAACAACTTACACATCAGCTAGACCAGTGTAAGGATGCCGATGATTCAGAAGATGAGGGAGAACCAGTATTGTCAAAAACAGGTATGCTCAAAGTACGCTACCTACTGGTGGGAAACCATAATATACACTATAATATATACCTAAGCATATCACTTCATGCTTAGAGCTCATATAGACAGAAAGACAAAAACCAAAAACCTGCAGAGATTAAAAAAAAAAAGAGTGGATTTATGATTCTGGGAGAAAATGCCAGATGCTTTTAATCATGCAGGTGTTTGTGAATTTAAAATCCCAGGCACTCTGGGAGCAGTGCTTGCTCTCCAATTATGATTCAATTGTATTTGAACTTTAGATCCAAATATACCAGCCCCAGCAACAACTGTAACACATTGGGATCAGTATTACACTTAAAGGAAAGTAAAACTTAAGACTAAACTATACTCAAAAGAGAAGAACATTGAGACAGGGGAGTTAAATGTAACTTTCACAGGTAGGCTTAGTTGCAAAGTCAGCTCTGATCATTGCTTTGGAGACAGCACCAAAAAATTGTGGTTAAAAGCTTTTTGTATTATCTACAGATGATGCTTGATCCTAGATGCATTTACTTTTGAACTTCAGTGGGTGTACACCTAAGGAATGCAAAGTACTTATAATCCCAGACCCAAAATGATTATACCACTAAATATTCTGCAAGAAGAATCACTGACCGGGAATTTCTCTTCTTGTGTTAGCTGACGGCAGGACGTGATTTTTACCTGGACCCCAGCTCACTGTGTGCATAGAAAGGGCCTCAAGAAATAACTGAAATGAAAAGATGTGCACTCAAACTCAGCTGTACTTTGATCTCAGCACGAAAACATACTGCAAAGGCCAATCAAAATGAAAGAAAAAGTTTTCATTTATATTTTGTATCTTTTTGTTTCCTCTCCATTATTGTGAATAAATGGACAATCAATCGCCTACTAATGCATTTGTAAGCTAAACACAGAAGTCCGGAAGTCCAGAGAGTTTTCACATTCTGTCTGGTGGCTTCTTCCCTCCCCCCCCACCCCCCCGACCACATGGTTTGTAACTCTGCTATCCGGCCCCTGGTGAGGTGGTGGTGCCATGTAATCTCCCACTGTCCTCCTAGAGATGCGTCTTGAATAGCACCGCGGAGATGCTAAGCTATTATTTTAGAAAATCCTTTCAGAAGAGTAAAAGCCCTAAAGATGAAAATAGGCTGTTCTTCCGCACCCCCCCCCTTTTTTTTGGTGAGTAAATGTTCATCCTGAAAATTATAGATCAGTTAACTTGCTCTGTATGTAGTTACTGGAACAAATCATCAAACACTCTATAATCACACAGAAAAATACAAAATGCTGTCTGGCAATCAACAAGGCTTTGTGAAGAGTAAATCTTTCCAGAGCAATTTAATTTACTTCTTGAGTATCTGAGACACTATGTAGGCAATGAGGGTAGTAACTGAAATATCACAAAAAATCAGACTAAAAAAAATCATATTCATGAGCAATAAGGAAAATAAATCAATAATTAATATATTGTGCTTAACTAGACTGTTAGAATTGGAGGTTAATTTGTTTATGTAAAAGTCCTTTGTCTTGACTGGTGAATGTAAGTCTATTTGCTTAGTCTGAATTCATGGTATGGTTTAGTATCGGTAATCTTTTTTATCTGGTGTTAGAGGCACGTGACATAAGCTATGCCAGTGCAATGCTAGGCATTTAACATATTATAATCTATTATTTAATCCTCATGACAAACACTGAAAATAAGAATTACCTCTAGAGATGAGGATCGGAACCGACATCACTTATGACTGTGACTGGTCATAATCGCCATTCTACTCAGCTTCTCATGAAGTTATGTCAAGCATCTTCAGCGTCCTGTGCTTTTCCACAGGCTTCCCTCTCTGCCTGGAGCACCTTCCTCCTACAATGCTCAAGCTTCCTGCTCCTGTAAGGGATCCTGTCTCAGGTTCCTGCAACAATTTTTACCCCCCTGCATTTACACGTTTGTCCCCACGAGACTAAAAGCCCCTAAAGGGCACTGCTCACATTTTGCTCAGTGTTGAATTTTCAGGGCCCCAAAAGAGTGCCAGAGGAACAACAGGTGTTCCATAAACGTTTGCTGAATGACTGAGTGAACCTGAAGACTTATGGAAATGAAAAGGGCCAAGAAAACATAGTAATTACTTGTATCACTTCCCTCGCTTTGTACATGTGTTAGCTGGTAATTGTGGAGGCTTACTGTGGAACTTGCTGTATATGCTTAGCAGAAAGGAGGCAGGTAAGACAGAGGCAGATGTTGCCCTATTGTCAGAGAAATACTCTCTATTTTTTTTAACTTTATTTATTTATTTTGAGAGAGACAGAGATAGCATGAGTGGGCCAGGGGCAGAGAGAGAGAAAAGGGAGAAAGAGAGAGAGAGAGAGAGAATCCCAAAGAGGCTCCATGATGCCAGCACAGAGCCCGATACGGAGCTTGAATGCACGAAACTGTGAGATCATGACCTGAGCTGAAATCAAGCTCAGGCTGATGTGAGTGTGTAGTTCCCTCATGTTCTCCACATGCTGTGAGGTTTTGACCCCAGAAAGGGCACAGCAGCCAAGACAGCAGGGCAGAAGGATTGGCGAGCTCAGCTAAAGGGCAGAGAGAGTCGCCAGTTCCAGCCACAGTGCAAACCTTGACATTATGGAGACGATTCACCTGTGAATGGGCTGCTTTTATTACCAGGGCTACTGAAAAAGCACGTTCACACCTCAGTTTACTAACAAACACTCTACTAAGGAATCCCAGGGTTTAGTTTCAATAATCTGGACAAAAAATGGGTAGAAAACCATTGCCCGATTTCCTTCTGCTTGGAAAGTACAAACCTCCTCTCAAGAGATGCAGGTTTATCCTTTAACCAGGAGAGGGAACCCCTGGCCGACGCCGCAGGTGTGGGAGAGTAGGAGGAGAAAGGAATGAGGGAATTAGCCTTGGGAATGCCATTTTCTATGGAGTCTGGAAGGGCAGCCATTCACCACAAGGGAGAGGTTGGAAAGCACTGTTTCCTGTCTTTTTTTTTTTTTAAGTTTATTTATTTATTTTGAGGGGGAGAGGGGCAGAAGGGGGGAGAGAGAGAGAGAGAGAGAGAGAGAGAGAGAGAGAGAGAATCCGAGCAGGGTCCACACTGTCAGCGCAGAGCCTGATGAAGGGCTTGATCCCACAAACCGTGAGATCATGACCTGAGCTGAAATCAAGAGTCGGACACTCAACCACCTGAGCCACCCAAGTGCCCCTCTGTCTTTTTCCTTTAGGATCTGCAACAACAACTTAAAGATTTTATGTTTTTGTTTGCTTATTGTTTATGGGGAGAAGGGCAGGTATTTTAAACTACATGATAAAGGTGATCAGGTCCCTGAAGCATAAGATTGCCATGGAATTATTTATGGTTGTTCAAAGCCAAGGTCATAACTCAGACAGTACCCTGCCCAGCATGTGCCTTTGTGCCTTCATGTTCCTCCAGTTGCATAACCAAAACCACCCCCACTGTTCGTTGTCGTGTTTTCTTTTTTATCCCTTAACTTATGATCTTCATGTTCCTGGGGGCTCAGTATTTTCCTTGACACGAGGTCAGCTTTGCGGGACTCAGAAGTTTCTCCTTACAGGTCAGCGTTAATGGAAAAGTTTTACTTTAGTGCTCCTTTTTTTCATGTCATGGGAATCACTGTTAGACCGGCCTCACATTTTCTTTTTATTTCTTACTACTCTTTGAGGAAAAACAGCCTCAATCTGTGCCGTACCACGCTGGAGAGTTTCTTCATATAGAGAGAAAGCCTTGCCATCCACTGGACACTGCCAGGCATTTCCAAAGGCAGCTGGGGCTGTCACAGAAATTTCCAAGTGCTCGCCGAAAAATATTTTATCAGAAGCTACGAGGGGTATGGTCTCTGTTCAGGATTTTTGTCATGTGCTTATGTAATTTTATGTGGCTTTAGGGTTTTTAAGTAAAAATTTAAAAAAGGCTTGGCATGTTTACAAATACAAATACTAGACTGCTTCCTCTTCAATTTCTGCTCCCCTGGGGCATCCTCATGCTGACATTCGTTAAGCGGGCTTCTCTGTGTTGGGTTTTCTGGGCTAATGGCACTCAACACAGACAACAAATCCCAGGTACTTCTGAGGACGACCAGGAAGCGATGGCAGCTGAAGCTGCAAACACTGGAACGTCAAAGGAGGGAAGTTGACTTTCCCTGCAGCCTAAATAAAGCCAAGGCTTTAAGAAGCAACAGTAGCGTGGGTAAACCTTCTTGCTGCTGCCATGCTAGGGTAGTGGCTACTGAGATGAAGAGAAAATATGTTCTCTACACCCCACCTTCCCAACTGGAGCATGTCTCCAGAGAATGTAGCTCACGAGGAGATAAATAATATTCTCCCAATTGTAGATTATCCAGATATGGGCCAATGAAGCTTGCCTGGGGTGAAGGATAACCTAACCATCACTATAATTTTCCTGGTACAAGATCAGATATTGTGTGTTTGAATCAACCAAACTTATAGATTGGGGAATGCCTGTTGTCATCAAAAAATTCTAGTATCTTCTATTAATTTTTAAAAAAATTCATTTATTTATTTTGTGAAAGACAGAGAGAGCTGGGGAGGGGCAGAGAGAGAGGAAGAGAGGGAGAATTCCAAGCAGGCTCCACACGGTCAACGTGCAGAGCCCAAATTGGGGCTCGAACTCATCGAGATCATGAACTGAGCCGAAATCAAGAGTCGGATGCTTAACTGACTGAGCCACCCAGGTGCTCTAGTTCTGGTCTCTTTTACAATGCTGAGTGATTTAGATACCACTGAGGAGCAGTGCCTGTGCTAGTTCATTATATTTTAGGATATTATGAGAAAGGCACAATTGTACGATAATGGAATAAAATTGTAATTGTTATCTTACTTTCAGTTAGTTAAAAATAACGTTAAATGAGAAAGTAGACAGAAGCCACAAAAATATAAGGACATTGAAGAAGTCAGAAATGGCATCTGAAATTCTCAGACAGTGATCTAGCACAGGGATCGCTAGGGGAGGGAGATGGTGGGCACCCAGAAGGGTGATAGGGTGTGCCCCCCTTGGGACCCCCACACACCTGCCAAGAATCTTTATTTTTTTTCCTCACCAATTTCAAAATATTTTGTTCAGAAAGTGTGAGAAATGTCGTATTTGCTTTCAGAGAGAAAATAAATGATCAGGGACTAATTTCAATTTTGTGTTTCCAGTGGAATAATGTTATTAGTGACTTAAAAGAGCATGTTGTGGATTTATGCCCACTTGGGGCACAACGGCCACCAGCTCTCGGTATTCTTTGTGGAGATGGCTGGTCACGACAACCACAGCCCAGGCTGGGGGTTCATGCCATACCTCTGGCTTAAAGTCTGCATTTGAAATAAAATTTAAAAATAAACATTCCGTGTTCTAGTATGTAAAATGCGATTTCACACTGAGTGGCTGAAACCAGGCCACTATCCCTCCACTTGATTGTCCACTAACACATGCAGTTCCTCGTGTATGCCCTGGACACAGTATTGAATGAAATGTAACAACTGTGGACAAGAAATGTGACAAATTTAATATTTTTAAAAAAACAGTCAAAGTCTTTACTGAGGGTTAAGAATATTGCTTGTATGTGTACACACGCATGCAAACGCACATTTTGTGGGTTTTTTTCCACTCAAAATTTAAAGGCAAAGAAAAATCTCAGTTGAGATCAATTCAATGGCTTGGAAGATATAGTGGAATAAATATTTCAAAGCACAGAATAAAAGCAGAGTGACGGCAATCATGAGGGAAAAAGTAAGAGGGAAATAAAGGGCCAGATGGAAAAGTAATAATTGAACAAATAGTAAATGAAAATTTCCCTGACAAATATCTCAGTCTGCAAACTGAAAAGACTCCCCATTTGGGACAGTTCTGATGAGAAACGACATACAAAGTACATCCTGGTAAGGCTTCTGAGCCCCAGGGATACGTAGGAAGTCTTAAAAGCTCCCCCAAACCAGAAAGCCTACCTGCCAACCAACCAACCAACCAACCAACCAACCACCAAAGAAAAAACTAATTATATTCATATGAAAAAAAAATGACAGTGGCATCAGACTTGTCATCTACAACGTTGGAATCTAGAAGAGAGAGAAATAGCATCTGTAGGTGACTGAAAGAAAATAAACAGGAAGAGACATCGTACAAGGAGTTCATTATCGTAACTGAGAACAAAATCACCGGGCTGCAGCACATGATGAGTGCTGGGAGAGTTAGAGGGGAGAGGTGGGGAAGGGCAGGAGAAAAGCAGCAGAGGGGAAAGGCTAATCCTCGTGGGATGGGAGAGCAGGGGAAAGAGGATGAAGGGGCTGGTATTTTATTTTCACGTGATAATGAGAAATATGTGTTTGATTCTAAGCAACAGAAAAAGGGTGGCCCCAATTTAATGGAATAAAAAGTGAACCAGGACTTTCAAAGGAAAACGCCTGCGAGTGAACCCTAATGTTTAAGATCTGTTACAAACTCTGTAACTGGTCATTCATTTTCTAACTGTGGAATCCGAGGGAAAAAATTCCCTATCAACTATTGAATGATAGATAGATCACAACATGATTAAGACAACACATAGCGATAATTGCCACCACATACTAAGCACTTAATAAGCGGTAGTTATGTTGACTGATTTTTTTTTCTAATATTTATTTATTTTTGAGACAGAGAGACAGAGTGCAAGTGGGGGAGGAACAGAGAGTAGGAGACACAGAATCTGAAGCAGGCTCCAGGCCCTGAGCTGTCAGCCTGATGCATAGCTCGAACTCATGGACGGCGAGATCATGACCTGAAACTTAGACACTTAACTGACTGAGCCACCCAGGAGCCCCTTGACTGATTTTTATAGGAACCTCCTCTGGTTTTTCTCCCTAGTGTAATAACTGGAATAAACATGATCTCTTGAAAAAGCAACACACAGGCCACCCTTAAACCGGGCTGACCGCTGGCAATCAGAACCCTTCTGCAAGTAAGAAAATGCAGGGTTGGGACGCTCTCTACCCATCAAAGTCACAGGGCTGCTACCTGGCACGGCTCAGAAGCTGACGTGTACAAATGCAAAACTGAAATTCATAAATAATACCAATGTCAGGTTTAACAATTTCTTCTACAAATAAAATCATTTTCTTCATTATTGTCCTGAGACCTTCGATTTCAGGACCCCATAGAGCCTTGCAATTATGTAAAACATACGTGCTTAAGAAAACTTTGGTAATTTGAAGCAGTGGATTCTTACTTTTTGGTCAATGTATTTGTTGTCTTCTATTGCGGACCGTTTGGAGTGATCGCAGGACGAGGAAGAGGTGGAAGGGAGGCTCCGTAACAGGCAGCAGGTGTCCTGTTGCTGGCGATCGATGAACTGCTTCATGAAACTCTCCCTTTGCAAATGAAGTACAGACACACACATGTCAAGCATTGTTAAATAAAATGGAGCACGTGGTGGCGTTTTACACCTGTGCATTTGCTTGAGCTAAGATAGAGGTGACAGAAGTTCAGAGAAAAAAAGACCCAGAACATTCACTTTCTAATGTCCCCTCTTTGTAAAGGGAGCTTTCCTACTATTCTTCATTCTTCATCTTATATTCTAATAAACTTTTGCCTGCTAAAAAAGAAAGAAAGAAAGAAAGAAAGAAAGAAGACACATCATGCCAAGAGCAGTGTTTAAATTTAATTAGCAAAATAATTAATTTAGAGAAAGCTTCCTGAATCTTCAGTAGTTTTGTTTAAAAAAGCAATGTCCCTGAAATAACTTTTAAGCAATAATATTCAGTCATTGACGGTAGTTTTTTGAATCTCATTGTGGTAATAAGATACTTCTTTTCCGCCTCTAAGACTTAGAAGAATTAGTTCATCTCTCTGAACTTCCACTCATCATAAGAATTATTGAGAGATAATTTTACATTTAAAGATTAAAAATAACTCAAAGAAACTTGCTTTATCTCGTCTCCAAAACATGGTGAGAATGCAAATAACACCTTTCATACAACCACTAATCTTGAATCTAATATGTGGCTCTTTTATACTTCCTATTTTCTTTTTCTTTAAAATTTTTTAATATTTATTTTTGAGAGAGAAAGAGAGAGACAGAGCACGAGTGGGGGGAGGAGGGGCTGAGAGAGAGGGAGACACAGAATCCAAAGCAGGCTCCAGGCTCCAGGCTTCTCAGCACAGAGCCTGACGGGGGACTTGAACTCATGAGCCTCAAGATCATGACCTGAGCGGAAGTTGGACGCTTAACTGACTGAGCCACCCAGGTGCCCCATACTTCCTATTTTCAAGTTAAAAAATTATTTTAATCAGAAATGCAAATATATTTCCATTTGAATTTTAAATATTATGGCACCATATCCAGTCTCACATTTTTATACCCCCCCCCCCCACAGGACTGTTTTTAGAACTAGTTACATAAAAATGTCAAATTTCATACTATTCTGGTTCTATTTGTGATTTTTGAGCTACAACTGAAATAAAATCCTTTGATTATTAAAAATAAGGGTTTGAACACATCCTTTATGCAAATGCTTAACTGAAGGGCAAAGGGGTGGAAGATAAAATTAGTGTAAGTGGGAAATGCCACATTTCTTCTTTTAAAAGAGGAAGACAAGGACCCATTAGAGCCTAAGGTGAGTGTGCTGGGCAAGCCATGTCACCAGAATTTTCCTTCTAAGGTTGTGTCCATGCTACATTAAGGACAGTTTAAAGATTTGGAGGAACGACATACCATTCTCTCCCACAATTGTTATGTTGGTTTATGATGCATAAAGAAACAATGGCAACACACTTTTGAGCAGGTCTTTGTAATGCACTACTTGTTCTCTAAGATGCATTAAAGAATTTTTAAACTTGACAAAAGCGTGAAAGACAAATTATACTGGAATCAGACATGACGTTCTAAACAAATGCTGTCACAGCAGGACAGAAACCTGGCTGGTGGCATTTCTCTACTTCCTTGGAAATAAAAGTCTTCAAGAGGCAAGTTTATCCTTATATGGTTGAAAGTCAGGGGTTGGTGTCTACCTGCAGCTGTGAGCACCCGTGCCTGTTACCTGGGGAGTCGAATCCCTGAGGAGCATCTCGGGAAGAAGCAGGGGGAAACAGCCTAATGCCACCATCAAATGACTGCTCCGAATATATCGCTTAAAGGGGTCAATGGCTTTTAAAACAGAGGTAGAGAGAGTAGAAACATAAATAACTTAAAAATAGAAAAAAATACCCTTCTTTTAAACATGAACTTGAAAGAAGGACTGATGCAGATTCAAGATAACTCTTTGACAGTGTATTTGGCACATACGCTGAAATAAGTATATTAATACCTGATTTTAGGAACTGTAAAATCTGAAGGAAGCTTTGAGATTTTCACCATTTGCGGTCTGTTTGGAAATTTTTCAAAGATTCGAAGTCGCAAAGGGAGCTTCTCTTTGGTGTCTGCATTGGCTTCACTTTGCTTTAACTAAAGAAAAAAATAGAAAGAAGACAAGGGGGAACTTGGCTTACTGCAAGTCACGGAGTACTTGAGTTTTCGAATCAAGGAAACGGTGAGTTGGTGCACGACGGACGGTAGATGGCAGCAGAGACCCATCAAGTGTGTTACTGTCTCCCGCCATCTACTGCTCTCTCCGTGCACAAACTTGAAAACAACCCGGAAAACAAACCCAAAACTAAACCAAAGCAAAAAACTAGCCCAGAAAAAAAAAAAAAAAAACAACAATGAGAGGAAACACTTATTGTTATTTTATTTCCAAATATTCCCGTTAATACCAAACATTACTTTTTATTGTTTACTTCTTTATTATCACTAGCATATCCAATAACCTAACAATAAAATTTATTTTATAAATATGTGTGCTACGGCAGGAAATCAAAAGAATACAAATAAATGAAAATCCTAAGTAGTAATAGTTGTAAAGAGGGAAAATGTCAAGAAAACGCATCATTTATTCTAGCAGATTAAAAAGAAAAGCTCAAAATGGAAACAACACATTTGGTACCTACAGGAAGTTCTCTGTTTAGTTAGTTGTAAGGATAGATGCTTGAGAATGATTATATTATATGCCATAAAATATCTTTGCAAGAAATGACAAGCAAATGGTATCTATCTATCTATCTATCTATCATCTCTCTATCTACAAGAGGGCTTTTATATTTCTTTTTTTTTTTAATTTTTTCTTAACGTTTATTTATTTTTGAGACAGAGAGACACAGAGCATGAATGGGGGAGGGGCAGAGAGAGAGGGAGACAGAATCAGAAGCAGGCTCCAGGCTCTGAGCCATCAGCCCAGAGCCCGACGCGGGGCTCGAACTCACGGACCGCGAGATCGTGACCCGGGCCGAAGTCGGACGCTTAACTGACTGAGCCACCCAGGTGCCCCATGAGGGCTTTTATATTTCTACAAATTAGGTCTCAGGGAGACTGAGACTTGAGGTCACAAACTGGAACCAGTGCTGAGCTAAGGAGCCGTCCTAAGGATGGATTTGGCTAGGGGAACTCTGGCCTGAAAAATGAAGTAATGTGCTTCCTCCCCTTCTCAGAACGCACTGTCTTCCCAATCCAAGGCTGACTTCTCTTGCCAACCTCCCTTACTTCTTTTTTTTTAATGTTTTATTTATTTTTGAGAGCAAGAGAGACAGAGCATGAGTGGGGGAGGGGCAGAGAGAGAGACCCAGAACGCAAAGCAGGCTCCAGGCTCCGAGCTGTCAACACAGAGCCCCACATGGGGTTTGAACTCAGGAACCGTGAGATCATGACCTGAGCCGAGTCAGACGCTTAACCGACTGAGCCACCCAGGTGCCCCCCCTTACTTCTTTTTACTACTGCCTCCTCTCAGACCTCTCTGTAGACTGGGATGAACCTCTCTATGTCCACCGACTTGTCCCCCTCTCCAGCCTGCATCTCGGAACGCCGATCCTGTTCAAAGAGTCCATCAAATTCGGGCAGCTTCTCTGCTGGGCTTAGGGAAGCATGTTTCAAAAGCTATCAGCTTCTTCTCCCTTGCTGGGTGTGCTTTTACTTTATAATTACAACCTGTCTCCAGTCTGTGGAAAGATTAGCATGGGAGGCTGAGAACAGTTTTGTAAGTCAGAGAGGTGCCAACTCTTCCCTCCTCCCTGAGTGAGGGTATCCACACTGGCCAGAGAGAACATGGGTGCTGCATTTGGGGGAACATACAATTTCAATACAATACACGGTTGTCCAATCGGTTGTGAGCTCATCATGAGGTTATATGTCTTATTTCTAGTTCAGAAAACGTGCCTCATTTCTCATAAACTTCAGAAACTGTTCCTACATTTTTGTTGTATATAATATAAATATTTTGCCATAGCCATCTGTACATCTTAGTTAATTCTGGGGCCTGTCTGTGGTTTTTCTGACTGAGGTGGTGACCTCATTTAGAAAAGGGGCCACTGTTCATGGCCTTCCTCCCCTTCTACATGGAATGCAACACAGCATGCTCTCAACCATTTGATGGTTATGATGGTGACAGTGATGAAGAATTAGCTCTCAAAGGTGCAAAGCAAACACGGCTAGCATTTCCATGAGATGCAGGGAATTAGAAAAATGGCCCCACATGTAAACACAGAAATTCACAAGGAAGAGAGTCATTTTCCAAAAATTTATTGGGACAACTGGTATAAAAATATTTGTCAGTGGTAAGTAGAGCACACAGAAAAAGAAAAGGCAGTTAATATGTTAAGTCAGACCAGAGAGAAAGGCAATTATGTAGGGCCAAAGACAGGCCAAGAAGACAGAGCAGAAACAAGGTATTTAATGCATGTATTTGCTGACTCACTTATTTATATATCAATGCAGTCACTTATAAATCAAATCCCAGAGGCCAGGTTCCATGCAAAGTTCTAGGGATATAAAAATAACCAAGACACTGTATTTGCTCTCACGGAGCCCACATTATAACCGATAGATGGTTATATAAACAGATAATGACAAATATAATAGCTCTTCTAGCTGAGATCTAAACAAGGTGCCAAGAGCTCAAGGTGAGGAGCAAAGGGAGAAGCTTTAAAAAATGACGGTGCTACTTTTATTTCCAGAAACTTCTCCTAGTATTCTGGAGGCTGGGAGACCTAAATCAAGGTATCAGCAGCGTCATGCTCTCTCTGAAAGCTCTAGGGAAGACTCCTTTCCTTGACTCAGCTTCTCAGCAATCCTGGTGTTCCTTGATCTGTAGCTACATCGCTCTGTTATCTTCCTGTGAAATCATAAGGCTTCTTCCCCGTGTGTTTCTGTGTCTATCTGATTCTCCTTCTCTTTTCTTACAAAGACACCAGTCATTTAAATCAAGGCCCACCCTAACGCAGTATGATCTTAATTGATCATGTCTGTAAAAATCTAAGTTCCAAACAGGTCCCATTCTGAGGCTCCAGGTGGACATGAATTTTGGAGGGACACTATTAAACCCACTACATACAGTAGTTGAAATTCTCAACCACTGTTTCTCTTTCCGCTGAGCCTGTAAATTCTAGGATGACAAGGGTCCTCAGAGGACAAGGATATTTGCAGGGGTTGGGTGTGTTTCCTTATTTCATGTTCCGGGGCTGCCACAATATTGACACAAAGTAACCGACACAAATATATGTTGAATGAATAATTAT
This sequence comes from Felis catus, assembly GCF_018350175.1. Lineage (NCBI taxonomy): Eukaryota > Metazoa > Chordata > Mammalia > Carnivora > Felidae > Felis > Felis catus. Next base: position 72,126,589 of record NC_058368.1, read on the forward strand.
ACAATCACTAGCAGAACTAAACTCTAGCAGATAACTTGGAAATAAAAGAAAGGATTGTAGGTATATCCTGAAGGGTGGAGAGATAAGCAGAAAGTATCAATTTACTGATTGAAAAATTTGTTGGTGTAGAGTCTAAGTATCCCTAGATTCACAGAATAGAATAAAATTAGACTCTGTGGCATTCAACCTGAACTTACATCTACCATCGATGAGCCCATAGATGTTTAGAGTAAGTTTAGATGTAAAATTAAAGAAAAAGTTTTAACATTTATTCGTTTTTGCGAGACAGAGAGAGACAGAGCACAAGTAGGGGAGGGGCAGAGAGAGAAGGGACACGGAATCTGAAGCAGGCTCCAGGCTCTGAGCTGTCAGCACAGAGCCCAACTCGGGGCCAAAATTCATGGACCATGACATCATGACCTGAACCAAAGTCAGATGCCTAACCAACTGAGCCAACCAGGTGCCCCTAGACAAAAAATTGTATAATATTTAATTAAGTACCCTAGCCTATGATGTTTGGCAAATGTAGGGTACCAGTATTGAAAAATAGTCACCTTGCCTGCATGTTTTTAAAATGGAACACATCTCATTCTACTTAGTGTTAAAGTTATTTATACTTCCCCAAACTTGTAAACTCCTCAGGGGCAAGATTCTGTGTTTTTTTACTTAAAAAAATTTTTTTTAGAGAGTGAGAGATTGTGAGAGGGGAAGAGGGGAAGGGGGGGAGAGAGAGAGAGAGAGAGAGAGAGAGAGAGAGAGAGAGAAAGAGAGAAAGAGAATATCAAGCAGAATCTATGCTCATCATGGAGACCAGCTCGGGGCTCCATCCCACGACACGGGGATCATGGCCTGAGCCCAAATCCAGAGTCAGACACTCAACCAGCTGAGCCAACTAGGCACCCCAGATTCTGTTAAAAATATTTTTAATGTTTATTTTCTTTTTGAAAGAGAGAGAGAGAGAGAGAGAGAGAGAGAGAGAGAGAGCGTGAGTGGGGGAGAGGTAGGGAGAGAGGGGAGACACAGAATTTGAAGAAGGCTCCAGGCTTAGCTGTCAGCACAGATCCCGATGTGGGGCTCAAACCCACAAACTGTAAGATCATGACCTGAGCCGAAGTTGGACGCTCACCCGACTGAGCCACCCAGGCACCTCATGTTTTTAATTTACTTCTATAGCACCTTGTAGAGAGTAGAAAAATAATAACTGTTTGTGAATAAATGAATTAGAATTTAGCATGAATTGATCGTGGAACCGTAAATCTACAAATGAGAAGCTCTTTCTGATGATTCAGAAGTTTCTTCAGGATCCTACCAATCCTCTCAAATGTCAGGCATCATGGCTCCACAGAAGGGCCAGTTAAGCCAGAGAAGGGTGGGTGGTTGCATGGGGGGGGGCAGACATATCAGATCTCACCGCAGAGGCGCTGGACAGAATCTTCTACAAGCGGGGGAGGGGCCTCTTTCTGGACAGCACCTGCCACATGCTCTGTCTGCTGTTCACAGTTAAACAGCATCAACTACAGGTGAATATACACACATCCAGCAGCTCGGCACCTACCAGAAACATGTCCACATGCACACCACAGCCACGCTCACAAGCCTGCAGCCACGCTAAACCATAAACTCCTCAAATGCCCATCAGCAGTTGAATGGAGAAGTAAATTGTGGTTTATTTATGCATTTGAGTCAATGAACTACTTCCAAGCACAAGGATTTGGGTGAATTTTACAAACTAACGTTGAATGAAGGAATCCGACCAATGAAACAAGTACATCCTGAATGATCCCATTTATATAAAGTTAAAGAGCAGGTGACGCTACTCTATCTGGCTGAGCGTCTGCAAGAGTAGTTACCCTGGGGTGGGGTGAAGCATCATGACTAAGAGGACATGTGGGGAGGGGCTTCTAAGGACAGCTGATCTTGGTCTGGGTGCTGGGTGTGCTCGGTTTGGAAAAGTTCAGCAAAATCATCTAATCCTTACTCCACTGCTATTAATCTCCAAAACCTGGACCATTTCTCCTTCCCCAGTCAGTGATGTTGGTCAAGATACAAAAAGAGGAAGAAATACGAGAGGACGATGGGATCGGCTTGCCTACCGAGAGGTGCAGGGTGGGATGAAGGTGAAGCAGCCAGAGCAAAGAGAAATACTGCATGGTACTTGGAAACCACAGTCAAGTTTCCTGACACACAATAAACCCTATTCTACCTTTTATCCAAATTCTTCCCCCTTCTTGCATTTAAGGACAGATTTCCCCAAGGTTAAACTTACTTTGATGCAAATGGGTGAGTAATATGGATTACATTGAAAATACGGGATGATAATAGAAGATCCTTATACTATACCACAAAAGCAGACCTTCTAACATACAGTAATTTTTTTCAGGATTAATTTTTTTTATATATATATGAAATTTATTGTCAAATTGGTTTCCATACAACACCCAGTGCTCATCCCAAAAGGTGCCCTCCTCAATACCCATCACCTGCCCTCTCCTCCCTCCCACCCCCCATCAACCCTCAGTTTGTTCTCAGTTTTTAACAGTCTCTTAGGCTTTGGCTGTCTCCCACTCTAACCTCTTTTTTTTTTTCCTTCCCCTCCCCCATGGGTTCCTGTTAAGTTTCTCAGGATCCACATAAGAGTGAAACCATATAACATACAGTAATTATAATTGTAAATGTTTGCTTGGAAATAATTTCAAAGATTATAACTCTTGGATGGAAGGAAGAGAATGCAGAATGCAGAGAACACAAGATTTCAGTCTTTATGTTGGAAAATCTAATGTAGGGGCATCTGGGTGGCTCAGTGGGTTAAGTGTTCGACTTTGGATCAGGTCATGTTCTCGTGGTTCGTGAGTTCGAGCCCCGCGTCAGGCTCTGTGCTGACCGCATGGAGCCTGGAGTCCGCTTCAGATTCTGTGTCTCCTTCACTCTCTGCCCCACCCCCACTTGCACTCTGTCTCTCTCTCTCTCTCAAAAAGAAATAAACATTAAAAAAAAATTAAAGAAAAGAAAAATCTGATATAAAGAACAGTAACAAAGGAAAGAATTCATAATGGCTTCGACTGAGCATGACGTGTGGCTGTAACAAATAGATCAGATGATAGATTTGTAACAGACTCACATGGTTTTAAAAAAACACATTTGCAAAGAAGAAATTAGAATAAAAGAGAAAGATTCAAACCTTGAGCTTTAAAGTATATAAATCATCGAAGCTCAGGGCTATTCTATGGCTCAGCATCTGTCTTGTGGAGATATCATTACACGTCGGGCGGCTGAAAGCCTTTTGCTTTCTGTGTGCTTCTCAAGAGACTTGGGTGTAATCGCTCTGCATGACACATACCCTGTTCTGCCTCATCGCTTACATCTTCTGTATTCCAGCCTGTGCTTTCTTCTGTTAAAATATTCAAACATTATTCAGTTTCGGTTCCTTTCTAAATGCTGCGACAAATAACTGAATTGAAGGATTGTGTTAAATAAAAATTTTTGTAATTTTTGGTGTGATTTTTCTAAAAGAAAACAACTTAAAAAGTATTCAGACTTGGGAACGATTCTCATTTTAAAATCTAGTTCATGCTAGTTTGAAAAATGCGCACAGACCTGTAGGTCAGTGTAGCTGAGGAGTATTTTTCTGGCAGTTCAGTATGTGAAAAACGGCCACATTATGCTCAATCTGGAGAAGGAAGTTTGTCTACGTTATCTGAGTAAATTAAGGCCGAGTTCTCTTTTCTTCTTTAGACAATGGGTTTGGCCGGTTTTCCTAGATCTATACATGACGCAGTAATTCAGAAGTGAGACTCTTCCTAAAGCATAAACTGTTATTTTTCAAGCAAGTTTCTCTTGCTATTTTGCATCTGTGATTTTTACAACCCAAACTGCACGGCTTCTGGGTTAAAACAGATGGGATATCTGGAGTAATGATCAAACATGTTGGTCTCTGTTAATATCTCCGTGTCCCAGTGTTACTATAAAACCTTGATATAAAATATAAAGAATATCCTTCACTAGGCTGTTGAGTCCAATAAGGAGTTTCTTAGAAGGGAGAATATTTTCTTTCTTTCTTTCTTTTTTTTTTTTTTTGCTCTGGGCAATGGGCTTTCAGCCACATGATTGAATATAAGACAGCACTACCGTATGCTTTTAAAAATGCTTCCCTTAAAAAGTGTTTAAGTCACCTATTCTCCTCCATTTTACAAAAAATCTGGAATACATCCAGAACTTCCAAGGTCAAATTGGGGTTTTATTGATACAAACTGGAGGGCTCTATTTCTTGGCTTCTGGGCCATAAATGAGACATTTTAATATGACAGCTGGCACCTCCAAATGTTCAAAGTAGTTTTAAAACATCAGTTGATTCATGGCACTTGGTGTTTCCTTTCCTACATCTCTCAACAGACTCAGAGGGGTTCCTCATTCCTCCTTACAGCATGGCCCTGAAGAAAATGGGGAGCCGAGGTGTGTTCTCGGAGGAGCTGGTGCACTGGGGAGTTAAGTGGCTTCTGCACTTCCTGGTTTGGGAGGTCCAGCAGAGCACTTAGGAAGCACTCTGACATTTATATCGTCTTGTGCCATCCCTTGGATGTACACAGCACTGAACCTAAGATCATACCGGCTTTAAGTGTCCTTCAGAAGGTGACTTTGTGAAGCAGTGTGAAAAACAGTTGCAACAAGGCGAGGCTAGCAGAAAATGCTAACAAGTTAGTAAGATGAAAATAAAAAAAAAACTATTCAAAACTAGAATGCCGAATTATGTCGAATGGGTAAGTTTTCCTCATATGATTGTCCCCTGAAATCCCATGAATGGAATTAATGATTTCTTTGAGACAGAGGTAATGAACAGTTTGCTTTCGCATGTTTTTTCTTCTAGGTCCCAAACACCTCTATTTTACATTCTATTTCTCTTGTGTTATTCAAGCGAGACGCAGTTGTTTCCATTAGGAAACTTACTGAGTCATAGAAACATGTTCATTATGATAAAAAATGCGTTTTTTTGCTCCACTTCAGATGAAATTATATTAGAATTCTATGTAAACTAGATACTTGATTCTTGTTAAGAGATGAATATTCAGTAAGTAATAGGATAAAGCCCACACCAAAGGGAATTCAGAATATATATATATATATATATATCCACACGTATATATATTACACTCACATAATTGTCCTCCCTGGTTTGATTTAGAAAACACAGGAGAAAACAGTCTAAGTAAAAACAGTAAAAAAAAAAAAAAAGTAAGAAGATGTGGATTTAAAATTTTGTTCAGTTTTATAATCCCTTAAGCACTTTGGATTTCAATGTTCTCAAATGAAAAATGAGGATCTTCCCTCCTTTATATAAATGCCAGATATATAAGTGAGATAGCATATTGTCTGTAATTTGAATTACTCAAGGGAAATGTGCTATAAAAACCAAAGCTATCACTGTGCCACAGTAACTGCTAGTTCTGCCTGAAAATGCTCTCATCTCAGCGAGTGGGGATAAATTCTGAGGACGCTCACATGCTGTGCTGTCCAAACCCTCCCCTCCATCCACGCTCCAACTTTTGCCCCTTTGATTGACTGATTTTCTCAAGACCCTTGATTTTAAAAATGAAAATGAAAAGAGTGGTGAACATGTCTCCTGATACGATTCCTTTCCCTTTTCAAACTCCCTTCTCCGAAGTGTCGTCTACACTCGCTATATATACGGCTTACCTGCACTAACTTCCTCGCATCTTCCACCCTCGCTGTCTCAGGTCTCTCCCCAGCACCTCAGGGCTGCTCTTAGCAGCCACCAACATTTCCCATGCTGCTGAAGCCAGCAGCCGCTCAGGCATCCTGGTTTTATCTCACTGCCTCTACTAACCCACCTGCCCCCCAACTGGGTTTCCATCTTCGTCTTGCCCCTTGAAGCCCATTTTTCTTTACAGAACACCTGAAAAAGAAACACCATCGTGTTCCTGGTCTTTAAAGTAATTCAAGGATGTTCATTTGTATATAGAAGAAATTAGAATCTTCTAAGACGGCATAAACGACTCTTCGGTGCCTTGCACCTTATATTCCAATGATAGTGGTTTGCGGGTCCTTCCCACAGTCTTACTTCATGTATTTGTGCCTCTGAACATACTCCCTACTGCCGCCCCCCCCCCCCCATCGCTTGCAACACACTTTCCTTCTACACTCATTAACTCCCTCAAAAATCATCTCCTCTAGGAAGATTTCTTAGAATAACAATAATTGGTAAGTTGAAGTAGTAAACATGAGTGCTAGACTCTATGCTGAACACTTGGCATTGCTAATATTACTTAATCCGGTTTAGCCCATGAGGTAGCTCCATGCTCTAGCATGTTACAGATGAGGAAACTGAGGTCACAAGAGCTTAAGTGAGCTGCCAAAGGTCACACGGCTGGAAGTCATAGTACTGGCATGTGGAATCTTTCTCATTCCACAGCTTGAGCTCCTAAACACTGTTTTATTTATTTATTTATTTTTTCAACATTTATTTATTTTTGGGACAGAGAGAGACAGAGCATGAACGGGGGAGGGGCAGAGAGAGAGGGAGACACAGAATCGGAAACAGGCTCCAGGCTCTGAGCCATCAGCCCAGAGCCTGACGCGGGGCTCGAACTCACGGACCGCGAGATCGTGACCTGGCTGAAGTCGGACGCTTAACCGACTGCGCCACCCAGGCGCCCCCCCTAAACACTGTTTTATATTGCCTCATCGAAACAACATTTTCAAGCAGTAGATGGGTTTTTACTTCTGCAATTTTGTACCTGCTATTTCTTTAACATGGAACGTCTTCTCCTATTTTGCTAACAACATTCCGGGTCATCGTTTCTAGATACATCTTCCCCACCTGCCTGCAATCTGAGTTAGATATATGTTCTCCTATGTTCCTTCTTCAACCTTAGTGCTCAGGTCTTTATGTCGTAACTTCCTAATTATGTGTATCTTCCCCCCACTAAGATGACACATTTTAAATTAAGTGTGGGACTCTTAGTGCCCCATGGCCTCATACATTTACATTCACAGGACAAAGATAACACAATGATGATGAGATGGAGAATAAAACAGGCAGACTCAATGTGGTCTCATAAACAGGTGAAGTGACCCCTTTGTGGTATTTCTCAGCATTTTGTTATCCTTTTCTTAGGTTCTTTACAATGTGGAAGCAGCTATATGAACCAGCACAAACAAGTCTCCCAGTTTCAGAATGAGTTATTTTACTGATTAAAGATGAAGAGAAATGACAAGTCTCATCAGATTTTCTATTAGAAACAAAATCATAAAAAGCATTTGGCTCCTGATGACATGTGTGCTCTCAACTTCTTAAGATCAGAAAAGCATAAATGAACTATAAATTCTATACAACGTATTCATGGTATAAAGCTTCGCAGATGTACGTGTCTTTGAACAAGGCCACATAGCAGCCAATTTATATGTTGTGTTATTGGACTTTACCATAGGAAATTCTTATCCCATTTTTAAAAAAACAACACTTTATTTTGAAATCATTTTAAACTTACATAAGAATTGCAAAGATAGTACAGAGAGTTCCTGTATGCCCTTGACCCAGCTTTTTCTTACGTTAGCATCTTACATAACCATAGAACATCTATCAAAACTAAGAAATTAACCTTGGTCGAAATACTTTTAACTAAAGCACAGACACTGTTTTTTTAAAAAAAAATTTTTTTTTAACGTTTATTTGTTTTTGAGACAGAGAGAGACAGAGGATGAATGGGGGAGGGTCAGAGAGAGGGAGACACAGAATCTGAAACAGGCTCCAGGCTCTGAGCTGTCAGCACAGAGCCCGACGCGGGGCTTGAACTCACTGACCGTGAGATCATGACCTGAGCCGAAGTCGGCCGCTTAACTGACTGAGCCACCCAGGCGCCCCAGACACTGGTTTTTGTATCAGTGTCTTTTTCTGTTTCAAGATCCAGTCCAGGTGCCACACTGTATTTCGTTATCATGTCTTTTTAGGCTCCTCTAGAGCGTGTGACAGTTTCTCGTACCTTCCTTGTTTTTAAAAGACCTTGGCAGTTTTAAAGCATACTGGGCAGGTAACTTGCAGAATGGCCCTCAGTATGGGGTTGTCCAATGCTTTCTCAGGATTTGGCTGACGTTGTGGATTTGGGGGGAAGAGTATTATGGAGACGCGAGGCTTATCTCATCATATCAGGGGGAACATGACAACCAATGTGCCTTCATGTTGGTGATGGCGACTGTCATTACTGGGGTAAGGTGTCTTCCAGGTTTCTGTAACTGTAACGTTACAGTCTCTGTTTCCTTACACTACCAGGTAGAAGTAAATCACCAATTCCTGCCCACAGTTAAGAAGAGAAGACTTAGGCTTCTCCTCAATGAGGGGGAAGTATCAAAGAATTTGCAGACATATGTTAAAAACCATCAGAATAATTAAAAAAAAAGTTTTGAAGGAAGAAACTTTGAGGTCACGTAAATATCTATTTCTCCTTAGAGCGTCATATTGATTTTAGCACGCAGCAGTAGGTCCTGCTTATAAATATAATGTTCTAATGGCGATTTTCTATTTCCCTCATTTATTATTCTATTATTTCTATTTCTCTATATTGCCTCTATATTCACTCAGGATTATTCTGTAAGGAACAGTTGTCACTTCTCCACTTTTAAATTCGATAATTTATGTGTAAGTATGGCTTTTTGGCTGTTTATTTTATTCTTTGGGTTATAATCTAAGACCATTAGTATTTATTTGATTGCTCAATTTGTCATTGGGGGCTTTTTCAGGTGGCTTCTTACTCTTCCAGTATACCCTTTTCTTTTTCTTTTCTTCTCCTTTCTTTTTAAAAAGTACTTCCTTACTTTCTGGGCTCCACAAAATACTTAAGTCTTATCTTCTATTTCCCCCGACTCAGCTTGAGAATCAGCCATTCCTCCAAAGAGCGCTGATTTGCTTTACTGGAGAATGGTATTTAGAAATGAAAATCTTAGGGGCGCCTGGGTGGCTGGCTCAATCAGTTGAGCGTCTGACTTCAACTCAGGTCATGATCTCCCCATCCGCGAGTTCGAGCCCTACATCAGGCTCTGTGCTGACAGCTCAGAACCTGGAGCCTGCTTTGAATCCTGTGTCTCCCTCTCTCTCTGCCCCTCCCCTGTGCATGCTCTGTCTCTCTCACTCTAAAAAATAAATAAACACTAAAAAATTAAAAGAAATGAAAATCTTAGCACCAGGTTTGCTTGTTGTTATTGATAGGTCACTGCTTCTAGGCTCACTCAGAGGAAATAATGTATGTATATAAAACAATGTATATATGCATACCTATATTTAACACCTGTGTATGGATGGATAAGTCTTATGTAACCTTAGATTATATATATGTATCCATCCATGTATCTGTGTATCTGTCTATGTATCTATCTTCTATCTTAAAATAAACTGAGCTTATACTAATACTCCTACTTCAATCTGGTGCCATAGGGTTAATTCTGGCATCTCCCCTTCGCGTATTTGTAACTTTTTTCTCTGACAGTGTGACATTATCTACAGTAAGTTTTCTTATCTGTTCCAGCTTAGTGTACATATAACTAGTATCAGTGAAGGTATTTACCGCAAAACAAATACCACACTTTAAACTGGAGGTATGGAAGACACATATTTCGCAGTCCCCACACTGGGGCCTTGAACCTCAGCCGTGTTCTGTCTCCTTAAGTAATTCCTTTTCAGGAAATAAGCATGCATTTTCCAAGTACCATTCCTGAGTATGCTTATGGTAGATTGTAGAGTTGTTCAATTTTGCAGACTTTGATAAAAACGGCTTATTAGATGCACTATGAAGATTCACATTAATCAACATATTTTATGCAAAGCAAAATGGAAATAGGAATAACATCAAAACGAAATAGCATGCATGTACATTTCTCGTTTCCTAGAAATAACCTCAGTCTCTCTTTTGTTCATACCAGAGTAGGAACTATTCGCTAGTCATACGGCTGTGTGTGAGAATGTCAGTCTCACCCCATCTCCCACTATGCCTACTGTTGAGCAAGCACCCGGAGTAGAATGTAAGGAAAGGCCAATGATGAACTCATTAACTCTCGAGTACAAGGAAGCAGAATTATTAATAAAGAGAAAGAAGACTGGTTATTTTGATAAAGTCCATAACTCTCTGGCCACCTTTTATTAAAAATCATTCCAGTTCAATCCAGTCTCCTACGTGATTCAAACCTTCCCCAAGCCCCTACCTCATAGGGCTACAAGTGTGACTTCAGGTCTGGAACTGGGGAGGGGACACGCTCCCTTCCTTCACTGCTCCACATTTCCTTCTTTAGGGTCTAGCTTCTTGAGAGCAGAGGCCAGGGTGGGGGGTTAGGAGAAGAAAGGATTGTCTTAGGAAACCAGCCACATTTCAGGGTGGCCCCCTTTGTGTTTTGGTCTGGATCTAGACCTGTTGAAAGCTGATGACTTTCTGTAGGGATGGCCAACATTGTAAGCAGTCATAGACATGAAATTCTGGCCTAAAAGGAATGAGGTTGACTAGCTGGGCCAATCAGATCTTCTCTTGTTGGGAGTTTGAATTTGAGACAGAGTGTTGATTATTTGTAACAAAACCAAAAGTCAAAACTTACATGGAGAAAAATGAGATTATTTGTGTTGCCTTAAGGGTAAAGCACTTGGAGTTACCAAACATTTTTCTTCAACGTTCTAGTAGGTCTTTTCTTTCCACTCTGTATAATCTCATCCAGATTTACAACTTCCAGTTTATGTCCATACAGAAAACCTCACTAGGACTGAAGAATCAAAGAGGGAGAGGAGTTTTGTCTGGTTTCTTCCCTGACTTACCCCATGTGCCTAGGACAGTGCCTGGCACATGGTAGGCACTGGCTAAGTGAAGATTACCTTGAACATCCATATTTGTATCTCTAGCCAGCCAGCCAGCCCTCACCCCTGAACTCTAGATGTACACATGCAGCTGTTAGGGGTCTCCACTAAGTCCCAAACTCATCACAGTCACAACATGCCCAAGACTGAATTGTTGATCTTTTCCCTCCAATAGGTTCCATGCTAATGTTTCCTGGCTCAGTGGATGTTACCATCGTCTATTCAAGGAGATGAACCTGAAACCAAGAGTCATCCTTGAGACTCTTCCCTTTCTGCCCTTAAATCCAACCCCTCACCACGTCCCTGCTGATTTCACTTGCCAAACAGCTCTCCAATTTACCACTGCCTCCCATCTTCAAGTCTTCTGTGGCTTCCCATGTTCTTAGGTAAAACATAAAATTCTTAGCTTCTCGAAGTGCTGCGTGGTCTATGCCCAGCTTGCTTGTCTACACTCACTTTATACCACTTGGCCCTAGGCTTTCTGGTCACTGTTGCTCATCCTTCAGAACTTAGCTCCAGTGTTTCTTTCTCCTCCCTCACTGCCCTTATCTCCACGTGGGTCAGAGTCTTCTATGAACTTCTCACTAAGAAAAATGTTATTATTTTTTTAAAAAATTTTTTAACGTTTTTTTAAATTTATTTTTGAGACAGAGAGAGACAGAGCATGAACGGGGGAGGGGCAGAAAGAGAGGAAGACACAGAATCGGAAGCAGGCTCCAGGCTCTGAGCCATCAGCCCAGAGCCTGACGCGGGGCTCGAACTCACGGACCGTGAGATCGTGACCTGAGCTGAAGTCGGACGCTTAACCGACTGAGCCACCCAGGTGCCCCAGAAAAATGTTATTTTCTAAAGGAAGTTCATCTTGGTTTGTAAATATTCATTCATTGGTTTGGATATTTGATTTATGTCCAATTTTTCCACTAGACCATAAAGTCCATGAGAACAGAGAATTTTATTGTTTATTCTTGTCTCTTTAGTGCCTGGCCCAATGTCTTACACACAGTAGGGACTCAAAGATTTGAGAAACAAATGAACAATCAGATAGTAAAAATGCTTTGGGAAGAATGAAAAGATATATGGACCGAGACTCAGAACAAGCAACAGATGGGCTTTGGAAATGCATTGATGTTCGCGTTTAGGTACACACGGGGTAACACTGATTATAATCTTAACTCCTTATAGTCTTAACAGTTACGAAGGAGTCTTTTTGCAACGCAATGACTGTGAGACACTGAATAAAACTGAAAACCAGTTGTCATGCTTTTCCCTTAGAACCATAACAATCTACTTTCCCATTGCCTGTGAAAGGATCAAAGGAAAAAAATGCTGTTCACTGAAAAAATTTTTCTTCTCTTGATTTCAGAAAGCAAATGAGATAGAATCCCCACAGCTCAGCAGTAGGCACAGGGCTGGGCATGTGGAGTTGAGGCAGAGCTGAAGGGAGAGCTTCTTCCCCAGTTAGGGCATGTTTTCCCTATGTACCTTCTCATTTTTTTAAAATTGAGGGGTTGCCTTACAGAGTGCTGTGGGAAAAAATGTAATGAAAGTAATTCTGAATTAGCACAATTGTAGAATGATACAACCGACAACTGATCAATGTAAACTTGAACGGTCTTAGGCAAGTCATTTTATGTTTGTTCAAAGGCAAGAGAGACTTCAGGTAATTTATAAAAAGTCCCAAGTGCCAGTGGAATGAGGCAAAGAACAAGGTTTCTGAAAACGAATCCTCTAAAAGTGATCGGGTTTGGGTCACTCATTCATGGAATGAAAATTTGAAAGGGCTTAGAGGAAACCCTTCTTCCAAGAGAGTCTCAAACTTATAAAACTCACTTTTTATGGGACTTATGAGATTAAGGGTGAAGGTAAATGATTCCACCTGCTGAGAAAGCTGCTCTTGGTCGATGACAGTTGGTCTGCATCCTGAGTTGCACCTGTTATCCCCCACTGGACCACGATCTCAGTGCCAAAAGGGAAGCACTTCTTCTTGAGGCCAAATAACATGACTCTGGAGGTTGTGTTCATTTGTGAGGGCACTGGGTAGCTTAAAACAACAGAAATTTATGTCTTACAGTTCTGGAGGCTGGCAGTCCAAAATCAAGGTGTCTTTGGGCTTGGTGCCCTCTGGGGGTTCTGAGGGAAGGTCTGTTCCATGCCTCTCTCTTACCTTCTGGTGATGGTCGGCAATTCTTGGTGCTCCTAAGCTTGTAGACACCTCACAGTCTCTGCCTCTGTCATCAGATGGTGTTCTTGTATATCTGTCTGTCTGTCTCTTCTTTTCATATAAGGACACCAGCCTTAGCGGATTAAGGTTCACCCTAAAGATCTCATCTTAACTTGATTATATTTGCAAATACCTCATTTTCAAAACAGGAAAGTATTAGGGATCAGGGCTTCAATATATCTTTTGGGGGGACACAGTTTAATGCACAACCAAAGGACATAAATTCCAAAAGGTACCTCCTCTGTTTGATGACTAGCACCGGTTTAACTCCGAAATTCAGGTGGGCTGTTTCCCTTTTGGCACTGACTTCTAGATTTCTAGGCCATATCTAATGCTGATAATTGATATCCCCAAACTCTGAGTCTCTGTTGTAACCTATCGGCTTGAATCTTGATCTGAATTGTTTTCTGCCTCAGTCACTTCATCTCTTAGAACTGATCTTATTGCAGTCCGTGTCTATTGACATAAGCATGTATTAAGCAGAAGTCTAACAATGAAGCAATTTCAGAAATAGCAGAGCAAATCTTATATAAGATGACCTTCTGAGATTTAAATTATGGAAAATTATGGGTATTAATATGTGAATTGACAACTGAAGAGTCATTTCTGACTAAAAGATGGAGAGTGGCTTCAAGTGGAGTTGAGTAACATCAAAGGCTTCCAGTAAATACCACTTCCCAAACCCCAGTTGCTAATGATTTGTAGTTTCTTTAGGGTATTGAGCCTCTGGCCCCTGGGCAGCTAAGTGTTTCCTGGAGCAGCAGGAATCCTGGATCTCATGACTCCAACTGCCTGAGATTCTCAGCTGTTGATCCAATGTGTTGTGCAAACATCACTCTCTAACACGCCACAATGGAAAAAAAGGTTGGGTAGTCCTATAGTAAATAGTGGTGACATACTTAAAAACATTAAGAATCATCCAGTAACTAGTGGTCTGTCTGGAAGCTTAGAATATGATAAGTCTAAGAAGAAAGGATCGGCAATTCATCCTCACTTCTTTAGCTGTCATTCACTGCTCATGTCTTAGAACCCAACTTCCACCCGAGTGCCTGAGCCCTACTGTCATCACCATCACTTACCACCTCCTTACTGCTAATATCATCACCATTTTTTAATTTTTTAAGTTTATTTATTTATTTTGAGAGAGAGAGAACACCTGAGGGGGGAGGGATAGAGAGAGAGGAAGAGAGAATTCCAAGCAGGCTCCACACTGTCAATGGAGAGCCCAACACGGGGCTCGAGCTCATGAAACCATGAGATCATGACCTGAGCTTAACTGACTGAGCCACCCAGGTAATCCTACCATTTTTTCATTAAAAACTTTTTTTTTAAGTTGTGGTAAAAAATACATAACATAAAATGTACCATCTTACTCATTTTTAAGGTACAGTTCAGCAGTGTTAACTACATTCACTTGTTGTGCAAAAGATCTCTAGGACTTTTTCATCTTGCATAATTATAACTCTATAGCCATTGAATGACAACTACCCTCTGCCCCCTCCCCCTGGCTCCTTGCAACCACTAGTCTGCTTTCTGTTTCTATGAACAAGTCTACTCCAGGAACCTCACAGAAGTGGAATCATACAGTATTTCTCTTTTTGTCACTGGCTTAAGTCACTGAGCCTAATGTTTTCAACGTTCATCCATGTGTAACATGTGTCAGAATTTCCTTCCTTTTTTAAAGCTGAATAATATTCCACTGTATGTATACACAACACATTTTCATTATTCATTCATCTGCTAATGGGCATTTGAGTTGCTTCCACCTCTTGGCTATTGTGAATAACACTGCAGTAAACATGGGCTTGCAAATATCTCTTCGAGACCCTGCTTTTGATTCTTTTGGATATATACCCAGAAGTGGTATTCCTGGATCATATCTATTTTAGTTTTTTGAAGGATTTCATACTGTTTTCCACAGTGGGTACACATTCTCAGCAATAGGGTATATGTGTTCCAATTGCTCCATTTCCTTGCCAATGTTTTTTTTTATTTTCTAGCTTTTTAATAGGGCCATCTTAATGGGTGTGAGGTGGAATCTCATTGTGGTTTTGATGATTATGATGCTAAGAATCTTTTCATATGGTTTGTGGACATTCTTATATGTTCTTTGGAGAAATGTCTATCCAAATACTTTGCTACTTGTTTTGTTGTTGAGTTGTAGAATTCTTTATATATGTGGATATTAACCCCTTTTCAAATACATGATTTGCACATATTTTCTACCATTCCAGACTGTGCCTTTTCACTATGTTGATTATTTCCTTTGATTCACAATTGTTTTTAAGTTTGATGAAGTCCCGTTTGTCTATTTTTGCTTTTATTATGTGTACTTTTGATGTCATATCCAAGAAATTATTGCCAGTTTCAATGTCATGAAACTTTTTTGCAATGTTGTCTTCCAGGAGTTTTATAGTTCTAGGTCTTACATTAAGTTCTTTAATCAATTTTGAGTCAATTTTTGTATATAGTGGAAAGTAAGGATCCAGTTTGCATGTGGACATCCAGTTTTCCTCATTGTGTGGTTTTGACATCCTTGTTGAAGATCATTTGACCATAGATATGAAGGTGTATTTCTGGACTGTCTTTCTTCTGTTCCACTAATCTACGTGTCTGTCATTATGTCAGTACCATGTTGTTTGATTACTGTAGCTTGGTCATATATTTTGAGATTAAGGAACATGAGGCCTCAATTTAGTTTGTCTTGTTTGGGGGCCTTTGAGGTTCCACAGGAATTTTAGGATTTTGTTTTTCTGTTTCTGCAAAAAAGTACATTGGGATTTTGATAAGGATCGCACTGAATTTGTGGATAACTTTGGGTGGTATGAACATTTTAATAATATTCAATCTTCCAATCTATGAACACAGATGTTTTTCAATTATTTGTATTTTCTGTAATTTCTTTCAGCAATTGTTTTGTCATTTTCAGTGTAGAAATCTTTTACCTCCTTGGTTAAGTTTATTCCTCAGTATTTTATTCTTCCTGATGTTATTATAAGTAGGAGTGTTTTCTATAATGACAACTTTTGACCTCTCTGAAGTCTTTCACATTGTTAACCATGACCTCTTTCTTGAAACACTTTTACCTTTGGATTTGACAACAAATAGATTCTGGATTTTGCTCCTATGTTTTGGGCTGTGACTTCTTGTTCATATTTTAGGCTCTTCCTCCTTGGCTTATATGACTCATTTGTTGTTCCTCAGGAGACTTTCTTCCCCTAGTAAACTCAGAACTTCTAAAGGCTTAAATTACCACTTGCATGTTGACTCTTGCTCCTACCCAATACCTATTTCAGTCCCAATATTCTATCTAAGCTTTAAATCTTCTAGCTACTCATAGAAATTGTCTCATAAATATCTCCTAGGCATCTCATGGAAAATATGACCAGCCTCTGTCCTCCAAAATAAAACAAACAAAACCCAATTTCTTCCTTCTCCTGTGATCTCTGTCTTGGCACACCTTGGACAATCTAGAAACCTGGGTGACACCCTGGTCTCCTGCCTTTGCTCTGCTCTTACTTCAACTGGTCACTAAATCCTACCCACTGTATTTTCTCCTCTGTATTCCACCACCTCTGTATGTTCCCTGGTCTCAGTTTCATTTAGTTGAGGCCACGATCACTGTCTGACTCAGCAATGGTGCTCTTATCATTAGGTCCCTTCAGTCTATTCCCCATGCTGATGCTGGAATGTAGGGAACATTATGTCACTCTTGGGCTTAAATGCCCTCAGGATAATACCTAAATGCTCAGCACCGCTCACAACTTTTCACCTGCAATTTCCTGCTTACTTTTCCAGCTTACCATTTCTCCCTTGATCAACACTTGAGTCAGTGAACACAGTGAACTTCAAGTGACCTCCAAAAAAACACTGTGCTTTTTCTTGCCAAAAGAAAAAGCCTGCTGTTCTTTTGGTCCTGAGTGCCCTTCCTCATGCCACTTTCTCCTAACCCCCTTCACCTGGATAGGCATTACTTGACCATCAGAGTTTAGTCTACACCATACTTGTGAGAAAATGTCTCTGATCTCATCATCAAAATTGGGTATGGCTCCTATGTGCTCCCCAAGTCCCTCATAACATCTATTTACATGTCACTTTCTCCCACCATCTCACAAGTGACTTAAGGCAGGAACAGTATCTTGGTCATCATTATGTTCCTTGACCCTAACATAATGTTTGAAGCATAATAGGTGAGTACTCAGATCTCCAGATTACGAAGTGAGTAGATACAGTCTCTGAGCAGTAACATCCTATCTGTAAAAGGGATACCTCATACAACCTTAGCCTGATGCCATTACATATTTGAATCACACAGCCCTCCTCCCTCACCACCCCCCATACCAATTCCTGGCTTATTATGCTATGTTCTGATTATGATTTGACCTTCAGTGTATACACCCACAGTGAGAGAATATGCTAATCCATAGATGTAAGTACATCATCTAACCCACTTTCTAGACTCACATCTCGTAATGAATGAATGAACTGGTTCTCTGAGCAGGCATCATGACATCCTTTGGTGAGGACATTGGATTAGAGTGAGAGAGCCCAGGTCTTTTCCACTTACAAACTGTATGAAATTAGGCAAGAAATATACTCCTTTGAGTGTTAGTTTCTGTGTCTGTAATCTCCAGCATAAAATGCAATAATTTAACATGGAGTACCTTGCATGAGGTAGTTTTCAGTATGTGATATTTACCAGCACAGCAGTTATGTCTCTCTTTTATGTTACATTTGGTTAAACAAATTTACTCATGGACCCAAAACCAGGAAGACTGAAGGCCTGACCCAGATCAGGAGACAGCAACCAGTGCTGAGCCGAATCACACACTCCCCAATACCCTGTCTCCATGCAACTGCCCTCCATCTGGAAGGACCTCAGTATGGACACAAGGCAGACATGAAAATGAAAGCGCCCAGGTAAGGCTAACGAGAAACACGACCCCAGAGCTCACATTTAAAGAGAATATGTTTTTTTTTTAAATCACACTTATACGAGAGAAAAGCTCCTCTACACGTCCATCCCCACTATGCAGTGGACATCACCAAAGACCAAACAGCATTAAGTTTGAACCAGAATTCAAATGAGACTTGATACCACACTGGGGAAACAGTTTTGATTTCAGAGGATGGAATTTTATCTAAATAGACTATCTATACTTCCCCTTCCAATGATTCTTTCCCTGAGGCTTCTCTGTGGGTTTTTTTCCCCCTCATAGTTGAATGAATTTTATACTGCTTGAAAGAAAGCCCTTTATATCTGTCTTGCACTGAATTTGCAAAAATCAGTAAAGCTGTGAGGAGCCTCCCCATTTTCAAAGTTTGCAAAAACACCTACAACCTCTAGTGTCTTTGCTGCACCACCGAGGATCAAAGTCATCGTCTCCTGGAACTACTGTTCAGAGGACAGCATTGGGTCAAGGAGATTTTTAGCTTCTATGCAAACTGATTTGGCTTCTCAGCAGCCCAATCACACATTCATGGACAACCCCATTTCTAGTCAATTTTCTGGTCTTATATAGAAAACCATTACATGTCTAAATCTTTACTTATATCTATATCTGTATCTGTATCTGTATCTGCATCTATATCTATCTCCATCTCCAGGGTCTGGGCTGGGGTTCAGGGTGGTGATAAGAAAAGCATGGTCTCTATTTAATTAGGTATGGGAGCTATGAAAGGATCATTACTGCTATATTGCTTCCAGGAATCGGTTGAGTCTTATATGCAACACACAGGGAAAGCAAAAAATGAGTTTCATATGGAGCATCACTGTCATGACTTTTTAGAACATTATTTATTTTGAAGAGGGAAAAAAATAAAGCTACCTTAGTGGCTATCAAGGCACAATGTTGGTGATACCGTGGAGAGGAGGTGCGGTGGGAATGGGTACTTACATTAGAGCCTGTCCAAATGTGTCCCCAAGGGGCCCTTTTAGTATATTGCTCTGAATTCTACTAAAAAAAAAGACACTTTTCTGTTTCAAAATACCTTTATTAAGTAATAAATAATTCAATGCTTTCTCCTTTCCCTTAAAAGAAGGCATATAGGGGGGACACCTGGGTGGCTCAGTCAGTTGAGCATCCAACTCTTGATTTCGGCTCAGGTCATGATCTCATGGCTCATGAGATCAAGTCCCAAGTCGGGTTCTGCACTGACAGTGTGGAGCCTGCTTGGGATTCTCTCTCTTCCTCTCTGTCCCTTCCCCTTCTCAAAGTAAATAAACTTTAAAAAAATGAAGGCATTTATGAAGAGACTTCAGAGCATTAGCATTAGGGAAGCTTCACTGCCACCTAGAATTTGATTTGCAGATTTCCAACTAAAAGTATTAAAGTTGGCATTTGAGTTAGCACATCTGGTCTTACATTGGGTGCACACACAACTCTCTCTCGGCTTCCTCAAGTGTTAAAAATGGTGGCTGGCTCCATACTTTCTCCTGAAGAGTTCTTCTCCTGAAGATGGTCCCTAAGTGGAAGCCACTGTCTCAAAGTCCAAGGAGGTGACCAGAAAGTCATCTGGAAAAGAGATCTAGGATGCTTGTACTTGAGAAGAATGTGATTCCAGGATTCCACCAACAGTTGGTTGTGTTGACTTGCCTTCCCTGAGCTTCTCCCTGAAGGGTTCTGGTGTCCTTTGCCATCTGGCAATTTGACTTTATCACTTTCCTAACTCAGGGTTTGGCCCCATTGCTCCCCCTTCATCCCTGTGTTATAGTCATAATCTGTGTTCTTTCCTTTGATTTCATATCTTGAATGATTTTCTAGCACCTTACTTTACTTCTTCCTTCTTCTCTTCTGTTCTAGTTTCTTCACCGTACCTTTTAGCTTTCTCCTACCCTGTCCACCTTCAAGGTCATATTTCCTCTCCCAAGCATGAGAACAGACTTTCTCTTTCTAATAGCTTTGTCTAGTGTTTCATATTTAGCCTCTGTATGTTAGAGGTGACTCACACTTGTTTCTATTACTCTTGAAAAATGTCTAGGAACCAGCATTTACATTTTAACACAATTGTTTTTTGACCACAATCAGAATAAAACACATTAAAAATCTCTAGAGGCATCGCTGAAATGTAATATGCTGCAAGCACACTGTGTCTGTGTCTAAGGAGGATCGCTACTCCAGAAGGTCACTGAGAGAAGAGGTGCCTTGGGCAGAGTCTGCCGTCGCGTGTACCGAGTGGTAAGCCTCTGAGCTCTTACCTGCTGCAAAAGTCCTAACTCCTGTGGCTCTGATTAGATCGTCTGCTTTCCCAGGGAAAACAAAGAACTATTTTGGATAGTTTTAATGACTGGGTTGCTTGATTCACTTCAGTTCCTCAGAAAACTGCCCCTCACACCAAGTTATTTCATGAATATATATTGATGTTTCTGCCATATAAAACATGATTATTTATAGACGAGTAATTAACATTCCACAACAGGCATGACTCATGTTTGGCATTGATACAGCTTTCCTGTGACTCAGTCATGGAGCCTGGGCTTTAGGTCTGAATTGCCTGGGTTCAAATCCTAACTCTGCCATGTATTCACTGTGTGACCTTAGGCAAGTTACTTAACTTCTCTGTGCCTTAGTTTCCCCATCTGTAAGATGGATATATTAATAATACCTACATCACATGGTTGCCATGAAACTTCAATAAATGAACATACACAGCACCTGGAACTGAAAGTGTCTGACAAATGTTACTATAGCTATAGGAACCTACAGATTAGTGGCAGAAAGGATAAATGATGAAAAAAGGTTTGTACTGAACAAAGGCAGATTATGGAGTATGTATGCTTTCTGGAACTTAAAACATTAAGAAAATCAAACATTTTTTACAGATTCCCCATTCTATTCTCTATCTGGGAATAGTAAAAATAGAGTATAGGAATTTAAACCCTTGAAGGCTGAGGCTACACACAGAAAATGAAATCGGGATTTCAGGTAACATTTGTAATGGAGTTCTGTAAGAAGCTTTGAAAAACAGGCTACCATTTCTGGTATTCACATAATTACATGCACGTGTGTGTGAAAGTACATACAAGTGTGTGTACATTGGAGTGTGTGGGTGTACGTGAGTGTATTCTTGAAACTATGTAAATGAGCCTCATCTCAAAGACCAAGATGACTGGAAATAAGGGGGGGGGGGTATAAAAATGATGTAATTTGTAGAAAGTAATGAAACACAAATATTCTTATACAAAATGGAAGAAAACAGTAAACATTTTAGTTTAGTGTGATAATCTTTGGTCCACAGCAATTAGTGTACGAATTAATTGATAAATTTAATAGGTATGTAGTGTTAGTCCAGTCATGGCCAAAGAACAATGTGAAAAGTACTAATGAAAATGAGTTTGCCGTTTTGTTTATGGTTGGGATTTTCAATGCTCGGATATCTCTAAATATTCAAAGAAGATACTTGAAATTGTAGGCTGGTACAATCCGATAATTAGCTCTGATATATAGAATTTCCAGAAATACAGAGCATTACTAATATATAGCAAGTGATTAAACAAAAACCATTTTATAACTAATGATAGATCCTAAAGCAAAGCCCCGTCTAGTTTACTAAAACTGTATAAACTAAGAAGAAAGTCAGATGTCAGTTAAAATCCTGATTTTTTTACTGTTGGTTTTTCACTTGGGGTCAGATAAAATGTGTGTGTGATACATATATATATATTACCTATATATAATATGCAAAAATATTAGTAGGTTTGAATTTTACTGCAAAAATATTAGTAGGATTGAATTCACAAACTTGAAAAGAAATTGCCTATAGATTTATTTTACTTCTTTCTAGTAAAAAATGTGGGCTGGAATTATATGGCATTTTAATTGGCCAATGGTTATTTAAAACCATATTGAACCTGGCTGTAGCACCAATTTGAAGAAAATAAAATAGTTTTCATTTTATCTATAGACTACACATATTTATGTCGTCAGAAAGAGGACATTAAAAATCTATGTACGGTAAGCAACGTACACAGGAAAATCCACATCTAAGTACCAGATTTGTAAAGCAAGGATAAGGTGGCTATCCAACAGCAGATTTTCACTGGTTATGTCTAATGATATGGGTCAGTTTTCACTTTTGAACTCACTAATTACATGTTTCTTCAATAACTAGAAGCTGCATAAAGCATTTGCATCAGTGGCAGAAGAGAAGTTCCCAACTCTCATTTGAATAATCTGTCACTGTTGCTGCAAACTGAAAAGATCTGGAAGAAATCATTTCCACTATGCCCAGAGGGCCATTTTGCTTGTGTAGCTGAAGCACAGGAAAACACTTAAATCCTTCCTTGATATGCTCACAGTGGGCATCCTTTCTATCAAATATATATATATTTTTCTTTTGTTGACTACCCTTGGTTAGAAGCACAGACTTTGGAGATAAACAAAAGTAAAAGGATGAAATGCCTAAAGTGATTTTAGGATATGCAAATGACAAGGAAACCTTTTAAATAGGTCTGTCTTTGCTTTCATTAAATAAAAAGTAAAACCCAGGGCACCTGGGTGGCTCAGTCGACAAGTGTCTGACTTCGGCTCAGGTCACGATCTCGCGGTTTGTGGGTTTGAGCCCGCTGTCGGGCTCTGTGCTGACAGCTTGGAGCCTGGAGCCTGCTTCCGATTCTGTGTCTCCTTCTCTCCCTGCCCCTCCCCTGCTTGTGCTCTGTCTCTCTCTCTCTCTCTTTCAAAAATAAACATTAAAAATTAAAAAAAAAAGACAAGTCAGATGCAATTTGAAAATTCTGAATGTATAGGGCCTTCTTATAATTCCAGGTAAGACTTGTTTTCTAGCCTTAGTTTTTCATTAACATCTCAATTATTATTCTTGCAGTGCTGGGGAGTGTGATCCAAGAATATCTTACCTCCCTCCTCAGGCAAGGAAAAGAAGAGCAAAGATAAACTATTGGACTGCACCAAACTAAAAAGTTTCTGCATGGCAAAAGGAATCATCAACAAAATGAAAAGGCAACCTACTGAATGGGAGAAGATATTTGCAAATGATCCATCCAATAAGGGGTTAAATATAAAACATATAAAGAACTTCTACAACTCAACATCCCCCCAAACTGAACAATCTGGTTAAAAAATGGCCAGAGAAACTGAATAGACATTTTTCCAAAGAAGACATCTAGGTGGCCAGCTCATGAAAAGATGCTGCACATCACTCATCATCAAGGACATGCACAATGAGATATCACCTCACACCTGTCAGAATGGTTAACGTAAAAATAAAACACAAGAAACAACAAAGTTGGAAAAAATGAACGCTTATGTACTGTTTTGGGGAATGCAAACTGGTGCGGCCACTCTGGAAAACAGTATGGAGGTTCCTCAAGAAATTGAAAATAGAATTACCATATGATCCAGTAATTCCACTACTGGGTATTTTCCCAAAGAAAACACAAACACTAATTTGAAAAGATGTACGCACCCCTATGGTTACTGCAGCACTATTTACAAGAGCTAAATATGGGAACAATCCAACTGTCCATCAATAGATGAATGGATACAGAAGAGGCAGTATATATATACAATGGAATATTACTCAGGTACAAAAATGGATGAGATCTTGCCATTTGTGACAATATGGATGCAGCTAGAGGGTATTATGCTAAGTGAAATAAGTCATACAGGGAAAGACAAATACCATATGATTTCACTTATACGCAGAAGCTAAAAAAGAAAACAAATGAACAAACAAAAAAAAACCCCAGAAATAGATTCATAAATACAGAGAACAAACTGGTAGTTGCTGGGGCGGGGGGGGAGGGCAAAGTTAATAAAGGAGATTTAGAGGTACAAACTTCCTGTTATAAAATAAATAAGCCATGAAGATAAAAGTAGAGCATAGGGAATATGTTCAATAATATTGTAATAACTTTGTATGGTGACAGATGGTAACTACACTTGTGGTGAGCATTGCATAATATATAGAATTGTTGAACCACTTTGCTGCACACCTGAAACGAATACAACATTGTATGCCAACTATATTGCAATAAATATCCACTGACCTTCACTCACACCAACTCTACTTTTGAAAGGGTCTCTACTCTTTGATAGAACCATATATGTATGCCAAGCATCTTCCATGTAACAGAAACTATGAGAATGGTCCATCATGCCTGTCATCTTTCTGCCATCAGCCATATAACCTTCACACATTTCCATTTACATTTTTGGGGTATGATTATCAATGCCATAACATCCAATCTGTTTTCATACATAACTGGGCACACAGTTGATCATTTATTCTATTCCATTTCTTATAATGACTATGGGCACCAAGACTAAATTCTCTTTTAGTGTCTAGAGGTCAGGCAAGTTGATGATTAATATTTTTATGATGATGTTCAAGGGTATTACACACAATTATGCAAAATGGCAATCTGGCCCTGAAGCATTTCATTCTCAAACAACCTTTATGTAATGACAGAAGGGGAACAGCCACCAGTCCAATTTCCTATACTATGTGCATCTTACTTTTACTCAAAAGAGTAATTTAAAAATATTCCTAGGATAATTCTAGAGCCAAGAAAACTTTTTTTTTGTGGATAATGGATAAAAGTCAAACACAAGAAAATTCTGCCAACATAGACTGCCTTAATTTATTAAACTATTTTTCTTACTTTGAAGTTAGCTCTATCGATAACATTATCTGTAAGCACATATTTTACCCTTATTTTTTAAAATTCAGAGTTAAAGAATTCCCCATACATTACTTACTTGTTTAAGCTTCTTAAGATCTTCATCAAGTTCTAAGTTGTCCAAAATAACAGCAACAAACAAACTCAGGAGGATCTATAAAATGGTTAAATAACAATGAAAAAACCCACATGCCGTAAGTATCAAAATACTATATATATATACATATATATGCTATAGAATTTCTGCCTAAAAAAATACACTATATAGAATGCATTAAATGAAAAATGAACATGTAGTTGTGAAGCACTGCATAAGAATTTTCAGGTATTTATCATGAATATGTTAAAGGCAATGCATATGCTAACTGAAATAATATAAAATATTATTTTGTTTTATGAAACCAATTTAAAATGGAAATTAAGAAATATTTTTTTATAACTCAACAGTCCCACTTCTGAGACTATATCCAAGAAAATAATTTGGAGTATTAATAAAAAGCTTTATATACAAAGGTGCTTGACAGACAGATAATACAATTATACAGGTCTCTATTACAAAAATCACACAACCATTAAAAATTCCCATTGTAGTAGCTGGTCTCTAAGAGGACCCCCGGTGTTCACACTCTTGTGAGCCTCCTCCCAAGCTGAATATGGTTGGTCTATTGAATATGTTACGGAAATGATTGTGTGCGATTTATTAATAAGACCAGGTGACGAAAGACATTGTGGGTTTCAGTTTACTCTTTGTTGGATCACTCACTCTGGTGGAAGCCAGGTACCATGTTATGAGGACACACAAGCAGCCTAAAGAGAGGTCCATGTGGTGATAAACTGAAGCCTCCCACCATGTGAGTGATCCATCTTGGAAACTGGTCCTCCAGCTCTTGTCAAGTTGTTGTACAACTGCAGCCCATCAACATCTTGACTCCAAACTCATGAGACATTCCGAGCTAGAATCACTCAGTTCAGCCTGTTCCAGATTCCTGACCCATAGAAAAAGTGAGAAATAAATGTTTATTGCTGTGAGCTCTTAAATTGTTCATAACTTATTATACAGCAATAAATAACTAATGCACTCATGAATTTTAATAGTATTGAAAAAATGCTCACATTACAACATTAAATAACAGTATACATGGTAGAAGTGCAACAAGAAACAAAGAAGAACAATAGAGAAAATGCTAGAAGGAGGCACTTTAGAGATGTTAATGATGCCTGCTTTTGTGAAAAACAGTCTTTCCCCTTTTCTTTGTATTTCACCACATTTCACAAACTTAAAAAAAAGAAGCGCATGCTTCTTTTTTGGAATGGGTAAATTAAAGTAAAAGAAAGCAACAAAAAAGTAGAATTTTTAAAAATATTTAATATTTAGTCCCTTTTCAAGTCTCTAAAGTTCCACATTCATTTGATAATCTTTTTCATCCCTAATTTATGTTCCTCCTTTCAATTTCCCTCTTAAGAAATTATTCCCATCTGTTAATATTGGAGGGTTAAGCAAGAAGGTAAAAAAGTTAAGGCAATTCAGTCATGACTTTTAAGTACCAGAGAGATTTATTATGCAAAATTTAATAGCTAGCTCTTTTCCAAGTTCCACGGGTATATAACAAGGAGAAAAAAGCTTCCAAATATTATTAAATTTTGACAGTGTATGCTTGGCTTGGGAGAAGTGCCAATATATTTCTGTTTAAAAGCCATGTCCTTTGGGATCCTACCAGAACTTAAAGAAGATACAGAATCATCTAGATGACAGATTTTTACTGATGTCACCATGTCTGCCACACCATGGGTATCTGGGCACAGATACATTAGTCTTTCTCTAACCAGACATTATTCTCAACAGGACCATTCATAGTTCCCTTGAAGTGTAGTCCCCTTGCCTGACCTTGATATTTTCATCAACAGCAATATCAGAGGAGGAATCTACCTTCCCCTACAATCTCACTCCAAATTCAGAGATGCCCACCAGAGGGTCTCCTGCCTCGAGGAAGTGCCATCCTTCGCCATTTCTATTTCTCATCGGGCACTTACGCAGGCGCTGCTGTGTCTAATTTAACCAGTTTTCCTATCTCCCCACTAAAGGACAAACACGAATCTAAAAAGAAAAAAAATTTCCTCCATGATAAAAGTGACTGTTCTCCTTCCTTTTCTTAGAGCATTTCCTTTAGAAAACATGACTTTGTAGATTCTTCGCCTCCCCCTTTGATGTATACACAGCACTTATTTTACAACCCAAGAATGGTTTTCTTGGGAGGGGGGTGACCTCTTTGATATATAAACACTAGCCAAACAGCACCCTATCTATCATTCCCTTCTCCCTTCTTCTGGGGCAGGGGGGGGGGGGGGGGCAGGGAGCGATGGGAGTGTCACTTAGCAACCTGGCTCCACATTCCAAAAGTACCTACTTGTCTTGAAGAGATGAGAAGTTTTCTTTTTCTTCTAGATAAAGGTAATTAGCTACCACAGATGGCCACCCCAATTACCAGGTGAATTTAGGGGGAACTCTATTTAATAAATGATCCTGTCAAGTCTTCTTATGTGAGGCCTAGCTATTTTCATCTTGAGAACACAGATGTAATATATATACAAGGTGAAATTGTTTTGTCTTTGTGGTCTCTTTAGTGGGTTGCCTGTGATGCCCACTGCCGTCTGGCTTAGTGATTATTCAATAATAAAACTGTTTTCTTTCTTGTCTACCTTGATGGAGATGTTTTCTGGGTTGGCAGGATATTTTATTTTAATGATTTTCCTAACACCAGACAGATGGCAGGCTACTTAAGGACAGTGAGGTTATGTTATTCGATTAAATTCGACAAGTAGTTGACTGGGCTCCATCGATGTGTCAGACACTGCCTGGTCAGGAATATAAATATGATATTGAGCTCACTGCTATGAGGTTCACAGTTCAACTGGGTTGCTGTAGGTGGGCGGCCTGGGAGAAAGAGCACTGTGGTGGGAGACCTCAGTTAGCGACCAGACACTGAGTTTCAGGGCCCTTGTCTGTGAAATATTATGGATAAAACAACAAAAGCTCAACGAATTGCAGCTATCGCCTTTTCTGTTTAATCTTCTCCCAACAACCCTGTGGTTTGGTGCAGCCTGTATGAAAATATACAGTCATAAACTTAGATATGCAAAAACTAAAATAATTTTCTTGATATTTCTACACATGAATTGAATTTAGTCCATAAACCCTCCATTTGTGCTGATGGCTGAAAGCTGCATCTTGCTATATCAATTCAATTTAGTCTTTCAAAACTCAGTTACATTTGAATAAATATTCCTTTTGTTGGTCGAAGGTCAATGATGTGCTTCTCATCAGGTCTGGTCCACTGTGGCCATGTGGCCTGTCCTCTATCCACCTTCAGGGACAGTGATAGTGCTTGTTTTGGGGGCCTCTGCTGAATTGGTCACCACCTCAGCTCCTGCAGCTCCTACTAAGATCTGAATCTCAGTGACACCCCTTGTGTTAGTTTCCTAGGGCTGCTGTAATGAGTTGTACAAGCTTAGTGGCTGGAAACAACATAAGTGTATTCTATGATTGTTCTGGAGGCCATTGTCCAAAATCAGGTTGTCAGCAGGAACACGCTCCCTCTAGAGACTCCAGGGGAGGGTGAACCTTGCCTTCCATCTTCCAGTGGTGCCAGGTGCTAGTTAGCTTGTGATGGCATTGCTCCAGCCTCCACCTCTGTCTTCATGTGGTCTTCTCTTTCTTCCTGTGTCTTGTCCTCATTTTGTTTCTCGTAGGGACACTTGTCATTGGATTTAGGACTCACCTGGATAATCTAGGATGTCTCATGTCAAGAACCTTAATTTAATTACATCTGCAAAGGCCCTTTTTCCAAATAAGGCCAAACTCACAGGTCTGGGAGTCAGGATGTGGATGTATCTTTTTGGGGGTCTCCATTTATGCCCTTCTACTCTCCATCTAGTCTCCAGCTTGGGACATTGCTCTTACACTAATGCTATTCCTATGCACTGGCTCTCAACTCTCAGGAAAGCTGAGAAGTTCTCCCATTCCAGGTGGGAACAGAGAGAGATTTGTTTCTGAGGCTCTCTCAGGCCTCCCCTCTCTTTCCAGAACTTCTCAGACCTCCAACTCTGTGCAGGCCACCCCTTGTCCATGCAGGGCCTCCAGCAAGGCTACCTCTTGCCAAGTTCTGGTGAGAAGTGGGGGCCAAGTCATGGATGCTGAACACGCCCAGGTTGGCACCACTACTGCTGCTGCCCCTGAGTGTGCCTGCCGCCCTCTGCTGCACCCCCCTGCTTCCCTCAAGCTCCATCCTGGAAAATGTCATTCCTTGTCAGAAAGGAGGAATGTGAAGCAAAGTTGGAGCAGGGGTTGAGAGTGAGGCTCATACCAATGTGAAGACTGACGACCAGAAACTAAGCCCAATCAGAGTATCACACATTTAGTTCTGTGCCATCTGAGCATTTAGATTTCTGAGAGCTGATCTGGGACAATAGGCCTCGGTGTGTCTTCTGAGTGCTACTTATTTAAGATTGTGAGGCACTGATAGGGTCCAACCCTGTGCTACTAAGATATCAAGATACTAAGGAGAAAAGATGATTTTGGCAGGAAGAGAATTATGAGAACGGATTTCCAGGTGGCATGAGCAAAGACAAGGCCTTGGGAACATGTGGCTTATTAGGGGCCAGGTGAGCAGTTAAGTATCACAGAGCACTGCCACCAGAGGCCAGAGAGGTAGGATGGAAGGGTGGCAGTTGGCCCAAATGCCACCAAGGGAGGCTGGGAGGTTGGCAGGTATGAGAGGGAGGCTGTAATAATCACTAAGTGATGACATTTGCTTCCTCTCTGTTAAATTTGTCCTCCCAAATGTAATTTTTAACGCATAATGTAGTTATTTTAAATTGGTTCATTGAAACAGTAACTACACAGCATAAAGTACAGTTTGACAAAGGGCTATTAAATATATAAGGTTTTGGAGCAGCTGGGTGGCTCAGTCGGTTGGGTGTCCGACTTTGGCTCAGGTCATGATCTCATGGTTTGTGGGTTCGAGCCCCGTGTCGGGCTCTGTGCTGACAGCTCGGAGCCTAGAGCCTGCTTCGGATTCTGTGTCTCCCTCTCTCTCTGCCCCTCCCCCACTTGGGCTCTGTCTCTCTCTCGCTCTCTCAAAAATAAATAAAATGTAAAAAAAAAAAATTAAATATATAAGGTTTCCCATGTAGCTGGGAGTTGGGCTTTCAAGATAGAGAGAAGGCAAGACTCCAAAAGGAAAAGGTTTGGCTTTGCTAGCAAACTCGATGAAAGGGCTCTGAGGATTGAAAGGCCCACACCCACAGGACGAAGCCGCTGGGAGGGGTTTGGACAACAAATTCAAGAATAATGTAAAAGAAAGTTGAAAGCTTGCTTTCAACTGTCATTAAACCTAAGTTCATTCAACAAATATCTTTGTTTAGGTGTTGCTGCTTAATTAACCTGACAACATGATGGCGCATGCAGAATCTGTACTGAAAAATCTGTGTGGAGCTCTCATTTCCTCCCCAAACTCCATTTGGATACGGACTTTTAGCCTGGTCCTTGTTGCCAAGCACTGTGATAAGGTGGCGCCTTGGCACTTAGAGTGAGAGGTGACCGACGACGTCTGGCTTTGATTGCCTGTTTGGAATGGAAACAGAAGGTGCAGGAGAGGCGGGGCTGAGCTGTGGCCGATTGCAAGGAGGTGAGAATTACTTTGTGGTTCTTTTCTCAGACTCGACTAAGGTGGCAATAACCACTGTGATAAAGAAATAGAAGTGAAGGGAGGGTGGCAGCTCGGCTCCTGTTTTATTTAATTCACGTTGTCAGTGAGACACTCTTTTCCTTCAGACCCGGTGCTGTGCACAGTTGGGCTGAGTGGGACACTGATCTGGTGTAGGCTATTCCAAAACCCCAACCCCTCCACCGCCCTGACAAAGTCATAGGAATGGGGGACAAATCCTAGTTCTGAAAGCAAGAACAGTTCCCAGTTCTCCCAGTTTCCTTCTGCACTTTTTTGTTCTGTTTTTATAGAAAGCTGAGGTGATGCTTATCGGAATCTGAACCCATTACATTGACGTCTGAATCTTATTTTCAGTCAGTGTTTACCCACAGGCGCCACATGTGCTGTGCCAAAGGGTTTTCCGTAGCCAATATGTGTGATTCACAGGTGTATATTAAAATGTTATTGCTAGAATAGATAGGTTTTTTACAGGGACTCACCACATTGATTCACAAGAGCTTCCTCATTTCCACGGAACGCTTTTACCTTTACACTTGGCCAGTTCTAAATTATGCAATTAACCTGCTCTGCTTTATTTACTTTTTTTTTTTAATATTTGGATTTACATAATACTTGGATTTATAATGTGGCACAGAATACTACATCACAATTTTTCTGAATGATGTACTTTCAGGGGCAAAAGAGGCTAATGGTCTATCCTTTCATTTTCTCTTGAGCTTTGTTAGGGCACACATATACTTTCAACACAGTGGTATTTAATTTGTTCAATGCTTTAGAAAAAGAAGTTCATCTGTATATTTTTAGGCGTTGGCTGCTAGTCACTTTTTTAACAGAGCTATATAACTTTCCATTATATTAATAAGCAACACAAGTATTTGTTCTACTATGTAATATACAACTGATGTAATACATGTACCTCCTTATTTATGAGCAATACTGATACACTACAAATCACCAATTTCAATGAAAAAGTGTAGAATAACTATTAAAATATCACAGGTACCAAATTCTTCTAGTTTGCTCAAGATATTTTTAGCATTGACAATACATTTAGTGGGGAAAATGCCATATTAAATCTCTGGGGGGGGGCCATCCAATCTCGTTCCTAGAATTTTTATGAATGACATACCAACATACTAGTGGGATTTTTGACCTTCTAGCTTAGTGGATTTCAAAGCATCCATTTCTGGGTTCAATATGGCTCCTGTCCCAGTGTCTTAACAGGTGTTCAGCTACCATTAAATCCTATGGCCTCTCTATCCTTCTCTAACTGCTGTTCTCACTCCTTACATTGTACTGAAAAAGCCAGATTCTCCTGAGCTAAGGGTTTGCTAGGTATTTGCTATGTTTTAAGTTTTATACATTCAACCATAGACAATTAATCTGTTTTCCTTCCTTTTACCCAGAACACATTTTAGCACAATTTGACAAATTACGGAAGCAGGTGTGTTCCCCAGTATCGTTATTGCCTCCAGTTTTCTTGTGACAAGACCATTTTGCCCAGCACAACAAGGTTCTCCTCTACCGAAGACTCAACTTTTGGGTCAGCATGACTCAGACTACTGAAAGTCATGGTTTATTTTGAAAGAGGGTGGCCTTACCATTTTTTGAGTGGGTTTTCTTGGCTGAGAATGTCTACCTCTATTTTGCATTCTTTCTAACTCTGCATATAGTCCTGTCCTTGTCCTCCAAATCTTCCCCGTTCCCTTCCCACTTCTTCAAAGTTAACTTGTACTACTTTCTTTTCCTTCTGATGCAGCTTAACTATAGCCCATTAGCCGAAATGTCACCTTTAGTTTTATTTCTCTCTCTACAATGAGCTTTATTAATAATTCCTTTTTAAAAATTATTTTCAAGCATACAACAGGAGCACAGCAGGCACCTGGTCAACACCCCATAATCCCGTGTTTTTCTTTTTCCTTTTTACCATTTAGAATCACACTATCCTAAGTTGTCTCACAAGCTGTGTTGGAAACAATCTCGTTTTTTACACAGGTCAACAAAAAGTCAAATGCAATCAGAGCAATGTAAAATGGGGTATGTTCAACACAGATGCACTTTTAAATGAATTCTGTAAAATCAAGTTATTTAATTTACACTTTGGAATGCCATTTTTGTCAGCAAAATATGACTATTCTCAGAAAACTGCCACTACAGAAGCAAAATCAAGAGATTGCTGTGTTAATTTAAGCACTTCAAAGGTAACAAAAAGACTATCCACAATGAACGCTTAATTACATTTTCTCTCTTTCAGTATTCACATCACAGGGCTTTCCTTTGAAACAATAATAAAGGGAAAAGCACTGAGCAAAAAAAAAAAAATAGAGTCTTTCAACTGGGTAAGTCTTCAATAGCCCTTATCGCCTAATCATTGGCAAAAGTGGGGGGTGGGGGGGGGGAGACGAATTTCACAAGCACTGGGCAAACCGCAATCAGTCAGGACAGAAATACAGAATAAATACCTGGTGGATGAGAGAGACATTTTAAAGAGACAATAGATAATGGTTATGAATATGCATTTGCTATACACTTAAGCTTGATTTTCATTGTGGGCTGACAAATTGGTGCCCCCAGGGGGCGATGGAATAGCCTGCTGTTTTTTATTCCAGAACAAACTGCAGCCAAACATTTTTTTTTTTCTTATTTTGCTGCCTGGCATATGCCTGTCCTTGAAAAGACTAAATCAGGGACTCCCTGGCTTGTGCAGCACGACTTGGCAGGGTGGATAAAAAACAAATCAGAGCTTGTATATTTATGTGGACTTTTTTTTTTCATTTGGATTAAAATGCTTTGTAGTATTTTGCAAAAAGAAGCATACAATTTAAGAAAAATGCTCATTTTAATTAAGTTCAAGCCTAAAGACAGGCTTATGGAATGGAGATTTTAACTTGTGTTTGGATTTTAAGGGGATGTGATGCATATTTAACACAGGCCTAGGGCCTCCATCCACATATTTTATCTGTCAATCCACAGACTGTCTCCAGCTGTTTTACTGCCAATATTTTAACTATTTCAGTTCAGGTAGGGCTGGAATGAGTGGGAATCAGAAGTATTATGTGGGCCCTAATAGAAGGCAAGCCACAGCCTTTTATCACTTGCATCAGTAGGTCTTAAATCACAGGTTTTATTTGTTTGTTGGTTGGCTGGTTGGTCAGTGTTTACTTGTCCTACTTCTGTCCTAGGTATAGACTCAAAAAGGGGAGGGATTGAGCTCTTTGCCAAGCTGGCCAGGAGGTAGGTTAGTACTTAGACATAGCAGTTGAGATTCAGGAAAACTGGGCTAAATCAGATTGGGCTAACATTGTAGAGCCTGTCATAGTGACTGTGGGTTGGAGGATGTCCAGAAAAGCAGAGCAACTGCTGATCATGTTTTAGGCAAAATCTCAAGTGAACTGGCAAAGTGACTTTGGTCCCAAGACTTTTTGGGTAGTATAGTATGAAAGGGACACTCAGATTTCATGTCTTGTGGAGTGCCTTCTTTCAGTGAATTAATTAGCTCTGATTTAAAAAAAAAATCATTTATAGGGGCGCCTGGGAGGCTTGGTCGGTTTTGGTTTCGGCCAGATCATGATCTTGTGGTTCATGGGTTCGAGCTCCACACTGGACTCCATGCTGACAGTGCAGAGTCTGCTTGGGATTCTCTCTCTCTTTCTCTGTCTCTGTCTCTGTCTCTCTAGCTTGCTCTGTCTCTCTCAAGATAAATAAATAAGCTTAAAAAAATTAAAAACATTAAAAAAAATCATTTATAAATTTAAAAAATCTGAGTAGTTGTCCTTTTGGCTTTAGATTTCATAATCAGAGAACCCAACCAAATATCTCAAAGCTTAAAACACTTCACATAAATCTGGTTAAGAAACACCTTTGAGTTTTCTTGCAGCAGTGTATTTTATCTGGCTCACACTATATACAAGCAGTACGTTAAGATTCTTTAAAGACCAGAAATTTAAAACAATTAGAAGACAGAGGAGAATATTTTTCCCACATCAGGGTGGGAAAGAATTTCCTAAGCATGAATCCAGAATAAATATTGACCATAAGTGAAAAACGGATGGTTTTGACCATGTCAAAATATAATGTCAAAAGCCATCAGAGACAAATTGAAATAACAAAATGCTGCCTAACAGGAAATTTGCAACTCCTATAGCAGTCACGGGACTACTATCCCACAGGATATGTAGTATTCCGACAAATGCATTCTAAAAAGACCAACTAGCTTTTAGAAAAACAGGTAAAACTTACAATATGATTGGGTGGGTCACAAAGATGGCCAGTAAGCATATGAAGAAGTGCTCCCTTATCAACAACTACTGAAATGCAAAAATGCAAGCTAAAGGCCAAGTGATACTACCATCCAACTCATCAGACTGTCATAATCTTAAGCCTAACCATGTCAACTATACATGAGGAAGGCAGAACATGGGGTTCTCAACTGCGGCACTTGGGAGGGTGAGCTAGTATAGCTTGCCCATTGAACAGGGCTCAGCAAGTGTCAGGTCCCTACAGTGAATATTTTAGGTTTTGAGGGCCGAGAGGCAACACTGATGATGTTCTATGCGTACTTATATAGTAATTTTGAAATGCACAAACCACTCCTGTGCATTGCTCAAGGGCTGTATAAATAAAGCCTGTGGACCAGATTTGATATATGGGCTTGCAGACCCATGCTATAGAGCCATCTGGGCAGGATCTAGGATCTGGAGTTCTACTTTCTGGCATATAACCTAGAGAAACACTCACACAAGTGGACACACTGTATACATGTATTAGTTGCAACATTGTGAGGGCAAAACATTGGAATACAACTTAAATATCCACCAGGAAGGACTGATAAACAAATATGACAGTCAGTCATATTCCATATATTCATGATTATATATACTAATGAACTTTATGTACATTAGGATAAAAAGATTTCAAAAACAGTATTTGGGGAATGTGTGTGGAGTTTGATCCCATTTACCCTGAAAATTGCTGCTACTAATGATCTTAAGGAGAGAAACAATGATCAAATATGACTTGGCCTCAGCATGTTGTGTGGCCATAGCAGTGAGAAAAGTGTACAGGGACATGCCTCCCAGGGACAGCCATCCGGGCACTGGAGCATAGCTTCTCAACTGGAAGATTAATATAAATCTTAAAAACTAATGGTATAAACTGTTTGTAGGTTATAACCTTAAATTTAAAACATTACATATTTTTGATGGATACATATATATGTGGGAAACTACTTCATTTCATGGATTTTTAGACACACGTTTATTTTTACATTTCAACAGTCTAAAACTGGCATGCAACTTATCTATGTGTGTTTGGTTTAATTGTTGTTTCTTGTTAATGTTAGCCAAAATAAGAGTCTTCCTATAGTTAATAGCATGTTAAATTCAGTAAAATATGATTTAAAACTGGACGATAGATTCATACCAAATACATCCCAGTCATTATCTGGGAGACATGGTGCGGGCGGAAGAAGGAAACATTAAGGCAGAGAAGGACTTGGTCTAGGAATGGGCATCAATGATGCTTTAAATTGATCAGTAATACTTTACTTCTATAAATTAAAAGCATCTGAACATATTAAATGTTTAGCCTTTATTAATCTATAGCTTTAAATGCACACAACATCTTATTTAAACTCAGTGTTGGTGATAGCTGTGATCACCCTCTTATCCCATGGCTAAAACATCCCCCAAAATACAGCTCCCATGTAGATGGCATCTTGGAAAGTAGGTATGTGGGGCATCATTACCCTCATTTTCAGATACAACGCAACAGAGAGGTTCCGTTGGTTTGGTATAAACAGTTTACTAGGCCGAATCATTTTTCTTCTTGCTTTCGTATTGTGTGAGACTTTCACTAAAGGATCAAATTTGTGTGAAACATCTGCCATGAGGATAGCAAACAAGTATATTGTTTTAATAGAAGAACAATTAGATTATTACTATACATAGATGATTTCAATCATATCTATCCTACCTTTAACTATGATCGATAGTCTCCAAGCTATTCCATAGTTATAAAGGAACTTAAACAGAGTAGGTACTTAATAAACATTAGTTGAATTGACAAATGGGTGTGTGGATGGATGAATGAATGGATGGATGGATGAATGAGATAGACTTAAAGGTCCCAGAAGACAGAATGCAAAGCCCTCAGGGCCAATATCATGAGGCGCAGGTGGATTTGGCTCTGGAAACCAGGCCTCCATTCCTTCTGCAGAAGGTTCTTTCCTTTTGCGCATATTTTAAAAGTCACCCCACGTAAAAAATAAAAAATGCCAAAACTATTTCTATGTGGTTCTACGGTTTGAACCTAAAACGTTACACCATGTAACAATGTATCCCTATACACTTTTTGACCTATGTGCTCCCTTTCGAAAGAAAGGTTCTGCCTATAGCAAATGCAACCTTGAACACATCTAGTTTCTGAAGCACCTATTTAGTTCACATTTAGAATTGGAAGGAATCTTAGTGCCCATTTGTAATTTGTCTTATTTTAGTGACTCTTGGAGAGAGGTTTGATTCCAGGAAGACATTTTCAGTGATAATGCTAAACTTCACAGTCTTAGGAAATAACAACGTAGCTGCCTGACCACAGGCTATGAGACCAGGAAGACATGGGAACGTCCTGGGTCTAGCATTTACACTGTACATGATGTTGGGTGTGTTTCATCATCTGTAAGCCTCAGTTTCATCATCTGTAAAGTGGGAACACTGCCTACCTTGGTTGTTCCAAATATTAGGAATGAAATTATGAAACGTTCTGCTTTTTAGCAACAGCAGGGCTTTTTGTTTTTTGTTTTTTTAATTTCATGTGTTTCTGATAAAGGATAACATTTTGGGTCCTTACACTAGAACTTTTAACATAATAGAGCTTAAGTTTGCTTCTTAAATATACACACATTTATTATAAGGGGATGTACTTTGGCCATTAGAAAGATCTGAGAATTACATCCCTTACTATGTCAAGGCCATATTTCACAACCTTTTTCTTTCTGTTTAATGCACATGCATTGAAAAGAAAATTCTCCTTGTGTGATAGAAGTCAATTTTTCCCGGGTTTTGGTATTTTGTTTTCATGATGCTTTTTGCAATATTTGTGACTCTGTGTTTTAATTTTTTCCCATGTGTTTCTTTCAGCCACACAGCCCAGAAACACAGAGCTGACTTCTAACTGCACCCTAGAGTCAAGGTCTTCAGTTTAATCTCAGCTTTGGAATGGAAGCAGTGAAACTGAAGAGTGTGTCCCCACCTTATAAATAACAATAATAGCAGCAGCAATAATAATGACATAGTTCTGGGAACACTTAGAGATGGTTAACCATGTACTTGAATATGGGATTTCATTATGTTTTATCTCGTGTTCCCTCAGGCAGACACTGGCGTATAGGATGGAGCCCTCCTCTTAGTCAAATCTGGAATCTAGTTCCTCAAGCAGTTGGAGTCATAGAAATTTAGACTGGAAGAAACCTCATGTGGCCGGACTACTCTACACTAGTTCTCTGACTCTCGTTTTGACATTGAAAAGAGGCCACAGAAACCGGTTGATGCTTACCCCACTACGGTACTAAGATATAATTGACAAGAAATGCTAAACTCACCAGAGTGGCAAAGAGGTGATAGAGAATGAAATAGATGGCTACCACAGGTGCCCACATGTGTCCCACAGCATTTAGGGTTTGGTCCATTACGTCTACCCATCCTTCCTGGGTGAGGATCTGGAACATGGACATAAAGGCCTATGGAGGAAGAGAATGGAGGCATTAAACACCAGTTCAGGCTTGCATGCAGTTTAAAACTAGTTTGTGGTGTTTGAGGACTTCGATCTCAATATTATTGATTTTTATCTGATTGATTGGGAGAACAGCCTTAATTCCACAGAGGGGAAAGAGCTGAGAATTAAAGATACTTAAAGCCTGATATCTAACTATTCAGTGTGGAAAACTAAAATAATCACCCTGAATTATTATTAATAATAATTACCCTGAATTAATATTAGCCTTGTTGGTGGTAAATACTGTTGAGAAAATAAAATAAAATAAAATAAAAAGACATCTTTTTATTTGACTTTCTTTTTTTTCCTCGAAGCAAGCTAACGAGTTGCTTAACATTTCCTACAAATAACTGTATTTTTTTTCTGTTGCTAAGTGCAACTTATTTTTATAGCGAATTGCATTTGATTGTCTACAGGCATATGAGAATAATAGCCTTGATTTTACTTTTATAGTACCCATCCATCAAATTATTTCAGTTATATTAAAAACACAAGACTCATTAAAAAAGAAACATTTCTAAATGGTATTACCATACCAAGAGACTTAATAAAGACAAACATAGTTTCATGATTTTATTTATTATTTTCAGGGTGCATACTCAAGACCATGAAAGAGGCCAAGACCTAAATAAATAAATAAAAAATGAATAAATAAATAAAATAGAGCATTCCCACAAAATCTAGCCAAGCTAAAAGACTCATACTTTCTCTGCAAAGACTTTGGCTAGTTCTATTCTTACAAGTTTTTCTTATTAAATATATGATTATATGTACATCTCTGACTCGTGTATCTTACATACATTAGTGAACAATAAATGCTTCTTAATGAGGATTTATTATGATGATGATGTCTGGAGAAAGTGACAATTGTAATCCAGTGACTCTTTAAAAATGTCTTTATAGGCTTTAGTACAATGAAGATGTAAATTGGATTCTCAGATTCCAAGAAATAAGGTCCAGGATAATACAGAGATGGACAGGCCCAAGATAAAAAGCCCTGTTATACTGATAGGATCTTAGAGACAAAATGAACCCTACAGAAAATCTACTCTGCCCTTTTTTTTTTTAGAAGATAAGGAAAATGAGGCTTAAAGATGATTGGTGATTAGCTCAAAGTCACTCTATTAACGTGTGGCAGTAACAAGTACCACTGAGTCATTATGACTCCAAAGTAAGTTCTTTTCCAAGCATTGAAGTCCATGTTCAGTGAGGTCTTGAATCTACTAGTTTCCAGGCTGCACCCCACACAGTACACACTCTTAGCAGTTTCCTTTCCTAGGGACACTTAAATTTTAACTGTTTTAGAAGTACGACATTCAATCCCAGCACAAAGCGGACCCATTTGAACAAAGGAGCAATTAATTGGTAAGTGATTCTTTTACTAGGAGATAAGTTTTTCCACCTATCCTTTGTCTATGTGTGAAACACTTAACATCTCCTTGAGTTAATTTTTTATAACCTCATTACCTACAACGTGTTTTGTTCATGTAAGCATGAAGTAGGCTATTATTGATGCT
Source organism: Felis catus (assembly GCF_018350175.1). Lineage (NCBI taxonomy): Eukaryota > Metazoa > Chordata > Mammalia > Carnivora > Felidae > Felis > Felis catus. The sequence continues at coordinate 72,166,298 of NC_058368.1, forward strand.
TGAACTCAGCATCGCCAAGGACAGACAATATAATACTTTCTTTGCCAGGGCGTCTAAGAGAATATTAGTCCTAACTCATCCGAAAAATGCTTCAGATTTTGCAATGCGTCATTTAACTTCTTACGAATGCCAAAACTTAATGAGGACATTACTTTTTCCCTCTGTGTATGTTTCTGTCACATATTTATTACATCCAAAGACAAGGAACACAAATTTCAAAGACAATTCACATAAAAATATCAGACTGCTGTATTTTCTTCAATGAAGACGTCACCAATGTGAAAGTGTGTGTACATCCTCAAGACTCAACAGCACAAGGGGAAGAGTCAACACCAGTGTAAACAGAATTTCACCCGACATGAATTCCTTTCCCCCAAAATGACAGGCCAGCTTGTGATTAAATCCAACATTTATTCTTGGTACCTAGAGACCAAAAAATGCAGGTGTACCTTTCAACTGCCTTGGGCACCAACCAAATTAATTTGTTTTCATCCACTGCATTAGCTTTCATGAATACTCAGCTATTATACATTCAGTAAATGTTAGGGAACATGGAGCAATGGGATTGTAACCTGTTGCTGGCAGATAAGCAATGTGGGCAAGAACACAGGGGTTATCTTCCACTCTTTTCAGTCTCAGAAGAAAAAAAAATCTCCTTTCTGCACAGCTCAGCCACCTGAAAGTGCATGTTGTAAGATGCTGTGAATTATATTTGAGAGCAATGCTTTGTTACAACGCGATTCATGTGTTTCCAGCTGCTTCCTTGAATAAACCAACAAAAAGTAGCGCCATGAAATATTTCAATTATGGGCTGAAAATTAATTTGTGCCTGGCATGAAGGCTGCTATGTCAGTTTTGTTGAAATCTTACCCAGAAATTAAATCCCAACGACTGTTGGAGATGTGACTCAAGTACACTTACTTATATTTATATTGTCCACGGAATCCGTGTCCCTTGAAGAGTGTATTTATTTAAATGTGGGTTATTAGTGGTTACTGAAGGCTTGATGTGTTGGGGACTGAGATGAGGAAGACACAGTTTCTTCTACTGAGAAATTTATAATCAAGAATAGAGAAAAAGATGAAAATGACCAACTGTAAGAAAAGGCAAAAGGGAAAACATGGTATATAAGAGAATTGTGGTAAAGCTATCATGAGCCAGTTAGAAGTATCAATGTACTCCTCTTGGGTGAGGCAAGAACTGTTTGGGGAAAATGATGGCAAGTGATCGTCATGATGAAAATGAGAAGGACTTAAATGGGGAAGAAGGGGGCCATGAACAAAGGGCTGAAGGAAGTTGTTTTCTCTGAGTTCCTTGTCTCTACTTAACGTCATTTTCCTATCCTGTTGACCTCTTGTCCCTCTTTAATGGCTTCTACCAGCTCTTTATAAATTAGGAAAATGGATCTTTTATCTGTTATATATGTTTAAAGTATTTTCCTCAATCAATTTGTGGTATTTTTGTGAACATAAATTTTACATTTCTATGTGGTCTAATTTGCTATTCTTTTATCTAAGGTAAAAAACTTCTCTCACTGGATGATTGGACGTAGATGTAAATGTACCCATACTTTTATGAAGTAGTTTTAGTTTATTATGTTTAACATGCTTAACCAGAAGTCGCATTTAAATCAGTTTGTATCTGGAATTTATTTTGGTATAAGAAGTGAGATAAGAATTAATCTTATTTTTTCTTTTAATAGATGATCAGCTGACTCAGCACATATAATTGAAAAAAATTTATCTTTTCTTCACTAATCTGAAATACCTCTTATCATAAACTGAATACTCAGACAATTTCAGCTCTATTTCTAAATTTTTATTCTTTTCCATCAATCTATCTCACTCCAAATTGCCTAACAACTGTACATTCACTTTAATAATGATTAAAATGAATTAATAATTTGATTAATGAATTTAAAACATAGTAATGAATTTAAAAAGCTAGGGTTCCTAGCTGTTCCCCATAAACTTCTGTTTTCAGAATTCTTTTATTTACTTTTACGTATTAACTCCTCAAAACATCCTCTTGTTTTATTTGTTGAGATTACATTAATCTAAGAAAAACTAATATTCTCCAATCTCATAGAAATGTTTACCTTTCAATTTATTAACTTTTTATTCATGATTCTGAGAAAATATTTCTACTTATATAGTTTCCACACACTTCTTGTTAAGCTAATTAATATTACCTTTCAAAAGCTTAATCAAGGTGATGTCATATCATTAAAATACTGTATAGTAAAGAAACTTGATGATGAGTTTCTTAATGGATGATAAACTGCAGACTACAGCTGTATGCCTAAGCACATTTTTTAGTCCTAACTGGTCTTTCATGCTTGCCAGTACATTTATAATCAACAGGTTGATAAACTATAAGTTGACTATAAAAATATTTTTCACTGTTGAGTCGGGTAATGCTCTCAGATCTTACTTCCTTCTCCAGGGCTCCAGTATTATGAGGTATACGGTACCAGAAGGTCAATGCTCCAGGTAAATGCTCCCTTTCTCACTTTCCACTAATTGCTCAGAATCTGACTTAGTTTCATGCATTTTATTTGAATCTTTGCTTTCTTACACAATTTTCAGTTAAGTTTAGTTTTGCTTGGTTGAGATTTTCTGATTGGTTTTGACAGATTTTGTTGGAAAAAGAAATACATACTCCCCCCCTTCTATTTCCTATACTTTCCAAATTCTCATGAATTTTATCTATTGTTTGGAATAAATTCCACTCTTATGCTGCTGTAGATGTTCTTCCCAAAACCTTCTGTTACTCCAAAACCATTGGATTCTTGCTCTCGGATATTTTTCTTGGAGTCTTCTTATCACCTGTTTTTTTTTTTTTTCAACGTTTATTCATTTTTGGGACAGAGAGAGACAGAGCATGAACAGGGGAGGGGCAGAGAGAGAGGGAGACACAGAATCAGAAACAGGCTCCAGGCTCTGAGCCATCAGCCCAGAGCCCGACGCGGGGCTCGAACTCACAGACCGCGAGATCGTGACCTGGCTGAAGTCGGACGCTTAACCGACTGCGCCACCCAGGCGCCCCTCTTATCACCTGTTTTAATGCGGACTAATTGCTTTCTAGATTTGCTCCATGGTGGTCAGAATCTTTGCTTTGAACTTTCTTCTTATTCTTTTTTAAATATAATTTATTGTCAAAATGGCTAACATATACTGTGTAAAGTGTGTTCTTGGTTTTTGGGGGTCAGTTTCCATGGTTCATTGCTTACATACAACACCCAGTGCTCATCCCAACAAGTGCCCTCCTCAATGCCCATCACCCATTTTCCCCTCTCCCCCATCCCCCATCCACCCTGTTTGTTCTCTATATTTAAGAGTCTCTTACGGTTTGCCTTCCTCCCTCTCTGTTTGAAATTATTTCTCTTCCCTTCCTCCATGGTCTTCTGTTAAGTTTCTCAAGATCCACATATGAGTGAAAACATATGATATCTGTCCTTCTGAAATACAATTAACTTTCTTGTCTAGATCTTTTGTTCTATTACGGTGTCAGAAAGTGACCCCAAATCTCAGGCCTGGTTGTGAGTCCTGTTTCCATGTCAGCTGGGTTTTCTTCTCTCTGCTTTGCTGTCTCAGTATGAGAAGAGGGGTTTGCAGGGACAGAAGTATTAGCTAGGCTATGGGAAGTCATGCTCGAAAGATCAGGCTTCAGGTATTTCTTCAGTTCAGTTATTCAGAAATCCTTATTGCTGCCAGAGCCCGTCAGTCTCTGGTGTTCGCATCCTCAGATCATGGGCTCTTCCAGACCTCACTCTCCCAGCACTGGCTCCAGGGGAGGACAGACAGGCTGATTCTGCCATTTTGGGTTCTCTGTGAGGAGAAAGAATACAAGAGGGGCTCTTGCTCCCAGGGCCGCCTGTCCCCTTGTGGCTTCTGTTTTCTTCTTTTCTCCTCATACTCTCACTATGCTAAATTTTTGTGTATCATGGGAGACAATTCGTTTCTGGAAATCATGATTATTTTGCTTTCACTCTCAAGCTTTCTTTCTGTCTTGGAAAAATAAAATGGTGAGATCTAGCAGTTTCTTTTGACTCTCGTAAAAGGGATGGAACAAGTCACTTCTACACTGGGGGGTTTCTCGTCTTTTTTCAGGCTTGTGCATGCTTCCCTGGTCAAGTCTCCTCAAACAGAAGGAGAGGAGGATGTGTTTTAAGATTTGCTTTTCCAATTTATTTTCTTCTCAATGTCTGGAAAACAGGCTTAAGGCATGAGCTTCAAGAGTGAATCCTCCCTCTTTGACTCTCTCTCTCTCTCTCTCCCAGCTTTCCTCCCTCCTTCTTAGTAGCTGCTATTCAAAGATAATGGTATGAAACTGTGGCTTTGCCTTTGTGTGGTTGTTGCTGTATAATTTTTTCAGGCTGATAATTAACTGTTTCATTTGTTTCCTTAGGTTTTAGGGACAGAGGGTCTGTGGTTTTGCGATTTTACTCCTCAAGTCCAAACCTACAGATGTAAATAGGGGTAAACAACTTTGTTTACAAGTCCTCTTACTTTTTTTTTTTAAATGACACAATCACATGTTAAACACCACTATACAGGTCAGGCCCTGTTCACACTGAAGGTGCCTGGAGGTACTAACTGGATCAGGGGTGAGCAGGTAACTAAAGAATGGCCTTTGAGGTGATCAGGAACAAACAACTCTGCTCCATCAGGAAAGAACTAAACCAATCAAAAACACCTCTAATGAACCTCTAGCGGAAGGTACAGAGAAAAATCACAATACTGGCAGTAGCATCTGGAGGTGAACAACTGAAGACAAGCTGTGCAGGTCAGTAGCAACAAGAGGGATCATTAAAAAGTCAGAGTTATGAGTATGTTGATAAAACAAGGAAGCAAATGTCTCCGAATGAACAGGAATTAAGAGGGAAAGAAAACACACTGAGTAGACATGGCAATGATATTCACCAAATGGAGAAGGAAGGTCTTGAAAATCACCAGCTCAGTGACCACCTTTTTCTAATTGGAGTGCATCACATCCCTCAGGTGTGTGGGAATAAAACAAAGGGTGGGACCAGAGCAGGGGGAGAAAGCCACAAGGCAGGATTGTGATGAGGAGAGCTGTTCCAGGGGTGATGCAGGAGAAACACGTCTAAGCATAGAGAACAGGGTCCTGGAGTCACTGAATGTCCTGAGCACTGCAGGAGAGAGACACAAAGTTCACCACCAGCCCTTCTCAGTCTCCTTTGTTGGCATCTTCTCACGTAATCTCTAAATGCTGCAGAGCCTCAGGGCTCAGTCCTCAGATCTCTTTTGTGCCTCTCAACACTTACTAACTAGTTCAACTCACTCATCCCAATGCTTTAAATACCATCTATATACTGATGGCTTCAGCCTCACATCCGGAATCGACTCTGCTTCTCCACTTGAATGTCTATCAGACAGGAATCTCAAGCATTAGATGTTTCACATCAAACCCTTCATGCTCTATTCCCCAAACCTGTTCCCTCTGTCTCCTTCCCATCTCAGGAAATATCAGCTCATTCTCCAAGTTACTCAGGCCAATGACCTCACAGACACTTTTGGTTTCTGCATCCAACCTGTGAGGAAATCCCGCTAAATCTCACCGTGGTTCTTGGTCTCAGTTCCACATTTATTCTCAATATTCCCTGATATTACTACTAACACAGCTAATAGTTTCCCTGTAAGTAGCCCTACATTTTGGAGCTATACTTTCCTGTCATAAACTGAGACTGGGGAACTTGAATAAAAATAAGACCAAAGAGGGAGGAATAAGAAAGCATTTTTATAACTTCTCTTTTGTTCCAACTAATGCCCTTGAATGTCAATCACAGATGGGGTGAACAATGTCTCCTAGACCAGCTGCCACCAGGGCCACCAAGGGCCCATGCCACACTGTTGGTGGCAGAGATAGGTTTATCAATGACAAGACATCCTTTTCTCTCTCAAGGTCCCAGGGATCCCTTGATCTTTCTTTCTTTTTTTTTTTTTTAATTTTTTTTTAATGTTTATTTATTTTTGAGACAGAGAGAGACAGAGCATGAATGGGGGAGGATCAGAGAGAGAGGGAGACACAGAATCCGAAGCAGGGTCCAGGCTCTGAGCTGTCAGCACAGAGCCCGACGCGGGGCTCGAACCCACGGAGTGCGAGATCATGACCTGAGCCGAAGTCGGACACTTAACCGACTGAGCCACCCAGGCGCCCCTCCCTTGATCTTTCTGACAGACCTACCTAGACTTAGGTGAGACAGCAAAGCAAGGATCACCCTATGCTGAAATAAACAGGCTACAAGTCTTTGTCCGGGCCTTGCAAAGCAGTTCATAACCCTTTCAAAAGCATATCGTGGATGCCCTTTGATAACTTGATGCCCAGTGCATGTTTTGGGTTTTGAGTAGGTGTGAATATAAATTTAGGTCAAACAATATTTAAATATTTTTAAAAAGTAGGATGGGTAAATACCTCAGGTTTTAGTCAACATATATCGAGCAGAATATACAGTATGATCCCATTTGTAATATACAAACTAGATGTGTTCTTGTGGGCCTCAAAATGCTTGAAAGCTTATAAAATAAACTTGGTACTCTGAGGACTGGAATGTAGAGGACAGAATGCGGAGGAAGGGGGGAGGGTAGATACTCAATTTGAACTTCTTAAAGTAATAGCTTTACTGAGATATATTATATTTTGTGTACCATAAAATTCATCTTTTAAAGTCTACAATTAAGTGTTTTTAGTTTATTCACAGAGTTGTATGACATTACCCCTAATTTAAGAACAGTTCATTACCTCCCCCTCCCCTCAAAAACTATGTGCCCATGAGCAATCACTCCCCATTTCTCCCTCCTGCAGCCTTCAGAAACCACTATACTTTCTGTCTCTCTGGATTTGCCGGTTCTCAACATCTCCATCATACAATCCGTGGTCAGGGTTCATGCATGTTGTAGTATGCATCAGCACTGTATTCCCTTTATTGCCAATTGATATTTCATTATAAGGACATACCACATTTTATCTATTCATTAATTGATGTATATTTGGGTTGTTTCCACCTTTTTGGCCATTATGAATAATGCTGCTGTGAACATCCTCATACAGGTTTTTGTGTGGACAGAAAAATTGCTTTTCACTTAACATGCCTTTTATCTTTTGTATTCAAATACATGTAAAACAGATATTCATCTTATTTTAAAAAATAGACACTTTAAAAAATTTTAAATGTGGTGAAGAATACAACCCATATTGACATACAGCTTTCATTTTACAATATAATTTGCATCTACTTTCTCTAGCTCTAGCTGGTTTCGGGAACTCTTTCTCTACGATAGATGTGCTTTCAAAATGAAATCCTCTTGACAACTTATATAGTGGCTCAACCTTCTTATTGAGAGTGTCCCTGCTGTGTCTTACTACCAGTCAGCCCTAAAATAGAAGACTTGGCTTGATGTATTCACTGAGTACAAAAGTGACACCTCCTTTGGTTTTAATTGCCTTAATTAGGCACCTACTCAATTTCCTTGTTTCTTTTTTCCCCACTCAAATAGCAGTAATAGGTAGAGGAGTTTTATCCTCTAAAAAATCTACTAGCATCATGATCCTTTAATATTTTGTGGTATAGTTCTTTTATTTAAAACTTAACTATTCAAAACTTTAATATTTAAAATGACTTCAGTCAATAGCAAATGTTGGACTTATCTCATGTTGGCTGGCAAAATCATGACTGTCAAGATCGAGGTCTTATGGAGAGTTCGGTGGGGGGTGGAAAAAAACAATAAGATGACATTAAATGTACTTAAAAACCTAGAGTAAATTAAAGTTCTAAGAGCCACCACTTACTGTGGCTATACTAAGCTGTCCATAACTCCAAACTCTGTGGGTTTGAAATCTGGAGTAAAAACATAGCGCTGTGACGTTAAAGCCACTGGTGGCAGCCATTTCTTTACTTCCAATTCCTCTTTAATGGTTTAGATGGAATTTGATGGTCCATCAATTCAGTTACACTTTTTCCAGGTCTCCAAACTCCGATTGTCTTTTTTGGCAAACTCTCAGGAAAAATGCCTACTCCTAGGTGAATCTGACCTTTCATGGCTGCGCTTACCCCTCCATGTGCTCTGAAGATGGGGCTTATAGCAGAGGAAGACAGGCTCCCTTGTCCCAGGCCTCCAAAGGGGCTTCAACACTGTCTGGCAAGCCCCTTCCATGTTTTTGGTGAGTCCATTACCAGCCACAAGCTTTCCCAAACTTTTTGTCATCTGTCACCTGACTAACGACATCCACTTCATCTCTGCCCTCACCCTCAAGAGATGACCTTCCTAGATGGGGGAGCTAAGAGTGCTTTTTAAATTGAAGTTGCATGAACTGAGTATAAAGACCTTGACCTTCTGTGAGTGGCAGAGCAGTGAGGCAAAGAACACCTAGCCGTCCTGATACCCATCTTCCCCAAATGCATGATAGCAGCACTCTGAAGACTGTTTTGAGAATCAAACTAAATTAAGTATGTGTGAGTACTTTATAAACATGAAAGCACCATACAAGAAATATTAATAAAAATGAAAAAATCTCTTTCAAGGAAAAACTTCAATTACCCTCATTTAAATTTCAGAGTTTCTATACAGTTTCTATGACTGAAAACTCTTTATGCCATACACAGTATGATTCCATTTTTATAAAGCTTAATATTATATTGGATAAGCTACTCATATTTTTTAGAAGATATTTCCATTTTGGGGTGCCTGGGTGACTCAATTGGTTAAGCGACTGACTTCAGCTCAGGTCATGATCTCACAGTTTGTGAGTTCGAGCCCCGCATCGGGCTCTGTGCTGACAGCTCAGAGCCTGGAGCCTACTTCAGATTCTGTGTCTCCCCCTCTCTCTACCCCTCCCCTGCTCATGCTCTGTGTCTCTCTGTCTCTCAATAATAAATAAATGTGAAAGAAAAAAACAATTTTTTAAATTAAGAAAAAGAAGATATTTCCTTTTAGATATATGATTTTGAAAGTGTGGTTATTTTTGATGGCATCATTTTGTTTCATCTTTGAACTAAATGATTCCCTAGAGAACCTCTATAGCTCTAAGTGTCTCTATTTTATGATCTATTAATTGGTACTAGCAGTCAATTGGAGAACTTTGTTTTCATACAGTAAATTTTCCAGCCCATTTTCTCAGACTATCTCTTACCTATAAATTACAGGAAAAGGCTGCAGTAAATGTTTTGTTCCTAATAGATCCGATAAATTACCTTCTGGTGCTGTCGATTCATCTGAGTATTTGTTGAATAAACAGTAAAAATCCTGGTGTTAGCAAACGGACTGATAATAGAGAGCTAAATAAAATAGGTGCTGTGCTCGATGTTATCACATACACTGGGATCTGAAAACAAAATGGAACAGTGGCTGGATTTTGTTGTAGGGCCCTGGTCTGGAGAGTTTAGTCGCTAGCGACCTTTAAATGGTAAAGGTTTTGAAGGCATGTCTCTCTCTCAATATATGAACTTTTTGGAATTTGAGATCTGTTAAAATCAATTCCCTTTGTTGTTAATACGAAACGAAACATTTAAAACATTAATCTCTCTGTAAAATGATTATGCCTTATACCTTGTCATTTAGAAAGAAATAAAGTTGAAACCAGGGGTTTCAATTCTTTGACTGCCTTTTTTTTTTTTAATTTTTTTTTCAACATTTATTTATTTTTGGGACAGAGAGAGATAGAGCATGAACGGGGGAGGGGCAGAGAGAGAGGGAGACACAGAATCGGAAACAGGCTCCAGGCTCTGAGCCATCAGCCCAGAGCCCGACGCGGGGCTCGAACTCATGGACCATGAGATCGTGACCTGTCTGAAGTCGGACGCTTAACCGACTGCGCCACCAGGCGCCCCTTTGACTGCCTTTTATACTGTCCCAAAAGACCAAGCAGTTCTTTGGTTTTTTTTTTCCAAAACGAACCCACATTATTTATTTCATTTCTATAATTCCTAAAATGTGCTTGTTGCCAAGCATTCCATTTAAATGAATAAAAAGAGAGAGAGGGAAAAGCCTGTTTACTGGTCAAATTTTAGACCACTATGGAAGAGCCTTACTGAATCGAGACTAAAGTAATTGGCCTTAAATGTCAAAATGAGCTTGAATGTAATTAGAAGCAGAGCAGACATCAGAACCTGATGCCTACGCCAGCAGCAAATTACTTTCGGTAGAGCCTACACTTAAATATAATTTCAGGAGTAAAAGGAAAGATGGCAGAAACTCATTTGCAAAAGCCAGTGAATCCTCTTCTAGTCCTGAAAGTGTCTGGAGGTGTATCCAAACATCTCTTTTCTTTCAAATGGCCATGCTTGGGTTCACTTTTACATATAACACCGTAAGTGACAATACAGACAAAAATCATGGATTTGTACAGTCTCCTAGGATTTCTTTCAGGGTAATTGTCCTTAAAATGACATAAGGAGAGATACTGAGTCATGACTAGCATTTTACATGGTGCTTTACAACCCCTGAAGCATTTAATTGTCCATTATGCAGAGGAACTTGAGCAATAACCCCGCGAATTACCACTGTACATATTATACCCCGTACGGAAGTGCAGGGGCCTTACATGATTAATCAAGGCCTGCAGGAAAGCAAATGGTGGGGCCAGGTATCTAGGATTGTCTTAAAATTCCTGCTGTCCTTTTGAATATTGCAGGTAGTATAAATCTGAAGAACTAGTAATTGCTGACTTCTTTTCACAATTTAAATTACTAAAACAAACAGTATAATATTCAACTTTTATAAATTTTGAAAATTTTGTGGTATTTAAAATTTTTACCTTCTTTGTCTTACATAGTATCAGGTACGTATCTAGAACCGCAAGTTAAGCTCAACTGATTAATGGAAAATAGGTATCTGTAGTATTTTCTCCTCTTTGCTAAAATAAACTCCACTTATTAACATTTTTCCACATGGAAAGGACATAATGTTTTCATTTTCATGAGAATCTAAAATTACAGAATTTTAATTTGTTTTAATAATAAAAATATGTTAATCATTTATGACTTAAATGTTAAAGTGCCCATGTTGGAAACATTTATCTTAAGGGAAAAAAAAATCAACATGAACTGACTGAACTTAAATTTTTCCCCTAACAGTCTTTCTTGAGGAGCATGATATTTTTAGTTGAAAGGTATACTTCCCACCGATTATGTTAAAATAATTTTGAAATGCAGCCATCTCGCTGACAGAACAAACAGCTGTGAAAATGAGACCTGGAGGTTTATGCAAATAGGAAACTTCTGAATTAATTTTCTTCATAGAACAGACTGTCAAGTTTCTGGGAGTATTTATGCCCTATTTCTTAATTAGTGATTTTGCTAATGTCAGTCATATTAAATTTTCATGATGTAAATGATGCATTTCATTGGCAAATATGCGCTATAAAATTGCAGATGAAAGTTGACGTTCTACTTTTGGTGCAATAAAGATCTTGTAACATATACAGAAGAAACAGTGCTCCTGAAAACACAGCTGTGTGTCCTGTTGTTAAACAAGCAGAGGATTTATTAAGAAAACTTCTGTAACTAAAGTACCATGGAGTCTACCTAGGAAATTTCAGTGTTTCCTATCGGTTTGTAAAACAATGCTTAAGAACGAGGTTTTTCAGGGCACCTAGGTGGCTCAGTTGGTTAAGCATCTGATGTCAGCTCAGGTCATGATCTCGTAGTTCATGAGTTCTAGCCCCATGTGAGCTTTGTGCTGACAGCTCAGTCTGGAGTCTGCTTTAGATTCTGTCTCTGTCTCTCTCTCTCTCTCTTTCTGCCCCTCCCCTCTCACACTCTGTCTGTCTGTCTGTCTCTCTCTCTCTCTCAAGAATAAACAAACATTAACAAAAATTTATATATATAAAAGAACCAGATTTTTCTATTTGGCTTCAAACAGAAAGCAACTCTGGTCAGAAAAAGCTTAGAGGTTTGCATTAAAAAACCAACCAAACAAACAATAACCCTACATGTTAGAAATGGAGTGTGCCACTGTTTGCTCTCTTTGAATGGGATTTGATGCTCATCTTTCTTCACTAAGTCCACAAAAAATGAGCTAGCTTTACCGCAAATTATATTGTCTACTCTTCTATCAAACACATAAATTTCCAAGTTTTGCTTCTAATCTGATAGTGCTTATTTAGTTCTCTAATACCTTGAAAATAGATTTGATAGTTGTTTACAAATAAATATTTAATTGAAATGATTTGACGTTAATAAAACTGATTTTACAAGTCATGAATTAAAATTAGTCTTATTATATGACTAAAATTAGTCTTGTAGAATTTTTTTATTTCTCAGGTAAGAGTAGATATATAAAGGGAAGCATTATATTCTACCATTCTTTTCTGGGTGTATATATGTATTTGAAATAAAACTGAACTCAGTTACAAATATAGTTTCTATTATGCTTTTTTAATATGTTATCATCACAATTAGTGTCGCCCATGGCTTACCTCATAAGTTAGGCTGTAAAAATACAGTTTTGATAACTGTATGATATGCCACCACATTTAAAATTTATTTAGACTTTCCAGATGGTTGGACATTAAAGATGTCTCAAAATTTTCACATTAAATAATGCCACAAAGAGCATTTTTTGAAGATCAGTCTTTGTATGCATCTCTGGTTATTTTCTTGGAGTAGATTTCTAGAAATGCAACCATTAGATCAAAGTAAAAATGCTTTTTAGTGTCTTCATATATAATGAAAAACGGATTTCCAGAAAAGTTACACAAATGTTCACTGCCACACGCAATGTGTGAGAGGGCTTTCTGCCAGCAGTGCACATGACCATTAGCCAAAAAATAAAAATAACAAATAAATCTTGTCCATTCAACACTTTCTTCCTGACATGCATTATAAATTAAGGTTGTATCTTCATGTTTTCCTTTGATCTGAAAAATTATTTATAGTGGTTATTTTTGACTTGTTTGAAAAGTCAAGTGTGTTCTGCTTTTAGGCCCAGAAATTTCTTGATCATCAAGAAAGATGAAAGACGATATTTTCTTTTTGTTTTCTACATTTTCACACTTCACATTTCCTTGCTCTAACTCATCAGGAAGATATTTCGATACATAGTATGAGGAGACTCTGGTATCGCCTATATTGCTTGTTTGAGAACAATTTGTCTTGTAATTGTGATGCTTTCTTTGCCAAATGTTTTTTAATGCATGCATTAAATGCATTTAATGCATGCATTAAATGCATTTAATGCATGTTTGTCCGTTCATCTATACGTTAACCCTAAATCACATTCTATTATTGTCGCCTTGTACATTTTCTTGTTAGTTCTTATCAATTTTTGATGATGTTCCTTACTGCTTTTTTTAAAACAACATCTATAATGTGGGGGAAATACTTCCTCAATAGGTTGTTTTGGGGATCACATTAGATATATATGGATATCTATGTGTGTATGTATGTATCTCTATTTTTACCTATGAAAAGTTCTTGTTCTGAGGGCCTCACATGTAAAAAGTCTCATATATAGTAATTATTATTATTGATAATAATGATCCCTGGGGGAACGTCTTTCTTGACTTAGTTAGAAATAATTATGCTTCTCTAGGAAAATAGTTCATTTTCATCTCATAATCATCTTTCATCTATCTAAGTCTACTTTTGCTAGAAAAACTGGAGTCACACTTGTGCCTGAACTCCAGCAGATATGGATGTCCTCATGGTTCACTTTTGTGATTTGAATTTTGTTTTTGCATTCATTGTAATTTCAATTTTGCTTTCCCTTTAGATTAAATCTCTTAAATTTTGATTAAATTGGTAAGGATTATAGCCAGGTCAAATAAAAAGGTCTTCCTCAAAAGAGTGCCCATCTGGGACTCAGGCTTGGACTCTAAGGATGTTTTACTCAAGGAATAGTTCTGGTAACTGCAGTTCAGTGGACCAGTGATGGTAATACACAACAGGAAAAGACAGCTGTCTGTGCGTGATTCATACTGCATTAAAACTGCCCTTTAAAAAGAAGCGCACCAGATATAATTTTATCATTACGCCAATGATGAATCGCCACACAAAGAAATTCAGCTAGAAGCAAAAACAAACAAACAAAAAAATCCCAACAACAACAACAAAAACAAAGAAACTCAAAAACCAAAAAACAAGCCCTCTGATTTTATAGCAGGAAGAAAATAAAATTATTTTTAAAACTTTTTTGGGGGGGAGATGGTGACATTAAGCTATATCACTAAATTACTTTGGATTTTAAAACAAGGTGCTAGTTTCTATCACAGTGCCAGGTCCAGACATGGATGAAGGCCTTGGATGGCCTAAAGCCTTTGATGGGACCAACTTTAAGAGACTGTAGAAGATATGACACAGTAATGGCCACACAGAAAAAATGAAACTTACCTCCCTTCCTGCCCTGATGCTGCTGCAATTCCTCAATCATAAATTTTTGTCTTTGGTCAATAAAAACGAAATTTTGTTCAGTGAAAATATCTCCTCAGAGAAATAACATTTCTTCCAGTGTAACTAACCTTCCTTAAAATAGCTCATCTGCTCTTCTCCAGGAAGAAAATAAGAAAGAGTGAAATCTTCAACAGCTTCCCTCTGTCACGATCCCAACCTCTGAAAACACCCTGTTGTCTGGCTCCAGACCAACACTGCAGTTCCTTTTTCATCCATCCCTCCATGCCAGTGATTCTCCATGTCTCTGATTTACTCATTCTGTCTTCCTGAAATGGGATATTCTCATCTAATGCCATCACCCAAATTCTGATCTGTGGAAACCACATGCACCCCTGAAGACCACTCTTCAGAAAGCTTTGGAAGCAGACCCTTCCTCTTATTAAAACAAGTGATTTTTGGAAGCTCTGTGCTTAGCACATAGTAGGCTCCCAGAATTTTAAAATATTCTCCAGATAATCTGTGATGTCATATTTCACCTTTTGGCTTATTTGAGTTCTTTCTTATGTGTCTACTATGGGAAAAGTTGACTTCTTCCTTACGCTCTTGACTATGTTACAAGTTAAAGACGGCAGTTGATATGTTTGTTCATGTGTGTATGCCTCATGGTTCCATCATATAGAGAATGTGGGCTAAATTACCAACAGCAACAAAACACATACACAATTTAGTTAGTCTTCATTGTGAATGGATGTATCTGGTATTTTGTGGAAAATGGATTTTAATGGTGTAGCAGATTAGGGGGGCACAAAATGAGATTGTGAGAATCAATAACTAAATTGCAACTGAATGCAAACAAATATGAGGCTTCAGATGGTGGCCTAGCCTCAGGGTGTATCTGTAGGAAAAAAAAAAGAAACCTATCCATCTGAAAGATAGTCACTGGAGTGGGTTTTTTTAATTCTCAAAAATATATTAGTGAGCCTTAGTATCTGATCATATATGGAAAAAAAAAACTGATTAGCCCTCCCTCCCCAAATTCTGTATAAAATGCAACAAGCATCCTTTTAAAGGCCTACTTAAGATCCCAAGACAATAATTGAAACCCTAGGACCAAAAACTAATATGCAGCTTGGGTCAAAAAAAGACAATCTTAGGGGATTTACAGTCTGTGGCAGACTTAGGTTTTTCATGCACTGTCAGGCATAAGGGGCAAAGTCACAGGCCCTGGAAAGATGGAGGTTGCTAACTGATCCTTGAGTAAGGATGGATATTCACTGGACTTCACCAGAGATTGACAAAAAAAAAAAAAAAAATTCCATCACAAAAGGAGATGATGGAAAGGAGCTTGTGTGTCTTGACCAGGGTACACACATGTGGAATCCTATTATGACACAGCCAGCACAGCAGAACCATGGGGAATGGATAGACTAGTCAATAAATGGTACTGTGACAATGGGTTATCCAATGGAAATAAAATAAGATTGCTCCCTATCTCACAGCAACCACAAAAATCAATTCAGGTTAAATGAAGAGCTAAATGTTGAAAGTAACACACAGCCTGACAAGACCAAGTATGGCTGAGTTGTGAAGCAGAGAACATTCCTATGTCCTGCTGATAGCATATACACTGGGGAAATTGCGTTGGAATGCAATGCAAGTTTATCAATACCTGCTGAAGTTGGAGGTATCTTTATTCTAAGACTCAGGATTTCTATTCCTAGCTACATACCCCCCCCAAAATGTTCACATGTGCACAAGCTAATTTGCAATGTTCAGATTAGCATTATTTGGAATTATAAAATATTAGAAACAAACATCCAAAACCTGCATGCATTCATTTTCTATTTCTGTGTTACAAATCATTACAAACTTAGCACCTTAAAACAATACTTATTTCTTATTTGTAGTTTCTGTAGGTTAGAGATGTGGGCACAGTATAACTGGTTTCTCTGGTCAGGATCTCAGAGGCTGAAATAAAAGTGTGGGCTGGGCCGTGGTCTCATTTGGAGCCTCATTCAGATTGTTACCAGAATTCAGTTCCTATGGCTGTAGGACTGAGGATCCTGTCTTCTTGAAGCACACAGCCCCTAAAGGCCACCCACAGGTCCTAACCACATGGCCCTTTAACATGACAACTTATTTCTTCAAAGCCAACAAGAGACTCTTGCTTCAAATGCCTCTTCAGAAGAGCCCAGTCCCTCCGAATAGGTCAGGCACACCCAAGATAATCTCCTTTTTGATGGATTCCAAATTAACTGATTAGTACCCTATTCACAGATGTGAAATTCCATCCTATTTGTGAGTCCTGCCCAAACCCATGAGGAATTCACTTACCATGCAGGAGAATGGGAAAACAAATTGTCAAGTGTTTATATAAATAGTGCATTATAAATATAATGCAATATATAGTTGCATATTATACTGCAAGGAAAATAAATTTTAAAAAATTACATGTACTCATCGATAAATCTCACAAACATAGCAAAAAAAGCAATTAGCAGAAGAAACAGTATAATATGAGACCATATAAGGCAGGTTTAAATTATGCAAAAAGATATGTGATTTTCAGTTGATGCTTCTTTATGCATTAAAGCATAAAGGAATGCACTAAAAGCCTAAACACAAAATTCAGAAAAGTGTTTCTCTATGAGCAAGAAGGGAGTGATGAAGAAGAGGCATTCAAGGCCTTCAGATGGGCTCTAATGTGCTTGTCAAGCTGTGTATGGCTACAGAAGAATACATTTTATTATTCTTTGCATGTCTGAAACATTTCATGAGAAAATAAAGTCTGAACTAATAATTCTACTTTTGAAGATAAAATGTACCTTGACTTGAGGCACCTGGGTGGTTCAGTCAGTTAAGTCCAACTCTTGGTTGCAGCTCAGGTCATGATTTCATGCTTGGTGAGATCAAACCCCATGTCAGACTCCACGCTGTCAATATGGAGCCTGCTTCAGATTCTCTCTCTCCCTGTCTCTCTTTGCCCCTCCTCTGCACACTTGTGCTCTCTCTCTCTTTCTCTCAGATAAATAAACTGTATATATATGTATATGTATATATATATATATATATATACACACACACATACACATATATACGTATATGTAGATACATATACGTATATATGTGTATGTGTGTGTGTATATATATATATATACATATATATATATATATATATATATATATATACATATATACCTTGACTTTATTAGAAATGTAATCAGAGTCTCTTAACTACATTTGGCAAAAAATGCAAAAAAATTAAGGAGCAAGTTGTTTCTTTACATTTCCCAGTAATTCTTTCAGTACAGTTAAAAGCCATTTTGGTGGTGAGAGAGGGAAATTAATTTGTAATTAAGTGTTTTATCTCATTTACTGCTTATATTGTGTAACTGCATTGGATATGGTTTTATAAGTGAAAACTCAACAGAGCAAGTCATTTGCATTTAGAGAATGCAAATTAAGAAAACATACGAAATACATAATATTAAAATACAAGTACCTGCTCTCATGGAGGGTACTTTATTGCTTCTGAATAAAAACTCCCCTTTGGAAGAACTGAGGAGCAAATGAGGCCCATGGATTATGACTTCAGTGAGAGTTTACAAGGAATAAAGATATTGAGTTGGTGAAAGATGTACAGTGGATATTTACTGCATGTGTTTTAGTAACTTAGAGGCAATTTGTTTTGTACGATAAGTGGAGAGATAAACTGAACAAAGCCTTAGTGAAACTGCGCGCATAAGCTTTTGTCAGGCAGCTATGGGAAACACACAATTTGTTTTTGTTTTTGTTGAAGAAAGACTGATGGCTCTTTCCTATGCCAACCGGTGGTCCTTAGGACCTGCACAGGCTGTTCCATCATGAAAGGTTAATCTGATTGTCCTCCTTCTAACATAAGTTATTAGTCCCAACAATAGTCCAGAACTACAGGATCCTGCCTCACAGCAGGACTTGATCTTCCTTGGGAATTCTACTTAGCAGTGAAGTGTCTGTTTGGTCCAAATTAGAAGAGAAAGTTATTGGTTGAGATGACAAAATGGTTTTATTAAATTCTATCAATATATCTTCCTCCCCGCTCCCCACCCCCTCCATTAACAAATGTCAAGCTTCTCTTCTCCATCTCATGGGACTGTATGCTGAGGCTCCACTGGTTGTTTCCGCCCTGACCCTCCCAATGACTTGGATCCCAAGGCATTGGCATCAGCATCGTGGTACATGCTTTGGGAGAAGAGAGCACGGTGCTGCTACCCTCAAGATACTTGAGGTCTAGCAGAGGCAACAGGAGCTTGCACAAGTATTGATGGTGTGTCGCAGAAAGTGACAACTGCCATAAACAGAGGGGGAGCAGGAATCCACTCTGTGCCAGGCCTTGTGCTGGCTTCTCTGCAGGTACTATTTGGACATCTTGGGAAGGAGCTGAAGCCCAGGTGCTTCAGGTGAGAGAAATTAAACACCAGTCCTCCTCCTACCACGTGTCTATTTACATGCCCACAGGGTATATCAAAGCTTTAGAGATGAGAGATGTGAGAGAGAAACCTTGTCCAAACTCTGGGTCTGACCGCTGTAGTAGTTTTGTGGTGTTTCTCCAATAGTCATCTCTTCCCACATGACTCATCTAAGCCAATCCTCTTGGCTCAGCCATCTTGTGAATGATTCGTTTAGGAACAACCAAGTTACCCAATCCTGCCAATGAATAGTGACAGCAAGTGTGCTGGGGGAAGTAGAAAATGGTACCAGGAAAAAGTGTCCTTGCTCCTTGAAGATGACCCTCTTCTTCCTCAAGATTTTATCACAAATTCTGGAAATATTGCATCCATTTTGCTAACACGCTAAGACAACCCATGGAGAAAATAACTGCAGTAGTTTTCTTGGGCCGCTGTAACAAAGTACCAAAAGCTAAGTGTCTTAAAGCAAGGGAATTTATTATCTCACAGCTCAGCAGTCTGAAATCAATGTGTTGGCAGGACTATGCTCCCTCTTAAGGATTCTCCCAACGTTTTCTAGCTTCAGGTGTTTTCCAGCAATCCTTGGAGGTCCTTGGTTTGTAGATGCCACTCCAGTCACAGGGCTGTCTTCTCCACATGTGTTTTCGTATCATTTCCCCTCTGTGTGTGTCTGTGTCTGTGTCCAAATCTCTTCTTTTTATAGACTATCAGTCATATTGGATTAGGGCCCAATGTAATGACCTCATGTTAACTTAATCACCTCTATTTCCAAATAAGGTAATATTTTGGGTTACTTAGACATATATTTTTGGGGCACATAATTCAGCCCACAACAGAATTTCAGTGAAAGATTCAGAGTCTTGGCTTTCTGGTTTACCTAATCTCAAGTTTTGTGAGAAATTTCCTAATTGTTCAAGTTGATTGGGGTCAAGATTTCTGCTACTTCCTGCCAAAGCATTCTGATAGAATTATGCAGACATTTCAGATGGGACAAGGGTTAGGGAGATGGAGAGTAAAGGGGTTCCCAGAGGAAGGGGACAGCAGTGGAAGAAAGAATCTGGGATGTTGAGCCTGATACAGTGTGGAAGGATCACAGAAGTTTTCTTTGGTCTAGCATTGTTAGTCATTCCTCAGTGAAAACCTATTCACTGGGAAGTGTTGTGCGAAGCATGGAGGATTTAATGAGCAAGATAGATGCCTTCTCTGCCTTTGGAAGATGTGATGGGGGAAATCCTGAAATATGAGCCCAAAGAGGCAACTGGTGATAGAGAAGAGAAGATACTGAAAACTCTAGCAAAATGTGTGGTATCGTGAGGGAAAGGAAGACCTTGAAACATTTTAAACAGGAGAGTTCCAGGAAACAGTTTAAATTTTGCTACATATGGAGATGGGTCGAGAAGTGGCCAACTGAGGCAGAGACCCATTAGGGAACTTGTGGAATAACACAAGTGAAAATCCTTTAGGACCTCTCTGCCTTCACGTGTTTCAGGAAGTAGCTGGGGTCCTTCAGTGTGGCTGGAGCTCTGTCAGAGGGTCAATGCAGTGGGCAATCACTTTGTGTGCCCAGGCTGCTGTTTTAGGAATTCACATGTTCCTGTCAGGTCCTCTTAGAGGGTTTCACAGTGGGCTGCTGGGCCCAAGATACAAATCCAATCAAACAGTGTTTAATTTCATATCCAGTGCTATTTCCTTAGAGAGAATATGCCACCCAGATGTCTGGGTCCAAATCTGGTTCACGAAAGAGCCACAGAAAAGCTCTTTGCCAGGCACAAAGACTGAGGCTGCTTTGCCAAGTCAGGCTGGCTCTGCCTCTGCCTCTGTTGGATTCCTTCAAGATGGGTGTTCTCCTAGCATCTCTCATGGGCGCACATGGTTTATTCTGCATTCCATAGCTCTAAGTACATATAAGAAAAATCACATGATGCATCCCAAAGTAAAACAGGAACTTGAAGACTCAGCACTTGTTTTTATTATCTTTACTTGACTCCCACCATCTCGGAGGCTGGTGCCTGCTAACCATATCTCGTGCACTTTGGCTAACACCATAATTAACTAACCTACCACAACACCCAACCCGTGGATAATGAGGGAGATGCTCTATAAGAAGGGAAGGGAGTAAGACCCATGGATGAGTGTCTGAACAGAAATCTACCATCGACTATCATGTGTTTTTAACCATCTTTTCTGATGATTTCCTGTCAGGCAAGTAGCACCAACGGATGATGCTTTATGTGACTGGGAATGATAATGACTACTTTTTGTAGCTGCGATGTTTTCAACATTTCTTGCAAAATTTGATTATTTTTCAGGGATTTAATGCATAATGCGTTCATGTGCGAGGAAAATTCTACTCCTAGTCATTTCACACATTTAGGCTGTCAACCCCGTCAGCTGCGGAATCACTGATTAGGGGGCCCCATAGCTGCCTGGCTGCTTTCATTAAGATGGTCAAAGTAATCAGGCAGAAAGGCACAATTGAGTAATTGGAGACCTGAAAACGTAATGCTACTTGATTACTATTATGGCTGGAAAAATAGAGCAAATCCCAAGGGGCTAAGTCGGGTGGCTCTGAAGCAGCCTGATCTTTTATACAGAATCTAATATACCGACTTCAAATATATTGTATTATATAGAATATAACATTTAAAAATGCTTCTGAGAGTTGGATTTTGTATATTTTGTATGTATGGTATATTATTAAATCCACATAATGGTATGAGGAAAATGCTATTGTTACCTACATTTTAGATGTGAGAAAATAAAAGCTTAATGACTAATTTGTCTAGTATCATATAGCTAAGAAGTGAGGGAGCAGTGATAAGAAATCAGATCTGTATGACAAGAAGTGCAAACTCTTATCTGTGATGCCTTCTTATTATATTCAAAAATTCTTGAAAATACCTAAAATTTCTCTTTCTTTTTTTCTTCTTCTTCTTTTTTTTTTTTGGTAGCTCATTTAGTGGCAGAAAGTCAATCTGACCTAAGACTTATTTATTGTCCTTATTTATTCTTCTTTGCCCAAACGCTGATGTTGTGCTAAAGAAACATTTGTGTATTGATTACAGAGTGCTGACTCAAACAAATTAAACCAAGAAGGGAGTGATATCACCCTTGTAATATCTAGAATATTCTGAACTCCAAAAGCCATCTGGCTCCAAGAGGCTTTGGCTAAGAAATATAAAATCGGTGATGTGAGATTAGAGGAGACAGTAAAAGATGAAGATAAGATTTGACGTTAAGAGAAGACTGTGTACATAAAGAAGGGGACGGGGGGTGGTTTTCTTTTTAGGATCCCCTGTTCCTAGAACAATGGCTGGCCCTAAGTGGGCCTTCAAGACTGTGTGCTGAATTAACCTGGGCTCAGAGATGGACTGTGACAATGACAGTCTCAGTGTCATTCTGAACGATGGCGCTCTGCAATTTTCATTTCCCCAGTGATGGGGCACACAAAGAGAAGGTGGGCTTAGTGACATCACTGTCATCTTTGCTTGCATGCCCCCAACCCTGAAGAAGAGCTGAGCCTCTTGTTGAAGAGTCTGGCTCCAGGACAATAGCATCCTATGTGGCCCGACCCCAGGCACCGGAGAGGCTCTGCCCCACAAGCTGGCAGGGTGGGCTGCCATCCCCACACCACATTGGGTGCACAGTCTGTCTCTGAAGGGAGATTCAGGCAGAAACTCGGCACCCCCCACTTCAGGTGGCCATGCTCTTAGGAACAGCCACATTCCTAGCTTGGGTGCTTCTGTTCTGAGAGTCACATCAAGGGGCCTCAGCTGAGGCACTTTTCCCTATTCTTCCTGCCACAATACACTCACCCATCTGACACTCACCCAGTGCTGTTCAGTGTGGAAAATGGAATGCTGGGAGCCAGTGGCTTGTACTGTGGTAGTAGGAAAATAAAGACTGGCTGTGACTCTCAGTTTGGCTTGCTGTCCTACATCACCACCTCCACGCAGGACGTGTCAACACTTGTCTAAGAGCAATCCTTGTGCCTATGCTCTGGATGCCCTCTTCAAGAACCCTTTGCTATTGTCCTCTGTGTCTCCTACATCTTCAACCTCACCTTCTACTTGCTTGTTCTCAACGAACATTTAAATACAACCACACTTTCATCCAACTTAACCCTTCCTTGGTCTTGTATCCTCCTCTTACCATTGGCCTTGCTTTCTCCTTTACCTTCTGGAACAAGAAAGGCTCACTGCAGACCTTTAGCATATTCTGTCCCCAAACCTAGGACACTGTGTTCCTCCACTTTGATTGTCTATGTACAACTGTTCTTTAGTGACTGTTCCAAGAAGACTATTTGGACGTTTCCATTCCTGGTTACAGATCTTAGTTCTGGGTTCTCAGAGCACCTCGTGCCTGCCTCTATCATGCTTTGCGTTTACTTACTTGGCACGCCCTTCAACTGAGAATTTCCTGAAGACTGGGGATATAGTTGTGTTTCTGCCCTAAGATCACCAAAATTGCCTGGCTCTTTATACACACTCAACAAATGCTTGGTGATGCATAACAAATTTAGCACTAGGTTAAAAAAAATAATAACCAGCCTATATAAGACTACCATTTTGAGTACAGACACTTTTGCCTGCAAAGCTTAGTTTTTTTAATGTTTATTTCATTTTTGAGGGAATGAGCATGAGCA
Organism: Felis catus; assembly: GCF_018350175.1. Lineage (NCBI taxonomy): Eukaryota > Metazoa > Chordata > Mammalia > Carnivora > Felidae > Felis > Felis catus. Next base: position 72,189,741 of record NC_058368.1, read on the forward strand.
GAGGATGGGCAGAGAGACAGGGGGACAGAGGATCTGAAGTGGGTTCTGTGCTGACAGCAGCGAGCCCAATGCAGGCTCGAAATTGCAAACCATGAGATGGTGACCTGAGCTGAAGTCTGACACTCAACCGACTGAGCCATATAGGTGTCCCACAAAGCTTATCTTAGAAAAATGAATTAGGGGAGCCTGGGTGGCTCAGTTGGTTAAATGTCCGACTTCGGCTCAGGTCATGATCTCACCATTCGTGAGTTCGAGCCCTGCGTCGGGCTCTGTGCTGACAGCTCAGAGCCTGGAGCCCGCTTCGGATTCTGTGTCTCCCTCTCTCTCTGACCCTTCCTCATTTATGCTCTGTCTCTCTTTGTCTCAAAAATAAATAAAACATTAAAAAATTGTAAAAAAATGAATTATATACTGTTGTTACCCCAAGATAATTCTTCCCATATAAATGGGTATTTCAGCTTATGGTGAAAAAAATACATATTTTTTTGTCTTGGTCATTACATTTTTTCATGTTTTTAATTCCACATGGAGTTAAATTTCAGAATCCTTGGTTAGGGGTTGTATTTTCTACATGAATTCTGTTTATGATTGATTTTTGACTTCCTTTTTTAGCCTAAGTGAATTCCTGATGATAATGCAGAGGCATGAACTAGAGAATTTTCCAAAGAAATTTCAAATCTGAAGAGTTTATGAATTTTCTTACATTGAAAATCAAAAACTTCCTTCTAGATTATGCTTGACATTAAAATCTATGAACTGTAGGGGCGCCTGGGTGGCTCAGTTGGTTAAGTGTCTGACTTTGGCTCAGGTCATGATCTCACAGTTCCTGGGCTTGAGCCATAGGGCTCTGTGCTGACAGACAGCTCAGAGGCTGGAGCCTGCTTCAGATTCTGTGTCTCCCTCTCTGTATGCCCCTCCCCTGTTATCACTCTGTGTGTGTGTGTGTGTGTGTGTGTGTGTGTGTGTGTATGTGTGTGTGTGTCTGTGCGCGTCTGTGTGTGTCTGTGTGTGTGTGTCTCTCTCTCAAAAATAAATAATAAATATTAAAAAAAATTAAAAAATAATATATGAACTGTGAAACAGATTTTGAAATGTCAACTTTCACAGACACAAAAAACAAATTTTATTTTAAGATTCTGCTAGGGGCACCTGGGTGGCTCAGTCAGTTAAGTGTCTTGACTCTTGGTTTCAGCTCAGGTCATGATCTCACAATTTCGTGAGTTTGAGCCCCATGTCAGGCTCTACACTGCCAGTGTGGAGCCTGCTTGGGATTCTCTCTTTCTCCTTCTCTCTCTGCCCCTCCCCACTTGCGCTCTCTGTCTCTCCCAAAATAAATTAGTAAACTTAAAAAAAAATACTCTGCTATACTTTCATCTATAGGTACTAAGAACTCTAGCTTTCAACTGGGCTGGTTTTAGCATCTCATTTTATCAGATTATTTCCAGAATTTTACAATTGAGGTATAATCTAACAGTGTTGAAAACGGGCTCAGGTGCCTACACCCTGCAAAAGAGACCATTTTAAATATTAAAACTGAATTATTCCAAGTTATCAAAAATATGCCAGTATTTTTGATCCACTGTTGAAGGGATATTATTTTGATGTTAACCATTATTGCTAAAATGGGAATGATGGATTAAATTGACTGCAGTTTTTATCCTTACCCTTGGAAACGTTGTAAACCTGTCCAGTTCTTCAACAAAGCAGAACATCTGAAGACTAATTGCTGACATAACAATCAAGAGGCTGGCAGTAAATACGACCAAACTCCCAAGCTTTTTTCCAGGACCAAATATCTTGTACACAAAGTCTTCTAATGCAGGTGAAATCTTAATAAGTCGAACTACCCGAAGAACCTGTTGTGGGAGAGGAAAACATATGTACTTGATCATTTACTCACACTGAATCTTAAACAAGTTCACACTAAAACCTCATTTTTCACAGTACTTCATAAAATCACACTTTTCTATGTGAGTAGCTACAGACAAAAAGTAACACTACAATAACTAAGATCTTGGTGTATCTCAGTGCCTGCCTTTCTGCCTTTTAACCAGAGCTCAATAAATCCTGAATGAATGAAGGAAAATGGTGGTAACAAAAACTTTTTTACATATAATGTGATAATTCAAAGTGCTATTACATTTTCTTTCTTTCTTTCTTTCTTTCTTTCTTTCTTTCTTTCTTTCTTTCTTTCTTTCTTTCTTTTTAGAGAAAGAGAGAGGGCATGCGAGCTGGGGAGGGGCAGAGAGAGAGAATCCCAAGCAGGCTCCGTGCTGTCAGCACAGAGCCCAACATGGGGCTTGATCTTACAAACTGTGAAATCATAACCTGAGATGAGATTAAGAGTCACATGCTTAATCGACTGAGCCACCCAGGCACCCCTCAAAGTGCTATTAACTAATACATATTGTTGAAATACAATTGATATTTTTCCTATGTTCAAATGTAGATGAAAGGCTTAATCCAAGATTAGCTACATGTCTCATAAAACAAAGCTTCCTATATAGTATTGTACATATAGACTTTTTTTTTAAGAATCTACTATCAAAGAGTCCTTACTTATGCCTGAGAGTGATACCATAATATCCATTCTATCCTCTCTTTAAATAATAGAACTATCAGAATTTTAGCCTAACAAGTGGCTAGCAAGGACTATAGACTACATTTTCCAGCCCCACTTATAGCTAGGTGTGGCCAGTCGACTAAGTTCAGATGTAAGGAACATGAAAAGAAGTAATTTTTGCAACTTTTGGCACATTTAATTAAATAAACTTGCCCTGGATACTCTTTATGCTTTCCTCTGGCAGGGAAATTGAAATGAATGGAGTAGCCCCTTTGGACCAGAAATGGAAGCCTTGTATGGAAGCTAACAGATTCAATCCACCTCAACAGGCAGGCTTCCTGCATGACTGTGTGGAGCAGAGCCACCTACTTTCCCTGGACACCCACCAACTACTGGAGAGAAACAAACTTCTGTCTTATGTAAGACTTGCATTTTTAGATCTTTGTTATATCTAAATACACACATATATTTAGATGTTTTGCATATATATAAAGGCAACTCTCCATAGCTTACTGATTAATAAATTCACTTGCTCTTCACTTTAACAAATACTGATTAATTATTATGTGCCAAACATTGTGTTGGACAAATAAGATTCAATGTTTATAAATTACAGAGGGAGTATAATATAAAGGCAAAGCTCCTAAGGGCATATTTATAAGATTAAAAGTATAATTTAGTATGTAATTCAAGGTTGAAATATAAAACATGGAAAAGTAGCAATTTTTCATTAAGTCTGAGATGTCAACATTTTTATATGTGCCTCTGAAAAATAAAAAGTGCTCCCAATTAAAGAATGGCATACCACTGATTAGAAGACAGATTCCAGATTTAGAGATAGGAAATAGGAAAACAGGAAAACTATGGTCTTGGCACAAATAAACTATGGTAAGTGGAAAGGTTGTCCAAGATGGTTTGATGAGAGCTTAAGGTGACTATGAATGCTTTTTAGTAGCAGAAAATAAATACTCTTCAACAGAGTAAGAGCAGGAAATGCTTTTAAAACCTAGTTTTTAGGGGTGCCTGGGTGGCTCAGTTGGTTGAGTGTCTGACTTCGGCTCGGGTCATGATCTCACAGTTAGTGGGTTCGAGCCCAGTGTCAGGCTCTGTGCTGACAGCTCAGAGCCCGGAACCCGCTTTGGATTCTGTATCTCATTCTCTCTTCACCTCCCCTGCTCATTCTCTCCTTCTCTCTCTCTCTCTCTCTCTCTCTCTCTCTCTCAAAAGTAAACATTAAAAAAATTTTAACCTAGATTTAATTTTTACACATATAAAATAACATATGTTTGGATTTTTCCAGCATCCCTAGCTTCCTACTGTTCCTGATTTTCTTTTGACAAATCATTCCTGCTCCACTCTTGGTCCATGAGGACCAGAAGGGACTCTGTGATGTCCATGATCCAGGCTGGGAGGGAGTATTCACAATGACCTGAGTCATCCTCAAAACTTTTGTTGGACCTGTAAGAGGTGTGCCATTTTTCATTCCCAATTCACATTACTGTGAGCACCACAGAAATCTTGAGCTCTGGGAGCCATCTTTGACACTACATGGAGCAAAGCTAGCTTAGGAATAACTGACACAGAAGAAAAGTGAGTGAGGAAATAGACTGAGCCCCTGCGATACCATTTTAGCCTCTGCATCATGCCATACTTGAAGCCACTTTTACTTCCTTAGACTTTGAATCAACAGAATATATTGTGGTGAAATAATAGGAATGTCTACAGAATCCAAATGTAGCCACATGACTAGTAAATTAAATGGACACACATGTAAAGAAGTTGAGAAAATGTATATTTTCTTGTTGCTAATTTTAATTCCTCCCTGCAATACTGAAAAAAGAAAATTTATGTGAAAAATCATGTTGTTCCGAGTAAAGATTATGCTATATACATGGTTAAGCTACCAGTTTTCTGTTTGAATTTATATATATTCCCAAATCAGAACATATTACACTCAGGCCATCTTTCCAAGTAATAAGCAAATAGCTTTATCATAAGAACTATTAAAATATTCGCATTCATATTAATATCCTGAATAATTATATGGAAGGATTTCACATTCTTATCAGATTTGTTATTCTCAGATATAAATGATTCAGTATCTAATTGTTAATAGCTAAAATGAGCAAATTTACAGGAACAATTTAACTGGCTTGTAGCTCAACTTTCAATACAGTGTGTTTTCTCCACTTGTATTAAAATCATATTTAAAAGATTGTCTAGGGGCGCCTGGGTGGCTCAGTTGGTTAAGTGTCTGATTTCAGCTCAGGTCATGATACCGCAGCTTGTGAGTTCGAGCCCCACGTCCGGCTCTGTGCTGACAGCTTGGAGCCTGGAGCCTGCTTCGGATTCTGTGTCTCCCTTCTCTCTCTGTCCCTCCCCTGCTCATGCTCTGTCTCTCTCAAAAATGAATAAACTTAAAAAAAAAAAAAGAAGATTGCCTGAGTAATTTTGAGCCCTATCCCAAATTCTAATAAAACATCCTATGCACATCTGTGCAATTTTGATAAATTAAAATTTCATTAGTTGGAAGAAGCAGAACTTAACATGATTCCTACATGGCCGATTTGATCAGCATTTTCAAAGGGGAAAGCCTGCATCCTTGCAAAGGCAAAGTCCTTATCAGTGACTCTAGTTACGCCTTTTCATCTATTTGGGGATAAATATGCTTTTCACTCTGTTTACCCAATAAAGCCTTTTGATTTGGTGCTTCCACAGACAGGAAATAAAGTAAACCATACTCTCAAAGATAAGCACTGCAGAACATTTTGTGGTTATTTCCAAAGCATATTTTCCTGGTCACATTTCTAAGTCTATCTCTTCACGATCAGTCTGCTAATTACAAGTGAGATACTTCAGAAATTGTATGGCCAAGAATATGGACTATGAAATTAAATTTCTTAGTAACGCGTTTCCATCACTTGTTTGTTATGTGGTCTTGAGCAAGTTATCAAGTGTCTTAGCACTTCAGCTTGCATGCATGCTCTCTGTCTCCCAGGATTGTGGTGCCTAACCAATAGCATGATGCTCTCGGCCCAGTGCCCAGCACATAGTAAATGCACAATAAATCCCAGCTGATATCATCATAATTATCCGGTACATCAGAGCTGTAGCATTTTGTAACACTTTATTTCTTCCTACAGGACAATGGTGCCCTATGCTCATTCCAGTCCAGCCATGCTGGCCTTTGTGCTATTCTTCGAACACAGCAAGCATGTTTCTACCTCAGGACAGTTGCCCTGTGGTTCTCTTGGCTTGCCCTTTCATTTCACTCAGTCTCTGCTCAAAAGCAACTTCTTCAGAGAGGGCTGCCATGAGCAACCTATCTAAAATAGCACCCCACCCTCAATCTCCATCCTTTTCACCCTTGTTTCTCCTTTACTGCATTTCCAGAACTTTATTCCACATTCTTTTGTATCCTTGTTTGTGAACTATTTGCCCTCTAGAATGTAAGCTTACTGAGCTAGGGCTCTTCCCTGCATATTTACCTCTGTCCTCCGTTTCTGGAACAGTGCCTGGCACATAGTAGGTGCTCAGTAAATACCATTTGAATAAATAGATGAAGAACACCAATGATTGCTCTCAGAGATAACTGATGTTATAAAGGGAATCATTTTGTACTAAACTGTTGACTTCACTTAAATACGAAAATGTGAAATTCACTAATGGAAGCCAGGCCGCCAACACGATGAGGAAAGGCCATGTCAGATGAGAAATGTGAGGACCCACAAGGGAGATCAAAGTGGACCCACGAAGAGCCAATCTGCTCAAGACAGTCAGTTCTTATATGTGAATGCGCAAAAATCCTTGTGACACTTAAGCTTCTCCACAAGACAATCCAGGCAGTGTTTAATTATTTCATTAGGGAAATATAAACATGGTCAAACAGAGAGAGATACAAATGAAAATCACTTAACCATTAACATAAATTAAACTGTTACCGATTATAAGCCAGAATCAAAGATAACATTAAAGTTGCAGACTGGGGGCACCTGGGTGGCTCAGTTGGTTAAGCATTCCATCTCGATTTCAGCTCAGATCATGAAATCACAGTTTGTGAGTTCAAGGCCCACATCGGGCTCTGTGCTGACAGTGTGGAGCCTGCTTAGGATTCTCGCTTTCTCCCTCTCTCTCTGTCCCTCCCCTACTCTCTCTCTCTCTCAAAAAATAAACTAAAAGAAAGTTGCAAACTCACTGAGTTGCACACTATGTGACTATGTCTATATATATATAAAACTATTAGAACCTTGCACACTAATTTTAGGTATTTTGGGAAAAATTGACTAATATAAAAAAACGACATAATGACTTATAATCTGTAATAATTTGGTTTATTTCTTTCCTGTCATTTCTCCATTTATAGGTATTTTACATATAAATATATAGCTATAGATATACGTACATATAACATATATATGTTATATAATTTTATACTGCTTTGTGTTTAAATAAAATATAATCATATTATTTTAATCATGTCTCTGAGTAATTACAAATTCATCATTGTCATTATTTTTGTGGTCAAATTCGCATATGACTTGCTAAGCTATTCCTCAAATGTTTACCATTTTAAAAGTTCTCATTTTTTTAATCTCGTAAACAATTCTCAAATAAATATCTTTAGATTCAAAGATTACTCTATTTCTAACTTTTCACTAAAAAATTATCTGTGAGAAAGTATAGAAATTTTAAAACCATGAATATATTTTGTATATGTATCCTTGCTGAAATAGGGACCAATATATTTTTTTAAATTTTTAAAATGTTTTTATTTATTTTTGAGACAGAGAGAGACAGAGCATGAATGGGGGAGGGTCAGAGAGAGAGGGAGACACAGAATCTGAAACAGGCTTCAGGCTCTGAGCTGTCAGCACAGAGCCCAACACGGGGCTTGAACTCACAGAGTGAGAGATCATGACCTGAGCCAAAGTCAGAAGCTCAACTGACTGAGCCACCCAGGTGCCCCGGGACCAATATTTTTCTTAATTTGGTTAACTTACTAGGTCTATAAAAGATATTTTGTTGTTTTGATTATCAAGCATATTTCTTATAATTATCAAACATATATATTAAATACTCATGTTGATTTTGTGAATCTAGACAGCAGTGCCCAAGAGCATACAAAGGCATGATTGGGAAGTACATTTTGTACCAAGAGTTTTAAACATGTATATATCTCTTGCCCTGCTCATCTCACTTATTATAACCAAGCCTAAGGATATAACCCAACAAATGACAAAGGGCTTATGTCCAAAGATGTTGATGTACTGAAAGCTTGAACCATATATCCTTTGTGATTTCAGTATGTTTGGCAATGATTATTAGAGGCCTAGCTTTTAACCCATGTGTTTACAGGATATTTGTTATCATTTCTGTGAATTATATTTTCATGTCCTTTCCCTAGGTATCAGAAGTATAGAGTTTCAGGTTGCAGTCTGGCAGCTGAAGTTAAAACTGCTCTGAAAATAACAGCTTTGGAATCTCTAATAAATAAAGTCAGTGAAGTTGGAATGCATCTTTTTTCATCTTAGAGAAAATTTCATCTAAAATATCTCCACTGTGAATTTTCAGAAGTTTTAAAAACAATGTTATAATTTATGAATGCACTATTTTTGGCACTGAAGATGTCGCTGGGCCTATCTCAAGTTTGTGTTTATTATATAATAATTGTATATAACCATTTAATATAATTATGTATAGTTATTATTACATAACTGGTATTTCCTCTGGAAAGAAACAAATTCTACTGACATATAGACATTATTCATATTACCTGAAAGTATGTGAACTGAGAATGATAAAGATCTGGATATACATGAAGAGTAGTTCCAATTACTAGCAGTAGCTCAAATTTGTGGAGAGATGAGCTAATATATCCAGTAAATCCCAAACACCATATCTTCAGAAGTGCTTCCAAATCAAAAAGTACTGTAAAAGCCACCTGGAGGAACAAAGAGACAGGGAAATTGGAACGTAAAACTGTAATTTATTTCAAAATGCCTCATACATTTGTTAGTGTGTAAATCTCAGCTGCTGTTATATAAAATGAAAAGCCCACAACAATCTAGAATGACATGTTATAAAAAAAATGGTTTTGAAAAACACCAACTAGAACACAGAAGACCAAAAACATCTAAAGCAATCAGTAAAACATGTTAAAATGTTAAATGTTTCTAAGTGGTATTATTTCTTTATTATTCACTATCTGATATTATTTAAAAGTCATCATCATTTATTAAATTCTGTATACACAGAAAGTCTGCATTTTCTATACTTTATATTTTCTAAAGATAGTTTCTATAATGCATATGGCATATTGTAAAATGACTTGCATCTTACTAAGCATCATCAAACTAAAATAAAAAAGTGTAGATCTAATTTGTGTTTTGGGCCACATAAACAAGCAAAGAAATATGGATTCTATATCAAGCATTATGTGTGTGTATATGCACACTTAAATTAATATATTAATATGATTTATGCCTAGAATATTAATTAAGAAAATTAACAATGCATATTACTGTATTAATAAATTAGTATAACCATTTAATCTATCACATTAATTCTATGAATTTGCTATTACTAATACCAATATTATAAAAAGTACTCATAAACACAGCATGTTATTTTTCCTTTACTTGTCCAATGGGTAAAAAAAACTCATTTTATAAAAAAGTTTGCAACTGGAATGAAAGTGTGTAATATAAAATTAACTTATAATTAAAGAGCACAAGAGTGGGTGTTGGAATTAGTCAAACATACCCTCTGAGAAGATACCAGAATATTTACTGGAAAATAGGAGTAGTGGAGAGCTCCCTTCTCTTATTCTTGGCCAACACAGAGTATCAGAAGGGATTTTTTTCTTACTCATATTACATAATAAAGCCATATGTGAAAAACCTACAGCTAACATCATATCCAAAGTTTAAAAGTGGAAAGTCTTCCCCTAAGATCAGGAACAAAACAAGGATGTCCGCTCTCACCACTTTTATTCAACATAGTACTGGAAGTCCAAGCCACAGCAATAAGGCAAGAAAAAGAAATAAAAGGCATCTAAATTGGTAAGGAAGAAGTATAAGAACTAGAACAAACAACCTTAAAATTTTTATGGAACCCAAAAAATCCTGAATAGCCAAAGCAATCTTGAAAAATAAAAAAATAGGAGGCATCACAGTCCCAGATTATAAGATAGACTACAAAGAGGTAGTAATCAAGATAGCATCATACTAGCACAAAAATAAACACATAGATCAACAGAACAGAATAGAGAGCCCAGAAATAAACCCATGATTACATGGTCAACTAATCTATGACAAAAGAGGCAAGAATATGCAGTGGGAAAAATACAGTCTCTGTTCAACAGTCTCAATTGTGTCAGAAAGTTGGACAGCTTCCATGTTGGATACATAAATATCTACGATTGTTATATCTTCTTGTTGGATTATTCCCTTTATGATTCTATAGTGTCCTTCTTTGTCTCTTGTTATAGTCTTTGTTTTAAAGTCTATTTTGTCTGATATAAGTACTGCTACCCTAGCTTTCTTTTCACTTCTATTTTCATGATAAATGCTTTTCCATCCCTTTACTTTCAGCGTCCATACGTCTTTAAGTCTGAAATGAGTCTCTTATAGGCAACATACAGATGGGTCTTGCTTTTTTATCCATTCTGTCACCCTGTGTCTTTTGATTGGAACATTTAGTCTATTTACATTCAAAGTAATTATTGATAGGTATGTACTTACTGCCATTTTGTGACTTGTCTTATGGTTGTTTTTGTAGTTATTCTCTGTTCCTTTCTTCTCTTGCTATCTTCTCTCAGTTTGCTGGCTTTCTTTAGTGACATATGTGGACTCCCTTCTCTTTATTTTTTACATAGCTATTACTGGTTTTTGGTTTTTGGTTATCATTATGTTTGTATCTAAAATCTTATGCACATAGCAGTCTATATTAAGTTGATGGTTGCTTAAGTTTGAACCCATTCTTTACTCTGCTCCTTTACACATTTTTATGTGTATGGTGTTATACTTTACATCCTTTTATTTTATGAATCCCTTGACCAATTTGTATAGATATACTTAATTTTACTGCTTTTGTTCTCCCTAATTTTTTTAAAAAGTTTTTAACATTTATTTATTTTTGAGAGACAGAGAGAGGCAGATCATGAGCAGGGGAAGGGGAGAGAGAGAGAGAGAGAGAGAGAGAGAGAGAGAGAGAGAGAATCTGAAGCAGGCTCCAAGCTATGAGCTGTTTTGTTAACACAGAGCCTGACATGGGGCTTGAACTCATGAACTGCGAGAGCATGACCTGAGCTGAAGTCGGACCTCAACGACTGAGCCACCCACCCAGGCACCCCTGTTCTCCCTACTTTTATTACTACTACTTAGGGTCTTATTTTTCACTCAAAGAATCCTTTTTAACACATCTTGTAGAGCTGGTTTAGTGATCATTAATTCCTTTAATTTTTGTTTGTTTAGGAAACTCTATCTTTCCTTCTACTCTGAATGATAGGTTTATTGGACATAGTATTCTTGGCTACAGGTTTTTTCTTTCAGCACTTTAAATCTATTAGGACACTCCCTTCTGGCTGAAAAGTTTCTGCTGAAAAATCATCTGATATCCTTATGTGGTTTCCCTTGTATGTAATGGTTTTCTTTCACTGATTTTACAGAGTTCTTTATTTGTCACTACTTTTTTGCCATTTTAATTATTATGTGTCTTAATGTGGACCTCCTTGGTTGATTTTGTTTAGGGCTCTCTACCTCCTGGATCTGTATTTCTGTTTCCTCCTCCAAATTTTCAGCTATTTTTTTCTTCAAGTAAATTTTCTGCCCCCCTTTCTCTCTCTTCTTCTTGGATCTTTATAATGCAAATGTTATTATGTTTGAGGGTGTCATTGAGTTCCCTAAGTCTATTTTAATTTATTATTATTTTTTCTCTCTCCTGTTCAGCTTGATTGCTTTACACTCCTATCTTTCAGGTCGCTGATCCATTCTTCTGCTTCCTCTAGTCTACTTATTCCATTTAGTGTATTTTTAACTTTATTTATTGAGTTTGTTATCTCTAATTGGTTCTTTTTATGTTTTCTTTCTCTTTGTTAGGGACCTCTTCACTGAAGTCTTCCATGCTTTTCTCAATTCTAGTGAGTATCTTTATGACTATAAATTCTTTATTAGGCATATTACTTATCTCCATTTCATTTAACTCTCTTGCTGTAATTTTGTCCTGTTCTTTCATTTGGAACATATTCCTCTGAATCCTCATTTTGTCTAACTCTCTGGGTCTGCTTCTATGTGTTAGGAAAGTCAGCTACATCTCTCTTGGAAGTAGTGGCCTCATGAAGAGTTCCTGTAGTGCTCTGCTGTGCAATGTCCCCTGCTCACCAGAACTTGGTGCTTCAAGGGTATCTCCTATTATGTTGTGTGTGCCCTAGTGTTATGGCTGAGTCTTTTTTGCCTTCAGTCTAGTCATCTCCAATTGCTCTTTTTGCCTGTTTTGGGCAGGGTTGGGTCCCTATGTTGTTAGTGGGCTGGGCTGGGGCCGCCTTGGACTTGAGTTGAGTCAGACCAGGTTTTGCCAGAAATGCAGTAGCACCAAACTGTAGGGTGCTTCCCCTGTCTTGTCCCCCGTAAAGTTTTCATTGATGGGTAGGACCAGCAGTCAGAGAAGATGTCTGCCCCTAACCCAGTGCTGGTGCCACAGTCAGACTGGTGTGTGTAGTTATCTTCCCCTCTCCCCAGGGTAGGGTCACCTTGGGGTGGTGCTGGCCCCTGTTGGGGCTGTGTACATACTGCCAGGCTTGTGGCACTGCTTTGGTTGGGCTCCAGTCAAGAGTGTATTGAAGGGGGCAGGTCTACAAAAGAAGCATGGGTGGGGCACACTGTTAACAAATTAGGTAGAGAGTGTTGTCCCACAGGTATACAAATGCCTAAGCTAGGGGGTGGGGGAAGGAATTGGTGTCTGCCAGCTCTTTTGTTCTTGAAGTCTCCTAAAGACCCCTGCCCCTCTAGCACATGGTCTGAGATTAGTAAACAAATGTCCCTTCCATAAATCCCAGATGTTTTTCAAACTGCTGCTTCTATGCTGTATCTCCCTGGGGCTGTTTGTTATGTTGTCCTTTTAAGGGTAGGGAGTCATTTTCCTATTGCCTTCCAGGCCCTCCCAGAGTGGGGCCTATTGACTTTTAAAGTTTCAATCCTTACACCCTACTGATTGTAAGAATTACTGAAATTAGGCCCCTCCAGTTCCCAAAGTCAAATTACAAAGATTCCTCTTCCTATGCAGGCTTCCTGTACCTGGGATGCCTGGTGTGAGGGTCTGTTACTCTTTGCTTTCCATGCCCAGGCATCCCTCCCTCCCATGGACAGTTCTCAAGGTCATTTAGCTCTTTACCATGTCTCTACCCTTCCTACTCTCTTCAATATGGCCTCTTTTTTACATTTAGTTGTGGGGACTCTGTTCTGCCAGTCCTCAGGTTGTTTTCTGGATTATTTACACTGATGTGTGTGTTATCTAGTTGTATCTGTGGGATCAGGTGAGCCTAGGGTCCTCCTACTGTGCCATCTTACCCAGAAATATTCAGTGTTTACTTAATTCAACATTTTCCTTACTGATTTATTGAAGGGTGGTACTTCCTTGATAAGGAATCATCAGGAAAAATGGTTAAGCCTTTGCTACTTCTAAAACAAGACTGCACTAACTATCCTTATGCAATACCAGTATTTTATTGGGCTTTTATGTCTATGAATAGATTCTCAAAGCTGGCATTGCTGGGGCAAAGGACAGGTTTGCATATTTGATATTTTAGAAAATATTAAGGGATTATTTTTAAAATGCTATAGTAAGTCTTTTGCCTTCCAGCAAGGTAGGAAAGGGTTTCTTGTCCTAAATCTGAAGAATCACCAGATGTAATCAAACTTAATCAAACCTTTGCTTATCTGTTCATATATGTATTGATCACTTGGATTTTTCTTTTTAAAACAATTTTCCTGTTCATAACCTTGCCAATTTTCTATGGTGTTGTTTTGTCTTTCTTATCAGTTTTTGGAGTTGCCGATATTAAGGACATTAATCTTTGCCCACTATATGAACTGCAAATATTTTTTCTCTAGTCATTAGTTTGATTTTTAACTTTGGTGGCATTAGTTCTACAAGCACTTTAGATTGTATATGGTCACATATATCTATCTTTATCTTTTTAAATTTTTTCTTTACCTTTTAAAACAAAAATGGACTTCAGAAGGATTACTATCGAGGCTTCATATCCAAGAACACACTGTTTTCTATTCATTTGGACTGTGTTCTTTGATAAATCTGTTCTTAATTTCCCCCACAAAGATGTTATTGTTTGCTTGTGAAATTTATTTCTATGAATTTAATATTCCAATAACTAATTCAAATGTGTTTTTTTTACCTTTTTTACTTTTTATTTTTTTTTTTTTTTACCATTTCCACCTAGTTGTTCCAGTGGAGAAAAAAGATACTGATTTATCTATATTGATTTTCTATACCTGCCATAGTAGATTCTTCTATTAATTCTAATATTTTAAATGTTATCTCCTGGATTTTACAAAAATATGTACGTTTTATCTGCAAATGAAGATAAGATTTGTTTTTCAAGACTTATTTTGGAGTTTGCATTAATTCATTAGCTATAATGGTACAGCTGTACAGTTATACACTACCCAATGAAGTGGCAAAAAGAATCTATAATGTGCTCCTATTTTCAAAGAAAGTTTTCCAGCATTCATATATAATGGTTGCAGTGGGTTTTGGTAATTAATTGCTACCATGTTTAAGGACTTCCATTCACTTCCTGTTCTACTTACAGGATTTTAGCTTTTAATTCATTGAGGCAATGGGATAGATCACACAAGTCCTTGATGTTGACCATTTATGTATTCCTGGAATAAATCTTAGATGGTAATGCTAACCTGCTGGACTTTATTGAATAACACTTTATTTATAATATTTGTAGCTATTGTTATATATGAAATTCGTCTATAATTTTACCTGCCTTACCGTTATCAGGATTTGGTTAAGCTTATGGTAGCTTTATCAGACTTACTGTGGAGTTTTCCATCTTTTGCATGATTGATAATTTCTTAAATAAAATAAGAATGATCTCATCTTTGAAAGTAGGTACAACCCATGGGAACTCCAACTCCATGTGAGGGCGGGCTTGTGCTGACTCATTTACAGTGAAGCTTATTCTTTTTTCTATCCATCTGGAGTCAATGTCAAGATTGAAGTTTTCCTCATCACATCCTTCTGAGGATGGACTTTATCCTTTTTTCATTGAAGCACAGACTCCATGTGTCCTATGTTATGTGGGGGTCTCTGTTCTGGCACCTCATGTTCACAGCCTCTTCTTCTACACTGGTTATAGCTCTTAAAATGGCAAGTTTTAGGTGACAAGGATATGCAAATGCCTAGAGGGTAGCCACTGGCATTAGTGTCCATCTCATGTTCCACACTCAAATCACACATAAGTTTTTGGCCTTGAGAATATTCCTTAATCTTTTGCATGTTCTGCTAAGCATTTACAATGTTTTAATATTTTAGATGTCACTTTTACTTGTTTCATAGAGACATGATTCTCAGCCACCTTTTAGGGCCACCTTGTATGTGTTTCCTATTATCAATATACTATCTGAGTTTGTGTTTAAGCTTTATTGGATTTTCTATGTCTTTTGATAAGAAAATTCAACCTGTAAACATTTAATGTATCAAAATTAAACTTGGTCTTCTTCCAGTTTTTTTGTAAGTCATTGCTATTTCATCTTTTAACTTTTTCTTGTCTTTTCTGACCTGGTCAAACTGTTGCTGATTTCTTTCTCCCCATTGTTAATTTGGACATTCTACACTGCTTTTCTAATCCCACGGTTCAATTCCCAACTGTCAGAAATCAATCTATCTTTTTTATTATCGCATTAATATGAAATAATTATAAGCTCCTCTCTCCCCCACATAAATCTGCTTGCTCACCCATCCCTCACACCCCCACCCATCCACAAATTTCATAGCATGCTTCTATCACCCCACGCTCCATGGGTGTCATGCCCCTTCCTAAATCCTGCTTTTGCTGAGATTGTTTACACATTTACTTTTAGTTTCTTGAACCATAATTATTTCTTTTTTTCCCTCAAAATTCTTATTTGTTATCTTTTTAAAAATCATCTTTCATTTGGATCTAATACCTACCTCTTTTCTTTCCTTGTCAGCTTCTCTGATCTACCTTTCCTTTTCTATTTCTCTGACACACTTGGGATTAGCATACTTGGGAGTAGTTTGCTCAGATAAATATCACAGGTTGCATACTCTCTTAAACCTTCTCTATCCAAAATACGTTTTTAACACGGCAAGGCAATTCTGGCTGCATACAGATTCTTTCCTCTTAACGGTCTATACAAATATTGTTTCACTGCCTTCTATGTTCCAATATTATAGATGAATCATCTGATGCAGTATATTTATCTTGTTTTCACATGTTATTTAAACTTGTTCAGAGGCTTAAAAAATTTTTTTTAATGTTTGCAACCAAGGAAGGTCACCAGCGTATGTCTAGGAATGTTATCTTTTTTTTTTTTTTCATTTCATCACCCTGAGATTTTGTGACTCTTTTTGGTCTACTGATTTATGCTTTTCCTCAATTGAGGAACATTTTTCTATGTCATTTATTATTGCTTTTCTTCTATCCATTCTCTTTTTCCTCCAGGGGCTAATATATTAGTCACATTGAAGTGTCTAGTCTCTTTTGCTTTTTCCCCCTCATGATTTTTGCCATTTCCTTGATTGCTCTCCCCCCACTTGATCTCCTGTATAAATCATTCTTTTTTGGGGCACCTGGGTGGCTCAGTTGGTTGAGCATCAGACTCTGGCTCAGGTTATGATCTCACGGTTCATGGGTTCAAGCCCCATGTCAGGCTCTGTGCTGAAAGGTCAGAGCCTGGAGCCTGCTTTGGATTCTGTGTCTCCCTCTCTCTCTGCCCACCTCCTGCTCACATTCTGTCTCTCTCTCAAAAATAAATAAACATTTAAAAAATTAAAAAAATAATTCTTTCTCAACATCAGCCATGCCCTTTTTCAGTTCATTTTTTGAAAATTTTAGCCAAAGTGTCAGAAAATTTGTTTTGTGCCTCAATTGTCAGTGCTTGAGACATTTAAAAAAGAAAACAAAACAAAACCCTGCTATGTCTTCCATCAATTGTACTTGATTGGGAGACTCTTGTACTGATTCATCTTGGATTTCTGAGTTTCATCTTCAGTTTCTGGGTCCCTTTTATGAGAATAATTTTTCTTTGCTTGTTCATGACTACATGTTTGCTTTTTGTTTGGCCTTTATGCTTTCCTGAGCAATGATAAATGAGGAATAGTAGGGGGCACTGCGGTTTTTGTGGTAAGTGACTTAAAAACCCATGGCCCCTCTGATGGGCATTCAAAGAGGGAGCTGCCCCATGTCAGGACTCTCATGGGCTGGTGGAATCCATTTCAAACCCCCTCTATCTGGAAGTAATACAACTTCTAGCAAGGCTCCTTTTCTGGCTCATCAAAGTCAGTGGCATTCTTCTGGCTCTCTCTGGACTACAAGTGACTACAGTGGGCAGGTATAACTTCTTCACAGGGTCAGGCCCACGCAACAGAGGACCCAAATCTCTGAAATAAGTCCTAATAAATGGACGAGTCTTTTCCAGCCCAGGCTTGTAACAATATGAAAAAGTCCTCCAGACACTCGGGGGATCCCTGGAGAAACTGAAACACAACCATGTGTGTCCTAAAGGTCCAACGTGCAGCCTGACCTGGCTGTCGTATTAGCAGAGTGAGCAGTGACAGGCACCCACACATCCATCTCTAAGCTTCACCTGCATTTTCAGAGTTTCATTCCAAAGGAAAGAATGAAATCCATATCAAAGTGTTTTTTTTTAAAAGTAGGCAACTAGTAATAAATACCTGAAATATGTCCAAATAGATAATCAAATTATATATAAACACAATTAATCACTTTAGTAACTTTGCATTTGCTATCAAAAAGACAGATGGTATGATCTCTTTAAAAGATCATAATTCATAATTAAATATGCACCTGGATCCATTTGGATTATTATTTGCTTAGTGGGGAAACTTATATGCTTTTCAAACCTACTAAGAGACACTAGAAAAAGATTTAGCAAATTTTTATGTGATTATATGTAAGTACTATATTCCCACTAATTTTCCTACTAGAGTTCCTGATTTCAATACTCACGGGATCAATACCTCATTTTTAACATAATTTGTTAATTATTAAAATCTAACATTCTAGTTCTGAAAAACAGTAATCCCAAAGTGGTAAGTTTTTGTGAAAAATTTGATAAATGAAAATATATGTAACTTGTAACTATGGGTTATTCTGATATAGGGAAGAACTACATCAGGAACTAAAAGAAGGGTTTAGAAAAATTAAATTAGCTTACATGCTCATTGGCTATTTTAGTGTAAGCTAGAGGGTTTAGTGCCAAGATTTCACTTCAGAGGAATGTTAACAGTTTAGTAGTATCAGAGGCAGAGGAAAGCTACAGCCACCCTTCTCAGTGGATGGCACAAGCTTGTGTTGGTGAACTGAGCCTTGACAATAGCCGGACAGGGGAGGAACTTGCCAGGGTCATGCTGTTGGCCATACAAAAGGGCTTTCTGCAGAACCCAACTACTTGGAAGAACTGCCCATAAGAATCATCTAGAAATGCAGCCAGTCTCGGACTTTCTATAAATCCCAGGCAGTCAGCACTGCAACCCATGGAAGGGTGGGCCCCCACTTGCCATTCCTGGCCGGGGGGTGCACTCACTGTTGCTGTGGCGCCTCGCTCTGCAGCCCCCACATGGACAGGGCACCCTGGGACCCTTCCTCTGGCTCTCATCTTTGCAGTACATTACACAATGTGTGAGTGCTTACAAGTTGAAACTCACCTTCTTTTTTAAGAGGGAAGGTAAGACTTGTTAAGAGTGCGATAAACTCTCCATAAACATTCTTGTCAAATTACTTGAAACAACTTGGAAATAATGCATGAAGAAAACAAAATATTTCTTTCTCCTTATAAATTTTTTATATCAGTGTTTTTCAATCTTTTTTTCTAATCATCCCCTCCTCCCCAACCAGGAGTCATTTTAGATATTTTCTTCCCAATCACCACGCCATATGGAATTTTAATATCAAAGATATATATATATATATATGTATATATATATGCATATATATATATACATATATACACATGTCATGTACCTATCTCTGCTCTATAAATAGAAAATTAAGAATTTTGGGCCTCTCTAAGAACCAATTTTTACCTCTTAAGAGGTGTTTTCACCCCTGTTGAAAATGCATACTCTATAGATATATCTGGTTTGATGTCACCATGGCAGAGTCTAACTAACATTTTCAGGAATGCAGGTTATATGAGTTCTTTAAGCATCACATTCCATCACTTCTCCAAATTTGCATTTTGTAATAATACTTATGGAATTTAATATGTACTGTAACAAACCCTCTTGTCCTCATGAATATTACCAATAATGGAGTTCAGATTTAAAAATTAAAAGAGTTGTTTTAAGAAACAGTATTACATTTGTTTCCAGGAAATATTTTTTTCGGGTGAAAAGTAGGAGAAATTAATTTAAAATGCTTGTTTTCTAAAAGAAGTTGTAATTGGATTTGTGAGACTAGCAGGTAAAACAGGAAGATGACTGCCAAATTTCTGAAGCTAAGGAGAAAAATAACCACGTGGAAAATGACATGCATAATATAAATGCAACAATAGAAATCGTTTTGCCCTTTTAATTCGATGAATAATGTATGACCATTTATAGGTGACAAATTATAAATGAGCTGATGGTACCGTACAGGTCTGAGAAGATAAAATGGTAGAGATACCACCCACATATAGGAAAGATATTTGAAATATATCATCCAAGATTTCTGTTGTGGTCTCTATTTCATACTTTCAAAGAAACATAACGGATATTATGAGAAAATGAAGGCAAATTTGTCACAAAAGAAGATTATAGGACAAAAATCATGAGAAATTCAATTCAGGTAACCTATTCTCCTAAATGAAATACAGATTAAATAACACCAAAATAAAGGATTATTTGCATCATTCTACAGGTGTCTGTAAATCACCTGCTCTTAGTCTACAGTGTTCTTTCAGTATTCTACATAATTAAAGAGCAAACTTTTGAAAAGTCACTGAATAGTAGAAAATGTCATTATTATATGATTTTTCACCTAAAAGGGTACTTACTGTCCATGTCCATTGGAAAAAAAGGACCACAAAAGTTATTGCCAGCAGAAAGTTATTTAATGAAGTTTTCCAAAAAGGAAATTAAACTTCATGATAATCTGAAATCATAACTGCTGTTATGGCAATGAGTTACTTTCTTAATTTGGTCATTTCTTGTGATTAATGAGCTGAAATGTGAGTGTCAGATTTTGTTGGAACTAAAACAAATGGCTCTTTCATTTAATGTCATTTTAACAAATATCATAAAGCCAGATGTCCTCAGAGGGACACAGAATTACTTTTCTAGAAAGTGTGAGTCCACACTTTACAAAAGCCTTTCTGCTTCAAGCACACGGCTGTCATAGGAAAACAGAAAACCGAAGAGATATCCCGGAGTTCTAAACAAGGCAAACGTCTCTCCTGAACAGAAATGCAACAGAGACTTCACTGCTCACTTCATTGTGCTTGCTCGCCCATCAGTTGGTGACTTTCTTAAGAGAGGAATTTTGTTAAAATTGTTAATCTTCTATGCATAACATTGTGCTGATAAATTTCTGTTAATGGTACAGCCTAATGGATACGCAGATATGTTTATGTATTTTTACATAACGAGGAAAGTATTGTTCAAGTTTTGTTACTTGATGAGAATATCCAATTTAAAATATAATTACGTTCATTATAAAAATGTGATTTTACGTATAATATGTATTGTGTTTGGTCAGAATTAAAAATGAAAACTCTTACAGAAGAGAGTAAATTTACCTTTTTAGGTTTATACATAGCCTAACAAAGAAAGAGACTTTTTTCCTATTTCTTAACTAATTTTAAATTTAGGCTAACTGGTCCAAAGTAGCAAAACTGGTATCCAGCTATAGAATGGAAGCTGAGGAGCTTAATGTATGCTTAAAAGATATTTTGTAGACTGCAAGTTGACTTTCATGGGTACAATGGTTCATTTTGGATTTTGGAAATTATCCTGGATTATATGGGAACTTGGGAAATTATTTCTCTGAAAGCTCAGGGCCTTTTCTGATCTATTTTAAAAACAAACTTTCCAACACATTACATAACGCTATTGCCTTAAATACTGGATCACTGTAAGTCCATAAACTTGAATTTCTGTTATTATAGCTATTTTAAGAATCAAATGGGATAATAAATTCCTTTAAAACAGCAACATAATAGAATCTCCCTGAAAATAGCAGCTATTATTGTTGTTAGTATATTTAAATTTAACACATAAAGATGTCAGTTGACATACTGTCTGTTTCTATAGCTTAAATGAAGAGTGAGCCCACTGATTATTTTTGTAAATACAATTTTGTTTTGTTTTGTTTTTCTCAGAACACTACCATTCTGAGCCCACACTCACTTTTGTACAATAATGGTAGAGTTGAGTAGTTGAGACAATGTGTGGCCTGAAAAGCCTACAGTGGTTACTATCTGGCTCTTCAAGAAAAAGTTTGCTGACCCGGACTTAAAGCTCCAACTGTCCTTGTAAACTTTTTAAAAAGAGAGTATTTTATTAAAAAAGAAAGTAATTTTGATTAAAATAACTTATGAACACTCATTTGAAACAAATGACTTTGATTCATGTAGAGGTTTCTGATATAAGAAGAGATACTACAATTTGAATAAAGGCCAAACATGCTTTGGGGAAGTTCAGATACCCAAAATCAGTCAGTAGAAGTGGAACAAATTCTGAATGCTTCAAGTTCAAGAATAAAGCAATGCCCACATGGTTTTAAAGTGAACTAAGTCACCACTACCTAGTTTACCAAAATCAAATTTATTTTCAGTGGTTTGGGAAGGGGGCAACAATTTGTAGACACGTAACAAACAGATTCTGCTGTAGAATCCTATCCGGCTGGGTTTTTTATTAAAAAAAATTTTTTAATACTATATACAAAAAGCAAATGACAAGGATTTACCAACTAGACCTGGGCTCTCCCAATGCACTTCAATAGTATCAGTGAACTCTATATTAAATTATTTGAAATTTTGTTGGCATTTCATTATCATAAATTAGCTAACACACATAAATACATTAGGGAAGAGATCAAATTTATATGTGGAAAAATTAGGTAAAATTTACCAGAGGATTCTGTTCTATTCCTATGTTCCCAGTGGATGGCCTAGGTGTTTATCCTACGGGGCTGATTTAGTGACCAAGTTCCAACCCTGGGCTACACAAGAAATGTTAATGTAATCTCCAATATCCAGGACTTCTTCACCAGCAGATACAACTCACTCCAGAATGATTAGCATAGTCCCAATCACCAGTAGCCATTTCTGTTCGGATTCCCAGGCGTTTTGTCATCAGCCTTTTAACCTCTGGTTCTAAGACTATTGTGTAGTTCTTCCACCTCATCTATCTTCCTACCTCTCTCCAGCCAGAGCCTTTAATTAACCTTTGGGTCTCATTCTATGTTAAGCAATTTCTTCTACATTCTCTTATCCCCTTTCACTGAATTCACTGAATCTGCTTCCTATGTCCTTGCCTCAGCTGGTTCTGTTACAAATGTATGGTTTTCTCCACAGCCCTTTCCAGAAGAGGACGCTCATGCTCCAATATCCCATACAGCCCACGTAGGATAGCATATGGATGACAAAGAGATGCCCAATCCATTACCCTTCAACATTCCTTTGAGGTGTATTCCAACAGGTTAAGATGTCCTCTCACCTGACTCTCCCTGTGGCTGCTGTCCATTAATTTCTCCATCAGTCCCTTCTACATGCCCTGCCTACACTCCTTCCCCAAGAACTGGCCTCACACTGAATGACTTCAATGTCATTGTGAAGATTCAGCCGACACCTTAGTTTGAGAGCTCCCTGCCATCTTGCCTTAACTTCATCATTATGTTTGAGCCACTCATATCCATATAACACTCCATATTTTGTATTTAGTTTTCCAGGATTATTCTGAAATCCTGAATCTTGGATCCCACTCTATGATCACAACCATACCTTCGGGCTCTCTCAGTTCCACCAGCCTGAAAAAATTCCAAAGCTGGCTCAGGCTGAGTGTTGCCTTTCTCCCCTTTATGCAAGACCTTAAAAAGGGAAACATCTGTCTATATTGGCATCATTATGAATTTGTAGCCTCAAAATTCAGCTGGGTCTTCAGCACTGCAATTGATGTATCTTTAATTTACTTTTCTTCTTTTTTTTTTTTTTTGCATTCTCCACAGTATCCATTTCCTCTTTCTTTCCTCCATGACCTTCCCATTTTATTTTTTTTTTCAACGTTTATTTATTTTTGGGACAGAGAGAGACAGAGCATGAACGGGGGAGGGGCAGAGAGAGAGGGAGACACAGAATCAGAAACAGGCTCCAGGCTCTGAGCCATCAGCCCAGAGCCCGACGCGGGGCTCGAACTCACCGACCGCGAGATCGTGACCTGGCTGAAGTCGGACACTTAACCGACTGTGCCACCCAGGCGCCCCCCTTCCCATTTTATAATCTTGTTATAAGGCTGGACATAGACCTTGCTTCCTACTTCAGACAGAAGTCACTTCGTTGGGATTCCTTCAATGTTCGATCCTTGTGTTACAAATTCACCTGCAAATATTATTATTGGTCCATGTTTCCCTGTGCTTTTAACGACAATCCAATCTTTGTGTGCTGGATATGCAGCAAAATTATGCCAATTTTTCAGGTGTCAGGCTGGATATCATTTCTTCATGTGCCTCTGTCATTGGTACTCCACAGCATAAAACAGTTACTGCTTCCTGTCTATATTTCTTGCTAAACTGTAAGCTCCATATTCCACACAGCAATTAGGCAGCATCAAACCACAGTGAAAGTTTAATACAAATGATATTTTGGGGGCGCCTGGGTGGCGCAGTCGGTTAAGCGTCCGACTTCAGCCAGGTCACGATCTCGCGGTCCGTGAGTTCGAGCCCCGCATCAGGCTCTGGGCTGATGGCTCGGAGCCTGGAGCCTGTTTCTGATTCTGTGTCTCCCTCTCTCTCTGCCCCTCCCCCGTTCATGCTCTGTCTCTCTCTGTCCCAAATAAATAAATAAACGTTGAAAAAAATTTAAAAAAACAAATGATATTTTGTTACAGGCAACAAACCTCCATGAAGAGGGAAATTCATAAGTGACTCCTTAAATGTTTCTTGATACCCAAACAGATATTACCATTCAATAGGTATACGCCATCAATTTTTTCTGAAAAGTTTACGTGTGGGGGGGGATTGAATTTGTATTAACAAAATCCATTTTTAAATGTTCTGGGAGAATTCTGGATATCTTAGAGAACTCAACATATGGCAAATTGATTTTTTACATGGAAAATTCTTTTATAATAAAAATAATCGAATCACTATTTTTCTGCTTTTTAACTTTACTTTTTCATATACTGGATTTCTTGAAGTGTAGTTCAGGTGTATATAAATACCTCACTTAAAAAGACACATGGATTCTAAAGAGTTATATGTCAATCAATTTTTTCCAAAAATAGGTAATCATTCAACTCTGAGATGTATTTTAGAAATAATTTTTCATAATAAAAAAGTAGTCTCTGGACATCATTAAAATGTATTAAAATATTAACAAAGTTACTCAGTCAATAAGAAGTACTATTACAGGGGCAGCTGAGTGGCTTAGTCGGTTAAGTGGCCGACTTCAGCTCAGGTCATGATCTTGCACTTCGGTGAGTTCGAACCCCGCATGGGGCTTTGTGCTAACAGCTCAGAGCCTGGAGCCTGCTTTGAATTCTGTGTCTTCCTCTCTCTCTGTCCCTCTCCTGCCTGGGCTCTGTCTCTCTCTCAAAAATAAATAAATATTAAAAAAAGAAAAGAAAAGAGTACTATTCCAAAACTCTAGTGTAATATGTAGTGTGCTAGAAAATGCTTATTTAATCACTAAACCTACCTGCTCCTGGCTTGACATCATTAGTGCAGGTGGGGACTCCTCAGTTTCTACAAAAGTTAGCTGTGTTATCAGAATTTCCCTCCTGCCCTCGCCTAGGTATTGTTGAGCTGACTTGCTTATTTACAGTCTTCTGAATCTGTGCTTGCTTACACTGAGTAAGGAACAGACTAACACAACTTGAGAAAGGGAGTGACAATGAGAGGTGGATATGAAAACAGCAAGTTCCAGAGAGTAAGACGCAGGGCAAAGGGGTTACCTCGGCAATGTGAAACTGTGGGCAAGATTACTCGGTCTGAGGGCAACACAAAATGAGCCAGGCAGCATGGTGACCAAAGAAACACTTACGAAGAACACAGTGAATCAGCTTTGGCCAAAGTCAAGTAATTCACAAATGGCTTTTCCTTTTCAGATTTATAAAAAGTGCTATCTGAGGTTCACCTTTACCTTGAAAAGTCGTCTGCGTCCAAGTGAGCCACTTACCTCTGCGAGATAGAACTCGTCGTACTGCCTCCGGAAACTTTCCCCTTTGTGGTAGTTGCTGGCGGCAACTATCACATCCACCGTCACCATGCTCAGAATGAACATGTGGAAAACTGATGACCGCATCATTTGCTGAGGAGGCAAAACAGATAAACTCTTAACAAGGAAAGCAACCGCTCTAGGAAGTCGCCTCAGTTTTATAGATTAGAAAATCGAGGCTCAGTGAAGTTAAATAACTTTCCCACTGTCACACAGTATTGCAGGTGGTGCCGTGATGTGGACCCAAGTCTACTGCCTACACTGAGACGAAATAATTAGGCATTCAAAGCTAATGACTGTTATGATAATGACTGCCATTAATTGAACGCTTACTATGTTCCAGGCCATACTAGAAGCGTGTTATTTACTTTATCTCTTTTAATCTCCACCATAGCCCTACACAGCAGGATATATTACTCGCTTTTCCCAGTGATTTCAGACAGAAAAAGTCATTTGTCCAAGATCACACAGCAAGTACACAGTAGAAGTGGGCTCCCTATCCAATCAAGTCTATGTAAAGTCCATTCTGGGACCCACTTCCCCCAGTGGGGTAGATGATATATGAAAGGAGAGAGTACAGGCCGAAGGCCTTGGGCAGCAAAAAAGGAGAGAAAAGCTGGCCTGTGGAAAGGACCTGAGTGCAAAACAACAAACCACTAAATCCCATCCCTTGGTGCCAAATGCCAGAGATGAGCACCACCATGTGTTAAGGCCTTGTTGCTTCCTGGCATGTTAGGGACACAGATTCTTACATTCAACCCGACTTGAAAAGTCTTTAATCTTTGCAACTAAAAGAACCTAACCAGAGCAGAGCCTGGAGATGGGAAAGGAGAAACAGGACTCAGGACTGCTTCCTCTGAGTACTGTGAGTCCAGCTGCTGTCTTATGCATCCATATATGTGACCGTACACGGCCTTTGTCACCCTATGCTTGTCTATAAGGACATGGGCTCCCAGCCAAACTGCACACAGTGGACATTCCACCACTTACAAGTTCTGTTGCCATTGGCAAGTTAGCTAAGCCTCTCTGTGCCTCAGTTTTCTTATTAGTCAAGTGGAGATAACAGTGGCCAGTACAAAGGTTGTTACCGTTTTAAAGGAGTCAATGTCGGTAAAGTGCTTAGAGCAAGTGCTAGCATATTATAAGTGTTCCATAAAGACTTGCAATAAAAATAAATGCAGTTCTGTGAATCAGGCATTTTTCTGTCCAGGAATGGGAAATTAATTGTCCAAAGTCAAAGAATTAACTATGTTGTGTATTTGACTGAGTCCAGGACCAAGAAAGATAAACAAGAGTGATAGATCTATTAATTTGAGAGATGTCAGAGCCACGGGAAAAGCAGATATTTCATAAGGTTTTGTGTCCCCATGACTTTGGAGGCATTCTTACATCCATGTGACTTTGACTTTATCTTATAGGCAATACAAAATCAAATTCCAGAACTGACAACCAACATATGTAAGTGCACATCAATTTGCTTGCAGGAACTCCTGACCTTCATAACACAGATAAGCAAATCACTTGGCAAGTTTCTATTCTCACCAGTATTTTTATTGTTATTTTGTTTTTCTTGAATTGTGAGACTTAAATTCCATAACTATTATTCCTTTTCTATACTCTTTTCAACATAATGTTCTATTAAAAACATTTCGACGGATTTCTACTTTATCCGCATGACAGAAAAGCCACAACTCTCTCTTTCTATTTTCCTTAGCTATGGATTTGTGTCTTAAGTAAACTGTTATTACTGAAAGATCCAAACAAAGCTTTTAGCCATGGCTGTCAAAAAACTTTTAAATTGGTTTTGTAACTGTCACAGCTTCACTTTGGTGCTGTCATTATAATTAGGTTGTTTTTTGTCTGAGTGTCTACGTGTCCCTGTTGGTACAGAGTCATTAAAATAATCACTTACAATGGATTTTGATACACTATAATCACCATTGCTTAGCTGACTTTCTCCAAAGTAATGACTTTCAAATATTAAATAAGAATTAAGGTGATCTGTATGTGCGGTAGCTAAATCTGAGTATTAGAACCAGCGGCTCTAGCTTTGAAGTGAGGGCTGGTGACACGGTCCACTTCAGCTCAATTCAATCCAACCAGCGTTTGAAACTGGCTGTCACTTTCCTTAATGCAGAGGCCCGGAAACATCACATTTAGACTCAATGCTTATATCTATAGAACACTCCAAATTTATACTCTTCATTTTTTTTTTCTTTTTTTAAAAAATATTTATTTTGGAGAGGGAGAGCACAAGTGGGGAAGAGGCAGAGAGAGAGGGGACAGAGGATCTGAAGCAGGCTCTGCACTGACAGCAGAGAGCCCGACACAGGGCTTGAACCCACAGACTGCAAGATCATGACCTGAGCCAAAGTCTGACACTTAACTACTGAGCCACCAAGGCACCCCAATTTTTTATTTTCTTATAAAAATTAACGTAAAGGGAAACGTTAAAGTTGAGTCAGAGCCACAACATATTATGTAACTTGAGATTTTTCAGAATTATTTAATATGGATATGGGTATATATACATATATAAACACACATATACATGTGTGTATGTTTCTATACATGTATGTATATATTTTTATATATAATAAAAGACTCTTTGGATCCTGCATACACATTCAATTTTTTAAGGTTCTCTTCAATTGCAATGTCACCTTGGTTTATATTTTAAAAAAATCATACAGGTTTTCCATATATTCTTAGCTTGGCTTTGATCCAAGAAATACAATTTCTGTATGCAACAATTGGAATTACCGAAATACAAGTAAGAGACTATAGCAAAACTGTCCCCAAGGCAGCAGTATCTGGCAGTAACACTCAGGAGTCTTACTACCCAGACTGTGGTCCCTGAACCAGGGGCTTCCTGGGAGCATATTAGAAATGCAGGTTCTCAGGCCCATCGCAGACCTGCTGAATCAGAATCTGCATTTTTAACAAGGTCGCCAATGATTAATGTGTGTATCGACGTGTGAGAGGTTCTGTTGTAGAGGATCTCCTTGAGCAGCAGTTTAAACTGGGTGACCTAGGGGAGGTTTGCAAGATGGCGGCCTAGGAGGACGCTGGGCTCACCGCACGTCCTGCTGATCACTTAGATTCCACCTACACCTGCCTAAATAACCCAGAAAACCGCCAGAGGATTAGCAGAACGAAGTCGCTGGAGCCAAACGCAGACGAGAGGCCCATGGAAGAGGGTAGGAAGGGCGGCGAGGCGGTGCGCACTCCACGGACTGGCGGGAGGGAGCCGGGGCGGAGGGGCGGCTCGCCGGCCAAGCAGAGCCCCCGAGTCTGGCTGGCAAAAGCGGAGGGGCCTGATGGACTGTGTTCCCACAACAAGCGCGACTTAGTGTCTGGGAGGTCATAAGTGAACAGCTCTGCTCAGAAAGCGGGAAGGCTGGAGGACAAAGGGAGGGAGAGCTGCTAAGCCCCCTGACGACAGAGCTCAGTTTGGTGGGGAACAAAGGCGCTCGCCAGCGCCATCTCCCTCGCCCATCCCCCAGCCAAAATCCCAAAGAGAACCAGTTCCTGCCAGGGAACTTGCTCGCTTCCCGCAAACACCCAACTCTGTGCTTCTGCGGAGCCGAACCTCCGGCAGCGGATCTGACTCCCTCCCGCTGCCACAGGGCCCCTCCTGAAGAGGATCACCTAAGGAGAAGCGATCTAAGCCTGCCCCTCCTGCCCCTGTGCACCTTGCCTACCCACCCCAGCTAATAGGCCAGATCCCCAGCATCACAAGCCTGGCAGTGTGCAAGTAGCCCAGACGGGCCACACCACCCCACAGTGAATCCTGCCCCTAGGAGAGGGGAAGAGAAGGCACACGCCAGTCTGACTGTGGCCCCAGCGGTGGTCTGGGGGCAGACATCAGGTCGGACTGCGGCCCCGCCCACCAACTCCAGTTATACACCACAGCACAGGGGAAGTGCCCTGCAGGTCCTCACCACGCCAGGGACTATCCAAAATGACCAAGCGGAAGAATTCCCCTCAGAAGAATCTCCAGGAAATAACAACAGCTAATGAGCTGATCAAAAAGGATTTAAATAATATAACAGAAAGTGAATTTAGAATAATAGTCATAAAATTAATCACTGGGCTTGAAAACAGTATACAGGACAGCAGAGAATCTCTTGCTACAGAGATCAAGGGACTAAGGAACAGTCACGAGGAGCTGAAAAACGCTTTAAACGAAATGCATAACAAAATGGAAACCACCACAGCTTGGCTTGAAGAGGCAGAGGAGAGAATAGGTGAACTAGAAGATAAAGTTATGGAAAAAGAGGAAGCTGAGAAAAAGAGAGATAAAAAAATCCAGGAGTATGAGGGGAAAATTAGAGAACTAAGTGATACACTAAAAAGAAATAATATACGCATAATTGGTATCCCAGAGGAGGAAGAGAGAGGGAAAGGTGCTGAAGGGGTACTTGAAGAAATAATAGCTGAGAACTTCCCTGAACTGGGGAAGGAAAAAGGCATTGAAATCCAAGAGGCACAGAGAACTCCCTTCAGACGTAACTTGAATCGATCTTCTGCACGACATATCATAGTGAAACTGGCAAAATACAAGGATAAAGAGAAAATTCTGAAAGCAGCAAGGGGTAAACGTGCCCTCACATATAAAGGGAGACCTATAAGACTCGTGACTGATCTCTCTTTTGAAACTTGGCAGGCCAGAAAGAATTGGCACGAGATTTTCAGGGTGCTAGACAGAAAAAATATGCAGCCAAGAATCCTTTATCCAGCAAGTCTGTCATTTAGAATAGAAGGAGAGATAAAGGTCTTCCCAAACAAACAAAAACTGAAGGAATTTGTCACCACTAAACCAGCCCTACAAGAGATCCTAAGGGGGACCCTGTGAGACAAAGTCCCAGAGACATCACTACAAGCATAAAACATACAGACATCACAATGACTCTAAACCCGTATCTTTCTATAATAACACTGAATGTAAATGGATTAAATGCGCCAACCAAAAGACACAGGGTATCAGAATGGATAAAAAAACAAGACCCATCTATTTGCTGTCTACAAGAGACTCATTTTAGACCTGAGGACACCTTTAGATTGAGAGTGAGGGGATGGAGAACTATTTATCATGCGACTGGAAGCCAAAAGAAAGCTGGAGTAGCCATACTTATATCAGACAAACTAGACTTTAAATTAAAGGCTGTAACAAGAGATGAAGAAGGACATTATATAATAGTTACAGGGTCTATCCATCAGGAAGGGCTAATAATTATAAATGTCTATGCGCCGAATACCGGAGCCCCCAAATATATAAAACAATTACTCATAAACATAAGCAACCTTATTGATAAGAATGTGGTAATTGCAGGGGACTTTAACACCCCACTTACAGAAATGGACAGATCATCTAGACACACGGTCAATAAAGAAACAAGGGCCCTGAATGAGACATTGGATCAGATGGACTTGACAGATATATTTAGAACTCTACATCCCAAAGCAACAGAATATACTTTCTTCTCGAGTGCACATGGAACATTCTCCAAGATAGATCATATACTGGGTCACAAAACAGCCCTTCATAAGTTTACAAGAATTGAAATTATACCATGCATACTTTCAGACCACAATGCTATGAAGCTTGAAATCAACCACAGAAAAAAGTCTGGAAAACCTCCAAAAGCATGGAGGTTAAAGAACACCCTACTAAAGAATGAGTGGGTCAACCAGGCAATTAGAGAAGAAATTAAAAAATATATGGAAACAAACGAAAATGAAAATACAACAATCCAAACGCTTTGGGACGCAGCGAAGGCAGTCCTGAGAGGAAAATACATTGCAATCCAGGCCTATCTCAAGAAACAAGAAAAATCCCAAATACGAAATCTAACAGCACACCTAAAGGACCTAGAAGCAGAACAGCAAAGGCAGCCTAAACCCAGCAGAAGAAGAGAAATAATAAAGATCAGAGCAAAAATAAACAATATAGAATCTAAAAAAACTGTAGAGCAGATCAACGAAACCAAGAGTTGGTTTCTTGAAAAAATAAACAAAATTGACAAACCTCTAGCCAGGCTTCTCAAAAAGAAAAGGGAGATGACCCAAATAGATAAAATCATGAATGAAAATGGAATTATTACAACCAATCCCTCAGAGATACAAACAATTATCAGGGAATAGTATGAAAAATTATATGCCAACAAATTGGACAACCTGGAAGAAATGGGCAAATTCCTGAACACCCACACTTTTCCAAAACTCAATCAGGAGGAAATAGAAAGCTTGAACAGACCCATAACCAGCAAAGAAATTGAATCGGTTATCAAAAATCTCCCAACAAATAAAGAGTCCAGGACCAGATGGCTTCCCAGGGGAGTTCTACCAGACGTTTAAAGCAGAGATAATACCTATCCTTCTCAAGCTATTCCAAGAAATAGAAAGGGAAGGAAAACTTCCAGACTCATTCTATGAAGCCAGTGTTACTTTGATTCCTAAACCAGACAGAGACCCAGTAAAAAAAGAGAACTACAGGCCAATATCCCTGATGAATATGGATGCAAAAATTCTCAATAAGATACTAGCAAATCGAATTCAATGGCATATAAAAAGAATTATTCACCATGATCAAGTGGGATTCATTCCTGGGATGCAGGGCTGGTTCAACATTCGCAAATCAATCAACGTGATACATCACATTAACAACAAAAAAAGAGAAGAACCATATGATCCTGTCAATCGATGCAGAAAAGGCCTTTGACAAAATCCAGCACCCTTTCTTAATAAAAACCCTTGAGAAAGTCGGGATACAAGGAACATACTTAAAGATCATAAAAGCCATTTATGAAAAGCCCACAGCTAACATCATCCTCCACGGGGAAAAACTGAGAGCTTTTTCCCTGAGATCAGGAACACGACAGAGATGCCCACTCTCACCGCTGTTGTTTAACATAGTGCTGGAAGTTCTAGCATCAGCAATCAGACAACAAAAGGAAATCAAAGGCATCCAAATTGGCAAAGATGAAGTCAAGCTTTCGCTTTTTGCAGATGACATGATATTATACATGGAAAATCCGATAGACTCCACCAAAAGTCTGCTAGAACTGATACAGGAATTCAGCAAAGTTGCAGGATACAAAATCAATGTACAGAAATCAGTTGCATTCTTATACACTAACAATGAAGCAACAGAAAGACAAATAAAGAAACTGATCCCATTCACAATTGCACCAAGAAGCATAAAATACCTAGGAATAAATCTAACCAAAGATGTAAAGGATCTGTATGCTGAAAACTATAGAAAGCTTATGAAGGAAATTGAAGAAGATTTAAAGAAATGGAAACACATTCCCTGCTCATGGATTGGAAAAATAAATATTGTCAAAATGTCAATACTACCCAAAGCGATCTACACATTCAATGCAATCCCAATCAAAATTGCACCAGCATTCTTCTCGAAACTAGAACAAGCAATCCTAAAATTCATATGGAACCACAAAAGGCCCCGAATAGCCAAAGGAATTTTGAAGAAGAAGACCAAAGCAGGAGGCATCACAATCCCAGACTTTAGCCTCTACTACAAAGCTGTCATCATCAAGACAGCATGGTATTGGCACAAAAACAGACACATAGACCAATGGAATAGAATAGAAACCCCAGAACTAGACCCACAAACGTATGGCCAACTCATCTTTGACAAAGCAGGAAAGAACATCCAATGGAAAAAAGACAGCCTCTTTAACAAATGGTGCTGGGAGAACTGGACAGCAACATGCAGAAGGATGAAACTAGACCACTTTCTCACACCATTCACAAAAATAAACTCAAAATGGATAAAGGACCTAAATGTGAGACAGGAAACCATCAAAATCTTAGAGGAGAAAGCAGGAAAAGACCTCTCTGACCTCAGCCATAGCAATCTCATACTCGACACATCCCCAAAGGCAAGGGAATTAAAAGCAAAAGTGAATCACTGGGACCTTATGAAGATAAAAAGCTTCTGCACAGCAAAGGAAACAACCAACAAAACTAAAAGGCAACCAACGGAATGGGAAAAGATATTCACAAATGACATATCGGACAAAGGGCTAGTATCCAAAATCTATAAAGAGCTCAACAAACTCCACACCCGAAAAACAAATAACCCAGTGAAGAAATGGGCAGAAAACATGAATAGACACTTCTCTAAAGAAGACATCCGGATGGCCAACAGGCACATGAAAAGATGTTCAGCGACGCTCCTTATCAGGGAAATACAAATCAAAACCACACTCAGGTATCACCTCACGCCAGTCAGAGTGGTCAAAATGAACAAATCAGGAGACTATAGATGCTGGAGAGGATGTGGAGAAACGGGAACCCTCTTGCACTGTTGGTGGGAATGCAAATTGGTGCAGCCGCTCTGGAAAGCAGTGTGGAGGTTCCTCAGAAAATTAAAAATAGACCTACCCTATGACCCAGCAATAGCACTGCTAGGAATTTATCCAAGGGATACAGGAGTACTGATGCATAGGGCCACTTGTACCCCAATGTTCATAGCAGCACTCTCAACAATAGCCAAATTATGGAAAGAGCCTAAATGTCCATCAACTGATGAATGGATAAAGAAATTGTGGTTTATATACACAATGGAATACTACGTGGCAATGAGAAAAAATGAAATATGGCCTTTTGTAGCAACGTGGATGGAACTGGAGAGTGTGATGCTAAGTGAAATAAGCCATACAGAGAAAGACAGATACCATATGGTTTCACTCTTATGTGGATCCTGAGAAACTTGACAGGAACCCATGGGGGAGGGGAAGGGAAAAAAAAAAAAGAGGTTAGAGTGGGAGAGAGCCAAAGCATAAGAGACTGTTAAAAACTGAGAACAAACTGAGGGTTGATGGGGGGTGGGAGGGAGGAGAGGGTGGGTGATGGGTATTGAGGAGGGCACCTTTTGGGATGAGCACTGGGTGTTGTATGGAAACCAATTTGTCAATAAATTTCATATAAAAATAAATAAATAAATAAATAAATAAATAAAAATAAAAAAAAAAAGAAAAAGAAAAAAAAAGAAATACAAAGCCAAAAATAAATAAATAAAAAAAATAAAATGACAAACAAAAAAATAAACTGGGTGACCTATAATTTTTTTTTTTTTTTTTTTTTTTTACAAATTTACAATTTCATGACTCTAAAAAGTCTATAATCACTGATTAGAATAGAACACATACTGGCTGGAACATTATGGTAATATGTTAGGATACACCATCACATCCCCCCTCTCCAACCCCAAGATCAAAAACCAACTAAACCAGGTTCATGAAGACAAAAGTATGTGTTGACTTTTCAACCATTTGTGGGGAGTGTTATGAAGACACCATCACAGAATCATAAAGTCTAGGAATGCAAGTGGTGTCTAGAGTCTGGAAAAGGCAAGAAAGTGCTTTCTTCCTTGTATCTCCAGAAGTAATGCAGCCTTCCTGACACCTTCATTTTAGCCAGCTGAAACGTACTTTGGAGTTCTGACCTATAGAACTGTAAATAATGTGTTGGTTTAAGTCAATAAATTTGTGGTTATTTGTTACAGCAGAATAGGAATCTAATGCAAATATTGTTCATGACTTTGACATACACCAGTTCAAATTGTCTCCTATGGCATCTGATTGTAGAGAACACCAGTGCTAAAAAATCTACTGCACCAAGGAGTTGCACCCAAGGAGATATGCCAGTAGGGGTCTCTGTAAAATTCATTACTACAGATTTAAACTCATCATGGCAATCAAAGTTTACGTTTTGTTTGTAACGCATTTCAGAAACATGGAATAAGACAATGGGTCTGCAGCAATGATACTGAGTCACGCCTCAAGTGGAAGGACAAGAAAGGTCACTTTAAATTATTAGTTCTGAGTCCTACCGTGAAAGGAATGTTCTCAAGAGACTGAAGTCTACCTCGAATATGAATAGGGATCCGCACTCAACCAACAAGATGTATTAACAAGGGCTACCAGTTGGGTGCTTGGTTAGTGGCAAGTTTTGGTGCAAGCATATCGCACACCTCAATGCACTGCATGTAAAAATTTCATTTAATCCACAACCCTGTGCAGTAGGTGTTTTGTTATCCCCTTTCACATACAGAGAAAGGATAAGGGAAAGATAAGTAGGCTTCCACATTCCTGGAGGTAGAAGGTAGTCTCAGATGTTTTGAGCCCAAAGTAGGTGCTCTCTTGCCTTCTAACAGGCAGTCACAATGCCTCCGACGCGGCTCTACATACTCCAGAAGAAAACAGCAGCTCTCCTGCTAAGTGTTTGTGATTAAATAGAGGGAACAAGTTTGTGAACCTTATATTTGAAAGCTGAAGATGATCTGTTCCTTACAGAAGGGTGTAAGATCGCCAGTGTGGGAAAAAATGTCGGTTTTGCAGACAGGCTGAGCTGAGTTTGCATCTGGGCTCTGTGCATGAGTAAACCTCTCTGTGACTCAGTTTTCTTACATGAGAAATAGATGTCAGAGCACCTACATCTCCAGGTTATAACATGACTATAAGAGAGACTATTTAGTATAGAGTCTAGCCTGAAGCAGGCATCTTGCACTCAGGATTCTTGTTATTTGTAACTGTATTTGAAAACACTGGAAGGATCTAAAGGTAGAGATACAATTAATCGCTTGTGGTGAAAGTGAGAAGGTACAACATGAGAAATCAAGTGGGGGAGAGAACTAATCTTCAGAGGAAACATGGATGTGTATAGACTTTCGAAAAGGTCTTATGCTATCCCAGTTTTTGGCCTGACTACTTCATAGGAGCTATTTCTATTAATTTGTTCAGGAATTTTGCTTATAAAATAGTGCCATAAAGATTCTGAAGACTGTGCAGGCAAACATCCAACAAATCAAAACTGTGGCCTTTGAGGCCGCAATAAGGATAAATTAGGATAATGAATAGTACAGCTCAGAAATCAAATCTTTCTTTAAATTGCTGCTTGAGAGAATAAAATATACTACCTGGTAAACACATTTCAGGCACTGAACATTGCATCAGCCATGTACTAAAAACTGTGTTTTAATTAGATTTCAAAGTAAACATATTTGGAGAACAATGCAATTACCAGATGAAATTCTCAGAAACCATCCTGCATATGCAGCCATGAGCATACGAACAAGAACATAACGTAAAAGACCGAGTGCATAATACATCTCTCCTGTGCGTGTGGTACATTTTTTGCTTCCTGTATTTAGAAGACATCTGGATACATGTTACTTCTATCATCAGTATACAAAATAATGCTGTCCGATATAAAGAATTTGTATTAAAAAAGCAAATATATTTATATCAAGACTGAAAACAGACCCAGCAGATGTCCTTAGAAACTCTGCCTTTCCCATCTGCCTGCCCCTGGCATGTCCCTGGAGAGCCAGATGATAGAAGCAAATCCACTAGTGACTTCTCTCAAAGGTACTAAACATCTGTGATACCTGTGAATACAGGTCAAGTCCTGACTGGGCTGCTTTCTTTCCTGGACAGTAAGCTGGGTAAGAGAAGCTCAAATACGGAAGCCAAATTGTGGAAAAAAGGAAGAGTTTAGTTTTCATCTCTTGGCCAACATGAGTATAGCTTTCCCTCTACTCTGCAAGAGTAAGGTTAGATGTTAAATCACTAATTGCCACACAAATATCTATTACTGTTACTAACATTTTTCAAATGCCAACTCCAGGCTGTATAACCCAAACCAGATTTTGATGAGAAGAAATACATGCCCAGTAGAAAAGGAATGCCACTAAGAGGAACTATAATGCTAAGCCAGTGACTGAAATTTCTTTTAGCCTGTGTGGCAGAGCCTGAAGTTGAACCTACCTCCTGCATCCACAACCTTGGTAGCGCCCTCCCACTCTGACTCTGGACTTAGCCATGTGACTTGGTTTGTTAGTAGGACAACAGCAAAGGTGACATGAACAGAGACTTAGAAAATAGCTGTGGGTTGAGACTTACTCTCGCAGCTCCTCACGCTCTCCAGGCAGGCCTGTTGCATGGTGGTCATGGGCCCTGTCTTCCCCTTTGCCCCAAAAGTCTGCTGCGCCCCAGAAGCAGAGATGCTAGCTCATGAGTTAGCTGGGGGTGCTGGCTGACTGCAGACACAAGATGAGCCTGGCTTTGACCAGCCGAGAGCTCAGACTAGCAGCTGAGCCACAAATTTGTGAGCAAAAATTAGTGTCTGTTTTATAAGCCATTAAGTTTTTAGGGGTGGCTTGTTGTTTAGCAAAAGCCAACTAATACACCCATCAAGCCTGTTGCCTCAGGCACAGAGCTAGTGACATTACTTAGTCTATTAGCATCGAAGTGGGGCCAATACGAGTGGTTCTCATTGCTGGAATAGAAATGAGTCATTTTGAAAAGGGCAATCAAGAAAGCGTGTGGCTTCTTCAAACTCTCTCTGTCTTCCCCCCTATAGTGACCTTGGAAACTAGGTGCTTCAGATGGGATTACCAAAAATTTTACCATATACATATGTATTTATATACCACATATATATATATATATATATATATATATATATATATATCAATGTCATGTTGTTAATTTGAAATTGGACATAGTGGGAACAGGTAACACCATGGAAAATAGCGAATGCTACCAATCCGGACTCTCCCACTTCAAGATGCCTGTTAAACATTTTAAACATTTGCAAGCACACCACTGCCCCTACGCCAAGCTGCCCGAGCCCTCTGGCACCTCCTCATTGCTCTAGGCTGGAAGGGATATATATTGTGTCATTTTGATACTTAGAGACTCAGCATGACCCATAATGCCAAGGGCACTCACATATACCCTCTCACTCTTGATCCTATTAAGATGTATCAATGCATGGGGCGCCTGGGTGGCGCAGTCGGTTAAGCGTCCGACCTCAGCCAGGTCACGATCTCGCGGTCCGTGAGTTCGAGCCCCGCGTCGGGCTCTGGGCTGATGGCTCAGAGCCTGGAGCCTGTTTCCGATTCTGTGTCTCCCTCTCTCTCTGCCCCTCCCCCGTTCATGCTCTGTCTCTCTCTGTCCCAAAAATAAATAACGTTGAAAAAAAAAATTAAAAAAAAAAAAAAGATGTATCAATGCAAGGTAAGTAAAACAAATTAGGACACTTAAGTTCAAGTAATATAATCTTGTTTCAAGTAATACAATTGTCTATTTGCATATTCCAAGGAGCTGCACCATTCTCTCCTGGGCACAACAGGACCCGGGGTAATGACCGGCTGGGGAGGTACCACACATATTCCAGCAATAAGCCTCCATCAGTGATGGTCACCTGGGCCATTCCTTCCTCACAGTCCTCTGATTCTGACTCGCAGCCAATTGTAAGTGCAATGCGAGTGCAGAAACTAACATTTTCTAATTTCTCACGAGTGCTACACAGGCCATATAGTTACTACACAAGTCTCACCAGATGTGACAAAAGGTGCTTAGCCATCAGTAGGGTTGTGAATTTCTCTTTGTCTTCATGAGTACTCTAGTGAGAAGTTAGGAAGGTCCACAAAAGGGCCGCTAGATAGGGGACACTTAAACTATGATGATTTTAAGTTCTTTGGGCACTTTCATTGACATTCCCATAGCTAATTAAAATGTCTATATGTAGAATCACTTGAAATTTACTTGTATATGTTTACTTTTATTTTTAGTATTAAATGGTGGGTAAATGAACATAAAACTTTTGTTTTAAATTCAAAATGGAAACCACAAGGGGCTCCTGGGTGGCTCAGTTGGTTAAGCGTCTGACTTTGGCTCAGGTCATGATCTCGCGGTCTGTGAGTTCGAACCCCGCGTCGGGCTCTGTGCTGACAGCTCAGAGCCTGGAGCCTGTTTCAGATTCTGTGTCTCCCTCTCTCTCTGACCCTCCCTCGTTCAAGCTCTGTCTCTCTCTGTCTCAAAAATAAAAATAAACGTTAAAAAAATGGAAACCACAAATTCAACAATGAATTTAAATAGTGGTCATGTTAAATAAACTGCAGATTTAACACAGTGAAGGGCTTAGGTTGGTACATTTGATGAATGCAGAATTAAACAAATATTTTTGAGCTATACGGTATCTTGAAGTGGGAGATTCATTTTGAGATATCTAAATTATTTAGGGAAGAGGGAAAAACAAATTTGAGGGATTGAAAAAATACTAAAGAATTATACCAACTATGAAATGACAAGTTTTTTTTACTCTATCCAAACCTGTCGCCAGCTGTAGGGTAAAGAAGGATCACAGGGCTCCTTCAAACCCTTCAACTGCACTAATTGTGCTGAACACTGAGAAAATGCATAGCAATTTAAAATCCCAACTGAAGACCTTAAGGACAGGACTGGACGGTTGCTTATTTAACCCCAGAAATCAAGACTCAGAAGAAGAACAACGTATCCTTCATTTCTTCTAAAAGTGACAATGTAACAAATATATGATGGAAAATTGTCTCTAAAGACTGTATTATGAATGCCTGGCATAAGTTAGTAAAGGTCTCCCGATTAATATAAATGTAAATACCGAAGAATCATGGGACTTATTCAAACTGGAAGATGAAAATATACAACAATATAGGAATTTAGTTTGGAATAATCTGAAACACAAATAATTTTAAAGATGTTTTGAATATTTCTTTCTTCCAGTGAGGCTCAAAAATCAAAGAGGCAAAACCATTGGGTCAACAGAAGGAAAATAAGTAAAAATAGTATTAATGATTTTATCTTATTTTTTATTATGTCTGGTCTCTATTCTGGATATGATTATTATTTGAAGTACATCTATAGTCTATTTATGTATGTAAATATTAGGATATCTACTTAAATATATATAAAATATTTAGAATTGAAAATCTGCACAATTGCCTCCCCTCTTTAGTTAATTTGTCTATAACTGATTTCAAGACTATAATCAGACTCTCAATTAAATTCTTTAAATGTTTTATTTATTTTGAGAGAGAGAAGGAGAGGGAGCAAGCAGCAGAGGGGCAGAGAGAGTGGGAGGGGGAATCATAGGCAGGTCACACAATGTCAATGCAGAGCCTGATGCAGGGCTTGGTCCCACGAACCATGAGATCGTGACCTGAGCCGAGATCAAGAGTCTTAACCCAATGGGCCACTCAGGCACCCCTCTCTCAATTAACTTCTGAGCTACCTTCTTTTACCTTTTGTTTGTGCTGTTTTGCCTTTAGCTATTTTATTCTCCCTATTTTAATTCTCATTCCAGGTTCTTAAAGAATAATTTTTTATTCCTTTCTTTCTCCCAAAACTTGCCTTCCAAGCCCGGTGTTTTATGTTCTCCTGTTAGAACTGAAGGTGATCCTGTGTGTGCACATGCCAGGATTTGGGAGAGATGTCACTAGCATCTGCCTAACGGGGGAGTAAGAATATGTAAGGCCGTGTAGCTCTGTGCATGAAAGCACCTCTATTTGTACACTCACATATAATCCCCCAAATATGTGCCTAACGCTTATCATGTGAGAGCTGTGCTGGAGGAAGCTGGAAGTCGAGAAGAAAGTGACCAAACTTTAATTGAGGAGTCAGAGATCACTGCATTGAGGAAGTCTTGTTTGACCTGATTTTGAAGGTAGGGGCATTCGACTGGGGTGGAGGGGATGATTCAAAGAAATTCAAAACGGAATTAATGATAGATTGAAGATAAGTTGGATTTGGGGAGGATGATGAGGGTGCATCACAGGTTCTGGAGATGCAAGAAAAGTCCCGTTTATAGAAGGGAATGGGTCAGGGCACGGTGTGTTTGGTTTTTCAAAATGAGAGGGGTAATGTGCTCATGAGAATAAGCAGGGGCATGTCCGTTGGGCTCTCAGAGTTCACTCCTAAGATGCAGACACAGGGCTGGAGCAAGGCTGTGAAGGCACTGGCTTGCAGGTGTGCATGAGAACAGGCTGCCCGGAAGTGCACAGAGCGTGCTCACAGCAATGACAGTCATTTCTACGACCTTGTGACCACAGCATCCCACACGCTGGCTAGGCACTTTACGTACGACATTTGTAATTCTTATAAAACCCTCAGAGCTGGTATTAGCCCCATTTTTCAGGTCAGGGAGTGAAGGCTCCGGGAGATGCAGTAAACTGCCCCAGGTTCCCCCCGGGCCCGTCTCAGCAGGACCACACTGTCTTGTCACCTTGGTCTATAAGTAGAGCAGAGGTTTGCTTGTGGATGGAAGCTACATTCTCCTGGGTTCAATCATTCTTGAGATTGTCTGCCAGTTTCCGGAAAGGTTCATTAAGAAGACAGACATCTGAGAAGTGCCTAGGATGTCACTTCATCACTTGAAATACACACATCACACGGTCTACCCTCTCCCCCCACACTCTTTGCCTTCAATGGAAATTTTCTCAAAAAGCATTAAAACACTAGAGTAATAATTTTGCCACCATTTGACCTACTTATGGTAAGACCTATTATCTCTGTTCTTTACGGACGGAGGCACACGATGCTACCAGAGAGAAAGTGAGCTTGAGCATGTCAGGTCTCATGCATACTTTCTTGTTCTTGTCAGTGACTTCCTTCATGGGAATAGATCACTGGGTGTGTTTTGGAAGATGGCTCAACTGTGCAGCCACATCTGTCAAATTGTCAGGAGATGAAAACCCCTACCTGAGAGGCAGGGGAAAAACGGCTTGTCAGTGCAGCAGCTGAGGACTGAGGCTCCAATTTAACAGAACTTTTAATCATGCATTAGAGTGACCCCTTCATGTAGCTGTTGCCTATGCTAGAATGGAATTTAAACAGCTAAGCGACTGGCTGATGTTAAAAGGGTCTATTAAAAGTTTTCACTTTTCTGAGATGCACCATTAAGGACACACTGAAGAAACTTCCTAAATGGTTTTGGTAATAACCACGTAATGAAACTGCACTATTGCCTGAAGAGGGTGAGAGGTGTGCATTCACAGGCAAGCCCTAATATTTTAGCTGTATCTTTCTAACATTTCAATGTCTTCTCAGAAGTGATGCAGAATTGCACAGAATTTCTGGGAATCATTTGAAAAAAAAAAAGCAACAAACAAATGGGCATATCTACTAGATGAATAAGAAATCAACACAAAATATTAGTAGCCTATGACTATATATAAAAAACGCTCTGGGGGCGCCTGGGTGGCGCAGTCGGTTAAGCGTCCGACTTCAGCCAGGTCACGATCTCGCGGTCCGTGAGTTCGACCCCGCGTCGGGCTCTGGGCTGATGGCTCAGAGCCTGGAGCCTGTTTCCGATTCTGTGTCTCCCTCTCTCTCTGACCCTCCCCCGTTCATGCTCTGTCTCTCTCTGTCCCAAAAATAAATAAACGCTGAAAAAAAAAATTAAAAAAAAAAACAACGCTCTGGGCACCTGGGTGGCACAGTTGGTTAGGCGTCCGACTTGTGTTCAGGTCATGATCTCGTAGTTCCTGGGCTCGAGCTCCACGTTGGGCTCTGTGCTGACAGCTCAGAGCCTGGAGTCTGCTTTGGATTCTGTGTCTCTTTCTCCCTCTCTGCCCCTCCCCTGCTCATGCTCTGTCCCTCTCTTTCTCAAAAATTAATACACATTAAAAAATTGTAAAAAATGCTCAACATTCACAGGCTGTAATCAGGGAGATCTAAATTTAATGTTCTATCTTCACACCATCAGGTGTAAAAGTCCAGTAACATCAATTGTAGACAAGGATGAGAAATGAGATTTCTGACAAGTTGCTGATAGGAGTAAAAAGTGGCACTAGAATCCAGGGGGCCATGAGGCAATATCTCATAAAGCCTAAGGTTCTTCCTTTACTCCAGCAACTGCTCTCCTAACTATGTACACTCAGATACTTCTCACATATGTGCACAAAAAGTCATAGGCAGTGAACTAGAATGTGTGCAAGAGAAAAACAGTGAAAAATGTCCATCAATAGGAGAATGAATGAATGGATGAATGAACAAATTGCAGTGTATTTTTATAGCAGGATAATTCCCCATGTGAAAATGAAGTGGTTAAAAATATGAGGTAGATTGTGCAGGACAAAGTCCCTGGTCAGCAACCAGCTATGTGGCTTGCACCAAATGACTTAAGCTTTCTGCGCCTCGATGTCATTTGTTCAATAGATGTCATGATAGTACCTACCTCTGTGGCATTGTTTTGAGTATGAAATAATTTCACACCTCAAACACACAGCATGGCTGACACATAGGGAGTGGTCCATAAATGAGAGTTGTTATTATTTCTAATGGTGGATACTTAACTACTCTTCCTATCTGTGTTTTTATATGACTTCATAATAATTTTTATGCAAGGAAGTGATTGAGTATGGTATTACGAAATGGCTCCAATTCACAAATTATTCACTTGCAAATACATGGAACCCAGGTGGTGTTTCTTCAAAGAAACTATCTTATACAGAGTGATTTGAACATCAGGCCAGACCACTAACAGTCTATTTAGCCCTTAAATGACTTCTCAAATCCTGTGAGACTTAAAAGTTTACTAGTGAAACTACCTGTGGGTAATACTACCAGGTAGGTAAACTACCTCTGAGGTCAAGCCCTACTACTCACATGGCCAAAAAGATAGGTCCCTTCTCCACCAGCTCCATGAAGCTCACGGTGGTAATGAGTAGTGGCTCTTGTAGGTGGAGGTGAGACAAGGTTTTCAGAGGGAATGAAGGAGGGAAAATTACTTTGGGTTCCTACTGTGGGAAAACTTGGCTTAAGTGGACTTGCTGCTTTCATTCCATTCCCATGACCTACTGCCTCTGGCCAATTGCCCATTTTGGGTGGCCAACTAGGAAACGAAGGTCTCCCTGCTTCATGTTCATCTTTGGATGTTTTCCAGTGAGTCTCTTCAGAGCTCTTGAATGAGAAGTCACCAAACTCAGCTGTAAGCAGCCAAATTTTGGCACTGTGCAAGAAACAGAATAAAACCAGTCTTTGGGGAGAAAATAGAGGCAGGATGCACAGACAGAAGCAAAGATGCAAAACTGTGTGGCCTCCAACAGAGAGTGAGAGAAAGACAAAGAAAGTACAGCTGCCTGGTGGGCCTGATTATATGCAAATGCCCCCTGTGAGCATCACGTCTGTTCCTTGCAACTAAACAATTCTTGAGTAGGACATAAATAGTCACTTAATCCTCATGACTGAGGAAGGAGACACTATCCCTATTTTACAGAAATATGCCCCAGGTCATACTAATAAATAGCATAGCTGAAATAGGTCTGTCTCCAGAGCCTACTCTCTAAGAGGTATAACAGGGTGATTTGTTCTCCTTTAGGAACAAGGCTGTACTGGGTATTGCTTCATGGATTACCTGGGAAGGCAGGTGTGAGAGGGAAGGGAGTCAGGAGCCATGTGCTGGAGGCAGGTGTAGCACAAAAAGAAAAGGAAACCAGGTCTAAGTCTTGGCTCATCCTTATTCTCAGGCTTTTCCTTGTCATTTCCGGCCATCTTGTTCCCATCATAAGAAACAATAGCAGGAAGATGTGGGACCTCAGATGACGAGCAAGGCAGCAGTGCCCAGGGAAGTAGAG
Source organism: Felis catus (assembly GCF_018350175.1). Lineage (NCBI taxonomy): Eukaryota > Metazoa > Chordata > Mammalia > Carnivora > Felidae > Felis > Felis catus. The sequence goes on from NC_058368.1 coordinate 72,234,379, forward strand.
AAAGAAGCAGAAAGACATTCCAGGCAGCACCAGGGTGCAGAGAGGGAGTGTTTCAGGGGCTACAGGAGGTTCGCTTATTTGTCCTTCACTTAGGAACGAATTTATAAGGAATTTCAGGTTTCCTATGGCTAAGTTCCTTATTAAACGTGGTATGAATTGCATTAATAAGTGGCTAAAAATGAAAAATGTCCTAGGAAAATTAAGTTAATTAAGTTAGCACTAAGTTAATCCATTGAAAATTTCAACAAGTGTTATCACAGAGCTCACCACACATAACCTAGCAGGTTTTGCTCTGAACTTGTGGTTTTGCAATTAAATTTAAGAGCATATATGCATTTTCGTTTATTATAAAAGCAGAAAAGACCACCCTAAGGGTGCCAAATTGAATCCTTTCCCTGTATGCCTGGATATGACTCTCATTATGGTTATAATTATAGCTACGATTACACTTAAAATTTGTGTCTCACAACACAGAGTGGAATTTCTAAGTTTCTAATTGCAGATCAAAGGTGCCTATTCTTTTCCTCTACAACTGGCTCTTTAAAGCCCATCATTCTTTAGAAGTAAGAAGAACTCTGAGTTTCCTAACTCATTTGAAAGCACCATAATCAATATATGGAAAGAGGAAGCAGGGATACCATAATGATTGCAATGAATATGAGGTAAAATATGTATGTGTGTACATAGTAATGTAGGAAAACAACAAAAAAAACCCCTGTTCCTATTGCTCAGATCCCATCACTGCTCAATGGAATATATAAAATCTTAATAGGTTTATTTCTGCAATGTAAAAACAAATGTATGTATAGATATACAGATGCATATGTTGTATGCATATATATGCATGCATGCAGGTATATACACATATTATGTTGTACGTATATACATATACATAAATACGCACATATTTTTTTACATTGCAGGAATACATATGCACATATACACGCACATATATCTTTTAGATACATACATACATACATACATACATACATATAAAGAGACAAACTATTACACATCAAACACCCAGAATCACAGAAGGATCAGTCTACTATGTATTTAGTTGAACAGTAGTAGGGAAGATTAAGCCAAATCAATCTTATTTTATTAAATTATTTAATTACTTATGGTTAGCAGGAAATACACGTAGATGTTCATACCAATAAAGTAGACTAGCATATGGAAAACAGAATAGAAAATAAAAATATAGGGAATAATACCAATGAAGAAAGTAGGCAAACCCAAAGCTATGTCACAGGAAACAAGGACGGATATGGTTTTTAAATATCCTTCACTTATAAAGGCATTCAAGCCAGTCCCCATTTACGTTGTAGGTGGTTTTAAAATTTTGAATATTTGAAAACAGAATTTATGGAAAGGCTGTTTAGGAATAATTGAAATTTATGCATTACTTACTATTATGCCATCTATGTGAACTAAAATCCTATTACTATAACTTATTTCATTAGTTGTCTATTTTATCAAAGCAGTAGGATATATGGGTTTCTGGGTAAAATATTTTGTGTTTTAAACTTGGAATCAGGGGCACCTGGCTGACTCAGTCGGTTAAGCACCTGACTCTTGATTTTGTCTCAGGTCATGATCTCGCGATTCCTGAGTTTGAGCCCCACATCAGGCTCGGGCTGACAGTGCAGAGCCTGCCTGAGATTCAGTCTCTTTCTCTATCTCTCTGTGCCCCTTCCCTGCTCGCTCGCTCTCTCTCTCTCTCTCTCTCTCTCTCTCAAAATAAACAAATAAACATTACAAAAAAAACCTGGAGTCAAAGTTTCAAACAAAGTTCCACCCGCAGGACAAAATCCATGGTTTCTTCAATACTCAAATAGGAACTCTGGGCGACCAGTCTGCCATCTCTCAAATATTTACCCATACCTAATTTTTCTGATTTATTTTAATGATGGCCAAATTACTAACTCAAATTAATTACAGCTGTTCATATTTTTTATTCCAATAAATTCTACTTTTTTTGTTAAGATAGGAATGGTTTTGGTTCTTTACAACTATGTTATTCCTGAGTAAGAGTACATTTCTTTTCTGTCTTTTTGTTTTTGGTTTTGGTTTTTTTGTTTGTTTGTTTTGACTTACATCCAAGTTAGGTAGCATGTAATGCTATAATGATTTCAGGAGTAGATTCCAGTGATTCATCTCCTACGTATAACACCCAGTGCTCATCCCAACAAGGAGACTACATTTCTAATCTTAGACCCATTTATTTCACATGCTGAAGAAGATAAAAACTCCTGAAAGCCGTAGGAAATAATCAAAGTCATGGCTAGGTCCTGCTGACTGCCACCATGTTTGAGAAGAGACACACCGGCAAAAGCATCCAACATTATCCAACTTTGAAAGATGCCTTCAACCAACTCCCAAAGTATTGTTTGTTTTACACTTAAAAATAAATTATTGTATAGAAATAATGTTATTGGCATCATCCACTCAATTTCTGGTTCCTAGAAATAAGACCAAGAGAACAAATAGAGCTTCTTGTAGGTGAGAAGTCAAATGAATACTTGCACAAGCCAAGAAGGTTCTAGATCCTTCTTTCACTTGATTGTTCTCTTGTTTGGTAAACACCAATTGAGCCTTTTCCCTGTATCAGGAATAGTTCTGGCAGTGACCATGATCATTATGGTCCCCACTGCTATGGAGTTATCTCTGGTTGGAGAAACAGACTTTAAGTAATGAATGATACCATTTTAATTTATTTTACTAAAATCATGACAAACCCATAACATGTGGAAATATACAACCAGGGCACCTATGTACTCTTTGAGGATGAGGAAGGCTTCCTTAAGGAAGTGACTTTTGAGGTGAATTCTAAGTGGGAGAGAAGAGTGTTCTAGAAAGAGGAAACAATGAAAACGACAGAGACTCACGGAAGCAGAAATGCTATTTTATAAGAGATATAAAGTGTAAAGGCAGGAGTAGAAAAACTGGCTTTCTTGGTAACCTCTGGGCTACCTCTGGAAAGGGATGATGGAGGATAAGCTGGAAGGAATTAAAGCAAATACTTATTCTTCAATGTCATTCCTATAGTTTAAAATATGCTTTAGGAGAATGTAACATCACATTTTGCCCATTTTAAAAATGAAAAGAAGTGATATCTTCTACTGTTTGTCCTTGAGGGTGAGAGATCATTATGATTCCAGGCAGGAGCGAGTGGATGATTCCAATGAAAATTTTCTTATTACCTAGTTTTTAGATGGCATTAGTCATTAATAAAAAGCCAATGAGTATTTCATGGCCATTTTATTTTAAATATTTTTTTCTGTACTTGATTCTTTTCTTTCTTTCTCTTTTAATTAAATGATGAATGGTTAATCTATTTTCCACTCAGACCTATCGATCCCTTGGCCATCCCACTTTTCATTTGTACTCTTTCAGGTACACTCTTCTGGAAAGCTTGATTTTGGACCAAACATGTAAAGCTGAGCTCAATGGAACTTTCTTCATATTGAAATGTCAGAATTTATTCACCTTCACTTCAAACCATATGTGTCATTATTCATAAAACCTATCAAACATACCACCATATTCACAAAGATGTCTAATGTGCAGGTCTCTTGGATCCAACATCGACATACTTCTAGCCTAACATTTACCCACCCCTTCACTGACCTTTATTTCCCTATATCCATGCACAGTGCTGTTCTTTCATTACACTCTCCTGGCCATTTATCTCTTGCCATCTCAAATTTCTGTGATAAGGAGGCTAATAACTTGCTTTCTCAATCCAGACTGCAACCTTGACGCATCTACTCAACAAGCATTTAATACATTTTAAGCAGCGTATTCAGGGCCCCTGTAAGACTTTGATTTGGTACTCATGGCTGGCGTGATAGTTTATTTCTATTACAAACTTACGTTTCCTTGGCATATTTTTCTCCACTGGATACAGCATGGAGCTAGGAGCCAGAAGACCCAGGAGCTAGGAGCCAGAAGACCCAGATGTACCCAGGGCCTCTCCGTTTGGCAGAGGTGCAAGTTTAGGAGCTCACCCAGGCCCTCTGGGTCCTCACATCCTCATCTACAAAGGCTGAGGGAGCATGGCAGTCTTTCTCCATCATTGGGCTATACTGAGTGAGGGCCTTCCTTGACCTCTCAGAGGAGGAGTGAGGACTCCAAAATGTAGATTGCCATAGCATCCTACTTTACTTCTTTAAAAATCCTCATTGCTCATGAGAAAGAATGAACTATGGCCCTTTGTAGCAATGTGGATGGAACTGGAGAGTGTGAGGCTAAGTGAAATAAGCCATACAGAGAAAGACAGATACCATATGGTTTCACTCTTTTGTGGATCCCGAGAAATTTAACAGAAGACCATGGGGGAGGGGAAGGAAAAAAAAAGAGGTTAGAGTGGGAGAGAGCCAAAGCATAAGAGACTCTTAAAAACTGAGAACAAACTGAGGGTTGATGGGGGGTGGGAGGGAGCTGGGAGGGTGGGTGGTGGGTATTGAGGAGGGCACCTTTTGGGATGAGCACTGGGTGTTGTATGGAAACCAATTTGACAATAAATTTCATATATTGAAAAAAAATAAATAAAATCCTCATTGCTCTTGTAATTGCTCTTTAGACGCTGGTTTTTCTCCACCTACCCGGAAGTAATCTCCAGGAAAGCAGGACTATCTTAGTGCCACTAATTATCAGCTGATGACTGATTACTGAGTAACTTTTTAGGCAAGAAGCTACCACTACCATGCTGTCATTGCCATTACTGTCAGTAGCAATGGCAGTACCAGACAGTCGTAGGAGTTCAATTATTAGCACCATCCAATATACAACAGAAAGAAGCCACAAAATAATATTAGGTCTTATCAATACTCCTTACAAATGTTTCCTCTTTTCCTCTTCATTCTTTTAACTGATAGAAACAAATAACTATATGGTTAAACGCCACAGCAATGGTCCAAAATACAATACTTTGCTTATGTTATGTATCAATCTTTGAAATGTATCAATCCCTCACCCCCACCTAGAGTATGATCCAAAAGAAAGAAAAGCGTGTTCTTATCCTGAAGCAGATGAAAAACCCTTCCCCGATTTATGGGGACGGATGTAAAGAACTACAAAAGCATCCCTTTGTAAGAAAAGGATTTGTAACTGAAAACAAAAGACAGTGAAGAGAATCAAATTCCACAGGAGGAAGAATCAATTCCCTCTCCCCAGGATGATGTGGCTTGACTCTTCACCCTTAAAGAGTAAGGAAATGGACTAAGTGAAAATGCAGTGGGGTGGTAAGGATGCCACTTTTGGAAAGGTGATATGTTTTGAACACGAATTACTGATATTTGGAGGGAGAGAGGGAGAACAAAGCAAGAGAAGATGCCAGGGCAGTCCACCAAGGAAAAGGAGTTTATTGGGCTTTATGAAGAGATTAGCGTAGAGGATAAGTCCAAAACACCCACAGACCAGAAACCCGATGGGACGTCCCCTGATGGCTTCCCAAGGCCCTAGGATCCACCCGCCATCCCATAGCCTCGTCTGCAGCAGGTGCAGTTTGTTAAGGAAGAGCCTTTATCATGTCCCGTTGCTCAGACAGCTTGCAGATGCAGAATAAGCTACCTATTAAAAATATTCCTTCCCAGTTCCTTGGGAAGGTACTCAGTTAAGTGGATTGTGACTGTGACCACCCTCATGTAAACAATTCAGGCCTTTGTAGAAGAATATTTTTACATCATTTAATATGACAACAGAATATTTCACTGATTTAATACTGTTGGAATGCTAGCACTACCTGGGTGCATTCATTTGCTTGAAATTTACCAAATCCTTGCTGTGTATCTTCGGAAAAAAATAGGTAGATCCTGGTAAAATACTGCCCAGGATGGAGCAAAATACTGTCCCTGACTCCAGGACCATAAATTTGGACAGACATAGAGTTCGGAGAGCCGGGGATTTCCTTGGATAAAAGTCAAAGAACTCTGCTGCATGAGTTTAAAAATGGTATTTACTGCACCTGGAGGCAGGCTGGGGCGCGTCCCTGGGGCTTGTTGACATCCACGGCTACCAGCTGCCATCCACCAGCAGCGTCTTCATGGAACATCTTCAAGACAAAGAAGGAGATGAGTCAGAGACACTTAATATGGAACATCGAGAACTCCTACTTTATGTCTCCAGCGCTTACATTTTTTATGTTATCAAAGATGTGTCTTTTTATGGATTTATATTTAGAACATGAGTCATTCCAATTATGTTCATTTGAACACTGAAAACTTAAGTGAATAATAATCATAATGAGAATAATGGTAATCGCTAGCCTGAATTTATTGAGCCCTTGCTATGCATCAGGTCCTTTCTGCTTTATACATCCTTGGCATATAATTGCCCAAATATTCTTCTTGACTAGACTTTAAAGTAGGCATTTTATCCCCATTAGATTGGTTATCGATTATTACATATTAGACCTGGAAGAAAATGAAAATGAGAATTCCCAAGCATTATGTCCGGTGTGATTTTTACTAGGAGTTGTAAATTTTTATCTTTATTTAGTGGACATTTCTCACTGAGCCAACAGAAAAATATTCTCTGGATAAATAATATAAGAAGCATGCACGTGGCACAGGGAATAAGGCTGGTGTTATTTTAATGGTAGGAGACTGACATATCACTTAGACTCTGTGAAATTATTTTAACTAGGCCAAATTAATCTGCTCAGCAGAATTTTATGTACATATTTATGAAGGGAAAAGTAGTTTCTTTTGCCTTAAAATACATAAGTGGTGAAATCCAGAATGGTACAGGATACTAAAATCTGATATTTATTGGATTGGATATCTGGATTGTTGGCTGCCTAGTTTATTATCTTACTGCACATTCTACTACCTCAAAAATTAGTCATCCATCAATATTACAGCCAGTGGGAAGACACTGCCCACTATTTCCCCACTAGTATATTTTCTTTCCAATTCCTTATGGGTTTGTGTGTAGCGGGAGGGGTGTGGTTGCCAGTGAGGTAAGTTGGGATTAACGATTTTTATTTTTCTAAGACACTAACTATAAGCTAGTTTTTTTTTTCCTGCCCAAGGCCATAGTTTCACACACATAAGTAGACATTTCCTTTGCCATACTTATTCATGTCCTTGTGTTAGTCTGTGTTCAAAAGGGTAATTATCGATGGAAATATTAGCCTATGCAAAGATCCCATACCTAAGATTCCTGGGAGCAGATCATTTGCAGAAAGACAACTTTCCCTCTATAAAATAAGTGACATAGTCAGGGACAAGTGCCAAAATTCACAGACCATATATGTATTTACCAGAAAACAGTTTTTCTAGGGGTGCCTGGGTGGTTCAGTTGGTTAAGCGTCCAACTTGGGCTCAGGTCCTGATCTCACGGTACATGGGTTCAAGCCCCACATCAGGGTCTGTGCTGACAGCTTGGAGCCTGGAGCCTGTTTTGAATTCTGTGTCTCCTTCTTTCTCTGCCCCTTCCCCGCTCACACTCTGTCTCTCTCCCTCTCTCTTAAAAATAAACATTAAAAATATTTTTTAAAAAAAGAAAACTTTTTTTAATCGTTGGATTGAGAATTCTCTACAATGCCAACCTGCAACTCAGAAAAATGGTGTATCAGTTGTTTACGTCCTAGAATCAATACTTTTCGAAGACTGCATGGGGGGCTTTTTGCCAAGTATGCTACTTATTTTGAACTTCAAAACATATACAGAGAGCACCTTTCATAGGACATCCTACAAAATATTGTTCCACATATGCTCAATTTAATTATCCCTTGAAACAGTACCCTGATTTATTTTTACATTATGCTATGTTCACCCCAAGGATAGCTACCATCTGTCTATATACCACATGTGTATTTTTAAGTGACAAGATGGGGGGTGCACATTTACCCAAAGATTCTTTGATCAGAGATGGAAGTTACAAATTACTTTGCTCAGGTGTCCGCGTACAGGATTCTGATTCCCTTTAGAATGAATTTTGAAAGGTATTCTTAGTGGTAGAAGCAATCACATCCCCATGAATAGGCTCATTCTGAGACTACATACATTGGTTGAAATGCAAACCTTTTACGGTGTCTTTTAAAGTTCCCGTCAAAATTCTGGGTGTCTCCTTTTAAGGAGAAAAGACAAAAGCAATCCTGTCAGTCACTAGCTAAAAATCTTCTGTATGTGCAGCCTATGGTCTCTTATCATGACACAAAGGATCCCTGGGGCATAGGTTTGCTTTGATCAGTAGCAGACTAGTTTTCTCTGTTAAATTATTTTTTTTCCAGCTGACCAAAATCAAATGAATCAATTTAATTGTTAGTAAAAGTGTTCTCTCAAGGTCACCCCTTTGTATAAAATGAAGTGAAGGAAATTCAGACATGTCCAAGGTTCCATTTGTCTTTAGTCCCCTGAATTATAAAACAACATTTAGATTGGTTAATGTGACAGCTATGTGAGGTAGAAAACAGGACATCCCAAGCCAGGAACCCTCAGGGCTCGAGTCCTGAGCTGCCAGTTGTCCCTCCATATCCCTCAGTATGACCCTAGGGAACTATAATTCGTACATAAAGGTTAGGTACACGTTAATTGCCAGAGCCTAGCTCGAGTGTTTTTTGAGCACACATAACACAAATGTAGCCTTGTGTGGCCTTCAAGCTTAACAGTTTCGTTCTCCTCCAGGCAAAGTGAAACAAGCTTATCTCCACCATGAATCAGCGTAATCGGAAGACCACATGACTGGTGACTGGTGACAGGTGCTGAGGTGAAGCAGCTAAGGCGTGAGAACAGAGGCCTGGGATGGAGAGCAGCTAAGCTCAGGATGTTTCCTACTAGCACTCCGTGCATCCCAGCATCCAGCTCTGGGACGATACACCCACACTACTGTGGACCTATGCACGTGCTGTTTTATCACAGACCTATGGGTTTCCTGACCTTTAACCCAACACACAGCTGAGCATGGGGCAACCGTGACCCACGGCTAATAATTGTGCAGGTATGAAAGCCATCATCTCCATCAGAGCTCAGACAAACTAATGATTACGCCTCTGAAATTTTCCACATCATTTTCTCTTTGTTTTCCTGTGACATGTTATATTACGGTCTCTCCACAAGTCCTTTGGCATTATTTTTTTCCGTAATTTGTTTCTATGCTGTGAGTCGAGAGCAGACTGCTTTGTTAACAACAATAACAACAACAACAACAACAACAACAACACAAACCCATTCAGTTCTCATCACCTGGTTCTCTTTTGCCTCTGTACGGTCCACATCAGAGGCAAGTCCTCTTGAACGAAGATATCAGAAAGCCCCTTCCTCATCCCATTACTATGTATAATTTTCTTTCTCAACACCAATGCTCTTGAAAAGTCAAGGGACCCAAAGACACCAACAAGTGCACTAAGCCTGAGAACCCCTTAGCCTTTCTGTGAGGATAAGTTACACAGAACCACTGCTTATGTTCCACATACTAGAGAATGGCAGGAAGTGGCTCCAGTTCCGCAAAGCTGTGTGCTTTGCAATACAATAGCCATCTTTGTCTTATTCTCTTAATGCCTGTCTGTTTTATTAGAATTATAAACTAATGATGTAGTTAAAAAATTTTTTTTAATGTTTTATTTTATTTTTGACAGAGAGAGAGCCAGAGCATGAGTGGAGGAGGGGCAGAGAGAGAGAGAGACAGAGAGAGAGAAACACACAGTCTGAAGCAGGCTCCAGGCCCCGAGCTGTCAGCACAGAGCCCAACGCGGGGCTCGAACGCACAGACCACGATATCATGACCTGAGCTGAGGTCGGACACTCAACCGACCGAGCCACGCAGGCGCCCCAATGATTTAGTTTTTACAGCTATTCCACGTGAAGTCCTTGTGCACAGAGTTCTGCCAGATTTTGCAAATGTAACAGAATCGCAGGAAATGATGTCCCTCCTCTCCTCAGACACAAAAGCATCTGAGCCACTTGCCTCCTGGCTGGTGAGGGGCTGGGCGGGGCCTGCAGCCTGTTGCCAGGCAGCCCAAGTGATGTTTCCAGAGGCTGCTGCAGGAGCTCTGGTTGCCTAGCAACCGGGTCCTCAGCCACAGCATTTCTCTTAATGAAGGTTTTTCAGGATTCTCTGTGTGATTACCTCTGCTGAATACCTAGACGCATTACCTCTGAATTACCAATTTATTCCTCCTGATTAGGTATAATTTTGCATCAAAACCATTTTGCACAACTTTGTTCAAAGTCCCTTCCCATTTCGCTTTCTATTAGAACTGCTAGCTGATTTGGTGGAGCTTCCAAACACGACTTTTCCAGCTGTGGCTTTATAAATAAGAGTTACTTAATAAGCATAATGTGGTTTTAAAGTCATTTTATTTTAGGTCATCTCTTAGGAACACTGAATGTAAATTCTGCGCTGAGTTCTTAGCTTTATGCTCTATTTAGTTCTCAACGTCTTATAGCAGAAAACACACCTTCCAGACGTTGTCACCTGACTTAAAAGACAAGCCAGAGTGGACCTTGAACTTTATTATATTTCATAGTTCCCTAGAAGAGATGACAGAAGAAATAAAAACTAGATGTGCTTTTTTTTTTTACATCTGTGATATAACCTATATAACGTTAAAAAAAATCTTTCATAAAAGTTTGAATAGTTGTTTGCCAAAATTGAATAGTATTAATACTATTTCATCTATAATGAATTGGCTAGTCAGTTCAAACCTTCACAACACCGTAAAGATGTTGCTTAAGGCTTTTCCAAATAATAGCATGTTTAATAGCATTTTAGCATGTAATTCATAAAAGCTCAATTTGAAGCTTTTCAAAGCCAGATTTGTACCTTGGAGGTTTCACAAATACCTTTGTCCACAGACTTGTATAATGATTTACAATGTTACATTAAATTTATCTTACAATTTAATATTAAAATAGTAGTCATGAGCATCAAAATCATTTCATGCTTGATTCAGGAATTTTTATTTTCTTTCTCTTATATAAAGATTCAAACTAGACTAAGACATATAAATCTTCCCTTCCTTTTTCTTTTTTTAAAGTTTATTTATTTATTTTGAGAGAAAGAGTGACAGAGAGTGTGTGAGTGAGTGGGTCAGAGGCAGAGAAAGAGGGAGAGAGAGAATCCCAAGCAGGCCCCGCACTGTCAGCACAGAGCCTGATGCAGAGCTCGGTCTCACAAATGTGAGCTCATGATGTGAGCTGAAATCAAGAGTTGGATGCTGAACCGACTGAGCCACCCAGGCATCCCATCCCTTCCTCCTTCTAAACACACAAAAAAGAACCACCCCCCCCCCTCCAAATCCACACACAAAACAAAGCCAAAATTAAAAACAAAGACATAGGATCTGGACTACCCTCCTAGTTAATAACTTCCCTGAAGCTTTTAACCAAATTCTAGGGCACTCCCAATTTCTTGGGAGCATAGGGCTCCCCTTCTGAATATGTAGTGATTCCTCAAAAATCAGATATGCATTATGAGGTCTTCTTCATAATTTACTGTACTGTGATTGGATCGGTCTGAATGAAACATATTTCCTGTTCCAAAAAAAAATTCTAATCCCATATATAAAGGCCATCATATTGGTTTTTGATCACATGAATAAATATTTTTAAAAACAGGAAATTCTACCATTTCCACTTTTATCTGCAAGTTCTCTGAAGACTTGTAATGACCGAATGAAATCAAAGGTATATAGTAAATGTGGGTTTTGTGCCAAACCCACCCACGGAGCTGATGAAACCATAGGTACCCTCACCCTATCACCCAGAAAAGCTGATGTGGTTGCTCTGGGTTTGGGCCTGTGCACGGGCATTGCTGAATAGCTCCCTCGGTGGGTCTGACTGCAGAAGGCACTTATCCCAGGGCTTTCCCACGTTCCCTCAGGGCCCACTGAGGGTGTGCCTGCCTTCCAGCGGGGAAAGGACATCACCCCCCATGGGTACCTGTGTGGTGGCCGTTGAAGTGGTGCTGCTTCTCGATCCCCACATCTGCTGAAACTGTACCCTGATTTCTGCAAATGTTTCAATGATGACAGCAATGAACACGTTCTGAAAGAAAATCCCGACCCGGATGAGAAAGTGTAGGGCAACGAAAAGCAAACAAAACATCATCAGAGGCTGTGGGGGGCGGGGGGGCAGACAGATTCCACTGGGGCCAGTTTCTATGGTACCTTCACAAGCCAGGCCAGGAAGAATATGAGCGTGATGAAGTAGAAGTAGGACCGCCAGCGGGGGAAGCTGTCAATGGCTCTGTACATGAGGAATACCCAGCCCTCCTGGGATGCAGCCTCATAGACGGTGAATATGCTGGTGCCTGTGGGGACACAGGAGAGCGCACCGACTTACAACGGGCTCTGGAAATGGGGAAACGCTTTTGAGAAAAAAACAATCGATATTTATCCACACTCATTTTCTCAATGACAAAAGCTCTTCTAAAGGGACTCAAATAGCATGCAATTTATTTTATTGTTCTTATTCTTAGGATTTTGACAAAGTTGTTTTTGACTTCAGGCCAGGGCCCTTTCATTAGCAATAAAATAACTTTATGTTATATCTGTCCCTGTTAAATGCATCTAAGAGCGTGGAAAAGGAAAGGAACCCTCAAACCAAGTAAGCTATAATAAAAAATAATGTGTGCAGTACAAGCTTGCCATTTGGGGCTTAACACTTTCAGTGTGCTGAAAGCACTTGTTATGGTTTTAGCCAAAATGAAATAAATTTGAGAACTGGGTTTCATCTGAAGTCACTTTCCCACAGGGACACTAAAGTACCTTAGGCTCCAAAAATTAATGTGACGGAGCCTGTCTTTGGATTCCATTGTGTTTACTGAACACCGAAATGTAAGGCAATAAATCATCAAATAGCACTCTGTATCTCCACTTCTGGGAGAATCGTCTCATTGAAAATACTATTGATGATGGGAAGAAAGAGGAGCGAACAATATGCAGGCAGATTTTTGCTGTAGTGAAGAGAACCTAAAATGCCATTCAGGGGAAAGACAGTGTTTGCCTTTCATGACATTATGAGGGATGTGTTATTATTTCCCCACTTTATAGATGGGAAAACTAAGGCACAGAAAGAGTAAGTGATTTATCTAAGGGTGCACAAATAATAATAGGGGAACTTGAATTAATCCAGTCATTCTGGAAAGAGGCTCTGTGATGATACCAACTGTGATGGTATCTTGCCTGCTGACATCTTTTCTGTGGTTTGTTTTCCCCATCTGTAAAATGCATAAATAATAGCTCCTAGTGTGGTGAAGATAATTTCATTTCTGTAAAACACTGACACACAGTGGATACGTAATAAATTTTAGGTACTATTATTGTAAACATTGAAAATAGTTGCTTAATAGTATTTTGTGAGAAAACACATAAGTAAAAAGTACTGTACTGAGTTAAAGTTGTTTGTAAAACACACATGATGCATATTGTTACTCACAAAACTGGTGAACATTCGCACCCCAATAAATGCCATTGGTACAAATGGATTAAATATTATGGGATATAAAACCAATATCCACCCATCTATGTTCTAATCGCACAGAAATTTAAAACTAGACTCTTTATACAATCAGATGTCCAAACTAAGAAGGGGGTTACTAAAGTTGGCTGATGGCCAGCTGCCTCTCTGAGCCTGTGAATGAGGGAAGAATAATTAGAGCATCAATGGACCAAAGCATGCAGGACAACAGAAAGCCTTGTGGTAAATGGAGACAAATGGGACATATGCAGCCTTGAAAGAAAAGCTGAGAGAAAGAAGGAAAGCAAATACTCATTGAGAGAATGCCTATTATGCTAAGTACTGTATATAAAATATAACGTCATAGAATCATATTTTGTGCATTGGAAAGTTGTTGCCATAACAACTAGTATTTGTAAATCCTACTTCGTTTTAAGGTTCTTTTACCTATTTAAATGCTCAGGAAAACCTCTGTCTAATTAGGCAGGTAGATGGGTAGGTGTGTATAAGAGCTGGTATTATCCATCACATCCTTTTACAGAAAAGGAAACTGAAGGTCACTGGATAATGAATTTGCCTGGGGTAGAAAATGACAGAACCAGAAACTGAGGCCACACCATCAGTTACCAAGTCTTTTAAACTCTTTTCATCTTTACTATCTTACTTATATTTTCTCTTGCTCAAGACTGGGACTTTTCAAAGAGCGTATTTTCTCCTACTAACCTTAATTTGAATGAAGTCCATTTTTTTTTTCCTGAGGGACTATGGTGGCTAAGGTTGTAACATACTGAGAAAATCATACAGGCAGATGATTTTTAAGGGTAAGATTCAGGGAAGAAAAGCATGCACAAAAAAATAAAATGCCAATAGAAAAACAGAAATGATTCTTTTCATTAATGATTCATACATACTAAAAATGTCCAAAATATTTGCTTTTGTGGACTGCATACGAAAGACAATTTTAACAAAACAAGTAATTTATGTTCCTTATTTTCTTCTAGTTATTTGAACTACAACAGAAATGTGGCTACAAGAAATCCATTATGAGTAACTAGTAAAGCCTAATAGTTTTACCAATTGAGATTTACAGGTAAAATATGAGGACTGTCAATGTAAGACTACATTTGAGAGGAACACTGAATTATCCTTCTTCTATTTGTCCAGGTCCTTCAATATTAAATCTACAGGGAAGATGCTATTTGAAAGTAAGTAAAAATAACAGTATGTTCTTATCTCAAAGAGTTTCCTTCATTTTTTTCTAATTTGACACACGCACAAAGGGAAAGAAGTAGAAACCCACCATGCGGCTCAAACAGCAGCATTTGTTGATACAAAGAGATCAGACATTTGTGAAAATGTAGCTAAAACACTTCCCAGAACAATGCTGACTGTTGAGGAAGTGAACTCCCCTGGGTCAAAGGCTAGGAGGATGCACCTATCAGTTGTAGAAGAGAAGGCATTTGGATAGGACCTTCCTCATCACTTTTCTGCTGCTGACTTTGCAAAGTGTACGAAAAGAAAATCCATTGGAAAGATTTTCCGATTGTTCAACATTTAAACGGACAAAAAATGGAGTTTATGAACATCTTATTTTCTCTGGGAAGTGAACAATGCTGGGGAAGAAGCCAAAGGTACCTAGCTCACACATGCTGCTCTCTGGTGCCTCCTGGTGCTTGTCCCTGGTGTGCTTAGCGGAGTCCAGTGCAGCTCTTATCCAGCCCAGCTCACCTCCATTGCCTTCAGGCCACGCTGGGTTCTCAGATCTCCCAAGGAGTCCTGCGTGCACCTGTGTCTCCTATCACACTTACTCCTGCTGCCTAGTTTATCTCCCTCACTAGCACTGACTAGCTGACTAACTTGGTGAGCACTCTAAGTTAAAACTATCTTTCACTTCTGTACCTGGCATTGATGAGCACTCAGTTGTTGATAAATGAAGCCATTATCATGGTATTAAGACACAAAGGCTTTTCTCAAATATTTGCTTTTTTAAAAAAAATAATTCTTCCTCACTGTGATTATTGCACAATTTGGAAGCAAAGGGGATAATTTTATGATTGACTTTATGTTTTGCTGACTTTCAAAATTCACTTAAAACACATACATGTATGCAAATTTCAAAGTCCACACTACATATAAACAAGAAAGTCTTCCTGTATTGTTTGTGCCACCATGGAAAATTTCTAGAAAATATTGTATTTTATATATACAAAATATTTTCTAGATATATTCCAGAATACTTTAAGTCCATTTTAACTATAGAACTAAAGTTGCTACCTGAAAGGACCACATTTTGTTAAATGAATAATGATTCTACAATAGCATGTGGGGATAGAATGCATTCTCTTACTGGAGAACATTGTGGCCTGCTCCAAAAATATCTCTGTGAAGCTATTGGAATTGTACCACTTTCTTAGACTCCAAATTCTCAAAGCATAAATTCAAGTTGTATAAGAAACAAAATCACAATGACACTCAGCTCATCAATCCTCCTAATTTCAGGCACCTTTCCTGACCTCTTTCACTGATGGTTTGAATTTAGTGGATAAGAAGACCTATTAGTCTATATTTGGAAAATAAGTTCCTGGGAACTTGCTATAGACTATATATATTGAGACATAGCAGTGGATTTTTTTTTCTAGTTCTGAAAAAAATTATATTTCCTTTGTTTTGACTATCCTTAATATTACATTTATTGCTTGGCTGTCTTCTGCTGACTCTTTTTCCATTAAAAAAAAGTGATGATGGGGGCGCCTGGGTGGCGCAGTCGGTTAAGCGTCCGACTTCAGCCAGGTCACAATCTTGCGGTTCGTGAGTTCGAGCCCCGCGTCAGGCTCTGGGCTGATGGCTCAGAGCCTGGAGCCTGTTTCCGATTCTGTGTCTCCCTCTCTCTCTGCCCCTCGCCCGTTCATGCTCTGTCTCTCTCTGTCCCAAAAATAAATAAACGTTGAAAAAAAATTTAAAAAAAATAAAAAAATAAAAAAAAGTAATGAATTGACTGTCTCCTGGGAATATTGCCTATTGTTTACTCTAGTCATAGGTTACAAAATACCATGAAGACATTCAACTTTCAAAGAACAGGGCCACAAAACTGTGGTGACAACTAATAATAAGCTACTAACCTGGGGTCCCACCATTAGACTCCTCTTCAAACCCAAAATATATGTGATGCTATTCTAATGATGGTGATACCCAATCCATTGTGAAAATAAAAGGGGAGGAGTTAGAGTTGGTGATGTAAGCTTGAGACAGTTGAATAAGTAAATACATCAGGCTTTAGTCTGGACAATAACCTTTACCTTCATACTCAAAATTCCCAATAGAACCCAGAAAGTTCCTTTTAGGACCATCCATTCCATCCTCTCTCTCACTGTTCAAGGATCCTTGGGGAAATGTTCCTGAATTTTAATGCCTCCAGTGATAGAGAACACAGAACCTCTTGAGGCAGCCCCATTCCAGGTCTGACAACCCATCCCATTGGATGTTGGCTCTGGCTCGGTCCCTCTGGAATGTGCTCTCGGTTTTGCAAACCATAGAAAGCTACAGGAGTCTGGAAGTGGTCCCTTCACTTCCAGAGTGAATCATCCCTCCTTCTACAATCCTGCTACAGTTACTTATTTTCTTATCTGGTCCTTTAACGTTCTCAACCTGCTGTACTTTTGATGAAACTGACCTGATTGTCTGGCTTCATTTCCCACCAGGCTCAGACTCTCACTTTTGGAGGGCACAGTGATGGTATTTTTGTTATTCAAGAACATCAGTTTCCTTCAAACTTATTCTAAGTTGCTCTTTCTGTTCCTCTGGCTGCCTTTGATAGGATCTCACTCTTTGGACATCAGCTGATTGAGTTTTCCTCTACTATAATCCAGTCTGAGCATCCCCTTCAGTTGGAAGGGAAAAGAAAGTTACATGCTTCTCTACCACTACATTTGAATGTCTGTGATCAAAAAGTGCCTCAATAATCTGCTCTTAACAAGTATATTTAACTGTGGAAGGATAGAATCACCATCCTAGACCCCAAAATGATGCTTATTTGATCAACTACAGTTGCAATGACTAAATATACAGTCCTGGAATGTGGTCCAATAAGTAAACACACATAAAGAGCTTGATCTTTGCATGTTTCCATTACTAAAAATACAACTCGTTCAAGATGGATTGTGCTCATTGGTGCTCATTTGTTTTGTCGTGTTTGCATTCATATAACTTGCTCTCCAATTAAATTGTTTTTTTAAACTCTAGAATTGCTCCATAGAATGATATTCTTAATAAACCACAAAAGTAATAGAAAAGAAGGGCTTTGCATAGCTTAAGGGGGGAATTGACTGAAGTCACTCAAAGGTAAGTTGTCCTGTCAGTTTGAACTGAGGTAGAATTCACTGGGTTTTTGTTTGTTTGTTTGTTTGTTTGTTTGTTTTGTTTTTTTTTTGTTTGTTTTAATTCCTGAAGTGTCACTCACTGGCTTAGTTGACACTCTCACCCAGGGTTCCTCAACTTTGGCACCAGTGACATTTGGGGCTAAATAATTTGGGGGCCTGTTCTGTGCACTATAGCATCCTGACCTCTATCCACTAGATTCCAAAAGCACTCCCAACCCTCAAGTTGTGAAACCAGAAATGCTTTCAGACATTGCCCAGTAGCCCTTGGTGGGCTGAATCGCCCCTGGTTGAGAACAACTCTTCTAATTGACAGTCTTTTTGATTCTGTAGCTTTGCCCTACAGTGCCTAGCTCTGGGCCTTGCATATGATTTGTATTTATTAAGTATTTTGAATTGAATTGAAGTTCTTCTCTTGACACAGGGAAGAATGGAACACTTGTGAGGTTTCTCAAATTTCTCCTTGGCTTATTATGAACGGTTTGGAGGTTAAACAATTTGAGGCCAAAGGAGAGACCTAAAAATGCATTTCTGGACTATATTTACAATAGTCTACATTTGAATTTGACATTTTATTCATCTCTACAGATTTCTGAAGGCTAAAAGCCTAGATCCTAAGACATCATTTGTTTATATAAAGTATTTGCCACACGGTGGATAGCTCAATAGTACCAGTACATTAATATTTATGAGTTTTCTGTTGGAAGAAAATCTTATTATTTTTTTTTTTTGATTTCCTGCAATTTTATAAGATGACTGTACACACATGTAACCTGGGGGGGGGATATTTTAGTTTGCAGAATGAGATATTAAAAGTGTATATTAATTACGTTTTATAAAGAAAAATCACATATTTTGAATGAAATAAATGGCACAAAATCTTCCTCACCAAAGATTATAGTGACCCTTCCTGAATTATTCCAAAACAAACCACAAACACACGTTTTACACGTTTTTCAGATTTTACGTCTGAAGAAGGCATTCGTTATATTCACAGACACAGAAGAAAATGGACACATCTGTAGTCTATGTTCACGACTCTGGGCTGTGGGGACCATGAAGCAGGGTGTCAAACAGAAGGCTGCTAAACAGCACGTGACATGTGTGGGTAGGTCTCAACAGTGGGATCTAAGCAGCCACGACCGAATTTCAAACCGCACGGTGGCTTCTCTAATTCAACTACAACTTGTAGCTTGGGGTCACCTTTGACCACAGAATCTACTCTGAAATCCTTTATGTTTTGGCGAGCTCTCTGTTTGTTTCACCTCTGGCAATTTCCCCACTCCCAGGGATAAACATTCTCCTGCACATTTTAAGGACACATTTAAACATTGTAGCCAAGGCTCAGCTGTGAGCTTCACTGCAACGTTCTACATGTCTTTCTCCCACCAAACGGCTGCATACCATTTACCTCTTCACAAGAACTGCACACTCAAATCCTGATAGTGGGACCTGTGGTGGTAATACATTTTACCCAACAGTGGTTATCATAAAAGCAAACACCAATCAGAGATATGTATTCTTATAGTGGACATCTGGATTCAACCTAATAAAGCTTTGTCACTAAAGCTGAATGTATCCACATACATGACACGTGAATCAAGTCAGCAGACCAGCATTAGCAAGAAAGGTCCATCCTGAATTACAGATGTTTATTGCACAATAAACCAGCTAGAATTAAATTACCTGGAATGATGTCACTTTTCTGAAGAATAAAACCTTTATGAACAATGTTTTATATTCCTTGGGATCATGTTTAATTTTACTAAGATATATATGCAAAATAGTTAATTCAAGTGTTTCACCTGATAGAGAGTGATGTGACCTTATGATTATAACAATCTGCACAGAACTCATCCAATGCTCATCTAAGGATCCACACACACATTCAGGCTGGGAATTGCCATGTGGCCATCAAAACAGCAAAACAAAACACTTCTTATTTGCTATTCCAGAACAGGGAGCAAACACAAAAAGGACTTCCTTTATTCTAAATGTTTTAAAATGTATTTATAAACCTTATTTGGGGGTAAATGTTAGCTTAGTTTTGTTTTGTTTTTATAGTTAAGCACTTCTTGGGAACCACATTGCCTCACTGCTGAAATCACTTTATCTATTACCTTAAAACCTCACTCAGAGCACTAAACTGCAATCAGATCAAAGGCCATATAGAAAAAAACATGTATATGTTTCTATACATTTTCTAACTTAAACCTTTTAAGTAAGTAATAAAGATTCTTACTTGAAATGTATTTCTTCAGATGTAGAAAATTTCTACACTTCCAAGTTCTAAATGTAAAACACTTCTAGAAAAGGAGAGGTGAAAGCTTTAATACTATGGTATTCACAAATGGAAAAAGAAGTGTTGACAAGGCCGGATGCTGACATTGGCAGGAAAGTTCGGGTATTAAAGTAGAACAGTTCCAAGAGCGCTTAGTCCATGTGCCAATGAAAACACTCCCTGCCTCTGGGGCTGGGCCATTTCCATGTAGGCTGGGAATGAAAGCAGCAGAGGAGAGGTCATGACAGGTACTGGTTACCTTCTGCCTTTGAGGAGATTTGACTTCAGATCGAAAGAACTTCTTTAAAGTTACTTCCTGTTAGTTAACTTAAAAAAACTACACTTAGCCACAATTAGCTTTTAGTTATCTTCCGTAACATTCAAATTGTCCACTACGTCTTATCTACTGACACAGTGTCAGCCAGTTAACCATTCTGGGCCTCAGCTCCCTATAAATAGAATATAATAATGATGATACGTGTTGGTCACCACTAACGCACTAAATAAATGTCATTTAGTAACCTTTTAATTTTCTCAAAAAAGGAAGCAATACATACATGCCAAAAATATGATTTCTTTTAGAGTGTTGTAGCTTCATCACCAATCTTTGAAAATTTATTGGAAATGACAGTCAAAAGAAATGAAGGCAAAAAGGCCAGAATTTCATGTAAGTTTTGGTGAGTTAATAGTTTTGACATTAGAATTTCATAATAATCCAAAATTAGAATCAAGTACAGTATTTGGAAAAAGGACCAAGACTTTCTTGTCTTCATATTCTGGGACACATATAGTTCACATCTCTGTATCACCATGCATAGGCAATGAAAAATAAGAATTAACTCTAAGGTAAACCTGGTCCATCTACCTCAGAATGGCCACAACAGCGAAAATTTGTTTCAATTTTAATAGGAAGGCTGACTGATTTATAAAGTAAGCATAAGATCAAAAGATCAGCCAAAATTAGAAATAAATAATTTGACATTTTTGCTCATAAAGGCATGTTAAAATTGAATCAGGTCTACTACAAAGGAAGTAAGATAGCTGAGTGATATTAAACAAATGTAATTTACAATAAATATGATATATGAAATACAAATAACATATGGCTTTAACTAAGAATAAAGTTTTTATCTGTGCTATGATAAATATAAAATTTCCCTGATTTACAATAAAAAAAACTTAAAAAGTTATATGGTAATATAAAACTAAATATAAGAAGATGTTGGTGAATTCTTACAAACATTTAAAGAATACCTATTCTTCTGAAACTATCCTGTTTTTTTCTTCTGAAGCCATTCTAAAAAATAGAAAAGAAAGGAGGCATCTGGGTGTCTCAGTCAGTTAAGTGTCTGAATTAGGCTTAGGTCATGATCTCCCAGCTCGTGAGGTCGAGCTCCGTGTCAGGCTCTGTGCTGACAGCTCAGAACCTGGAACCTGCTTCAGATTCTGTGTCTCCCTCTGTCTCTGCCCCTCCCCTGCTCTCTCTCTCTCTCTCTCTCAAAAATAAAGATTAAAAAATGTTTAAAAAAAATAGAAAAGAAAGGAAAACTTCCAAATTTATTCTATGAGGCCGACATTACCCTCACACCAAAATGATATAAAGACACCACCAAAAAAAGAGAACTACAAGTCACTATCTCTGATGAACATAGATGCAAAAATCCTCAACAAAATACTAGCAAACTGAATTCAGCAATACTTTAAAAAAAATCATTCACCAAATCAAGTGGGATTTATTCCTGGGATGCAAGGGTGATTCAATATTCACAAATCGATCAACGTGATACATCACAGCAATAAAAAAAAAGGATAAGTACCATTTGATCATTTCAATAGAAGCAGAAAAAGCTTTTGACAAAGTACAACATCCATTCATGATAAAAACCCTCCACAAAGTGGGTCTAGAGGAAACATACCTCAACATAATAAAGGCCATATGTAAAAAACCCACAACTAACATCATCTTTAATGGGGAAAAACTGAGAGCTTTTCCCATAAGGTCAGGAACAAGACAAGGATATTCACTCTCACAACTTTTATTCAATATAGTACTGGAAATCCTAGCCACAGCAGTCAGACAACAAAAAGAAATAAAAGGCATCCAAGTTGATAAGGAAGAAGTAAAACTTCACTATCTGCAGATGACATGATACTATATATAGAAAACTCAAAAGACTCCATCAAAAAAAAAACTGCTAGAACTAATAACCAAATTCAGTCAAGTCATAGGATATAAAATCGATGTACAGAAATCTGTTGCATTTATGTACACTAGTAAGAAAACAGCAGAAAGAGAAATTAAGGAAACAATCTCATTTACAACTTCACCACAAATACTAAGATCCCTAGGAGTAAGCCTAACAAAAGAGGTGAAAGACCTGTGCTCTGAAAACTATAAAACACTGATGAAAACACTGAAGACAGCAGAAAGAAATGGAAAGACATCCCATGCTCATAGATTGACAGAAAAATATTGTTAAAAATATCTATACTACCCAAAGCAATCTGCACATTCAATGCCACCCCTATCAAAATACCAAGAGCATTTTTCACAGAACTAGAACAAATAATCCTAAAATTTGGAACCACAAAAGATCCTGAAGAGCCAAACCAATATTGAAAAAGAAAAGCAAAGCTGGAGGCATCACAATTCCAGACTTCAAGTTAGATTACAAAGATGTAATAATCAAAACAGTATGATACTGGCACAAAAACAGACACACAGATCAATAGAGCAGAATAGAAAACCTGGAAATAAACCCAAAATTATAGGTCAATTAATCTTCAACAAAGCAGGAAAGAATACCCGGTATGAGAAAGGCAGTCTCTTTAATGAATGGTGCTGGGAAAACTGGACAGCAACACGCAAAAGAATGAAACTAGACCACTTTCATACACTGTACACAAAAATAAAATTTATCAGAGACCTAAATGTGAGACCTGAAACCCATAAAAATCCTAGAACAGAGCACAGGCAGTAACTTCTCTGACATTGGCAGTAGCAACTTTTTTTCTAAATAGTTCCCCTGAGGCAAGTGAAACAAAAGCAACAGTAAACTATAGGGACTACATCAAAATAAAAAGGTTCTGCACAGCAAAGGAAACAACCAACAAAACTAAATGGCAACCAATGGAATGGGAAAAGACATCTTCAATTGACATAGTCAATAAAGGGTTAGTATCCAAAATATATAAAGAACTTATAAAACTCAACACCCAAAAAACAAATAATTCAATTAAAAATGGACAGAAGACATAAACAGACATTTCTCCAAAGAATACATACAGATGGCCTACACACATATAAAAAGATGCTCATCATCACTTATCATCAGGGAAATGCAATCAAAACCACAATGAGATATCACCGCACACTTGTCAGAATGGCTAAAATCAACAACAAGGAACAACAGGTGTTGGTGAGGATCTGGAGAGTGCACCCTTAGTGGAAATTAAAACTGGTACATCCACTCTGGAAAACAATAGGGAGGTTCCTCAAAAAGTTAAAAATAGAACTATCTTATGATCCAGAAATTGCACTACTCGATATTTATCCAAAGAATATAAAAACACTAATTCAAAGGAATACATGCACTCCTGTGCTTATAACAGCATTATTTACAATAGCCAATAGCCAAGACATGTAAACAGCCCAAGTGTCCATCAATTCATAAATGGATAAAGAAGTGGCATATATATATATATACACAATATATATATTGAATATATATATTCAATATATATATTATGTATATATATATATTGAATACACACACACACACACACACACACACACACACACACACACACTGGAATATTCAGCCATAAAAAAGAATAAAATCCTGCCATTTGCAACAGCATGGATGGAGCTACAGAGTACAATGTTAAGAGAGAGAGAGAGAGAGTGAGACAGAGAGGAAGAGAGGCGAAGAAATAGATGTTAATTATAGAGAACAAACTGATGGTTACAAGAAGGGGAGGTGGGTGGGGGATAGATAAAATAAGTGATGGAGATTAAGGAGTGCATTTTCATGATGAGCATGGGGGATGTACAAAAGTGTTGAATCATACACCTGAAACTCATATAACACTATGTGCTAACTCTACTGGAATTAAAATAAAATGAAAAAAACCAAGATGTTTTAACATCATCCATACTAATACTACAGCTGAATAGTTACAACTTTAATAGGAAATATTAACGAATTATGAAAAGTTTAAAACTATACATGGAGAATTTTTTGCCATATATCTTCACATTGATAAACGTGTACAAAAATGTTCACAAAATTTTTCGTATATTTGCTGTCTACTTTTTCCATAAACTTTTAAGGCCAAAAACATATTTATGGTTAAAAATGAAGTTTTCCAACTGGGTTAGGTTTATTATTTGGATGTGTCATAGATTCAATGATAGATTTATTAAGATTATACAAAGATGAGAAAAATGTTCATGCATTAAATGCTGTGTTACTAAGGAAGCAAGATACTGTTATTCCTACGTGGCCAGCATTTCCAATGTAAACCACAACTCTACTAAGTGAGATAAGGATGTGAAGAAATAGTAATAAATTAACTTAAAAATATAATAGACTTCACTTACTTATAGCAGTTTTAGATTTACTTAAAAATTGAGCAGATAACATAGAGAATTCCCATTTGCCCCCCCCCCCCCCTCTCTGCACACTATCCCCTATTATTAACATCTTGCATTAGTGGGGTACATTTGTTACAACTGACGAATTAATGTTAGTATATTATTATTAACTCAAGTCCATTCTTTGTGTTTTAAAGTTAGATGGATCTTGAAAACTACACAATATTATCTACCCACCATTACAGAATCATACAGGTTAGCCTCACCAATTTAAAAATCCATTAAGCTCTACCTATTTGACCCTCACTCCTCTCCTCTGAGCTCCTGGCAACCACTGATCTCTTTACTATCTCTACAGTTTTGTCTTTTCCAAAATGCAATATAGTTGGACTCATACAGCCTTTCAGAGTGGCTTCTTTCATTTAAAAATATGCATTTACTACTCCTCTGTGTCTCTTGGTGGTGTGATAACTCACTTATTTTTATTGCTGAATAATATTCCATTGTATGGATGGACCACAGTTTATCTCAAGCTGTGCCCCATGGAGGGGCATCTTGGTTGCTTCCAATTTTTATCAATTACGTATAAATCTTGAATTTGAGTAGTGTCAGTCCTCTGACTGTGTCCTTCTTCAGTGCTGTGTTGACTATTCTATTCTGGGTCTTTTGCCTTTCCATATAAACTTCAGAAACAGTTTGTTGATATCCACACTACAACATGCTAGAAGTTTGACTGGGATTGTGTTTAATCTATCCCTCAAGTTGGGAAGAACTAATATCTTTAATGCTCTGTTGATAGGTACATACACGTTAAGGATCGTTTCCTTGGAAATCGACCCCTATATAATTATGTAATGCCCCTCTTTCTCCCTGACAGTCAGCTTTGTCTTAAATTGATATGGCTACTTCTCTCTTTTTTTTTCCCTAGTGTTATCATGGTATATCTTTCCCCACCTCTTTACTTTTAATTCATCTGGGTCTTTACAGTCAATGTGGGTTTCTTGTAGATAGCATATGGTTGAGTATTTTTTCTTGACTATCTTAGTTTCTGTCTGTTAATTGGTATATTTATACCATTAACATTTAAAGTAATTATTGATATACATCGATTAATATATAACATATTTATAACTGTTTTCTTTCAATGGAACCTTTTTATTTCTTGTCTTCTCTCTTTTTGCCTTCTCTGGTTTTAATTAGGCATTCTATGTGAGTCCATTTTTACTCCTCTCTTAGTAGATTAATTACATTTCTTTAAAAATATTAGTGGTTGCCTTATAGTTTACAATATACATTTACAACTAATCTAAGTCCACTTTCAAATAACACTGTCCTACTTCACAGATAGTGTAGGTTCCCTCTTCCTTTCTCCTCTCCATTGTGGTTATTCACCTCACTTACCTATAATCCATATCCATCTAATAAATTGTCACTATTATTATTTTCAACAAACAAGTATCTATTGGGTCAGTTAAGAATAAAAAAATAAAATATTTTATTTACTTCCATTTACTCCTTTTCCAATATTCTTCTTTATGTAGATCTGAGTATTTGATCTGTACCATTTTCCTTCTCTAAAGAACTTTTATCATTTCTTGCAAAGCAGTTCTACTGACAGAAAATTCTCTGATTTTGTTTCACTGAGGAAGTTTTTTATCTGGATAATACCTCTGGATATAAAATTCTAGGTTGTTTTTTTTTTTCTTTCAACACTTTAAATATTTCACTTTACTCCCCTCTCACTTGCATAGCTTCTGAAAAGAGGTCCAATATAATTCTTATTCTTATTCTTCTACAGGTAAGGTGTTTATTTTCCCTTTGGCTTCTTTCAATATTTTATCTTTTCTATTGGTTATTCACAGTTTGAATATGATATACCCAGGTGTAGATATTTTTGTGCTTACTCTGCTTGTGTTATCTGAGCTTCCTTGATCTGTGATTTTGTGTCCAACATTAATTTTAGAAAATTCTCAGCCATTATTACTTCAAATATTTCTTCAGGCCCTTTTTCTCTTTCTTCTCCTTCTGGTATTCCCCTTACATGTATGTGAGACCTTTTGTAATTGTCCCACAGTTCTCTGTCATTCTGTTTCATGATTTTCATTCTTTTTTCTCTTCCCATTTCACTTTGTGAGGTTACTGTTGACATCTTTTATCTCATTGTTTCTTGACTCAGTTGTGTCTAGTCTACCAATGAGCCTATGAAAGGCATTCTTCATTTCTGCTACAGTGTTTTTTATCTTTAGCATTTCTTTTTGAATCTTTCTTAGGATCTCCATCTCTCTGCTTATATTTCCCATTTGTTCTTGCATGCTGTCCACTTTCTCTATCACAGCACTCAGCAAATTAATTAAAGTATTTTAAATTCCAAATTATTTAGAAGCTACTAAGTCCCTGTCATACCTGAGTCTGGTTCTGATTTGTCTTGCTTGCTCTTGTCTCTTCAGATTGCATTTTTATTGCACTTTTATCAAGCCTTGTAATTTTTTTTGAAAGCTGGACATGATGTATTAGGTAACAGTAACTTAGAGCGATAGGCCTTTTGTGTGAAATTTTACGTTAATCTGGCTGAGGGCTAGGCCATGTTTAATGTATGCTGCATCTGTAGGTGTTAGAGGCTTCAATTTCCTCTAGTGTCCTGGTTTCTGTCTTTCTTGCTGTTTTTAGGTTTCCCTAGAAATTCCTCCTAAATAGAATATGTGTCTTGCAGCTGAGTTGGAAGCCAGTTATTATTTTGCTGTCATTAATGTGATGATAAGGTATTGGGGAAGAAAAATATTCTATAACTGTATAATTAAATCTCAGTGTTCTTTTTTTTAAGTTTATTTTTATTTTGAGAGAGATAGAGAACAAGCGATAGAGAGATAGAGAGAGGGAGACAGAATCCCAAGCAGGCTCCATACTGCCAGTGCAGAGCCTGATATGGGGCTAGAACTCACAAACCATGAGATCATGACCTAAGCTGAAACCAAGAGTTGGATGCTTAACCGACTGTGCCACCTAGAGCCCCAAATCTCAGTTTTCTTAGACCAAGTCATAGGCTGTGGCCTTCAGAAAGTTTCTTCACCTATTTTTCTCAGCTTATGTGATACAGGAAGGCCAGAGGGGGGCTCCACTCATCTACCTGCACTCTCCTTAGTTCAGACGAGGCTCTGGGAAAGTCGATATCCTCAAGGGCATGGCTTTATTATAGAGAACAGAAGGCTCTGGGTTTACTTCAGAAGGATTACTGCCTCTCCCCTGTGGGAAGCATGCGGGAATTTTTCTCTGATCTTCACCATAAGAACTTGGCAGGGCTTCTGATGGTAAAAGTCATGAAAGTGTGCCCCCACCCCTAAGACTGGAGGGATTTTTAACTCAAGCTCGTCCATGCCCAGCCTTCAGCAATTACCCAATTACAGTGTAAGTGCCTCTGGCTCTAGTGGCTTCTGCTCCTGGGGAGATAAGATTTTCTGTATTTGTCATCCCAACAATTTTCAAGGCAGTGCTTTGCTCTGTGACCCCAATTCTCCGTTGGACCTGAGAAGCATTGTTGACTTTTTTCAGAATTGTTGATTTTTAGTTTGTTTAGTTTGTTTTCTTCAGAAAACAAGATTGACAAATTCCAAGTTCTTTACATGTTGGAGCAGAAATCAGAAGCTGTTAACTAACTTCTTTTTGATTTAAGATATGGGCCAGAAATAACATGGGTAAATGAGCACGTTTGATTAAAAATAAGAATTCTAGGGGCACCTGGATGGCTCAGTCAGTTAAGTGTCTGACTTCAACTCAGGTCATGAACTCACGGTTCATGAGTTTGAGCCCCGTATCGGGCTTTATGCTGACAGCTTAGAGCTTGGAGCCTACTTTGGATTCTCTCTCTCTCTCTTTCTCTCTCTCTCTGTACCTCCCCAACTTGTACTCTGTCTCTCTCCCTTAAAAATAAATAAAGGTTAAAATAAGAATTCTTAAATTAATGTGTGCAGAGGCATGATTCCCTGCTCCTATGTAAGTTAGTCTGCTTGGTCACAATTTGGCCCATGTTCTAGTACGGCATAGGAATGAAAGGCCATCATTAGTACAAAGTAAGACTAGGTTGTGATAGTGAAGCCTATCCTGGCTGGCCCCAAGTCACTGTGTCGGAATCTTACTGGGCCATCTGTCATTTCCCCCACTAATAGCTGTTTCTCTTACACCTTAATATCTGCCTGTTTTTCTGCTTGATTTGAACAACAAACTCTAAGGCAACATTAAACACAGACAACATAGTAATAATAAGACTGTGGAGAAGGAGGAAGGAAAAAACACTCATTTGTGGGATATGGTTCAAGTATCCATTATATAACAGCACAACAAACTTAACCAAAGCCAAAAAGCTTTGGGCAGCTGTGATCCGGCCTGCTTATGCTTGGAATGAAGTCTTTCTATGCTCTCATGAGGCACACTGGCAAGACAGAGTTCCTATGGCCAGCAATCATTCCTTTCTAGCAAGTATCTGGGCTCAGGACATTAAAAGAGCAATCAGACATTTGCACTGTGGCTGATGAAGTGATCCTAACTTTTCATCCCTGGTAAGCAGAACTGCAGAAAAATCATCCCTGGAAATACCACCTAGTATCCAATACCCAGAGAAATATGTCTGGAATATGGAGTGATTATTTAAAGCTTTAATAGTCTTTCAACTCATTACGCAGCAGGTATATAATCACACTCTTCCATCAGTCATTTATTATTATTATTGTTTGTTGATGCAACCCACATTATACAATTGATGGAGGGGTTTAATGAACATCCATCAAGAATTTATTCAACAATCCTGGATGTTTTATCTAACTCTTTTATCTGACTCATACCATGACTCTTTCCATCAGTGGTGTTTATTTATGAATTGGGAATAAGCATCTACCTATGTGAGCTGTATTTTATACTTCTTTTAAACTTGAATAAATTTACTATTGTCTTCATGGACTAATATCAAATTTCTAGCACAAATTACTAAAGCTTAAAGAAGTACAAGGACTTCTATCAATGACATAGCTACTTTAGTGAAAAGGCTCTTTCATTTGGCCCATTTAATTTTTCTAGCCTTTTAACCCCTGTATTTTGACCTAGAATTCTTGAATATCTCTTACTTTAAAAAAAGGCAGCAGTCAAAAGATTGACTTCAAGGTTAAATCGTATTTGCATGAAAAATTCACACCCAACAATCTCTTGCTTTTTTCTTCCCCAAAGCTCTGCTTTTCAGGTATGCACTAATCAATTCTCTGTGATGTAGGACACACCACTATTTATCTTATTCTATGGGTAGAGTATAGTCTTTTTAAAAGTTTCTCCAAGTTTTAAGGTTTAACATTTACTTTCCCTCCCCCTGTGGACTGCAAGAACCACAAGAGTAATGACTTTGTCTTGCTCACCATCATGTTACTAGAGTGCGTGCCTGGCACATAAGGTAAACATGAAGGTAACAGAGCAGAGAGTGGGTTAGGTCAGGAAGAGGGGCTGGTGGAAACAAAGAGAAAATGGGCACAGGAGGGCAGGGTGTGTTGGACGGTGAGAAGAGTAGCAATTACAAAAGTCAGCAGACTTTGAGAGCTGGCCAGGCTGCTCATCAGCCATCTTGGAGGGGATCCAGGTGTGGACTATCGGCATTAATTTCTATGAGGAGACGCTGCCTTGGGCCAACTGGTGACCCACACCAGCCGCCAGGGCTCCCAAGGCTGGGATAGCAGACTTGCTCTGCCTGTTGAAGGATGCTCCATGGCCCTCATTTTACCATAGTTGCTTCGATTCCCAACTCCCCACCCCCCAATCCCTCAAACATCAGTCTAGCTTAGTAGCTTTACTTCTCCCCTGCAAGATCTTCATTCTATTGTCTCATTTGACCTTCCCCAATAAGAGTCCTCCCTGAGGTGCATGAATCCATTGTCCTTCTCTCCACGTTGGTAAATCCTTGAGTCCAGTAGTGCTGGTGTTCACAGATCTGCATCCTCCACCTTGGATTCTGAACACTGTAATATGTCTCTATTCACTGATGTGGCTGGGCCCTGTGATGAGTTGGCAGAGACCAAGCTTCAGCTCATTTATTCCTCACAGCCTTTTCTAGTACTATTAATCCCATTTTATAGATGAAGAAACTGGGGACAGAGAAGAATTAAGTTTTCTGTCCAAAGTTGTGTGGCAAGGACGTGACAGAGGTGGGATTTGTACATGTGATCTTTTGAATGTCCTTTTAACCACGTGGTGCCTGACTTGATCTACACAAATGCTGCCATCACATCCATTTTTTTGACCTTTAAGAACCCAGGCTGCACCTGCCTGCTTGAGATTCTCTCTCTCCCCCTCTCTCTGCCCCTACCTGACTTATTCTGTCTCTGTCTCTCTCAAAATAAATAAATAAATGTTAGGAAAAAAAAAGAACCTAGGCTGCCCCCTGATATTTTTGAGGTAAAAGGTGGGCTTTTGAAGAGATATCTCCAGTTGCTGGAAGAGTTAAGTATGCAGACCATGAACAGAACTTGCATAAATATCAGTGTCAATAAGAAGAAGTGAGTAGCTTCTTCTGGGCCATCACTGCCACGAACTTCTCAGTCAGAACAGGGTCTCAGCTCCATTTTCTTGTGCCATCACAGAGATCTCTGGTTGCCCAGCTCCTCTTCGTCTCATGGGGAAAAACCCATTGGGTCAGGAAGGTTAGGTTCCCAGCAGAACGATGGTAGGGTGGACTGTGTGGGACAGCTCCTGCCCAGGGAAATCATGGATGACGCCTGGCCACAAAGCCAGAGGGACAATAACCCTGAGCCTCCGGGAATTTCACAGACTTACACAGATGGAAAGAACCGTCCTGTTATATGCAAGGCTCTTTGTATGCAAGGCTCTATTCATACACTACCATGGTCATTCTTACTGTTCGCATTTTATAAATGGGGAGACTGCAACTCAGTGAGGCTAAGAAACTTGCCCAAGGTCCCCCAGAAGTGACTGCCTGAAGCTGTATTCCCATGCTTTCCTCCAACTGTGTTCTTTCCACTCTGCCACGCATGTCTGAACTTTCTGAAAGTTCTCTTGGCTTGGTTTTGAGGAATTTGAACACATTCCTGTCTGGTATACTTTGCGAAAGCAAAATTCTGCTTTTAAAATCAAACAGACTAGCCCAAGGAAAGGGCAGGGAGGGAGGTGAAAATTCCTCCCTGTGTCTTTGGATTAGGAGTGGTTCTCTGTGTTTGTTCGGGGTGAGGAAAGAACGTTCATCTGCCATTTCTCCACCCCCACTAAGTTCCTCACATTATTGTCTGGCAAGAGTAAATGGAGATAGTTTCTAACTCCAGCTTAAACACCCAAAATACAACAAAGTTGTAATTACTTTCACTTATGGGGAGAATCTATTCGATAAATCAGGACACACACAAAATTTAAAAGCGACTCATGTAGTTTTGGGGTGTACCTGCTGGTCATTTAGCTGGACGACCTGAAATTCTGTAACTTTGTTCTGTGATGCAAATATAATCCTTTGAGAAGTAGAGCAGAAAACAGAGAAACGATTTACATAAAAAATAGATCTGTTTTTTACTTCCACTAAATGGGTAATTTTAGAAGATATTTATAATCGACTGGGCATTTTGTCCCTTGCATAGTTAAGCCTGTGGCAGATCCTGTCGTCATTCCTCCAGACTCATTTTCCCCCCAGGCTGCTCAGCTGGAGAATATATTTCCTGGAATTTCCTGCAAGGAGGTGTGGCCCTGTGACAAAGTTCTCCCTGATGTGGGCAACTTCTAAGCCATCCACAAAGGCTTTCACTGGATTCATTTTTCCCTTCTCTCCCGCCAGCTAGAAATAGAGAAGCCACGGGAAAACGTGGAACGTGTGTGTTGAGGATGGCAAGGCTGCCCCACGTGCTGTCTTTTGGGATGACCTCGTGGGCCAGGGCTCACCCATCAGCCACCCAAGACTATGACTTCAGAAAGAAATAAACTTGTATTTTAATTGCACTATTGCAATTTTGGCTTCTTTCTCTCGTAAGTTTACTTTACCCCAACTATTACACAGCCTAAAATTCAAAGTAGCTTGTTCCATGACCACTGTTCTCAGAAAGGCTGGTGTCCGGAAGAATGTCCGTCTAGAAAAATATGGTATCTGAAACTTTACCTACAGACATTTTATGATCTCATACAAATATGTGAAGCAGATTTGATAGTTCAGGAAAATAAAACAAGGCAAAGTTCAAAAAGGCTTTCCATAAAACAGCTCTATTTTCCCCCACAAAAACCACTCTATTAACCTTGCCCTCAGTTACTGGCATGCTGAACCACAGGAATCCATACTCTACACATACTCTTAGCCCAAGAATGAATTCTAACCACAGCTCTTAAATAAAAGGTAAAATTAACAATTTAATGTCACATAAAGACTTGCTTAAGATTCTTTGAAATGTTCAAAGGAGGTACTTTAAACATGAGATTGTTACTTTTTTAAATATAGGGTTTTGGTTTCATGGCTAAATGGTATGATTCAACAATATGAAGCGATCCATTATTTCTCAAGAATAAGAATTGTACTTTAATTTATCTCATTTCAGTGCTCTAAAAACTTGCCAAACGAGTGTTATTTCTCGCTGAAAGATGTTAAGATATCGGCAAAGTCTGAAGAATAATACACACACACACACACACACACACACACACACACACACACACTGCAACATTTCTAAAGTCAGTCACACCCACAGAAACTCACTTACTTGAAAGGACTACTACCAGTCTGAACCTTGTTAATCTAGGCAAATAAATATGACAAATTTTTAGTACTGGAGTAGGATGTATTTTGGCAAGCCATCAAATGTACTTTGAACTCATTGGGGAGTCTGGGTGGCTCAGGAGGTGCCTGGGTGGCTCAGTCGGTTAAGCGTCCGACTTCAGCTCAGGTCACGATCTCACAGGTTTTGAGTTCGAGCCCTGCATTGGGCTCTGGGCTGACAGCTCAGAGCCTGGAGCTTGCTTCCGATTCTGTGTCTCCCTCTCTGTCCCTCCCCTGCTGGCACTCTGT
This sequence comes from Felis catus, assembly GCF_018350175.1. NCBI lineage: Eukaryota > Metazoa > Chordata > Mammalia > Carnivora > Felidae > Felis > Felis catus. The sequence goes on from NC_058368.1 coordinate 72,268,058, forward strand.
CTTCCTCTCTCTCAAAAATAAATAAAAACATTAAAAAAATTTTTTGAAAACAGTACTTTGAACTCACAAGTGATGAGAGTAATGATGACCATCTCAGTGAGATATAAATCTGACTGTATGTAGTTTGACAAAATGTAGGGATGCATTGCCTTAACTGTCAATCAAAACATACTCATTGGCTACTTCCTCACATCAACCAACCTACATTCATTTTATCATTAGCAAAGATTCCTAAGGCAGTGTGTTTGATGACTTTCAGCAAGACTTCAGAATAATGTCACATAGAGTAAGTGGAATTTGAATCATGCAGCCAAACTTTTGCAAATCTGATCGTTTTATTTTATAGGGAATATGCTCATCTCAGCCACTGTTGACTTTGCTTATTTGACCAAAATTGAACAAGTCTCACTGACCCACTGTAGAGTCAAGGACTTGAGTTTTTACAATCTAATCAGGTGTACTTTTCACTATTCAGTCAAGGCTTCTGCTTCAAAACAAAAAAAGGTAAGTGAAGAAATTCCACCAGCTACAGCATTACCTGCACAAATCCCTCACACTTAACATGTAAAAAAGCTGAAGTCCTCATCTTTCCCCACAAACACCGTTCTTCCAGAAGTCAACAGCAACTCTATCTAATCACTCAGGCCAAAAACCTTGGAGGGATCTTTCTCTTGTACTCAACCCGCACAGCATACCCAGAGTGCTCCCCCCATCCCCACTGCTACTATGCAAATCCAGATGACCACCTCTCCCTTGCATTATCACAACAGTCCCCCACTGTCCCTTCAACTCAGTAAGCAGGGCATTTCTGATCAGCTTCAGTTTCTCCTCTGTTCAAAATCACTCCCATGGCTCCCCATCTCACGTAAGAGTAAAAACCAAACGTACTGCATTGACCTGTGCGGCTCTATACCATCTGCCCTTGTTGATTTTCTGACCCTGTTCCCCCTTTACTCTCAAGACATGAGCCTCCTCATATCAAGAGAGAATAGGAGCACACTCCCTTTTGGGGGTCTTTGCCCTGAATGCACCATCTGCTTTGTACAATCCTCCCCGCGAGAGCCACGTGGCGCGTCCCCTCCCATCTATCACATTTTTATTCGAAGGCAGCCTTTGTGGTCACCCTATCCAAAACTGCAACCCCGGAACACAGCATCCCCTCTCCCCCTCCTCATCCCCTCACCCCCTCACCTCTGCTTTTCCTTTTCTTCCTGTCACCATTTAATGCACCACTTATTTTACTTGTTTGTCCTGATTATTTCCTGTTTCTTCATGTAGAATTTGTAGGCTCAACAAAGGCAAGGACTTCTTGTCTCTTTTGTTCCCTATATCGTAGCATGTCCCCAATACAAATTGTTGAATGCTGAATAAATAAAAATATTTTCTCAAATAATTGATTGGCCAGGAAGGGAACTCAGAAAAATAGTAAAAAACACATGCACATCTACTGGCAAGAAAATAAGATCAGGATTGAATCAAGTAATAGAATATGGAATGTGTAAAACTCTCGTTAGTTATTAGCTAGGGGCATGAATCAGAGAAATAGCAAAAACAAAAACAAAAACAAAGAAAAAAAGGAGAAAGAAAGAAAAGAAAAAAAAAAGCCCAACAAACCATGGGAGTACATGTGAAACTGTGAGGCAGGGGCCAGACTAATGTAGGAACAGGTGGCATTTTCCTAATGTGTTCCCTCTATGGCAGATGGTGTCTATAGTTTATAGCCCACATATTTCTATCACTGTGAGTTCTCTAGTCACTAGTAAAATACAACCACACCCAGGGGACAGCCACACTACAGCACATCTTTCTCCTCCATCACCCACATATGCCCAGGAATCATTCTGTTCTCTATTCTCTCCATTTGAACAAATGCACAGCAAAAAATTTTCAACGGAATACTAATCACAAATTATACTGATCAAAGTGAATTTCATACATCACAGATATACTAACGTGGTGGAGACCCATCAACTAAGTTCCATGAACACCTCGACAGGATCCCATACAAAGGCAGGTCAGCGGAACTTTGCATTCAATGTGTCACTTGGATGCTCGTGAGATCTGGTGGGTTGTCTGTCCTTATGATCTTATCCCAAGGCACACCTGTTAGTCACTCACACTTCTCACTGGTGGGCAGGGAACAATACAATGAAGGTCCAAAACCTATGCTTCCTAAAAATCATCTCAACTGAAAACCTAAGGAAGAGATTTTCAAATGGAGAGAAAAGCTTTTCAAATGAAAAGGGCACAGGGAGAAAGACAGAGAGGGGCTTCAAGGAGTGACTCTTAGTCAATACAAAAACAAATGATCCCAGTAAAGAGGCTGAAGAAATTGCTAACGAAACCCAGTTGACTACCGTGAGACTCTCTGAGGAGCTCATATTTCATGAATAAGAGGTACAAAAGGCAAAAGGCTGGATATGTAACCAAAAAAAAAAGCATTAGGTTGGTAAATGAGGTTGAAATTCATAAAATTTCTAACAAATAATGATTGTTGGCAATGTGGAGCATGAGGATAAAAAAGGGAGTGACTGAACTATTGCGTTGAGGAATATAATCATTAACTAACCTGGACAGGACACAATCAAGAGGAAACAGCTTAAAAAAAAAAAAAGGAACAGCTGATGAAGGGACATGATGGAAAGAAAAAGTGGGTAAGGTATCCTAACCACATGAATCCAAGAGCACCATGTAATGGTTATCAAGTAAATTAGCAATAATTAAATAAGTTGTAATCCTTAACAAATTGATAAACCTGAGAAGTATTCTGAAATTAGCAAAAAGCCAATGAGGCCTTGACTTTGAGAAAGAAAAATGGTCAATAGTATAAAATAACCATTACTCCTAGGAAGTCTAGACACTGCAGAGCTTTCTAAAGAGAAAGGGGAACCTGCCAAGGGCCAACAAACTCACCAAGAGGCCATTGATTCCAATCTGGTTTACTTTCCTTTTTAAAGCTATATTTAGCTGTATTTTTTAGTTGTATTTAAAGCTGTATTTGAGGGGCGCCTGGGTGGCGCAGTCGGTTAAGCGTCCGACTTCAGCCAGGTCACGATCTCGCGGTCCGTGAGTTCGAGCCCCGCGTCAGGCTCTGGGCTGATGGCTCGGAGCCTGGAGCCTGTTTCCGATTCTGTGTCTCCCTCTCTCTCTGCCCCTCCCCCGTTCATGCTCTGTCTCTCTCTGTCCCAAAAATAAATAAAAAACGTTGAAAAAAAAATTAAAAAAAAATTAAAAAAAAAGAAAGAATATAGTTAGAAATTGCAAAGCAGATTCTAAGAGGGGAAAAATTAAGAATCCTTGCTGAGTTGTGTGCTAAGAGTTGGCAAGACTTGACTCCTCCTTTTAAAGCTGCTTTCTGTCTTATCTCCTATGCTCCTGATATAACCTAAGTCCTAGCACCTACCCTGAAATAACTGATGGACACACAGGGTTTATTACCTTCTTCCTTCCTTCTTAGGGACATAACCTAAGCCACCCAATACTCATACTCAGCCATAGCTCTGACACTAAAGAAATGAATTAAACTTGTTGAGTCGATACAGTGAGGATATTTAGACTATGTGTGGGAAGGCACTCTGTAAAATGCAATTGCTACCCAATCATTTTCCTCTCATCAGAATGTACATATCCCATTCTGTTCCTCTCATACACAGCAGTAGATGACAATGGTCAAATTCATCATACCAATTAGCAAGTAGATCAAATTGTGTACTATCCCTCTAAGTTCGAATGACCCCTAACCTAATTGAACTACATAAAGTCCCTCCAGGAGCTCCTAGGGAAATACCCTGTCATTTCATTTAAACATGTGAGAGAAACACTTTGATTAGAGAGTCTTCCAAGGACTCCAGATTTACTCCCCATCTACACATCTAATTCAACAGATACATCTTTGTGATTTCTCAAGATTACCTGTTAATGCCATGTTGTCAAGAACATCTTATTTCCACATTCATTTTTCCTGACTTTCAGTAGACACTGAAAATATTATGTGAAGTCCAGCAAAGAAATTTTCCATTTTCTGAAGTTCAAGCACTGAATTTTTCTTGGATGGAAGTTTAAGCCATCTGTCAGCATTATGGTTTCTTGTAAAGAATATACCCTTTTATACCTGTACCCTGGAAAATTCTTGTTTTAGTTTTTTGCAGGTATCACAAGAGAAAAAAACAAATAACATTCAGTTTATATGGTCCCTTTCTAAAATTCTTAAGGGTTGGGACAAAATGACCACGATAGTCTCTAATAATATTTTTAAAATATGTCATTCTGTAGATTACCACAGAATACATTTATGATAAAAATTGCATCACTGACAGATGCAGATAATTAAGTAATCTTATGCTTGCTGCTAAATATGAAATACTTGATGTAATTTTACACTGTTATGCCTTTTCATTTTTAAAATGAATTATTACCACTACCTAGCATAATTAACCTAAATGTTTCTAGTTATTCTTAAACTCTTAATTAAAGTGCACAATATTCAATACACTTCCTCCTGGTATGCTCATTTGAAGGCTTTCTATTAATTCCCAAAGTGAAATGTAGTTTGGGTGAACTTAAGCGGCTTTCTATTACCTCCTGAAATTGTTTAGTCCAGTATTTAGAAAGGTTCTTCTGGAACTGTTCAATTTGTGTCCACTTATTTTAATTTACAAAAGTCTTTTTAAGAAAATGTAATTATTGATATAAATAATACTGTTTGGTATTTCTAAGTAAGGATGCACTAAGGACAATTTTATGAGATGAAGGCAAGAAATGTTAAGCATGAATTAAATAACCTCTGGAAATGCTACAGAATCAGTGAAGTTAAGAATTTTGACCTGATTCAGCCTGGTTAGGAACTGCCTTACTAATCTACATGTGAAAAATGAAGACCAGGGCCATTTTCCAGAAGACCTGACCTCTCCCGTGGGAATGCCCTTGATTTAAACTCAGAGGAAATGGTCCAGTTAGCTTTGGTAACCAGTGGCTGCTTCCTGATTAATTTACTATTTCACTACTCAGCATGGGCCTCCATGTCTGCCTGGCTGGCCTGTCACATCCTCCTGTATCACTCGAGATTTCCTATGATAACACTGACCAAACCAATCACTTAGAGTGTCCCGCACTGTCATTTCTGTCGTGGTGTGATCCCCAGCACATGGAAGGTGCTTAATTCCCTTTTGATCGTTTACTCTTTTTTCAGGAACAGTAACCTCTACAGGGGCCAGGGGCCACCCTAGGAACCTCAGGGTTTTAGGAAGGTTGTATTTTAAGTTGTTTGATGGGCTAACCAATGAGTGTTTATTTTTAGTTATGCTTACATAACTCACATATATGTTACTTATGTTGACTCTTTTCATACATACATATGTATATACATATAAAACATATACATATACATACATGTATACATACATATGCATGTATATATATACACACACAAATATATATATATATATATAATGAAAATGCATTATCCCATTTTTTTTAAAAAAGCTAAAAAAAATCTCTATTCCCTTTCTGCATACTAAAAAGTCAATTCTTCTGGGATGATGCTGTGATAGTGAAGGGGAAAATATGCTACTTTCTTTGTGTTTTTGTAGCAGAAAGAAGTACATTATTTACAAAGCTATCAGCCCAAGTAGCTTGCAAATTCTTTCATCTGATCTATCCCGTCCTCCACCCTTTCCCCATCCCTAGCCATGCATGCAGTGCTCAGTCTGTGTCTAATAAATGGAAGTGATGAAAAGATCGCATCTCCAGACAGACTATACCTCAAGACCAAGATGAGATTACGTTGGTATCAATAGAAATCATCCTCTTGCTCCATTTAGTCTTTCTGAAGAAGTTAAGAACCTGTTAGTACTGTGTTAGAACACAGTGAAGCTGGTTCATCTGGCATTTTCTACTATCCCCAGAGAATAAGGTTTCTGGTTAGGGAAATCTAATTATGTGATGAAGCATCTAGCATTCTCAGGGAGATCTATCTGACATCAATTTTTTTTTAACTTTTTAATTTATTTTTGAGAGACAGAGTGCAAGCAGGGGAGGGACAGAGAGAGAGGGACACAGAATCCGAAGCAGGCTCCAGGCTCTGTGCTGTCAGCACAAAGCCTGACATGGGGCTTGAACTCACAGACGGCGAGATCATGACCTGAGACGAAGTTGGAAGCTCAACCGACTGAGCCACCCAGGCGCCCCCCACCCCTGACATCAATTTTTTAAAAAGGACTTGACTCCTAAGCAGAAAAATATAATTAAATCCAGGATATGTGTATTTGATGTCCCTATTACCCATAACGGGATAGAAACAAGAATTACATGGAACTAAGGAAATCCAGACTAGAGAACTCCTCAAGAAAACACTACAATTTTCAGTAACTTACCAATAAGAGATCCCTAAAATTCAAAACTAATGTTTAAAATTAAAACAAAAAAAAGTTTTGTGGGTACAACTAAACATAACCCATTTGTAGAATAAGTAGGACACGGGACAAAATTGTTGTCACATTCTCAAAGCTGACAAATGACCTACAAAACCAGAAACCTCAACTACCCTTCCAACTCAATAAACCTGAACTGAAGTTAAGAACCCAATAAACGCCTCACTGTGGGTAAAGTGCGACCAAATGTGAGCATGAGTGATAGACTGGGAATCATAACCTGGGTACAGGTAGAGGGAAGTCCCTGCAGACTGAGTGCACCTAAAGCTGGACATGAATGGGAAATCACAAAGCTGTCGGAGGCTTGGGGGGGGGGGGTCTCTTAGCAGGCAGGTGGAGGCAGCCCCCAGGGTGCAGCCAGATACATCAAGTGTTCAGAAACTCTTTTCTCGCTTGGCAATTGGGCTTTTTCACTCCTAACCTGCAACAGTCAGCAAACTTCATCATAAGGATCTTCCAGGTCCTCTAACCTCTCCTGTGTGTTTTTCTTGGCCCCTGTGGTTGGACGCTGGCTTCACCCTGTGCCAGACCAGTGATATTAGGACTCATTTGACTCAATCATACAGTCCTGCCAGATGAGAGATACATGTTCGAAAGATGAAACATTCTGCTTTAAATGATGAAATGCTCAGAAAGTATATTACCCTCTGAATCAAGGAGATTTAATCATGTTCAGAATGTTGGACTAAAATATATTTTATTTCATTTTTGGAAAATATATGAACCGTGCTTTCAAAGTGCCTTTTTCTGTTAATACACTTTTACATTTTCAAATATTCCTAGAATGCATTTGTTATAGTCTTGTAATGAGACAAATATTTTAATTCAAGAAGTCATGTATATTTTCTGTACACACTAGGACTCATTTAATTAGAAAATACCCATGTATTGTGTAGAAGAAGGATTTTCTTGTATATGTAGGAAGCAAACAAGGCTGAATTTATATGCCTTTTATTTTTTATTATTTTTTTAAATTTTTGTAATGTTTATTTATTTTTTGAGAGAGAGAGACAGAGCACGAGCAAGGGAGGGGCAGAGACAGAGGGAGACACACAATCCCAAGTAGGCTCCAGGCTCTGAGCTGTCAGCACAGAGGGTGATGCGAGGCTCTAACTTGTGAACCATGAGATCATGACCTGAGCCGAAGTCAGACACTTAACCAACTGAGCCACCCAGGTACCCCCAGATGCCTTTTAAAATGTGGACTCAATTAATATCAGGAAATGTATCTGGTTATAATTTTACTTTTATATGAAGTTGATAGTCCACTGCTATGAAAATTTATTAATATAGGGGGTGCTTGGGTGGCTCAGTTGATTAAGCCCCTGACTCTTGGTTTCAACTCAGGTGATGATCTCCCAGTTGATGAGTTTGAGCCCTGTGTTGCGGTTTGTGCTGACAGCTTGGAGCTTGCTTGGGATTCTCTCTCTCTCTCTCTCTCTCTCTCAGTACAAAATATACAATTTTTTAAGTTTATTTATTTATTTTGAGAGAGACAAAGACAGTGTGAGTAGGGGAGGGGCAGAGAGATGGAGACAGAGAATCCCAAGCAGGTTCTACACTGTCAGCACAAAGCCCACGTGGGGCTCCACCTCATAAAACTGCAAGATCGGGACCTGAGCTGAAACCAAGAGTCAGATGCTTAACCAACTGAGCCACTCAGGCACTCCTATAATATACAATTTCTTAAAAATAGTGATATATTCCCTAAGCATTTGTGGATTTGTAAACAAGCATTTTTCTTTTGCAAGCGATCTCAAATACATAATCTCTAAAATCAAATATTTTTTATATTTTCCATAATAATCACTGGTTCCTATTATTCCCGTCTATCTCATTTCTCACTCCTGGGTGATGAGAACTTTTATTGGCATCCTGTAAGCCCTATTTTCCATCGTTTCAGCTTGTTTGTACTGCGTATACACTAGGTTATTCAGTGTACTCCAGTATTTAGTTTATAACATCAACAAAGCAAGTCTTGCATGTGTGTGGCAAATTCTAAACTATGAAGACCTTTACAAGACTTGCCCAGTTTCCTCAAATTAAAATTCACTGAAATTAGTAGGAAGTGAGGAAATTATGAGTCCTCAACATTCTTAAATAAAATACATGTCAGAAAATGTCTGGCTGTCATTTTAGGTTCAGTTTCAGATTAAGGTTGGTTCTTTCCCCCTGCTGTATTTCTCTTTTAAAAGTAAAATCACAAAATCTGGGACATTTTCTGTGCTGAAGTCATTTGGTTTTTAGCTTTGTACCTTTTAGACACTTGAGATGTTCAATAATGCCACATAGCATAGTTCTTGCTGTGTGCTATTATTTCCTGCCACATAAAGTTGGCTTTTCATAGGAGAATATTAAGGTGGGGGAAGAAAAAAAAAGGCTTTTTTATATCCCATTAGATAGTTTATTGCCTTTTAAGACATTGATGGTAAGGAATGGCCCATTACCAGTCTTTCAGGTTCTTGAATCTGTCTCAAAGACTTTTTGTTACTGATGGCAGTCAGCTTTCAGAACTTTGTCCTTGTTCCTGACAGACTCCCAAGATGAGCTTATCCATTATTATTTTTGTTTTCTATTCTATCAAATCTGCCTCTCTTACTACATCCATTTCTCCTTTTTTTTTTTTTTTTTTAAATTCTAACATCCTCCTAACACAATCCTTTGTCACATAACTTTTTCCACTCTGGTAATACTTTCCCAGGGTAGAAAAGTAATGAAGGGTAATGAGATCTGCCAGCCTACCGAGCAGCCCTGTTAATTTCTCTATCACAATACAGGTGATAATATCATTCTATGGTGCCCATGTTGTGACAAAGTCATTCCTGATTCTGTGTTGCCCATTTGTGCTAAGTCCTTTATCTATGGTACCCCACACTCTCTTCTCTCCTTTCTTCCCACAAGCCAAACCCTTATTTAGAACAAGACTTCTGCTTAGAATCCCTTAAACATTTCTGTGTTCCAGGCTTCTGGCGTTTTGTACTTTCATAACTGTAAAATACTGTAGCCTGAAAACAAATAATATATGAAAGTCAAGTGTCCAGAACATATATAAGAATAGAGCAAACAACCCAAGAGAAAAATGGGCAAAGAATATAAACTGGAAATTTATAGAAGAAAAAAAGTCTGAATGGCCCATAAAGATATGAGAAGATGCTTACTGATAAAAACCTCGCCAGTTACTAGAAAGGTACAGAAATACCTTTTCATGCCCATTTGATAGCTAAAATTTTAAAGTTTGATATCATCAATATCAAAAATTGACATGGAAAGCATACTCATAACACTAATGGGAATAGAGAGGAACAATTTAGGAATATCTATTAAAAATAAAAATGTGCATACTCAGCACTTCTATTTCCACATATCTTTTATAGAGAACCATTCACACTATGCACAAGGAAACTCATGCACAAATATTTAATTCGCCAATGTATTAATCACACACAAAAGAAAAAGTCATCTCTCAGTTATAGAATGACCAAACAAAATGTTTGATAGAATAAAAGATTACATAGGTGCTAAACTGAATGAAGAAAATACATATTTATTCATGAGAATAATATTGAAACAACACTATGTATATCATATGCAAACATACTTATGCATATACAGATGAGTTTAAAGTCTGAAAGGGTATATATAGTTTGAACTCATAATAATGTTATCTTGGAAATAAATGCTGGAGAGGTAACCAAAACTGGACACAGTCATCAAAAAAGACTGCTGTGGGTTTTTTTGTTTGTTTGTTTAATTTTATTTTTTTTAATTTACATCCAAATTAGCATATAGTACAACAATGATTTTAGGAGTAGATTCCTTAGTGCCCCTTACCCATTTAGCCCATCCCCCCTCCCACAACCCCTCCAGTAACCCTCAGTTTGTTCTCCATATTTATGAGTCTCTTCTGTTTTGTCCCCCTCCCTGTTTTTATATTATTTTTGTTTCCCTTCCCTGAATGTTCATCTGTTTTGTTTCTTAAAGTCCTCATATGAGTGAAGTCATATGATTTTTGTGTTTCTCTGACTAATTTCACTTAGCATAATATCCTCCAGTTCCATCCACGTAGTTGCAAATGGCAAGATTTCATTCTTTTTGATTGCTGAGTAATACTCCATTGTATACATATACCACCTCTTCTTTATCCATTCAACCATTGATGGATATTTGGGCTCTTTCCATACTTTGGCTATTGTTGATAGTGCTGCTATAAACATGGGGGTGCATGTGTCCCTTTGAAACAGCACACCTGTATCCCTTGGATAAATACCTAGTAGTGCAACTGCTGGGTAGTTCTATTTTTAGTTTTTTGAGGAACCTCCATACTGTTTTCCAGAGTGGCTGCACCAGCTTGCATTCACACCAGCAATGCATAAGAGATCCTCTTTCTCCACATCCTCGCCAACATCTGTTGTTGACTGAGTTGTTAATGTTAGCCATTCTGACAGGTGTAAGGTGGTATCTCATGGTGGTTTTGATATTTATTTCCCTGATGATGAGTGATGTTGAGCGTTTTTTCATGTGTCTGTTAGCCATCTGGATGTCTTCTTTGGAGAAGTGTCTATTCATGTCTTTTGCCCATTTCTTCCCTGGATTATTTGTTTTTTGGGTGTTGAACTTGATAAGTTCTTTATAGATTTTTGATACTAACCCTTTATCTGATGTGTCATTTGCAAATATCTTCTCCCATTCTGTCAGTTGCCTTTTAGTTTTCCTGATTGTTTCCTTCACCGTGCAGAAGCTTTTTATTTTGATGAGGTCCTAGTAGTTCATTTTTGCTTTTGTTTCCCTTGCCTCCAGAGACATGTTGAGTGAGAAGTTGCTATGGCCAAGATCAAAGAGGTTTTTTCCTGCTTTCTTCTTGAGGATTTTGATGGCTTCCTATCTTATAGGTCTTTCATCCATTTTGAGCTTATTTTTGTGTATGGTGTAAGAAAGTGGTCCAGGTTCATTCTTCTGCATGTCGCTGTCCAGTTTTCCCAGCACCACTTGCTGAAGAGACTGTCTTTATTCCATTGGATATTCTTTCCTGCTTTGCCAAAGATTAGTTGGCTATACGTTTGTGGGCCATTTCTGATTCTCTATTCTGTTCCATTGATCAGAGTGTCTGTTTTTATGACAGTACCATACTGTCTTGATGATTACAGCTTTGTAGTATAGCTTGAAGTCCAGGATTGTGATGCCTCCAGCTTAGGTTTTCTTTTTCAAGACTGCTTTGGCTATTGGGGTCTTTTCTGGTTCCATACAAATTTTAGGATTATTTGTTCTAGCTCTGTGAAGAATGCTGGTGTTATTTTGATAGGGATTGCATTGAATATGTAGACTGCTTTGGGGAATATCGACATTTTAACATTTGTTCTTCCTATCCAGGAGCATGGAATCTTTTTTCCATTTTTTTGTGTCTTCTTCAATTTTTTTCAGAGGCTTTCTATAGTTTTCAGTGTATAGGTTTTTCACCTCTTTGGTTAGATTTATTCCTAGGTATTTTATGGTTTTTGGTGCAACTGTAAATAGGATCGATTCCTTGATTTTTCTTTCTGTTGCTTCATTGTTGGTGTATAGGAATGTGACTGATCTCTGTGCATTGATTTTATATCCTGCAACTTTGCTGATTTCATGAATCAGTTCTAGCAGTTTTTGGTAGAAACCTTAGGGTTTTCCATACAGAATATCATGTCATCTGCGAAGAGTGAAAGTTTGACCTCCCCCTGGCCGATTAAGATGCCTTTTATTTCTTTGTGTTATCTCATTGCAGAGACTAAGACTTCCAATACTATGTTGATTAACAGTGGTGAGAGTGGACATCCTTATCTTGTTCCTGTCCTTAGGGGGAAAGCTCTCAGTTTTTCCCCATTGAGGATATTAGCATTGGGTCATTCATATATGGCTTTTATGATCTCAAGGTATGCTCCTTCTATCCCTACTTTCTTGAGGGTTTTTATCAAGAAAGGATGCTGTATTCTATCAAATGCTTTCTCTGCATCTATTGAGAGGATCATATGGTTCTTGTCCTTTCTTTTATTGATGTGATGAATCATGTTAATTGTTTTGTGGATATTGAACCAGCCCTGCTGCATCCCAGGTATAAATCCCAGTTGGTCGTGGTGAATAATTTTTTTAGTGTATTGTTGGAGCCAGTTGGCTAATATCTTGTTGAGGATTTTTGCACCCATGTTCATCAGGGAAATTGGTCTATAGTTCTCCTTTTTAGTGGGGTCTCTATCTGGTTTTGGAATCAAGGTAATGCTGGCTTCATAGAATGAGTTTGGAAGTTTTCCCCCCATTTCTACTTTTTGGAACAGCTTCAAGAGAATAGGTGTTAACTCTTCCTTAAATGTTGGGTAGAATTCCCCTGGAAAGCCATCTGGCCCTGGACTCTTGTTTTTTGGCAGATTTTTAATTACTAATTCGATTTCCTTACTGGTTATGGGTCTGTTCAAATTTTCTATTTCTTCCTGTTTCAGTTTTGGTGGTATATATGTTTCTAGGAATTTGTCCATTTCTTCCAGATTGCCCATTTTATTGGTATATAATTGCTCATAACATTCTCTTATTATTGTTTTCATTTCTGCTGTGTTGGTTGTGATCTCTCCCCTTCCATTCTTGATTTTATTTATTTGAGTCCTTTCCTTTTTCTTTTTGATCAAACTGGCTATTGGTTTATCAATTTTGTTAATTCTTTCAAACAACCAGCTTCTGGTTTCATTGATCTGTTCTACTGTTTTTTTGGTTTCGATAGCATTAATTTCTGCTCTAATCTTTATTATTTCCTGTCTTTTGTTGGTTTGGGGTTTTTTGCTGTTCTTTTTCCAGCTCTTTAAGGCATAAGGTTAGGTTGTGTATCTGAGATCTTTCTTCCTTCTTTAGGAAGGCCTGGATTGCTATATACTTTCCTCTTATGACCGCCTTTGCTGCATCCCAAAGGTTTTGAGTTGTGGTGTTATCATTTTCATTGGCTTCCATATACTTTTTAATTTCCTCTTTAACTGCTTGGTTAGCCCATTCATTCTTTAGTAGGATGTTCTTCAGTCTCCAAATATTTGTTACCTTTCCAAATTTTTTCTTGTAGTTGATTTAGAGTTTCATAGCATTGTGGTCTGAAAATATGCATGGTATGATCTAGATCTTTTTGTACTTGCTAAGGCTGGTTTGTGTCCCAGTATGTGGTCTATTCCGGAGAATGTTCCATGTGCACTGGAGAAGAATGTATATTCTGCTGCTTTAGGATGAAATATTCTCAATATATGTTAAATCCATGTGGTCCAGTGTGTCATTCAAAGCCATTGTTTCCTCGTTGATTTTTTGATTAGATGATGTGTCCATTGCCGTGAGTGGGGTGTTGAAGTCTCCTACTATTATGGTATTACTATCGATGAGTTTCTTTATTTTTGTGATTAATTGATTTATATATTCGGGTGCTACCACATTTGGCACATGAATGCTTACAATCGTTAGGTCTTCTTGGTGGATAAAACCCTTGATTATGATATAATGCTCTTCTGCATCTCTTGATACAGTCTTTATTTTAAAGTCTAGATTGTCTGATGTAAGTATGGCTACTCCAGCTTTCTAAAAAAGATAACTTTTCAACATAAGAATGAAATTATTTCTTAGGTAATTGAATTTTTTAATTAAAGAAACATACAGATTGTGAGTCAGACACTAAAATTTTACATAACCCCTGTACTTTACAAGTCAAACACACTGAAAAAATACAATATCTATTCATAGATTATAATTCACTATTAGGGAAAACTATATGCCTATAGGATTTTTTTCCAGTGAATTTATCTTTTAAGTGATACTGCTTTTGTATCTATTACTTGACTCAAGTTTCAGGGAGTGTGTATGTAACACATATGAATGTATGATTGCATGTGGGATATAGGGAATCCACACAAATGGATTTATAATTATATACTTTGATTCTCATTATTATGCAAATAAATTGATAATGCACAAATATATATTATACAAAGTAAAAGAGTGCAGATGATAAAAATGTGCAAATGATAGTGTGTAAATTATTTGACAAGGTACACAATACACTTTACAGCATGTAACATATACAAATGCAAGGCTCACAAGTATATAACTTCATCAGTATCAGCATAAAATTCTTTACTTTGATGTATGGTTTTGTACCATCCTCAAAGAACAATAATTTTAAAAATATTTTCAGCCCATTAATTCAGTATGTTTAAATGGACTATCAAAGAAAACATCTGTTCAATGTCTTATGTGCCTTTTACTTAAGTCTATGTCCTAGCAGAATATTAGAATCGATCTAAATATGATCTAACATATATAGTTTCATCCCTCATGTGTATCATTTGTGATTTATGCTAAAATCATTTGTTTAAACTGCTATAAAATTATTGAACATAACTTAGTTAAACATCTCTGAGTGTACACATTTTAAAAGATACCTCTTTTTTGTTGAATGAGTCTTTAAAAATTCTAAAACTGCGTTCCAACAAAATAACAATCATGATTCACCATTTTTATTAACCATTCCTTATAACTTCATAACATTGTGATTTCATTTCATATATGCTTACTTAACATGAAACAGCTTACCGCTAATTGGATCAGTGTAACAAACATGAGTCAACTAATAATTAATTCGTGTAGTAGGCAGTACATCAAGAATATAAATAATGAACTTGCCGACTTTCTTAGCAGAATGCAAGGCTTAAATAACTCGTATTTTTATGAGTCACTTGTCTCAGCCACTTAACTAGATTAAATCTCCCTGAGTTGCCAAGAGCTCATAAACAAATTACAAATTTAATGGTAGAATCTGTTGACATCACCAACTGATCTGTACTCAGCAAATCTGGATGGGAACATCTAGTGCAACATTACTAATTCAGCAAAATTTCCTGGATTCTATTTCCACGGTCCCCCTGTTATTACCCCATCTTTCAAAATTTATTTTTAATACTGTAAAGTCAACAGTTTTTAAAATAAAATTTTTAAGTGTATTTATTTATTTTGAGAGAGACAGTGTGAGCTCTAGTCAGGGAGGGGGAGAGAAAGAATCCCAAGCAGGCTCCACGTTGTCAGTGTGGAGCCAGATGTGGGGCTTGAACCCACAAACCGTGAAATCTTGACCTGAGCAGAAATCAAGAGTTGGACACTTAACAGACTGAGCCACTCAGGCACCCCAATAATTTGTTTTTTAAATAGCACCTATAACTAACCTTATGTGGTAATCATTTGGCAACATATACATGTAACAAATCACGTTCACACACCTTAAACTTACACAATGTTATATGTCAATAAAGCTGGAGAAAACACTAAAGACTAAAAAATACATCTAAAAGTATTAAGTTAAGGGGTGCCTGGGTGGCTCAGTTGGTTAAGCAGCCAACTTCGGCTCAGGCCATGATCTAACGGTTCATGAGTTTGAGCCCCATGTCAGGCTCTGTGCTGACAGCTCAGAGCCTGGACCCTGCCTCAGATTCTGTGTCTCCTTTTCTGTCTGCCTGTCCCCTGCTCTCTCTCTCTCACTCTCTCTCAAAAAGAAATAAACATTAACAAAATAATAAAAGTATTGGCTTAATTTAAACGGTAGAACATAAAGTCTCACATGTAAATCTTATTATCTGCCGATAGCCTCAACAAGATCAGTTCAATTATTGGTTAGAATGCATAACCTGTACAAACAGAGCTTTTATAATGGGGTCTAGATGGGAAGGAAAAATAGGTCCCATGACTTGCCATGAATTTGGGAGGGATACATGAGGGCGGTAGTTACACGTTCTAACATGCAACTCCTATATCTGCTCTCTCATGTGATCCTTTTCCTCAGATGCTCACTTTGTGTATGGCCTCTCTATATACTGTCTGAAGACTTGTGTTTGGTAAAACATGGTATTTTCCCAAATCCTTAACTTTGTGTTCTGCCATTTTGCTGTAGGTGGCAAAGGAGGTGCTGAGACAGGGTCCTGTATCACACAAAGGCACGTGTCTTCACTGAATAAACAGCATAGCGCTGAGTTCATTGAAGTGCCCCATCACCCAGCAATCCAAGGGAAATGAAACTTAACCTGTTAATAACTTCATATGACACTAATATTGGGAAAATATACATTTTCAATATAACTGTATTTAACTACACAACCAGAGGGTTAAGATGTTACCATCAGGGATAAAATGGCTTACATCCCTCATAATTCTCTAACTTTTGGTTACCATCAGTTCAGATATATCGAGTACTCATAACACTTCTCAACCAGCTTGCAGAGGAGTAAATGATGATTACATAACTCATACTACTGCACAGCAAATATTCAGCTCAGTAAATTAAAAATAATAGCAATAAGTAACATTTCAGCAGCTTCCATTAAAAGTTAGTAACACCAGAATTTAAACTATTTTATCAGGTTACATGGTAAATACGTTTTCAATACATTTTCTTCTCCAGCAGCTTCTTTTTTTCCCCTGACAATCACCATACTTGCTATGCTTTTCCTCCAAGGATTAAACTCATGGTGCCTTGAATCTGGATCAGACTGACCGATTTGGAATACTATCAAAAGGCACACATCTTCCACTGGACAGACTACAGGTAAGAAACGGACGATCAGGTTGCTTTTATGAAATGTCTCGAACAAACATATAAACACAGATGGCCAAAGGCACTTACACCTGCCAGGCTACACTTGACCCAAAGGAGCTAACACACCGACGGGCTGCTTTGCACACCAGGTTAGCTGACGAGATGGAAGTACCTCTCATAGTGCTTGGCACGGTGTAGGCACCGAAACAACGCTCACTTCTCTTCCCTTAGTAGCAGAGATAATGGTCACTGTACGACACAACCCATAAGTCCTCTTGAATGTCGCCCCTCACACAAAACAGACAGCTGCTGCCCCTTGATCCCAGGCTGTCTGCCATCAAAACTTTCCTCCCAGGTTCCGTTTCCGGGGGCCTAGGGCCTCTCAACCCCTCTGCAAAGGTCTCAGCCAAATGTGTGTTTCCCCACCAGCTGCTCCTTTTTCCTTTGTTCATCTTCCAGGCCAGTACTAGCGGCTTTCTTGTGGCTCATTTTCTTTTCAGTCTTTGCAGACTAATCGCAGACAGCTGCCAGCTAATGAGCCCCTCCAGGTGTCTGCCCCCAGGTTAAAACGTGGCAGGGTCAGGACCTAAGCCGGTTAGAATTTGTACGATGTGTCATCCACTATTTTGACTCCATTTTGGTGCATTCTGGATTCATTTTAGACAGCTTTATAAAACTCAACTCACCGGCATCAACAAAAATGAACACGAGGCATTCCCTTTAAACTGATTAAAAGAAGAAAATAGTTTCATTTTTGAAATCTGCTTGAGACTTTGAGACTTTACCAAACTCTGCCAATGCCTAAATAATCTTATTTCATTAAATAACATAGTTTAGATGTTATTTATTTATTTTATATTATATATATTTATTTTATTAATAAAAAAATCATTTTGTTTGTTTAAATAGCTTCATGCCCAGCACATAGCCCAGCATGGGGCTCAAACTCACGACCCTGAGATCACAACCTGAGCTGAGGTCAAGAGTTGGATGCGTAACCAACTGAGCCACTCAGACACCCTGATTTTATTTTATATTTTGTTTTGGCCTACATGTTTCTTTTTGAAAAAAAAAAATTAAATGGCAAATCCTGTTTGACAATTTATTTCTTGAAAGCTAGCACTATACTTAGGCTAGCCCAAAAAATTAAGTACACAATTAGAGTCCCAAAGTCTAATGAAAGAAATCATTTCTTAATAAGGAAATTAACTTACAAGCAAGAATGAATTTTTAATAAAATGAAAATATAATGCCATCCATCTGTGGTTCTGTATCAGCACTTACTTCGTGCCTTAAAGTACTAAACATAGTGCCTAACATGTAGCAAGTTCTTGATAAGTATTTGCTGAGTGAATGAATAAGCGAATGCATGGCCCTTAGAAGACTATCTACAATCGTCACTTGAACCATTGCTCAGAGATGGTGACTGTTCCTGTCAAGTCTTGCAGAACATTCCTGATTTTTTTTCTTCCAAGATTTTACTTAATTCAAGTTAGTTAACATATAGTGCAGTATTGATTTCAGGAATAGAATTTAGTGGTTGATCATTTACATATCATACCCTGTGCTCATCACAACAAGTGCCCAACACCCATCCAACCCAGCCCCTGCTCACCTCCTCTCTAGCAACCCGCAATTTGTTCTCATAGTTGAGAGTCTCTCATGGTTTGCCTCCCTCCCTGTTTTTATCTTATTTTATTTTTCCTTCCCTTCCCCTACATTCATCTGTTTTGTTTCTTAAATTCCACACTGAGTGAAATCATATGGTATCTGTCTTTCTCTGACTGACTTACGCTGACTAGCATAATACACTCTAGCTTCATCCACATCATTGCGATGGCAAGATTCCATTCTTTTTGACGGAGGAATAATAGTCCATTTCACATATACTACATCTTCTTTATCCATTCATCAGTCAATAGACATTTGGCCTCTTTCCATAATTTGGCTATTACTGATAGTGCTGCTATAAACATTAGGGTGCATGTGCCCCTTCAAAACAGCACACCTGTATCCCTTGGATAAATACCTAGTAGTGCAATTGCTGGGTCATAGGGTAGCAGAACATTCCTGATTTTTAAAGTCCCAATAAGTGCAACATAGCAGCGAGCAAATTACATCTCCCAGACAAACTCTATCTTCATAAATGATTTTTTTTACTGATCTTTTGTAAATATAATCTTTTCCCCCTTTTGTACTCATTTTAAGTAATTTTTTCTGGCTAACATGAGGCACTCAGGGATAAGAGTATTTTGGTTCTGACTTTTTAAAAAAAAATTTTTTTAATGTTTATTTCTGAGACAGAGAGAGACAAAGCATGAGTGGGGGAGGGGCAGAGAGAGAGGGAGACATAGAATCTGAAGCAGGCTCCAGGCTCTGAGCTGTCAGCACAAAGCCCGACGCGGGCTTGAACTCACAGACCGCGAGATCATGACCTGAGCCAAAGCCGGATGCTCAACTGACTGAGCCACCCAGGTGCCCCCTGACTTTCTCTTTTAAAATGCTTATTTATTTATTTTGAAAAAGAGAGAGGGAGAGAGAGAGAGACAGAGCAGGAGGAGGGGCAGAGACATAGGAGAGAGAGAATCCCAAGCAGGCTCCACACTGTCAGTGCAGAGCCCAGGGCAGGGCTTGATCTCACAAATGGTGAGCTCATGACCTGAGCCAAAATCAAGAGTTGGCCATTTAACCAACTGAGCCACACAGGCACCCCTGATTCTGATTTTCTAAGCAGGTTTTTTAACCATTGAGACTTATCCCCATACTAAAGAATACCCATTTAGTTAAACCTAATTAAGATTCATTGGAGTCTATGTCTAGCATATCACCCATTCTTCAAAAATTCCTTGAGTCACATCGATCACAGATTCAGTAGCCTTTGTATTTATGAGACACAGGAGGAGGAAACTTTCAGGGTTGTATATATCCAGGGTACCCTTTCTTTGCAAATCTCATGTTTAGAGTTTAAGGAATTTTGAGTCAGGGAAGGAGGGCCAGCATTGGACTCTCATGAACCTAGACAAAAATCACAGATGTGTTGTGGTCTCTGGCTTTCTAGGTCCAAGGGATATAAGAAGAGGTGAGTGTAAAAATCATCAAGGAGGCTAGGTTGCTGTGAGGATGTAATAAAAAAGAAACACGGGATGAGCAATTTTTCCTACCTTGATTCTAATGGAACGATTGGCAAACTTTTCTCTGTAAAGGATCAGAGACGGTAAATATCGTATATTCTGCGGGCCATAGGATTTCTGTTGGAACTACAGAAATCTGCTGTAGCATCAGAAAGAAGCCATGAACCATAGATAAACAAATAACCATGGAGTTGCAGCAAACTTTATTTACCAAGTCAGGCAGTAAGCAGGATTTAGCCCACCAGCCATGGTTTGCTGATTCCTGCTCTAGTCAATTGTAAACATACAACTTCAGCTTTGCTTTAACCCTTTAGAAGCCCAGCAAAGACAAAGCATCTCAGCCTAGAAATGGCTTTGCTGGCAGCATCTCAATGCAGGAGATAAGAAAATATTAACATTTTATTCCCAGTGCAAATGTACATGGACTAAAGGATATACCAGTAAATGCAGCATATACTAGCACAGTAAAATGTGAGTATATTAAGTTATGTTGTATGATCCTGAGTGGTTTGCCAAGACTAAAAGAATGATGACTTGGAAAGAATATTGATATTGGAAGAGTTTACTTTCACATTCTAACTCTGTGACCTTAGAACACTGTGCTCTGTAATTCATTCATTCATTTAGTTGATAATTATATACCTAATAAAATGATAATTAAAACCACAGTTAAATTTTACTGAGGATTATTTTTTTAAGTTTATTTTTATTTATTTTGAGAGAAACATAGAAAGCAAGTGGGGGCAGGCAGAGAGAGAGGGAGAGAGAGAATCCAAGTAGGCACATGGGGCTTGAACTCACAAACTGTGAGATCAGGACCTGAGCTGAGACAAGAGTCGAACGCTTAACCAACTGAGTCACCCAGGTGCCCCAAATTTTACTGAGGACTCTTAGACATAAGAGTGAGAATAATCTAATCTTCCTACCAGTCTACGAGACATGTACAATTTTTACCCTGATTTTACAGGCAGAGAAACGTTAAGTAACTTGTTCTATGTCACTCACAACTGAGCTACGGAGTGCATCCCGAAACCAAGTCCTTCTCTTATCTGGACCTGAGCACTCACAAGATGCCCACTTCTACACTGGAGACACTGGGAATACAATCACCACTAAGACCTGATGCTGTCCCCCAGAGCTTCTTTCCTTCTCTGAATCTTGGATGGTTAGGTGGGGTTAATGCCATGAACGTGATGATATATGAGGAAATTACATTCCTTACCTAGATGCTTAGCTTCAAATAGTCTTTGTTTGAAAGTCTCCTTCAGTTCAACTTCGATGTGGTGACAAGGTTTGTAGTCACTAGCAGTTTATTTATTTATTTATTTTTTAACATTAATTTTTTTGAGAGACAGAGAGAGAGAGAGAGAGAGAGAGAGAGAGAGAAAGAGAGTATGAGCGGGGTAGGGGCAGAGAGAGAGGGAGACACAGAAACCAAAGCAAGCTCCAGGCTCTGAGCTGTCAGCACAGAGCCTGATGCAGGGCTTGAACTCATGAACCACGAGATCCTGACCTGAGCCAAAGTCGGATGCTCAACCGACTGAGCCACCCAGGCGCCCCTGGTTTTAAAATACAGTAATATAGGGGCGTCTGGGTGGCTCAGTCGGTTAAGCATCCGACTTCAGCTCAGGTCATGATCTCAAGGTTTGTGGGTTCAAGCCTCCTGTTGGGCTCTGTGCTGACAGCTCTTTGGATTCTGTATCTCCCTCTCACTGTGCCCCTCCCCCTCTCAAAAATAAACAAACAGTAAAAAAATAAAAATAAAAAAATAAAGTAATATAACTCCCTGGTAAAATATAGTATATCTTTTATTAGACACATGAGAGTAAGAATTGGCTAAGAACCTTTACTTGCTTTATAGTTAGGTGATTCCTGATTAGGCTTTTTATTTTCATTTTATGTTTTTGCTTACTTGCTAAAGCACTTATGTGGTGGAAGAAATCATGTGAATATTTGCTGCAATTAATATTAAGAAGATTAGGGACCCAAATCTCAATCCATCAGGATTTATTCTCTCGGTGCTCAGTCACTGCTATTGCCTATCTGCAGCGCCCCCCGCCCTGCCCCCATAGGTTTTTGTCTTCAAGCAAAGTAACTGCTGAGGGATAGTTTTACCAGGCTGCACAGAGGTTGGTGTAATAATTCAGTAGCATAGTAATAAAGATGATACTGATATGGGATTTTGTAAAAATAAAACTTCCTGTAAATATATACTTACCAAATATTAAGAATTAATGCTAAAAATGCATAAAATATATTTTTGAATGTAAAATAAATGTGTGATCATATCAGAGGAAGAAAAACCACATCATTGTAATGAAATTATATATATATATATGTGTGTGTGTGTGTGTATATATATGTATATATATATATATATATATACATATATATACACTGGTGCTCTTGGGGTGCATCTGAACACAGGAACAGAAGCAGACACTGAGCTGAGGTGTGTCTGCAGAGCTGGAAGTTCCACAAAGGTCACTCTGCATTTTAAATGGAGACCGGAAGAATGCTGCCCT
This sequence comes from Felis catus, assembly GCF_018350175.1. Classification (NCBI taxonomy): domain Eukaryota; kingdom Metazoa; phylum Chordata; class Mammalia; order Carnivora; family Felidae; genus Felis; species Felis catus. The sequence continues at coordinate 72,290,709 of NC_058368.1, forward strand.
CTGGACCAGGCAAGCAGAAAGTTGCTTGACTTCCATCCAGATCCATGTGGGGGCCTAAGACTCTCCTATGAGAAACCAGAACCCCAAATGTGGGCCAACCAAAGTTCTTCGTCCAAATTTACACTGTCCTCTACAACTCCAATGGCTCAAGGTTTTCTCCTCCCACAAGCCACAAAGGTAACATAAGGATTAGTCCAGGATTAGTTACTATCCCTGGGATTCCAGCAACATTGACAGAAAGAAACCCTCACTGGAATTGAGCTCATAGCCCAACATTACAAACCGTAGGAAAAAATGAACTATTATAATGGAGAATTAGAAGATATGGAAGAATCAGAAAGAGATTCTAAAATAAGCATGTTTAGAATGTTTAATGAGATAAAGGGTTAGAAAGAAAATGGTAAGAACAGGGCTATGACATAAAAAGAACAGACAGATTTGGAACAGTTAAATAGAAATTCTAGATAAGCAGATCGTAGATGCTGGGATAAAAAACTCCATGAATAAGATGGAGAGCAGACTGGACACACTGAGGGAGAAAATTATACGGAGTTCAGCAAAGAAGCTAAAGAAGAAAATACACAAACAACTTTACGAGACATGTAAATACTACAAGAAGATGCACCAGGCATCTAATGGCAGGGTCCAGAGGGCAAATGCAGCAAGCAGAGAGAAGTTAGAAAGCAAGATCTACCAGCATGGAAAATGGAAGAAGCAGTTTTAACAAAGCTTTAATCAGTATTCCAGAAAATAAATAATAGAGAATGGAGAACACATATGGATTTGTAAAGATAATATCTAAAACTCTCGCAGAAAAAGGCATGAGCCTCTTATGCAAAAACAAAAAAACAAAACAAAACAAAAATCCTACTAGATAAAAAAAAAATAGATCCATGCCTAGACATATTATAGTTAAGACTATAACATTGCAAAGACAAACAGCAAATCTTAAAAACCACCAATGAAAAACCAGATATGTTTAAAAAAAACAAGCAACATAAAAACAAAAACATAAAAGCACTACAATTAGACTCAAAGGAGGGGTGGTCATTGGCAAAAACAGATTCCAAAATACAATGGAATGATTTTAAACCTTGAGGGGAATCTAAATACCAATTAAGAATTCTGTACTCAGTCCAAACATTACTCAAAAAAAAAAAAAAAAAAAAGATAAAGAGATTCTCAGAAAAGTACCTAAGAAGCAGACATATTTGACCAGGGGAAAAAAAAAAAAAAAAAAAAAGGAAGGTGGCACTCTTAATCGATGTCATTTAATAACTTTTTAACAAAAGCTAAAGTAAAAATATAATTTTCAAGCCAGCATTTTCGATGATCAGACAGAACAAAAGCATTTGTCTCAGAGGTTAGACAGATTGTATAAATGTGAGAAATGCTGAATACAAGGCAAGTGGGAGGAAATAGGACTTGTAGCAAATTGGGAGTATTCATGGTCGGTTTGCTTGTACTCATACTCAAAAAAGTTTTAAAGGGATGTGTGGGCACACACACACTGGGGCATGAGCTCCTTCCTGTACCTGGCCCATAGCTGCAAAACTTACCCCAGTTAAGGATCAGCCCTTTTTTCTGACTTTACTTCACCTTCATTTATTTTATTTTAACATCTCCGTTTGGGGGAAGGAACTTGGTTACATTGACTTACATCATTTTATTTCAGGCCCTGTATGCCTGGCATAGAGTAAACGTATAACAAATATTTGTTGAGTACATTATTTATGAAAACATCTTTTTGCTATTTAAATAAGAACGTTTCCCCTATTATCTGAAAATTCTCATACTTTCATGAAAATGGGAATTTTTTCATGAAAAAAATGTTACTTTTTCCTTATTATCTAGAAATAAATCTGATCAATAATAACCTTTGTAATACTAATTGTGGCAGTTATCTTTGTTTTAATACTGGCCACTGATATTTATTAGGCATTTGCAACTTATGTTAGTATATTTGTTTCATTCTCATTTTGTATCCTTTATCTTAGCATATTTAGTATGTGTTAGTATCTTCAGTATAATCCCGGAATCGCAAGGCCTATGCGTGTGGGAGCTGAGGGGTCCAGGAGCATAAAGGGGAAGAGAGGGAAGAGACTCCTTGTCTCCACAGTCCAGTGCCCCCTCAGGGTGGATGCCATCTTCTTTCTCACAGCCCTGTGTGGCTCAGGTTAGAAGTCCATTTTCGAGGGCCAGAGAGCTTTCTCCTCTGAGGAGGAGGCCATGCTCCTTGTCAGCACAGTTTTGCTAAGCAGGGCTCATGTATTAGAACATGCAACCTCAAGGGAGGTAGGAGTCGGCTTTCCTATGGCCTCATTGGCCTTGAGGGAAGAGCTGCATGGTGCTTCCCTACAAGACATTATTCCTTTTTGGTCCAACTGATTAGTTGGTGAGATTAATTTAATTTCACAGAATGTCAAGGGAATTATGTTCCACTGACTGCTGTTACCAGCAGAGAGAGTTTCCTTGACCGTCAACACAAGACTTCTGTGCTAGTCTGTTCACATTTGTTTCATGTGAATACCTGCCATAATGCAGACGCCATTTAATTTCAAACAGAGAATGAACTTAAAAGGCAAGAGTTGTATCTGAATTTTATTTAAATTTTCCCTCATGAAGTTTCCAAGGAATAATGATTTAAAAAGGCAATGTATCTAATATAAAATTCTCCCACATGCGATCAACCAGTCTTCAAGTATATAAGGAGCTCACTGAGAGAAAACGCATCATGAGAAGCGCAGGAAGCTTTGTTCCTACTCGAGGCACCTGGGATCTAATGAGCTCATTGGGAAGAAGAGGATAAAACACACGCAGACACACAGATACACACACACATACATGTACATCAGACAGTGGGAACCAAACAGAAAGAAGCATTAACTTTCACAGACCAGCTCTGTCACAGTTCAGACAGAAGGCGACAAGGGTGCTGTATGGGAAGCCACATGAACTGAGGCCCTAGAGAGTGGGTCAGGTATTGGTAGGAGGAGGCATGCTAGGGAAAAGGGGAGGAAGGAATGCGAGGAAAAAGAAATGGGCTGCTGGTGTTCAGAAGAGCACAAAATACAATATGGTCTCTGTTATATATTTTTTTTACTTCAGTATCTTTGCATATCAAAAGAGAATACCTTATACTTTCTAAAATTCACTCTCACACAAAAAAAGCAGGACGATGAATTCTTAAAATCTTTTTGAGAAACACAACATTATTTATTTATTATGTTAAAAAAATGTGCATACCCTTCAACCTAGAAATCGTCCTAGGAATCTATTTTATTTTAGTTATTTTTTTTTTAATTTTTTTTCAACGTTTATTTATTTTTGGGACAGAGAGAGACAGAGCATGAACTGGGGAGGGGCAGAGAGAGAGGGAGACACAGAATCGGAAACAGGCTCCAGGCTCTGAGCCATCAGCCCAGAGCCCGACGCGGGGCTCGAACTCCCGGACCGCGAGATCGTGACCTGGCTGAAGTCGGACGCTTAACCGACTGCGCCCCATAGGAATCTATTTTAAAGAATACTGCACACACACACAAGATATATGTATGTATGTGTGCGTGAGCATTTATTCAACACAAAATTACTTACTGTAGTCAATGACTGAGAACAGCTTAAATGTCTGTTAGCAGGGAAACAGTTAAAAGAATTTTACTAAATACCACAAAACTGATAAAGATGAAAGAAGGCAGGAAGAAAGGAATGAAGAAAAGAAGGGAGGGATTTACATATGGCAGAATTCATTACTTTCTTTAAACCTCGTATGCTATTTGAAGTATGATTTTTATAATCTAAAAATATTTTTTATTTTTTAAATTTTTATTTATTGTTGAGACTGAGAGGGAGACAGAATCCAAAGCAGGCTCCAGACTCTTAGCTGTCAGCACAGAGCCCGATGCGGGCTTGAACCCACGGACCGTGAGATCATGATGGGAGCCAAAGTCAGATGCTTAATCAACTGAGCCACCCAGGTGTCCCTATAATCTATAAATATTTAAAATGTAACTATGAACATGCTAATTTCTTGGAAACCACTAGATATTGCCAAGGAGTATTGTCTTCTATTTATAATATGAAAAAAAATCATTTATGCCCTCAAAATCCACTTTTAAAATTCCTTCTTTCACTGTCCAATGGCATGTCACTCCAGCAGCTGTTTTTTCTAATCCATTCAAGAAGAACTCCCCAACACCTGCTAGACACCAGGCAGTGCATAATCTCCTTCCTTCCTTCCTTCCTTCCTTCCTTCCTTCCTTCCTTCCTTCTTTCTTTCTTTCTTTCTTTCTTTCTTTCTTTCTTTCGAGGGAAATAGAGAAAGCAGGAGAGGGGCAGAGGAAGATAGAGCATCCCAAACAAGGTCTGCATTCAGCGTGGAACGGGATGCAGGGCTCAATCCCAGGACTCTGGGATCATAACCTGAGCTGAAATCAGGAGTCTGAAGCTCAACTGCCTGAGTCCCCCAGGCACCCCTAAGTGGATATCCTTTTTAAAAATCACTCTGCATTTGCTACCTTTAGACTCCCAGTTTTCCTAATATTCTGAATAATATCTGCATATCTAATTTCAGTTTAAGTAAGTTTGTGACCCTGTTTGAGAATCTAATGAAGCCCAAAGACTTTAGAAACCCTCAGGCACACACTTCTACGTGCAACCTGAGGGCGTTTGCTGATGCCTGGACCCAGGGATGAAGCCCCTGTATTTGACCAAAGGTTTTCACAACTATTCTCCTTGTTGAAGCCTCATGATCTTGTCCTCTATTTAACAAAAATACAATCAGGACTTCCTTGTCCCATGACAAAGGAATTCCATCAAAGAGCAAGTCTAGAATTGGCATAGACTCGGGTAAGCACTTGTGGTCGAATGCTGTTGCCCTAGTTCTCTCTTCTCTATGTGTTTTCATAAAAATCGATAAGTAATTCCGGGAGCAATGCTGAACACAAAGATTAATGCAGGGAAAATAAGCCTTCCGTGCTTTTCCACAAAGTATTATAAATCTCAATTACATATTTTACAAATTAGTCTTTATGGTGGCTTTTTTGCAACTGCAATAAAAATGTACATTCTGCAATAAATCACAGTTATAGATACACAATAACTTCCTATTTTCTACTCATTTGTAAAGTTTCCTTCTGACACCACATGCTGCAACATGAAATACAGTTTAACATCGTTTAAACCTATGAATCAATTTTTAATAGCGTCATCAGCAAAGTTCAATTTACATCTACTGTGATTTGAGTGAAAGTAATTTTCTTTCATCTTATTTTATGGACATATTTAATATCAGATGCAATAGAAGACAAATTATAAAAGTAATAGAATGCCAATAGAAAAAAAACATAGGGGGAATTTTAAAGTAAAGCAAATCCTGTATTAGAACTGAAACATTAGACCTGTGTAGGTGGCTTTATGGGCAATTCCATTTCAGCAAGATATGGGGTAGTTTCGAGCACGGAACACTACCAGTGATGAAAATAACCACTGATGCTGTTTCTCATCAATATTAAATAAAACTGATTTATGACTCATGCAGGGTGCTGAGCCTGTATAGTATAGTCAATACCACCCAAAGTCAAATAAGGAAAATACCACATAGTGGGTAACGGCTAAAATGTATTTCCCATTGGAAAAAAAAAATACCAGTCTCCAATTCCAGTACCCATAATAGCCTTCTTTAGAAGTGACTCGGGAGTATATGAGAATCTGGCAGGTGATAGCCACCCTGCTTTAATTTTCTTCATTTTCTCTAAAGGTTCATACATTTATTATCAAAAAATTTTTCAAAGATAATAAGTCATCACCTTAAATTTATATATGTATCCAAATTTACATCTTAACTTCTGTGATGCTGATGACCTATTGTTTTCCTACCTAATATTGTAAGGAAGGCATATAAGTTTTATAATTTTATTAACAGAAAAGTCTAATAAGGTAAATGCTTCTTATGTCATATATCTAATAAAGGAATTAATTAATATGCATCTGCAAAATCACCTTAAAGAAACCTGTTGGTTAATTTGTAGTACGTAGAAAGCAAAATTAAATATCTGTATCTCAAAGGGAAAGAGAAAGTATATTCACATATTCAGAAGAAATTAATGCACGTAGCTATAAATTACATATACTACACACATAAATCACAATGTGGTCAAATTTTGAATTTCGCTCAGATCAGTGTGAACCTCATGGCCGTATACCAAATAACATATTTTTGCTTGGTTTCAGTGTTCTCTCCCACATCTCTAGCCTAAATGTCTACTGTAATCTCTTTTTGTATCAAAAGCATATTTACTGATTTTTGCTGCCATTGCTTTGAATCCTTGCCCAAATGTTGATAGCTCAATAAATTATCTTGTAAAACGGCACTGCCTCCCACGTATATTCTTTCATACTTTAATTCTTACATAAAACTCACACTTATCATGCACTGACCCTGTCACAAAGTATGCAGGAGGCTAGATGCAAAGTCAGAGACCAGCCCTGAGTGGCCCTGTTTCCAGTGGACATCACCGTCAGCCTCCTTCACCCTTGTCCCTCTGTCCCAAAGACATGGTGGTGGGAGGAGAAGGCAGCATGTCTGGTGGGTTGTTGCCCTGGAGGACATGTCCCCTCCTTTATCATCATGAGACCCTCTGATGAGCCAGCTGTCCTGACAAGCCACGGGGAATGGTGGTTACCCATGGCCAACTTCACAGCTAACTCAGAGTCTGCAGTTCCAGAACACAGGCTTTGACCTCAGCACATGGGCAGCAAGACTTGGCTCCCAACTGTGGCCTGCAGGTGACTTTGGGCGAATCAGCTCTTTCTCATCTCATTCTCCTCACTTATCAATTGGGCATAATGGCACCTTATGGATTTATTGGGAGGATGAAAAACACAATGAATAGAAAATCTTTTACCTAGTGCTAGAGATACATAAGTAATTGATAAATGAGTACTTGTGATAAGTAATGACAGTAATTGCAATAATGAAGATTGTGGGCAGCTAGTCACATAAGACCACAGTGTGTGCTTTATTGTACAGAAGGCGTAGGGGAAGCAGTCACCTCATGCAGTCCAGGTAGCATTAAAAGCATGTATAATTCAAATGTTTTTTTTCTATTATTTTCAGAACGTTCTGTTTATAGTCTGATCTTGCTTATGGACTTCCTCTGTCTGATATAAACTGTCTCAATCAAGTTTAGTTTATCCTGGATTTTTACAAATTTGGGCTTTTGTGTTTTGTTCTTATGATTTTGAAGGCTAATGACAACAACAAAAAATGCCTGATATCTATTTACTACCTAAATGACTTGTCAGGATGAATTTTATATGTCATTTACTGGGTTCTTCTATCATAGCTACCCAGGTTTTGGTCGCTTTGGTGCATATAAACATTGAATTATAAAGCTGGATCCCTTCAAATTTACATAATAAAAAATTAAAATAAATAAATAAGTTAAAGTGGACAACTTCTCTTCCCTTTTGGAAGCCAGACATCATGTAAATAGTCTGATCAGAACTTCATTCCAATTATGAGAAAACATCAGGTAGAACCAAACTGGGAAACATTCTACAAAATGACTGACCAGTGCTTCTGAAAAGTGTCAAGACTGTAAAGACAAAGCTGACAAATTTACAGATTAGGAGAGATTAGAGAGTTAATGACTAAGTACGATGTGGCGTCCTGGGTAGGATTTTGAGATAGAAGAAGATCATCAGTGGATCAACTATGAAAGGTAATGGGATGTGCACCATAGTTAATAGCATTGTGTTATGCTAATGTCTTAGCAGTGATAATGTAATACAGTTGTATAAGAAGTTACCATTCTGGGAACCTGGTGATGTGTCTATAGGAACTCTCTGTACTATTTTGTAACTTTTTTTTTTATGTGAATCTAAAATTAGTTCAAAGAACATTAGTTCAAAAAATTAAAGTAATAAGTAAAAATATATTTAAAAAAACACAACAAAAAATTCTGAACATGTTTTGTTTTTACCTGACTGTACAATGAATGGAGAGTTCAAACCTGAATAGATTTGTACTCATCTGCTATACCCAATTTCTTACATCTTTTGAAAGATCATGACAAGTAAATTGCCAGTTTAATGGCATTTGCTGTGATTTCCTTCCCACGTGTGATAGATTTGCTGTTGCTTTTTTCCCAACTGGCATATCACATCTGTTTGAATAGTTATCTTCTGTACCAGCATCCTACCAAAGGTGAGTGATACTAAACTTCTACTATAATATTAAGAATATAACTAAGCTTTGCAAGGTTTTTTTTTTTCAGTTTTATTCTTAATGAAATACTGATCTGCAATGTAAAAAGTTTGAGGGATAAAGTAAGTTTTAGTGGGAGTATGTGAGTCACAAGAAGTGAGACTCTCCCTGTTTCAATGGGGAATTCTCTAGAACTCTGACCTTATTCACTCTGAGGCTCAGTTGCCCTCTCTGTAAAACTGTGTGGGTGAACCAAATGACTACTATCTTTTCCAGCTCAAAATTCCTCTAGTTTCATTTTCAGTGCCATTACAGAAAACCACAGTGTCTCAGATTGAATCCCCACATGTTGACAAGCATGTGGTAACACAGAGGAACAGAGAGGCTGAAGGTGGGGCGAATACTCGGAACATGGAAGCAGGGCACATTTTCCAAACAGGGTAAGTTGATGTGGTGTTTTGGTTTCACCTCTACGGTAGAGTTTTTGGGTGTCACCTGTCCCCAAACCTTTTCACCGTGTGCTGGCTCCCGACTTCCCCACACTCACTGCAATCACAAAATGTGAATGTTTGCTAAACAGATTCTGTGACCTCTAACTATGTCCTTCCAGGGGCGCCTGCGTGGCTCAGCTGGTCAAGTGCTCGACTTCTGCTCAGGTCATGATCTCACAGTTTGTGGGGTTGAGCCCTGCACTGGGGCTCTGTGCTGACAGCTTGGAGCCTGGAGCCTGCTTCGGATTCTGGGTCTCCCTCTCTCTCTGCCCCTCTCCTGCTTGTGCTGTCTCTGTCTCTAAAAAATAAATAAACATTTAAAAAATAAATAAATATGTCCTTCCAATAATGTATATTCCTCAATAGGTCTGGAATATGGGGAGTATGTGATGTCTCAAGTGCCTAGGTTAACATCCTACAGACGATGTACTAGTTGAGGGTTCTAAGAATCGGTTGTAAAAAAGGGACCCAGAAATAAAGATGGAAGGGTATTTGAATGAAAAAAAAGGGACAGAAAAACCACCACCATTTCCGTCACCATTGGCACAGGGATTTATGGGAGGACAGAAAGTAAACCACTGAGTGCTGGGGACCATGCAGGAAATAGCATGGCTGTGGCTTCTGGCTCAGTGAGCCAAAGGATGCTTTTTTGAGGTCTATGGAAGGAGGGCCTGTTGGCACTCTGCTAAAGGACAGGGAGTGGCCCAGTCCAGAGTCACAAATTCAAATGCATAGGGATAAATAAAACTATAGGTGTAAGGCGTAATGAAACTATAGAAAATTCAATGGCCTAGGCTAAATATGGATAAGTTCCTAAAGAGGAAGCACAAAGGAAGGATATTTCTGAGGATAACAAGAGAATAATAATTGATTAATGAAGACCAAACGCCATCAAAACTTGGCCCTCTGGAATTTTGTACATTGACTAGAGAGAGAGAAAATGCATGATATCAGTTAACAGGGACATAGTGCAAGGTGAACACTAGTCTCCCCACTTGCTCTAAAATTCTGAACAATCTGAATAGCAAACTACTACAGGCAGAAGGGAGTAATATAAACCACAGCTGTGTTAATCTGAAAGCATTGTGTTCTCCCCTCTCATTAAAGCTGTCTTTTTTGGGGTGCCTGGGTGGCTCAGTCGGTTAAGCAACCAACTCTTGATTTCGGCTCAGGTCATGATCTCATGGTTCGTGAGACTGACCCCCATGTCAGGCTCTGCGCTAAGAGTGTGGAGCCTGGTTGGGACTCTCTGTCTCTGTCTCTGTCTCTGTCTCTGTCTCTGTCTCTCTCTCTCTGCCCCTCCTCTGCTCACTCATTCTCTCTCAAAATAAATAAACTTAAAAACAAGTTGCCTTTTTTTCTCAAATACCACAGAGGTGCATTCCTGTTTTGCCAATGCAGCTCTAATTTCTGGCTCACTCTGTGCTAAGTGTTCTAAGTGCTGTGTTTCAGTCCCTTCTCACATCAACGCTGTAAGGGAGGTCTATCCTTTATCCCACCTTACAGATGGGGATATTGAGGCACGAAGAGGTTAATTACTTCTCCAAGGTCACCATACTAGTATGTAGTAGAGCTGTGATCCAAACCCCAGGGCCATTATTTTGATTGTGAATTTTTTCTAAAGTAGTTATTTTTTACTTTGTAATTCATTCTTGTTCAACTACACATATACCTCCATTACATAAGTCATATGTAGCATAAGACAATATATTTCTTATTGCTGAGTATAAGGACACTAACATCACTACACTGCCTCCTTGGATTTTCTTCTCATCTCTTCTACACAGCCATAATTTGTAATATTTATATATTCTGTAAATCCTGAAGTTGTATTAGCTTTGTTTTCACACTGAGTAGATACTAGAGACTAGGCTCATGACCTGTCATTCTAGATTGGCCGAATGTCTTCAAGAAGGATTAATGGAAAATGCAGTCTCTGAGTTCTTGTTTCTTCAATGGTAACCGAAACTAGTTTGACACGTTCTTTCTCTGAGGACTTTGTAAGCCCTGTGTCCTTGTATCCTGGACGAGAGTCCTGACAAAGTTTCAGTTCTCAACGATGGCTTCCCTTAGAAATGACTGGAGGCCCTGGGTTCCTCCTGGAGCTACACTTGTTTGAGTATTGCTTGGGAAAAAAAGAAAAAGAACTGACTTGATCATTTTTTTCTGGATGCGCATGGGATGCTTTCTTTAGCTCTGAATTCCAGCAACTTTAGTAAGAAATGCCTCAGCGTTGATTGTTCTATGATCATTTACTGCGACAGCTGTACCCTTTAAATCCATATATTTAGGTCGTCTTTTTCTGCAATTTTTAAAAATTATATCTCTTGGATTTTTTTTTTCAGTTTCACACACACCTAAATGTGCATTTTTATAGATATGGTCCTCATTCTTTTTGATCGTTCCTCATCTGTGAAATCACTTTCAGAGGATCAGGTATTTGTCAGGCAGGAGAGAAAGGAAGTTTTTTCTAAGACAGGTGTGTGTGGGTGTATCAGTGCTGCTTCAGTCCAAGCGTTCACAACGGTGCATGAACATTTAGAACACACACCGAGCTTCTAAAAACCATCTATGCCTTGGATCATCCCAAGGTTTTCATTTAACTGGGCTGAGAGTGGTGCTTGAGAAGTGTTATGTTTTAAAAGCCTCCCCATGTCATCTTAAGGGACAGCCAGATTGGGCCCTTGTCTTCATCGACACGGAGCAGCAGCATCGGGCCCCTCCCCCAGACTGAGGATCTCGTCTTCTTTATTTCTCTACTAAATGCTTGCAGGAACGAGAGCCTCCACTTTGAGATGTCACATGGAGTCCCAGAAAGTTCCCATGGTCAGCCACACACTGATGTCCTGACTCAAACAGAGAACTACTCTGCTCCTCTGGGAATAGTCTTTATTTGAGAATGTCAGCATTCTGCTGGCTCTGCCTGAGATCCTCAGTTGCCAGAATCCTTTCAGGAAGTAATCTGTTAGACACCTGGTCTTCTGATGTGTGGTTTATTAGTGCCAGGTTTTCAGAGTCCTTAAATATGGAAACTGCATTTCTATTTCTCAGTCTTCTTGATATTTGATGACTTTAGAGATGCAAGGGTGTCTTTACAATTTTACAGTTGAAGCTCTTTATAAATTTTCTACTTTAATGACTGGCTTTTCATGTATTTTAAAAAGTGAGTTTTTCAACATCATCAATTTTAAGGAGACATAAAGCTACTTATAAATGAAATGTTATAAATGAGTTGAAATTCAATGTATTATATGACAATTTGATTAGTAAGAAGAGGAAATGTGCTCCTTTTTAATTAATCATGCTTACTTACATATAAAGTACATTGACCAAATTTATATGCACAATAAATCACCTAATTGTTTTAAATTCAACTGCATGAAAAAAGAGATGATCATGTGTGCCTAGTAAAATAATTTTTTTTCTTCATTTTGGAGGAAAATTTTATTTTGTTTCCGTAAAACCTTTGAGATGATCTAAAATATCACAATTTGTGTATCTACAAAGATGCATAATATCAGAAAGTTAGTTAGCAATTTCAGTCCAAGGTATAGCGACCATTTTAAACTTTTTGGGTTACAGTACAAAGTCAACATTTCATTATGTAACCATTAGTCATACAGTGGTGTTGAACTCAAGCATCATTTGAGAAAAAGAAGCAAACAGACCAAATTAAGCTTGTATAGAAAAGCAAGTCATGAGGAATAATGAATACTGCCAACAAAAGCAGACAAAACCAGGGGAAAGAACAACAAGAAAACAATTTAATTCTCTATTATGGCTCTATATCCTAACACAAACATGACTGGTTACCATCAAATTCAAAAGGACATATACTTTGTTCAGTCCATTAGTAAATATTTATAGAGCTCGGCCTTGTGCCAGGCCCTGAAGGCATGGAGATGAAAAGATGTACTTCCTGTTTTCAAGGAGCTTAAATCCTTGGGAGATAAATGTGCAAATAAACAGTAAGATTATTGCCTTAGTGGAGGCCTGCTGCCCCCGGGGCAGTTCTCTCCTAGAATCAGGCTTCTGAAGCCAATACGCTCTGTGAGAAAACTTGCCTTCTCAAAGAGAGTACTGCACAGTGGTTGAAGTCATTGTAAGTCACAGCGAAAAAAGCTGAATCAGCTTGACTATAATTCAGTATTCTGAGTTTAGGCACAATTGCTGCACTCAAAATGGCCAGGAAGTGATTTGATTTAGCAATATGATTCTATAGGAATAGAGATTTTTGTGCAAGGAGAGTCTAACTACTGAATGCTGGCCACCCTCCATCAAGACACGGGCACACCCAGTTAGCCCTTTAAAGAGTTAGAGGCTCTGATGAGCCCATTCTAGCTGTGCCCAAGGGGTCAGGATTCCTGGAACTCGGTCCACGCGGCTTACCCAAAATATACATCCCATCTCCCAAACCACGCCTGTGATTTCCTGCTCATCCCTGAAAGTCATCAGCATAATCTGTAAAAGTCCTTATATCCAGGGGAAGGATATAAGATTGATTCCAAAGCCAGATAAGTTGAAGAGAGTACAGCAAATCGAAATGCCTTCACATCTGCTGGCTTCTAAATTTGGTGACGTAGGAAAGTGTACCATTGGCCAAAGGGGTGAATGATTACCCATCTAAACACAATGTTGGAAATACGCTCTGAGGGCATATTAAAAACAAGAATACAAATTTAGGAACGTTATTTGCAAAACTCACTGTTTTAAAACTACCAACTATTTGTGGCTTTCAGCCCAAGTTCACTATTATACTCTATCTAAAGGCTTTAGCCTTGTGGTTTTTTAGTTCAGACAGCAGAAGAGTATTCCTCAATCAGTGCAAGATCTTCACATATTCTCTCTGAAATTCCAGCAACCAGCCCAGAGTTCATTATGCCATCCCGCATAACACCATCTGTGGGCTGCTGTGATGGAACACCAGGGTGAGAGGAAGATTTATCAGCTACTTTTCCTGATGTATAAAGACTGATTGGCTGTGTCTATAGCAGTGGCAATCCAGGGTTGACAGGAGCTCACGCTCTCTTGCCTGGCCATGACACCCTGCATTGTACAGCTGCTCGCGGAGTTATGAAACCGCACCAAAAGTCAGGAAGTAGATTTGGCTTCCAAAGAAGCACAACCACCACACTGTTAAACACTGAGATTCTCTTAGGTCCTGGGTAAAAGTGTCTAGAACTCTCTTAAATGCATCTGGGCCTTGAAACTTGAAGGAAAAATTGTTGTTGTTGTTGTTGTTGTTGTTGTTTCCAAATGATTCTGATAACAATTCCTTTACGGACTGAACGTTTGTGTTGCTTCCACCCCAAATTCATATGCTGAAGTCCTAACCCCCACTGCGATGGGATGGTGTTAGGAGATGGGGCCTTTGGAAAGTTAATTCAATTTAGATGAGATCATGAGGGTGGGGCTCTCCTGATGGGATTTTTTTCCCTTACAAGAAGAGGTCAGAGAGCTTTCTCCCTCTCCCTCTTCTTCCTTTCTTCCTACTCACTGTCTCTTTCTCTCTCTCTTTCCCTATCCTCACCACCAAATAAGAATACAGCGAGAAGACACCCATGTGTGAACCAAAGAGAGGGGCTTCACCAGAACCGACCATACTGGCACCCTGACCTTGGACTTCCAGGCTCCAGACTAGAGGGAAATGGAGAAATGAAGTGATGTTATTTATGCTACCCAGTCTATGGTATTTTGTCATGGCAGCCTGAGCTAAGACAAGTTCTCAAAGCATAAAATAATTGTTTAGAATGCTTAGGTTTTTGTTTGTCTCAATAATGAAACATGCACCCCTTGCATGAAATGGTAATAAATGCAATGATATAAACTAAATGGCAGATGTTAAGTAATTTCATTACTGTATACAATGGCACATTTCAGGACTTAATAGCACAAGCCACAGATAAATGTATACATTTGAGCATATCATCATTTCCCATATGTCTATTATATAGTTGATGCATATTCATTAAGTATTTCATTAGCTATCTTCCATTCCAGCATTACTTTCCAGTTTTCATGCACTCATCAATGACTACTACTTCAGTTATTTAAGACTTACCTTGCCTACTGGTTCACAGTTACAAGTGGAACAAAACCCAACCCTGCTTATCTTTCAGTCAACAAGCCCTGAACCTTGCTCAACAAACAGTTTTAAGTGCTGTAATTAGGAATCAAAATACTCTAAAATAAGGGATACTGAACCCTCTACAGACACTGATGAATATCCATATAAGCAGACTGTCTTTACAGACTGTAAGGCAGACTGTATCACAACCCAAGAAGAGCATTAAAATCTGTAGTTGTGTTTCTTAAATGCTATAGCCAGTCTCAACAGCAAACATCAGTTAAACAAGTATTCTCTCCATTTCATAAACATTTTAAAACAGAAACTGAAAATGTGTTTTAGTGGTAAGACAGACCTATCTCATTAAAGCCACTGTAGCCCAGCTCTTGCCTGCTAAGTCCCAGGTCTTCGAGGTCCATGCATTTAAATCCCGGGGGGCACTGGTAGCCTTCCTCCAGCTCTGGTGAGCAATGTGTATCTGGGATAGCTAAGCTATTCCAGGTTACATTTCTGTGAACAAATTATGAAAAGGTTAGCCAATTTGGACAATTGTAAATGTTGATTAAAATGAATAATGTAATCACCCTTCACTATTAGCTGTTGTATAGGGACCCAGATGTAAGATTCATGATTCATGAAGGGTGTTCATAGCATTAATGACATAGTGAGACATTCTCAAATGATCCCTGATTTGTCCTCACAATAGCTCTATATAAGAATACTATTACTATTATTGTTTTGGTCATTAAGGACCAAGACCCAGATAAGCAAAGGAAAGAAATCTGCTGTGAATTTTCAAGGAATGTTAACCTGCTTGGGGTTTCCTTGTTGTTCACCAAATACTTACCCTACTGTGGGCACAAATTTTACTTGCCTACTTCTAACCAAACAGTAAATGATGACGATCATAGGATGTCATCCTATGAGTCGCATAAATGACACGCAGTCTTCTTCTGTGTTGGCAGATGTGCAGTTGAGAAAGGAATCCAGACAAATAACGTGGGATTGAAGGAACCAATGGAATGGTGTTGGAAAGGGAGAGATTATAGGGTGATTTGATGATAGCTCCAGGAACATGAAGATCTTTTAGGTGGATGGTAATACATCCCTGTTTCATTGTTCTGGAGGGCAAGGTGGAGATTAAATTGATGTATGAGGATTTAGGTAAGTAATAGCTTTCTTGGGAGCAAGTATGGGTCATCACTGGAATGGTGATTGTGGAATCTCATTCTGGGCTGACCTTTAAAATAGGCCCTGGATAGCTGCTCTCTGAGACAATTCACATGGCTTGTGCCCTGGCCAAAGTTTAGGCTAGACGATTTCACAAGCCTTCTACATCCATGATTTTATTACAAGTCATTTCCCACTACCTCGATGTTTGTAAGCATTTCCTAAGTGGGGATGGACCTCAGGACAGTCTTAGCCCTCAGCTTACAGTCAAATTGAGGCAGATGTTTTGGGTCATATTTCTTCTTTAATACCTTCTTATATTCAATTGGCTGGTTCCCTCCCTGTGTATAATGCGTTTTCTCTAGAGTCTGACACTCAACACTCTGCAATCCCTTCCCTGCTTGAGGTCACTGTGCACACACACAATTCACAGGTTTGCACATACATACCTGAGACCTGCTGACACCTCACCAGCTCTGTCTCAGTTGTAAACAAAGCTCTAAAATCCTCACCTGCATTTCAGACACCCCAAGTGCATTCCTTCAGGATTCTATTAGCTGCCAGGAGATAATCTGTCCACTGTCAGGGAATAAGTGTTGAAATAATTGTGCCCTCTGGTATATGGTATGGGCTCCTTTGGACCCCACACAGAAAACCCAAGGGAAAGTTCTCATTGTGGAAATTACTACTTGGTTATGTCTGAGAGATATGATTTTGGGTAGACATATCACTTACTTCACCCTATTTCATATTTTTATATGTAGACCAACTATTCATCTTTGCTTAAGTCTGACCTGACTATGTTTCTGATGTGGACACCACACATTAGAGCTAAGTGTTAAGGGGACTTAAGTTTCAGAGTAGGTTTTCGGGGTTTGATCCCAAGGTCTCCCAATTATTAGTTGTGTGACTTGAATAAAGTTCTAAATGTTTCTAAGCTCAGTTTGTTCATCTGTCAGCTAGGGAGAGTAGCCATAATTAAAAGCAAAGCCTGTGTGAAGGTTAAGTAAAGTAAACCAAGGAATGCACTCAACTTAGCACCTAGCATGTCACAATAAATAAATGCTCAACAATAATAATAATGCTCAATAAATGCTTATTATAAATATTTAGTAATCATTACAATAATAAAATGTAGCAAACAAAACGTATGTAAAAACATAATAAAGATTTGTCAAAAGAGGGGCGTCTGGGTGGCTCAGTTGGCTAAGTGTCCGACTTCGGCTCAGGTCATGATCTCGCGGTTCGTGAGTTCGTGCCCCGCGTCGGGCTCTGTGCTGACAGCTCAGAGCCTGGAGTCTGTTTCAGATTCTGCGTCTCCCTCTCTTTCTCTGACCCTCCCCCGTTCATGCTCTGTCTCTCTCTGTCTCAAAAGTAAATAAACGATGGGGCGCCTGGGTGGCGCAGTCGGTTAAGCGTCCGACTTCAGCCAGGTCACGATCTCGCGGTCCGTGAGTTCGAGCCCCGCGTCAGGCTCTGGGCTGATGGCTCAGAGCCTGGAGCCTGTTTCCAATTCTGTGTCTCCCTCTCTCTCTGCCCCTCCCCCATTCATGCTTTGTCTCTCTCTGTCCCAAAAATAAATAAACGTGGAAAAAAAAATTAAAAAAAAAAAAGTAAATAAACGTTAAAAGACTTGTCAAAAGAACAGAAGGAATTCAGGCACGTGATACTGACAGCACTGGGCAGCTGAAAGAAACTGCATAGATCACCTAATTCCTAACTTAAGGAAGGTTAAGGTGAAGTTCAGAGAGGGAAGCCCATCGAAATTAATAATTTGCCTCTCTGTGCCTCAGTTTCTTCCTCAGGAGATGGCAGGGAGATGCCTATCTCACAGGGCTGTGGCAAAAATGTAATGACTTAGTCTGTAAGGTACTTAAAACAGGTACTTGGTAGACAGTAAGTGTTAGCTGTTCTCGATTGCTATTGATAGCCTGATTGTATTGGACAAGATTAGACTGGAACCCTAGTGTTGTTGTGTGCTGCCTCAGTTTCCATATTTGTAAAACGGGGATAGCGTTCACACCAACTGGTGGGAGTGTCTTATGTTTCAACGAGCTAATATTCAACTCCCAGAATAGCACTGGGAATCACTCACCCAATAACTGTTAACTATTACTGATTTATAAGTATTAGAGCAGTTTTCTCCTTTTGTATTCCATTTATTTTTTTCTTTCATGTTAACACTGATTCTCATTTCAAGCACAACCCTCACCAGCCCAGATATTATGTTGAAATCTTTTGGCTTCAGAGGCAGCAGATTTGAAACACATTATTTTTGCCAACATCAAGCTATTAGCAAATGCTTGTTAGAGACACATTTATTAGATGATTAATTGCCCTGGAACTCATGTATCTAAAACCACATGATAATTACTCTTTTTAAAAGTGGAAATAAACATTGGGAGTTTCAGAATGTATAGTTGTTTCATTGTCACCGTTAGCAAGAATCTTCTAAGTTTTATTTTTATTTGTTAACGTTAATTATTTCCTTGTTCATTTTCCATCAGATATTCACGATACAAAAAGAGGCTTTCTGGAATTAGGGAGGGTAGAATTCTTGCTACAACCAGCCAAACTCTAAATATAGACAATGAGTCTTCCATTCCTAATAAATATTCACTCATGCTTAAGTGGGTTTCAAGACCTGCATTTCTTATTCACAGTTGGATTTCTTGAAAAAAAATTATCAATTTCTAAGCCCCTTAATTTAATTTTTTAGCCTATTTTGCATGATCCCGAATCCACTAGACTTGCTCTTGTTTATTTCCATGTGTCACATCCAGCTGGACCATTTTCAGTTTCTCTCTCCTGTGGCTTCTGATAGCACTGCACATACTTGTTTTGATGGTGGGCAGAACAACGTCCCCCTCAAGGTGTGCACATTCTTATGTCCGGAACACGTGAATATGTTGGGTTACATGGCAAATGGAATTAAGGTTACAGATGTGAACAAGGCTAAAAAGCTTGAATTTGGTTGATTATCCTGGATTATCTGGGTGAGCCTGACCTAATCACATGAGTCCTTAAAAAGAGAAAAACTTTCCCAGTTGTGGTTGTTTGGGGGGGGGGGGGGAGAGAGATGCAACAGTTGCTGACTTGGACGATGCTAGTTTTTTTCCCTGTCTCTCAGATCATTCTCCTTCTGGAACTGGCCCTCAGTTCTGAGTTGCTCTGAGCTCAGTCTTTGGCCTCCTCTCTTTTTTTATGATAGTCTCTCCCTGTGCAGACAAATCCATTCTCATAGTTGCAGTTCTCTCATCCTAGGTGTCTTTTAGACTCTCAGAGTTACATGTCCAACTACCTATTAGATGTCTCCACCTGGCTACGCCCCAAGTGCCTCCAACTCTACTCCCCTTACTGAGCCCAGACTCCTTTGCCAACATCCCTTCATGACAAGCAGCACCATGAGACCTTCATCCACAGTGCTGAGCAAGCTTGAGAGTGTGCAATCTCCTTGATGTCTATTTTTCCTTTAACTCCCATAACTAATCATCATGTGGCCCTAAATATCTGCCAAAATATCTTTTGAGCTCATTCAACTCTCACCATCTTCACCTCTACCTGCACCACCATCTAGTCCCCGAACTGGTCATCCTGCAGCACTCTTAACCCTTCCAATCCGTTAGCCACAGAACATACAGACAGGCTTTTCATAATCTTGGTCTTACCTGAAGCCTGTCCATGGCAAATCTCATCTAGAAGATCCAAGGGACCTGGCTTCTCCCCTTTCAAACGGCCCAGTACCCAACATGGTGGTCTTATCTCAGCTCTTGGTGTGCTCCTTCTACTTTAGGACTTTTTCCTCTGCTTGGAAACCTCCCCTCCCATCTCTGCTTGGTTAACCCATTTTTCACTTTTTAGGCCCCAGCCTGAATGTCACTTTCTCAGGGGAGCCTCTTCAAGTCCCTCAGGCTGGGTTAGGCTTCTCTGCTATAATTTCTCAAAGTACCCACACTTTTCATTTCTGGCACTTGGGAAGTGTGTAATTCATGTTTGAGTGGTCAGCTGTTCGTTGGGTGTCTCCCAAACTTGACTGTTCCCCAGTATAACCTCCAAATCCACACAGTTCCTGACATGTAGTCTGATGGTTAAATTTATGAGTGAATTTGGCTACACTATGGTGCCCAGTTGTTTGGTCAAACACCGTCTAGAGGTTGCTGTGAAGGTATTTTTTAAGATGCAATTAACATTTAAATCAGTAGACTCTGAGTAGAGCAGATTATCCAATATAATATGGGTGGGCCTCATCTAATCAGTTAAAGGCCTTAAGGAAAAATACTGAGATCCTCTGAAAAGAATTCAGCCTCCAAACTACTTTTGGACTCAAGACCGCAACAACAGCTCATTCTGAAATTTCCAGCTTGCTGGCTTGCTCTGAAATGTGGGTCTTGCTAGTCGCCATAATCACATATGCCAATTCTTTAAAATAAATCTCATTGCTTCCTATATAAACATCCTATTGGTTCTATTTCTCTGAAGAATCTTAACTAATGCATAGTAAATGTGTAATAATTATTTTTTTATTAAGTGAGGAAATGTGTCTCTCTACAATTATTTAAATTTATGACAAATCTACTAATGTGTTTGTTTATTTGTTTGCTTGTAAAGTAACCACAGAAGAAATTCTTCAGCAATTATATCCTGTTGTTTTTATGCAATTTGTAAGTGTGATATCCAAAAATTGGCATGGATTTTCCATTTTTTAAAATTCTGGCTTCAGTAGTTTCCATGTTTCAAAATGAATACTAGAATTCCTTGGAGTAGTTAATTGTTTTTCAAAAGACATTAATTATCTGCCTGGCATATGCTTTTTTAAAAAATTCTTAAGAAAATATCTTATTTACATATAACATTATGTAGGAGTTTGAAATCTAAGAAAATGTGTTCTGAACTTGTTGCTAAAACTGTTTACAACAGCCTCAAATAATACTTAAGTATTTAAGAGTTTTATGGTCTTTTAAAAAAAATTTTAATGTTTATTTTTGAGAGAGAGAGAGAGGCACAGAGTGTGAGGAGGGGAGGGGCAGAGAGAGAGGGAGACACAGAATCCGAAGCAGGCTCCAGGCTCTGAGCTGTCAGCACAGAGCCTGATGCGGGGCTCGAACCCACAGACTGTGAGATCATGACCTGAGCCGAAGTTGGACACTCAACTGACTGAGCCACCCAGGCACCCCAAGAGTTTTATGGTCTTAAGTTAATTATTACTCCTGATGGTACAGAGCACCGATAAGAGCTATACATTGGAACACAAGGATATCATTCAGTTTAGTGATTAACCAACTTAATTACCTTGGGCAATTCACTTTGACCATCTGAGCCTCAGTGTCCTCATCTGTAAGATGAGAAACTTTTCAGCTATTATTAAAAACAACTATTCCCAGAATGACCTCATCACATTTTCATTTAAAGAAAAAAAAAAAAAGGTAATAACTAGAGCAAATCACATGCCCATTGTGTTCTGTTCTCCTCTGTCCATAGGACTCAACAATGCCAAATGCAATAGCTCAAGATTTTGTGTTCAAATTCTTCTCATTACTCAGAATGTCATCTTTCTCTACCGATATCAAACTGCTGTCACTGCTGGTTGTAATGCATTTAGTGTTGGCATTTTGTGGTTACTCTCACTTATGAACATAACTATTCTTATTATTACTTAGCCCCTTTTCAGAAATTGTTTTTCCCCTATTCTTAGTGAGGCCACTTTACTGCATTTGTCTATTCACTCATTCAAAATGATTATATTTGAATGGCCCATTCTGTGCCACACAACATGCTAGGAACAGAGATGACCAAGAAGGTATTTCCAAATCAGAGGCTTTACTTACTACCTAGCAAAGTCATGACCACAGTAGAGCATGGCGAATGCTTTGAGAGCCAGCTATATGTTGCTAGCATTACAGGCTCACAAAGCAGAAACATCACATCTGACTGCAGGTGGTAGATGGTGAGCATTGGGAAGACCTTCCAATGGGGTTATTGCTTGGAGTGACTACTTAAGGATCAACAAATGCTAGGTCTAAGGCAGATCTAGGGCATCCTGGAAAGAGGAAATGCCAGAGCCTGTGTGTGCACAGGAGAGAGAGAACAAGAAAGGTCAGGGAGAGAAAGAGCACAACGTTTTTACCCTTTCATTGCTGGTGTGGCTATTCTCGGCTTTTTCTCAGGGATTATAAACAAGCACTTGTTACCATAGCAACCAATTTTTAAACTACATTCTCAGAGATTTTGCATATTGGGCAAAAAAGACAAAAATCTGTGCTTCCCCCAAACTGACACAGTGTGTCTGATACACTTTGAGCTTACTTACACCCTGTCCCTCATTTGTGAGAATGGCCAAAAGGTCAAAGACACTAATTGACAGAAGAAGTTATTACTTATTTGCAAGATTTTCATGAACTATACCTACAACGGGAATTTATACATAGCTATTTTGTTTGTATTTTTCTTACATTTTTTCCCCTGAAGAACTGCACATAAGCAGAAAAACACTGAGTTCTTGTAGCCAAATTTGGTCCATTTGCTGTAAAAAAAAAACATTCACAGAGGCTTGGCTACAACGAACGTGTTTCTGAGGTTTGCATTCCACGATGAAATTGTCAGTGATGCAAAAAAGGAAGTACATGGCACAACAAATCCATATGCAACAGACAACACTATATACTTGAAAAGCATTTTGTTATTTATTGCATCCATAGGTTTCTCTTCTATTTATATTGTATGTTCTAGAGAGAAGTCAAAAATAAATAGGAGAATACATTTCTGGTTAAACCCATGGAGTGAACACACACACACACACACACACACACACACACACACACACACACACACAGTCTTTGCACCTGGAAGGACAGTGAATGTGCCCTTTGATACATTAGGGCATTGCTTGCCTCACTTTTAATGGCAGGCAGACAACAAGGGTTTTTTTCTTGCTCAAAACTTAGACCTGCATTTACAGGTTGTCCCTTTCCTTTGCTGACAATGGACTCGCTCTGGCTGCTACCCGCATTTTGGGTTCATTCCAGAGAATCATCTGGCTTCGTTTTCAATCCTATTTGGCCTCCTCTTCCAGGGTTAATTAAAAACTCTTATGAATTGGCCTGGCTACTTCCAATGCTGGATGTTTTGGAACATTTACCCCACCCTGGAATTTGCAGAGAAGAGACTATTTATTGATTTTAAAAACTTTTAATTGCCCTACCTGGACTTTTAGAGGGACTACAAAATAAGACAAATAGTCTGAGGTAGGAAATAATATTGACATCACCCACATTTTATAAACAAGCAAAACTGGCACATTTTGTAAGTAATTAGGGAATAAATTTCCCCTTACTGTTTGGCTGAGAGTATTTTAATGATTTTCCATTCCTTAATCCATTCCTGAATGGGTAGATAGACAAAGCCACAAAGTGCTAAATTCATCATGCATCAAAATGGCAAAATTAAATACTTTTTTCAAATAGTGAATGTAATTTAAATGACAAAACATTATTTTCTTTTGAAACAAGTATTTTAAATCATCATTGTACCTTGTTATATCTGAATGGTTCTTTTAATTATATATTTTCCCCAACTGTACTCCCTTAATTCTATCACTCACTACTTTGCTGATATGGATAAGTGACAACAAAGGTGACAGGGACCAGGAAATGGGCATCTGAACAAGGATTAGACAATGAGAGGTATTTGAATGTATTCAAAGAGTATCAGTAAAGTATCAGGACACAGAGTTTGCATTGATCAGCTCCAAACTGGAAATGTGAAAACTGATTTGAGGTCATACGACAAAGTACACTACCCTTGACACCTTTTTTTTTTTTTTTTGAGAGAGAGAGAGAGAGAGAGAGAATATGCAGGAGGGGCAAGGAGAGGGAGAGAGAGAATCCCAAACAAGCTCCGCACTATCAACACAAGAGTCCAATGTGGGGCTCAAACTCACGACAAACCGTGAGTTCATGACCTGAGCTGAAACCAAGAGTGGGATGCTTAACTGACTGAAGCATCCATGTGCCCCTACCCTTGACAATTTGAATCTGGACCAAGGGCTCCTCAAGCAGTAACTCTTCTTCCTTTGCTTAAGAAGCTACAAAATCCCAGGGTGAGGAGTCAGCTGGCAAGGCGGAAAATGGCCACCAGAATTTGGGACAAAGATTATAGGTCTTCAATCGGTGATTCTATCAATTAATTAATGTGTGGCAAGGAGCTACTTCCTCTTCTCTCTCATTAGGATCCTAATGCCCAACATATGAGATCACCTTATGAATTAGCAATTAGGAATACAAAGTGCCTCATACCTATTAGAAGCTCCAAATATATTTATGTTTACTGGCTGTGGTTTGGCTGAAGTGTACAGCTGGGGAACAGCCATATTCCCCACTCTGACAGGGTGCTATTGTTTGTGGTTAAATGATGTGAGAGTTCCACAGTGCTAAGAATGTGTAACTACCAACCACAAAGTATACCAGCCCCACTCAACTGCTAGATCTAAGACAGGTGAGTCACTAAATAAACAAAATTTATTTTATTTCTAGAGTTCCCAGAACACATGGGCAACCTGCTTCTTTGGAAGAATGACAAGAAGCTCTCATCACCTCTGGTGCTTCTTAAATATTTTTTTTAACTTAAAAAATAAAGAAAAAAATTATTTATTTTTTAGAGAGACAGAGACCGCGTGAACAGGGGAGGGGTAGAGAGAGAGGGAGACAGAGACAATCCCAAGCAGACTCCTAACTGTCAGTGCAGAGTCCGACGCGGGGCTCAAACTGACGAAACTGCAAGATCATGGCTTGAGCCAAAGTGAAGGTCTTGTGCTTAACTGACTGAGCCACCCAGGCGCTGCTGACATTTCTAAGGACACAGTCTGAAGGGTCCAGGAAACTCAAGTTCCCCACAGGTGGAAGCATAGTAGCTAAAAGCTTAGCATTTCTTTGAAGATTCCAGATTTATCTTTGAAGAAGCCATGTAAAATTTGCCTTCTACTCTTAACACATCTTCGGGAGTTTTAATTGTAGAACCAAGGGCTTAAATCACTGATTTCTAACCCAACCAATTCTGAGAGTCTTACCCCTGCCAATAGATAGGAATCCATGGATATGGCTCAGAGTTTGTATTTTTACAAAGTTGGCCAGGTGATTTTCTCTATCAAAGAGATCCCACCTAGAGATGAATTCCCAACAGGTCCTCCTGGTGCTGCTATGGTCACTGCACATGAGGGTGCTTTCTATCGGGAGGAATGCAAGCTGGTCCGATTGAACCTGAGATACCAAAATGATGCTCGGTAATGATTTCTACACAGACAACTACAGTGAACGCGATTTGTGAGGGGCTGAACTGTCAAGGCCCTTCATTTCCCATTCACACAGTAGGTTCAGGAGTGCATCATGACAATATTTTGAGTCCTAATACAGGCGATCTCAACCAGGTACTCATCTGCCCATTCAGTTTGTCTCCTAAGCATGTGCTCCTTGCAACCGAAGGGAAACTAAACATTTTATTCAAACATGGACACACGCACATGTTGAAGATCATCTCACTTACGGACCATGGTACAACATGAATCTTTAAAAGCCTAGAAATCAGTGTTGGGGAGAACTGGGTTTCAACTCTGCTTCTGCCAGTTACACACTGTTCCATCTTGGATATCTTATTTAACCTCACTAAGGTTCAATCTCCTTGGCTGTAATACAGAGTATAAAAATAGAACATGACGCACGTAGAAAGCTGTTACGGGTATTGAATGAGAAGATAACAGCTATCAATTGTTCAATAAATATTTACCACTAATAGCAAGAGTTTTATAACCTATGTTATGACATTCTCTTCTTTCTGGGAAGTAAGATCAAAAGAAGTGCTATATTATAATTGATCAAAAAAAATCACTTGATTACTTTTAGACCCTTTTTCAAAGTGTAGGGTTTTCTTTTCTTATATTGAAGACTCACGAATGTTTTTGCTGTTCTGGTGAAAATCACTTTGGTATTAATTTTCATATGGGAATTCAAGTTATTCTGAAACATTTACTCACATTTAATTTTTTAAAATTAGTAACAGATAAAAGGTGGATTTAACTGGTGGTTCGAATGGGCCACATCTTTGAGATGGATATGCACAATTTTAGAAGGGATCGATGGACTCAATCAAATATATTGTGTGTCGCTATTTTATGGGCTTGGATGAACCAGAACCCCCAGAATACACCATCTCCATGGTGGCAGAAAGAAACCAGAGGTCATGTAGACTTTAATTTTTTCTATGCCACATAAAGAGTGTATCATACCGATGTGCGTCTGTATGTGTCTACAGGTTTACAAATATGGGATCCTAACAAGGTAGAAGTTGATCAAATGGGAGAGTAAGCAAGGGCTTGGAAGTCAGATTTGAGTTCAAATCCTGACGCTCTCACTTACCAGACCAACATATTATTTATGTTGGGACTGTGTCTTCATCTGCAAAGTGGGGAAAATAATTCCTTTCAGGTTGTTCTAAAAATTAGTTATAGAAGCACAATACATGAGGTAGAACAGGTGCTCCATAAATGTGGCTGTTAATTTAGTTAGAAATTTACACGCACTCATCAGAGTATTTTCATTTCTTCTTTAAATATTTTAAAGAAAAATCTCTCCAATATGCATTTATCCAAACTTGTTCTTATATCGCCCACCCAGCAGACGTCTCTGCGTGAGTCCTGCAAGTTAAACTGAACAGTGTGTCTTCATCCTTCAAAAGAAGTTTAAATATAAATCAAGAAGACTTCAAAGACCTTTGCATGAATTTGAGGCATTACGATTTTACATATTCTACAAAATTCCCTCTTGATAAAGTCCATAGAAATTAAAAATTAACATTTTAAGTTCCACCACGTTTCTATCTTTAATTCTTCTGACTTTTCCATTAAAAAAACTCATTATTTTGTGAACAGAATTTATAAGATAATAACTCATTTATTTTCCCAAGTACCCTAAAGGGTAAACTTAAATATTATTTGGGGCCAGTAATAAAAAACCCAAATCCAACTTTACCTTATCTCTAGGCTAAGTGTCAGTGATATTTTATAAAATACCACCAAGTCCTACAAGCTACCCTGGGGTGGGGTGACCATCCTGAGATTTCCCTGAGATGGAAAAGAAAGCTATTAGTAATTACTCTGCCACAGCAAGGATACTCTAGGAATGTCCTGGGCATCTGTGATGTGCGGTTCCCTACCTCTGGGTCTCAAAACTAATGGCTCAGCCATTATAAGTATTTACTTGAGTCCCTGGTGGAATCAACTTTTATATACTTAATATTCACATTTGCTTTCTTTAGGGTTTTTCTAATTATCTCACTCTTGGGAAGAAGATTTCATTATTTGATACTCAGCTAGAAATAAATTTCTCTCCTTTCTCAGGAATGGTAATAAGGTGGCAGATAAGTCTTCATCTTTTCTATTTCGCCTACCAGCTCATTTTTACGTGATCATCTTGTAGCTTCAGGGAGATTTCTGCCAACACATTTGGCATTTTGTAACACCTGTTTCTGCCACAGGCCATCGCTTTTCTCAAATTTCTGTAGGATAGGAACTGCTTTGCTGAGTCAAATCCCATTACCTGTGCCATAACTGCCTTGGGTCGCCCTTCACTATCAGAGGAGAATAAAGCTTTACTAGTAATGCTACTGAGGACCAAGCTAAGATTCCCTTCTCTCTGCTTTAAAAGAAATCAGCTTCATCTAAAAGCAAAACTGGGTGTATTGAGTTGCTTCCTTATTTATCCTGTTTGCCTCACAGGCTACACATAATCAATTCCAGAGGTCAGCCTGGAAACGCAGGATATACAGGTTTCTGAACAGACACAGCTCTGCCTGAAGACTCTCCCATTATTAGGCTGTTGTGCATGCAAAACAATTAAGCAGAAATCGGAAGGATTGTTAAAGGACAATAAAGAAGAGAAATGAGGTCATGCCAGTGACTGGCAACACTGATCGCTAGAAACACAACCATCAGGATATAGCTTAATATCTGGCTCAGAGATGTTGATGAGAAATTCCTAGTTCAGAAGAAAAGGAAACAAAAAGGTTGGAATTTTTTTAATTGGGATTTTTTATGTGTTTTATTTTGACTTTGGACAGTTTTTTGAGTCTCCAAAAATAAATTAATGTCTGGCTGGAACTAATGGTAAAATGGCATCAATAATTTTTCTGCTTATGAGTGAGACTAAAACTCAGTTAAAACTGAACTGAAAATTAAAACAAAAAATGGCATAAATGATCGGTCCTTCAAATGAATCATCAAACTTACGAAAGAAAGCTGTTATTGTAGCAACATTACTATCCTGCGGGCAGTTACATATTTTCTTCTCAGAGAGTAAACTGTCACATAAAAGGAAGGCAAGATATATGTGTATGGACATAACGCTAATGGGCAGATTTTATAAATACTTGGAAGAGAGAAAATGCAGACATTCTTCCATAACTGCTGTGTCTAGAGTAACCAAAAATTCTGCCAAAATGTATGAAATTCTTCATAGAGAATTCCATTTTTAGGATTAAGTAATGAGCTGGAGCTAATATTAAGAATACAAGAGGTCCTTTAATGGCTTTTTTTGTTTGCTGTTTTGTTTTTTGTTTTGTTTTGTTTTGTTTCTTTGCCATTCATGTCCTAGTACTGCATATGGTAAGGAGATGGTGAAGAGCACTTTCTGCAGTGATGCAAGGGCCCTGAGGTCAGAGGTGCTCCTATCCCTCTTCACCATTTGTATTGTACTTTATGTGTCAAAATTAGGTTTGCCAGCAGGATGTCTGATCTTCCAAGTAGTTTTACAATTCTAACATGCTTTAGAAGTCTCGCATTCTGACTTGATTTTTAATAAAATGGAAACTTTAAATCAGCTTCCTGTGCTCACTGCTATTAGAACACAGAGGCTTTCTTATCCGGAAGCTTTCTCTGTTCAACTCTATTCTATTGTTTCCCACCCACACAATATCTTTTTCCCACCTCCATATTCATTCATGGAACAATCTAGACATATTTTACAGCCTACATACACTTAAAAAAAACTACTTACAGGTTTTCTTCCACACATTTGTCTCTTCCCTCACCCACACAGACAGCCCCCTTACTCACCTCTTCCTTCAACTTCCTCACCATATTTGTGCTAGTTCACTGACTGTCTCCATTTTCAACAGTGCTTTTCTACTTTTTAACTATTTCTCCTTTGTCCTATTTAGAAACTTGCTTTTATTCCTCTGTTTTAAATTTCCTCCTCTATATCAACTTGTCACAATGTTATTATTATCTGTGTAAATATAATGTATTGTGCACCATGCCTTCAATAGACAGTTACTAAGTACTTACTCTGCGCTAGACTACTAAGTACCAGACATAAGATGAATGTTCTCCACCCTTCTCCCTTTGTGTCCTCAAGGACTTCACAAGGTAATGAGAAAAATTGGGGGAAAAATAGCTATGAGTGCCAGAGGGTAGTTCTGGCAAACTGAGCTGTATTAAATTCAACTCTTTCCATTACAAACAAGTAGACCTGTTGGATAAATGGTAACATTTAAAGATGCCTATCTGGGCTTTCAAGAAAGAAAAATACATTCCAAAAGGTCAAAAGGTAAGAGGGAACTAAAAACTAGAGAGAGGGAAATACATGCATTGAAAAATGGTATGAATGGGGCGTTAAGTGTCCAGGAGCCAAGAGCTTGGATTTTAATGCCCACAAGATGCAGATAATAGGGTTCTGAGTTTGTGTAAGGCTGGAAGCTGGAAATAGACCCCATGTATGTAACCATGTTAGAATTTAAACAAATTCTAGAGTGTAATATGGGTGAAGGGGTAGTTAAACAGGGGTAGTCAATCAAGCACAACAGAGTCCATAGGTACAAACCCAGTATAAACAGGGAATTAGTAAATGAGAAAAGACGTTAAATTCAGTGGGTAACAGCACAAAATAAAGAGTGCTGAATCAACTGTCTAACTGTATGAAGAAATTTAGATTTCTGCTTTACACTAAAACATTTCTATACCATTTTAGTAAAATATACCTGACATAGAATAAACTGCACATATTAAAATATACAGACGGGGAGGCTCGGTTGGTTGGGCATCCAATTCTTAATTTCGACTCAGGTCATGATCTCATGGTTGTAAGATCGAGCCCCACATGGGCTCCATGATGGGCACGGAGCCTGCTTAAGATTCTCTCTCTCCCTCTCTCTGCCCTTGCCTCAGTCTTTCTCTCTCTCAATAAATATTTTTAAAACATGTACAGCTTTGATAAATTTTAAGTGCACAGAACCACGATCAAGATAATGAACATGTCAATCAACCTCAAAGGTTTCCTAATGCCCCTTGGTAACCCCTACTTTTATCCCCATCCTTACTCCCAGGCTGTCACCGATTTCCTTTTTGTCATTACAGACAAGCTTGCATTTTTTAGAATTTTGAATTCATGGAATCACAGAATATGTAATTTTTTTCATCTGGCTTCATTCGCTCAGCATAATTATTTTGAGATTCATCCAAGATGTTGTATATATCAATTCCTCATACTTTTTTTTTATTGCTAAATAGTATTCATCATATGGATATAACAAAAATTTGTTTATTCATCAACCTGTTGGTATAAATTTGGGTTCTTAGAAGTTTGGGCTATTATAAATACAGTCACTAGGTAGAAGTCTTTTTTTATGGATATATGTTTTCATTGCCCCTGGTAAGATACCTAGAATGGAATAAACGGAATACATGGTAGGTGTCTGTTTAACTTTCTAAGAAACTGCCCAACTGTTTTTCCAAGTAGTTACACCACTTCTCATTTCCATCTTATTTAAATAAGAGATGAAAATACTCAGATGGTATTATGGCAGCATGCTCCCCTTTCTGTCACTCCGAGGAAAACCTCCAAATGCACACTTGGAATCTGCTTAGTCTTCCTGCCCACAGGCTTACATTTTTCAGTCTGGCTTGTCTTGAACACTTATGTTAAAAAATCAGACAAAAAAATTTTGAGGAAGCAGAGAATATAGAACAGAGCCCATAAATACTGTTTTGTTCAGTTTAGACACAGATTTTTCTCATAAGAATTGCAGAAACTTTCTTGTTAATCACCTAGATTAAAATGCAGTTAGTAGATACACTTACCCTGGTTTCGTGTCATTTACTACACAGTGATAGGTAAATGTTCCAAACATCTGAACTCCTAAAATTCCATAAAGAAGTAGAAAGAAAAGTAGGAAAATCGAAACGCTCCATATTTGTTCTCCTGATCGCCTAGGAGGGGGGGGAAAAGTAGGTAAAACTTACAAAAATGTCATAGACTTTCCTCCTTAACATCTATAAAAACAGTGCTTACTTTAAAATGTTTGTAATTCTGGTCCTTGGTAGTTCAAATCGGAAATAAATCCGGAATGCCCGAATCATAATTAGCGGCCGTGGGATCCGCAACATGCCCCAAGGTGACATCTGGTCAACTATATCAGCAATTTCAAATACCTGTAAATTAAGAGGTCAATAAACAAGCTCAGGGCTTCCCTTAGCATTGTCTGCAGTCACAGAAAACACAGATGGTATCAGGAGGTTCACCCAGCACTCTGGGCTTGGCCCTGCATTTTCTTCCACTGAAATGGATTTTCTTTTGAGTCCACCTGGAAGCTACAGCTACCTCTAGAGAAAATGAATACATAAACTAATGTAAATGCCACTGCTCTTAGTAATTTCCCATGTAATTCATCAAAGCACAGTTTTTATTACAAAAACAAATGCCAGCTTAGGATACAGAGCAAGTACGCTAAGTCGTCTTCACTAATAATAATAATAAACGTTCTTTGGTGGAACTTTTAAAATATCTAGAACATGAAGTAGTGGAGAAGGGTTAAAATTACTATAAAAAGTAAAAAGGAATTGTACCATTTACTAAACAGAGGCAAAATGATAATTAGAGAACGTCTGTCAATCACAGAATAGCTATTAAATGGAAAAGAACACATTAATATGCAGGATGAAATCAGACTGTTGGAGAGGCGAGCTTTACAAAAATAAGGAGAGATCTTCAGTAAGCGTTATGATGACTTTGCGGGATGGATGTGAATTTGTGTCATTCTAAATTTTTTAATGAAGAATATGGTAACTTACGTTGAATTAAATGCAAAATCAAGTCTGAATGAATGCATGGAAATGAATTCTATTATCTGACAAAGTCCCACCTTTAGGCTTTTTTAATATATGTTCCCCATTTCTCATAGTAAGGCATTTTCTATTTGGAATATAGTATTTTATGTTCATCTCAATGTATCTACACTTTTCAGCCGTTTTTAGTGAGGATTCAGTCACATAAAAGACGGATTTTGAATTTTTAAATTCAATGCCCTTTATTTCAATAAATATATTTTTACACCTTTTTAGTAAGAAGTAATTTGCTGTCGTATTGATGTTCATTACTGATTAAAGTCATTCACAGATGTGACAGACAATGATTAAAATGTTATGTTTTTTTCTCATAAACATTTAAAATAACATAATGTTGTAGTAAGTTACACTATGACATTTGACATATATTTGTTACTATTTTTGTTGAGAATTTCAATGCAAAACAATGCACATTTTGGAAAATACCCCCTTGTAATTTAAAAGTTTTAATTACCTGCAATACCAATGAAACCCAAAGGCAGAAGACCATAAATCCATCAAAAACACACCAGCGATCTTTCACATAGGAACTATCCCCCTAAAAATAAATTGCATGTGGAGTTATCACACAAAATTAATAACTTCAAAAAAAATCTGTGGAAAGAAGGGCCAAATGTTAATTCGGTATAAGCTATCCATAATTTTTGTTTCATAGCTGAACACACTTTCCAAAGGAATACCTTTAGCATTTTAAATGAAGCATTTTTATATAAAGAAAATAAGTTATAAAACACAAGTTACTGCAGAGTGAGACATGGAAAATTTCAAGTTCACACAAATGGAAATCATCATCATTTTTTCTCTTAGCCACACAGATTCTACCATTTAAGAAACCAGAGGCCATCCTACTCAGTAGGCAGCTTAAGCCCCCAACCAGCTCTCTTCCTACAAGAACTAAGAGCCACAGGGATCAGCATGAAGGCCTTTCAGACTGTGGACCAACAACCATCAGTAGGAAATTAACCACGAATTCACCGTGAGCTACATTAAAAGTGAAGAATACACTTGCCTTCAGTAGTAAATATATCAAATATATATTGATTTCAACTGTAATTGGAATCATATATGATAAAAAAGACACACTACTTTCATCTTTCAATAATCAATCTACTCTGACACTAGAATGCATATTTTTTAAAAAATGGGAATTAAAAAAAATTTCCCTTTCAAATAACAAACCAGAGAACTCCATTAGTTGAGAACTGGAACCTTAAATAGAAAGGCCTTTTCTTTCTTAGAACTGCCCCATTAAGTCACTAGCTTCATCACAATATATGAGACTCAATTCTGAATTCAGTGACATCTATTATTACCAACTCTGACTGAACCTGCTTAGAAAATAAAAATAGGAACAGAATGCCAAGATTTTTTTTAAATGATGAAATGTGTTGTAGGATATTTGTACATAATTTCCAGAACCATCCACCCTTAGTAATAAATAGGTTATCAAAAAAGATTCCTTGAGAAGTTTCCAGGAATAATTTTTATTATTCGCCAAACTAACAGTATGATAAGCCACTTAGTAAAAGTTATCTGACTCAGAGGTGAAGTATAAATTCAGCTTAGTAACACGGAGGAATCATCTACTTTACATAGAGGATGTATAACACTAGGGTGCCTGGGTGGCTCAATTGATTAAGCATCTGACTTTGACTCAGGTCATGATCTTGAAGTTCATGAGTTCGAGCCCTGTGTCAGGCTCTGTGCTGACAGCTCAGAGCCTGGAGCCTGCTTCAGATTCTCTTTGAAATGTCTCCCTCTCTTTCTACCCCATCCTTGCTTGCACTCTGTCTCTGTCTCTCTCTCTCCCTCTCTCTCACAAAAATAAATAAACATTAAAAATTTTTTAAAAAAGAGGAGGCATAATGCCTACTAAAACACAAACACACATACACACTAAACAATCTTGCATAGAAAAGTGTATATGTACACACCCAGCTAATGTGTAAGATAGAATAACTTACAATAAACTTATAAACATAGTGGGGAAGACAGGAAAATTAATTCTATGGAGAGTTTAAAGAAAACAATGCTAGTTCCCAAACGCCTAAATAATTTTATCAGTGGTGAGAGAATCCACCAAATTTGGTAACTCATGTACTTGAAAAGATTCACAAAAGAGGTATGAAAGTAAACCCTGAGTCTTGGGGTCTGGGTCATGAGGAGGACAATGACCTGTTAAGTGTTATGATCGTTATATGATGATTTAAACCTGAAGAAGAGAAAAACAGCACCTCAGAGAGCCACTGGTTCTGAGTATGTGCGTGCACACACGCTCACACACACACACACATCACATACAGAAGAAATAATTTAAGGATATGATAGTTGCCCTCAAAACCTTACAAAACATCTTTCATTATAAGAGTCATGTTTGCCTGGTATATTGCATAGTTAGCTGAAAATATGAATTAATTATAATCTAAATGTAGACAATATAGCCAATATAAAATTGAATTTTCTCTGAGCCTAATTTCAGTTGATATCCAAAAGGATGACAAAATACAAATTACTTAAAGTTGCACTTTGAAGATTCCCTTGAGTTTCTTAATATACTAAGCAAATTTATTGTTCATTCATTCACTCAATGTATAGAATATCTTCATGATCTAGACAGTGTTTAAGGCTGTAATGAAAGGAGTGAAAAAAAAAAAAAACAAAACTCCTACCCTTATGTGATTTACATTCTCAGTTTTAAAAAATGTTGAATATACAGGGGTCCCTGGGTGGCTCAGTCGGTTAAGTGTCTGACTTCAGCTCAGGTCATGATCTCATAGTTCGTGAGTCCGAGCCCCACGTCAGGCTCTGTGCTGACAGCTCAGTCTGGAGCCTGCTTCAGATTCTGTGTCCCTCTCTCTCTGCCTCTCCCCTGTTCATGCTCTCTCTCAAAAAGAAATAGTAAAAAATTTTTAGAAAAAAAGGTTAAATATACAATATATGTTGATATATCCTAGGAAGAAAAATAAAAGTGTACATTTTCAAATTGACTTTTATTAAACAAATGTACTTTTTACTGGAATGTTGGCAGAAAGAGACAAAAATATCACTTGATCTTTATTTTAAGAATGAGGCATAGTTGTGATTGTTTAAAAAAAAACACGAAAAATTCCAAAAATGAAAACTGAAATTTTATGGGATGCAACAGAGAACTATTTTAAGCTAGTTCTTAACTTTTAACTTAGGCTAGTTTTAACTTTCTAAGGAAACTCCATACTATTTTCCACAGTGGCTTCACCAGTTTGCATTCCTACTAACAGTGTTAGAGGGCTCCACTTTCTCCACATCCTTCGATCTAGCAATTATACTACTAGGTATTTACCCAAAGAAGACAAAAATATCAATTTGCAGGGATACATGCACCCTGATGTTTATAGCAATATCTACAATAGCCAAATTATGGAAAGAGCCCAAATGTCCACTGACTGATGAATGGATACAGAAGATGTGGTATATTGGTATAGTGGTGAAATAGTCCACTAGGCATAAGTTTTATGTATTATTTTTTGGCTTAGGTTACCAAGAGGCATTTAATATATATAAAAACCTTTAACAGGCAGTACAGTGAGCTGGGATACAAAGACGAGCAACACTCAGACCTCACCCCCCACCTCGTAAGTTTTGCTCTTTTCGTGTTCATTATTCATGCTGTCCTATCTTCCTGAAAAATCCTCCCAAGTCTGTGCCAACTTTTTCCTTCAGATTCTGATCTGACCACAGCCCACCCTGATCAATGCTTTAGCTCACACATAATGCAGCAAGCAGCGTTTCAGCCTATACGTGTAAAAAACGTTCATATTGTCTAACTTCCAGAATCGTCCTTTGTAATTCCCACCTGGTTGTTTAATGAATTACAATTTACTCCCTCCTGTTAATCAGTTCCTGTTTATCAGTTTTGAAGTTTGAGTTTTCCACTTAAATCTTTTCTAAACATATTCCCTGGTGTTGCATTAAAAAATAGTTTCTCCTCATTGCAAATGAGTCTTTTCTGAAGATTAGTAACACCTTGTGACTGGACAATTTGGGGCACCTTGCACAGAGTGTGACAGCCAGAAGATACCAAATGAATTAGATAAGTGTATATATGATGTCTTACAGAGTTTCTGCACATTACAATGCATACAGTAAGAAGTCCATTCATATGCCTCATGAATGCATCCATTTAAGCATCCATTCACTGAAATTAGTATTGTTCCTTAACAGGAATGATTCTTTGACTTCTGGCAAAGAGAGAAAGATGTATTATTATCTTTCAAGTTAATATCTAAAAGTTACGACTTTTTTCCTATATGATCATGAAAGACCACAGATGAAATTATAAGATAGCTTTTGGGTATTTCCTGGATGCATACATTTTGACTGAAGAGAGGCTACAGGCCATGCAAATGGGAATCGGGTCAATGTGCATATACTTTGTGCACTATAATGTAGTTGCAAATATGACTGAACAGAAATTGATATCATGTTAATCACTATTGATAATCACTAAGGCTTCATAAGCTTAAAAGAACTTTTTAAAAATATTTATTTTTGAGAGAAAAAGAGGTAATGTGAGCTGGGAAGGGGTAGAGAAGGGGGGGGGGGACACAGCATCCAAAGCAGGCTCTTTGCTGAGATAAGACAGCCCAACTTGGGGCTTGAACTCACAAAACGTGAGATCATGACCTGAGCTCAAGGTAGATGCTTAACTGACTGAGCCACCCAGGTGCCCTTAAAACAACTTTTAATACATAGACTTTGAACCTGATGCTTTGAAATGTAATCTCATAATACATTTTGTGTCTGACACATTTACCAAATTGTCTCTTTTTTCATTTGTATTGTCAAAGACTTTTAATCATAATTGGTTATGTCTATATCCTTTTAAAATCCTCCTGTATTTTTTTAAAATTTTTTTTACATTTTATTTATTTTTGAGAGAGAGAGAGAGAGAGAGAGAGAGAGACAGAGCACAAGGGGGGAGGGGCAGAGATAGAGGGAGACACAGAACCCGAGGCAGGCTCCAGGCTCTGAGCTATCAGCACAGAGCCCGATGAGGGGCCCAAACCCATGAACCGCGAGATCATGACCTGAACCGAAGTCAGTTGCTTAACCGACTGAGCCACCCAGGCGCCCCCCAAAAAATCCTCCTGTATTAACACCCAAGTTATAATATTCGCAAGTTATAAGCTGTCCCTTTTCCCTACCTCCAGAATATATAACCAGAGCTTAACATACAGGTACTCAAGAAATGTTAACACCTCAAATATGGCAGAAAGGTTTTAATTTGCCTGTTCCATCCACAAAAATGGAGAGCAGACAATGCTGAGGCAGAAATCTGCATGCTGGTGGCTGAGGAGTTATTCAAGAGTTGTCTGTCAATTTTTACAAAGGTAAATACTCAGAGGCTGCCAATCAATTATACAGTATAAGAGAGGAACCTAAATTGCCATGCAAGTATTTAATAAGCAGAGAAACCAAACACATTTATCTGAAGACATTTCTAAGGATACAGTTTGCCTTTGCAAAAATGATAGGCACTGGTCTAGCTTCCTGAGCACATGATTTATTGTTCCCAGTTCCCAGGGCCCATCTGTCACTGTGTCTTAGCCTTATTATTTATCACTTCAACAGTGCTCAGAGCATGCATGTTACTTTTACCTATGTTTATTGCCACATGAAAAATAGACAAACGAGGATTGTCTGAAGAATTCGCAGTCTGCAATACATGGAATGTTCTGCAACACAAACATCTATCACCCAAATGGTTTATTTCTGCCTCCAGGGATTTGGTGAGCTAGACTGCTTCTCAGAATAGGGATTAGTGGTGAGGCAATTAGAAACAAATTATTGGGGAGTGGCAATGAATTGGCAGACCTTCAAGCATGAGGAACATTATAAAAGCCGTGAAATCCTTAAAATAATACATACCTCAAACAAAAATTTTTGAAGACATTTCTTGCCAGAAGGATTTCCTGCCTCAGTTTCTCCTGCAGTGCACGGAGCATGTCACCTCTGGAGTGAACCACTCAAATCCAAAGCAGATCAGGTCACTCTCAGAGTTGAGTCCCCCGTGTACCTTTACTGACCCTTTACTTCCATCCCCCAACACCCCTGCGACAGACCACATTTACTCAGGACACTGGCTTCACGTTCCTCTTTCTTCAAGACTTCTCCAATATCCCCAAGAAAACTTTTTCACTATTTCTTGTGCCCTCTCTCCCCACATCTTTTACAAAATACCATTACAGCATTTTTGCAAAACTACAAAGGTGTGTCTCTCAATCTGAATTCTCACTATTTATATTTGCAAAAATATTTGTCCCCAGATCACTATGTTACTAGAAAATCTCTATAATGAATCGGCATGTGTGCCAGTGGAAACATTGAAGCTGCCCATAAATCCTTCAAGAAGGTCTGGGTACAATGTAGGTACAGCTCTGTTGCTCTTTTGGGCTAAATCTTGTCCTGGTATTGATCATCTACTTCACAAATAAGGGTCAAGTGCACCACAATCTTCCTCTGCCCATCTTCCCTCAGAGGGTTAGCTTTTCACAGGACCTGGGACTAAAGTCTACGAACTCAGGTCATTTGATCTTGCTTCATCAATTTTAAGACATCTTATCCCCCCACTCCACCCCAACATAGTTTAACATTTCTAAATTTAGGATGTATCTTGTAATCAATTGCATCAATTGATTGCATTCATTACAATCTTACATCTTACAATCAAAGTGTAATTAGAAGCACTTTTTCTTTCCTAGGGACTATAACGTGATGCCTCACCTTACAACGGATGACCTCACAGATTCAATCAAATGTGATAGATAGTACTTTTGCATATTATTTCTTTGCTTATTTACATAAGAGCACATGACCCCACTCTTGTTTGGTGCATACAAAACATCCACTCCTGAATTCCTTAAGTACAAATAACTGAGCGATAGGTGTTTTAGATGTTGTTCATTATACAGAAATGTGCGGGGGAATTATACGGTGTTAGAGAACAATTTAGTGATATTTGGAGAAGTTGGTTGGGGTTTCTGTAATACATTATTAATTTTCCATTTAAACTGACGGAACACAGGCACCTGTTTTCTGCAAATATGCTGAAATATATTTGCAGGAATAGGTTAGATGCAGAAACTCAGAGGTGCTCATAAGTGGTTTACAAGTCAGATCCACAAAGTGGAGTTCTGCTCTTTGTCTCTTCTCCTAGGGCAGTGGTGATATCATTACAAGTGGTCCAATCAACGTCTGCCAACTGATTAAATGGAAACTTGGAAACAGTACTTGGGATTAACAATATAACTCTCTCTTATATTTATATTATACTTCTATCTTAAGCACCTTAAAATTTTAGGATCTTGAATATATATTTATGCATAGTTTAACATATGAGGCAAAACACTAGGTCAATAAAACTAGTGGCCAATACTAGGAAGCCACAGTGTCAGTACTTTTGTTTCAAAAACTAAAGTTTCTGGATTTGGCTTGCTGCAGATGATTCTATAAACTAGGTGATTAGTGGATCACATTCTCTTAAGCATTAGGTGGGAATTTTAGGTGTACCATAACATGGCCAAAGCAGGCTAGGTATAATTTTAGAGCATTGTATATGATGATGAGCACAGCACACTGGTTTGCTTCTATAAATATTTTATATGGACGAATATAGTTCTACCCATGGAAAACACTCTTCCAAAAATAAAAGACCAGAATTCCCCAGATCCCTGACATATGTGTACACCGACTCACTCATACTCTTCCAACAGAAGACACATGACATATTGGTGTTAATCACTTAATAACTAAATCTGACTGCTCCTCAGAAATATCGTGGTGAAATCAGTGCATATGGTACAATTTCCAACCAAAATATTTGTACAGCTCTGTTACAAAAAATGTAAAATCTTATTAACAAAAGTATATCCTGATGCTTAAAATAGAATATGAGATGCACATATACATTCATAATGATCCTGTATACGTGCGGAAAAAACACAAGCGTTAAACCCTATAAGTGAAAAAACACAGCACGTGTTTGCAAATTTTCTGGGTAAAGTCACTAAAAAATCGAGAGGTAACTGTAGTGCTATTGGCCAATGAATTAAGGTAGAGAGAGCATGGAAATATTTTATGAAAACACAAGTTTTTTTAGCAGACAGGTGTTTAATAAAAGTTTAAAAAATATAGCAGGGTTAATTAATGAGAGCACAGTAATTCAAACTTGAGGTCCTCTGGAAAATGATCATACAGCCCCTATATGGGCTGATGTATTTTATTATGGACTAATTTAAATACTTACATCTTTCTCCCTCAACTGTAAAACCAAAACAAATTTATAAATACAAAAATACAAGGCCAATAAAATTTAAATTGACAACATAAATTTACTGTAACCTGATATTTTGCTAAAATTAAGTGTTTTTTTAAAGTTCATTTATTTATTTTGAGAGAGAGAGGCAGATCATGAGCAGGGAGGGGCAGAGAGAGAGGGAGACAGAGGATCCGAAGTGGGCTCTGTGTTGACAGCAGAGAGCTCCATGCAGGGCTTGAACCCACGAACATGGGATGCTAACCTGAGCTAAAATCAAGAGTCAGATGCTCAATCAACTGAGCCACCCAGGACCCCGCTAAAACTCAGTCTTATGAAAAGTCTGAGATTTGTTCCCAGCTTTAGCATATAATCCAAAAATTTCAAATTGTATATACTTAAGGTGTACAACTTAGTTGTTGACATATGTTTATAACTCAATAGGAAAACAAATAACCTGATTTTAAAAGGGCAAAGGACAAGAATAGACGTTTCTCTAAAAAAGACATACACATGGCCAACAGGTATATGAAAAGGCACTCAACCTCACTAATAATCAGGAGAATTAAAATCAAAACATAATAAAATATTATTGCATATATGTTAAGATTTACCAAAAAGACAAGAGATAACGAGTGTTGGGGAGGACGTGGAGAAAAAAGAACCCTGTGTACTGTTGCAGGGAATGTCAATTGGTACAGCCATTATAAAAAAAAAAATATGGAGATTCCTAAAAAAAATTAAAAACAGAAATACTTTATAATCCAGCAATCCCACTTCTGAGTATATGTCCAAAGGAAGGTAAGTTACGTTTCAAATACAAGAATGTAATCTCAAGTCCAATATACTCTTTGGTCTGTATCTGTCATAACATGCATGTTTGCAGAAATCCGTGTTACAAAAATGATAATAAAGTCATGGCTTTCTGCAGTGGGGGGTACAAGGGTGAAAATTCAGTGAGATGATAAATTTAAAGCTTGGTTCAGGAACATCAAACTTCCTATTTAACTACATTTAACCAAAATGTCAGCTAGCATTTAAATACTGAACACCAGTTTTAATGAGATACGAAGCTATAACGATTACTTCAAGATAATGTTAGCAATGCAGCATTACTAAAATCTGCATTATATTTGTGTTTAATCCAAATATTCCTAAATGAAAAATAGAAATCTGTGTTTGATGTTAATTTTCAATTTTTAATTCTTACAGACTGAAAATTAAAAAAACATTTTTAGTTTTAGTCAATAGCTCATCATCCAAATATTGGTGGAAGTCAGAAAACACTGGACATGACTCAATAACAGCATTTTGAAAACAAACTGGTCATAAAGCAAATATTTTATTTAACGACTGCTTTGACTTTTAATATTTGAACTATTAAAACCTCTGTTCATTCAGCGCTCTGTTCACTTGGCATGAATATATTAAGTCCACCTCTGTTCTTCTTGTCATTAGACTGTGACAGTGAAATGTCTGTCATTTTCATGATGTGAAATCCAAGGCTTAATTTATTAAATAACTTAAGAAACAAAACTTTTACTCTAGGAAATGTCATGCTTTTGTTCGTTCAAATTGGAATCTCAAAGAAATCAACACATGGTGATTTTAATCCCAAAGTACTCCATCCAGAATATTCAGAGATTGTCATTGCCTGAATAGCCAACATACACAAGTGCCAGCGTCATCCGAGGCCCTCTGGGGAATCACAGAATTAAAAACAGGGCTAGGCTGTGCTGGGCATGAAGTTACAGTGGCATAAAAAATTCCTCCACCCTCATAAGACCACTTTTCCTCCAAGTTGACCTCCTGGCTTAGCTACCAATTTTGAGTACCTTGACATATCTAAACCTAATGTTTAAAATAACTGGCCTAGCAAGTTTGTGAAAAACCTAGACAATCTTCAAATCATTCTGAAATCCACTGGTTGAGGAATGGCAGGTGCCCACTGCTCCCATGAACCAGCACTTTTCCCGGTGGGCTGTGGGTCACATATTAGAGCCATGTTGCCTTTCCTGGGGGCCATGCTTACTATACTCACAATAGGCTCTTGGTGATTCTCTGAGTTTACTGGTTTCTTGGTAAATGCAGTGGTGGTAGATTGCGGTGGCTTTGAGGATTCCTTTCAAGTTCAATTCTTGAACTTGAAACTAAATTTCTCTTTTATATGTGTACCCCAATTTTCTGTGAGTTTCCACAGAACTCAGAAGTTTCCACAAACTCTGTGAAGTTTCCACAAACTTCAGGAAACTCTTTTCAAAGCTTCTTACAATATCTAACAATAGCAAGCAGCTGCCTGGTCAAGTGGCTAGCTGAAACTAATTCTGCAGTGAGTTGAACAGTGTGTCCCCCAAAGCCATACCCACTCAGAACCTCAGAATGTGACCTTATCTGGAAAGAAGGTCTTTCAAAAATGTAATTAG
This sequence comes from Felis catus, assembly GCF_018350175.1. Classification (NCBI taxonomy): domain Eukaryota; kingdom Metazoa; phylum Chordata; class Mammalia; order Carnivora; family Felidae; genus Felis; species Felis catus. The sequence goes on from NC_058368.1 coordinate 72,333,521, forward strand.
TTAAGATGAGGTCATACGGAATTAGAGTGAGCCCTAAATCCAAAGACTAGTGTCCTTAAAAGAAGAGGCGAGGACGCACAGAGACACGTGGAGGGAAGAAATCCACATGAAGACAGGAGCAGAGATTGGAGTAATGCAGCTAGCTACAAGCTGAGGAATCTCAAAAACTGCCGGAGCCACCCAAAGTGAGGAAGAGCAAGGTGGGGTTATTCCCTAGAACCTTCAGAAGGATCGTGGCCCTGCTGACATTCTGATTTTGGACTTGTGGCCTCACAGAACTGTGAGACAATAGATTTCTGTTGTTTTCAGCCATCAAATTTGTGTCATTAGTTATAGAAGAAGTAGGAAACTACTACAAACTCCAAAGTACTTGTGAGCTCTTTGGAGTTTAATTCTTTGAAGGCCACTATGACTATGTAATCAAAGGCGGGAAGTCAGGCAATAACAAACGCTTTGAGAGCAGTGTTCAGGGAATTAATCAATGTATCTTTAGACAAGCTTCCAGCTTCACTCTTGTCCTTTTTGTCTCCACTATCAGGTGCATCAGACTGCATTTCCCCCATGACTTCTCCTCCAAACCCTAATATAACCTGGCCAATCAGATATTCACTCTCACAATTGTGAACCTTGACTTCTGAGGACAAAGACAGAGAGAACCTGGGGCAACGTTCACAAAGTCAGCAGTGGTGGCATGTGGACCAGATTGCTGCGATGTGTGACCTGAGCTGAGCTCATTGCTGCCCTGAGTGCAGAGCTCCCTGGAGTGTACTGTGTAAGCTCGATATTCCAGTGCCAAATTCACTCAATATGCTCAAGAGACCTCCCACCACTTCCTTTAAAAAAAAAAAAAAAGACAGCCAGAATTTGCTTCTTTGGTCATAGAGTAAGCAGCTGTGTCTAACACAAAGTATATGCTAAATAAACTGCTTTAAAGGTTAAGCAGTTGACTTCAATTGGGGTAAGATCATAATGGTAGTTCTTTGAATCTCCCAAATTTCCTAAGAAATGAAAGCAAGTAAGATAGCATAGAAAAAAATATTCATGGACATAATCTTGAATAAAGCTATGTGACAATGCATTCCAAAATAAAGACCAAAACTATTGACAGTATCAACACCTACTCAAGATCGCAGCTTGGGGAGGCTATAGAAGGAAAGCATGCAGGGAAGTTATGGCTGATCCAAGAATTTCATACTGAAACTACTAACAAATACTAGTGAAATACTCAGGGAAAGCCTCACTAAGTGAATCTGGGAATACATAGCAAAATTCCTAGAAATGTAAATAGAGCACTCTACAAATTGGAGGTGAATATAACATAAAAGAACAAAACAAAAGTAAGTAATAAAAACAAAGTGCCCACCAAAGGGTTGCAGAAAGATCAGAGGTAACAGAATATCCTAATCTCCCAAATGTACCTAATAAAAACTCCTTACAGGGAGACCAGAGACCCAAGCTAAATAAAATCTCCTGGAGTAGAATCCAAAGTGGGTAGGGCAGGGACACGAGGGACAAAAGATAGGAAGGATTAGACAAGAGGACCAGCAGTTCAGAGGAGGTAGAGATATGACCTGGGATGGTCACCACACAGAGAAGCTATATATTTTCTACTTCATGGTAACAACGGGGTAGGGAATCCTCAACCTGATAACGTATGGAAGCTACTCTACCCATCTCACAAGAGTAACAACAACAAAGATAATAGAACAAAAGGATTATGACCAAGTCCTTATGAATATATTATAATCATATATTAGATTATATAATACTACATATATGATCATAGTCCTTATAAATATTTAAAATGATGTATGTTTTACATATAAATATGTAAAATAATGTATAAAATATAAGAAACACAAAAAATAAACATATGAAACAGATAAAAACTCCAGTAGTATATAACAAAATGATCAAAAGAAATTAAGAAAAATAAATGCTGCAAAAGCACCACAAAACTGGAAACAGGAAGTACAGAAATGGTGTCTAAATAATAGGACACTATGAAAAAAAAGACAGGAAAGTGTTCAGGAAATAATTAGAATTAGAAAGAAATGGAAAAAAATTTTAGAAAGAGAAGTAAACTTGAAGGAGCACAAGATGGGGAGTACAGTAAAGGAAACAGAATTAAAAAAAAAGATAAAAATGAAACAAATGAAACAAAACACATGGAAAGAAAATGATGGAAATAAATGACCAAAACGTGATCCTGGAGTAATTAGAATACAAAAGAAATCCTGAAGAACAACAAGACAGGATGGAATAAAATAAATATCATGTGATATACCTATATCCATAATAGTCAACAAAAGATGTATTCTCATAGAGCTACTGGCTTTACTAAAAAAGGAAAGACTCTCAGTATTCAAAAGAAAAGATCACACAGAAGGAAAAAGCAGTCTCATAGTCACATTTATACCAGAGGCAATCAAGTACCATATTTAAAAATCTCAAGAAATGACAACGTAAAACATCTTCAAAAATCTAGGAATAGACCAAAAAAGTAAACCAAAAAAGCAAAAAATAAATTAATTAATTAATAAATAAAGGCAAAAGTAAAAATTGAGTTAGAATGATTAAGCTAATTCTAAGTAAACCAATTGGCTAATCTAAAACAAAATGAAACAAAACAAAACAAACAATACTAGCCAATATAACCTAAAGAAACTCTAACAAAAGATTCAAAATTCAGAGAAAGTACTAGTCAAAGAGGGAAAATTAAAATTATTTAAACAATCTTATGTTAACAAATTAAACTAAATAGTGGATAATTTCCTAAAAGAGTAACTTCACCAAACAGACCCCGATAGACCACACAAGTCTAGACAGAACAATTTCCATAGATGAAACAGAAATAGAAAGGAGCTCCACCAAAAAAAAAAAAAAACCACTAGGACCAGATGGTTTCATAGGAGATTTGTACCAAACTCATGAAGTTAAAACAATTTCAAGATAGAGAATAGGAGTGCATGTGCACCCCTCCCCCCACACATGGAAAATCTAATATCAAATCCTGACAAAGATCAGACAAAATTAAAAGAAGGAAAATAATAGCAAGTATAATAAATTGCACATTAAACCGGAATTAAACTGTGCCATGACCCCACTCAGGTTTTTCCAGGAATGTAAGGATGGCTCAATACTAGGAAATCTACCCTATTACAAGAGCTAAAGAGAAAAATAATCATTCAACAAAATTTAAAAGCTATTCATGATACAACAGTCAAAAACTGTAATTGATGTTTATTCACCTAATCTGATAAGATATACATACTTCAAACTCCAATCCTTCTAATTATTTAATGAGGAAACATTAGAGATGTTCTAAAGAAGCCAGGGGTTAAGCAACTACGTTCACCACCTCTAATACTTTTTAAAATTGAGCTGACTCAATTAAGTAAGCGAAAGCAATTAGAAGCATATGCATTGGAAATAAAAAGACAAAACTGTCTTTATTTTTATAGGATTTGATGATATGGAAATGCCAAAAGAAATAATGGAAAAGCAGAATTCAGTAAATTTAGTAAAGTAGCAGGAAATAATATTAACATATAAAATAACAGCCTTCATTTAAAAGAACAATAGCAAGTTGCAACAGCTAATAGAAGATAAGACCCCATACTGATAGGAAAAAGATGAAATAACACACCGAAGCATAAATATAACAAAAAATGTGCAAAACGTATATAAGGAGAAGTATAAAACACTCCTGTAAGACACAAGGGCAGACTTGGTAGAATGGAAAGACAGCACGTGATTTGGGATAGGAAGAAATGTGTGTGGCTTGAAAAACCATGAGCAAAGATAATGATAACTGGGGACAAGTAAATACAATTTACATCACAAAGGGCTAATATTCCTAACACAATGAGTACGAAAATTTGAATGAAAAATAATCACAACTTGAAAATGGCCTTTGCATACAATCAGACTCAACCTCACTCTCAAAACGGAAATGCAAATTAAAACTACACTGCGTTTCCATATCTCACCCATCAGATTGGCAAATATCCATAAGTTTTACAAAATACTTTGTGATGACCACTCGGGGAAAGAGGCGCCCATGTACATCGTTGCCTACAAAGTCAAAATGGTTCTGGGAATATGGAATATAGAGAAACTAATAATGGAACCACTAGGAAGCAATTCACCATTTATCTAGAATGTAGAACTTTCTACAGAAGACTCATTTTCCCAATGGATCCATGATATGAAAAAAAATTTCTTTTTGCAAGGTTTGTGGAGTTGAGAACTAATGGGCTTAAAGAGACTTAAATGAGATTTAAAAATATAACAAATATCCCTTGTGGAGCCTGTGTGAGACCTGATTCAAAGAAGCCATCTTATTATAAAAGGAAATAATTTAGACAATTGGGAAAAATATGAATATGAAATGGTACTGGCCTACATTAATAAATTATTGTTAATTCTGCTAGATGCAATAATAGCACAATGGTAATGGTTTAAACATTTTATCAGCAATGCATATGGAGTTACATCTGAAATGACCTGATTTCTCAGATTTGCTTTAAAATGAATAGAGTCTGGCAAATATTGATAATTGTTGATATTGAGTTCTAGGGATTCACTACAACTCTAATCTTCACTTTTGTGTGAACTTAAAATTTTCCATAAGAAAAAGATTTTCAAAAAGTTAAAAATGAAAAGAGTAATGCATTGACTGTGATCCCTCTCTTTTAGGACAACGCACAATGAATTATGTACAAAGAGAAGCAGTGACCTGTAACTTCATCTCATTAGATTCTTAAAATCCTTGTACAAAATAAGGCCCTTTTCTACCAAAATTATGTAACTGGAGATGCTGGTACAGCCAGTAAAGGAAAGAGCTAAGGTTTGAGTCAAATCTGTCACTCACAGACCCTTACTTGTCCATTCTGCAATTTCATCACACCACTGTCTCCCTACATAGCACAATTTCAAATACTTTAGAGACGTCATCTACATAGTTTTATCCTCTGTGTGAAGGTCAGTGGTATAGAAGGGATATCTTCAGACAGAACTTTCCTTCCTTTGCTTTTTCTTTCTTTTCCTTTTTATTTATTTTTTGTCTCCCAATGGTGCCAATTGCATGCCACAACGTCCTTTTATTATACTCTTGCTTTCCATCTCATGTCCTTTCTCTTCACCGCTTTATATCTTCAGGACACCTCGGACTAAAGACATTCTGAATACCATCACACTGTGACTTCATCATGTAACATTTATTCTGCATCCTGTAAATCCACAGGAACCACACGTGGGCTGGTCACTGCATCAGGCCACAGGTTCACCTATATGTGGCAGAATCAACCCTACTCTGGCCATGAAGCCAGTAGTCAGACCATCTAGCTCCTTCCTGGATAACCCAAGGCTTTGCATCTTACACAATTTATTTCACTTTTTAAATATTCTTAGGCATCATATTTTCACCAACCCCTGGAGTTATGCCCAATTTTTAAAAACTTCAGTATGGATAAAGAGATGTTTTTATTTTACTGAGAGACGAAAAGGAAAATATTATTAAACTACTTCAGATTCTCCATGCATTTTGGTTAGAAAACACTCACCTTGACAATACCCCGGATGTGCATTTTTGCTATCATCTCCGCGGTGTAGAGAAACATCAACAAAGTATCCAGAGTGAAAGTCACATACTGAAGAGGGGGGTAGTGTTCGAATGTCATGGGCGTGTTCATACAGACAGAGATAACGCTGATGATGGCACAGATGCGTAGCAAGGAGTGAACCCACTGCAAAAATGGTCCAAAGTTACCACGTGACACCGTAAAACGCTATCTTCAACTTGTGCTCTGAGCCACACTATTTGGAAACCACGATACTGAGATTAAAATATTTCACCAGCATGGTGAAGACAAAGAAGGAAACTAATGTCTGTTAAGTACATACAATGTGCTAAATATTTTCACATACTTTACATCATTTAATGCTGAAAGCAGCCTCCGGTCCACATGAACACACTAGGACTGAAAGTTTAAGAGACTCTTCCGTGGTCATGTAGTTCAGCCTTTAACGAAGCAGGAGGATTTGACTCATCAGAGGCTGGGAAAGGCCTCGGGGCAGGGAAACCATGTGAACTGGCCGGATATCTTGGAGGAACAGGAAGACAATGATGAGGCTCAAGTGGACAGTGTGCACATCCAGGAAGGAACAGTTGCTGGGCTCTTAGAGCCAGAATATAAAGAGTCTTCAATGTAACACTAATGCGTTTTAATTTGCAATGCAGGTAATAGGGATGTTTCAATGACTGTAAGGCAAAAGGGCAATGTGAACAGAAATGGAAATGTAGGGAGAAATCTGAGCATGTCAGACACGTAGTCTGGAGGGCAGCTTAGACGAAGAAGACCAGAAAGCGGGGGGAGACAGGGCAGATGATATTTACCCAGGTCGGGGGAAAGACAATCACTGCAAGTGTAACAGTTCATGCCTTCCTTCTGCCTCTGCTGTGAGTTCACTAATACAGTGGAGCTTACTCTGTGTGGTAGAGATGAGCTTTGAAGACCCGGGAACATGCCACTCTACCTTCTGGCTGCTACGCTATCTAGTCCAGTGACATTGTACCAAATGTTCCCCTCAAGTTTTCATCACCTTAATTAGGCAAAAAAGGTGACAAAATTCTTCAGAGGCACTATGCACTATCTCATTAACCTTTACTTCTACTCAAAACTTGTAACTCAGAAGACAACTTTTAATTCCAAACATTTGATTATCCCCTCACAGATTCATGCACACTGAGAACCATGAGTAAAGGGAGTCTGATAGAACAGATTACTCATCTGGGGCTCCGGCTTTGGATCAGACTGAGAAGTGGCGTTATCGCTACGCTGAGGACAGCATGACGGAGCGGGGAGAGGCGGGAGCAGACCACCCAGAAGACCTTCCTATGTGAATAACTCGCAGCGGCACCTCTTTATTCCGTCTGAATTGTTCTCAACTTCCAGACTCTGAGACTCATCCATATTCTACTACAGCTCAAACAGTCATTTCAAAGCCAAAGGTACATGATTTTTGAATTATATGAATCAAATTTCCTTTTCAATCAGCATGTGCTTCTCCATTCTTCAAAAAAGAAACTTACTGGCTTGTTAATCCAGAGTATGTCAGCGTTGTCTGACAGAGATTCATCCGGACCAAAGTCAGCAACTGGCTGGGCCTCCACCCTGGAGCTCTGCTTCCTTTTGAGCATGCTGGAGTTAGCTCTCGTGAGCAAGTACAAAACTGCAGTCTGGAAGAAGAGAGACAGTTATGTTAGTCACCTAAACCATCTTGACCGCGATCACTTCCAAAGCAGAGTCCCCCGTGTAATCATATGCATACATTAATTATACACAGGATCGATTATATTGTGTTTGATAAGCACATGCAAAAAGAAAAAGAGATTTTAAAAGCATGAGATAAAACATCAATCCAAATTTGAATTTTTTCTTCTCTCTCAACACCACAGATCATCCTGTGCACTTCATAAACAATTTGCATGCCAGTTTAGAGAGCACTAGTCTAGGTGAACTGGGGTAGATTAGTTTTGCCCTTTAGGACACACGCATTACTAGGAACTTTTTTGAGGTCTATGTTCATATATCCAGAGCTGTCCCCACTTAAAGGCGGTCTGTGCTAGAGCACAGGTGACCAATCCAGATGAAATATTCAGATCTTTGGCAGGATTTCCCCCCAGGTTAATTGAATGTGACATTCACAAACATCTATCTCCAATGGTAGTTCCAAACTGAGTTCCCAGCTGTCCTTGACCCAGAGGATGTGGGGCAGAGAGACTTGGGCAGAACCTACTCTAATTTTTTCTGTCTTTTACGAAGACTGTGACTGCATCAATCCTTCCAGTTATCTTGAAGTAAATCCAAATCACACTGAAGACTGAGAGGAGATGCCCGCTTGCCTCTTCAATCGCCACAGTTCCAAGGTATCCACATCTTGCTATATGTGTCACCTCCTTCTAGCCATTGGCTATCACTTTCTACAGTCCAGCAGCCATTGAAGGAGGGCCTATTCTATGCCAGGCCCTCAGGACACGAACAGCAAACAAGTACAATATAATCTGAGAAGAGACACAAAGGCAGGCGGTGCCTGGTTACCCTGAGTCCACAGACTTCTCATTTGATTAACACCTAGACTGAATCCTTTTTTTTTTTTTTAAGTTTATTTTTGAGAGAGAGAGAGAGAGAGAGAGAGAGAGAGAGAGAGAGAGAAAGCTGGGGAGGGGCAGAGAGAGAGGAAGACCGAGGATCCGAAGCAGGCTCCGTACTGCCAGCAGAGAGCCCTCCATGGGGCTCAAACTCACCAACTGTGAGAGCATGACCTGAGCCGAAGTTGTATGCTTAACCCACTGAGCCACCCAGGCGTCCCAACACCTGGACTGAGTCTTAAAGGAAGAGGCAAAGCTAACATTTTTTGGATATATACTATGTTTTGCACACTTAGCAATAATCTTTTACTTCATCTTTACAACTGACAATAGAAAGGAAGCATTTGTTTCTTCATGCAAGCATGAGATATGCCAGCCTCAGGGCGGTTAATAACTTGACTGAGGCCCCATCCAAGCAAATTTGAAATGTAAAAGATGTTCGTCTGACTACAAAGCCTAAGTGCTTGCCGTGGTCCGAACTGATGCTGAGGACTGATCAGGATTTTGAAAGGCAGGTAAGAGAGGGAAAAGGTCCAGGCGGCGAACAGCCATGGAAATGTCGAGTCAGGAAAACACAGTAGTTTTAACACCAGGAAGGGGCACTGGCTCTCCTATCTGCTAGATGACGAACTCTAACTAAAGGGACAACGAGGGCCACTCAATTCTCGGGGGAGCATGAGAATAATAAGAAATGTGTCTGCAGTCTCTGCAAATATATGCCATGGCGATTTTCATTGGGAAAGAGAACAAACCACAGCAGCTCAGGACAAATCAGCTTTGACTTTGATTCTCTGTGTCTGGGTACCTCCTTCTATGCCCATGCTCTCCTGGATGCACCAGGTAGGTGTGTCTGCCCAGCCCTTGGATTCCCAGAAGAAATCCAGCTAATTGGCTTTAAGATGTGCTAGGTATTTCCAGGCTGTCTTGCCCTGAATATTGGATTTGAATATGGGCTTTGCAGTAGGCTGCACTAATTAATTTTATTTTACATAATTGGAGTTAGGGACTCTTGACATCGATATGTAAATATATGCAGAATATTCAAATTATGCTTGCTCTCTGATTTACTATGGAGGCAAACATCTGGTGGCCTCAATTTGGGATGCTTCTTGAATGACAGGCTCCTATGTACCCAAAAACAGGATACTGAATCTTTAAGAAATCCTTCAAGATTACACAACACAAAGGAAATAAAGAGTGGTTTTACAAAGTTGTTTGAAGACGATACAAGAACATTTTATAGACCTAGCCACTAATCATAATACCTTTTTCACTGAGTCAGTGGAGATTTATGAATGGCCATTTATTGCTCTTATGATCTGACCATAAGTTACAGTCTGAAAAACTTTTGATGTATAAATGTGATACCTTCGCATATGAATTTCATGCACCTTTTATTATAAATATCCCATCTGAAGCAAAGCCGATTTTTTCATTATGGGTTTCTTTTTCTAAAGAACTAGACATCCAAGATTATTTATTTTTTAATCTCTATGCTGGTTACATTTGGCCCATCAAAACCGTGCACCTATAATGAATGATATTAGTTGTCATACACTTTGTCCCAAACTTTACCTACTGCAAAAATGCCACCAAATTGAATAGGGCCCAAGAAAACCATCTGTTCAAACTCTCATAGAACCTGGTTAATCCACAAATACATTTAGAACTCAACAACTAGCTCCTGCATCACTGAGGTTTTGGCTAAGTTAACAATATTAAATATTAGGTAAAGCACGCAAGTAGTAAAACGAATTAACGTTACAAACATGTGAAGAGTCCAAAATTAATTTGAGGCAATTGATTATAAAAACTTTTGTTTCTGCACAGCAATTACGATTTTACACATTCATTCATGCTGAAACAATATAACCAAGTACAGCAAACCCATTACTCCACGATAAAGACCAGCAGGTATGTTTAAGTATCCAAGGTAAGCTGATTATTTTGATAGGAAATCGTTTCTGTGTATCTTAGCCTTATCACTATTATGTATTTATAATGCTTTTTTTTTTTCTGTTTAAAGAAGTGTCCTTCATAAGGACACTGGTAGCTGTTCCGCCCTTATTAAAAGTGGTTGGTATTTAGGGGCGCCTGGGTGGCGCAGTCGGTTAAACGTCCGACTTCAGCCAGGTCACGATCTCGAGGTCCGTGAGTTCGAGCCCTAGGTCGGGCTCTGGGCTGATGGCTCGGAGCCTGGAGCCTGTTTCCGATTCTGTGTCTCCCTCTCTCTCTGCCCCTCCCCCGTTCATGCTCTGTCTCTCTCTGTCCCAAAAATAAATAAACGTTGAAAAAAAAAATTAAAAAAAAAAAGTGGTTGGTATTTAAATAGTTCAATAGCAGGAGAAGGCTGCACAGTTACAATATGTTCGTTGATAAATCTTTCATTCGGAAACAACTAACAGCAATTCAGGGAGAAAACCTATTTGGGTTCATTGCTCTCTTTTAAATGGTTAAAATCCAGTTTTGTATTCTGTAATATGAACATTATACTTTTACTGGCATACACTTTGCTTAGGACATTGCAGCTCTCTCTTGACCAAACTGCAATTGATATATCCAGTTTTCTTTTAACTGCAAAGTGCTTGCAACACTATGGTTCAATTCTTCTCCTTGTAACTCTCTTGGGCTTGCATTAAACTCTTTTGAATCTTCCATATTCTAAATGACGGTTTACAGTATGTCCTTCACCTGTCATCCCCTGTGTCTGTCCTCTGTACTTAACCCCTTAAATGAGCATCTGTTCTTAGAGTTTCCATCACCATCTGTTGGTGTCTGGATCCTGAGTCCTGGATCTACTCCGCTGCTTTGCAGGCCAGACACAGGCCATACCAACACCGTCACCACTTAAAAATCACCGGGACAGGTCCATACCAGTCCCACATGCTCGTGCTTCACTCTTTTCTTCTCAATTCCCAGATCTTCCTACTCCAAGCTCTTCGGGTCCTCGTATGTGCAGAAGGACTACACAGATTCTCCGTCCTGGTGCACATGGCCTCCTTCACATTTGCCCCATTGCTAGAGTCCTTGCTTGGCCGTGGGCTTCAGGTCTGGACTACCACCAACATCAGCTTTTCAGCCTTTCTATTATGTCCCGTTCTTTATAATAGAAACCAACTTCCCAACACACTTAACGGTCTCTCCTGTAACCCAGAAAACCTCAGCCTATCCCCTTATTTCTCATTCATCCATCCATTCATTCACTCATTCACACAGAAAAGACTGCACATTCACCATGATATCAGGCACTGTGACTCATGCAGGGAACAGCAAAGGCATTCAGAGCTTACGGACTGCCTGCCTTAACGAACTGTAGGCTGTAAGGACGCTTAGTTCCACTGAGCTTTACTTGCACTTCCGGTCATGCTCACATCCACAGGCTCCACTTGAATTGGCCAAGCGTCTCATCACTCCCATCCCCATCCTCCAACCTCCAATCTTTCTCAGTGATCTCAGCTCCTTTGTTCCAGCTGGGGTCTCTTAGTGATCTGTTGTCAATCCCACATCAATCCTTCGTATTCCCTAACTCAACTCATGCAGGGTTTTTAAAAGGAAATGAAGAAAATAAAATGTTCAATGATATCTCTCAGACTTCTTACCCCACGCTTTAGTGTTATGTCTTTGGAAAATCAGCCTTCATTGCTAGCAGAAGCTTCTCATTCGTTCATGCTTGCATATATTTAAAAAAAATTATCCAGGAGTGCCTGGGTGGCTCAGTCGGTTAAGTGTCCAACTTTGGCTCAGGTCATGATCTCCTGGTTCATGAGTTCAAGCCCTGCATCGGGCTCTGTGCAGACAGCTCAGAGCCTAGAGCCTGCTTTGGATTCTGGGTCTCCCTCTCTCTCTGTCCCTCCCCTGCGCTCTCTCTCTCTCTCTCTCTCTCTCTCTCTCTCTCTGTCTCAAAAATAAATAAACATTAAAAATTTTTTTATCCCAACCATTGTGTTAGGTGATGTGAATTTAGCACTAACAAAGCACACTTGGTCTCTTTCCTCCTAGAATCCCAATGCCCCGTGCTCCTGACACAGGCGACACGTTTAATTAAAGGAGAGCATGTCACCAGTGCATACTGATTCTTCAACCTCCACCTAATGATACTCTTATGTTTTCACTACCTTATTGCTGGCTCCACACTACCTCCCTGGGCAAGGGATATTTGTTGAACAGTTGATTCCCAACATGCACCTGGATCTGTGCTAACGAGATTCAGTTGACAAGTCAGGACATCTGACTACTGGTCCCTGCCTAGACCTCACATACCTACATCTTAAGTTAAAGGAAAAGAAACACATTTTATTTTTATTCTACTTTCATTACACAAACAATGCAGCCTTGTTGCAGGATAATTAGAAAAAATACAAACAAAATGAGAGACAAAGTGAAAACCATCAGGAATTGCACTCAATTGTTTTTGCAAAGTAGCTGCTGAGTGGACACATTGTGCCAGCCCCTGGGCAAAACAGAGCAATAGTCAAATACACTCCCTCTCCTCATGACACTTCTTTTAGCTGGGACACTTACTCTCCAATGGCATATGGATTGTATCTCTGCTGTTTTCTTTTCCATATATATTTTCCCATGCATGTATTTTTTTAAATGGCTGCTTAAACACTGCCTTGTAACCAGCTGTGTTTTTTTCATTTGCAGTATCTTGTGAACATCTTTCTCTGTCAATAAATATGCATGCACAGAAAATCCTAACTGTAAATAAACACCACCTTCAAACATCTGCCTTTCCATGTCTCTCTTGTCTCCTAACCTCATTTACATCCTCATATGTGCGAGCCCCTGCCAGGTAAACAGGTAAAAGCACATCTTTCTCGATTAAGTATCAGTGTAGGTGAGAAAGGTATCAACACGTATTTTGGGAGACAACTTAATTTGGTGTTATCAATTTTTTTAAGCAATACAATCTTAATTCTTAATTCAAGTATTCCTATTTCTCCTTCTTTTTTTGGTGTTGTTATTTTTTTTAAATGGCCACAGAACCCAAAACAACCACTGATATCCGTATTTGAACAAGTTTGCTGCATCTTTCCATATGCACATTTAAATCTTCCATTGTACTTCAGCACATCACAATAACAGTTTGAAGACAAAGGTGATGTTTATTCCTGATGCTGGAACTGTCAAACGTCATTGTCTTTGTAAAGTCAGACTGCCCATCTTGGCTGGCCAAATTTCTTTCCCAATAGACGATATGTCCATTCAGAACAAATGAATATATTGGGGCGCCCGGTTCGCGCAGTTAGTTAAGTGCCCAACTCCATCTCAGCTCAGGTCTCTGAGTTTGAGTCCTGAATGGGGCTCTGTGCTGATGGTGCAGAGCCTGCTTGGGATTCTGTCTCTCCTTCTCTCTGCCCCTCCCCTGCTTGTGGGCAGGCGCGCACGCTCGCTCTCTCAAATAATAAATAAACTTAAAAAAAAAAGAACAAATGAATACAGCATCACATATTTTATGTCTTCCTTGTAAATTAGGGGGGAAACCCCACTATTTTTGTCTATTACCTGTGATCCAAAATCTTTCTGCCCTGCCTCATGCTCCCCTGCCCCCTCATCCTTCCTCCTATTTCCAGGATACTGTGGAGCCTCAGAGCTCTTGATAACTGCACCTCCTCTTCAGCTGACGGTCCTCTTACTCCATCCTGAGTGCCTGACACTCCTTCCTGGTTCTGCAAGCCCAGATCACCTCAGTTCTTTGCTACAGGCACCAGGGACTGGTGTCCTGTGCTGTCTCAGAAACGCACAGCTGCTTCCGTGAGCTCACTTCCTGCAGCCTCTACAGCCTGGCACACAGTACTTCCCCACCTGTACTCCACCACTTTGATCTTAATAATCAAAACTGCTTAAGGAAAAGCATTACAGACAGAATTTGATACGGAGCTGAATATATATTCCCCAGTCTGAGTGCTTTATAAAAAGGGTAACAATCCTCACACACACACACACACACACACACACACACACACACCCCTGTAGAAATTCATCAGGAAGCATGATGAATGCTTTGGAAGATAAGGAAGTTGCCAGGGTAAAACTGTGAGCTCATTAGTTGACTCCCTCTCAAAATCGGTCAACTGCCATGTAAAAACAGACTCTTTCCAACAACATTTACTGAGGCCTTGTCATGTGTCAGGCTTTGTCCTAAGCATGTCATGTATCATGTCATTCCATTCTTATAAGGACCTTTTCACAGATGAGGGAGTTTAGGCACAGAGATGAGTCAGGATATGAACCAAGACAATATGGTTTACAGCACTATTAAAATTAACTATGGGGGAGCCTGGGTGGATCAGTTGGTTGAGCATACGACATTGGTTCAGGTTATGATCTCACGGTTTGTGGGTTCGAGCCCCGCAACGGGCTCTGTGCTGATCGCTCAGAACCTGCAGACTGCTTCGGATTCTGTGTCTCCCTCTCTCTCTGCCCCTCCCCTGCTTGCATGCTGTCTCTCTCTCTCTCCCAAAAATAAACATTAAGAAAATTAAAATTAACTATGCTACAACTTAGAGTTAATTTAAAAAAAGCCCTACTTTTCAACATAGTCTAATCAGACAACCTGACTATAAACTCTTGGCATCGATTATTTTTTGTGAAAATAGTGCAGACATTTCTCATTTCTTAAAATTGAATTTATTTGTTTATATGATTCATTTTGTGGTTATTCCTGCCACATGTTTTTAAAAATGCGTCTTTTTAAAAAAAATTTTTTTCTGGAAAGAAATCATCAAATGGCTTATAGAATCTATCTAAATGTCACTTTCCGGTTTCTGAAGTCGTCATTCATTATCCAGTCTTTTTCCTCGAGGGTGAATTCTAGAAATGTTCTATTATGCTTTTATTACCTTTTCTCTACAATTTTGAAAAAAAAAAAAGGAAAGAAAAGCATTTACTAACTCTCACCTGATAATCTTAACATCTTATAGTAGAGACGGCCGTCTCAATTTCCTACAGATGACAGATTTCTTAATTTCCCAGAGTCTGTTTTAGTTTCATAAATTCTTGACTGAATATGCAGAGAATGTGAACTTAGAAAATAGATCCCACTGATGACACCTGGGCAAAAGAGGGTATGCTTTCTGCACAGAATATACCAGGGCAGGAAGAAAGGGTTTATTGAAAGAAGTCTTTCTGCCATTCTCAAAATCCACAGCTTGGAACATGGTCAAGGTTGTGATTTTATTTTGGAATGGCTGTTCTTCAGTCAAGGAAAATCTGAACTAAATGGAAGCCATCAATCAGAGGTTAGCAAGCGGTAGCTGTTTAAAATATCCCAATAATAAATAATGCACTGGGCCATGCCGAGAGGTGGGCCGGCTACCTTCTGAACATTCTAAGAGAATGACTACACATTGTGGAGTTTGCAGACAGGACTTCTCCATCTACATTTTGCAATCCATTACATCCCAAGAAACTTCCAATGATAAAAAATCTATTATCACACTCTTGAAGCTGCTCTTTTTTTTTTTTTTTTTTTTTTTTTTGCATTTTATCAATTCTTATGGTAGGGTGATGGTCCATAAACTACTATACATAATTTTAGAAAAGAATAAAGCTTAAGCATTATGTATTCTTTCTCCCCCAACACACACTTGAAAGAGGAAAGCAAACATGTATGGAAAGTTGGCTCTGTGCCAGGCTCTATGCCAAGGCCTTTACATGTCTCTGAAGTTGTTTTTAGTATTATCCCCATTTTACAGATTACAAGTCTCTTGTCCAAATCCACAAGAGTTGGAAACAACTGTAGAATCCAGGAAGTCTGAACTTCAAGAACTTTTGCAAACTTCAAATGTTTTGCAACAGTGATAAAATTCATTTGTGAAAATGTCTTTAAAACAAATAAAATATGAAAATAATTAGTTGTGAAGCTTACACAAATGACACCTAACATTGCTGAGAGTTTATGATGTGTGAAGCTAAGAGCTTTGCACGGATGACCTCACCTCCTTCTTGCCATGCCCCAGTTTGGCAGGTGTTGTTGCTCCTATTTTACAGGTGAAACTGACATTGAGAGATGGTAAGTGCCCTGCCCAAGGTCACTTCCTGATCTTTGCCCCCATGATATTCAGTTGTCTATGTCTTTCAGTCTAACCATTCCGAAGCTTGGTGACTAGAATCTTCTTTCCCAGGTATCAGGGACAGAGATTCTCCAAATCTTGCCTCTCCCATGTCTAAGGAGTAAAACCCAATTCGCGCATGACTGCCCCTAGTGCTGCATTGCGAGTCCTTCTTAGCCACTCTCAAGCAAGCCTGTCATCAGTCCCCTTTGCTCATGAATTTTTATGGGCCAGATGCCTCTTTCCCTCTAATTGCTTGCAGAAAACGCAGGTGGCTGTGTTGTTTTCTCTCTCAAAGCAGCCTGGAACTTAATAAACTTTAAAGAAAGGGGGTGCCCAGGGGATTCAGTCAGTTAAGCATCAGTCTCTTGATTTTGGCTCAGGTCATGATCTCATGGTTGTGAGACTGAGCCCCAATCCCTGGGATTCTCTCTCTCCTTCTCCTTCTGACCCTACCATGCTCAAGCTCTCTAAATAAATAAGTAAATAAATAAATAAATGTTTAAAAAAAAAAAAAGAAGCAGCCTGAGTCTTATGTCTGCCTCAGCGATCAGCAGAACACATCATTTTAGCAGGAAAACTAAGACATCATTGAAATGTTGACCCCTGGGATCATAGCAGCAAGATCTGACTCTTTCTCCAAACGCACTTTTCTTTTGGGTGCTTAGTCATCTACATCTTGGCCCTTGCCGAATCAGGATGCAATGATGCAAAAACAGACTGTTACATGTATGGTCCAGTCTCGGCTGACTACAGGGGCCACCCAAGGCGGGCCACCAAGCAGAGGAAGCCAGACATCTCAAAGGGCCACCCCCAAGGCCAGCTCCTCCTTTCTCTGCCCCTTTTGTCAGCAACACTGATCAAAAACAGAAAATGGTCCCCGCTCTTTAGACTGATTCTACGTCCCAAAACCCGAAGGAAAACCACATATTATTTTTTTCTGGTTCCTTCTACAAATGCCTCAAAACTGTCCTCACTTCACTAAGAATTCTGTTTTGTTTCAGTTTTAATTGTGAAAATTGAATTTTCTCTCATTTGAAAACTCACTGGATTTGGAAAGGAATCCAGGATAGACTAGGATGGCTTTAACACTCCTTTGTTGTTATACCCTGCTTCCCAAACCAAACTGGCCCACCAACAGGAGAGGGCACTGGGCTGTATTTGTGCCACTTAATCACTGTATCGATTACAAATTAGGGCAATCAGCCTCTCTCTATCCCCTAGTCCGAAAATCCAATCGATCCTTTGAACAAGCCCCTGCCATTCACTCTGAGTTTGGGAAGGATATACATTTATAATTTTGTGACTTATTCCGGGTGCGGTGCAGGTGTAAGAACATTTTAAGAAAAGAATGTCAGAGATAAAAATCACCAGAGGTGGATGGTGTTTATTTTGTAAGAAGGTTACATTTCTTAATCTTAATAGCCCGAAAAGGTCCTCCCTCTCTCCACAGACAGCAGAGCCTCCAGGGGTGTTCATCTCCCAAGAGTTCAGTGACAGGCATTTTATCTTGATAAACTGCTACTCTCATTTAAACATTATGAAAAATCAGAAAAGAAGATTATCTATTTTTATTGTGGTTGCTTAATCTTGTAATGAATCTGCAAAGGACAAAGAAGATGGATGGTTTAAAATAGTGGTTGGCAAAACTTTAGCATATGGTCCTTAAATGGGATGGAAATTCAAAAGGAGTTACTTATTTCTTTTTCTGTGATCATTTAATTTTGTAATAGGGATCCATAAAGTTGGGACAAAGAAGGTGAAAAGTTTCCAAATAGTAGTTTCTAATGACTACTGAATCTTTGCATCATCCAGGGAGATATTTTTTAAAAAATTTTAAATGTTTTATTTATTTTTGAGATAGAGAGAGAGAGAGACAGAATGTGAGCAGAGGGGCAGAGAGAGGGGGAGACACAGCATCTGAAGCAGGCTCCAGGCTCTGAGCTGACCTCACAGAGCCAGACATCGGGCTAGAACCCACAAACTGTGAGATCATGACCTGTGCCAAAGTCAGATGCTTAACTAGCTGAGCCACCCAGGCATCCCCATCCAGGGAGATTCTTAAACATTCTCAACCCCAGGCATCCTTCAAGTCAAACATACTAAGTCAGAACCTTCTGGGATGGAGTATTGGAAGCTGTACTTAAAAAAACGCTCCCCAGGCAATTCTAACACACTCTCCCAGAAGTGGTCCCAATTAGTGATGAGGTCACTGATATAGATGCTCAGAAGAGCTTTTTAACAACTCCAGAGTTTATACTTCAGAGTCAAGACTGGTTTTTGGAGGGGTGGGGGGAATACGAGAGACTAGTTATAAACAACTGAGACAAAACAGAATCTGAGACAAAATAGAAATCTGATTTATAAGTGTATGTACATGCAGTATATTCTATTCTTAAGTCTTCCTCAGAGAACTTCAGAATTTACTAAAAAAAAAAAGAACTAAATGGAATATACTTTATATACAAGAATAAGATTTTGGTTTTTGTCTTATGAAAAAGTAACTAAGAAATCTTTTACTTGGGTTTTCTACTATAACGTTTCAGTCTAGAATATACCTTGAAAATGGCTATTCATTTCTTGAAGTGAATAAAGCAAAAACAAATCGTGTAGTTCCACTAATTATTTTTTAATATTGCTTTAATTTTTACTTAATAAAAAGGAGAAAATTGTTTTGAGGTTCCCCAGAGTTTAATATTTTTTTCTCCATAAAGTATTGATATATCAAACTGAGGGAAATGGAAATAATAATTCAAGGAAAGGGGTTTCCAAACCCAACAAGCTCTATTTCTAAAAATTTAAAGCCCTTATTCACAATATTCACTTTAATCTCTGTGTTTTAGCTCCTGGGAGGAATAGTTAAGGAAGTTTCCATACTTGAGAGATTCTCACTCCAGTTTTACATCATCCAGGATTTTTAAAATCTCCACTTTTATAATATATATTTATTGGTTTCTTAAGCTATCACCGACTTGTATCTTGCCTGATAACATATATGTATCTTGTCTCATATAGGCTTCCATAATATGTCCTTTTTAGAAATAGTAAGTAACTTTTAAAATTCCTTCCTCTACTCCAGAAATGATCTGTGACACCTATGGATTTCATAATGACAACAGAGAACAGAGAGAGAAAATAATGAAGCAAATGGCAAACGGTTTCATCTATAGATACCGTTGCCTGAAAGATGAAGAAATCATTAGTCGTTTTGTCTAGTCATAGCAAATATGAACAAAAACACCCACCATCACCCGAGCTTGAAGTCCTGGATTTATTTTCCACTATGCCCTCTCTTTCCTTCTGCTGGTTTGAACACCAGGATCTGTTAGCCTTTGTTCTGTTGATAAATCAACTACCCACTTCTCTGCTTCTATGATGAAAATCTGATTCCAGTTACTCATTCTCAAGACTGCACACCCAATTTCTCCAACATCTTCCTTCACTGACCCCCATTTTTATTTTGTTCCTTCTTCTTGACCTCATTCCTCAGCTCTTGGCATCACGTGTGGATGGCTATTATTAATATGCCTTAAACACTGGAATGTGATGGCTCTTAGCTTTTTTCTATCATGTCTAAACCTTTCCCATTTTATAATGAATTCATGCATGATTTTAAATATCATGCTCTTTCTTGCCCTTTCTGGTTCTGTTGTGTTGTTTCCTTTACTTCCTAGACATGCAATGCTATCTCACTGTAGTTTGCGGAATCCTTTGAGAAATTACTGCATCTGTGGACCATGTCTCCTAAAATAGACACACAAAACTACTTTTGGCTAAAAATATTATATTGCTGTGATAGCTGGCATTGCTAGAAGGCTCGTAATGATAACTTTATTAAAGATAGTGACTTTCATTTCTTTAAGGTCCATTTTTTTCTCAATCATGTTTCAAACAGCTGTTCTATTATTTACATACTTCACCTTTTCTTTGACTTGCCTAATATGGATTTCCTTATCTTTTTTTCTATTTCATTTTGTTTCCAACATCAGTATCATGCAACAATTGCCTTCTGGTATTTTGCAGAATTACACATTTTCAGAATAGTATTTTACTGCTTGCTGATATTTAATTTTGTATATGAAGGCAGTTAAAGGCAGTCAAAATGTTCCCTTTGTAGACAGATAAACATTTTTTTCTCTTTTCCTTTCTTTTCTTTTCTTTACGAACACCACTATAAGTCTGGTTAATATCCATCACCATAGCTCTTCACGATGTTTGTCCTGTGATGAGAACTTTTAATATCTACTTTCTTAGCAACTTTCAAATATACAACACAGTATAATTAACAGGCATCATCATGCCATGCATTATTACATCCATGACTTGTTTGTTTTATAACTGCAAGTTTACACTTTTGACCCCCTTTACCCATCTTGCCCACCCAGAAACATTTTTTATCTTGATCATGATACTGATGGGATACTTTTCCCTTTCCAATTTTTCAGATGCAAAGTGTTCACTGGGCTATAAGACATTAGCTACTTTCTGTTAATATTTCCTGGTCCATTATAAGCCACCTCCCTCTGCATATTTGGATTATATGTTTTCATCTAAAAGAAAACAGGGATCACATTTCACTTCGAAGGAGGCTTCTCTGCTCCCTTGCTCTGATCTCCCCGTCAGAAAGAGCACTCCTTTGTGTGTGTGTGTTGGCTGCCTTCCAGACATATCACCCTGCTCCAAACAAAGTCTCTCCTCTCTTTCCTTTGCATAATTGGAGAGAAGTCCCACTCTCAGTCTCTGCAGACACTCTCCCTTTGGCCATGGTGTGCCGATCTTTGGTCTTCTCACCTCCTGACTCCCTCCACGGAAGCCCCAGTCCTGTGCCCCTCTCTGCACCCAGGGGTAAGTCCCTGTCCTTGTAGCACATTCCAGCTTACCTGTGTCTGTCCCGGGGTCTCATGGAGAAACTGCTTCAGAAGTCAACTTTAGACTTTACCCCTTCCAATGAAGGAGTTCTGCCTGGAGGTCTGTTCCTGGATTTTTTTGTACAAGTTGCAAGGGAACTGTGGCCTGAACCTTAGTTTTGCCCATCCGTTCCATCTGTCCAATTCCGTCTGTGCCGAAACTACCAGAAATGCCTCGGAGTCCACACCCCACTGCCTTCCCCTCCCTGTGCCTGTGGGGTACAGGTTTCTCACTGTATAAAGTCCTTTGATCATTCTTTTCAAGTTTGAGTAGGAAGTAAAAACCAGAATTAGACTCCTGAGCTCAAACATCATCATTCATAAAAGACCTTGCATTTACTTACTATTTCCCACCCCACCCCAACTTACCACTACTGTAACATTATTATTTTGGTTTTACACTAACAAGTGTATTTTATTATCTTGATTTTAGATGAATTTGTTAAAGGGGTGCCTGGGTAGCTTAGTCAGTTAAGCATCTGACTTTGGCTCAGGTCATGATCTCATGGTTTGTGGGTTTGAGTCCTGCGTCGGGCTCTGTGCTAACAGCTCAGAGCCTGGAGTCTGCTTCAGATTGTGTGTCTCCCTCTCTCTCTGCCCCTCCCCCACTTGAATTCTGCCTCTCTCTCTTAAAATAAGTAAACATAATAAAAAAATAGATGAATGTTAAAGATCAACTCTACATAGTGAAAAGGTCATATACCCAAGATATTGTTTTATCTTCTTTAATTCCTGTAAAAAGAGGGTAGATGATCCACAAATACTAAAAACAAGGCAGACTTACTGCAGATAGCATATTAAACATCTTATCCAAATTTATATCTCTAGGAAAACAACTTGAAGATACATATACAGTATATCCATAATATATATTATGTATCTCCATAATAACTTTGATAATCCATTTAATTTTGATTATCAAATACCTTTGATAATCCAGGAATATCATTGTTTGGAACTTATTATGAATAAAAGACATCAATAAAAATAAATCCCTACACCCTACCTACCAGGACACTATAATGATGAAAACTGGAAATAACAAACTTCCAATGACAGAGGTATGGCCATAGAAGTGAGGCTATATTCATGGGGCATAGTCTTATACAGCTAGTTAGAATTTTTTTTAGTAAGAAACTGTATAGAGTGAAAAAAAATGCTTGTGCTGAATATTAAGTGGAAAAGCCAGTATAAAAATTATACAATGCCATTATTCCACTACACAAAGTCATGTAGTTTTAAAAAGGCATAGATAATAGATAAAATAGATAAAAAGACATAACAAGTACATAGATATTATAATCACTTGTGTTCATTTGTTAGACTGTGGATGCTTATTCTCTTTTGTCTCCCATGTCTGTCATTTCCATCATGTCTGATTACCTTAAAATTCAAAGGATAAATTTAAAAATGTTTAATGACACAAAGACTTTTGAAGGTATAAAGTTTCTTGCATTGGTCTTTGAAGAAGATAAAATCATATAACATGTATAGTTAACCTTTAAAGTGTCGTTGGGGCGTTGGGGTCCCTGGGGGGGCTGAGTCGGTTAAGCTTCTCACCCTTAATTTCAGCTTGGGTCATGACCTCCCAGCTCCTGAGTTTGAGCCCTGCATTGAGCTCTGCCCTGACAGTGCAGAGCCTGCTTGGGATTCTCTCTCTCTCCCTCTGACCACCCCCCTCCCCCACCTCTCTCTCTCTCTCTCTTTCTCAAAATAAATAAAGCTTTACAAAAAATGTTGTTACCAGTTTTGGGAGACAATTCATCATTTTTTTAAGCTCTGGCTCATAGTTTCCAAACCCAAACTAGCAAATATCCTATCTGTCCACTTGATTACATGGTTGCCTTTCCTGACAGATTTTAGGGTTCCTCACTGAACTCCCTGCTCCTGGCCGACCGCTCGGCTTATAAGTAGGATATAATGTTGTGGGGAAATGTGGTTTTTTTTTTTCTTCACAAACTGGAAATCCATTTGTGACTCTTCCCCTGAGATAATTTATATAGCATGAAAATTCTGAAATTATCCCAGCATCACTGATAAAGGATAAAAACAAATATGTACATGCATGCCCAGGTATGTACACACACACACACACACACACACACACACACACACACACAATGTATGCTGGAAAGAGACACAAATGGAACACATTTCAAAGAAAGGCCATAAGCAAATAAGAAAATGCCACTCAAACTTTTGTCTCTAAACTGCAAAGAAATTATACAATTTTGAGTACTTCTTTTTTCTTTTAAAAGTATTTTTCCTCTCTTGAATACCTTGCAAGCCATATCTAAAGTTATAACTGCATTACCACCATTTCACATGACCTGACTCATCTTCGTTTTTTTTTTTAATGTTTATTTATTCTTGAGAGAGAGAGAGACAGAGAGAGACAGAGAGAGAGACAGAGAGAGAGGAAGCAGGGGAGGGGCAGAGAGAGAGGGAGACACAGAATCCGAAGCAGGTTCTAGGTTCTGAGCTGTCAGCGCAGACCCCAATGCTGCGGGGCTGGAACCCATAAGCCCTGAGATCATGACCCGAAGCAAAGTTGAACACTTAACCGACTGAGCCACCCATGAGCCCCTCATCTTCAGTTTTTATACAGGTTCTAGCACTATCCTTATTAGGGACCCCACATCTCTTCTGCCAAGATGTCACATCTTCTATGAACAGAAAAGGGGTCCAATGAGCCTGTTCACTTTTTAATTTTCCTCTCAAGCCTGATTTTTCCTTCACTTTATCTGGCCTTAGCAATAGCTGGGTGAAAATATACCACAGAAGAATAAAAATCCAACCTAGAAAGTCCCACAGAATAAAACCCAATCAATTAGGAAGTCGATTTTTGTTGGAGAGGTTTGAGAAGCCATGATTCTTATTTAGAACAGTTGAAACTTAATCTTTTTAAAAAATTTTCTTTTTAATGTTTATTCACTTTTGAGAAAGAGAGAGACAGAGTATGAGCAGGGGAGGGGCAGAGAGAGAGAAGACACAGAATCCCAAGCAGGCTCCAGGCTCTGAGCTGTCAGCACAGAGCCCCATTCAGGGCTGGAACTCGTGAACTGTGAGATCATGACCTGAGCGGAAGTTGGACACTTAACCCGCTGAGCCACCCAGGTGCCCTGAAACTTAATCTTTGAATGTAAAAAGCCACTGTTGCCATATACCAGCCTGGGGAATAACTGTCATAGACCACCCTGTCCTTTCCTACTTAATATCGAATCAAATCACAGTCGTAGCTATAAAAATGTGAAGCATAAACTGTAAAAGAATAGCCTCCTGTTAATTTCCTATCCCTATTAAAGGTCTTCTCCTCCGACCTTGGCCTCCATATACAGCACAGTCAATCACTGGTACCCACCAGCAGGGAAATCTGGCCTATCTGATGGATACACAACCAGAGATTAAGACTACAACCTTAGGAGGCCTGAACCTGCACGTGTACGAATACAAGTCCTTGATAATTTATCCTATGATGCTTCAAGAATGTATAAAGACCTGAATTCAGAGTTATCAACCATCCTTAAAGAGGAAAATTCCGAGTCAGAGGGGCAGCCCCTTCCTTGTTCAGGATTCTGGGGCCCTCTTAAGATTCCATCCAGTCTCTTAAGGACTAAGGGACAAAACGCTGTTGCTTAGGCAGGACCCTGTGGCCACCCTAAGGACAGCTGCTCAACAGGACCAATTAATAAAATGAGGACTCTGAAGCTCCCAGCAAGCCGCAGGAGCAGGGAGCAGGGTGGGGTGGGCAAGGCCCCGGCCCCTTTCGTTAACCTGCTGGAGCTGGGTTGTCCCCTTTACCCCACGGCGCGCTCGCCCTCAGGTGCCGAGGGGCCGCCGTGGGCCGCGGCCGCCGCGGCCCGCGCCACCTGCCCCTGGGGCGCCTGGCGGGGCAGGCCTGGATCTGGCGGCCCTGGCTCCCCGCGCCCACCGGAGATCAGGCGGGGCGGGGAAGGCGCATCCCCCCGCAGGGGCAGGGAGGCGCCTCACGGCCGCCCGCACCCCCTCCCCGAAGAGGCTGGGGCGCCTTTTCTCCCCTTCCCCCCGCCAGCTCCGGGCCTTCGCCCCCCGCCCACCCGGCCCCGCCCGGCGAGGGCCACCGGCGCGCGCCCGGGGCCTCGGGCGGCCGTGACCAACCTGTAACCCCAGTGCTCGCAGCGGTCATGGTGCCGCGGGCGCGGCGGCGGCGGCGGCGGCGGCGGCGGTGGCGGCGGCGGCGGCTGCGGGCCAGGCGCGGCGCCCACCCCGCGGGGACGCGGTCCCTCACCTCCCGCGCTCCGTCGGCGCGCGCCACCCGGCCGGGGCCGCGGCTCGGCGCTCGGCGTGCAGGCGCGCGCTGCTGCCACCCGGGCCCCGGGCCTGCGGGCAAGGGGGTGGGGGTGGGGGGGTCAGGGCTTTTTGCTCTCGGCTTTTTTTTTTTTTTTTTTTTTTTTATCAGAGTTGTCTTTGCCGCAGGGGCTGCGACGACGCCACGGGCTGGAGGGAGGAAGCGGGAGAGGAGTCTGCACTGCAGTTGGTGGGGAGCAAGAGTGTCGGTGCTAGCAGGTTCCTTCTCGCTGGCTGCCACCGGCAGTCAGTCTCACAGCAATACCGGGGCTCTCCTCTACCGGCTCCTCTCATGCAATCGGCCCGTGCATGGCCGCATGGCCTTGTGCACCGGAGAGGGGCACACGCGGGGCACATGCAAGGACATTGCACAGAGCTGAGCAGGGCCCGCGTGCGTGCGTGTGTGAGCGTGTGTGTGACTGTGAGTGATCTGGCCGTTCAGGACACAGTTTCTGAGGACGTGGACTAGTTTCACCCTTGAGGAAATTGCTAAAGGAATGCCTGGGTGACACAGTCTTCTAAACATGTGAACATTTCCCCTTAAAATTAAAATACTTTGCTATCTGGATGAGGCGGGATGACCAGTCAAGTATTGACGGTTACCTCCATGTACTTTAAATTAGGAGGACAAGAGGCAGCATCTGATACCCTGCGGCTTCTAATTGACCAGGTTTAGGGAAATCTTGGAATCTTGAACCATACTCAGGCCCAGAGGACATCTTCTCTCGGCTGCACTCTTTAAAAGCTCAATCAGAGACTGGCATCTTGCCTTGTAGTCAGATATTAAACCCACCAAGGAACCCTGGAGAAGTGATTGACATCATACACACAGGCACATAAATAACAGAGAGAAAACTGAATGAAGCTTCCTCTAAAAGAGAAATCGGAACTCCAACAGAGAACAATCAATCAATCCCCTGTCAGAAAATATTATAGACCAAGAGATGGAAGTAAAGTCAGAAGCATCATTTTTAAAATGTATTTTCTGTTTATGTATATTTAATTAGGTTACATCTACAAAAGAAACCTGTGCACAATCCATTCACTTTAGGACAATATTAGCACTTTTTTATTTTTTAAAGGCAATTTACAAATAATGGGCATTTCATGAAATTCAAATCCATGTGGAATGTTTATTTTCAAATATCTGAAAATTTCAGAAGACCAACTCTATAAAAAGCTAAGTTTCAGACAAAGCAGGAAACCATGTGGAAACATTCTTCACAGCACAACATGGAAAGTAATTTAAACAATAATAAATCTATAAACCATTTGTTTAGAAAAACTATTTACCAATTTGTTTAATCATCTTAAAACACTGCTCTCAATGGTTTGATTTAAATGATAGTTTATTTCCATTTGTATCTCTAAAACATATAGCTGTGCATATTTTTTTTTAGAATTTGACAAGTCAGAATAATCAGTTATAAGATCTTATTAATGAAATAATTAAAGACCAAGATGTACAAATTTTGTCAATGAGGTGATAAAGGCAGCAAGTGTACTAAATCTCAGCACCACTCCCCACCAATCAGGCATTTCAGACCCTTCTCCAGTCCTGACTGAATTATGGCTGTGTAAGTATCTATAATTCACGTTTAGGAGCCAAACAGTTCCATGAATTATGGAATAAGTCTTGAGAAACCCATGGATGTTAATGAAGCAGTCATGGAAAGGATCAAAGCATGCATTCTGGAATCTGTAGGAACTCAGCATATATGGGAGTAGACAATCATCATAAAAGGCAGATACCTATGCGCCAAATATCACTCTATCCCTTCTATCTGCTCCTCATCCCTAGTGCTTTCTTAGCAGTAAAATTAGGGAGGTCCAACAGGCTCTGAGGCTATATTTATTGCTATAATTCAATGACAGTGCATTGCTATTCTATGGGTTCAATATAATTCACAGGTGTGTGTTTGACTTGCAAACATTTTTGACAAATTAAAATCAATTACCAAGATTGAAAAACATGAGATTTTTAGTGTATCGCAGAAAACGGGAAGATCCAGCCAGGTCAGATGTGCATTTCCACATGGCAAAGAGCAGCTGGAGGTGCATATTCTTCCCATTTGCTCCTACCCCCAAGCCTGCTTCCATGCCTGGCCCCAGGGAGGCATTTAAGTGTGAGAGCCTGTACAGTTAAATCTGTATTCAACAGGGGCGCCTGAGTGGCTCCGTAAGTTGAGCGTCCGACTTCAGCTCAGGTCATGATCTCGCAGTTTATGAGTTCGAGCCCGGCGTTGGGCTCTGTGCTGACAGCTCAGAGCCTGGAGCCTGCTTCGGATCCTGTGTCTCCCTCTCTCTCTGCCCCTCCCCCACTCACACTGTCTCTGTCTCTCTCTCTCTCTCCTTCAAAAATACATAAACATTAAAAAAATTAAATAAATAAATAAATCTGTATTCAACAGTATGTGATCAGGAAGGGGCCCTGTCAAACAGAGAGGAGACTGTCAAATACAGGGAACTTTATAATAGAGAGGATGAACCCAGGGCAATGTACGACTAAGACAGTAGACTATGAATTGGAGAAAATTTCGTTCATGGCCTGGCAAGCACTTTGGAAGGGAAGTAGCTATGAAACTCTCAAGATAGTAAGAATTTAATGAAAATGAGATATTTCTTCTCACTAACTCATCTGTCCTTACTGCTTACTTCCACCTAAAATTAGTATCCTACTTGACACCATAGTGAGTAGCTGAGAAAACACTAACAATTGCTGGAAAAGAAATTTAAATATCCATGGGGGGAACGCCACGTGCTTTATGGGAACATCGGAACCTATTCAACTCCAAGATTCTGTTACATTAGATTTATGGGGAGATGACACTAAGGTTAAGATTGGTTTTAATGTGCACACTATTCGTTTCTATTGGGTGTTTTGAGGGCTCACATATGGCTCACTTGCCACTCAATATTGGTATGGTTGAATTTTCTCTGATGGAGATACTTTGGGCAGGGAAACCAGAGGTCCAGAAGACCCACTTTGAGAATAGAAATAGGTGGTGCGCCTGGGTAGCTCAGTCAGTTAAACCTCCGACTTTGGCTCAGGTCATGATCTCAAAGTTGGTGGGGTTCGAGCCCTGCATGGGACTCTGTGCTGTCAGCGCAGAACCTGCTTCGGATCCTCTGTCTCCCTCTCTGTCTACCACTCCTGAGCTTTCTCTCTGTCTCTCTCTCTCAAAAATAAATAACAGTAAAAAATATTTCATGAAAAAATAAAATAAAATAAATATAGAAACAGGCTCACCAGGGGGCATCTACTCACAGATTAGCCCGTTCAGAATTGAGTCTATGCAGAATAGATGCATTTTGATGATGGGGAGCCCAAGGGAGGCTTACCACAGTTTGTTTCCTAGATATCCCAGCAGGAAGCATGATATTGGGTGTCTCCGGAGTGTTCTTATCTTCTCATAAATCAGCTTTCCAGACAACCAGGAAACATTCATTCACCACTTAAATATTACAAGGTTTTGGAAGGCACCTCACATGTTACCTTTTCCTTAAGGCAATGTTTCCTAAGCTTTCTTCATCATAAGGATCATGGGGGTGATCTTAAACATTTCCTTGGAGATTCTGATTAAGTATCTCTGGATACTTAACTATGCAACTATGGAGACTCTGTCTTAATAAAACAAGTATTCCTGTGAGCATGGTCATTCCAGAAATTGGCACTAGTCATGATTATTTCTTTCCTAATAGACCAGAGTGGACTTGCCCACTGTCTTCTCTCTCCTGTAAGTCCCGTGGACCTCCAACATCGTATGAACACTGATCCAGTTCTGGAATCCCAACAGACCCTGAACTTATGTTGTAGTTGTGTTATCTGAAGCACTGAAAACATATGAGTGCAACTAGGTGGTCAAAGACCCTCTGCTGAGTCATATCTGAGGTCTTCCCAAGGTCATATGACCAGTTAATGTTTCAAGAAGTTTTTACATTCAAATCAGTCTTAGATAGATAGGCTTATCGCACCTTTCAAAAGCAAATAAAAGAAAGGGAGATGGTATTAAACCTCAGACAGAAGCTATGACTCTTAAAATAGGCAGAAATATGTTGGAGCAAGAAAGGCAATCGATTTCTCTTACAGAAAAATAAACTGTGTAATGATGGAGATGGGATTCCAGAGGACAACCTGGACTGACATCAAAGTGAGCATGGTCCTCACACTGTGCTTACTTTACAGGTTAATTTAAAAATAATTCATAGATCACCATTTTATTCTGCTTTAGATTAAGTTTTCAGAGGAAAGACTGGGAAATCAGGAATAAATAATAATATCAGTGAAACACTTGCACTGGGAGCAGACCACAGGTCTCATCGTATCAAGCCAGAGCTGAGCCAGTGGCCCAGAGAAACTTGTGGACTTCTGAAAGCAAAGGTCATGTTTCAAGAGAATCACTCAGTAATAAAATGATGTATGTTTGGACTATTTAATAATAAAAGCTGCTACCAGATAGAAGTAAATGTGTCAGTTCTGAAAATAACCCTGAAAATCTCATTTATTGTAGAAAATACCTTGTAAGCTCCTCATAACCAAGGTCTCAGACCCCTCAAGGCTGATGGGCTAGGACACTTCACAAGGCAAGCACCCAAAGGTGCTAGTGCAGAGACGACAGATCTGGAAGAGGTGATGGAGAAGAGAGCTGACAGGCATCACTTATGAACTTGGGGTCAGCTACAGCATTAGGGACTGCCCATCTCTCTAATTCTCCTCTTGTAAATTGTCCAGGAATTGGGACCAATCACAATCCCGGAGAAACTGCGCCTGGATGGAATAAACAATGCACAATGTGAGAAGCAAATAGATCTGAATAGCACTGAGAAGGCGAGGGTGGAAGGCGTTGGAAACTGTTGATGCCACACTCAAGGCTCTCTAACAGGCTAGGGTACCCATCCCCAGATGCCGTTAGGGTTAGTGCTAACTGCTCATAACTGTCTCCTTCAGAGAATGTATAATGTCTTATATTATATACTTGTTTGGGCTATTGTAAAAACATTTAATTTAAGAAGATAAAGTCAGATTTATGCTACTTTCTGAAACCAATGAATCTTGGGCTAACAGATTTCTTGATATTCTGTAGCCCTTCTTTTCATGGAAGATATCTACAGAGAGAGAAAGATAAATGAGAATATGTATCATCAGCGGGGGGCAGGGAATGACAAAGCCATTTGGAACCATATCAAATAAATAAGATTCTTTTAAGAAATGTGCATTATGGTTTATCTACAAAGCTATTCAACCTCACTAACCCCAATGGTGACCTGCAAAGTTGGTTTTGAGATGTTTCCAGATGGAATCTATCAAAATAACAAGCATTTCTTAAAGAGTACAAGCAGTTGGGGAAAATTTCTGAAAGACAGAGGAAATATACTCACCTTATATTATTATACATTAATGTTTTCCAATGGATAAAATTGACCCTATTCTTCTTTCCATACAGTGTTTCCATACTGTGTGTGTGCAAAGCCTTCAGTGGCCATTGGATTCAGCATCCACATCTAGGCAGGATGATAACTAAACTATACCAAAAATACTGTTGCTTTCTTATATAAGACTCTTTTTGGAAAAAAAACTGTAAACTTTTTTCTGTAAGTTTTCCCTATGGTATACAGCAAAATAAAAATTATGGACATGATTTGTTTGTTGTGCTCATATTACACCAAGCCATGGGTGTAATGGGTCTTTGTAACTAAATTTGTAAATGATAATAATTTATGAACACATATCTTCTAATTTAGATTTTTAAAGCCCTTAAAGAGAGTAATCTAAGCTTATAAGCCTTTGCATTCTATTTCCCCTTGTCTAGTACTTTTTTTTTTTTTTTACCTAGTATGGTACCTCATCAGTATTTGTTTAATGAATTAACAAAATGCCAATTAGTCCACAAATTCAATTGTTTAAGATTTAAATGCTTTATGTGAATAATTTACCTTTGATGCAGTAGGTATTTTTAGTGAGGCAGTCAAATATTTTTATATTAGGAACTGAAAATTTTCCATTCCTTGACCAGAAACCAATCTCAAAACACAGCCATGATAATGTCTAATTACTAAACCACCAGGGAACTGAAGCTTCCTATTTTAGTGTGAAAATAAAATAGAGAATGATGTTGAATAAGTATGTCCTCATTAGTCTTCAAAGCATTCTCACATTGTGAGACTGGAGAAAGCCTTCAGCGGCCATTGGATTCAGCATCCATATCTAGGCAGGATGATAACTAAACTATACCAAAAATACTGTTGCTTTCTTATATAAGAATCTTCTTGGAAAAAAAACTATAAACTTTTATCTGTAAGTTTTCCCTATGGTATACAGCAAAATAAAAATTATGGACATGATCTGTTTGTTATGTTCATATTTTGGGGGGGGGGGTGGGGATCCACTGTATTCTGTATTAGACCACATCTAAGTGACGTGTTCACTTTTAAAGGGATGTAATAAACAGCAACCAACCAAGATGGTGAGGAGACTTGAACCCCTGGGAAATGAGGAAAAGTTGAAGAATTCATGAGTGGTAGAAGAACCATGTTGAAATACCTGATAGGCTACTGAATGAAAAGGAAATTAAACTCATCCTGGGGCTGCCCCAAGACTAGAACTGATGATTAGGAGCTTTAGAAACACATGTTTTAGTTTGGAATATGGAAGAAGTCATGTAATAGACTGTCTTAGAATGTAGCAATCTCCATCCACATCCATCACGAGAAGCATACAAAATGCACATGGTGGCTGGACTATATAATGTTCAAGGTGCCTCTCACTCTTGCTTTGACATTCACTTAGACACCGTAAAAAGAGGAAAAACAATATAATGCACCTCATTAGTTTGTTGAGAAGCACTTAGCACACAGTTATAAGTAATAGCACTCACTAAAAGTCAGCTGCTAATAACATCGATGAAGTTCTAAGATTTAGTCTTTATAAATTTATCAGTGGGAGATTATTTAAGTCTTGTGTTTATAGATCACTTTTTTGGCATTATCAATATTATCCTGAATGGTAGTTTGGGTATCACTTAAGCAACTTTAGGATATCCCGATGCAACTAAAACTTATTTAGTAGCATCTGGGGAGCAATCTTGTGAATTCTACACTGTCAGGATCTTACAAGTTGAATTGTAGCACTATGCTGCGATTCCAGAGGCAAACGATATGATAAGATAATGTGGGGTGACTGTAGGAAGGGTGAAGAAAATAAACTTAATAAAATCTGGCAGACCGAGAGAACTCCAGCAGCACAGCTTTGTGTTAATTGTTGAAAAGCAACAGCAGCTGAGGTCAGCCTTATGTTTCACATACAAGACACAGAGGAAATGGCTCATCTTGAGCAAAAGGTGTCATGAAGTCCACCTGGGAGAGCTGGGTACAGAGACAAAGACAAGCCAACCAGTGATCTGATTACCTGCTTACCCTGGGAAGGTAGTTCTGTAAAAACGTTGCTATGTCACGGAGAATAAGGCTGGCCTCTGCAGCATCTTCAACAAAAAGAAAACATGTGTGACTGCTAAGAAGGACAATGAAGTTGTCTTAGCATCACACTTATTTAATTCCTCTTGGTTCCTCCAACCCCAAAGGGAAAATGGAGAGGAGGCAGTACAGCTGTAGAGCAGGACAAAGCTGGGGCTAGATGAGTGACTAGAGCCAATGGCTTTACCTCTCCAGGCCTCAGTTTTCCCATCTGTGGAATGGAAATAATCTGTTGTGTTCATATTTACCAAGCCATGGGTGTAATGGATCTTTGTAACTAAATTTGTGGACTCAAGCAATGGTTATCAAAAGACTTCCCAAAATCCAGTGACCAAGCCATGGGTGTAATGGATCTTTGTAACTAAATTTGTGGACTCAAGCAATGGTTATCAAAAGACTTCCCAAAACCCAGTGACCAAGCCATGGGTGTAATGGATCTTTGTAACTAAATTTGTGGACTCAAGCAATGGTTATCAAAAGACTTCCCAAAATCCAGTGATCCAAGAGTGTATCCATTTTTCCAAATAAGTCATCAGAAATCATCTTCTTTGATTCAAACCTGTTTCTTCTCGTAGTGGATATAAAATGGTTGCTCAACATGAATTCTGCCATGCATTTGTGTATATGCCTATATATTATTATTATTGTGTGTATATGATTTTTTTAATGTACAGAGGCATTTGCTGAAGTTAGCCTAATCTACTTTTTCTCCAAATTAAGTAATTCATTTCTTCTTGATCAATTATTCAATATGGAACCACAATTCTTAAATCACTGGAAATGACTATCCTTATTGGTCATAAACAACTGAATAACAGTAACTGTTTATGGTTTAAACTAATATATTCCACATAAAGTTAGGTGCTATATGTAGTCACAGAAAATATATATGTTATTTTAGTTTGAATTTCTCAGAAGCAGACACAGGAATGAATATTTATGTGCCATTAATTTTAAAACAAGTGCTCCCAGAGGAAATTAACTTGGAAGTAGAGGAAGCAGGACAGGGAGAGGAAGAAGATACAGGCAACTGTGTAATTTTAGACACAAGACCCACAGAGAATAAGGTTTATCATGATTATGCAGAGGAATGCAGGATTTTAACTTTTGACTCACTGTTGTCTAAATCTAGGCAAATTTGCTGGGCTTTCACCCAACAGTCAATCAACAGATTGTTTAATGGTTTCAGGAAGGTAAGCAAGGTTGTGGCAAGGGACATGCTCAGGGAATGAAACTAAACATCCACGCCCTTCTGACTGTCTGCACCTGTTGACAAGTTGGCTCCAACAGTCTGACAAGGTGGCCAGAAGAAGATATACAAGTGCTGGTCTTTGAAAGTACACTAAATGGGCTCCATCCACCCAAAGAGAAATTTTGAATCTGAGGGGACCTAGGCAGGGAAGGTCTGCTACCTATGGTAGCCACCTTTAAGATGTTGAGAAAATACAACCAACGTATATAAGACGGTTAAAGTACAATGTAAAAATTAGTTCAATAACTGTCACTATTTTTTACATGGGCTGAAGGAGACTGAACAGGCTTGTTTATAGAAGGCATTAAACGCAAGTGTAGGTTTCCTAAAAGGGAGAAGATTTAACTGCATGGAGGAGAAGAGAGGGCCTTTTCAAGTGGATGTAAAAGCAAAATTTTGCAGATTAGAAAGCACATGGTGAGAAGGCAGGCGAAGTACAGAAGTTTTTTGGGGGGAGTAACACCTGGGAAAAGGGAAGGCAGGAAGCCATCAGACTACTCTGTTGACCTGACATTGCTCCATGCTCGTCCATAGGAATCTCTTGTGTAGTGATTGCCCTCCGGAGCAGACTGTGAGGGGCAGAAATAGCTGGGCTTCATAATCTGGCCTTATCCAGTCAGTGATGGGATATTCCAACAAAAGCATGACTTTCGCTAGAAAGCTGAGGTCATCTCTGAAGAGACCAACAGCTGGTGGCTTTCAGCTGACCATGCTCCTCCCAGTGGGTCCTTCCTTGAAGAGAGTTCTAAGCAACATTTCTGCATTTCTGCACTCATGACTAAATGCAAAGTGTGAGAAATTATGGAGGTCTGTGACACAATGTCCTTGACTGTAGGAATGGAATAGGAACCACTTTTGTAATCATGCAAAATATTAGAAATTGTGAGAAATATTCCTTGGGTCTGTCCTCCTTGTGGATACATGTTCTTGTATCTCAACCCTGGTTTCATTCTTGTTGGCACTTATTAGATGCACACTTTATGTTTTTTGAATGAACAACTGAATGATTGCAAGCAGTAAATGTTGCTAAAACAAGGGTATGGAATGATCTAATGTTCAAGGTGGATCAAAGAATACTGAGTTACCTATGGACAAGTGGCAGGGAAAGAGGAGTAGCTGAAATGGAGAATGGAGGACTATGGGACAAATCTCACCTTCTTCATCATTTGACCTAAGACCAATTCTGTTCCAAAAGAAGCAATTGACTTTATGCACATATTCCTTATCCATCATTTACTAACATTATCATCTTGGTTTTTTTGCCTGACTTTTGTGAGCAACATGTTTCTACCTCACGAAGTTGTTGTAGGAATTAAGTAAGATAAAATATCAATCTTGTCGATTCTCAGAGGCAAATGTTTTTTTCACATTAAAAAGAAAATCTGAAATCAGATCAATGGTAACTGATGGAACCTTGCAACTGATGTTGGCCAAGACAATCATGATGATGCATGCATGTTCAAAGCTCTAATCTCAAAGTTTGCAAATGTGGTGTCAGCCTCTTGGAATAAAATCCCAGAGATAGTAGCACAGCAATCTTGGAAACCAGATGGGTGTGGTGACCAGGTGTAGACCATGGGGATTCAGATGAGCTTAGCAAGATTCTAGACGTTGCAACCAAAATTTGGCTAGCTGTACAAATATGCTAATAACTTAGCACCAAAGGGGTTTGATTTCTTTTATAGATTGTTTTAAGTAGAACTGCATAGTCAACACTTAATGACACAGAGGATGATATGGTATGAAAAATAGTCATAAAATTCTAAGTTGAATAGTGAATAGTTAGATTTTGCAGAGAAGTTTTAGGAATAAATATCTCAACCAATTTGTTTCACTTGTGTTTTCCCTTTTATTTATAGAATACAGAGATATGATAAAAATAAATGCACTTCTACATAATCCTAAAAGATCTCTTTCAATAAGTATAAAACAGCTAACTGATAAGAACACATGTCACAGTTCAGTTGGCCATATTTTTTTCTTTCTGAATTGCACATGAAACAATGATGAATCCTAAACGGATGGCATAAAACGTGATTGATACATCATAGG
Source organism: Felis catus (assembly GCF_018350175.1). Lineage (NCBI taxonomy): Eukaryota > Metazoa > Chordata > Mammalia > Carnivora > Felidae > Felis > Felis catus. The sequence goes on from NC_058368.1 coordinate 72,369,740, forward strand.
CTCTCAGTGCAAGTGAGCGGACTTGAGATTTCAATTATTTGTTACGTCGCCAATCTTAAAGAACTTAGTTATTTAAGCCATTGCAATAAAGCTTTGGAAGAACCAACACAATGAAAAATACACAAGCCAAATCATTTAATTAAGACTTTCTTGCTCCATTTTATAGTTTTGTCATTAACTGAAAGAAGTCTAAGCTACCTCTCTTTCTATCCACAGTTATACCCAATCAATAGTAAATAGTCTTAGGAAGAGAGTTAATTAATAATATGATAATTATAAAACCATGAACTCAATTTTCCCATTGTGTTCAATATTCTTTCAGTACACCAGAAACTATTAAAGACATCTAGGTTTTCAGTTGTTGAATATCAAGCTTCATTTGACTGTACAATGCCAAAGCAACTGATGTAGGGGCAGAATTAACTAAAGGAATAAGTTGCTTGACCATTTCAGCCAGAGCTTGAAAGGCAAGTGTAATTTATAGTGTTGCTGTAGACAAGGGGAAAGCAGAAAGTGGGAGGAAAAATGGTAACTGAGTTACTCAGACAAGATAATAAGCTGCTCTCTGTTCAAAAACTGCCTTTATCGTTCTAGTTCTTACTCAGCTACTCAGTTTTTCTTCTTTTTAGTTACTAGCCTCATTTACACCCTCTCCTTTCTCCTGAAGCAATTTAATTGATATTTACAAGAATTTATCTGCATTGATTACCAGGCTTATACCAAATGAAATGTATAATATTGAAATTCTTCATTGTTCGTGAGACTACAAAGTTTTGCTGACAATTGTCTTCACAATGAGAAAATGTTTGCAAGTTTCTTAGTCAAACAAATTACATCCGAGTCCACATAGTGCTTTTTTGACCCCTATAATTTCAGTTTATAAGTTGCATGTTATTGGGGGGAAATACTCAGCTCTGGTATGGGATCTTGTATCGCTGTTATAATTGCCACAGTGCTTATCACTCTCTCAGATGATACACTCAGGACAAGACTTTCTACCCAGGCTCCAGCATGCAACCAGCCAGGCATCTCTCTCCACCTAGATAATCTCCTAGATGATGTCCCTTCAGTCTGTTTATTTTTTCCGGATTTATGTAGAATGGGTCCTACTGATGTTGGAATGATAGTGCAAATAATGGAAGCAGTAGTATAATAAAATTAAAAAAAATTTTTTTTTACCATTTATTTATTTTTGAGAGACAGAGGAAGACAGAGCATGAGCAGGGGAGGGGCAGAGAGAGAGCGAGGCACAAAATCCAAAACAGGTTTCAGGCTCAGAGCTGTCAGCACAGAGCCCGACACAGGGCTTGAACTCACAAACCAAGAGATCATGACCTGAGCCAAAGTAGGACTGTTAACCAACTGAGCCACCCATGCGTCCCTGGATAAAAATTTTAAAACGGGGTAACCTGTGGTATACACTGCAGAAAACCCCTGAGTAGTGCTGCAGCGAGGAGGAAACCAGGTGGTTCTCGCTACTGAGCAGCTTTGTAAACCAGTCCACGGAGTGCAAAAAGTCTCTGGTACAGAGCGCAAATAAAACTACACGTAAATGAACTACTTTTAACTTCTGGAAACTTACGCTGTATAAACCAGCTCTATATAAAACCCCATTTACCAGAAAACTAAGTACTAATTTCCATCATTTCCATCTCTAAGATATGTATATATGTAAGCAGGTATATAAATATAATGTATAAATATTCATATAATACTATGCAGAATTTGTATTATTTATATTTTATTTATAGAATATATTATTATATTATGTAAATATAAAATTTATATAATAACATATATTTGCTTATATGTATACATACATACATACATATTCCTAGTCCTCTTTATACCTGGGAGGTTTTGGACAAATATAGAAAGAAAATACAGTCACAGAAATTTAGAATTGAAGAAAACCAACATTCCCTTCAACCATGACATTTTGGAAACTGAAATTCACCTGGCTAAGGAAACCAGTCAAGATCAGGAACTTTTGGATGAAAATGTCAGCATCACAAACCCTTCTCTGAACAAAATAGTCCAGTGTTCTACTTGTCCACTCCCGATTATAACCTTCTAGTTATTATTAATTGATTAACAGCTAAGCATGGCTTGAAGAATTAAGAGTTTATTCATTGGGATTAAATACTATTGAAGAGAGAAATCCCTTTTCCTCTGAAGTCAATGAAAACAACTTTCTAGATGTTTTTCTTTCCCCTAAAATTTCCCTTCAGCATCAACTAGAACTGCAAAAATACTCAGAAGACTGAAAGATTATTTCTTATCCCAAAGGTTCCTAATATTTCCAGGTGTTTTTACTACGTGGGAGGAAAAAAAAATGCCTCTGGTTCTGCACTAATGTCTGGAAAAGATGTTAACTAAACACCTTTTTGTTCCACAGCTCTGCCCTGGCTGAAAAGTTCTTTTTTCTTGGAAATTTAAACTTATTTTTATTGCTGCCCGGGAATACTTAGCCTTCCTGAAAGCTTTGGTGTGCCTTTTACCATTCGAAAACCTGGAAGCCTCTTTTGGCTGAAAACACTATCCAAGTGGGTTTTGAGTAAAAATAATTATTTTTCACTTCAAATTTGACTCTAAGGGATTGAACTATTAGCTTGCCACACATGTATGGAGAGCTCAGTAGGAGCTGTTCATTTTCTGACTCTAGATTAGCATTCTTGATTTTTTTTCATGACACATATAATTTTCTTGCTGATTTTTATATTTTAGTTGCCTAAACTCATCTCTTAACATATTAATTCTTTCCTTTCGTTAAACTTGAAATTCACTCCTTTAGTTCAAATTGTTTAATTTAATCAAGGTGTATTAAACTTTTAAAACTCACGAATTCATGGGGTGACTGGGTGGCTCGGTTAGGCGTCCAATTCTTGATTTCAGCTCAGATCATGATCTCACGGTTCATGAGTTCAAGCCCCACATGGAGCTCTGCACTGACATTGTGGAGCCTTCTTGGGATTCTCTCTCTCCCTCTCTCTCTGCCCCTCCCCAGTTTGTGCTCTTTCTCTCTCTCTCAAAATAAATAAATAACTCTAAAATAAAATAAAATATAAAATAAAATAAAACGAAATAAAACAAAACTTATTCATTCATTCAATCATTTTCTAAGCAAATATTTGTTAAGATTCTACTCTGTACCAGGAACTGGAGTTATAGCAAAGGACAAGAGAGCAAAGATCCTCATTCTTATGGAAATTGCATTTAAACAGGGAGCAGTAGGGGTGCCTGGGTGGCTCAGTTGGTTAAGCATCTGACTTTGGATCAGGTCACGATCTCACGGTTCATGGGTTCAAGCCCCACATGGGACTCTTTGTTGACAGCTCAGAGCCTGGAGCTTGCTTCAGATTATATATATCTCTCTCTGCCCCTCCCCTGCTCACACACACTCTCTCTCACAAAAATAAATAAACATTTAAAAAAGTTTTAATGGGGGTATAGTAGCTTTTACATGGTGGATAAATAAATGGAAAAGCGTAATGTTAGACTCTGCCAAGAAAATAAAACAGAACAGAGTGCTTGGTCAGGGAGAGCAGGTGTAAGGGTATCAAGATTGTTGCAAGTGGGAATTAGGAGACTGTCTTGTATCTGAGTGATCAGCCTGAGTGAAGGCTGTTCCAGAAGCATCTGGCAACTCCCAGTGAGGGGGCAGCTGTGAACTATCAGCTGAGGATACTGAATCAGCGAGGGATGGGTGCATGGATCCTGGAGAGGGCACCTGGGTTGAGCATCCACTATGGAGATAGTCAGAGTCCAAACATAAAGTGTCTTGTGTGAAATTATTGAGTGCTTAAGCTTTGTGCTGTAAACAATGGAGAACCATTAAAATATTTTTCAATAAGAAATAGAGGTGATAAAATTTGTATGTTAGAAGAATCTCCTAAGGGCATTGGCTAAGGGTAGACACAAAAGGATGAGACTGGAGAGGCCAGCTGGGAGGCTATGGCCACGTTATACAAGATAAAACAAAAATAAAGGTAAAGATGTTGAAGGAGGAGGTTAGATTACTAAGAAGCAGAATCAACACGATTCAGGGGCTTACTGGATAATCCACATGAATTGTAGAGAGGAATCAAAGTAACTCTCTGAACTATGGCTATAGGAATTAGGTAAAAACTGGTATAATTAATAAACCTAGGCACATATGAAAAGGACCTGGTGTTATTCAGATTCATGTTGTACCTGTCTGATGGCAGGAGTTCACAAATGTCATCTGACAGCTGATCCAGAGTCCACTATATCCTCAGCATCATTGCTGACTCATAGATCTAGTTCACATGTTTTGCGTCTTTTAATTTGTGTATACCTCCCATAGGTATTGAGCGTATAACATGTCTTGGGCACAGTTTTCGGTGCTGGCAGAAAAGGTATGGAAAACCCCAGTTTTCCCTAGTAAACTAACTGATGGGATCTGTCATAATATTTTTGTGAACAAAACAAAGACATGGGCTGATTCCAGACAACTCAATACACTAACAAGAGGTTAGATTGCCTGTCCAAATAGATGTCAGTTAGGGCACTGCTATCGTCTTGAAGAAAGGTCTCACCTACGTTTGGTCCTTCACCCATTTTTTTCAACTACGTTAGTAATTATGTGGATGAAGATGGGGGAAGTATGCTCATCATACTTACTTTTAAAAGGGTGAGCGAAATATGAAAACAGCAGCCATAATGACTTTGGATAAAATCTCCATGAAAGAGCTAAGCCCAGGTAAAATTTAATAAAGTAAACAACTTATATTTGGAAGAAAATACACTTGTACAAGCACATGATTGGAATGATGAGATAGTGAAGAAGTTAATCTTCAGTTCATTAGTAGAAATATAGCATATGAAGTAAGGATGTTGAAAGCACCAATCTGTTCCTGTTGGAAAAGGTCATGGAGAGGACATGACTGCCGGTAGACCCACAAGCCGGGTGCATAAAATCAAATGCTTGTCACCCCCTCTCCTGTCCTTGGAATGTACGTTTTGTCCACTGTTCCCACAGTAGGAATCGTTTTCAAGGACACAGACTCGAGAGAGCAATGTGTTGGTGAGACCATCTGGATGGCATATGTGACTGAACACAGTTAAGGCCTCTGTATAAACACTTAAGATTGTGGCAGGTGGGTGTGGAGTTCTACTTGTCCCGTGGCTCCCCAAGATAAGCCTTGTAAGTAAGTTCTTTTGCTTATCACACCTGCCACCTGCCAACGTGGAGTGGCCTTCTTCTTTGTCTCTCCTTGCTCTCTGTGTTTGGGGGCCGTTTTATGAAACAGAAGTTCCGCACACGTCAGACTACACCTACTTTATGGTCACACTTTACAGAAGCATCCACACCAGATACAGTAAAAGCACTCAGGAAATCAGGCTATGGAGGGCTTGAAGTTGTAACATGGGAGGAAGAGGTGATGGAAGCGAGAATGTTGATCTTGAGAAGCGTAGAATTATTTGGGGTGTATGTAGACAGGTGGTGGGACTTCAGAACACACACATTAGATCTTAAACTGTTTTGTAGCAAGGCTTATGGCCAGGATGTTATTTTGTAAAAAATTTTTAATGTTTACGTATTTTTGAAGGAGACAGAGCATGAGCAGGGGTGGGGGGAGCTGGCAGAGAGAGAGAGGGAGACACAGAATCTGAAACAGGCTCCAGGCTCTGAGCTGTCAGCACAGAGCCCAACTCGGGGCTCGAACCCACAAACCGTGAGCTCATGACCCGAGCCAAAGTCAGACTCTTAACAGACCGAGCCATATAGGCACCCCCTAGGATATTATTTTAAATGACCTCTTGGAGTAGATTTGAAAGCAAAGGTTGAGAACTTCAGAGCTGAAATCAGAAGGAGATGCGTTCCCTTTAACTTTTGTTTTCTTCTGAGTCTATCCGATCATTTGCCACGTGTTGTACATCATCAAAAAATTAATTTTGAACCATCCTGTCTTTAAAAAAATGCTTGAACCCTGAGATTCTATGATTTTGTGACCTGAGGACTCAAGGACTCTGTTCAAGGACTAATACATTTTCAGTCCCTTTGAACTGGGTTCCAGGTGCAAGGAGTTCTCCCAGCATCCAACTCAGGCACCCTCCACTGTGCATCCAAACCACCGCTTTTCCCCTAGCACTGCCCCAAGTTCTGCAAGGTCAGCGAGAAACTCAAGGCCCTGCAGGCAGGAATTGGGCAATACATCTGCCCTCATTAGGATGGATATTGTTGAGGTTTCTGCAAACAGGGAGAAGGGAAAAGTAGACATTTCCAAGGCATTTATAACTTCAGCAGAAAAAAACACAAGTTTACTAGAGGGAGAAATTTTTAAGTTATTCTTTTTATTTCGCCAGAGTTTCTGTGGGCCCAAGGTTTTCTACTGAGTCACTAAGGCAGCCACGATGTAACTATTTCAACTTGCTGGGAGTATTATTTCTGAGTCACAGTAATATAATGATCTGAACATTTAAATGCTTTCTGTCACCTAGCACCTCCGATCTTCATGGCTGCACACTCTTAACGATGATATTCCTCACTGCACACCACACTGTATGAAAATACCACAGGGTAAAAGAATTGCCCTAATTCATGAACGAAACGTTCAAACATCAGGTCCGTATTTCACAGTGATTCTTCTTTTCCCTCTCAGAAAAGACGCAGAAAGTAACACATGACTCATTTGTTACAAGTTCCATGTTTTCACTGCAAATTCCTAGTCAGGCTTTGGAATTGATGCTTCTCTTCTACTCTTCCCATATTCTCTGAGTCACCAAGGTTTTTAGATGTTGGCAGGAGAGCCTGTTCCTACATCCTCATAGTGTTCCACGTGGCTGAGAGGGGATACAACTCTGGAAGTGGAACCAGGAGTGAGTGTAAATCCACCCTTAGATCTAGCATCCGTGGCCCCAGCCCTGGGCCCTGAGCTTGGCAAGCCTTCTCAGATAAATTTCTCAGAATATTTTTAAAGGCACCCTGTGATTCAGTAGGTCTGGGGTTGGGCCTGAGAACTTGCATTTCTAACAAGTTCCCAGGTGCTGCCGATGCTGCTGGTTCACAGATCATACTTTGAGAATGGCTTGTTTAGTGACTCCTTCCAAAGGAAGGATTTTTAGTGTCTCTTGTTTAGTGTCTCTCCTCCAAATGCAACCCTTCACCCCCCACCCCCAGGATGAGCAGTTCATGTGACCCAGGGAACTTACCAACCTATAGCCTATGTCACTCCCTCTTAACCACACTCTTAGTACCCAGGACTCCAGAATTCCCTGTCTAGACCACTTTCTGACCCATGTACACCCTTCCCCAGTGCGTCCTCCTGATGGCAGATCCCCTCACCAGTGTGCACGTGCCTGGGCTTAAGGGTTGACAAAGGGTCAGCCATTTGGAGAAGGCTTAGCTGTGTGGGTTACTGTTGTGGCCCAGACCCCTCCTGGTGAGAGAGAGATTGGGGAGACAGGAGAAAAGGGGTAAGCTCTCAATGGGGGAACTTCTTTGCCTTCTTGCCTCAGAAAGCAAATGCTGGGGGTAGTCTTATGTCTGTTCATGTAAATAACAGGGAGATATCCCATCCTATTACAGCTTATCTGGATGTTGAGGCCACACAACAGTAGCTTGGATGGTTCTAGTTGGTGAGGAGCCACTGCCTCTGAAGTGCTCTGCTTAGACCTAAGAAAGAACATTTTCTACCCTTTCATGCCACCCTCCACTACATTCCCCAGTTGACCACACAGTGTAGAGGACAGTGTATGGGCTTTGAGTTCCCAGATTTCAGCTGGAGCCCCCACTATAACTTCCTGTAGGAATCTGAGCAAGTCAGTCACGTTTTGAGCAAGAGGTCATTTTTTGCTCTCGGTTTCTTGAGCTTGATTATGGTGATAAGAACGCTTCTCTCCCTCTTCCACCCCTTCCCCATTCCCACCCAATTTTCTTCTCTTCAGCCCTCATCCTTTAGCTCAAATTCCACCATCTTGATTAGGTCAGGCACCTCCAGCTACTCTGGAGGGAACTGCACTCTTTTTTTCATTGCACTTTGTCTTTTATATTTGCTTTTGTTTGATTAATGTCCACTGGCCCACTGGATTCCAAGCACAGGGATCATGCCTCTTTAATTCTCTAGTTGTGTCCGTTCCATCTGGCACGGAGCCTGGTACCTGATACATGCTGAACCTGGGCTTGCCAAATGAGTATAGGAATGAGTGGTTATTGTTGACATTGGAGATAAAATATACTAAGGGACTGGCGCATAGTAGGTGCTTCATAAGTGACACTGATGATATTTCAGTGCAGTTGATGCCAGAATCTCACATTTTATTTTTTTTCTTCCTACTTGGTGCAGGGGGGGAGGGGGGGAAATGGGGTGAATTTGGGACGACTAAGATCTGAACCGTCCAAGACAAGAAAAAATGTGGTGTGATAAGCTACTGGCCCAAACACCCAGAATCATGACATACTTGTTAAAGGCTTAAGAAATGAAAAACCCATCACTTAAAACAAAGAGTAAAAAGTACAAGAAAAAGTTATATTCGTCCATTGCGCTGGCCCCCTAGAACTCATACCCCAAATAACACACCTTCTGAAAAAGCCCTTGGGGGAAATAATTCCCTACTAAGTGCTCACGCTGACGTCACTAGCCCTCCCCTTCCCCCCTTTCACATCTAAGGGACTATTTTATCTGTGCCTTGAATACCAACCAGCCCAAATACCCCGCATCTCTGGGCCTGCACTGAAGAAAGAAATGATTTTCCTAAATCTGTGACAGGACAGGTTTTTTTTTTTTTTTTTTTTAATGTCAAAATAAACCATCTGCTTGTACAACTGTTTCTAATTACTCCTCTGCCTAGACTCCGCACTTGAGGGGTTTGGTACCAGCACCCCGCCCAGAGCGGTGCCGCTGCCCAAATCCTCACAGGCAGGCAGCTCATCAAGGCACTCGCCCCTCCTGGTAGAGGCCCGACCCGCGCGTCCCGGTGTCTGGTGTCTGTGTGTCCGTCTGCGGGACGGTCTGCGCCGGTGGCACCTCTCCCCACCCCCCGCCCCCCGCCCCGAGCGCCTCCCCCCCAGCCCCCCACACACCGGGAGCCCCACCCTGCAGGAGCGCAGCTCGTCCGCACAGTCCCTGAGCTCAGCATGCGTCCTGCAGCCATCAGGAACTTCTTGCTGCTGGCCTCCTCCCTTCTCTTCGCGGGGCTGTCAGCTGTTCCTCAGAGCTTCTCGCCATCTCTGAGGTAAGTTTGGTTTGTTGTTCTTTGAGACCGACCTGCCTTGCTTTGTGTGGCAGGGCTTCGAGTTTGCAGGATGGCTGCCCAAAGCCAAGAGCAGTTAGAAAGTTGGCCACGGGGTAAACTCTTTCCAACCTGTTCTTATTCCTTATATGTCTGCACTGTGTGTTGCTTCCCGTCTGTCCTTTTACTTTTGCTTCGGAAAAATACAGTGAATAAATATAGATATATAATCTCCTCCTAGTTTAGTACATAGCAGGAGGAACTTCTGCCGTGAGATTGAGGAAATCCTGTGTACCTACCTGTGTGTGCTCATAGCCTATAAGGCAGAATTATTTCACAGGGTCTGCATTACATTATTGTATTGCCTTTTGAAAGGGTCTTTGAGGCACATGATAATAACTAAACTTTTTTAAAGTTTATAAGCACTGCTTAATGCAACTAGGAAAATATTATGTCCTACACTATCATAACATCTATAGCTCTTCCTCCATATCCCTCTCTTCTTTTTCATAAAAGGCTGCTCCTGGCCATCAGATAGCAATGGGACTTTTTCTTTTATTTATTTATTACAATTTCTTTTAATGTTTATGTATTTTTGAGAGAGAGAGAGAGAGAGAGAGAGAGAGCAAGTGGGGAGAGGCAGAGAGAGCCAGAGACACAGAATCTGAAGCCGGCTCCAGGCTCTGAACTGTCAGCACAGAGCCGGGTGAGGGTTCCAACCCACAAGCGGTGAGATCATGACCTGAGCTGAAGTCTGACACTTAACCCACTGCGCCACCCAGGTGTCCCAGCAATGGGACTTTTTAAAGTGTACTGAAAAGTCAGCCAAATGTCATGCTTTGCATTCATTTGCATTTAATCAAAATGTGCATATAAGATTCTGTGCCAAGCCATCAAGAGGCAGGGCTGGACCACCTCTGTCCACTTGGAAGGCGGTCCTATTCCTAGGTGTGCAGGTTACCCCTCAACGTTTGGGTCATTCTCTTGTGATGGCCCATGGCTGGTGCTCGCTTGGCCCCGGAGAAATGTGGAACCTCAGACTTCCTTTCTGTGAAGTTGAACGTCGCCAAAAGGGTGGTTGGGGGGAACGTGGGCTCAGAGCAGAAGGGGCTGTGTCTGCTCTTGACCATGGCCCTGCTGTGGTTTGTCGCCCTTGCAGAATTGGGCCGGGTACCGCGTGCAGGCTGTCCCGGGCCGAATCGGAGCGCCGGTGCCGCGCGCCCGGGCAGCCCCCAGGGGGCGCTCTGTGCCATGGCCGCGGCCGGTGCGACTGCGGGGTCTGCATCTGTCACGTGAGCGAGCCCGGCGTGTTCTTCGGGCCCCTGTGCGAGTGCCACGAGTGGGTGTGCGAGACGTACGACGGGAGCACTTGCGCAGGTAAGGGGGGGGGCGGCTTACCGCGGGCGCCGGGGGCGCACTCCCCGCAGGGGTTTCTGCCACTTTTCGGGGAGAGCCGGCGGGAGGGGGCCCCTAAGACAGCTCTCCAGGAGGTGACTGACTTCGCGCGCGTGGGTCCTCCTAACCTCCTCCACTCTGGAACCACGTGTCTCAATACTTTCCTCCGCCTCAGGGTCCAAACTTAAGTAGAACTAATATTGGTAAGATTCACTCACTTGATTATAACTCTAGCTTGCCTCTATTTTAGTTCCTTATTACACACTTAAATCTCCAAACTTCCTCACCAACGGAGTTAAGCTGGTGGGTTCCTCTACCCCAATCGCGTATGTTAATCATATTTGCAGAACATAAACCGGTATTTTATTTTTACCAAGGAAACGCAGGGGGAATATTACCTTCCTAAAATCCAGCCGCGGTAGGTTGTGTCTTTGAACTCTGATTTGCCTTCTTCCTCTTAGGGTATAGTTCCCAGAGGGAAGTGCATATCAGAAGACTGTAACAAGGGAAAAAATAAGCAGACCCAAATCTACTTAGAAGCGATTGCTTTTGTGTTGTTTTAGCCGCTTGGGTTTTTCAGCTGCAGTGAAGCTTGGTATTTTGGAAGGAGTGGAGTCAAAATAAATTCATTGTTCTTGTACATTTTTAAGGAGTGATTCAGGTTGTGATATTGGAATGGGTCAAGCTATCTCTTCATAGAGAACCCCCCCCCCCCCCCAGCCTATACCACTTTCACATTTGCTTAGGGCCATTCATTGACTTAGGACCAGAACTTCTGTTGGGTGGCTGTGAATGATACAGATGCTCCTCTGTTAGTAAAAGGACAACACAATGGATTCTAACCAGGGTTTGGCAAGTTTGTGGGGGAAAAAAATCACAACGTATTTTACCCACAATGTAGTGAAGAGTCCAACACTAACAGTGATGAAGAGTGAGTTTATAGCAAAATGGTTTTTTGCTTGGCACCTGGGCCCAGAAGTGCATAGTGAGAATACTTAAGACGCACAATGGAAAAGTAGTCATGTAAGTCATTTGGAGAGGAACAGGTGCTTCTATGTGGCTTTGTTTACCCTGTGAAGGCTGTGGCTCAGCCCTTCAAGGGTACTGAATGCCACAGGTTGTTACTCTTTGTCAGTTCCACAAGCTGCTGTATTATTGAGGACAGCCCTTTGGAATGAAAGCTAAGTATTGTCTAATATTTCGTTCCAAATTCCACTGTTACCTGACTTCTCTGGCTTGTATTGCCTCTGGCAAGGCCTCTTCAATATCACGGGTTCTGAACACATTTTTTCATTGGAAACGTAAGAAGAAAGATGCAGTCTTGAACGGGTGAAACTAGTTATAGGTGTCGTCAGATAAAAGTTCCCTATTGAAGAAGCTTATCTGGGTCCTTTCTGCAAAACTATGCAGAGGGTATGCTATGGTATGTAGTGGTCTTGTTGATCTCCCTTGGAAAGTGATGTGTTGTTTCCTTATAACATCTCACTGCATTCTTTCCTCCCTGATACGAACAGCACTGAATCATGCGTGGTTTTGTTTGCATACGTGTGTGTTCCCCTGGAGGCAAAATGCTTCTCTTTATTTCAAGGCTGAATGAGATAACTGTGTTCATTTGCAGTTCTCACCTTTGTGACTGATGCCCATCGAGGCCTGCTCTCCTGGGCCTGGTGAGAATCTGTGCCCGCAAATGCTCTGAATACATCTCCCAGGCGAATGAGATCTTTACACACAGCGCCTTCGAGGTGCTCACCAGCTTGCGTCCCTTGTTCTGTGCTTCAAATTGAGCTTTTCAATTCCATCTTCAAGAACAAGTTCCTATATTATAGCGAGTAAGATAGAAACATAGCAAGTTGCCTTTTATGTTTTTATGTGCACCTGGGCCTTTACCTCTATGGCGCTTTCCAGAAATAGAGTAGCTTTCAGAGACCTCCCCCAACCCCTTTGAAGAAAAGAAAATCCTGCTCCTGGTAGTGTATCACTGAGTCATTAATACTCTGGGCCCTGGGGGAAAGAGTTCAGGACGCCGATCCCAGCCCCACCACTTAATAGCTGTGTGAACTTTGGCAATTCCTTACACTTTCTGAGCTTTGATTTCTTCATCTGCGAAATGAGAGTGATAACATTACCTATTTTACAGGATTGTTGTGAGCATTAACACATGTAAAATACTTAGAATAGTGTTTTGCACAAAGTGCTCAGTACATATAAATGTGTGTGGATGTCTATAACGTAATATTATTACAGTGACGCACAAAATGTGAACTCGTATGGATAGATAGATGCATAGGTAGATGGGTAGCTAGATAGCCTGGCTTTGTCTTTGTTGTACATTTGATACAGTGAGAGCAGTTTGGTTTTTGTCATGTAGCCTGGGCCTGTTATTGATCCAAAGCTCAAAAGGTCGAGCAAGGATAGCTATTTTGGCCAAGCCTCAGAGCAGCTGTATTAGATACACCATGCCCTTTGAAAGTTAAGTCCTTTGGGATTTTTATACTGTGAATCATAAGAAAGATACTTATTTTAGTTTGAGCCTGCTTGAAAGTGATTATGTGTATACTGTCATAAGTGGTTTATTTCTTCCAGTTTCCACTTGTTCGTGGTCCATGAATCTTCCTTGGACTTCTGTAGTGTAAAGGTCTGGCTCAGAAGTTGTTCCTGTGTGTGTCACAGTCAAATGAGAAGTAAACTAATTTGGGTGGGCTATTTCTTTAAGAGTAAAATGTTTGATTTTATAAAAACAAACTTTCAGCTAGTATTTGAGAGCATCTCTGAATAATCCCCTGAACAAGTATGATTACACTTAAATAAAATATTGGTTTTTTTAAGTTTATTTATTTATTTTGAGAGAGAGAGAGAGAGAGAGAGAGAGAGAGAGAGAGAGCAAGCAGGGGAGGGGCAGAGAGAGAGAGGGAAAGGGAGAATCCCAAGCAGGCTCTGTGCTGTCTGTATGGAGCTCAGTCTCAGGAACTATGAGATCATGACCTGTGCCCAAATCAGGAGTTGGAAGCTTAACCAACTGAGCCACCCAGACAGACCTAAAATATTGGTGTTGGTTTTTTTAAATCTATTCGAATCATTTTTGAAATGTATCACTTAAATGAGTTTCAGTTTTAGTAACTGGGAAGAACTAATTGAATTGAATTTAGCAAATACTTATGGAGTGCTGTATATTTACTAGATCCTCTGCTGTTGAAGGGGGTATAAAGATGTGGAAAAGAGGGGCTCGGTTGGTTAAGCGTCTGACTTTGGCTCAAGTCATGATCTCGCAGTCTGTGAGTTGGAGCCCCGCATTGGGCTCTGTGCTGACAGCTCAGAGCTGGAGCTGCTTCGGATTCTGTGTCTCCCTCTCTCTCTCTGCCCCTCCCCCACTCACACTGTGTCTGTCTCTTAAAAATAAATAAACATTAAAAAAAAGTTGACACAAATGCTTAGAACAGCGTAATTCATCGTAGCAAAAAAAAAAAAAAAGATGTGGAACATATGACAACTTCCCATTGAATAGGGAGATGAAAAGAAATACCAAATACCTGTAATGCAATGCAGAATATACTTTCTATAAATTTCTGTGAGAGTTCTATGGAGACAGGAATTAAATATTGTGGTTAAAACACTTGAGAAACAGGTAGCTTTTGACATAAATCTTTGTGTACAGGGAGGTTTTTAGTCCAAAAGGTGGACTATTGGAATTCTCAGGGAAGAAAAATTCAAGCAGTGGTTTGGAGGCATAAAAGCATGTGGGTGCGCTTGGGAACTAGTGAGGTATCCAGGTTTGGCTTTGGCTGGATCTTAGGGCTGTGGGGGAACTACTGGAAGATATTTTGAGTTACAGTAGGACATACCGTTTGAGAGCTCTGAACCTGAATGTGAAGTCTGTGCTTAATTAAGCTGCATATAGGAGCCATGATGTGGTTTGAACATGGGAGCAATGGTTAGTACTCTGACCCGTGAAAATTAACAGGCTGTCTGAGGGCACGGCAAGTTGGGGTAGACACTTGATGGGGAGAAACTCCATTTAGATACTATTTAAACTGTAGCCCAAGGGAGTGAGAATAAGAACTATGATGATTTTTAAAAAATTTTTCTTATTAAATTAAAAAAAATTTTTTTTAACCTTTATTTATTATTGAAAGACAGAGAGAGACAGAGAGTGAGCAGGGGAGGGGCAAAGAGAGAGGGAGACACAGAATCTGAAGCAGGCTCCAGGCTCTGAGCTGTCAGCACAGAGCCCGACTCGGGGCTTGAACTCACAAACCGCGAGATCATGATCTGAGCCGGAGTCAAATGCTTCACTGACTGAGCCACCCAGACGCCCCAGAACTATGATAAATTTTAAAGACTATGAATTTTAAAGGTACAGTCAACATGCTTTAGTACCCACGGATGAGTAAAATGATAAATCAGTGACTGGAAGTGTGATAGAACTGGTGGAATGAAGGTCAGGAAAAAGAACCAGATGACTCCTAATCAATGGCTAAAAATCTTTATTAGAGAAAAAACACTTCTTTGAAATCTGAAATTGCTGTAAAAATGAAGAATTATAGCTAGCCAAATGAATTTGGACTTTATTGGTGGTGGAGCTAGGACTAGATGGATCATGTCTGAACTGTTAACTTGGGTTAAATTGTTTGTATCCTTAACCTTGAGCCAGCCATCTGATTTCTCTGAAATTTAGATTCTTTTTTTGGAACATCTTTATGGATATAAAGAACCTTGCATCCTGCATTGTATTATTCAGAATAATTTTTATATTTATGTATAAATATATTTAATACCCACATAATTATGCATTTATACACTAATTCATACTATGTATAAAACATTCTTATAAACATTGATTCATGTATATAAACTGAATATAAAAGTAATTAAAATACATGGAAATACCCCTATTATATAAATAGTAGCATTTTTTTCTCGCAGATATTTCTTTTACATTGCTAAATAAATAGTATGACATTTTTTTTAGTTGATTTATTTATTTTGGGAGAGAGACAGAAAGAGAGAACAAGCATCTCAAGCAGGCTTTGTGCTGTCTGGGGCTCGAACTCATGAGCTGTGAGATCATGACCTGAGCCGAAATCAAGAGTCAGACACTCAACCGACTGAGCCACCCGAGTGCCCCAAATAGTGTGAGAATTGTATATGATTATTCATGAGAACTGGACTTCCTGGCTCTTTAGAGTCAGTCTTAGGACTCTTTGATCTGCTTTTCCTCACAGTTGTGTTTTTCTTGGATAGTTGTGTAATTCCCTCCAAGCCTATTTTGTGGAATAGGCTCTTTGGTTTTTCCTTTCTTAGTCATTTTCCATTTTCCACCTTCTCTTCCTTTCTTCAAACCACATTCTGTCTTCCTTGCCCACTCCTTTGACTGTGTCTGCCTCTCCACCTTGGTATTTGCCATCATGGTTGCTTCTTTATATTCCCTCTGTGCCCCCGCATGGGGCACCAAGCGCGTAAGACCATTGCCTCTTCTTTACCACCCCATTGAGTAAACGATTGTGTTGAACAGACAGACCCCACTTTCCGCATCACCTCCTTTCTTGTGTTTTCATCATGGTCTTAACATGTCCTTAGTTTTGGAGAACACATTCAGGAGTTCCCCACCACTAGCTCACTCACTTCATGCAAGCCTCTTGGTTTTTTTTAGTTCTACTCTCTTAGGTTCATCCATGTTGGATAAGTACATCCTGTCTTGCCTCAAGGGACACATAAAAATGAAAGATTTTCATCTTCACTTTCTCCCATCTGTACTGCTTTGTTTGTAGAGTACTCTGCAATTCAATGATAGAGACTGAAATACCTTGTCGTGGGACCAGGTCATCCCCACACCGTGATAATCTAGAAGAGTGTATTTATGACATGATGGTGTTTAGATCAAGTAGTGTCAATGTGAGAAGTTCCATGGTTATTTTTCAAGTAGAATTTCCCCAGAAAGAGAAGGGGACATACGGGAGTGAGTTTATTTATATTACAAAATTTAAATTTTCAAAGTAAAAACCTCCTTCATAGGGTTCTCAGAAGCCTCCCATATACTTTGAGACATGATGCTAAAATGGACAGCCTATGTCTCTTAATATCTTAATCCCCAAAGCTTCTCAGCTCTCTGGGACTCAGACATAGATTGTCGAATCTGACCTTGTGATTCCTGATGCTCAAGGTTTGGAGGCACGTGATTAATTCCATAGCAGCAGAGATTTTGGATAGTGTTCTCTGTCCTAAGAATTTTGAGGAGTTATGAAGTAAGACATTTTCCTCAATTCCATCTCCTGCCATTGTATTCATTTTCTGTTGCCCTTATAACAAATTACCACAAACCTTGTGGCTTAAACGACACACACGTATTTTCTTATAGTTTTGTATGTCAGAAGTCCCACAGGGTCTCCAGGGCTAAGCTGGTGGCAAGTCTGTTACCCTCTGGAGACTCTTAGAAAGAATCCATTTCTTGGTCATTCGACATTGAAAGAGTTTAGTTTTATGTGGTTGTAGGACTGAGGTCATGTTTCTTTGCTGGCTGTCAGCTGGGGGTCTTTCTGAGCTCCTAGAGGCCTCTCTTGGGTCTTTGCATGTACACTTCTACATCTCAGAACCAGCAACGAGGTGTCAGATCCTTCTCGTGATGTCGTCTTTCTGAGTTTCTTCCATTGTCACATCCTCAAGATCCATAATTTTAATCACATTGGCAAGATCCCTTTTGCCATGTAAGCTATTGATGGGTTCCAGGAACAAGGATGTGAGCATCTCTGGGGTCCTGGGACGTGCACGAGGAGGAATGCTGTAATGTGTGGATGGCAAGAGAGAGAAGTTCCAACTCCATTAGTACCTGGCTGTTCTTGTGCTGCATCTAGGATGCCAGTGCTGCATCTTTTCCTTCCTTTCAGTGCTTATCTTCATGATTTAATTTCCCTGGCCCCAGTCTTTCCCACACCACTGCTGATAAGAAACACCACGCTTCTGGTCCAGATCATAAAAAGTGACTTATAGCCCAGCAATTATCTACATTCGATGCCTGACACTATCACTTGCCAACTGTGGGCAAGTTACTCAAACGTTTGCAACTTCTGTTTCCTTATCTAGAAACGGGGACAATAATATTATCAATGGGGGATAATAATATTATTTGCCTAGCTAAATGCAGGAGTGATTAGTGAGTCTATGGAGTTAGGATGCTTACTTATGTCAGATGTCCCTCTTCTACCCTCGCTTGATACTCAGTCAAACGATATTGACTCTCAAAGAAGTGATTTTCCTCCCATGTTGTATCTTCTTCTGGATTTAAGTCTATGTTCACCTTTCCTCCTTTGACTGTCAGTGAGTTTTTGGAACTATCTCAGCTCAGTCAGCGTGCCTTCTCCATCGTGTCCAGGCTAGGTTGAGCACTCAGCCCTGGCCATCTCCAGCCTGAGACTTACTGGGTAACATTCCAGCTCACTGGATGTCTAAGTTTTTGACCCTGGTTTCTATCTTTGTCCCAGGAGGTTGACTTTTGTGTTCCTGTCCCTGCAAACTTCACCCTGATTTATGGTTCTGGAACTTTCCTGTCCCTGCAGTCTTCACCCTGATTTATGGTTCTAGAGCCATGCCCTAAATAGTGTGTGGTTAGTCTTTGAATCTGGAATTTTTTTTTTTTTGTCATTTTCTTTACTGGAAACCCTAAGATTTCTGCAAATTTGCAGAGTTTACACTCAGTGCATTGCTGCTTCTGACCCTCACCTCCACTGAGATTTCTGAGTTTCCTGGCCGTTCCTTCATCTCCTCTGAAGCATTGATCTCAGGTGGGTTGAACCCAGAACCCATTCCTTTATCTTACAAAAATGGGAGAAACAACACAATACAAAAACAAAGTCAAAACAACTTACTTTCACAGAGTTTTTGAGTATTTAGTGAACATCGCTGAATGTTCTGGAGACACTGGAGCTGGGCTTGTTGAATCTGAGGAACATAAATAACTTAAGATTCAATAGTAATCACTCTGGTTCTAAAAACTCCCACTTTTTCAGCGAATCCCCTTTCTGAAAGCTAAGTGTGGACGTGTGATGAAATTCTGGTCGAAGAGATGTAAACAGAGACGTTGTGGGGGCTCCCAAAGGGAGCCGACTTGCAGGGAGGTGTTTGTTTTGCTCATATACCCTCCTTCCTGCCTCGAATTCACCTAGTCGCAGTGGCCCCCTTGCATCGAGAGATGAATATGGCGGCCACCTATGAGGATGGCTCACCCCCAAGACAGGAGTCCTGACTTTTGGAGACAATGTGGAGCTGCCACACTAGTCCTGAACTGCCTGCCTCTGCACTGTGTTTTACACATAAAAATAATTAATTTTGTTTCAGCCCCTGTCATTTTGGGGTTTTCTGGCAGCTAAAAAATATAATCCTATCAGAAGCAGTGGTTTTATTCAAAAAGCTCAAGTCTGGTAAAACAGGGCCATAGGGGCATTTGTATGGTGGTTGAGAACTTGTACTGGTGACAGTGGTAGGGCTGGGTTCCACCCCAGTTTACCTGCTGTGTGGATTCCAGAAGTTTGGGTGAATTCTGTAAGGCTCAGTTTGCTCATCTCTGAAATGGGATATTGTCAATACTCTGTGGAGAGTTACTGCAAAATTTAAGTGAGAAAATACACATGAAGCATCTAATAAAACAGCCGATGTAATTGTCATTCTAAATGGGAGCTATTATTATCATTATTAAACCTAGAATCTCTAAGGAGATTATGCTAAGGCAAAAGGGAGTATGTCTTTGCTTTAAGTGTATTTACTAGTAATCGAGTGGCCAGTTATGAATGTATATTCCCCGTACCTGTTTATATATTCAACATATACTGCTTTTTTTGCCTAGCTATTTTTATGGGGTTATTATTTCTATGCAAAGATGTAATTTTTCAAAATCTGGTTGCCAGAAATTAAATTACCAGAGAGAATACAAGCATTGTTTGTGTACTTAAATATTTTTTAAGTTTCCCATCTATTTAGTTATCTCTGTATTTAAAATTGATTAAAACACAACACATGTCTGCTACAAAAAGTCAAACAATACATAAATGCATGGATAAAACTCAGTGCAGTGGGGTTGAATTTTATTCAGAGAACAGATTCTATATCAGCACAAAATCAGACAGTTGAAGTTTAAACATTCCCCTGACAAATCTCCAAGGAAGGCCCTGTGTTTGAGTTGATTACACCATCTCTCAGTCTAGCACAGTAAACACTAGTAAATGAGTGTTTACTCCATGGCTGTTTCTGTGTTTACTCCATTTTTGGTTTTTGGCTGGATATCAGAGGAGTATTAGCTGGATTGTTCATTTGGGGACCCTTAGCTGGGTGGGATGCTCACAGTAGAGACATATACCAAGGACATCAGCCCAGGGAAACACCATCTCTTTCACACTCCCCTCTTGTCCCCACTTGGGACCTCCACTCACTGGATGGAATAACAGAATATCTACACTATTTAAGTTATGATTTCACTTTCCTTTACTGCCAAGTATTTACCTCAACACTGAAACACATACAATTGATGTCAGGTAAGCTAAATATGTGTGTGCTGTGACTCCTCTTTAGTCTGTTCTTCAGCATAACCTCTGGCTTTAATCAATATTAAATTTAGGGCATATACTTCCCTGTTTTCCCATGCTTGTATACACACCCGTGTTATAAATGTGCATACACATTCATAATCCTGTTTCTCTCCCTCTCTCTTGTTTTTTCTCCTTAAGAATATATCACAGCTCTGATTCTAGCTTAATAATATATGTGGTGGAGAATTGGAGTGCCTGGCGTGCCTGGGTGGCTCCGTGGGTTAAGCGTCTGACTCTTGATTTCAGCACAGGTCATAATCTCATGGTTTGTGGGATCAAGTCCCATGTTGGACTCTGCGCTGAGCATGGAGCTTGCTTGGGATTCTCTCTCTCTCCCTCTCTCTCTGCCCCTCTTCCCCCTGCCTCTCTCTCAAATTAAAAAAAAAAAGAATTTTAATAGGTGTATAATATCCTATGGTAGGGATATATTGCTTTATTAATAAACAATTTGCCTATTAGTGAAAATTCTGGTTGCTTCTAGTTTTTGTTATTGTTTTATTCGTTGATGTAGGAGGATGTTTTATTTGTTGATGTTTTATTTGTTGATGTATGTACACATACGTGCGCACAGCTCCCTAGCTCCCTTATTCTTGCATGTACACACAGACATTTCCACCAGGATGACTGAGTCCCAAGACACACGTGAGGGAGTGGTCAGCCAAGAGAACTGTTAATGGAAGTGTCTTCACACATTGCTGATCTTGGCGGAGGAGAACTTCAAATCAGGTGGAACTAGGAGATCCGAAACCTTTGTTCTGAGGGAAATTTAAATTCCAAGCCTGGTGTGGGATTCAAGGTCAAGAGACATATCTGAAGGGGAGAAATATCATACAGCAGCGACCGAGAGTACCAGGGGGATTTACCAGGGCATTTTTAGGCCCCCTGCATGGGTACATTCTCAAGCTATTTTCCATTAACTCTTAAATTGGTAAAGACAGAGAGCTGCAAGGTGGTTGCAAATCTCATTTTCTTTGGAAAAGAGTGCTTTGTCTTTTCAAGGATCACATTTCCTGGCAAATAAGAAACTATATTTTGTAATAAAACTCATTCTTCTGTCTACTCTAAATCATCTTACTTAAGGCTGGGTGGAAGAATGATAGCTTTATAAAGGGAAAAGAAAAATAAGACTTTTAGAAGGATGCTCATTGGCTTGACCTTGAGTCACCTCACTGCTGACTTATGCCGGAAGACAAGTTTCTCTGCCAAGAGCCCTAGCCTCCTAATTGTATATAGTCACTAGTTCAAACATCAAATTATTCCAAGTGAATAGTAACCCACTCTAGTTTTCTGTTTTACTATTTTATCTAGATACTTTCTGAGGAAGGCAGGCCAAAAAAAGTTGTTGTTGTTGTTGTTTTTTAAAGAGGTCGATGAGTTTTGGTATTGCTTAGAAACTTCTCCTATGGCAGGGCCTTAACGGCAAATTCATGATTTAGTCAATGGGAGAGAGTAAGGAGGCAAAATCAGAAAATCAAAACATGGTAAATGTATTTCCTAATTGGCCATTACTGCTCTTTGAAAGCTATCATTTTCTGCTGTGCAAAATACTTAGACGAAACTAGTTATTTTTCTAAACAAAATGACTTGGCCACTTAAGCCTTTTCCTCTCCAAAATACAAAAGGCAAGTTATGGACTTTTTTTTTTTCTTTCTTGGTCAACATCATTAGTTATATAAGCTCCAAGAGTCGTCCTGACATGAAATAATTCATTTGTTTTAAGAAGAAAAATATTTGATTTCTAGCTGTGTCCTGGATAGACTTCAATTGCCTGCTTGGATGGATTTGAGCCTTAAAATGAATGCTGTGTTAGTAATACAAAGGAGTAATGGGAAAATATCTATTTCTATTTGAGTATGCTTTGCTGGAAAATATTTTCATACATTTGAACTCTCATTCAATTCTCATATAACTTTTAAGAGGTAGTCAAAATTGTTGTTTTCCTGCTATCATATTAAGGAACCCTAAGAAAAATTTGCCCCCCAAATCCATAGGTGGCTTCTTCTTGAACATACTACAGCTTTTCTGAAACCACATATTTAGGGTAAATATTTTCATGAACTTGGAGTCCTGAAATAACATAATTTTGAAGTACCTCATTTTTTATTTAAAAAATATATCTTCTGTTGATTTTTTTTTCTTGGAAGAGCAGATTTTCATTCTCATTTCTGCCTTATGCCAGAGGTAGCAGGTGTAAAAGTTCCAATACTGGGCAGAAGAACACCTTATTCATTTAGTATCAAAAGAAGTCTGGGTAGCAGAAAGCATTGGGACTAAATGTCACACCAACAAAGAGCATTTCTCTCAGCTGTAATTGATATTCTCAGAGAGATTGCGTTTAGCACCGACTCTTATCAAAATAAAGGTTCTCCAGAATCAGCAACGAGAGAAACTTTTCTATAACCTTTGATTTTCAGGGTCTATAAGACTGAAAGAAAACATAGGAGAGTTGAATATATATTTGTTACTTTCATGGACATTAACTAGTTTTATTTTGACTAAGAAGAATAAATCACATTCGAGAGAATCTTTTGCTCTTATAAAATTATTCATAATGTGAAATCCAGATATTAAAATACATGCCATTTTAAATATATATGTATAGCCTTTTTGAGAACAAAGCAATGGGAATCAGCAGAAATGCACAGTGAGAGAAGATAAGTGTCTATAGAAAAGTGAACAATTTTGACTGGGTCATCATGAGGGTGTACTTTACTCTTTGGAGGTGGGTTTGTCACTCCTCAAACTGCCTAGGATTCTTGAAATTCTAATCCTTCTATATTTCATCCCTGCTAATATGCCAGGTATAGAATTTTAAGAGTTAGGAGTGGCAGTGCACTAATCTGTTGTTAATATAGTCTCTAGTGAAGTCAGTAATCTTTCCTTTGGGAAAGCTAAGGGAGCAGGTTTGGATAGGATGGAAATGTAGAAGCACACTGCTCTGGAAAGTGCCTGCGAATTGGAATTAAAAAGCAAAACAAACAGTTCGTTTTCCACTCTTGTTACTTCCTGTGTGACCTTGCTTGAGTCACTTGCTTTCTCTCAGCTTCAGTTAGGTTAAATTCAACAAGCATTTATTAAACACCTACAAAGAGGTGACTAGCAGAGGACAGAACATGGGTGGGTGGGAGATTGGAGCCATCAGAAAGCAGCAGGTGCTGAAATCCAGTGACCGCTGGTTCAGGAAAGGGGTGGAAAGATTTTCATGTCGGACAGTTGACCACCGCAGAGAGAAGGCCTATTGCCTTCAGCTTGCCTTGAAAGCTTTACTTTCTGAGAATTTTTAGAATTCTCATAATTTAATAGTTAATGAGTGCCCAATGGCATACCTGCATGGCATTCTACTACAGACATTAACATTCTATAAAGTAGACTTGGCATTTGTTAAATTCCCAACTGTCAGCACACAGCCTATGAGAATACAATAAAAGAATATCTGTGCACATCTTGAAATTTGCCCCCAAAATAGATATCAAAAGCCATATCAGAATCATAATAGTCACATCAAAAACCACAACAGCCTCTGCTGCCCTCTACATGGAAGAGAACTAGTCAACCTGGGGAGAGTGCCTAGCATGAGCAGAAGAACATGTGGTGAGTGATGTGTGCGGGATTATTTGCAGGAAATAGCGACAGTATAGAAAACAATTCCTTTCAAAAAGGGCAATGTTTTATGGGATACACTCTGGAGAGGGAGAGACAGGGAGGGAAGGAGAGTCCCAAGCAGGCTCCATGCTATCAGCACAGAGCCGGATGCAGGGCTTGATCTCATGAACCCGTGAGGTCCTGCATGACCTGAACTGAAATCAAGAGTCAGATGCTCAACCGATCAAGCCACCCAGCCACCTCTGTATGGGATATACTTTAAAAAACATCTGTTTAATTATAATAACGTACCTTACAGTGTTATTATGGAATTGAAATAAGGTAATGATGATAGTTAATATTTATTTAGGATTTGCTCTATGCCTCTTGTGTTAAATTCTCACAGTAAACCTACTGGGTGGGTCATCTTGCCATTCTAAAGAGAAAGAGCTGGGCCTGAGAAAGATTAAATGGAATGTTCAAGATCATATTTCATCTGACGCCAAAAGCTGTGCAGTCACTCTTGTGTTGACTTACCCTGTTTTGCATAATGCCACCAGGTAACAGATGCCCAAGAATGTTTAAATTCCTTTTATGCAATTTCCAGGGCAGGAGTAAATGTTCTCTAACATTCTCTCTTAGGACTTTATTGCTATTGCTTCAAGAATTGCTGCAGGGGTGCCTGGGTGGCTCAGTTGGTTAAGCATCTGGCTCTTGACTTTGGCTCAGGTCATGATCTCACGGTTTGTGAATTCGGGCCGTACATTGGGTTCTGCACTGACAGCATGGAGCCTGCTTGGGATTCTCTCTCTCCCTCCCTCTCTCTCTGCCCCTCCCCTGCTCCTGCTGTCTCTCTCTCTCTCTCTCTCTCTCTCTCTCTCTCTCTCAAAATAAGTAAATAAACATTAAAAACAAAAGAATTGCTGCATTACAAACTACCCCAAAATTCAGTGGCTTACCAAAAACCACCAAAAACAAATCTATTTCCCACTCTTGGGTGGGTAGTTCAGCCATGACTCAGCTGGGCCGGACTGGATTCCGGAGAGCGGGCTGAGCTCCCTGTCGGGGTGTGCTTTTGTCATGGTGGGTCACGGGAGGGCTAGAGGGTAAGAGGAAATGCTCAGTGGTCCTTAACGCTTTGAGTCACCTGCCCATTGTGTCCACGTATTGTTGGGCAAAAGGAGTCACATGGTCAAGCCCCATATCTGTGCTCTGCTTTCTCCTCCACATGGCAATGTGACATGGCAGGAGAGAGCCGAGCTGTTGACAGCAATTATTCTATCAGCCACAAGATTTAACATAGGTATTCCAATATCATGGCTCCTCAGTGAAATTAGTTGATTGATGTGATTATAAATATCTGATATTTAAATTTAATTTGGAGGTAAATATGTTTCAGCTTTAAATGTAACCATATTAATTATACAGTAAATTATATTGATTTTTATGAAGGGGTAAGAAAATTGAGAAGAGCAAAAATATATACAGAAGCTAGTATTTGATGAGGGAATTCATCCCAATCTCATAAAAATGAGTTCTCTAAATATAGACTTAATGTCCTGTGAGTCAAAGGGGAAGTGTTTCTTTCCACTGTACTTAAATATACCCAGTCTGTCATTTTTCTGACATCTTTCAATGGGTCTTTGCAGAAATGCGTGCTCCAAATGCTATAAAACACTGTGGTTTGATGAAAACCAGAATACTGACATATGTCATGAGGCAGAGTCAATGGTTGTCTGTTTTCATGTGCACATTTAGTACGCCATTGATCTACTTTTTGCTAAATTACACGTTTTAATTTTCACACATTTTCCACCTCAAAAGAATATTTTATGTAGGATAATGTGTTAGGTGACTTGAATTAGCTATTTTGGGAATTTTTTTTTTATCTTCTGAGAACTTCAAAAAGGCAATGGAATCAATCAACGTATTTGGTAGTATTCAGATTTCTCATTTTCAGATTTTAAACAACAGCAGAATTCAATTTATTTAAGACTCAAGAACTGGGGTACCTGGGTGGCTCCGTCAGTTGGGCGTCTGGCTTCGGCTCAGGTCATGATCTCCCAGTTTGTGGGTTCGGGCCTTGCGTTGGCCTCTGTGCTGCAGCTTAGAGCCTGGAGCCTGCTTCCGATTCTGTGTCTCCCTCTCTCTCTCTCTGCCCTTCCCCCGCTCATGCTCTGTCTCTTTCTCAAAAATAAATGAACATTAAAGAAAAAAAAGACTCAAGAACCTAAACAGTTTTAAATTGTGTGAGCTGTCCCACAACCATTGATTGGTCAGGCAGACGTTGTAAACTGCAACACTGTTAGGTAGGTCATTAACTTAATAGAGAACGTATTTCTTATTTCTAATGAGGAGCTGTAGGTCCCTTAGGGACTAATTTTCCATAAACCTTGATTTTGAAACTCAAATTGCGTACAGTTTTATTGGAAGTCCATATGAGTACAAATGTTTTTGAGAAAAATATGTTTGTAATTATGAAAAACTGTGCCTGTATAAGTTAATCACTATCTTTAAGAGTTGAAACTCTGAAAATGGACTGCTTTATCATATATAAAGATCCAAGAATTTATATAAAGATAGATATAAAACAGAAGAAATACATATTGGTGTTGCATGTATATAATTACCAGATATTTTTCAAGCAACTACTATGAATTAGACTCTACATTGGTAGCTGTATGGGGCTATAAAGATTAAAAGATATGAGTCTTGGGGCAACCTCAATGGCTCAGTTAGTTGAGTGTCTGACTCCTGACTTTGGCTCCGGTCGTGATCCCAGGATCCTGAGATCCAGCCCAGTCTCAGGCTCTGTGCTGAGTGTGGAGCCTGCTTAAGAGTCTCTCTCTCTCCTTGCCCCTCCCCCACTCACATGCTCTCTCTGTCTGTCTGTCTGTCTGTCTGTCTCTCTCTCTCTCAAAAATAAATAAAAAAGATACGATTCTTTTTTCTTAGGAA
This sequence comes from Felis catus, assembly GCF_018350175.1. Lineage (NCBI taxonomy): Eukaryota > Metazoa > Chordata > Mammalia > Carnivora > Felidae > Felis > Felis catus. The sequence continues at coordinate 72,396,439 of NC_058368.1, forward strand.
ATGTAGTGGTAGGTTTGAAATATAGGACAATGTAGTATTAATTGCAAAGTGCCTTGCATAGGAGGAGTTTGAGCTGTTTTTTTTTTTTTAGTTTTTTTTCCCACGTTTATTTATTTTTGGGACAGAGAGAGACAGAGCATGAACGGGGGAGGGGCAGAGAGAGAGGGAGACACAGAATCGGAAACAGGCTCCAGGCTCTGAGCCATCAGCCCAGAGCCTGACGCGGGCTCGAACTCACGGACCGCGAGATCGTGACCTGGCTGAAGTCGGACGCTTAACCGACTGCGCCACCCAGGCGCCCCAGAGCTGTTTTGAAAATAAGTAAGAGATTAACTAGTGGGTTTGTAAGGAACTGGGTTCTAGCCGGAGGGAGGAAATAAGCAAAATCTGGAGATGGGACATCATGGACACTAGTCCTGCTCTCTGAGGTCAGTGGGTGCTTTCCGAGGGGTTCTCAGGGAGAAGTCTGCAGAGAACTGCGAGCAGCTCATAGGCAGCCTTTCAGTACCAAAAAGAAAGGAAAAAGGACTGTGGACAGCCCTTGGCAGGCAATGGTGAGCAGAGAATTGGCTTTTCCAGATAGAAATTTCGGGACATAGATCTTGGGATAAATGGAAAGAGAAAAGCCTTTAAATGGATAGAACAATGAGAAAGCTATTTTAACAGCCAATAGTGAAAACTAAGACTATTCTGAGTGTGGTGGTGGCCGTAGAAAGAAAAGGGAAAGGAGGATGCTGGGTACATTGTTATATGCATGATGGAATTGGCAGGAATCAAGGATGGGGCTAGGGAGGTAGGGGCCAGACTTATTTGCTAAATATAAATTGTTGTGGTCACACTGGTTTTTAGATACTTCAAGTCCTGGAACCTCCAGGGACACCTGGCTTCTTCATAATTGGAAATTAAAGGGTTAAGTCTCTGCCAACTAGGGAACGACTGCCTGGCTTTGGTGCTAAGCAGTGGTACTTCTTCCTCCTTGCTGGTTAGATACCTTACCTATATGCCACCTGGGAGGGTAGAAGGGGCGACTTTGGGGCCGTAAACAGGAAGTTGAGAAGATAATGGTTTTGAGGGCAAAGGGAGCAGGATCCATTGTTCCTAAAACAGCCATCTGAGGGTGGTGAGTGGTGACCAAGGGACACATTGGCTCCCAAAGGCTGCAGTTCATCCCATAATGAATGGGTACCAGAACCGAGAAGACTAAAAATTCAGTGACTCCTGCACAAAATGTCACATCCAGATAAGTTTCTAAAAAAATTTTTTAACGTTTATTCATTTTTGAGAGATGGAGATAGTGCACAAGCAGGGGAGGGGCAGGGAGAGAGGGAGACACAGATCCGAAGCAGACTCCAGGCTCTGAGCTGTCAGCACAGAGCCCAATGCTGGGCTCGAACTCACGAACCGCAAGATCATGACCTGAGCCAAAGTTGGATGCTTAACTGGACTGAGCCACCCAGGCGCCCCTATAAGTTTCTAGTTACTTAAACACGTATTTTTATTTTGGGTGTCTGGGGCACTTTGACTCTTTAGATATAGATAACTATTTCTCATTAGAATTGCCAAAGATGAAGGAGAAATGAAACTATAGGTTGTATGTTAAACACTAGTTGCGACTCTTAAGTATAGTGTTTTTTACTATATCCAAAGTAAAACAAGACCTGTGTTGGTAATTACATTCATTATGTAAAAATAGCTTCAATTTCATTCCATCGAAATAAAATTCCATGTGAAAATATCAGAAGCTTTCTGTTATACAGAAAAGAAGTCTAAGTATTAATTTTTTGTGTGTGGACCTCTAGTATTTGATTACACGATGCTGAAATTTAACTGAAGTAGGTAAAACCCTTAAATATACTATGAAATGTATGTTATTCTGTGTAATAATTGCCTCGTGAGTTTCCTTCATATGCTTTTCATGTATGAACTCCAACATGGAATAATTCACGCTTATTTGGGGGCTAGCTGTCTTCCATATACTCATAGGTATTTCAGGTAGGACATCTTTTTGGGGTCCAAGTAATTGAAAACCCAACCCAAACATGCATAAGAAAAAAATTACAGGGGTATCTAGGTGGCTCAGGTGGTTAGGCATCCGATTCTTGGTTTCAGCTCAGGTCGTGATCTCACGGTTTTGTGAGTTCAAGTCCTGCATTAGGCTCCCTGCTGACAGTGCAGAGCCTTCTTGGAATTCTTGGTCTCTATCTCTCTTTCTGCCCCTCTCCTGCTTGTGCTGTCTCTTCTCTTTCAAAATAAATAAATTTAATTTTTAAAATTACAATTTATCAGCCCACTTAAATGAAATACTTAGGACAGTGTTTCTCAAGGTGTGTTCTTGAGAACAGCATCAACTAGGTACTTTTTAGAAATGTGAATTCTGAGTCCCCCTCCCCTACAGTTTTACTGAATCAGAAACTCTCGAAGGATACCACCAGGATCTACCTGTGGGCTTTGCCTCCCCTGGGACCCATTTCCAGACTCCACATTGTGGCCAGTGACAGCTTTAACTACCCATCATCACAACACCTTGTCCAGTAGACAAGAGAAATGGTTTCACCTCGAACTGAGTCTTTAATACCAGATAGAAATCTGGATAGTAACTACATGGATCAATATATATGGTATATTTTTATTTTATTCAGATCCCTTTAAAAGAGATAGTCAGAGGGGTAAGCATTTGACTACAGAGAATACCAGAAAAAAAGGGACGAGACATTAGAGAAAAGCAGGAGATTAGGTGACTGGGATGATAAAGACTATGTGAGAAATGAGAGAAAATGGTAAATAGTATATAGATCGGCAACATGGGTTTTAATATTTTAAAAATCTAGACCCCTTGCAGCTTTAAAACTTCATAAGCTATTTAAATATCATGTTTAATATCATAATCGTAATCATTCACGCTAATTGCTGTTCTCTATGGCTATATTACTGTTCATTTATTTAATCAGTGCATGTGTAACACTGTAAGGGACATACGCACGCAGCCAGTATTCACATCTTATTTTGGTGAATTTTACACAAAAAATGGTCAGCTTTTTAGTTTTTTTTAATGCTTTCTAAATTGCATCAACCAAAAGGGGAAGACTATGTAAAAATACATAAAGAACTACCTAAATGCATTCTTAAGGTCAATATTTTACAAGAAAATACTCTTTATAATATCTTTGCATAATATTTCTTGCTTCAAGGTACTCCCACTGATTTTGGTAACCCATCTTATTTTTTGTGACTATATCGACTATATCTTTAATAGATAAAAATGTGCAGGCTTACCTGAACACATTAAATTTCAAAAGAGAAATGTGTAGTTATAGCTCGAGGGCAGGTGTTGTGATCCTGTCAGATTGCTCAAGCTAATTTTGAGCCATGTCAGGTCAGTTGCTGGGAGACGTTTGAGGAGCACAGGAAATTATATGGAGCCTGTTGATAACAGCTTGTCCTTATACTGTGACCTAAAATAATACCAAACCTGCCACATTACCAACACTTTTGTTAAAATAGAAGTCCCGTATTGGTGGTTTGCACCAACCTCACTAAAAAGAGGAAACTAGAAGGATTTAAAAATACGGTTGCAATTGTTGACATGTTGACAGGGAAAATAAAGTTGGCAATTATCATTATGTTGGCAAGAAATTCCTTTAAAAATATACCTGATGTATAGTTAAATGATTTCAGTTGTGTTTTCCAAGCTTGGGTGACCCTAAGTATTCGCTGTGGTGTTTTTTGTTGTCGGTTCCTAAATCCTTCTTCTGGAGAAGTGCATTTCGTAAATGTGTCTGTCTAGCCAGTGTTCCAAGTAACGGTCATGCTCAGATGTAGCGGCAAAGCACTGGCCTAAAGTATGGGATTTGTATAGTTTTCAAGGAAGTGAATGTGGGGAACTTCTAGAAATATTTCCAACCTCAGCTTATACGTTTTATTTCCTTCCAGTTCATTCCGTTTGGAAAGAAGGGTTAACCTCCCTAACTCAAATGGTGCCTGGGAAGAAAGAGGAGTGGTCAGCTCGGTTTATGGTCTGTGTGCAGCTGATGTAGGAGGGGCCGCATACAGCCACGCAGAAAGCTGGAGGCCAAGGAGGTGGTGACAATAGACCTCTTGGGTTTGGCTGGGATAGGAGAGGGTTTACCGAGGAGGAAATTGGTGGGGGTCCCCAGTAAGTGGAGATACAGATATTTTCCAAAGGATGTTTGGGTGACACAAGCCAGGTCTGTCAGACCTGGGAGCCAGCCTTGCATTTGGCACTCAGGGGAGTGTGTAATTCCAAATGAGGCTGAAGTCAAACGAGCAATAGCTTTCTGTATTAGAAGGCATGGTCTTTTCAGAGCAATCTGCTCTCTCTCTCTCTCTCTCTCTCTCTCTCTCTTTTGGGTAATTTTAAAAGGAGTATAGGTTTTAGTCTGATATATACTCAACAGACTCTATATCTTAATTTAAAAGAGCAGATGGCATTTCAGAGTTCATCCCTTTACTTTAAGTGGGTTAAGGACATATACCTTAGTTTTCCCATGTCCATTGTAAAATTGAGATGCCTTCAGGAACTGACACTGGAGATTCTAGGTTATAGGCTTTGTAACCAGGAAGACTTAAGTTGACTCTTACCTCTACCTTGTAAGAGCTGTGTCAGGACATAAAAGTTTCTGAACCTGCCCCATGGCTGTCCTTGTCTTTAGAAGAGTAGGAAATTTTTTAAAATGTTTATTTATTTTTGAGAGAGAGAGTGCACAAGTCAGCGTGTGTGGGGGAGGGGCAGAGAGAGAGGGAGACACAGAATTTGCAGCAGGGTCCAGGCTCTGAGCTGTTAGCCCAGAGCCTGACATGGGCTTGAACTCATGAATTGCGAGGTCATGACCTGAGCTGAAGTCAGACACTTAACCAACTGAGCCACCCAGACACGCTGAGTAGGACTTTTTTTTTACTAAAATTTTTAAAATTTATTTATTTATTCTGAGAGAGACAGAGACAGCATGAGTGGGGCAAGGGGCAGAGAGAGGAAGAAAGAGAGAATTCCAAGCAGGCTCAGCCACAAAGTCTAGTGTGGGGCTCGAACCCACAAACCATGAGATCATGATCTGAGCCGAAAGCAGGAGTCAACACTTAACCAACTGAGCCACCCAGGCTCCATAAGGCATTTTTGAAAAAAAAAAAAAAAAAAAGTTTTTTTTTTTTTTTGAGAGAGGAGTATGAGCAGGGGAGGGGCAGAGAGAGAGAGAGGGACAAAGGATTGGAAGCGGGCTCCTAACTGATAGCAGCGAGCCCAGAGGGGGCTGGAACTCACAAACTATGAGATCCTGACCTGAGCTGAAGTTGAACGCTCAACCAACTGAGCCACCCAGGCGCCTCAAGAATAGGACATTTTAACTGAAAGTGCTATTCACTGAGCATATACCGTGTGCCCAGACATCATGCTGGGCATCCTAGATACTGTTCATGAAACTCCCAGTCAGCCTTGTGAGAGAAGCATTCTTGTGTCCTGACAACAGCAATAACAGTATTCCTTACAGGATTTTTGGCAATCATTAATGTCACTAATGCAAACAAACAAAAATCTTGTTCCGAAAAAGGGATCAAATTCTACTTCTTTTTGATATAAACTGTGTACAGCTTTGAAATGACAGGGTTTCTCCCGCCCCAACTTGCACCCATTAAATTTTTATGGAACTGTTCCTCATCTATTAACACATGGCATATAAGAGGTGCTCAGTATATTTCAGTCCCCTTTCGATGTTTTGGTGTGTGACTTGGAAAACCCAGATGGTGTCGTTGAATATTTATGGGCTTCAGGGTTAGAAGAATACTGGGTACATAGAATCTTATCGATCTTGGATTGGCTGGGCGACACTGAGGGGTTCTTTTACCTCTTGTAAGCCTATTTCTCTTGGGAAGAATGGAAATCATCTCACAGTGTCCTTAGGAAGATTCAGTGAAATAATGTAAGCTCACCTATCACAGGGATTGACAAATATTGGATAATATTTTAAATGTAATACACTTGAATGACAACGTGCAGAATAATTGTTTATAAATGCAAGTCTACATCCTGTAGCAGGAAGATTAGTTTTCTGAAAGGTGTGAATGTAAATAATGTTAGAGGACTATGCTTTTGAGTGATATTTGGTAGGATCCATTTTTTAAATGTTTATTTATTTATTTTTGAGAGTGAAAGAGAAAGAGATCGTGAGGGAGGGAGGGGCAGAGAGAGAAGAAGACAGAGAATCACATGCATGTTCTACATTGTCAGCACAGAGTCTGATGCGGGGCTCGACCTCATGACCTCGAGATCATGACCTGAGCTGAAATCAAGGGTCAAACACTCAACCGATTGAGCCACCCAGGCGCCCCTGGTAAGATCCAATTAGAACTGAGGGAGCTGGTGAAGTTTTGTTTTATTTTTTCACACTAAAGGAAGAAAGCCTGACTGTACTGCTGGGACTGAGGTCAGTGGCATGAAAAAATACTGAAATACTGATGCACACTGATAAAATAACATTCAGTTTGTCTGACTCTGGTGAAGAAAGAGAAACCAGTGAGAGGTAGACTAAAGATCTTGGTGTATGGATTGCTAGCTTTTAGAACAGGTGAAAAACCAATGTTTTCATTTTTGATTTTTGTCTCAAGCCCTTATTTAAGGTGATACCAGCATTTAATGAGGTAACTGTGTCTCATTCAATTTAGTTAGCTTTCTGTTATGGCTTGAAAGTTTGAAATTCATGTTGAAACCCTAACCCCCTGTATGATGGTATTAGGAGGTGAGGCCTTTGGAAGGTGAGTAGGTGATGAGGGGGGTCCCCCATGATGGCATTGGTGTTCTTGTAAGAAGGGGAAGAGATGCCAGAGCTCTCTTTCTCTACCATCTGGGGATATGGTGAGAAGTGAGTTATTTCCAAGCCAGGAAGAGGCCCTTCCCTAAAAGCCAAAGCTGCCAAATCCTTGATCTTGGACTTGCCAGCCTCTGAACTGTGGGAAATAAATTTCTTTTGTTTAAGCTGCTCAGGCTATCATATTTTGGTATACCAGCCCGAGCTGACTAAGACACACTTAAGGAGCTGCTGTTAGGCACAGAGTCCTCTTAAGCAAGAGGCAACAGTCCAACCCTAAAGCCGGTGAAACCAAGATGGATTAAAATGATGCTGTAAATAGAGGTGTGTGGAATTTGCTGTTCATGTATTGATTCTGCCTGGGATTATCGTACAAGACTACCATTTGGGTAGATCTTGAAGAATGAGAGGGATTTGTATCTCTGGGGTGTGATAGCTTCAGAGGGGTAGAGACTTGCAAATGAGTGCAGAGAAGAGGCTCCCCTACAAACAAATGCATTGACAAAACACGACGAACCTAGAACTGTAGGGCAAGTCAAATGCCGTAGCTCTGGCTCTGTATTATCTTCTTGCTTCAGCTTTTAGTCTGACAGATTTACAGAGAAAGGGAGCAGCGTTTCTTGGTCATCAGAGAAATCATCATCGAATAACATGTTTTTGTGTTGATAAGCCAGAATCCCCTAGTGTTCCCAGCATCAGCATTGCCCAAAAGCCAAAGACATTTATTGACATTTAGTAAAGACCTTTCTAGTTTCTTTTCATACTGACTCCATTGTTCATGTGTGGTATAGTAGCATATCGCACGTGTAGGATCTTTCTTGGTTTGGGGCTGAAAAGTCTGTAGGAATGATTTTTTCTAAAGTTCTAATGACTTTTCTTGCTCATTTGTATGCGCTCATATATCTTCAACTTCCAACTATGTAAATCGCTGTGAGTTAAATGTGTTTGCATTTTGTCGTTAATAAATCTCTGTCTGATTCTCTGTCTGTAATGAAACAATGTAAATAAAATGCATTGGGCTCCTTCACAGCCTTCTCCTCTTCCAGGAGAGCAGGATGGTGGAGGTCTTTGGGGCCAAGTTGAGCATCATCTCTCGTCTTCTTAGACCATTTTACTTTCCCTGTCACAGCAACTACTTACCTTATAAAGCTGAGAGCATCCAATTGACTCACTCTTTGTTTTGTTTTTGCTTTTTCATCATGAGGAGTTTTATATAAGCAGATTATAAGCTGTGAAGTTTTGTTCAGATCATTGCATTTGAAGGGATCTTAACCTTAGACAAACTAGTAGGGGGTCCTGTCTGGACACTCATTCTAACTTCCCCCCATTGTCCATTGCCATTTTCTTAGGCCACATGTGCCTTTGATGCTTTTCAGTATTTCACTTTGTTTTACACTGATTTATAAGATGACAAATTCTGAGTCACCTGAATGAATGGTTTTCTTATAGAAGAATCTGGAATGTATACAGTGCCTTCTTTTTGAAGCTCAGCTGCTTCAAGTGCATGACTGTATTTGTGGTCATGCCTAGCAGTTATTCATTTAGGAGATGATTTTGCTATTTTTGGAGCAAAGGGAAATGGAATAAATGGAGTTGCTTGGAAAGTCTAGAAATCCACTTGACTTGATGGAGCTGACACGCTTTACTGCAATTTTTAGGGCCTCTTTGTAATTTACAGTGGATACTAATTTTCTTGCTCAGGTTTCCTTCGGCAGTGTCTGCTGAGTCTGAGAGGAGACTGGCAGGTTTATGTGGAACAACATCCTGAGAAGGGTGCTCAGGATTTGCTCTGTGGTCCTACTTCCTCTACCTTCCCTTCTCTGGTCTCCCTTTTCTGTGCCTTTCTTTTCCCAGAATTCCTCAGAGCTTGAAAGGATGAGATTGTCTTTTACTTCCCCTTCCTGTGCTTCTGGGAAATCCATTATCTAAAACTAGGATTAAATCACCAGCCTTAGCCGTAGATAGGTTAAAAAGTGACCACCAAGAGAATGTAGAAAATTCTTCAGAGCTCGGCTCTCAAGTATGTTGTCTAACCATGTAGTTTTCTTTTGAATTTCGGAAGCTAAATATTAATTCCTTCTTTTCTCTTCTCTAATAATCCTAAAATTCCTTACTTTCACCCTCCAAATTCAAATGTAGAGGCCTTAGGCTGCCTAATGATAAATGCAATGATGAAGAAAACAATAATGCCTCTCTACACAAGCCTTCGCTGGGAGTAAATCTCAGGGTTTCTGGGAGTAAATCCTTTGTTAAGCACATAGTAGGTGACCTATAAGGTTTATTGCACAAATAAGTGGATAAATAAATATGTGAATGAATGAGTGGTGGGAGAGGTGGAAATGATGGATTTTGTGGAATGAACTGGTTTCAAACCGTCCTTGGAATTTTCAAAATTTGGCTCACAGGAGTTGATATTGTGAGCTAAGAAAACAACTAGTGGTTTTTTGTTTTTTTTTATTTTTTTTTATTTTTGGGACAGAGAGAGACAGAGCATGAACGGGGGAGGGGCAGAGAGAGAGGGAGACACAGAATCGGAAACAGGCTTCAGGCTCCGAGCCATCAGCCCAGAGCCTGACGCGGGGCTCGAACTCACGGACCGCGAGATCGCGACCTGGCTGAAGTCGGGTGCTTAACCGACTGCGCCACCCAGGCACCCCACAACTAGTGGTTTTTAAATAAAGGGCCATTTGAATTCTCTTCCTTACTGGGTAAAAATGGAGCTCCTGCCATTTGATATTTTTCCCACTGTCCAATGATTTGATAAAGGATGGTGAACCTAATGAAGGCTGGGAAACTTTAAGAAGATGCCGAGTTTCACCTCCTTTTTGGGAAAAACAACCAAAAAACCAAAACTTTAAGCTATATCCCATTTAATCATTTGACTACGCCTTGTGTCATATGCTCTGTCATGATTCTTGACGCTGCAGTCAGTTGTGTTTGGAGAGTGACTAAAACTTCCATTTTGCGTTCGTTTATGTAGTGTGGAGTGGTTCTGACGTGGGTGGGGATGTGACGTCAGCCGCCCTCCTCTGTCCAGGACAGGCTTCAACTGCACAGCACTCTCGCTGAGTGATATGTGAGCTGGGTCTTCATCACCTACTTCTCCTGCCAATATATTTTCCACTTCTGTCCTCTTAGTCACTTGAAGATTTATACTACATGCCTGATGGCAAAATGTCCTTGCACCTGGGGGACAGAAACCCGTAGAACATCGATCTCATCTTCTTCCTTTGACACAAGTCCATTAGCGTCATCTGTCTTGAGGACAATCCCGGCTCAGAGCCTATCTGATTTTACTTCTTTGGGGACCTTTCAAAATTTCAAGGTTATAGAAAAATTGGCTTTGTGTGAAGCATGTTGCCATCTGTTGCTGGTTTCTAATCTCAGATCCATTTAAGAGATTTGCCAGGCTCGATTTATATAGATGTTTTAACTAATTATGTTTCTTTCTATTTAACCCAAGAGCACATATTTAGATTTGTCTTTTCAGTATCATTTACCTAGATATCTCACCATTCAGCTCTTTTGGGAGGGGGGATGCAGTGTTTATGTGCCATTTGTGGTGAGAAGATGTAACATACAACCTGTGTGTATTTGGTAGTTATAAAATAAGAATGCACATGAATAGAGAGCCAGAAAGAAAACAGGGGATTTAGAGATTCCTCTTTCGTTTTGTTTGGCTTGTTCTGTTTCAAATGAGAAAATTGAAACCCAGAGATCTTATGTGGCTTCCCATCAAAGTCTCACATGAAGTTTGCCTTCAATTTCTAAATCAGCTATAGCACTGAAGTGTTGGTGACCGTTCATTTATTCCTCAAATTTTGCTTTATTCCTTGATGTATAAGTGATTATTTAAAAAGTTATGAACATTATTTTTTAGTAAAGATATGAGAGGGGCCAAAATATAATGCTGTAGTCAGAATGTATAACTATGTAATTATGTAACTGTATAACCATATAACTATATAACTATAACTCTCCATATTCACATCTCTATATAGATATACACATGCCTCTATACAAATAAATATATTTACGTTTGTATTTTGCTTTGTGTTATTATATTATATATGCTTCATATATACTGTCCCACATACAAAGTTCTAACCTTAGAGCCAAACAAAACAAAACAAAACAAAACGAAACACAACAAAAAACCACCTCTCTTCTGGGAATTTATCCTAAGGAAGTAATCCAGAGGAGGGAAAATGCTGATACATGAAGACACTTAATGAATCGATGCCTATAATAGTGAAAGTTGTAGGCAAATTGTTTATCCAATAATATAAAATAAATTATAGCACATTACCTTAGTGTGATAATTTATAGTCATTAAAATGATATGTGTAAGGTTTTGTATGTGTACATATGAAATCAAGTTTAAAAAACTCAAACCACTATTGTAAATCCACTCTGCTCTCAACTATAGGAAAGGTATGTATGCATACATACAAACGTAGAAAGTTCTGTGAAACACTAACCGGATGGGGTTGGTCAAATTATAAGTGGCTTCTTGCTACTTTTAAATTTTTCTGCAACTTAATATTGGTTTATAATGAAGCACGATTACAACAGTATGATGCGTACCCTCAAGAAATGGGAACATGTTCGTTGGAGAGGGATAACAATGACAGAAGACAAGTGCTATACTTCTCTAGCATCCATGACAACATTCCTAGCTGGTCAGGGAGGGTTTTGAACCCTCAGTTGAGGCTTTGGGTCCATAAATTGATCAAGGAAGCATGGAAGGTTCTGACTATTTTAAATTCTCAACTATATATTTCAAATATATTAAGTTTTTAGGAAGATTGTTGACTTTAAAGGGACTCCAAAATATATAAGTAGCAGGAATGATGGCTGAGATAAAACCCCCTGCTGGTGTCCATTCCCTAGAGGTGTGTGATATTGAAGTGATGGTCCTGGTGGGGACTGAGTAAACTATCGGCATCACCGTGGAATAGCCCACATTTGTTTCTAGTCCCCACACAGGTAATGCCCTACATCTATGCTCAGAGAGGTGAGTACCAGAGGGAAGATCTTTTTCAAGCAAATGACTTTTAGTACTTCTCACATCAGGGAGGTGGAAAAGGCTTAGAAGGGTCTTTACTTGGAGTTACCAGAGATTGTGGGATTTCATGGTCTCTTTTGGGACATGATTGGGAAGATTTCCTATTGGGGTAGTAAAACTTATATAGTTTCCATAACTGGCATAATTTTCCTTTATCTTTAGACAGTGACTCTAGGTAAAACGAATTCATTGAGCTAACGGTTAATATACTTTATCTTACAGTGTGTATTTTGTAACAGAGGAGGACATTTTCAAAAGCTTTATTTTTTTATGGTGTTTTTCTTAATGCTCTTTAATTTTCCCACCAGACTGTTTCCAGAACTTACCTACATGCATATACCCTTGCCCTAAATCTATTATTTCCCAGTTTGTATTACTCCAGAGTTACTATTTCTCCCAGAACATTTCTACTGGAATGATTTACTAATATCTGAAAATTAACGTGTTGGAGTCAGGGGTCAAAACCTATTTCTGTTGTGAAATAACAGTACTCATTATGAAATTACACACTCTCAACAAATCCCATTTGCTTCAAAGGTAGGGTGGTGGCCAACATGGGATGGATTTTAGGCTGGGGTTCCTTCTGCCTAAGCACTGCTATAGGAGCCAGCAAATCAGTTAACTTTTCACACTTCAAACTCCCTGCCTGGGAAAGGAGTGGCTTGACCTATGTGATGTCAAAAGCTTCTTCACGCTTAAAAATCGTGTTTCTATGATTTTAATATTGAACAATACACATAATTGTGCTTATGCTGCATGATAATTAGCCATGAATGATAATCACCATGAATGGCGATGATTAGTTATAACCTACGGAGTGGAAATGTACTTTTACGTCTCTCTTTTTCTTATTTTATTGGGTTTTCCAATGTCAGTAATCAGTGTCAGTGTCAATTTCCCTTGACATCTTACATCCTCAACTTCTTTCCCTCCATCGTTTTCTGAGTCTATGTTAGGCGGTCCTCTCCTATGCCCTTACTCCCCTCCCATGAAGATACTTTAGTGGAAGCTTCCTGCCCTGTCCTGAACAAAGGTTTCCTTAAAAAACTGGAGAGGAACATGGAAGAATTAAGGAAACAGGATCTATGTAATGAGAGTGGACACTCTCGGGAAGTTGGAGCCTTGAGCATGTGGGTCACGTGGCCACAGGGGTCCAGAAAGCTGAGGCAGCCTGACAGAAGGTAACGACCATAGTAGGAAAGAGTCTGGAATCTGCCTTCCCAATGGGAGTTCTGATGCAGTGGGAAAAGAGAGGAAAACAGCCTTATAGGATAGAAGAATCTAGGAGTGAGGCCATCAACAGTAAATTTACCTGACAAGATCATATTCATTATTATAACTAACATTAATTGGCCACCACAAAGATGCAGGGGACTAAGGTAAGTACGTTAAAGGATTATTTTATTTCTCACAGTATTTCTTTTAGGTAAAGTCTTTTTAAAAATTTTTTTTGATGTTTATTTATTTGAGGGAGAGAGAGACAGAGTGCAAGCAGGTGAGGTGCAGAGAGAGATAGGGAGACACAGAATCTGAAGCAGGATCCAGGCTCTGAGCTGTCAGCACAGAGACTGACTTGGGGTTCAAACGCACAAACCACGAGATCATGATCTGAGCCAAAGTTGGATGCCCACCCAACTGAGCCACCCAGGTGTCCCTTAGGTAAAGTCTTTTTTAACTCCTAAATCATAGGTCAAGAATCTAGTGACTAGAGTGTTTAGGAAACTAAGTTATGGGCTCCTAGGTAGCAGGTGACAGAGCCAACTTTAGGAAATGCATGTTTCTGGCACAAGGAGAAGACAGTTTCTTTCCCCTTCTGCTTTCCTCACATTACCTACTCCATCCCCAAAGGGTATAACTGCCATGTCAATTTTTCCTAATGAGGTGGGCCAGAACCTTAAACCAGGAAGGCACTGAGACTCTGAAAGTTCTGTGTAGTTGAGAAAACTAGTCCTAGAGCGAAGCTGGAAATGAAAGAAAAGCTTTGATTCTGCTTGGTGCATTTTCAGTGAAATTGGCCACATGGAAGTCCTGTGCAAAGGTACTCTGTGTGCCACATGGCCGTGCCTTTGTCTTCCTGAGCTGGGAGCACACGATGTCCCTGTTTACCCTTGTGACCATGTAGCTCCCCTTAAGGGCAGTCCCTCGGATGATGACTGAGTGGTCTCTAGAGAAATTATCTGGAAATTGATTCTGATGTTAAGGAGTCCTTGAGAGAAATAGCGTTCCTCTCTTTTTTCAAAGTAATTCAGCTGAGATGGATTTTCCTTTCAGGCTGCTGCAAAATTCCACGCCATTGGCCCCAGAGATGAGGGTTCCTGATGTAGGGTTTAATACTTGGACAGTTTCAGTAGAGATGGGGGCAATTTTGATGCCAACCTCAGATTGGAATGTTTTTCCAACAGTAGCATCTGGTTCTGTTGTAGGATTTCTCATCCGTAAGGTTTTCCGTTTAGTCATACGATCTGGTACTGCTGATATTCACATCCTAATTAAATTTATCGGACCCATCGCTTAAAATTTTTGTTGTACTTCTTGTCATTTAGTACCAAAAGAAAAACGTTCTCTACCTGAGACCTCATATGACTTCTATTGGGAACGGTCTCCACTTTCAACTTAAATTTCCTTTGAAATTCCACTGGCTGGCCTTAGTTTCCACATGTGCTGATGAGAATTCTCTTGTATAAAGGTGGCATTATATTTGCTTTGCAGATGTAAGCGTGCTTTTTTTAAACGTCTCAAATAGGATGCATAGCCAAAACTGTTAAAATATGATGTAAAGTGTGTCTTAGGTGGAAATATAGGGTATATCTTTATATAAAGATAAACATTACAGCTATTCTTTTGCATATCATGTAAGACTTGTGAAATGCTTTACTACATTGGTTTGCTTCCCCAGGACATTTGGGATGTGGTACTATTTGTGTTGGTTTATGTCTAGAGATCTGCAGTGAAGTATTCAGTGAGATACATTTAGGATTCAAGTAATTTGGTTCACTAAGAATTTAGGATTTTACAAAACTAAAGGAATTAATTAAGAAGAGGTGAAACATCATCCTCTTTAGAAATATACAGGTGATCTAAAATATTCATATGTGTACATGTCTGCATGGCTATGATATATGAGTCAGCTTTCTGAACAACCAATCCTACCTCCTTGAGCCCCAGATGGGGGTTCGCCTAGGTTCCCAAATGTCCATTGCTGGCTATGGCACCTTTGGTTCCTACTGTTTTCTTAACCCTCTCCCATGTCTTTACATCAGCAATTACACAGAGGCACCTGATGCAAAATTTATTGTACCAACAGCATAGATGGGACCATAATAAGTGCTTTACAGTGGAAGGCTGCCCAGTGTTTTTGTTTTGTTTTGTTTTGTTTTTTGTTTTATCTGGGGAAAGAAAGAAGACTGTTTACTAGCACTGAAATATTCTTCTCTTTATGTTCTTTATGTTCCTATTTTCCCCTTTGCTTTCATTATAGAATGCTTTGACCAAATTTTGGAATTAAATCAGAGAGAACAAGGGCAGTCATCTAGAGTTGCCACTCCTGGCTTGGACAGGAGATTTCTCGTGTTGTCCCCATCCCCTTAATGTGAATCATACATAAATGAACAGTCTTTGGTAGTTGATTTTTCTGCTTGTAATCAGATGCCCCCATAGGGATCATTAATGGATGATCCTAAAAAAAAACTCTGTGTGCTTGGAATTTTTCATAAGAGTGATTGCGGAAAAGAGAGGTGGATCAGGGTTTGGGTGTCTGTATTTTAATTTGCTTCTCAGATGGAGCTTTGTGCCTGGTACACACTCCCACTTTCTGCTGTTTCAGCCATTGTCTCTGAGACCTCCTTCCCCTCACTTTGGCTATCCCAGTGACCTCCTTGTCACTACTCTCTACCCCTGATGCCATCTCTGGGCTACAGCAGCACCCAATTTCACTCAGCAGAAGTGACCCACTAGGCACTCAAATTCTCTGTGGTCTCTCAGGATATAACCAGTAGGATAAAGACAGTAGTAAATTCAAAATAGCCTTTATTTTATTTGTCATGGTTAGCATAATTTTTCACCATCGCCTGCAGGCTTGCACTAACTAGCATAAAGTTCAATAAAATGTATCATGAAGTATCTCTTTATAAATTGTTTCCTTGAATAGTTATGAACAGAGCTCTTTGGATTCTTATTTATAACAGTGTGTTTAATGTAGCGAATTTCCTGCTGACCAATATTGGAAATGAAAGTTTCACTTATAAGGATGCAATTAAATAAAACATTGCCAAGTTAAAAATGTCACGTTGCTCTTTGTCAATCAGATTCATTATGCTGTATTATTATATTTGTATGAATCCTTTCTTCTAGGGACCTTAATGTTCCCTGAATATTAATTGCCACGAAATTCTTGTGAGGTTATTATTATTCCAGATTACATAAAATTTACAAATCATTTACTAATTAATCCTTCGGCATCTCTCACAAGTAGAGAGAACTCAAGCAGATTTACCCACTGGAAAAGGAGGTCCCCTTTCCAATGTTGAGTTAGACAGAACCTCCCCCACACTTACCTTTCATTTCAATCAGTTGTAGATGCAGAAGAGGCGTCCTGATGGGGAATAGCATTTTACAGTCTTAAACAGCTTTTTCCAAACAAATAATAATCAGAACTACTTGGGCACATGTATATAGGTTGTCTAAGAGAGGGATTTGAATAGACTCCAATATCTAGCCTGGAAATGCCTTAGAATTGTTTAAGATAAAAGCAAATAAAGCTTGGAATCCTACCCCAGGTCATTACCCAGTTGAAATCCCTCACAATTTAACTTAATTGCTCTTCCTGCTTCCTTTAGACAGTAAGTTATTTTTAAACACCAAAGTGGTATATATCTCAGTGGTTATACTGTGATTATTACCAGGTGCCTCTGGTTCTGTTTCATGGAAGAGATGGAGTTTGGTTTGACTTGAGTTCACCTCTTGGCTCCTGCCATTTGGCTTGATGTCTTCAGCCTGTCCTGCCTCGCTTACATGGTAAGTCCTGGAATCTGTTCCAGGCAGGATTCAAGTAGCCTGGATCCGATTACTCTTCTGGAGGGAAAGTGGGTGAAACAGGGAGATGGTAGGAAGTCCTTCCAGAATGCCTGGTCTTTTGTGGCAGCCCAGCCTTCTGTAAACTCCTTCATGCATTTCTTTACTGAGCACTCACAGCAGGGGTTGACCATGGTGTAGTGAGTGGTCAGGCTGTCCCTGCCATCTACTGTTAGCCCTGCCAACCATACTTGGCCGCCTCACCCTCTGGATCTCAGGGTCCTGATGGATATGACTCTGTGGCATGCAGTGCCCTTCCATTCTTCTAGTGACTTAGTTTCTAGGCAGAACAAAGGAAGAGCTTTCCCATTGGGAGTCCAGCTGTCTGACAGTGACAATCTCACTTGAAACACATTGATCTTAGGAGACTAAAATGGAATCTTGTGCAAAGACAAATGACAGATACTACCCAGCAATAAAACCACATTGGTACGGAGAATCGTAACACCCCACAATGGCCCCTAAAGTCATTCCCCACTTAGTTTCTGGTTGAAAGATCTGTAAGTGCTGTATGTCCTTAGGCCCTACCTTCCAGTGGGATCAGTTCCATTCATAAAATATGTTGTACTGTTCACTGTTGGGTCTCCATGAGGTCAAGATTTCTCCAGGGTCTGTCCCATGGACAAGTTTTTGGACCAGTGGTCAGCAGACTGCAGCTCAAGGAAACGTATATTGCCTAATCAGCTTCCCAAAGTGGCTCATGATTTAATTTTTGGAAATCCTTTATCATAAAGATGAAAAAACTGAGGACCTAGGATCACATATAAACCAGTTACATTCTGCTTACTCTGCATATATCCCTTTTCTCAAGGGCTCCAGTGATCTGCCTGAACAGAAAGGACTACTTGGATTAGTCCCATTAGTGGAATCAAGTGGATGAGGGCAAAATAAAGTGACATTGTGGACTGGGTCCCAAGAGGACACCTTAATGTAAGGATTGATTGGATTTCATAAGTACACACTTAAAAAAAATCGCTGCTCTTTGACAGATGGCCTTATGTAAAATAAGTACTTAAAGCTTTTAACAGTCTTTAATTTTTATGTAAATTAGTATTTTTATTCTCCAATTTAAAACATTGTGTTGTTAAATAAAACAAAGATTAAGAAAATCACACAAAACCATGTATGACATAATGCGATATCAGAAGGTTCAACTCTTGGAGCATCCAGGTGGCTCAGGTGGTTAAGTGTCTGACTCTTGGTTTCAGCTTCGGTCATGATCTCACAGTTTGTGAGTTCAAGCCCTGTGTCAGGCTCTGTGCTGACAGCATGGAGCTTGCTTGGGACTCTCGCTCTCTCTCACTCTTGCTCTCTCTCTCTCTGGCCCTCCCCCATTCACTCTCTCTCTCTCTTTCTCAAAATAAGTAAACTTGAATTTTTTAAAAAAATAGTATAAAGTTAAAAAGAAGGTTCAACTCTTAGGCTAAAAAATTGAAGTCTGAAGCCACACCAGAAGCTATGTGCCCCATCCCAAATTTGACCTCATACTCTTGCTTCAAAAGTAATCAATGTCTTAGTAGCCCATTCCTTCATTCATTTATTCATGATCTGGCAAGCATTTGTAGGGTACCTGGCATTCATCAGCTTTTTATCTTCCATTTGAAACATTTGGAATGGCATTTTAGGTTTCCAAGACGTAGTTGTAAATATATTTGATTCTCCTGACCTAGAAACTCCTTCTTAAGAACTGCTACTTATTATTCTGGCATAGATAGGCTAGTTAATATATTTACTAATTAAATATATTTTTATTGGTAACTTTTAATATTCAGTGCCTTGTGTTGGCATTTATGAGAGACAAATATGAATAAATCAATTTTTTTTCCCACAGTACTTATACTGTAAGGCCAGAAGACATAATGCAAAGGGAATGTTACTAGTAAAAATGTCA
Source organism: Felis catus (assembly GCF_018350175.1). Classification (NCBI taxonomy): domain Eukaryota; kingdom Metazoa; phylum Chordata; class Mammalia; order Carnivora; family Felidae; genus Felis; species Felis catus. The sequence continues at coordinate 72,415,283 of NC_058368.1, forward strand.
CAGGCTTTTTTCCCCCCCAAATTCTCATATGCATGGTTATAGCATTTGAGACAGAAGGAAAAACAAAAATGATTTGGGATGTTTCTTTTCTCCACCAGCCATTCCCTGGGAGAGAAGAGAGAATGAGGTAAAATGAATTGGATTGTTCCTCAGTCTTTTTCCATTATACCTCTCCATCTACAGATTATATTCTTTAACAATTTCCTTCCTCTGATTTAAATGCAGTGCTCCTGGGAACTTATTTTATGTGTACCCAATAAAACAGCATTAATCTGATAGTAGTTTGTTCAAACTGGCACAAAATTTGCAGCAAGTGCTATTTTCAATGTGCCAGATGTCATATTTGGTCAAAGAAATATGGGAGAGTCAATTTTAAAGTCTCTAGGGTTTGACTATATTGTAAAATTTAAGGAAGTAAAAATCAGGATACAGGCAGAAGGATCCAGAACACCAGAGGAAATAAAGTAGTGTTCTTAATGGAGCTAAGAGCACTTTTCCCCCCTAAATACGTGAACCCACTATTTTTAGGACTTTGTAGTGAGGGTTGGGGGGTAGGCTTTCATCTGTATGACCACTTCAGACACTGGGATATAATAGCAATTTACCAGCTACCTGCTTCCCAGAAGGGGCTCTTGGACCTGTGAGAAAATGGTGACAGGAATTTGAGCTGAGAGTCTACCCTCAAGGAATGGGAAGTAATATTCTGAAATAATGAAGGGAAGTAAACCATGTTCCTACCATGGGGTCTGGGACCAAGAAAAAACTCAAAGTGAGTTGGGAACCCACCCTTTACCTGGATGGAGGGACCATGTCTATTCATGATGAGCAGAGAGCATGTCTTTGAATGTGACACAGTTGGGCAGCTCTGAAATGACTTCTAACATGGCCCCAGGGGGATGCACCTCAAATTTACCAAAATTTGAGGAACCACTAGAAACAGAGAACTGGTATCTTTTGGGGTGCTTAGTTCCTGGTGGGGAAAAGTCTTCCCTTAGCTTCTATAGCTAAAACCATGGGAAGGTGACCAATGACAGTGCTGAGACTTTTGCTGTTAAAGGTGACAGAATAGAGTCTTTGGGTATCAGAACAACCAGTAATTAAACAGCAGCACATGGTGGATGGTCACTGGGAAGAGGGAGAAGTATTCAAGTCTGGCTTTCTGTAAATCTTGAACTTATTGTTCTAACCTTGATGGCCATCTTAGCCTCATGTGACATGGAAAAGCAAGGATTTTGTGAAGAAACTTAGATTGTAGCTAAAATATGGGCATGCCTTCAATCTTTAAAAGATACAGCCAATTAAAAAAATTTATTGTAAAAGAAAACATTTTTTGACGAATGTTGGAATAATCCTTAAAAATATTTTGCTTTATAAATATGTATTCCCAGGACAGCTGTCAAAAGCACTATGGTTAGGATAGATCCATTAAAAAAATGAAAAGATCTATTTTTGTTATAAAACTTTTCATCCCTTCAGTACTTGACATGAGCTGCTGGAGACATAAAGCAGATGGAAAGGAATCATCGCTTCTCATAGAGTAAGTCAAATCTCAGTGAGGGGTTTGAACGTGACAGTCTGACTCCCAAGCCCAGTCTCTTAACTACTATTTTTATATTAAGTCTCAGGGTTGTTTCAAGATTAAATAAGGTAACAAGAGTGCGTTGTAATGTCATACACAAGTAAAATACCATGAACTAATAAAGTGAATGTTTTGTGCATTTCCTTGAAAAGTATATTAAAGTATTCATCCAGAACATCAGACTGCTAATCACTAGTGTTTACAAATCAACATTTTCACAAATTTGTTTTAGAAATGCAAATCTCAGCATGTCCTGCATATACATTTTACGTGAGAGGAGAGTATTAACAAAACACTGAAATCACAAATGGTGCTTGATCATTCCACCTTTGCCAGAAGCCTCTTCTACCTATTTTGCAGGAAGAGAATTTGAAGAAGCCCAAGTGGTATATGGCAAATAAGAGCTGGCTGGCTGACTCATTGCTTTAACTTGTTTGGTACGTGCTGCTCCTATCTTGTCTGTGTTTAAGGGGAAAATATACCCAGCACATTGCTCTAATGTGCACTTTGCTATACTTGTAGAAAATCACATATTCACAAAATGTCAAAGAAAAAACAGCATCACACAGCATTTTTGTACAATTAGGGATAATTCCACGTAAGTGGAAGAAGGTGAGGGCAAAACAGAACGTTCAGCGGGGCACCTCTCCATGCAGTGTTTAATACTGAGACATTCTGGGTTTCCATGCTGTGCCTTACGCTGTTACGAACTCGCAAGCCTGCCTACTTATTTATTATAAACATTCAGAGCTGAGACCTTCACAAAAGGCCACAATTAACAGTGAGTGCATTCACACAAAGAAAATGTATTTGAATGAGATGTCTCTACTGTTAGATAGACTGTCGGTAGAATTGTCTAAAAGCGTATTTATACTTCCTTCCCCAGTCATTTGTCTTTGACAGTCAAGAACATGAAGATTCCTGTGGTGGAACCATGCACATAAATGGCATTTTTATCAGTTTAGTGAATAATTTTTGAGTGCCTACTATGTACTAGGTGTGTATGTCTTTGAAGAGCTCATAGTCTAGCAGAAGATATAAACAAGAGAACAGATGTTTAGGGTACAATGTGATGAAACATTTGAGAGAAAGAAATACTCTTTGGGCCTTGGGGACCTTATGTGAGTTGTAGCTAACTCTGCCTGGAGGATTTAGAGGAATAATAATGATTAAAATAATGCATATTAAAAATATTCTAATATCATTATTTTATTCAGTCTTTACTGAATGCTTTACTATATGTCAGGCACTTTATTTGGTGCTGGAAACACACTGGTGACAAATGTAACAGTGTCAAGAATGGAAAGGACCTGAGGTTTTTGCTTCCTTGAAAGTTAACAAGTTAGCCTGGCAGTGTCATGGGTGCTGACAGAAGATAGGAGTTTCCTGGGTCTGAGACAAAGGATTTTTTTTTAATAAGAAATTTATTGTCAAATTGGTTTCCATACAATACCCAGTGCTCATCCCAAAAGGTGCCCTCCTCAATACCCATCATCCACCCTCCCCTCCCTCCCATCCCCCATCAACCCTCAGTCTGTTCTCAGTTTTTAAGAGTCTCTTATGCTTGAGACAAAAGATTTTTATTATTACTCGTGTCAAAGCAGGCAGGCATAAATTCCATGTTGATATAAGTTCCTCTTGCTCCCCAGATCTTATGGGGAATTGTAGTGTGGGTCCAGGTTGATACTGAGCACGCTCAAGTATGAATTCAGTATTTTCTGCTTCCTAAGTAAATCCTATGAATTTATACTTTATCTCAAAATTACTTGTTACATTGAAATATTCAAATTGCGTTACCACTGAATTACTGTATAGCTCTTTATTACCAGTAAAAATGTTTTGATCTGCATTTACTTTTTTCTTTTCAACAATAATTTTATTTCATATGATCTTAGTTGTTTTTTCATCATAAATATCTGAGTCTTACTTTTCCTTTGGTTAGATTTTAAATAACATGTTATTGAACGTATTGATAAATTTTACTAACTTTAACCAACTTATTTTCTTTCTATTTATATTTTCTTCTGCTTTTATTAAGCCTTTGTGTTATCTTTTTATTTTTAAATTCAGAGCTTAGTTGTTTTCTATTCTTTTAATTCATAATTGTTTAACACCACGGATCTCATTGTATACTGATTTGTTAGCATGTATATTAGGCCACAAGGTTTATATAAAACATCTTGCAGACATTTATGTACTCAAATAGAGACATATAAACCTCTGAGTGCTTAGAATGACATTTCTATCCTGCCTTTTGCCCTGATGAGTAGGCTTTTGTGTTCAGGGAAATGGCCTGTTTCTTTGGATATAATAAATTGAAAAATATGTACCGAGTGAAATAAATTTATTTTTGTACAGATCTTCCTCAACTTATGATGGAGTTACGTCCTGGTAAATCCATCATAAGTTGAAAATTCATTTAATACCAAACATCATAGCTGAGCCTGGCCTACCTCACAGCAGACAGGCATAAATTTCAGTTTCTCTTGCTCCCCAGATCTTATGTGGAATTGCAGTGTAAGTCCAGGTTGATGCTGAGCACACACAACTATGAATTCAATGTTACATATTAAATGCATTTAATACCAAACATCATAGCTGAGCCTACCTCAGAAGGTCTGAAGAACTGTCCTAGCTAGCTTTACCATCCTCTCCCTGCTTGCTGACACTCGAAGAAGCCAGGATACCACTGTTCTGTTCCACCGCGGAGCATGTGGACAAGGGCACTTTCAGGAGGCAGCAGTTCAGTTCTTCAGAAATGATTAAATTGATGGCAGAAGAAACTGGGCTTGCTGAGACTCGGTCTGCTGATTTCAAAGTTGTTTCTGTGGGCCAGTGTCTGAGTTCCTTTCCCTGGCTGCTGCCAGCCCCAGGATGACAGTACAGCAGGGACATGAGAGAGATCTGTTGCCAAAAGGCTCAGTGACTTCTGAAGAGGTGGGTTTTCCTACCAAGTGAATATTCTTTTGATGATGGGCCTACTGCAATGTGCTCAATGTGGAACTAACCGAAGGACATCTGAGAATACTTCAGATGTCCTGAAATGTGATAATGCACTGCTGAGCTAAACAAGACATTCCTGATGTGTTGCATTCTACTCCTCAGTTTGGTTCAGGACAAAATAACAGGAGGCACGTCTTTCTACTTTTATATAACGTCTGTGACATTGAAGATAGAAAAAAAAAGTTGATTGTTAAAGACAAACTAAAAAAGGTCAACTACAATGCCCTATTTTCTTCATTTTGCTTATTTTGGGATAAATTTCTGGAGTCATATGTGTCCGAATAGCAATGAGATTTTCATGGTAGGCCTTTTTTACCATAGCAACTGCGAAGGACCACAGGCAGCAGGGTATTGCTATACTTGGAAGATGTGCCAAATATTCAGAGTGAAGTAGCAGGTGCGTAAGCAGGCAAACAGGGCACATTCACATAGGCAGTGCTGATGTGTCCCTGTTCCGTCTCCACTGTCTGTCTCAGGCTTCACAGAACATCTCCAAACCAGAAAACACAAGACACTCTTTTACTATGACACAGTTTGCCTTGGGTTCAAGGTCTCCTTTTTTTTGGCCTATGACTTGCTTTTGGTTTCTGATTCCCTTTGACTTGTGTGACATGTAGGATTCTTGTCTCCTGAGACCTCTCATGACTCTGAACTGATCACCCGTGTGACTTGAAAAAACGATCGGCTTTCCATTTCCAAGGACTGTGGATTTTAAAGAGAGTCGTTGGTTTGCTCGGTAGACATCATGGGTTTGAACGTGTAACTGGGAGAACGAAGCTTTTCTTTATGAGGAAAGGAAATATAAAAACCCTGGAGGAGGTCTGGGAGAGGAAAGGACTGCCTGGTTTGGAGAAGAGGGAGTGAAGGAAGCCCGGTGGCTAAAGAAGACGTTTGAAGTCTGTGCCCTCTTTGTGCCCTGGTTGGCTTTCCACATAGTGGACAGAGTAAACCCTTCTCCTCCTGATTTCATGAAATCTTTAGGAAGACACTGGTTTCTCATCAATCTGATATGAAGTCAGGGCTATTTGTTTTCTGCTGGCCCCACCAGAAGTTCAACGAAGGGAGGCCAGTTTATTCTGGTCTCTGCTTCAACCCCAACACCAAGCACTGTGCTTGGCACGGAGTGGACACCCAGAAAATACTTGGTGAACAAATAAGTGACTTATTTATATGGAACAGATAAACTATTTTTTTCTTGATTTATCATCCCACTTCAAGTAATATGTTTCTAGTACATGCACTTTTCAAGCCTTTGCTTAGGATAAAAAATATAAAAATCCTTTAATATTTTTAAAATACAGAAAAAAAATGTGAGGCAGGGAAAGCACAATTTACATCTACCTTGGGAAACCACTAGTTCTTTGGCCTATGTCTTTCTAGTCATCTTTGTGTATGTTTTTATACAGATGATGTTAACTATAGCATCATTCTCACACTTAACTCCAGTGCTTTAAGGAGATATGGATATAGAAAGCTCACAGAAGCATTGACACAACTAAGCTTTCAGAAGAAAGCTTCCTCTTGATCCTATTGTTTTTCTAATCTGCTTCCTAACAGGCTCATGTGTGAGGCATTGCTTGCAAGGGAGTCTGGGAAATGTAGTTTTTAACACACCAAACTCTTACCTGTCTATTGGTCTTTGTAATTCTATTTCATTTGTCTAAAACCCTCTTCCTACTACTATTCACAAAACTGACCCATATTGACATATTTCAAGTCTTAATTCAAAATCACCCTCACAGAGAGACCTCATCTGCCCAGTGAATCAATCACATGGGATCCCACCACCCAGTTCATTTTCTTTGTAGCATTTCTGACAATCTAATTATTCACTTGTGTCTCTTGGCTTTCTCCTCCAACAGAATGTAATCTCTGTGAGGGCAGGGACTTTGTTTCATTCACTATTGTATCCACAGTACCTAGCACTCTGTCAGGGCTTTAACACATTAAAAAAAATTTTTTTGGGGGGGGCGCCTGTGTGGCTCAGTCGGTTAAGCGTCTGACTTCGGCTCAGGTCATGATCTCGCGGTCTGTGGGTTCAAGCCCCGCGTCGGGCTCTGTGCTGACAGCTCAGAGCCTGGAGCCTGTTTCAGATTCTGTGTCTCCCTCTTTCTCTGACCCTCCCCTGTTCATGCTCTCTCTCTCTCTCTCAAAAATAAATAAATGTTAAAAAAATGTTTTTTTAATAAAAAAAATTTTAATAAAAAAATTTTTTTAACGTTTATTTATTTTTGAGACAAAGAGAGAGAGGGAGAGGGAGAGAGGAGTGGGGAAGGTGCGGGGCAGGGCACAAAACCCGAAGCAGGCTCCAGGCTCTGAGATGTCAGTGCAGAGTCCGATGTGGGGCTCAAACCCACAAACTGTGAGATCATGACCTGAGCCGAAGTCAGATGCTTAACTGACTGAGCCCTCCGGGTGCCCCAGGGCTTTAACATATTTTATATGTCTATTATATTATATAACATATAATATATATACTATAAATTATATAATATATAATATACATTATACATTATATAATAAAACAATATATAATATATAACTTATAATTTATATATTATATATATTATTATGTTAACATTTTATATGTCTATTACATAACATTTGTTATGTAATAGATTCACCCAAAGTTGTACCTTTAGTTTCTTTCCAGTTTACTACCATATGAACTGCAATGATACATGTCTTTGCACAAAACCTTTGTCTAGCTTTCTGACAATTTCCTTGGGTCAGTTAATAAAAAGGAGAGATAGGATGGTCAAGTCTGGAACATTGTACATTTGCCAAACTACTTTATAGGAATACTATTTCAGTTCACTTTCCGGTCAATGATGTGTAAGAGCTTGCATTTTATCACTTCACCACTGGAGCTAGGTATTTTCATGTTTAAACCTTTTCTAGTCTTTTACCACTGAATTTTAGAGTTTTTTTCCTTATAACTATTTATCAAGTCTTAGTATATTTTGGATATTCATTATTGGTCATATTTTTTGTAATAAAATTTACATTGTTGTATTCTATGCTAGAGGTTTTTAATGTCTGTGTAGTTGAACTGATTGATTCTTTAGTGATTTCTTCCATTGTTATAGTTTTTGTCTAGAGACAGTATGAACATTCTATTTTTAATTCATTGATGTCTTCAGTATTTCAATTCTTTCCGATACTTCCTTTTTTTTTTTTTTTTTACAAACTACATTTTGGGGGCTTTTGAAATTATCTTCTTTATCAAATTTGAAAGTGACTCATATTAGTAGGTAAGAGAAAACATTACAGGCAAAAAGAAAGACCATTAAATATGGTTTTTATCTTATGTATTTATCTATTTTTGTACCTGTAGAAAACAAGTACGAAAATCACATTCAAGTACCCATCCCTTGTTTTAACTCTGTTCACATATATAATTGTGCTCTTGTTTTAAATGGAATGATGCCATCAAACCTAGTTTGTTTAGCATGCTGTTGTGATTTTTTTCAATATTAATTATTATTAAATAATAATATTATTATCAGTTGGTAAAGTTTGTACATGGACCTGATTGTAGGTTTGAAACTGATCATTTGACTTCCCATAGGCTAGGAGGGATGGAGGGGAATTTGATTTTCATGATGCAGGAAGCCAGTCGTCCTTAGTGTCTGACTCCAGAGTGGATAGAAGTAACATGCAGTTCTGTATTTCCTTCAAAATACAAACATATCCCTTAGCTGAAGCCCTTAGACTAATCTCTTTGAAAAGTACTCTTCTCAAATTTCCTGTTCAGGTGACAATTAAATGACCAATGGTTTGTAACTGTGATTTGTTACTATAATAATTGAATTTAACAATATGCCTGCCTAGACATAGATGATGCAGTAACCTGGAAAGAACAAAGAATACTAGAGAAATCGAATCTGCCCTATTCTGATTTCTTAGTCTTCCTCATTTTTTGCCCCTTCCTTTTTTTTTAATAGTCATTCTCTTCTACTTTAATTTGAAAAACAACAACAACAACAACAAACAAAAAACAAAACAAAACTCCAGGAATAGAATGAATGGGAGATTATTTTAATTTTCAGAAACTATGGGTTTACATCTTTGGGTATTACAAATGAGAACTCTGGAGGAAAGTGTAAAGGAAGAGTGAGTGAGTGTAAAGTAGTGTGGCAGATAAACCCTGAGGGAATCCTGATGATTCACACCTTTGCACAATCCATTTCCCTTGAATGGAGCCTGGGAGTTGCCTTTAACTGGTAGAATATTGCAAAGGTGATGTCACTTTAATGATTATGTTAATGTATGTGGCAAAGATTCTGTTGATGTATTTGTTCCCATTCTGTTGTCTTTGAGATTGTACTAAGGAAGATTGTACTAAATAGAACTGAATTAATCAAGTGAGTCCTTTAAAAGAAGGTCCAGGCCTTCTAGGAAGTTAGAGTTTTGAAGCAGCAAAACTTCCCTCCTCCTTTGCTGGCTTTGAAGAAGCAGCTGTTATAAATCCAACAGCCAGAGTAGAATAAATTTCACCAACAACCTGAGGGAGCTTGAGGGTGGACTCTTCCCTATCTGAGCCACCAGATGAGAACACAGCCTTCATGCCAGCCTTCTGAAATTGGAATAGGAGAATTCAGCTTAGCTGCCTCCACTCTGATCTATAGAAACTGGAGAAATGGGTGTTGTGGGTTGTTTTTTTTTTAATGTTTATTTATTTTGAGAGAGAGAGCAGGGGAGGGGCAAGGAGTGGGGGAGAGAAAGAGAATCCCAAGCAGGCCCTGCGCTGGCAGCACAGAGCCTGATACAGGGGTTGAACTCACAAACTGTGAGATCATCACCTGAGCTGACATCAAGAGTCAGATGCTTAACTGTTGGAGCCACCCAGGCTCCCCGAAATGGGTGTTGTTTTAAGTCTCTCTGTGCAAATTTGTTATGCTGTAACAGAAAATTAAGGCAAAGAGACTCCTTCATGGCATTAGCCAAAGGAAGGAGAATTCCTTCTCTCAGACACAAAAATGGGCAATTCCTGTCTCAGTTTTCAGGTTAATTTGAAATTTTGCCCATGCCTGAAGAACTGGTCTGGTACTACTTCTTTCTTTGTAGACTCTTTTTTATTAAGGGATGCTGATGAAAACACCAAAGAGTATTCTTGACTTAATCCCCCTCTGATTAATGCCAGCACTTATTCCTCTGAGTTTTGAGTTTCCCTACAGTTTAATTTAATTTAATTTTGAACTAGATGACTTTTAAGCCCTTGAGCCCTGAGGTTCTATGATTTTGTGACCTCAGATTCAAGGACCTACATTTAAGGATGAAGATGTTCTCAGTTTTGTGCTCAACGAGTGATTCTGCATCTCCCCACTTCACTTCTACCTGGTCAGCATGGTCATTTCAGCCACCCTGTGTTCCTCTTTCCATTCCCACTCTGGATCCACTCCAGATCTCTGTGTCTTCCCTATGCCACTCAACATCCAAGACATTTTTGTCTCTTTTTCTCCTTAAGATTTACCTCCATTTAAGAATTTCTATTTTCTGCTTGACAGCTTTCAAATTTAGAAATGTGGAGCTAGGCCCATTCCTTTGTGAAATTCATGGTTTCCTGTTTATTTTCCTCGAGAAGAGGTGAACAAATGCGCACGCAGCTTTGAGTGACTGTGAAGTTTGCCTCCTGATTGGATGTGGATCTTGGAAACATCCTGCCTGAGCTCTAGAACTGTGGGACAATTATTCAAAGGCTGTGAGTGAGTGGGAAGACCATTCCTAGTGGATGTGCCATCTTTTAAGAGCCACCAGCATTGCAGGGAGAGGTGGTTATTCTTTGACCAGAGGACATCTGCTATAGACCGAATGTCTGTGTCCCCCCAGATTCACACGTTGAAAGCCTAAACCCCAACATGATAGTATTTGGAGGGAGGGCCCTTGGGACGTGATTATGTCATGAGGGTAGAGCCCCCATGATGGGGTTAGTGCCCCTAAAAGAGATCCTGGAGGGGCGCCTGGGTGGCTCAGTTGGTTAAGCATCTGACTTCGGCTCAATCATGATCTCATGTTCTGTGAGTTTGAGCCCCATGTTGGGCTCTGTGCTGACAGCTCAGAGCCTGGAGCCTGCTTTGGATTCTGTGTCTCCCTCTCTCTCTGCCTCTCCCCAGTTTGTGCTCTCTCTCTCTCAAAAAGTAAATAAACATTAAAAAATTAAAAAATGAAAGTGATCCCAGAAGGCAAGCTTGCTCTGTCTACCACATGAGGACACAGAAAAATGACAGCCATGTATGAACCAGGAAGTGGGCCCTTACTAGATACCAAATATGCTGGCACATTGATCTCAGACTTTCCAACCTCTAGAACTAAAAAAATTAAAAAAAATTAATTTTTGTTATTTATAAGCTACTCAGTCTGTAGCTACTCAGTGGTGTTCTGTTATAGCAGCCTAAATAGACTAAGACAACCTCCTTTCTGCTACGAATGCTCTGGATATGTGGCTTCTCATCTATGATGACCTTCCCTTAAGTTGATCTGCATGCCAAGGTCTCTCCTAGTCCCCGCATCTGTGCCTCATTGTCTGAAGCTAAGATTCAGAATATATTATAACTGAATATATTATAAGAATTGCTTGGGTGTTTCCTGCACCAGGATATAGCAGTGGCTTGGTGCTCTGCCCATTGGTGTGGCAGGAAATACTTTCATTTGTGCTGGTGAATTCATTTTGTCTGGGATTTCTTCCTTCACTAAAAATCTTGCATTCTTTGACTTAACAAACAAGTAGTGAGTAATTACAGTATTCCAGGGAGTGTTCAGAGGGCTATGGAAGGTATAAAGATTAAAAAGAGCTGCCTTTCTCCTGCCAGCTGTAACAAATGTGAAATATATTGGGAAGGTGACACTGATGTCTGGTGGGTATACATCTGCTGCGGCAGAAGGCTGGTGCATTGTAAGACTTGCTAAATGAGAGCTTCTGGTGTGGAGTCTGGAGACCCCAAAAGCCTCCAGTGTGATTCTTGTGTATACTAAATTGTAAGACCCTTATTACCTGGTATCCAAATAATGTCATTGTTGATGATGATAAGATAAAATACCAAAAAGTCCCCCAAGTTTTTATTATGTCTTTAAGAAAATATTATCATTTCAATTAAAGGGACATAATATACTCCTTAAAATTATTTTTATTAACCAAAATTAACATTTGGTTGAGGGCTAGAATTCCTGTGTCTTTCTAATTCTCTTGTACTTGTAAGCCTAAGGCTTTTAAAATGGTCTTTCACAATTATACTTCAGCTTAATGGAGAACCATTGACCCTGTGAAATCAAGTTCTGAAATTGACCTACAAGTAATGAATTTTTAATCAGGATATATTATTCACATCTGCAGTAATTATTTTGGACTAATAATATTCTAGATTAACATGATCTTGGAAAATGTCTCACATGCGATACTTCCTGATCTCAAAGCACAACTTTCTAATGAATAATGTACAGTTACCTTTATTTTCCTGCAGTGCCTGGGGATGAGGTACTGCTCTGAGCATATGTAGAAGTACATTTTCAACATTCATTTGTTTGTTTGAATTGAATCAAATGAAATTAATACCCTAAACTGTAATACTGTCTGCATCATTACTTATTGCTCTGTATCATGAGATTTTAAACATGTCTAATGCTTAATAGATGTCCTGTGTTTTCATGTGCTGGTATATAAAAGAGGACCCTTCTAAAATTAGAAGCAAAATAGCCTGTATCTAAATTTTCCTTCCTACATACCTCCATCTTTCTGCATTATATACAGAAACGTGCTGATTGCTTTATGTAAGTTTAATAATTAAGTATACATTTATTTCTGGATTGAAGATAAAGGGATATATGTGCATCTGAAGGTGGCCAAAACATTGTTGACATCTCTTAAATACTTGCTAAGTTTCATCATTGAAATGACTTAATATGCTCCAGTGTATAAACGTCTCCTCTGGAAAAAAGTAATCACTTTTGGAAGTGCATTAATTATTCCAGGTCACCAAGGTGCTCCTTAATGAATCACCTCTAATCATTAGTATTATCTTTTTAGTTATGAGCCATTTTTAAGAGTTAATTTCCTAAAGACTCTCATTTCTTCTTTTGGTGTCATTTGTGCAGTGAGAGATAAATATTTACAAGTTATGATAAATATAAATTAATTATAACTATTAATATTATGATATCCTCAATTTTTTCTTTGTAGCTGTCATCGAAATCACCTGCATTCAATATTTGAAGTTCAGTTTTTCCGATATCCTTTTCATATGAAAGTCTAACTCTGAGTCTGAAACAACCACTGAAAATACTGTCTTCAAAACATGAAAATGTGAGCACACTCTTACTTACCTGAACTTGGGTGACTTCAGTTCCTTGCACCCAACTTTGCTCCAAATGCCCCAGGCTAGAGTAATCGGGGTTGTACTAAGGAGCCCATTAATATTGGCCACCAGAGGGCTCCCATATTCCTTCCAAGTATAAAAATACAAAATTCAACTAACATAAAGTTCATCATCAAATAAAAAGTCTTGCAGGAATTTATGATATAGTATCTATAGAGGAGAGATGTCCCCAAACCACTGTGTACTTATGCAAAATTATGCTAATGAACAAACTTGAGAAACTAAGCACTTTCTGTAGAACAAAGTGATTAAATTGTGTGGTTGATGTTGGTTTTGTTTCTGGAGACCGTGGTGCAGACTTAAAATACTTAATACTGACAATAGGAAAATTGGGTACAAACCTATTATGTGTTTATGAATGATGTAAAGTGTAGCTGGTTCTAGTTACCGGAGTACAGTTTTTGATCACACACTAGCTATATAGATTATCCTGTTTTTTGTTAGCCCAGTTTTTGATATTACACAAAACTTTATTGAACCAATGGTTGGGTTTTTTTGGGTGGGCATTGGTGGCAAGAGGAATAATGTCATGAACTGTGGACATTTCCACTGGGGAGGGAGAAAAGGATTGCTTCTCCTGAGGGCTCTTCCACTAGTTCTTGTTGAGTTGTGTCAGCTGAGAACCAGTCCCGGGAGCTGAAGCTCCACAGGATAAGTCTCTGGGTTTCTGGAAGCAGCAGAAGCATTTGTCGTGTGTCTCTTTTGCTATGGTCGTTTCTGGCTCTGACAACCCAGGTGTTGTCCATAGAGTTTATGCAGGCAGGCGCATTGCTGCATTAAATACAGAGTAGAGTGAGCAGTTAATGGCAATGTTATAATCCACAGCAGAACAAACTTTGAAAACAGCATCTTTAGGAACTCTTTGAATGCCGGTGAAGCACTTCAAATGAGTCATCAGATTGGTCTTCTCTGTGATGTTTTTAAACCACAATTCATTTATCATCAGTAGCTGAAGATGCTGTTTAGCCATATTCTACCTTTTCAATTCCTTTTTTTTCTAGAATACATTAGTTATTGCTGCACTTAAATGTGCATCAAAGAGAATAGCAACGTGGAAGGCCTGATTAGCTCAATTATACACCCACACCTAGATGCTGTCTTTTTGACTGTAAGACTGAAATATTGTTGCAGAAGAAAATAAAACAATCTGTTCCCCCCTTTATTTTCCATTATGTTCTTCTGGTCTAAGAATTATTTTGTGTTTTCTTTAGAGAAAGAGAATTAAAAAATAGAGCTAATTTTGGTTTATCTTGTACTTCTTGAAATAGTTTAGAGCAGTTTTATGAATTCTGTTTCAATCTGGGATTTTTGATGCTATTTCTCCAAGCAAGCTTTCGCTGAATCCCCCTCTCTTATCCGTTGCTTTCCCTCCATAAGACCATGGTGATTAAAAAAAACACTCTACTCCTCAGGCTTAGATTACCATGTCTAAATGAGACATAGATATGAAATTATCAGAGTGTAGAGTCTATTTTAGAAATTCAAGTGGAGTTGGTGTTATTTACAACCACGTAGTAACCAATCTAGTCCAGCACTTCTCCGTGATTCACCGGATTTGGATTTGACTCCATTTATGTTCCAGGAAACCCACAATATTGCAGCTGGTAATTAACTTCATTTTAAGACCATTGCTAATCTTGAAGATCAGTTGCTAAGTTCAGACTATGCATGAGCAAAAGAAAAGATGAAATTTTTTTTGATAGTGACTGGGTATCACAATAACCCATGAGCTAATTATACTATATTTCATGTTTGTCATGGAAGTCTTTGAATTAAAAATCAAGGACATTTTTCTGGGTCAGATACATAGATTTTGTTCAGTAAGGTCTTTGCTAATTGCCATACTACTTCTAATTTTCTATTTTTTAGGAATAAAAATATCTGGAAACATTTTAATTAAAATGTCCAAACTATTTCACATACACCAACTGGTTCCTAGGTTTCTTGAATAACCACTTAAATTATGAAATTCAGCATGTATAGATACTACTCCAATTATAGGTATTTACCTTTTAGAAAGAAAGTTTGTTCCTATCTAGACTTTGTGAAGTCGAATTGGCATAAAATGAACTTTGGCTCAAAAGCTTCTCCTGACATTTATTTGCAAAAGTTTCTATGGCCAGTATTCCTGTAGCTGAGGTGACATTAAGCCTTGTTGGTCACCAGGGAGGAATGTGGCTTTTCTCTTCACTCATTCTGGGTGTGAGAAGAAAGGAACTACTAGTGGATATGCCAATCTCGATATGCCTCTTTCTGCCCCTAGCAATACTTGATATTTACATTTCAGGCAAAAGATGAGAAAACTGAATTCCCAGCATAGGGACACAGTGATCAGAGAGAGAACCTGCCTTGCCCAGCTCTTAAAACCTGCATAAGCAGCTCTTTTTAAAGCCACTAATGATACCTAGAGGCCTTCTAATCTCAAGATGTTGATATATGTACTTATTTTCCCAAGATTTGGTGATGTCTTTAACAAAAAAAAATATATAAACATTACCTTAAGACACTGGTGCTCAGTCTTGTCTGCTCATGACAGTCATCTGGGAGTGCTTCTAATTCCTAAGGCTCAGGCTGCATCACAGACCAGCTAAATGATAATGTCTGTGGTTAGAACGAGGCATCAGGTTTGTAAACCTTCCCCAGGTGACTACAGTATGGAGCCAAGTTCGAGAATCACTGCCTTACAAACCAGTATCCCTAAATGATATTGTAATCGTACATCTGAACATGTGTAGTGGACAAGGATCTCAGTCTCCAAGCTCAGATGTTCCAGAAACACTCATTATTTTCTTACAGCCTAATTGAATTTTGATTATGAGTTGCATGCCAACTTCTATAATTCAACCAGTGTGGTGGAGGATTGATATCGGCCCATTTAGGATTCTTTCTTTCCCTGGGATTGCAAGTGGCTTACATGGTACTGAAATGTTTGTGGGCAGGACTGGAGAGGGCTGTGTTCTGCATTGCTACTGAAACCCACACCAGCACTGTCCCACAGTGGATCGGTGGTCCACCGAGTTTCCACAGCATGGCCCCTCCACCCTGTTCCAACCCTTTCCTTCTCCCGTGTCACATCCTGGTGTGAGGCACTGAGGTGAGCTGACTCCAGTCTGCCTTAAAACACCATCAACACTTTCTCCTTCCCCATCTCCCCACCCTTGGGGAAAAGGCTAAGCATTTGCTGTTTCTAAGAGACTGAGTGTGATGTTGAGGGAAGATGTTAAGAAAGGAACCAGTATTAAACTGCAGCTTCTGGTCGGCAAAACCAGTGTCTCCTCTTCTTTAGGCAAAAGCCTATAAATTTCTTTTTAGTTTATCAAGAACCATGAAATGATGCTTCTTGTCTTGAAGCAACTTTTTAAACATGGATTGTTTGGTTAAAAATTATCATTAACAAGTATATTCACATAAACATTCAACTCCAAGTTATTTTGCCAGATAAATCTAATTTGTCTCTGTCTTCCTCAGGTAATTTTGTCATCTGTCTACACAGTATGAATCACCTTTAAAATTGTATCAACAGGTGCCACCGCCCTAGCACAGGGCAAACTTGTCTTAATCCTATCAGTGCTACCTCTCTTGTCATTCAGAACCTCTCCTTAATTATTGGTTTATATTAATTACTTCAATGTACTGAACACTTGAAGCCAATTCAAGGGGAGAAGGACAGGTTATTGATGGGTACATGACTGAGTACATATTCTCAGTTTGTCTGATTTAGGAAACCTCCAGATGTGTATCACCTTGGTCCTAAGAAAATATGATTCTTGGAGTGCCTGGGTGGCTCAATGGGTTAAGTATCTGACTCTTGTTTTTGGCTCAGGTTATGATCTTGCAGTTCCTGAGATAGAGTTCCACATCGGGCTCTGTGCTGACAGAATCCCCTTTTTTGGGATTCTGTCTTCATCTCTCTTGGTCTCTCCCCTTCCTCAAAATAAATAAATAAACTTAAAAAAAAAGAAAATATGATTGTCTCTTACAAAGTCCAAGTCAAATACTCATAGATAGAATTTGTATTACCATCACTGTAACAACAACATCCATACCATGTTTATACCTAATAGAAATTGTCTTGTCTAATTTGACAGTCTTTATTTTACAGATTAGGAAACTGCTCAACCCACTTGTTCAGGTTCACTCAGCTAGTTAATTGTAGTTATGACTTGCTTCATCCACCCTCTTAACCAGTATACTTAGACATACAAATTGAAGACAATTCTTTTTTTTTTTTAGCTTTTAAGTATTAATTCCAGTATAGTCAACATAGAGTGTTATAGTAGTTTCAGTTCAGTTCAGAATATAGTGATTCAGCAATTCTATACATTATGAAGACAGTTCTTGATGTCCAGAACTGACTATTATAGTCTCCTCTCTCATGCACACATGATAAAACACTCCTTTTCCTAGAAGGTAATAAACTTAGAAAATAAAATTAGTGACATCCACTAAAAATAAATATGTTCAAATTCATGATGGAATGTCAGGCAGGAGAAGCTTGGAAATATTTTGGGAGGAAACCTTTCGAAGGGAATATGATAGATGCTATCCAGGCCACCACAAAAGTATCTTGATACCCGCATATCAGATAGAGGGTACTGTCCTCAGGGGACCATGGCCTAACCCAATGCTGCCTGATAAAAAATATATGCAGTGATGGTTATTTATTAGCACTGTCCAATATGGTGTCCAGTTAACCTCTCTCTCTCTCTTTCACGCTTTTCTTTCTTTTTATTTCCTTTCTTCTCTTCTCTTCTTTTCTTTTCTTTTTTTCCTTCCTTCCTTCCTTCTTTCAAATAAAGGGAATAAATACAAGCTTTGGAGTAGACAAATGAAAGTTTAATTTCTAGTAAGAATATGAGCAAATAACTGATTCTTTCCTTCCTAAGTGTGCACAGTAAGTAATAGCATTTACTAATATGGTTATTTTATGATTAATGGGACGATCCATGTAAAGTTTCTAATGGTGATCCTGTTGTAAATCATCTCTTGATGATTTGGTTATGATGATGGTCGTACTGATGCTAATAGTGTGTCCATTTAGCAAAAGGGATGAAAGTGTCATCTGTGTCTCATGTGCTACGCTGTACATTTCCTCATTGATATAGGAATATCTCACGTGCTGTTAATAATGTCATGTGTGTAAACAGTGGCTTGTGAACATGGAGGAGTTTGTCATCCATCAACATGTACATGTGCATTTTGAGGTAAGAGTTGAAATATTAGGCATATTAGCAAGAGAAGGATTTGCTGCAGATCACATGGGACCTGCACTCAAATTTCCATCTTCTGTTTTCATCTGCTTTCCTCTCTGCACTATCATATTGCCTCTTAACACATAATATGGAAGAGTCTAATACTCACTGAAAAATAGAAATGTTTGTGGGACTTCACTAAAACTTTCTGATATGAAAGAAGGACAATAATTTGTTAGAATCAGTGCTTCAGTGTGATCAAAAATTTCAGACGAAATGATTTTTCAGAAACATCTTCTGTTTTTTGAACAGACCATTAGCAGTGTTTTTCAGAGGGAAGCTTTATTTTGTTTTGATCTTACAACAGGAAAGTTTTAGGCCAAGCCCTTGAAATGAGCAAAATAGTGGCAAATGGTAGACAAAATCCAGTGTTCTTCAGGGATAAAACTTAAAGACGCAGTCTTTGGGCCAGGAAACATGCCAAGTCACGGATCCACTTCCATCTTGCACCATTGTCATAGCTCCGTGGAGGAGACAGCTTCTAATCGTGTTCTTAAAGGGTAATCACTGTCCTGTTCAGGATGTCCTGCTGACTCCACGGGGATGCTAGCAGGATGTGAGAGACATCACAAGGCTGACTCACTGAAACCGAGGGATTTAGCAAATGCAGGAAAGGAAAGCAAGTTTAAGCTGAGAATGTAAGTGATTTGCTGAGAAGCCAGAGCAACAGAGAAAACCTTTCTTCACAAGGGTGCCCGGTGCATTTAAAACAGCTCTAGCTATCAGAATTTTTTTTCTTTTATTAAGCTGAAATATGTTCATGTGGTGGAGCTCTTAGGTGGTTCACTGATGGGGGTTTATTCAGTCAGCAAATATTGAGTGTCTACTCTGTGCTAGTATCTACTGTATCCTGTCTGCACAGTTCTGGGTCTCAGGAGCAAGTCGGGGGTCTTTGCGCTCATGATAGTTACATTTAGTGAAAATAACAAAAAAAAGTCAGATTTGAGAAGCTTTAAATGCAGACACAGGAAGACATTGTTTGATCTAGGCAGACAGGTGGCAAAGAACAGAAGCAAAGAGGAGCAGGAACATAAGGTCTTAGGAAAATGAAGCAACATCTTCAAAGGGAAAGAAAGCATTTGGTTGTCCAGCTGCAGGCAAAATAATGCTAATGGACAGACATCTCGATACACGTTCATTTCTCATCCAAAGATTTCATGCAGAGCTTCCCCCCCCTTTTGTGTAAACTAAATGGAAATAATGCTGCTTTATGAAAATCGACTCTTTGACTACCTTTCCCAGAGCATAACTGTTCTGTGAAACAAAAGCAATTGCTCACCCTAGATCCTTTGTCCTTGAAATAAATATTTGGTCCTACATCCAAGATTTTTTAGGAAATTGATTTAAGTGCTGGAACTGTTTCAGTAATCTGTGAATGACCCTAAATTACCTATTCATAGGAAGAGAAGGCCAGGGCTGGATGGCAAACAAAGTAGCCTTTTCATTCCTCCCATGACTTCCTCTCCTTGGCAAACCATCCCGTTCTCTTCGCAGGAGCCCGGCTCCCTGCCTCTCTGGCCCACGACGCTGGTTCAGAAGATGGCCTGGAGCGCATGGCATGCCACCCACTATATTGGAAGCTGAAAGTGTTTTTGCTAGCTGAATGTCAAATTAATGAGGTTTTACTATCTAGATAGCATGTATTGACAAAAATACCATGTACCTTTACTGACAGTGAACCTCCTGTTCTGGATTAATGCTAATCCAAGGTTGCTTGTTTTTCATATTAGAAAACCATGGCCTTGTCATTAGCGCAGGTGACTTCTCAAATGTCAGAAATGAAACGCTTTGCTTATTCACGGAAGGAGTGTGCGTTGTTCATGTTCAGGGTCACTTATTTTTATTTTCTTAACGGCACTTTGAACTTAAAACAGATGTGCACCGGGCAGCTCTTAGAGCATCTGTGGCTGTAAAAGAAAATAATGCCATGCGCTCCTGGGTTGCTCCATTATAGAGATCCTCAGTTTTGTCCCTGCACCCGTCTGCGTCACTCGCAGTGATTCAGGACCAGCTTGTGGGAGGGACAGCCATTCCACACTGCCTTGAGCAATTGCCGCAGACTATGATGGCTTTCCCCAGAGCTTTCCTCTCTGCTTCTCAGACTGGTCTGCGTGGTGGAGGCAAAACTCGAGGGCTGAGAATTACAGACTGTGGCCAAATGAGTTGTCACTCCCTGGTCCAATGTGGGCGAGAGCAGGGAGAAGGTGACAGAACCATTTTTACTGCAGTTAAGTGTGATTAATCGATGCCTTTCTAATGAGATTAAGGGGGGGAAAATCTTTTTTTCTTTCTTTCTGGTTTTTTTTTTTTTTTTTTTTTTTTTTTTTTGCCAGCTCTCCTCTACTCTGGGAGTTAATTTAATGCATTCAGCAGAAGCTATATGGCAGGGAACAATTGCTCCCTTGCTGGAAATTCTCCCAATTAAGCATAGACTATCTTAAACAACAACAACAACAATACTATTGATGATACGCTTTAAATCATATATAAATATGATCATTTCACATTGCCTCATCATGATTTACTTTTTTAAAGAGGAAATAATTCCATTTTTTTATTGGTGAAAGATTGAGATAGATTGTAAGAGTCAGTGTTTTCTCACTCATTCCTTTTGTAATTATTGTTCAATCAAAACTTAAAATATGACACTAGAGCTTGATACCCAGAGTAGGGAATGTCAAAAAAATGAAGCCATCTCATGTCTGGGAAAGATATTGATGGTCATTAGACAAACTGATTATTTGTATAGTTATCACCATTGATGTAATTTTACATGTGTTTGTGTAATTACTTGATTGCTAACTGTCTTCTCTACTAAAGTATGAGGTCTATGAAGACAGGACTCATAGATGTATGGGCTCATCACCTCTTTCAGAGCATCGAACACAGCCCTTGGTATAGAGTTGGCACTCTGCTTTAATGTCTGTTGAATTAAAAGAATGAATGAATGAACCTAATACCTATGATTAGAGTTTTACAGAGTTTCTTTTAAAAATGCTTGTCTAAACTTTTTTGAACACCTCTAGCAACAGAGAAGACCTTTGTTCACAAGGGGACCCAATGCATTTTAAACAGTTTTGGCCGTTAGAAAGTTTTTTTCTTTGGTTAAACTGAAATATATTCATGTATAGACTTTACTATTCAAAAATAGAATCTGATGTTGTGTAGAGTAGCATGAGTAGTCATCAGAGACCATCTTCTTTATGTCATTTATGTCCAGATCCATTTGCTTTTATTGTTTGTTATTCCTTCACGTCATTTAAGCACTGTTCACAAAGCTCGTTTAGTTATTAATTACAATTAGCTAAAACTGTTTTTTTAATTTTTTTTTTACATTTTATTTATTTTTGATAGACAGAGGACAAGTGGGGAGGGGCAGAGAGAGACAGAGACAAAGAATCCGAAGCAGGCTCCAGGCCTGAGCTGTCAGCACAGAGCCCAACGCAGGACTTGAACTCACAAACCGTGAAATCATGACCCGAACCGAAGTCGGATGCTCAACCGACTGAGCCATCCAGACGACCCAGCTAAAACTGTTTTAAGAAAGGATTTTGTTGGGGAAAAAATATGGGTACTATATAAAAGTCATTCGTAATTAAAATGAAATTGGCTCAAAGCTACATTTTCTTAAGCTCTTTTTCCTGCCTGTTTTCCTGGCCACCTTATTTTGTCCATAGGCTACTCTGCCAATACAGTGGTTCCTATTTTAATATCTGGGAAAAAAATTAGGTCTCTTACTCTTCCATCATTCCAAGTGTGTTTAAGTTCTGTTTTATTTTCAAAGCATTAAGTATTCTGAAGAATATATGTCAGTTCTTTAGAAGGCAGAAATGGCTGCAATTATATTATTTCTGTTTGCTGTTTATTAAGACAGGTGATATGTGCACATATGAAAACATTCTCACTATCTGACATTAAAACTTTACAGATAAAGCTAAAGACCTCTTTAAACAGTAATACCTCATTCTGTTTTCCATCCCAGAAATAAACTAGCATCAATTTCATGTTTAGTCTTCCAGTTATTTATATATAATTTAAGTATATAATTTATAGAAATTAAAGATGTTATATATAAATTATAAATGATATATAAATTATATAAATATAGTATATAAAATATATATACTATATAATTGATTTATGGATTATTTTATATTATATATATATATTTCACATGCATACATGCCCACACATATACATATGTACATATATACACACAAACACATGCACACCTACTTGTAAGCAATAGAAACCAACTCTTGTTTTCTTTTAATTTTTTTAAAATCTTTTTATTTTTGAGAGATGGAGAGGGAGAGACAGAGTATGAGCGGGGGAGGAATAGAGAGAGAGGGAGACACAGAATCTGAAGCAGGCTTCAGGCTGTCATCACAGAGCCTGATGTGGGGCTCAAACTCATGAACTGTGAGATCATGACCTGAGCCAAAGTTGGACACTTAACTGACTGAGCCACTCAGGTGCCCCAGAAACCAACTCTTTCTAATGAAATTTACTAATCAACTAAATTTATTGAGGCATATCATGTACTAGGCACTGTTGTAGGGACAAGAATATGGCAATGAATCAAGTGCCTGCTCTCATCAAGCTTATATTTTAGATGAGGAAGGCAAAGACATAAGCAAATAAAGTAATTTCAGAGAATGACTCTTCAGAGAGTGATACCTATGAGAAATTTCACGACAGAGATGTGACCGTGGCAAGAAGAGCTACTTCTGAGTGGCTGATCAGGGCAGGTTTCTCTGAAGTGACACTATTTTTATTGGGAAGTAAATTGTGACAATGAGCTGGGCCTGCTAATGTCTGTGGAAGGAGTAGTTCAGGCAAAAAGAACAGCAAAATAGGAGACCCTGATGCACACATAACTTGGAATGTTGAAAGCATAGAAAGGACAGTAGGGCAGGAGCAAAGGAGAGTTAGATAGGAAATCAGAGAATCCATCAGAGTCTGTTTGCCTCCATCTAGACAGGAAATTTTTGTCACAAGAGTAATGGGAGGCTATTAAAGGATTTTAAGCAAGAGTGTGTTGTTACAGGATCTGATTTGCTTTAAATTTATCACTCTGGCTTTAGTGTAGAGATAACAATGAATTTTTCTTGCTTATTTGTCAGAAATCAATTGACCATGTATTTGTGGGTTTATTTCAGGACTTTATTCTCTTCCAGTGATCTGTGTTTCTTTCTTTTTGCCAACCCCACACTGTTTTGGTTAAGGTAACTTTATAGTAAACACTGAAATTATATTATGTAATTTCTCCTGGTGGTATTTTGCAATTTTTACTGTACATGCATTTAGCATTTGGATACTATTCTAAATGGATTGTATTATTGATTTCATTTTTCAGTACATTGTTGGTAGTGTACGGAAATATATTCAATTTCTGTGCATTGGCCATTATCCTGCATATGTGCTACATTCACTTAGTTTTAGGAGCTTTTTTTTTTTTTTTTGAATTGAAGATTCCTTAGGCTGTGACAACCTAAACAATCACGTTGTTTGCAGAAAGACAGTTTTCATTTTTACTTTCTTATCTGGATGCTTTTTAATCCTTTTTCTTGCCTCATTACATTGGCTAGGACCCCAGCCTAATGTTGAACTGAAGTGGTGAATAGATATCCTTGCCTTGTTCTCTATCTTAGGAACTCTTCACCATGATGCATAATGTCAGCTTCAGGTTTTTGTAGGTGATCTTTATCAGGTTTAGGAAGTTCCCTTCTGTTACTGTGATCTTGAGAGTTTTTGTCATGATTAAGTGTTGAATTTTTGTCAAATGATCTTTCTGCATGTTTTGTGTTGGTATGTGGCTTCTTTATTCTGACAACTTGGTAAATTATCTAGTTTTATTTTTGAATTTTAAGGCCAGTTGAATTCCTGGGATAAACCTCAGTTTATCATGATGTATTATTCTTTAAAAATATGTATGGATTCAATCTGGTAATCTTTTTTCATGAAAAATCAGTCTGCAGTTTTTTGTTCTTGTATCTTTGGTATTTTTATCAGTGTTGCTGGCCTCATGAAATCAGTTGGTAAGTATATCTTCCTTCTCTATAAATCAGAGAGTTTACACAGGAGTCATATTTCTTAAATTTTTGATAGAATTCACCAGTGAAGCCATTTGGTCTGGTGTTTTCTTCATGCAAAAGTACTTCATTATAAATTTGTGTTTTTACCAGGGCTATTAAGATTTTTCCTCTTTTGTCAGATTTTGTTGTTTCTATCTTTCAATGAACTTATCCATTTCATCTGCTTTTTAATTTATTGACATCAAGCTGTTCATAATATTGTCTTATTTTCCTTTTCGGCATTCAAAGAATCTCTAATTGTGCCCACTCTAATTCCTGACATTCTAATTTGGGTATTCTTTGTGTTTTTTTTCCTTAATGTTTATTTATTTTTGAGAGAGAGAGAGAAAGAGAGAGAAAGTGAGTGGGGAGGGGCAGAGAGAGAGAGGATGACAGAGGATCTGAAGTAGTGTCCAGGCTCTGAGCTGTTGGCCCCGATGTGGGGCTCGAACCCATGAACTGTGAGATCATGACTGAAGCTGAAACCAAAACCATGACCAAGCTTAACCATCTGAGACACCAGGTACCTCTTCTTCAAGTTTTTAACAGTGTACATTGTTACTTAACTTCATTGATCTTTCCAAAAAACTCATTAATTTTGGTTTCATTAATTTTCCCTATAGTTTTTTATTTCATTTATTTTAGCTCTTATATTTATTAATTTCTCTGTGCTACTTTGCACTCTTCCTAGCTTCCTAAGGGAAACATCTATTATATCATTGATTTTAGAATTTTCTTATTCTGTTTTGTTATTATTATTTTACTTCATATATTTCTAATTTGGTTTCTTTAGAATGCTTATTTTCTAGATATTAAATTTATATCATGAACATTTTCTGATATCATTAAGTAGTTTTTAAAATGAAAACCACAGAAGAGGGATCTCTGTGAAGGTAGCAAAGATATTCTGAAATTAAAAGTTATGTAAAGAGTAATTTTCTATTAAAATTGAGACCAAATTTCCTCATAAGATATTGTAGGACAAAGGAGAATAAAGAGAAAAATAACATCCTTAGATGTAATTAAGAACAGGTCAGTTGGACCAGACAAAAATTGTAACTTTGTATTTCAAGGTTAAGACATTAAGAAAATAATGCAAGACATGGAATGACATCATAAAACAATTAGGAAACCAAGAAATTAGGTACTAGGACATGGAAAAATAGAAATGAAAAAATATATTTCAGAAATGAAGACTAAGCTAGTAGTACCACAGGAGCAAATAAAAACTTAGACAATGCCTTAAGAGAAACTGAAGGTGAAAATTAGGAAAATTTTGAAAATGAGAAATAAATGAAGAGAGATAGAAGAATTTGAGAGAAAGTAATATGTACTGAAGAAAGGTAAATAAGTTCTGAAATATGGGTAACAGGAATCCCTAAAGAAGAAAGTGAAAGCAAGGGACAGAACAGATTGTAAAAAGTATAATTTGAGGAGAAGTTCCTGCATTGAAAAAAAGAAAGAAAAGATTTAAAATACATATTGAAAGAACATACTGAGTATCTGAGATTATTGAACCAAATGAACCAAGACCAAGATATGTTTTAATATAATTACTGAACTGCTGAAGAAAAAGAAACTTCTTTGGGCGTCTAGGAAAAACAGTGACATAAGGAAATGAAAATATGATTATCATCAGAATTTTGACAGCCGTGTCTTATTCTAGAAGAGAATAAGGTAATATATTAAGATAATCAAAAAGAGAACATGTCAACCAAGAATTTTATACTTAGCAAAACTGACTTTCAAATATCAAAGACACAAATTGTTTTGTATATGCGAGAACACAGAGAATAATGTTCTCATGAATACTTCTTGAGTGATCTAATAAAGAATGAATCTCAGACAACCAAAATGACAAGAAAGAAAATTGATAGGTGGTAAGCTTTAAATTTATTGTTACCTATGTTGAATAAGTCTTATTGCCATACTAAGACTAGATTAGAATGAGCCTCAGTATAGAAGTATGAATAAATGAGGTTCGAAGGAAAAGGGTATGGTGTGTAATGGCTATATATTTATACAATGCATTACTAGAGAATCAAATGACATTTATAATTCCTTTTGTGTATGTGTTTGTGTGTGTGTGTGTGTGTGTGTGTGTGTGTGTGTAATATTATATAGTAATGACTACAAGTAGATCTTATACTTCTTAAAGAGCAATTTCAATGATACTGGTAATTATATTCTTGCTTTTGCTTTTTGGAATTACCTTCCAAGTGTAAAGGAATTCCAGGTATCAGGGTGATCTTTCTTTCCACACTCCTATTTCTGCACAGGTTTTCATTTAGATAGTTTCTCCCCTAAGATTGTTTTTGCCATTATTTCCTAGCTCCCAGAACCTTCCCTTTTGATGGTGGACCTCCAAAACCAGGCTGAAAGTAAAATTTGTTTATACTAGTGTGTATTCCTAGGGCCTTTTCGTTGTAATAGAAATTAATATTATTTTTGTTTCACATGTTGATATTTTTAATATTTAACATTGTTTGTATATGTTTGGTAATTTCATATATAGCTCTCAGTTTCCAAAAAGTTAACAAAGAATGGAATCTAATTTACTTTCTAAATTTCATATAATCTGTAACTCAGCATATATGATGGATATTCATGACAAACTGCATGATTTCACTAATGCTGTTGAGCAGTTCTTCAGAAAGTTAGGCATGGATCTGTGGAATATACTGATGAGATTTTGACCCATTATGGTGGTTATTGATCTAAAAACACATTTCTGGGACATGTTGTACGTGAGTAACAATAGTTTCCAGTGAGCTGGTCTTGGGCTGACCATCTGTTCCAAGTTCTTATAGGGCAAACCACACATATGGTGGTGTTTGGTTGGGCCTGGGCTCATGTCAAAATAATGACTAAGAAAAGTCAAATCGCATGTTTGAAAGCATCCTGAAGATTGTTTTTTCCTTTCCCTCTCTCTCACTCTTTCTTTGTCTCATTTTTTTTTCAGTATTGAAACTGCTAGAGGAGTTCCAATTCATTCTATAAAGATATATTATAGGAAAATTATGTTGATTTTCAAAACTTTTGGATGTATATGAGATAAAATATAAATGATAGCCAAGTTCATGAAATTCAACTGAAATATCTAAATTATATACTTAGCTTCAATTGTTAATTAAAAGAAATCTTATAGTAGTTTGTTTAAATCAGAGCTCTTCAATATTACTTCATATCATTAAAAATTGACTAAAAACTTCAGTATCACTTCATGAAATTAAAAAGTGACTAAAAGAGTTTAGAAAACAAATAATTGTTTACATGGTAAGACTTCAGGGCTTACTATTTCTACTAGGCCACTACTGGACTGAAATTCCTTCTTGTATCTTACTTTCAGTGTTAGCTTTCCACAGTCATTACTGTTCATTCACTTATTCAGTTGCCAAGTATGTATCCAGGTCTTCCTATTTTTTGGGGGGTAGATACCATGTTTCTTTTTTCATTTTATTGAGCTATAATTGACATATAATGTGATTATCAGTTTCAGGTGTGAAACGTGATTCAGTATATGTATATATTGAAAAATGATGTCCATAATCAGTTTAGTTAACAGATACTGTGCTGTTTTAAAGTATACTGAAAGGGATAAACATTAACCATCAACATTATCTTGGGAAGGCAAGCTCCTCGGGTGGGTTTTCACGGAATTGGAAGGGTGATGTGTACTGAAAACAGGGATTGTTGGTGTCTGCAATTTACTTCATAGTTTTGTTGAGAATGTACCTTAATCTATTAAGTAATTTAGGCACTTCATTAGTGATTTGGACTTTTCTTGAAAGTTTTATACTTTTTAATTTGCTCTCAAAGATTCAAGACATGTAAAGTGTACATCTGAAAATAAGGTATACACCTCTATTTAAAGAACTAATCTTTTCAAATTATCCCCTGGAAGTAAGCTGTTTATTTGAAGAGATGTTAATTTTTAAAAAAGGATTTGAGTACCATTAAGTACAGTTTTAAAAACCAAAGGTAAATAAGTATAAAAAAATCACTTGGAATAATTCTCTACTTATCTAAGAAACTAATTTCTATTTTAAGAACATACAGAGTAAATATTCCATGTGTTATTTGACAAATGGTGTGTTTATTCATGGCAAATTAAAAATCATCAAGTTCACAATTGTTCTGCTTAATAGATACTTAAGTATATTTTAACAGATTCCAAATATAGGTTAATGTACATTTTTGGAATTCTGTGTCAGTATATTTTATGCTAATTGCATATTAACCTTCCTTTCTTTCTAAATTGTCAGCTCCATAGATTACAGACAGCATTCCTGTTGCAGATTTTCTAACTAGTGTTCTCCTTAGAAAGTCCTCTTCACTCCCTGGCACTTAAGATTGGAAAGAGGAAAAGAAAGTTGTTGAATGTATGAAATTCTTCCCTGAATATGAAGTTATAAAGTGAGAATGTATTGATGCAGAACAATTTTAAACTGTTACCTTGCAAAATGCTTTGTTTTCTATCACACTGTTTTAATAAGGTGGAAAGATTGATCAAAGTAATGAATCTAAATAGTAGTGTTATCATAAAGATGATTATAGTTATCGGTGGGAATCTAGAAATATTAGGTCCTAACTCCTAGCATTAGGTCCAACTTTTATTGCATGGTTATTTGAAGACATAAAATTAAAGTAACCTACAATAATTTGGAACAGAAAATAATAAAAAAAAAACTCCTCTTAAAAGCAGTATTAACAATACAAAATTGAGGTACCATATTCAATGGATATGTGTTACTGTCAACATTCAGCTGAGTTTAACCCAAAGTTGAATACCGTCATCACTGAACAAGCTTCTAGAATGACAAGAATCAATCTGAAAATTGACTAATTAAAATCAAAATGATACTAATTTTAATTATTAAAACTTTTAGTGGTCAAATTTGAAAAGACATCCTGTTCACATTAGTGTAGTTTGAACTTTTAGCCTCTTTCCAAACATCCTTGAACCCCTATGAAAATCATGACTGGAGAAAGTTTTCTGTACTTCTTTGACTGCCAGAATCTAGGCTAACTCAGTGTGTGTCTCTGTGGAAACCATTTACACTCTGTCTGGGTCTAGACTCATTCCTTAAGGATATGACAGTTCTCCTGAGTACATGAGATCTATCCAGAACTAAAACAAGTTGACACACATTGCCATAATCTTCACAAACAACAGCAACTACAACAACAATAAAAACAAAATATGTCTCAGGATGTCCTTAATCTCTTTGGAGACAATTTGGTTTCTCAAAACTTAAGTAGAGAGAATTACAAAAACATTTTCCTTGCAACATTTCTCAATTCAAAGCCCTTCTTCACAATCATGCTACTAAAAGTTCAAGCTGAATCGTTTTATATGAGTCTTAGGAGCTATAAATCAAATATCAACAGTAGGCATAATTTGTGTTGGGACAGAGTTTCTGGAGTATGTTTTTCCTGGTGAGTTCTGTGTTTTAGCTTCTTGACATAGAGTTTGCATTTGGCCTTCAGTTTATTCCCTTGTAGTTAAATGTGTATACCTGGGGAAGGTTGGTGATCCTAAATTTATAAAGATTCTGCCTTAGCAAATAATTGGAAGATAAAGCTATAATTTTTTCCTCTAAGTTCAATGTTAACTGCCCTTCTTTTCCCAAAGTCAGGATTACTACTAGAACAAGGTTGCATTTTTTTTAAATATCTAGAACCATGCAGTTTCCAGAAAAAGAAATACATAAAATGATGTCCATTTTCTCTAACAAAGCAATCAAGGTAAGATTAAATAAAACAATTTCTCAACAGACATAATTTTAAGTACCCAGCCATGGCAGTGTGTGCATTCCTGAAAGTTATGTTGGAAAGAGGCAAAATTGATAGTGATTGTTGAAGGAAGTGTGGTAGGAAAGACAAGATAATGGATATTGGGTTTGAATCAAATTTTATGACTTGAGACAAGCCATTTGCTCTCCCTGAGCCTGCATGTTGGCGTTCTCTTTCTCAACTCATAAGGTTGTAAATAATTCATTGTGCTGACCAATGGGTAGGATCTACTATAGCCCCTGGCATATAATAGGTACTCAGTGAAAGTTAGCTTCCTCCTTTCTTCCTTTCTTACCCTTGTTTTTTTTACCTTATCTGCCTCATGAAAATTTCTAAATAAATTGATGGAAGCCCTGTATTATTTTCCTATATGGTCATTCACTAGCTAATATCATCTTAAACACAGAGGGTGATTTCTGGTCAAATTAACTTATTTTAATCTCTTGTTAATCATTGTTCCCTGAAAAACGTTTAGGACAGATGATATTTGTGCATATTCAAGAAACGAATGACACTTAATAAATTTGTAATATATAAGCCTTTCTTTATTTATTGCTACCACCTATGAATATAAGTGGATATTGTTATCTATGATTCACATAATCTGCATTTTCAATAAATTATTTCCTAAACCTATTCTAGTATCCAGTGTTTCTCTCCCTAACTGTGATCATACATATTACTAGGGTAGTGTGTATATAGAGGTGACAATGTTAAAGTGGTACCTCTTTGTTGCATTCCATGATCAGTTTCCTGAAACATGTGACATTCATAATATTCTAATCAACTTGACTACAAACAGCCCTGACTATAGAAAAATTGTATCAGCTCTGACCATTGGAAAGCACATTTTGGAAGTCAAAGACTTGCTATCTGGGATATTCTATTTGAAAACAATAAGAATTAAAATTTTGGCAAAGTAACTTAGCTAATATTTAAAATATTTAAAATATTTAAAACCAGGGATAGAACTATATTAGATTAAAATAATTTTGTATACAACTTAGTCTTTGGAGATCTATAACATTTCAAAGAAAAGCTTTGAGTTCAACCATTAGGACTAAAAATATATGGCAGTTTGGGGTGTTGTTGCCCATGGTGTGACTTTGGCAAAAATTATGTTGAAATGGAAGTATAAATTTTGACAACTGGGCAGTTTACTTCATTCAACATGCAGTAACATGATAATCTCACTGAATTTCCTGGATTCAAGGTTGATTCAATGATACTAATTAGATAGTAAAATTAAATTTTACTCATATTTATCTATAGTTGCCTAGTTGGCTAGATAAAACTATTGATTTTAAAACACACATATCTTTTCATATAAAGCAGTAATATTCTTCTGCTTTCTGAGAGAATTAAAGTTGTCCTATGGATCACCAATTATTAACTTAGTATAACCAATCCCAGGCATTTTATCATAGAATTGACTCTAAATGTAGTCTGTATCTTCATCTGAAGAAGAAATAAGAGGTTCTATAAGATTGTTTGCATGAGGAGCAATTGAATTTTACTCAAAATTATCTAGAGTTGGCTAGTTGCAGCTTAATCAAAAAAGAATTATGCAGTACTTTCTCGAGGGTTTATTAATTCCATGTCAAACTTTGGTTACACAGGTAGAAACTATATTTGAACCAAGCTGTAAAATCTCATAAATTAAAGCTTATTATTAATATCTATGCAAACCATATACCATAATTTTATCAGTGTTTGGATGAATAAGGGTCATTTGCAAGAGTCATGTGAAAGATAATTATGCTTTCAAGTATGTAAAACAGATTTTGACCTAGACTCACGTCCTTTAATTTCTATTGATATAACGTAGGAAAGTTATAGTGAAAAAGAACATGATTTGTATGGGAAAAACTGGATTCAGATTCTACTTTTACTGTTTACAAGTGGTGTGAACCTGGACAGTAATTTTATGCAACCTTTGCCATTTATGTATTTATCAAGTATTTTGTAGGGGCAATTACTATGTTCCAGAAAATTGGGTGGGAACCAAGGATATAAAATTAAGATGACAGAGTCCCAGTTCTAAAGAAGATAATAGTTTAGCGGGGAGAGAGCCACGTAAAGAGATAATTATGGGTTAGTGAAGTAATAGATATGTAGTTGGTATAATGGGAGCCTGGAACAGGTTCCTCTCCCACTTGAGATTCACAGATCTTTTCCAGCAGAAGGAAAGCATGCACAATGCAGGGCAAGAAGAAACACTGAGTTAGAACTGTTGGCAGAAACAAAAGTCATGTACACCATTTTAGAAAACATTATGGCCATATCTATTCAACTTACATATTCATGTAACATCTAGTTCATCAAAGTTACCTTTTGAAATTAATAATCAAATATTTACACACAGGTGCAAAGAAATATTCATAGAAAAATTTCACTTATCCGGTTCCTTTCCACATTATCCTTCCAAAAATGAATGTTCCAGAAAAAATCTCTCTCAGTGATGAATAATAATTGAGAAATGAGCATAAGAATTGTGAAAAAGATAATGCAAGAAAGAAATACAGAACATTAATATAACAAACAAAACAGATAGTCAATACCTGAAAGATGATGGTACTATGGAGCTGATAAAAAATATGAACAATTTTCATGTTATGAAATTAAAAAGAAAGAGTTCTGTATAAAAGTAGCTAATGTCTATATTGCTTCTAGGCAACAGGAGCTCAGAGGGAAGATGCAAGTATTCAAGGATAAAATTACAATAAAACAGAGAATTGTAAGGATTTAACAAATACTCATATAGTGTTTTATTATGTGACAGGCACTGTCTTTAGCACTTTACAATTGTCTACCGAGTTATTCTGTATAGTAACCCTATGTGGCAATTATTGTTATTGTTCCCATTTTACAGCTGAATATTCTGAGATACATAGAAAGATTTAGTAACTGGTTCAAGTTCACACAGTAGTTACTGAGCGGGGATTTGTACACCAGCAATACAGTTACAGAGTTTGTGACTTTAAGTTTTCTGCCCTGCTGCCTCTGAAAAAGTAAAAGTTGCTGATGGTGTGTGTATGTGGGAGGATACAGGAAGAAGAAACAACACAGGAAGGAATACAGAGAAAAAAAGAAGAGACGCTTCTCAGGCCAATCAGGAACAAAGAAAATTAAGAAAAAAATGAAAAATAACCAAGTATTATACCAATGATCAGAGAGGAAATAGCATATTAAAAGGGTGAAAGGGGATCCAGCATAATTGATGTACCTATAGAAGAGAAAAAACATGAAATTGAATGATTTTCAATAATATAACTCAGGATTACTTTGTTGAGACTATGGGTGTGCACGTTAATCTGAGGTAAGAGAACAACATATCCTAGAAAGAAATACAGATCAACCAGCAGCAAAACATAATATTGGTGAAGTTGTTGAGTTGAAAGATAAAGAATCCTGGGGGAGAACCAGGCTAAATACAAATAAGCAAACAAAAATCAACTTGTTCAAGGACATTTATGTAATCAAAATTGTTCAGATATGTATACAAAAGACAGATATTTTCAAACACGTAAGAAATGAGAAAATATATGCTCATAGCATTTTTTGAAGAAACCATCAGAGGGAAAAATTCTGTCAAGGAGTAGACAAGAATCTTTAAGAAACACCTTTCCTCAGCACTGTAGATACAGCAGTGAACAAGATAAAACTTTCTTGGTTTTCATTGAGCCACCATTTTAGCATATGATGGTATAGAGAAAAATAATCAAAGAAGAGGAATTCTACAGTATATTCAAGAATGTTTGTAGTCAGGGCGATATTCAACTAATCCGTGCTGATGAGATTATAACAATTGTTAATATTGAAATACTTCTCTAGCAGTTGATAAAAAGATGTGGCCCCGAGTTTCCTAAAATCCTCTGCCTTTTTGTCCACTGCAGGTCTTCCCCTGGAATTTCTCTATGATCTCAGATCTGTCTGTGCTCCAACAACTGAGGTGTTAAGGCAGAAGCTAGCAGGGAGCTTTTGGGTTGGCCTGTGTTCTGATGGGTTATTCTAGTGGTTAAAAATTTCAAATATTTCACCTGTTTTAGTCACATTATTGGGATTGACAACCACTGGAAACAAACCCAAAGTCCAAAAGCATATGAAAGCATAATTTAAAAAATAATCATGTAATGAAGTATATTAAATGAAAAGAGTGAAACACAGTCACATATGACAACATGGATGACTCTTACAAACATAATATTGAGTAAAAAGTATGTTATAAAATTAAATATAACATTAAGTGACAAAATTGATACAGTATTCTTTTATAAAAATCAGAAAATATTTGAAGTTAAACCATTGTTTATGCATGTATACAATGCAATAAAATTACAAAGAAAAGCAACCATAAACAAAATTCAAAGTAGTTGGTGCAATTGTAGTAGGGCATAAGAGGTTCAGTACTCACTATCATCTTATTCTTCTTTATCTGGGTGGTGGGTACAAAACTTTTATTTCATTGATAGATGTTAACCCTATGTAAGTCTTATACCCTTTTTTGTTTATGAGATTGCTTAACAAAACAATTCACATAGCACAAAATGAAACTAACAGAAACAAGCTGAGAACATTTTAAGTGCACAAAGTTAACGTAAGAAATACAACAAAAGAATAAAATAAAAAAAGCAAAAGAAAAAGGTAATGAAATAGAAAACAAAAATAGAATAAGGGTGCCTGGGTAGCTCAGTTGGTTAAGCATCCAACTCTTGATACCTGGTCAGGTCACTATCCCGCAGGTTCGTGGGTTTGAGCCCTGCATTAGGCTCTACACTGACAGTATGGAGCCTGCTTGGGATTCTCTCTCTCCCTGTCTCTTTGCCCCTCCCCTCTTGCATGCATGCCCATGTGTGCTCTCTCTCCCTCTCAAAATAAATAAATAAACTTAAGAAATTAAAAAAAATAGTAGAATAAAGAAAGCCCAATATTAAGTTTTTGAAACTAGACAATCCTTTTTTTTAAAGTTTATTTATTTATTTTGAGAGACAGATCATGAATAGGGTAGGGGCAGAGAGAGAGGGAGAGAGAATTTCAAGCAGGCTCTGTGCTGTCAGTGCAGAGCCTGATGCAGGGCCTGAACTCAGGAACCGTGTGATCATGACCTGAGCTGGTATCAACAGTTGGACACTTAACAGACTGAGCCATCCAGGTGCCCTGAAAACTAGACAGTCTTACTTATTGCACACCTGATCAGGGAAAAAAAAAAGCCGAACTAGTAACGAAACAAACAAAATGAAAAACAACAAAGAAACAAAACACAAAAAAGAAAAATATGTTATGGATGAAAATACATACGTTAAGTATAGAATTAACATAGTTTTAAAAACATAGTGAACAATGTTTTTCCAGTAAGATTGCAAATTTAGATGAATCTATCAATTTCTAGAAATAAAGTTTATCAATCTGATTAAAAAAATAGGAAATTGATCTCTATCAGGAATGAGAGGAGGATGCTCACAACATAACTCTAATCAGTATTTTAAGGTGCCAGCAAGTGATATAAAAAAAATAGTATTAAAATTTGAAACAGGGACCTGGGCGGCTCAGTCAATTAAACGTTCTACACTTGATTTCAACTCAGGTCATTATCTCATGGTTGTGAGATTGAGCCCTGCTTTAGACTCTGTACTAGTGTGGAGCCTGCTTGGGATTCTCTCTCTCCCTGTCTGCCCCTCACCCGCTTGTGCTCCCTCTCTCAAAATAAATAAATAAACTTAAAAAAATTTTTGAAAGAAAAATAATTCAGAAATATTATAGTCAGTTCTCTATAATTTTAAAAATAAAAATCAATCTAAAGCAAATAAAACACAAAGCAAGACCTTACTGACTATAAGTGTTAAAAATCTCTCTTGAAAATTTTTCAAAAAAGGAAAATAAACCCAAACTTTAGACTACCAAGACTAATAATCAAAATACTCAATATTAGAATTTTGCATATATATAACCTATCTATGTATCTTTTATGTACTAATTCAGTGATTTATTTACTTTTCTCAGAATTTGTTGCTAATTTTTCCTTTTTCCTTATGTATTTTGTGAGCATCTATCTTGCATATTTTTGTATTTATCATGATGGCTAATGGCTTTGCCTTTTTACCAGCTATTAATTAGCTCACTTGTTTGTGTGACTATTTTCTAATTTATTAATTCTGCTTTCATCTTAATGGTCCCTTCCTTATTCTTTCCTAAGGATTGTTATTTTATGACTTACTTTTTAAAGTAAAAGCTTGATTTGTTTGTGTTTTTTGTTGCTTAGTATTAAAGATATTCAAGGAGTTAAGTTTTCCCCTTAACATTTCTTTACATATATACAAAAGGATCTGATAATGTAAAACAAAATAATATCTGCCCATATAAATTTTAAAGCCTAGATGAACAAAATAACTAAATACATGAAAAATAGTTATTTTTATTTAATTTAATTCAAATCTTATATATCTAAAACAAAACAAGACAAAATAACCATCTGAAAAAAATAATTCTTGTAAGTAATGAGTAATAAGTAATCAATTACCTGAAATTGGCATTCCTTTTTTATATTATATATTAGTGTATATCTGTGAATTTATCCTAAGTTGACCTTAAGTGTAATTAGCTCCTCTCTCCAAAAAAATAATTTTGTTTATAAAAAAAATAATTTATAAACCAACAAAAAGGTTGAACTTCATCCACAGTTAACACATACCAACAAAAATGTCCATTATAATTTTTAATGCTCAGATTGATACAGGTTATTTGATAATATTCTGTGTTATGTTTTGGCAAGTGTATCCTCACACATTGTTAGTGATAATGTATTTAATATAGTTTGGAAACAAATCTTTCCATATCTATTAAAATTTTAATGGTATGCAATACTATTTCATCTATAAACTCCACCTATAATGATTTATCCTATGATATATTCATACTTCTGCACAAAGATACATGCATAAGGAAAAATGCTTATGATGACTTTGTTTATAGTGCCAAATGATCAAAACTAGCTGAATGCACACCAATAAAGGATAGCTAAATTATTGTGGCTACATACAATCGAACATTATGCAAAGAGTAAAGAGTTAGAAAGAGTAAAGTAGATTTATATGGGCTAAGATACTAATATCAATAGCTGTTGGGAGATAATTCTCCATGGATCTCTTCTATTTCTGTACTTTTTAGCAACAGAGGCACGGATTATTTTTATTATAAAGTGTCTTTTCATGGATATTTGTACAGAGAGCAGGCTTGGAAGATAGACTTAGTGTCTCCCTCTGGAGCAAAGAAAACTTTGTAGCTTAGTATAATAAAATAATGTCTCCTTCTGGGGCAAGTTCAGGTGTACTTATGGCCCATTATAAAAGAGTCATGGTCCCTGTCTCTTCCATTGTTCGCCTCCTGTAACAGAACCCACTGAATGTGCAAGCATCATATGACCCTCACTGTGTTGTCCTGTGGGAACTGGCATTTGATAAGTGACTCAAACTGATATTTAAGTTACTGCTATTGATGTGAGTAATAAAGTCCTTTGACTCTGACCCAAGAGTCTCATGTCTTCTGCCAGAAACTGTGAAACTCTAGCAGGTTAATTTGTTAGTTTCAAATAGGGTAAAATTGAATCTAGCCCCACTTCAAATTTCTTGACAGAAATTCTCCAAGATGTGTTTTAGACTTAAAAAGAATTAAGACTTAGAACAATGTAAATGTTTTATTGCTAATTTTAAGAAAACTGATAAGTGTGTATATGTGGCAGATTTAACTTTACATTATTTATCTTGCACCTTGGGTATATGGATATGCAAAAGAAATATTGCTTGTAATTCCTTTTTAATTTTCTCTGTTATTCCTTATGAGCCTTCCTCCTATTTTCCAACTGCTGCCTGAATGACAGGGGAAAAAAATAAAACATAGTTCAAGCTTGCTTAAAACCTAGTATGATTCAGAAATGTAAAGACTATCAGGTTTAATGAAGTCTCTTCAGAATAAATGTGCCAGAGTTTTTTATTCCTCTTATTTACCTTATCTTTTCTCAGATGCATTGGGGAATATAGATTTTACTGATGCTATATCTTTAGGCATGATGGAGGGGGACAAGGAGGCAGAGAAGGACATGGCAAAGAATACATCAAAGAATAGAGAAGGAACAGATAAGAGAAAGACTTAAATGTCAATTGATTTAAGGAATAAAAAGCTTAGTAGTCATCTTAGACAAATGTCAGTGTGATGGTGGGATTGAAATCTGATTATGGAGAAAAAGTGAGACTGGGAGAGAAAACTACCTTTTTGGAGATTGGAATCAGAAAGGAAAAATGAACAGGAATAGAGATTAAAATTAGAGACACACGTTTAATAGAGACAGTCTTGATTACATTTTGTAAAGAAAGAACAGGACACACTTGCTCAGTTTTACGGTATAAAGGGAAGGCGCTAATTAATGAAGCTGAGGCTGAAATAAAGGAGAGAGAGGGACTATGCCTCCAAAGAACCAGAAGGCAAAGCAGTCAAGTCTTCTTGAAAGGAATGGACAGACCTTAATGTGGCCTCCGGGGCTGGAGAGAAGGAGACAAGTGGAGGAGGCAGGTGGGAGAAGGGAGGACAGGAAGTCTGGGGATTTCACTCTTGCTCCTGAGTCTCAGGGTACATGAGCTGAATGGGAGACTTGAATGCTCATTAAAAATTTGGAGGAATCATTTACAGACATGAACCAAAGATTTCCTCTTCTGCAAGTGAGGTTGGTAATACTTGTTTTCTATTTTTTCATGCCATTTTGATAATCAAATAAAATAATATAAAAGTAAAGTGATATGTCATTCAGGAGTTTAGTATATATTTGTTATTTTATGTGTCATAGTATACCTTGGTAAAGCTATTTTCTAAAGTAAATAAATATCTGTTTGCCAGTCCCAAAAGGAAGACGAGACACATTATCTAGAATGATTAAAAAGGAGACACTGTAAATTTAATGATAGGTGAAGCTTATCTATCATACATTATGATAGCTGTAGACTTTCAGAATGGGGAATGACATAGCTCATGAGTCAAGAACAGGGAGGGCATTCTGGACTGGAGT
The DNA here is from genome assembly GCF_018350175.1 of Felis catus. Classification (NCBI taxonomy): domain Eukaryota; kingdom Metazoa; phylum Chordata; class Mammalia; order Carnivora; family Felidae; genus Felis; species Felis catus. The sequence goes on from NC_058368.1 coordinate 72,454,414, forward strand.
GGGTCAGTTTTGAACTGATCATATTTTCACATGAAGATATTCCCTTTGTTTGGAGCCACGGCCACCACTGTTGTCACACTGTTTTTCTACTTCTCCAGATGGTTTGGCTTTAAAGGTTTCAAAATAAACTGAGTGAACTGGCCATTATAGCTACCTTGCCTTTCGTTTTGATCATCTAAATGCACACCTCAGTACAATCTTCCTTTCCTCCTCCAGGATACATGATTTCTAGAAGAGTTCTACCTGTCAGATGAGCTGTGTCTAGTTTTTACTCCTAAGGAAATGAGGTCGGGGTATCCCAACAGAGCAACAAAGTATTATATCCTAAAAAATAAAAAAAAATTTCTTACCCAATGGCTTTATTCACAATTTAATTTTTTTGTCTACCGACCTAGATTTTTTAAAAAAAATTTTAAAGGAAATGTAAAATGACAACTCATTTTTAAGTATTCATACCTTGTCCATCAATTGCTTTTTAAATTTTATAAAATACTTCTTGAGTTACTGAAGAGTTTTAAAAATGAATAGTAATGAGCTCAATTTAGTCTCCATGCCAACTAATGATAAATATTTTTCTGGTGACTGATCTTTATATTGTAGAAAATGCATGATTTAATGTCCTTTACCTGCTTGAAGAGAAAGTTTTCATTTTTTTCCCCAATCGAGTCAACCAAATTGTCAACAACTTTTATTAACTACCTACTTTATAACAGCTTAGAGCAGAGGTATTGTACCCTAGGGAGTTACTGAGTTAATAGAAAAGGAAATCATTGCAATTAGCAGATTTATAATAAAGTTAACTGAACATACAATGTTTGTTAATTTTTGAACTGAGAAGGAAATAAAAAAATAAATTGTTGCCATCTGCTCCTTTTTAGTTGTATGAGGAAAAAATAACATTCCAGAGAATTGCTTGATCATAACATTTGAGGATTATGAGGTGATCATAGATAATCTGTGATTTTAGCCCTGGCACTGACTTATTTAAGGAGCAATAAAAGAGTTCTTTATTAAAAAATAGATTTTATAAAAAGTAGACTTTACAAACACTCTGTATAAAAGTTCAGACTTTTTATAAAAAGTCTACTTCTTGGGCATAGCTTGGAACCTTTATATGGAGGACAATTTGCACAGCCCACAGGAATTTAGTAATGCAGTTGGGCCAGAAGGAGAGGTGTGGTATTCTTTTCACGTGAAGGAAGTGGTTTTATTTTCTAGGAAACATGATTTGGGGAATGGAGGGATTTTAAGTAGAATGAACAGAGATATACACCATAAAGAATCATTTGGCCTGTTTCTCGTGATTGCCTAGGGAATGTGTTTCATTAGAGGGGGGATTTCTACTAAATTGTTTTCCTATCTCCTTTGGACACAAGTTAATGGAGAGCAATATATACTGTTGTTCAGAGATTTTTGCCTGGGAGGTTCAGAGATGGCCTTGGCCTCAGCCGTTATTTATGGAGTCATCTCTTGAAGCATATGGATTAAAATTACTTTTCCAAGCCACAAACTCAGACGTGTAAAATGATAAGCCTTTATTTTTCTGTAATTCTTTGAAATCATTCCTTGAGCTCTCCTATATTACTCTGTTAGGACTGCTATAACCAAGTACCAAAACCAGATGGTTTAAATTACAGACATTTTTGTCCCTCATTTCTGGGGGCTAAAAGTCTCAGATCAAGGTATCAGCAGGGTTATGTTATGAAGGAAGTTTTGTTTTATGTCTCTCTCCTGGGCTTCTGGTGGTTTGCGGTGAGCACTGAGGTCTAGAGAAGTTAGGTGACTAGGGCCTGAATTCTTTTATCTACCAACTTTAGCATTATCTAATTTTAAAGAGTAAAGTCTGATAACCTTACTGTTAGGAGTTCTTTCACCAAGGATTATCAGTAATCCAGTTCGGGGCCTGTGAGTTCCAAAAGGAAACGGCAATAAGTAGACCAGTGCTGTCAAGCCACCAATCCATGGCTTTTACGGACACCACCTTTGCTAGAACAAAAAGGGTCCTTTCAAGTCTGTTGTGGTGAAACTAAACAGATAATGTTGGCTGTAATGGAAAAAACACAGCTTTTCAGCTTGTAAACTATGTGACCTTCAGCAAGCTAATTATACTTTAGTCCTCTTCTTTGTAAAACTGGGAAACAAAATCTCACTGGCTCCTTATGAAAATAAAGCAGACTAGCCTGTATAAAGTATTTATGGTACCTGGAAGCTAATAATTACTGTTGTTCTTTTCCTCTCTTCTAATTTCCTGATCAGGGTCACGTGTCTGATTAATGTCAAGGCAGGACTAGAGCTCAGACCTTTTATTTTCCAGGGCAAAGCTCTCTGTTACACAGAATTTTTCCATTGTTCTCTGGAATGGGAAGCAGAAGTATCTACGAAGTCATGTTTTGTTGGCCTGAGAAGCAAGTCAGGGACTGGTGCCCCTGTCCTGAAAAGGGTCAAGATTCTATCGCAAACCATGAAATAATTATAATATTCGATAAGGGATCCTTTCACAATCTTTTGTTAAATTCTAGGTGTGGCATAGTAAGTTCTTTTGTTTCTTATACCTAGAGAAGGCTGGGGAACGTATAGTGGCTCTGAAAGAATAGAAGAAAATTTGAGCCTATTAAGTGAGCTTGTTTGAATATTCTGGAAAGTAGGACACAGTGCAGGTCATGGGAATTTGCCTATTTGACCAACACAAATAGATTTGCAGGGCCAACTGAGTGCCTAAATTAAGATAATCTCTTTTGAGGTTACCATGAGGTTCTAGAGTGGTATACCTAGCTTATTTGACCCCCAGAGAGAGTCAGTTTTTAACATCTAAATGTTTAAATGATAAAGTTTTTGTTAGTAGTACTCATGAGATAATAATTAATAATCAGGATTTTCCCAGTTTTGTTGCAATGTAATTGATAGGTGACACCGTGCAAGTTTCAGGTGCATGATGACGTGACTTACACGGGTTGGGAAATGATGACCACAGCAAGTGTAATTAACATCCATTGTCTCATACAGGTACACAGACAATGCTTCCTTGTATCCTAGTCCTCGTGTTGTACATTGTACACCGAGTACTCCTTCTAACTAAATTTGTACCTTTTGACCACCTTCCTCCAACTTTCCTCCCTGACCCCCTGCCTCTGGAAACCACAAACCAGATCTCTTTTTTCCATGTGCTTGGGTTTTCTTGCTTGTTGGTTGTTTGGTTGGGTTTTTGTTTTTTGTTTTTTGCTTTTTTTAGATTTCTCCATATAAGTGAGATCATATAGTGATTGCCTTTCTCTTTTGGATTTAGCATAATGCCTTCAAGAACCATGCTTGTTGTCCTAAACAATAGGATGTCCTTCTTTCCCATGACTGAGTAACATTTCATGTATGTATTTTTATCCATTCATCTTATACCTATACCTACCTATATGTACATCTATGTATGTATGTATCATCTATCTATCTATCTATCTATCTATCATCTATCTATCTATCTATCTATCTATCTATCTATCTATCTATCTGTTTTTCCCCTTTTGAGACTTGAAACCACAGATATATGGCTGATCTGATAGGCACATTAGTTTCAGCAGTTTATTTTTACCCAAAATATCAGTAGACTTGGAAGAGAGTTCATTGCTATCTTCTTTGTCTCTATTATTATTTTTTAATTTGGAAAAGGTAGGTACAATTCTTTTCCATCGGTATATACAAATGGCTAATAGATTTTTTTTAAGTTCTTCAATCCTGGCAAAGTCTTTATTTCCATTTGCAGTTTGTTTTAATTTAAAAATCAAAAGCAACCACTTCTGCATTGCTCACTAATGTAACAAATTCGTCACCACTGCCCCTGGCATAAGTTAGGCTTCCCAAGGTAAAAGTGATCCAGAAGTAATGGTGGAGCTGCTGATGCGTGTTAGAGAATCACAAAAGCAACTTTATTCTGTCTTTGCCGGGGTGGTTTCCTTTATCAGTGGAGATCGAGGCAAGGCTTAGCTCACCTCAGGGAAGCACTGGAGAAAGCAGGCCAGGCCTCCACATTCTTACCTGAATACGATGCTAAACTACTGGATTTTACCCTCCACTATGGCTTGTCTGTCCTTTCCAGCAACTGGCTACTCGACTGCCAACCTGGAAACAGCAAGAATGGCCTTTTACTTTTTCTTCCTTGTTACTTTGGCAGGAGCTGTTTTGGCATTTCTGTGACATACTTGTTTTGTGTGTGTGTTTTCTCCTGACTCCTTGGGAACTTATTTGAAGGGCAACAGACATACTGCCAAGCATCTTGGATTGTTCATTTTAAGACCACATCTTCTAAGGGTTCTCTGGAGAAGAAACAGACCTGGAGAGGCCTACACAGCCAGAACGGTGAATGCTCTGGTGGTTAGGATTTCAGATGGCTGGCAAAGACCACTCTTCAACCTTGGACAATAGGAGCCCTCTTCTGGGCCTTAAGATACAGGGGTTTTGCTTTGGTTCTCCTGAGCCATCATTCCCAGCGGATAAATTATTTTGAAAAATGGAATGTTTTGAAGCCATATTGATGCTCTAATGGAGATGACCTATAATATAAGTACAATAAGATAGCAACCCTATTCCCTGGGGTCTGCTCAAGAAATTATTAACCAGAGAGAAAGAGTAAAAATGGTCTGAAGATTATTTTCTGTCTTAAAGAAATTATATATTTACCTCCAAATTAGGTCATGCAGGGTATTACTTGATAATTCTCGACAGTGAAAAAAATTGATTTCTACTCACTTTCCTAAAAGGGAAAAAGTGAATCAAGGACACCTTTACTGGGTATAAAGTTTAGAAACAATATAAAGGCATATGACCCTGTCCTACATTGACTATCTTCTTCACCTCTGATCAGATGCTAAATGAAAAGTTGAAAGCACATTATCTAATAGAGTGTTGCTCTAAGTGTGGTCTAGGAAATTTATGTGCTTTATGAGAAAAAGAGGCATCTTAGTAAAAAAATATTATGTATTCTGAGTGAAAGTTAAATAGCTTTTTTATGACAGGACATTAAGAAGCTTCAGTGTGCTGATTTATATCATGACACACTAAATATATAGTGGGACTCTTTCCCATGTTTATTTTATCACAGAACATTTTATGGAAGAAATTTCTGAACCTGGGCCTCCATGAGCTAACTTTGGGGTGTAAGCACCCTAGAATATTGCTCCCCCTAATGCTTCTTTGGGTCAGTTTGAGATGGAGGGTCCTTTCCTATCATCTGTACATTTTCCTTAGTTTCCCTATATTTTTAAAATCTCCCACCTTTAAAAAATCTGTAACCTTTGGCCTACCCACCACCACCCATCTCTGTTATATATACCGTTGGTTAGGATCCGAAATGTCCCATCCCAAAGAAACATTGAGTATTCTTTTATTCCAGATTCAGCAAATCATTGCTACTGCATTTCATTATCTTCTAAATCATTTCTATTTTCTTTGCTGTTTAGATAAAGCCGTTTTATTGAGATGAACCATTAGAAATAGCTGGTATTAAACTAATAATAGTGGTGATCTCATGTGGTTCAACCTAATACGCTAATATTATAAAAGAGTAATTACAGTTACCGAGATACTTCTTTGCAAAAAGAGACTTAGCCACTTCAAGAATTTGGCTTAATACTTTTATAAATAGACTGGATGGTTGGCAGGAGAGATCACTTATGCTTGTAAATGATACCAAGTTGGCCGAGATTGACAATATCGTGTAGGGCCAGACAGGAATGCAAAATGATACAATCAATTTGACAGTAATGTGCACTGGATAAAATGAATTACAATTAGGGTGCATGCAAGGTTTTGTTTGCAAAATAGAATAATTAATTTGAAAAATGCAACAGGAATAGAAACATTTACATGGACTGGGCAACATTCAGAGGAGTTTTAAAGTCACAACCAATCATAGATTCAGGCTCTGCTGAACATGCCCAAATGGGACACCTCCGAGTCATTCATTCTGACTGGCCATCTGGACCTCATCATGTGGATTTTGGCTGCCACACTGAATGACTGCTGGCACTAGATCAATGATTCCAGTCCACTCTGGTCTATGAATTTCAGGCATTGGGACATAGCATTATTATTTTGAGTAATGTAAGAATATTCTCCCTGAAGCCCATTCAAACTCTGCTCACCTTTCAAGGCTCATTTAAAGGTCAAGGAAGTTCACAGAATCTCTCTCCTGTTATTTCTATAGGAGACTATATTGCTCAACTTAACACAAGGTCTGACGAATATTTCTGGCTGAAGATAACCCCATCTTTGTTTTTTTTTTAAGTTACTTTTTAAGTTACTTGAGGACAAGAGCCACATATTGTACATGTATTACACTTGGATCTGACTAGTGTGTAGTCAATATAAACATTGGTAGGATTCACTAACCAAGACTTAATAAAGTTAATTATCATAAGAATAAAAATAGCACAATGTTGACTCAAGAACATGAAAAGTTGAGAAACTTCTGTGGAGGTAGATGACTATGGCTCTTAACCCTTTTGATTCTTGAACCATATTTTCTTATTAAGAAACAAAGTATGTGCTTCTTTTTCATGTCAATCTTATCCCAAGGTGGTATTTAATATGTCCATTAAACTTTATTACATGCTAAATGCCAATAAATCAAAGGCCAGTGTTTAGTTTAGTGGAGTTTCATGTAAGACTTGTTACTCAGAGTGGTGGCTTTAAGTGTTATAAAATGCAGTTAAATGGAAATAATTTTTATTGGGCTTTTTTGTCTTAAATGTGGAGGTACTAGATGTATCTTTGTTTTTTAGTGTTAAATTTTCTGACAGAAATTATACACTAGAAGTGTATAATTAAACTTCTAGTTTATGATCTAGTGTCTCTACAAATTAATTAATGGTTTAAGAGTGATTTATCAACTTTGGTTATTGAAATAAAATCCACATATTCCATTATACTGTATGCATTAGCATTACCCCTCGGCCTCCATAATGTACATGTTTTTGAATTCATTGTAACTCAGTCCTGAACCAACATCACCCTTAAGACTTTCAGTTACAATAATGGGTTTCTCTGAAAAACAATTTGAGTCTGACTGGATGTTGTTAAATCCTCAGGCCATGGTAAGTGTGACTGTGGCAAGTGCAAATGTGACGAAGGATGGTTTGGGGATGCCTGCCAATACCCAGCTCACTGTGACCTGACAAAGAAAAAGAGTAACCAAATGTGCAAGAATTCTCAAGATGTCATCTGCTCTAATGCAGGTAAGAAATCTATGAAAATCCTTAAATAATCAAATTTGGGTTTTAATGGAAATATGTAGGCGTCAAGAAATGTGGAACCTCTGAGAGAGAATGCTTTTGAGTATATATTTTTGAAATGAAATTCAGATAAATCAATAGGGAAAAAATGTCATCTTGCTGAGACTGGCAAGTTTGATGCTCTCCAGCTGTTCCAAATGCCTTCTTCAAGCAGGATATTCACAGGAAACAACACCCCAACAACATTTTATGTAAATTGTGAGCTATGATTTTGAATGCTGGATTAAATCTTTTTAAAAGGATTTATATAAACTGATTTAATTATTTTCTATTACAGGTCAAGGGTGCTTTGAATTTATACCTTAGTATCAAATAGAAGCAAATCTTTTTAATTTGATAGAAGCTTTAGATGCACATAGAAGAATAGAGTGACGTCATGATTTTACATTTGGCTAAAATATTTTTGCATCTCACAGAAGTCATTTAAAAACATTTTTTAGAAAGTAATAGTGAAGCTGTTAAAATTAATTACCAAAACCATATAAAACAAAACAACTGGTTTTGGTTTCAAGAATACTAGGATGGTATTACTATAATTTAATACTCTTTTCATACTTGGGCGCATGGAACCTCAAAAGTCAGCTTTTCTCAAAGCTGGCTGAACTTGAGAATGCTCCCTTACAATGCTAGAGGCTTTATTTCAGTTGTTTTGGTGGGTGTGGTCTGGCCTGAGGTGGGTTTTTAAAGCTCTCCAGGTAATTCTTATGGAGATCAATGGGCATGAGCCATTGTTTTGTGTGCTAAAGTATTTGACTAGAGAATCTTCCCTCCTGAAGTTCCTCCCCTTGTTGGTAGAGTCCTTCTATATTCAGAGCTAGAATCTTTCTACAGTCTTAGATTGCAGTGAATTGCTCTGTGTAGATTAAATGCAGTAAGAGGGTTTTGCTAGTAGAAATCAAGGCCATACCCAAAGCAAGGTGTGAGTGGATCGGTCAAGGACCATGATAAATGTCCTTAAGAGTCAGGTCACTTTTTGTGTTCACCGATATTCTCCTTCTCTCCAGCACATCAGTCTTTTCTGTCTTCTCAGGAGGATTTTTCTACCTCCGGTTCCTAACATCCACCCCTCCCAACACCCACACACACTTACCACGGAACCTCTTCATTTTGAAAACGTCCAGCTTTCCAAACTTCTTTCAGTAGTAAGACTTGAATTCTGTTTTGTTTGTTTGTCCTTTATTTTTGGATTTATTTATTTTTTATTGTTTATTTTTCAAATAAAATCTAGGTTTTTTTCTTTGTAATAATACATTATAACTGAATAGGGGTTAGACTAGGAATCCCAGTGTTTCAACATTATGGGAAAAAACATGTGATTTGCTACATTAGCATACCTTACAGGAGAAAATTTACAGAATTGTTTCAGTAGATGATCAAACATATTTGGTAAGATATAGAATGCAGTTTTAAGATATCTGAGTCTCTATCTTTTTCTTTTTTTTGTAAAAGTGATGAAATTCTTTTATGTAATCTACCGTCCATATTCCAGTTTCGTTTATTGGCCCAACAATGCCCTTTATAGCATTTCCCTGCCTCTGTAGGATCCAGTCTAAGGCAGAGTTATCTTTAGCTATTATCTCTTGTTAGCCTCCTTTAATCTGGACCATTTCCACAGATGATGGTATTATAGCATTGAAAATTTTGAAGAAAATTGTCTCCATCCTTTTTTTTTTTTTTTTTTTAAAGAATGTTACTCATTTTGGCTTTGTCCGATGTGTCCTCATGATTAGATTCATGTCATACATTCTTAGCTGAATTGAAAGATAGATTATTTTGTGTTCTCAGGATGTGTCATCTGGAAATCTATGTTACCCATCTGCTCTCAGTGGTGAGGTTAATTTTGATCACCCGGTCAAGGTGTTGTCTGATGTCTCAGCTCTGTAATTACTGATTTTGCCTTTGTAACAAATGAGCAGTCTGTGGGGAAACACTTAGAAATTATAAGATATCACATCCTTGTCAAAATTACCCCTGATTTACCATCCATTGATGACTTTCACCTAACCCAGTATTTACACTGGTGATTGAAATATGATGATTGCCAAACTCCAACATTCCTTCCATATTTACCAGTTGGTACTGAACATTCTACCACAATTAAGAGTCTTCTCTCATCAACCAGTTATTTGGTATTTCATTTACTTAGTGATTTATTATCACTCCAGTATCATAATTCCCAGTATTTTAATGGTTTATTATTCATTATTGCACTCAATTATTCTGGTGCTCAGATTGTCTCAGATTAGGCAATTGGAACCCCTTCAAGATAGCTTCTCAATCTTTGTGATGTGCCTCCATTGTTGTGTTTTATTTTGTTTCAGCAAATCTTTCCTTTCTGACATAACAAGATATTCCAGAATCATATTGTATCTGGCTTGCCACAGCTTTGGAATCAACCATTTCTCTAAAGAACCTTGGTTTCTTTAGGTTAAGAATGGTATTAGAATAAAAATTGTGAGCACTAGGGATGTTTATTTCTACTGGGGTGAATTTGCTTGTTGGCCCTTTCTGCAAACAGGCTAGTAAACATGCATGAATATATATATATATATATATATATATATATATATATACACATTCATATGTACATGCACATGTATATGCATATACATACACATACATATTTTAGAAATCATGAATTCACACCAATACATCCAACTTCAGTCCACCCCCCAACAGGGTTACTTCCTATTTTTTCCCCTTCCATATTTGCATGTCTCATTTTTCATGGTGAGAGGACTCTGGCTTCCAACATCATGGCTATATTTGGTCATTTGTTCAGTCTTATGCTACACCTAAAATTGTTTTTAAAATTGCTTCATACATACCACTGTACAAAGCAAATTTACCAAAAAATTTTAGGATTTGTTGGCAATTGATCTCCTCTCACACCTCCACCCCACGCCAGTCATGCTCCAGATTGGGATACTTAGTTAATTGCTGTGTTCATAAGTTACTTGGATTTCTTTCTTTTTCTCTCCCTTTAGTGTAGTGATTGTACTGGCTTGAAATACATTGAGATTGTTTACTTCAGATGGCTTTCAGTTTTAGAGTTTTTCCCCTCCCTTCCATCCTCACTGATTTTGTTTTGCAATATGTAGAACATGAACATGCTTCCAAAAGTCAAAACTATATTAAAAAAGCCTTCTTAATTAATCATCACTCTCTTGCTAAACCTTCCCTCCTGCTTCTTTTCGTACCTGATAGGTAACCAGCTTTACTGCGTTCTGCTTTATCTGTGTATGTGTTTATTTTTTCTAAAGATAAATGTTATTATATTTTTTAGTTTCTCATTCATTCCCTACACAAAAAAATGGCATGCCATATATGTTCTTTTGCACTCTGGCTTTGCCACTCAGCATCTCCCAGAATTCACTCCACATCAGAACACAGAAATCTTCCTCATTCTTTTTTTGGATGTATAGGACTCAGCTCTATACAGGTGACATAATTTATTCCCTCAATCTCCTATGGTTGGGCATTTAGACACTTTCCAATATATTGAAATTACAAATATTAATGCAGAGAATAAATTGGTATGTGTGTGTTTTCATATTTTTAGAGGCATACCTTCAGGATAAACAACTAGATGTGAGATTCTACACCAAAAGGTTATTCATATTCAGTGTTACATTTAATCTTTTCTCTCTCACTGTCTATTCAGTATAGAAGCCTTTCAAGTTGACTTTAGCAGGCTGTGTCGTACATGGCTTCTTTTTTTAATGTCTATTTCTACCAGCCTAGTTCTGGACCACTCCCCTACAACTGCATTAGGCTCTGAGTTCTCTCTACTAATATTTCCCCTTATAATCTGATGTGGTTTCTGGAAGCAGCTTGGAGCAGAAGGGGAAGAGGAGGCACCTGACTGGCTGGAAGACCACAGGGCAGGATGAGATGGAACTGGGTTTAACGGCATTCCAGAAGCTGACTCTATAGGGGTGCGGAAGGCAAGGCACAGTCTGCAAAGTGGGGCTCCAGCACCATCGCACAGGAGTATGGATGGTGGTCAAGAGAGGGAAGTCCTCCTAGAGAAAGTTCAGCTGTATTAGTCAGAATGAAAAGTCAGAGCAAAAATAATCTAGCATAAATCAGAAGACCAATCCCAGAGCCCGAGCTCACTGGCAACCAAGAAAAAGAAGCAGTATGACATAACATGAACACAGGAGTCTGTCACTTTTGCCTGGGCTTCCATATGCCATATCTTGGAGCCTCAGTTGTGAATTCTACTTGGTGGGTGAGAGAGGAAGTCTCTGAGCTGTTGTAAACGTCCCACATTAGCCAGGAATGGTTCAGATGTGTGGATGGGAGGGAGCCTGCCTGTTGGGGCGTCAGTGAGATATAGAATTCAGAGGTAGAGGCTGTTCCTTCCTGTCTTTCCTGAAAACAGCTTACTGTGTATACTGTCCTGACAAGGTCACACCTTCCTCCCAAACCATGAGAGGCTCCTGGTATTCCAACAGAGAAATTCTAAAATCCTTAGCCAATATTCTTGATCCTCTACTCTCTGCCTTAAACTGACCCTCTTCTCCAAACTCAAGCCAGACTCTGCCCTGTTCTTAAATTCCACATCCTTTTTCCTTAGCCGAGCCTCCTTCCTCAATATCACAAGCCTTTTCTCCATCTCCACGTGTTGAAATTCTATCCATACATCAAGTGTCAACTCAAGAACTTGCTCCTTTACTGTGCCTTTCCTCCTTTGCAGAGCCAGACTGAGGTTTATACTTTCTATATAGCATCTGTCACAAATCTGTTGCAAAGCCCTTGTGTCATCTGGTCCCATATGTATGTGTAAAAATTATTGGTCTTCTAACTCTATCTTCCTGCTCTATGATTTACTTAGTTTCAACTTTATGCATCTTAATATCTCCTATAGCACCTGGTACTTTGCTAACAATATAATCAGCAGCAAGAAAATTTAATGAATGGATATGTGGATGGTTGAAAGATAGGATGAATGAACGTGAAAATGAAAAGAAAGGGTGATAATTAGAGAGAAAATGCGATGAGACAATATCATGCATTACAGAATTTGATTTGAAATGAACTTTTATAAATTAGTTTTCAGGGAAAAAAAACAAAGAAAGTGAAATTTAATAAATGTAAAATTCATATGAGTATTCTCAGGGAAGAAAAATAATTAGCTCAAATTCTGCAAAATCACTGTTTCTATGTAGCTGTGAGAGAAAAATCTCTTAAACATAATATCTAATTGCAAGGGACCCAGGTGACAGAATCACGCAGAGCATATGGAGACAGGACGTCGTGGGGCCTATCAATATAAAGTGAGTCGGGAGGAAATGTTTGGGAACACGACTCTTATACTCAGTATCTTCATGGAAGAAGATGAAGATCTCAATGTTTTCTGGAAGCTTATGGCATAACTGGACACAATATTGTTTTCAGAAAGATGGCTGGGTGATACACTTACCACTGGGTTCTCATAACTGCTCTATGGAGCAGATGTTATTTGCAGATAAGGAATTTGAGAGTTAGAGATGAACATAACAGCCTCAGAAATGTATAGCTATTGATTATTAAAACCTGGATTTGGATACAAATCCCCTTTATCCATGTGTTTTGGGGCACACCACATACAGACTTGCGAATACCCAGTAGCTCAGTTCAAATATCAGTATCATCTTTGGTTCCTCCTGATTCTTCACCACATACACTCAATCACTGAGTCATCTGTTCTTTCCCCTGAAGGTACCCCCAAGAGTATTTGCCTCTTTCTAACTCACTGCTGTCACCCTCTTCTGCCTCTGTCTTCTTTCCTGCAGACAAATGTAATAACATGTCCTCATGTCCACTGTGCCTCATTTCAGTTCATTCCTCATGTATTAACTAGAGTAATCTGGTAAAAATGCATGCCTGATCACATGACCCCCTGGTAGAGAATATTTCTGTGGCTTCTCATTCTTCCTGGATTAAGGTTGGAAATCTTTAACATGACCTTATAATAAGACTTCCATAAATGGCACCTTTAGTCACCTTATTCATTTTATGCCTCTTTCCACATCATTTTCTATGTTCCAGCCATCTTTGACTTTTTCTTCTTATTTCCTCTTTTATCACAGAGCCTTTGCTATAGTCTCTTGTGGGAAGTGGGCCTCTCCACCATCTCACTTCTCTTGCCTATTATTTTTACTTTGCTCTCAGTTCCTTATTTAGGAGCTACTTCCCCAGGGACTCTGTCTGACCACCGTGTCACAGTCAAATCCCCTGCTAAGCTCTTCTGCAACATTTTGCACTTTTCCATTTATTTTATCATATTTGTTTACTCATATAAAACTCTGAGAGGAGGATTATGGCTGACTTGGTCTCCCATTGCATTTCCAAAGTCTAGGAGGCTATCTGGTGAGTGGTCAGGTCTCAATGCATGTATGTTGATGGCTATGATTATAAATTACAGATGGAAAAATAAGTATTAAAAAGGAAGTTCCTTAAATGGAAATTCTATTTTTCAATATCATTTTAATGCTGTTTTACTGTCAGTGAAATCACTCTCGAGGGTTGTAGTCAAATCCACATACACACCAAACACACACACACACACACACACATATATATATATGGCATATATATATATATATATATATATATATATATATATATGAGATAAGTGGTAGACCAGATGATTCCAGAGCCTCTGTGTCATCCTGAGCTGCCCTGAGGTTTTGGTGAGGTTCCAGAACTCTATACCTACGAAAACTTGCCCTGGTCCTATTGTCATAAGGATGTATGTATCAGTTTTAACACTGTGCAAGTGAAATTACTAGGAGATTCTAAGTTTTTAATTTATGCATTTGTTAATGAATTCCACAAATATTTATTAATAAATGTTATGCTCAAATATTATGCAAAGCATTGAATAAATACTGGTGAGGAAGATAAGCGATGCTACTTCCCTTACAATGCTTAGAATTTTCTGCTTTAGTTCACTTCAGACCCAGGTGTAATCAGAAGATAGTCATTCATGCATTGATTGGATGGCCATGTATAAAGTAGCTCTGCACTTGGGAAGGTCATATTTACATTAATGAATAAATACATCATACATTAATGAAACTATTAGAGGTCAATCATAATAGTTATGTGTCATAAAATATAATTTCTGTACTATAATCACCAAGAAAGAACTTTGTTATCTATCTCATCATACCCACAGTAATACACAATTGAAAATTAAATTGATTTGAATTGTCTCTGTCTTTGAAAGAGATAGATTAAAAAAAAAACCATTGGTTATCAGGGTGCCTGGGTGGCTCAGTGTGTTGAACATGCGACTCCTGATCTCAGCTCAGGTCTTGATCCCAGGATCAAGAGCCCCGTGTTGGGCTCGGCACTGGGCGTGAAGCTTACTTAAAAAAAATTCATTATCATTTATATGCACCTAACAAATAATTTTTGTTTTGTTTTCATGGTTTAGGTACATGTCACTGTGGCAGGTGTAAGTGTGATAATCCAGATGGAAATGGCCTTGTTTATGGTAAATTTTGTGAGTGTGATGATAGAGAATGCATAGATGATGAAACGGAAGAAATATGTGGAGGTAGGTACACTATGCAGAAATTAGTAAAAGTAACTTGATTTTTGATCTGTTTTCTTATACTTTTATCTCTCTATAAAGGTTCTGCACTAAGTTTACTCATTTAATCTGAATTCGTGTTTATTTGGAAAACACTTCATATGAGGCATTTAGGGTAGACTAGTACTTCATAAATGCAAAATCAGACTGCTTCCAGGGGAGAGCCAGATCATTATGACAATAGGCAACTGTGTGGTCCTGAAGTGGTCCTACTGGTACTTTATCTTCTCTGCTTACCACGGCCACTTTTATTCTGTCTCTGCTCTCCCAGTCTCTCAATTGCGTGTTTTAACTTCATTCCATTTCCCTTTCTAAATCATCAGCCTTTGAGTAGTCTCATGTCCTATTGGAGACATTGGAGGCCAATAGAATTATTAGCCTAGAATCTCTCCCTCCCCACCACATACCTAGATAACATTTTTCATGATCTTTTCTATGTTCCTATGGCATTTCTACGAACAGCACTCAATCCAGTTTTCTGTTGTACCAGTTATTATATGTGCCACGCTTGCTAGTGCCCAGCACTGTAATAAGTTCTTCCCATTCACTAGGTAATGTACCCAGGGTCATTCCAGCAATTGTATAGACTCTTATGTGTCTGATACCGAAGACTGTGCTCTTGACCCCTCCCCATGGAGAATTGCATCAGGGCCCTGGAGTTTGGAGCTCCATGAGAAGAGCCCCTCCTTATCACCCAAAGTGTCTTCTTCTGCTTACCTGTCTGCCAGCCTGTTCCCAGAGTTTACATTTGCAACTGTGGGTAGCACAGGAGAGGAGAGGAGAGAGCAATGAGCATCCCTTCAGTTTACATAAACTCATCTCTGCTGTTTGTTAAAAGTTTTAGCCTGGTTACCCCTGGCCTCATCTCTTCATTAATAAGCAATTACTTATTTCATTTATCTCTGGCAAGATTCCAATCCATGGAATCCTATTCTGCCTGCAGAATGAGTGATTTCAGAAGAGTATTTTCTGTGGAAGGATCAGGGGCCAGTGGGGCAAGGGGAACGAGAGAGCCATAGGGAAAGTGTCACTGACTTAGGACAAGCGGTCCCTCTGTGTGTAAAAAAAAAAAATGCAGCTTCAATTCTTGTGATCATTCAGATACTCTTATTTTAGGTCTGTTTGGCTCTCTCTGGCTTCCTTGCTGTACAACCCACCAAAATAAAACAGACAAACACAAAAATTTACATTTTTCAAGGCAGTGACCTAAGCTAGATGCTGCTCAGACAATTCTGCTAATGGACTCAATCCAAAATAATTAGAACAATTAGGTAAATCCACCCACAAATATTATGCATTTATCCTCCTCCTGATGTTTCATTTCCAATTATTATGGACCAAAAAC
Source organism: Felis catus (assembly GCF_018350175.1). Lineage (NCBI taxonomy): Eukaryota > Metazoa > Chordata > Mammalia > Carnivora > Felidae > Felis > Felis catus. The sequence goes on from NC_058368.1 coordinate 72,470,624, forward strand.
AAAGAGGAAGGGAACATGCTTGGGGCCATTGTGTTCTGATACACATCACCAGAGCAAAGTCTATTTGCATGTGTAAATATAAACATTTAACATGAAGTCACGCAACAGGAAATGTTTAACTCCCAACCTTGCCATTTACTATTTCCATTTGTTTGAGGCTTAAGCAATTTCATGGCGCAAAGTTTCAGACCATAGACACCAGCACTTCGGTAAATATCCTCTGGGAGTGACTTTGACTGGGATTGTAGATCTTTCCACATGTCATTCATTCGCATGAAACCAATCTGTTAAGAGGTGATTCTACAGCCCATCAGTAAAACAATTTAAAAGGAGATTTTCTTGCTCCATCAGTTTACAGAAAGCGAAGAATGATATTTATTGTCAGGAATGTGTGTTGCCCAAAGCTTGTATTTTATCTCCATTATCCAAATGTGTCCTGTTAACAGTATCTTCATTTGGGTTGTGAGGATATCTGCTTAATTTTTCTGATCTATATCCAAGTGTAATTTCACATGATTTTTCTTTCCTTATTCACCTATATCTCAATGATTTTTTAGTAAGACCCTGATTCAATTATGAATTTTATAAATATACAAATAATTTGGATGTAAAGAACATAGATTTGGGATTATTTGTTAATGTCATGGTAATCCTTACATATGTGGCACCTTATATAAATTTCCTGAAATTACAGAGGAAATAAATTCTAGTTTAAAAGTTAATCAAGTCTTGAAAAAACCAACTTCTAGAAAAGCTTTTAGCACACAGTTGTCTTGCTATTTTCCAGTGTAATCCTCAAGTTCCTGAGGACATAGTACTGGGATGTGATATTTTGGGTGGGTACCTGAGAGATAGATACTGTTGAGTTCATAAATAAAAGGTATAGCTTTTATATTTTATCACTGATGAAATAATTTAATATCCTTTACATTTGCTTAAGTGAACAAATTAAAATTTGTTGTAGAAATGATCATTGACTATTCAGTTAATAAGAGGTTTTCCATGGACATCCAAATTACAGCTCACTTAGGTAGAAAACATGGCATCGTGTGCTTGGTTCCCTGTGTCTTTCTTATATCTCACTGTAGGACTCTTTCTCTCGCTCTCTCCCTTTGTCTCTCTGATGTGTGTCTGCTTTTTTTCATCGACAAGAATAGGGTAAGAGACAAGAATATTCTATTGTACATTCCCCTTTCTTATGTGAGTTCTGCAGGCCCTACTGACACTTTTGCCATGAGCCAGAAATGCCATAGTGTTTAGGAAGAAAAAATAGCCTCACGTTCAGTTTCCCATGGGCCCTGTGAAATTATGGCTGCAGGAGAAGAGAGAGGGAAGAACAACGACTTTAGCTACAGACTCTGATAAAACATAATTCTATGAAATGGAAAGAATAGACTAAGCAAAATCCAGCGTGACCCTCGTTTTCATCATATTTACAAGAACAAACACACATTCATGGTTGGGTGAATACATAACTATACTCCTAGGAATTTACATAACCACAAAAAGGGAGGATCTAAGAAGTAACTTGAGGTAAATAGAATTACCATCTTTTGGGAACTTGTAGGATTGCTAGATATGGATGCAGAAAGCGATGATGTGACAGTTCAATAGGGGTTGCTTGGATGTAAGTACAAACAAGCCGGGTAAAATTTAAAACGAGGCAGGAGTTGAAGGGGTGTGGTGGCATCAGAACACAAAATGATGGGTCATCCTGTCCCCTTGACGAATAGGAGGGGCTTTGATTGTGAGGCCAGGGGTCCATGCTATTTTATTGGCCTAAAGGAGTAATAAACACTGGTTTAACTGAAAACCTCTTTTCTACGTGGTGGAACACAACAGCTTGTGGGACACAGTTGAACGAAAAGGTGAAATATCTCCTCTGGTTTAGGAAGCGTTCAGTCATTAATGATGTGCTTCCAAGTAAATATGTACCACTGGTTTCTCAATGGTTGATTTCAAATGAAATCCTTGGATGACTAATTCAAGAAATGCCCTTAGCATGAATGCTTACATACATTTGACTCTGATGAGTGCATTTGAGATTGGAGGGTAGTAGACCAGCCTGTCTCATTCTTTCATGTCATTTCTTCAAATTTCTTTCATTTTCACCAGCTACCTGGCTAGGACAAGTTACAAGACACTTGCTCTTGCTTTTTGTGTACGATTATGGAGGTATATGCGCAACCATGGTGTGCGGGGGACAGATCTATAACTTGATTGTTTTAAGCAAGGATTGTAGAGCTGGTATATTATTTCAAAAGGCAAAAATGATCACAAAGAGGTAGAAAGTTAATTTTGCTTTTAAAAGTTGCTTCCCCCCCCCCCCCCCGCCTCACTCTATAAAATTCATTTTGGGTAAAGGCCATGGAAAGTGTTACTGTGGAAACTGTTACTGCGAGGCTGGTTGGCATGGCGATAAATGTGAATTCCAGTGTGATATCACCCCCTGGGAGAGCAAGCGAAGATGCACATCTCCAGATGGCCAAATCTGCAGTAACAGAGGTGGGTCATTCATCCACGTTACTATGAATTGGGAGGAAAACAAAGCTCTTCCTCATTAACCCTCCTTTTCCTTGTATTTCCTTGGGTGTGGGGGGAGGTCGTCTTTTATAGTGTTTGACTTCGATGTAAGTCAACATTTACAATGCCAACAGTCTTCTCTTTCTTATTTTTTATTGAGTAACAAAGCAGAAAGATAAGAAAGTTGCTGTAGTTATTTAAGCTTCACTGAACAAATAGTTAACATAGGGACTGTAATTTCTTTGGCGGCCATCCAGAAATAGCATAGTACAGCTAAAAGGCAATTCTTGTAGATACTTCTGTTAAATGTCTCTTGACTAACAGAACCATCTACAGCATGAGCATCTAATTATCTAGAGAACATTCAAGAAACCCTTTTGTCTTAATTATGAGTAAATCGAAGGCTTGGTTGTAATACTGAATTGATCTGGAGTCACTTTTATCTGCAATAATACAAATGATATAGAACAGGTATAGAAACTATGTGTCAGACAACCAGATAAAATTTAGATTGACTTTCGATATGAATTTTAAGAATATGTTGGTATTGCTAAAATGTCCTTTAAAGTGAGTTAACTAACTGTTGATATCAAATCAAATTAGTTTTATTTAAATGCTTTTTAAAACTCCTTGAAAACACATGGGGTCTGGGTGACTCAGTTAGTTAAGCATCTGACTCTTGATTTTGGCTCAGGTCATGAGCTCACAGTTCATGGGTTTGAGCCCCACGTCGGGCTCTGCACTGACAGCATGAAGCCTTCTTGGGAGTCTTTCTCTCCCTGTCTCTCTCTGCCCGTCCGCTGCTCTCTCTTTCAAAAATAAATAAATAAACATTTTTTTTTATAAATCCTTGAAATTACTTGTCATTTTCCCCTTATTAGCTGTACTGGCAGATAAAAGAGAACTATGCTGGACCATTTGTTGCCTGCCTGAAGGTATATATAAGTGACCGTATTTCCTTCTTCTTTTTTTTTTAAATTTTTGTTTTAGTGTTTTTATTTATTTTTGAAGGAGAGAGAGAGAGAGAGAGAGAGAGAGAGAGAGAGAGACAGAGAGACAGAGACAGAGCATGAGCAGGGGAGGAGCAGAGAGAGGGAGACACAGAATTGGAAGCAGGCTCCAGGCTCTGAGCTGTCAGCACAGAGCCCGACGGGGGGCTCGAACTCACAAACTGTAAGATCATGACCTGAGCCGAAGCCGGATGCTCAACTGACTGAGCCACCCAGGCGCCCCCATATTTCCTTCTTTTAATATTATAAAAGTCTGGAAAGTTGGAAAATTATATTTTTTAATTTCTGTAAATGAATGGTGCTTTTTATCAGGTAATGCTTATGTGGGAAACCTTAACATACAACCAATTTTCTCTTTTCAAAAAATGGTGTAAGAAATTAATGCAGAAGAGTAAAATGGGCCAAATTTCTATACATAGGGAAAGGAAAGCAAAAGGCCTGAAGTTGGAAGAAAAATTATAAAGAAAAGTCCTCTTTTTAATGTATGCAGAATAGGTCTGACTATATAGCCCACTAATTCATGTTATGTTTTCCTTTTCTATATAAGGACATGTTTCTGTCTGCGTCCTTCTTATTCAATAGGTCCAGTCATCACTGTCATGATGTCAGTATAGGAATCTTGGGCTGTGTTCCCGTGAGATGTTGAAAGGAAAGAGGAGAAAAATGGCAATGGTTGGGCTGTGGATCAGGGCCGGTTCTGCAGCAGGGATATGTGGGCTCTGAGAGAGACACACACTACTCGCCAACCCCTGAGGTCTCACCTTCTGCCTGTCCTTTCCTGCACTTGGAGCTGTCTGATTTGGAGATCTGGCAGAGCAGACTGGGAGGCAGCATGCTCAAATGAGGCTGGGTAGCAGTGAGATTTCGGGGGTTCCTGAAGGCAAGTCGGGAGGAGGCACAGCAATATGTCTTTTTTTTTTCTCAGAAGGAACCATCCGCGTCTCCCCTGGCACTCTTCCTCATTATTGTTTCCGGGGTGGGGGGGAAGGTGGGGGGCGGGAGAGAGACACCAATCCCTGCACAGGCTTACCTCCTTTTCCTTGTTAGCCCATCTCCAAGGACCAGAAAACCTTTGTTGTAGACACAGCTAATCAGGGATAGAACAAGTGTCCTGTATTGCCTAAATCGTTTATCCAGTGTCAGGTTGGACTCACCTTAGCATATACCTATCCTTATCCCCTGCACCCACATCAGTTATACTATTATGAAAGCCAAGGGTATTCGTTTTTTAAAATATAGATACAGATATTTATTTATTTTTATTTTTTTAAATGTTTATTTTATTTTTGAGAGAAAGAGAGAGTATTTGAGCATGGGAGGAGCAGAGAGAGGGAGACAAAGGGTCTGAAGCAGGCTTTGCACTGACAGCAGAGAGCCCGATGCAGGGCTCAAGCTCATGAACTGTGAGATTGCGACCTGAGCCGAAGTCAGACGTTCCATCGACTGAGCCACCCAGGTGCCCCCAGATACAGATACTTTAAAAAATCCAGGCACAACCACCTTTTACATTTTGGTACATGACCCTACAGTCATCCAGTAGCTTTCTTTTGTCAGATAGATTGCAGATTTCTTGAGGGCTAGGATTCTAACTCGTATTCATTGTTTTGATGCTGTTTTGGAAAGAAACCACTACTGTGCTAAGGGCACATCCCACAACCCACACAATAATAGACACAGAAAATAACTTTTGTCTATTAAAGAATCTCTGCTGTACACATTAGATGGTGTTTTTCCTTTGTAGAATGTTTTTATCCAGTATATGTATTTTCCAAATACACAGTAAGCAAAAGATTTTAAAAAGCAACATGTAAGATGCTTTCTTTCATGGTGTTTCTTCGCTAAAACCATATACAATTGTTTTCTCATCTAGGGACTTGTGTGTGTGGTGAATGTTCTTGCCACGATGTTGACCCAACTGGAGACTGGGGAGATATTCACGGGGACACCTGTGAGTGTGACGAAAGGGACTGTAGGGCCGTCTATGACAGATACTCTGATGACTTCTGTTCAGGTATGTGCTCTCCTCGCTCACTTTTTTAAATTAAAAAAAAATTCATTTCCCTATTTTCAAGCTTCTTTCTGATTCTCACAAAAACTGTAAGAGAACTGAATCTGTGCATGGAAAACGTTTGATATTCACAGTGCTCCTATTGGTGCCTTGGAAAGTCTTCAGAGAATTTACACATTGGGCCAAGACAAGGGATGAAAGGGCTCACTTTCCTAAAATTAGTCTAACTCCTCCCCCCAAGGAGAGCCATCTGCTACTGATATGGGTTGCTCATCTCTAGGCCTACGAAACCAGCAGTCCAGGTGACAGTGTCCAGGATGGAGACCGTGAGAACAGCTGCAGTCATATATTACAAAACTTCAGATAATATGGTTCTCATGGGTATTTTATTTTATTTTTTAATGTTTATTTATTTTTGAGAGAGAGACAGAGTGTGAGTGCGGGAGGGCAGAGAGAGAGGGAGACACAAAATCTGAAGCAGGCTCCAGGCTCTGAGCTGTCAGCACAGAGCCCGATGCAGGGCTTGAACCCATGAACCATGAGATCATGACCTGAGCCGAAGTCGGACGCTCCACTGATGGAGTCACCTTGGAGGTGCCCCTCTCAAGGATATTTTAATGAATTAATTCCTTAGTATAATTTATATATTAAAATTATTCCGCAGATTAGTGTAGGATTAAATATCAATAATTGGATTCCAGAATATTATTCTATAAACATTTATAGAGCGGACACCGTTTACCAGGGTCTGGACTGCATCTGGGCTCCTGGCTCTGGCAGTGAAGGAGACAAACATGACCTCTGACTTTACAGAGCTTGCAGCCTGAGTGCAAAGGGCAAAACACACTCTGCCAGAACTTCTAACGGTGCAAAGGAAAAAAAAGAAAGCGGTTGGATTTGTTTGAAAAAGTGTCACTGAGCAAAAATGGAGTTATGGATTTTCAGTCCAGTCATATTTGACAATCCAGAAGACAGAGACATATATACATACATCTTTTTAAGCCTGACTGCTTGATTGGTGTGTAAGTAGATAGGAAACTCCACTGTCTCCTGGAAGTTTGCCAGCAAAAGGGAAATGAAAGAGCTGCCCTATTTAATCACGTTTCCACAGCCGCAGAGGCTTGTCTGGCCTGGCTGAGGGGAGCCTGCTGCTAACACTGTGCTCCCAGAAGGGTTTCCCTGTTCTGATGATCCCTGATGCTCGGGAGAGTCTCCTGAACATTTTGTCAACACTATTCTTTGGGGGAAATGCCCTTTGCAGATTTTTCTCTGTTATTCATTATATACGAGTGTTCTTTATTATCCCCATCATCTGCACGATGGAAATGAGACAGCTGGCATCTCTTGGGTAGGTCTCTATGCCAGACACTGTGCTAAGCACTTTCCAGGTCGTTGCACTTATTTTTCTTAAAAGTCGATGAGGTGGGGATATTTTCTCATTTTACTATTGGGGTTATGGAGGTTCGAGGAAGTTCCATAACTTGCGGAAGACCTCACAGTTAAGAGACAGAATCAAAATGTTAAAGAGGTCTGTGAATCTGAAGAAATGTAAAGGTTCTTTCCTTACTGAAAAAAGTCTTCGTTTAAACTTGAATTTAATATGACAAACATTTATGGAGAGCCAACTATGCTGGAGGCACTATGTGAGATATTATGGTACAAAAATGCAAACACAAAAAATCGTAGCTTCTACCTTCAAGAAATTTACTGTTTAGCAAAATATGAAACAAACAAACAAAAAAAACCCAATAATGACATGGGGTGCCTGGGTAGCTCAGTCGGCTAAGCATCCAGCTTCGGCTCAGGTCATGATCTCATGGTTCATGGGTTCAAGCCCCATGTCAGGCTCTGTGCCGACAGCTCAGAGCCTGGAGCCTCCTTTGGATTCTGTGTCTCCCTCTCTCTCTGTCTCTCCCCCACTCACGCTCTGTCTCTGTCTCTCTCAAAAATAAACATTACATTTTTTTTAAAAAACAATAATGACAAAACTGCCACATAAACATGTAATTTTAATACACGGTGCTATGGGAGATTTGCTTAGTCATGCATTTGTTACTCATTTGGCCATAATGCTGGGGATATAGCAACAAACACAACAGATAAAATCCCCCCTCTCATGGAATTTACATCCCAGTGGGCTGGAGATGCAACAAATAAACTGAATAAGTGAGATATGTAGAGAAAGTTGGGCGTGGGCTTATTTGACACTTTACTTAGGGTGATGAGGCTCTTCACAGAGGTGGTGACATATGACTCATGCGTTGCTGACATTTTTGTATCCCCATGCACATGTCTACCCCTACCCTACCTCAAAGGTAGGCTTGCAGGTAAAAAGAAATGAGAGAAACATGTCCTAGGCAAAGAGAGTAGAGGTGTGTGATCTGTGCAGGGGACTAGAATCATTTTATTTACTCCCAGAATGCCCAAGTGACAGAAGGGAAAGCTGGCGAGACACAGAACTGGTGGTCTTTTTACCTTGCTGTGGAACTGGACCCTATTCCAAAGGCAATGGGGAGCTAATGATGGGTTTAGGCAGCAAAGTGCTACAGTCACAGGTGCCTAGTCTGGTTGTCTGGATAAGTGTTGTTGCCATTTACTGAAATGGGGAACATAGCAGGAAGTTGTCAAGTTCATTTCTAGATATATTGAGCATAAGGGACCAATGGTGACCCAAAGTTGATATATTTTTTTTTCAGCCTGTTGAGTGTGTGAGCCTGAAGGGTCAGGGCTAAATGTGAGGTTGGAGTCATACACATGGAGTGGGTAATTAAAACTAGACTGGGGTTCAGGAAGGGGTTCAGGTACACATGGAGTCCATACACATGGAGTGGGTAATTAAAACTAGACTGGGGTTAAGACTGGGGTTCAGGTAAGAATGCTGCCTTGAGATTGTCTGTGAGATAAAACGTGAATTCATACAATTTTAAATGGGGAAATGAAGGAGATAATCAGGCTATCTATATAAAGTTATAAAGTTTGGGACTTTCTGATAGAATGTTTTTGTTTTTGTTTTTGCATAGGGGACGTTCATCCTTGATCAACCCATGACCTTGCTTTTGGAGTGGGGTTGAAAAATTCAGAATTGCTACATTATAGTGACTGCTCAGGGTCCCATGTGCTGTTCTGTTTCACTGTGAGGGAGGGGGCTCACAGGGTGAAGATGGACAATGACACTTCAGTGGACACTTCAGTCCTTTTATAAGAGCACGATTCCCTACTGCGTGTCATTTGGGCTCAGTTACCCCAGTAGGTTGGGCAGGTGAAGGTCATCAGGAGGTCTCCTTGGAACCTGAAATTTTCCCCTTCGTTTCTTCCTTCCCTCCTTATTCTGCCCGATTTTCCTCTTTCTCACATTTTCCAATCCTCCCTATCCGTGGAGATTTCAGGGACAGTGAAGCAGTTGGGCAGTGATGGCTGTGGTTGGTCAGGTTTGTCATGGGAGGAGCTGAGGAGGAGTGCTTACCCCTTTACACGGGGTCTCCATGCTGCGGGGGTAGACCCCTGGGTGTGGGAAGGGGGGCTGGTTCAGACATCAGTCTGCAATCGTGACTTTATCATTCTTTTGTTGAAGTGAACTGAGCATGGGCAGTGCCCACAGCCAGCCTCCCACATTTAAAAGGAGGAATTTGGATGGGGTGCCTGGGTGGCTCAGTCGGTTGGGTGTCTGAAGTCGGTTGACTTCGAGCTCTGCGTTGGGCTCTGTGCTGACAGCTCAGAGCCTGGAGCCTGCTTCACATTCTGTCTCCATCTCTCTGCCCTTCCCCTGCTCGCGCTCTGTCTCTCTCTCTCTCAAATATAAAAAAAAACAAAAAAACAAAAAAACAAAAAACTTTAAAAAATTTTTAAAAACAAAGGAGGAATTTGGGGCTCCTGGATGACTCAGTGGGTTGAGCATCTGACTCTTGCTCTCGGTTGGTGAGGTGGAGCCCCGAGTCTGGCTCAGCGCTGATAGCGTGGAGTCTTCTTGGGATTCTCTCTCTCCACACCTCCCCCTGCCCCTCCCCCATTCTTGCTCACTCTCCCTCTCTCTCAAAATAAATAAATAAACGTTTTTGTAAAAAAGGAATTTAGGGAAGAAGAAATTTGCTTTGAGACTCCACACTTTTAGTCTGTTTCAAACACCTTATTCCATTTTACCTTCACCCTAATTCAGAGGGGGAGACATTGTTATCTGCATTTTAACAGGAGAGGAAACAGGTTCAGAAAGATTAACTTGACAGAGTTCACATGGCCATTAAGTGTCATCGGGAAACACATTCAGAGCCTAAGTATTCGTGTAATTTAATCTCCAAGTGATGCAAACAAAATTCTTCAATTTTACTCCGGATGCTCAAATTCTTATAAAACTAAGCTTCTCTGCATGTCATTACGAAGTGAGGCAGGTATCCACCCCCAGTATTTTTTCATTCTCACTAAATCTGTTGAATTCTGTACATTCTGTTTAGCGAATTATTAGTCTCCACAATTTTCCTAATTGCCTGTCTGAGTTGCACTACAGGAAGGGTGCCACGTTGGTGCCTCTGTGTTAGGAGACAGAAGTAACCCAACTATGTCAATGTTCTCTAGTGATTTATGTAAGGCTGGAAGGTAATAAGGCTCAGCTGAAATGCAGCTTTATTTTTAGCTCCCATTGTTACCATCCTGACAGTGTTCCTCTTATTTAAGTCCCAGGGATTCTCCTGGTGGGTTGCTCTTTTAATTGACATTCTCATTGTATTCATTCATTTCCACCTGTCCATTCATCTATTCAGTAATACAATGAAATGTGAATATTTTGTGCCTACTACATCTGCTACATCATGGATTCAGAAGATAGTATTTTAAAACCTGCTCCCTGCTCCAAATAAATCAGTTTTATTTATTTCTTCTTTCTTTCTTTCTTTTTTAATGCGTATTTATTCTTGACGGTTATGGGGTGGGACAGACAGAATCCAAGGCAGGCTCCAGGCTCTGAGCTGTCAGCACAGAGCCTGATGCAGGGCTCAAACCCATGAACTGCAAGATCATGACCTGAGCCGAAGTTGGACGCTTAACCCACTGAGCCACCCAGGCGCCCCTCTTCTTTCATTTCTATTTGTTGCTCATCATCCACATAGTGTGTGTGTGTGTGTGTGTGTGTACGTGTGTGTGTGTGTGTACCAATTCCTTCATACACAGATATAATTCATGCACACACTCGTGTACACACACATCCACAACAACTCAAAGATGTTACTGTGAACAGGATTTGAGTGTCACTAAAATGACCAGGGCATGACCAGCCATCCTGAAGTGTGCCAACTGTTTGTTTTGTTAGTTATATAAGCTGCTGCCCCCCAGAATTTACTTCCTGATTCTGAAATAACTTTTATTCCCGATAGCTGTTTACACTCTGGTCTATTTCCCCAAATCCCATAATTGTTAAAATATGTTGCTGTGTGACCTTAAACTTGATCTTTCAACTTGTCTTCTCTACCCGAAAAAGTGCTGGCTTAGAGTTCCATTAATTTGGAAAGTGGAATCATTTGAAAGAACTGTATTATGTGAGGAAATTTATCATTGTGGATTACCAAAGCATTATGGAAAGAAACTGAAGGAAATGATTAAGTATATTCAGTTTGCATTATCTTGAAAAAAAAATCAAATATATCAAATGTAGCAAGTACTAGTTAGATCTAATTTATTCCCCCAAACTTTTCCTATTGATGGTCCTCATATTGCTTTGTAAGAAGCTACCTGAAAAAGTCAGATTCCAGTTCATGAGCAGTCTTGATCATTATAAAAGAAAGAAATGTCCTGTACAGCAAAAGAACATTTGTCTGGAATGGATGCAACTACATTTGCCGTGGATTGATATTTCTGAAATGGCTTCACTCAAAAGAGCACAGTGATTACAAAGGAAAAAACAAGTTTCAGTGTCAACACCCTCTCCTGTAATGGCCTGAGAGCCTATCCAGCTCCTACACGCTCAACGTGGCCATGGTGCCACGTAGCGTCTAGCCATGCTGCCCACTGCCTGACCATGTGGTACAGATGGGGCTACCATCCCATTTACCAATGCTAGGCACCGTGTTGTTCTTCCATTGCTGTGTGTGTGTGTGTGTGTGTGTGTGTGTGTGTGTGTGTGTGTTTAATGCAGGTCATAGGTCTTCTGAGAGCTATTCCCTAATGTGAATTCTTCACATGTTTTGTATCAAGGATAAACAACAACATTCTGTATTTGTTGATCCTCTGTTTACCGAGTTTCAGAGTTTAGAGGAATACTGTTTAGAAGCCATGAAATTAACTCCTGGAAGCCATATCTATCTACCTATCGATTGATCAATCAACCTATATATTTAAAAAACTAACACAGAAGTATGAAATTTCAGTTTGGTAAAATTCACTTCTAATTTTTTCATTTGAAAGATAAAAGGAGATAAGGGCCAGGAGGTAGACTAGTGACATATTTAGATTAAAAACACAGATATAATTTTTTCTTTTATGCATTTTTCACTATTTATTTAGAAAAGATTTATTGTAGTATATTATGGCAGTCTAAAGTATTTTCATGCTAAACAAATAATCATTTCTAAACTCTTTTTTATATGTCAAAACCAAGCATTTTCATCTTTTTCATTTTATCCCTATAAAATAATTCATTCTCTCCATCTTTGGCATAAGTTTTATGCTGCACTTGAGAAACTAGTAACTCCAGGAGAGAAATTACTATTTAATTTTACGATTTCCTGTCTCCTCTGAAAGGCTCAATACCGGCTTCAGAATCTGATATCAATACCATGCATTTTTAAGTGATTTCCTAATTCCACTGATGAAATATCATAAAGGATTTTATAGAAAAGGTACAATTTCATTTAAAGTGAGATCCATAATATTCTGAAATATATTTGGACAGCACATGATTTGGAATTGTTGAAAGATGTAGGACAAAATCTTCATTACTGTGAAAGTAAAAGTTAGCTTGATGCTTTAACTTAATCACTAATAAACATTTAGATTCACAATACTGCTGTCAATACTATTTTTCATCATATTAGACTAGAATTATTTAAACCTTGCTTTATTACTTCCACATTTGCTTCTCTGTGATCCTCACTGGGATATTTGATTTAGGTGTTTCTACTTTCCCCAAACAATGGAACCTTTAAGAAACAGTCTATATCCCTGCTATCACCATTTAGAGCCATTGCCGTACATTTTCTGACTCTCAGTAATTTCATTCATTATGGACGCTTGAAATATGAAAAATATTTAAATATGAAATATGATTCATATTTTAATAACTCTTACTTCCTCAGCCCAAACTTGTTCAATTGATATTGACTTCAGATGGCATAGTGTAGAGAAGACTCATAAGTGGGTGATTTGGGGAGGAGCTATGGCCATCCTGAACTGGATAATATTCCCCACTGTGATACTTTCCTATTTAAAGGCAAAAGCTTTCCGTCTGCAACCAATCACAGTAGTGATACTGTCTCATTAATTCATTCCAGTGCATAAGCAATAGACTACAGCGGGGTTCCTGAGGGTCAATGACCCTCAATAACACTCGATGACTGGGTGAAGGCTGAGGCTGGGGAAGCCTCCGGAAGTTAGGTAGGGCTCATCACACAAGTGGCAAAAGTGAGGACACATTGTATGTGTTCTTCCCAGTTTTGCTTGGAGTTGGTGATGCCTGGGGGTGATGCATAAATTTATAGGACTCATTCTTGAGAAAGTTCATGATGCTGCTTTAAATGCACAGGAAATAGAGATATAGGACCACATAGGCTGCTCACCCACCCACCCCCACCCCCAGTGATTGTATTAGAGCACAGATATAGCAAAGGGATAGAAAAATCGCATAACATTAGGGAGGAAAGTGTAGAGATTAAACACTGAGTGAGGAAAACAATAAGAGAACAAAAGTGAATTTGGAGCATAAAGGTGAAAGAGTTTCAGAGATTTCGTCTTCTAGGTCTAGAGCAGCCACGTTGTTTTTTTTTTTTTTCAAACTGTGTCACTGCATTCATAGTTCATCTGACTTCTTTTGATCTTCATTGGACCAGATCTTAACTCTAAAAACCTCTTATTCATAACTTCTGACCGCCTTCATGAATTTTTTATTCCGCCACCAATTTTGTTTGAAATGTTGACATGTGAACAAACCTGAGATAGAAAACAGTGGCTGCTCTGAAGGCTGTATTCCAGCTACAGAACTTGAGAAGGGTCTGTCCTCGGTCACTGCTTTCCCTCCACACAGGCTCCTGCTTCGTTCCACGCCTGGGGACCAGGCCTGCCCACCAGGTGTGTGAGGGCATTCTCCCGGGTAGTTAGGGATTGCCTGGCATCCTTGCCTACTGGGTGTTTTTTTCTAACATTCCCAGCTACTTCAGACTTTTAAGAGTAAAGCTTTTTTCCCCTTTCACCATAACCCTGTTGTTCACTGTTATTGTTAAAGTGTCAGCTCGTCTCTCACAAATGGCAGCGTGTTCTGTTCTTTGTTCAATATCCTCATGACAGATCTAACTGTCCTCAAAATGAGACCTCTTGTCTCCAAGAATTTGGCTTCTATAAAAAGCAGGATTCGTTGTACTTCAAATATTGAAATCTGTTTTAGCATTGTTATTTATCTATGTTTTTGCAATGTGGCTCTGTTTAGAAATTTGGCTTTAAATTACATGAGGGTTGAGAAGAAGGGTAAGGACTTCTAGGATAATAACAAAGAGCCACAAAGTCCAACAACCTCTGGAATATAACTGCCAATAAGTTAAACTAGTACAATAGAAACTCTGATATTTGAAGGTTTAAGTGATCCCATTGACATGTGATGCATATTTATTAGCAATCTTAATTTTCGTTTCCTTTAAAATGATGATCTCAAAGGCAGAGTACTAAGGAAAACAGCAATTTGTTGTTTAGAGTCTGTTACATAGTGAGTGATCAATAAATGTATGTTGAATTGGATGTAGCATTGAATGCAAAACTTGGATTCAGTGATCCCTAAGATCTCATTCCACTTTGACCTATGATTTTATGATTCGTTCCATGATGAACCAGGTTAATAGGTGGTGAAAAGCATCCAGATATGTGGATTGTCCAATTCTTCCAACTCAAATGATAGATATCTGCCCACACACCTCACAGACTATTGAGAAAACACACTAGTCTTCACTGAAGGACAATTTCCTTATTGTATGGTTTATATTAATATCAGATGCCAAAAACGAAAGAGCATGGAATTTCATTCATTAGTATTATCTTTGATTTACTTAAAAAAAAAGTACAATTCCACTTCCTTTAAAATCCTTTCATGCATTTTTTGCAGCAATTATAGAAATCCACAGTGTTCTGCTTCTGTAATAATGAATATCTGAATGCTGATTAGGAGTTAAGGAAAGCTCAACTCTGTTGCTTTCCTTTCTATTCCTACTTGTTTACGTATGTGGACTCAAATGAATAAAAATAACAATAGCTCATTTTTATGTAACATTTTAAGATATACTATGTACTTTCTGATAAATGTGGATAATGTATTATTATCTTCTTTAAAAATGAAGAAACTAGGGTCGCCTCGGCACCTCCATTGGTTAAGAGTCCAGTTTCGGCTCAGGTTATGATCTCAGGTTCATGAGTTTGAGCCCTGCAGTGCAGAGCCTGCCTAGAATTCTCTCTTTGCCTTTCCTCTGCTCATGCGCAGTCTCTAAACATAAATAAATAAACTTCAAAAAAATATGAAGAAGCTAAGTCTCAGAGAAGTTGACATTAGACCAGCCCTACTCTATAGATAGCAGGACCAGGATTTAGATCCACTTATTTGATTGATAACGTAGGCCATTTTTTGTTTGTTTTTTTTTGCTTTACCACGCCACTGCTCATCACAATTTTTACAGGCTCTGTGACCATGTGTAAAGAACTTTAATATCTTTCCTGACCTCTTTTGTGTATACTACATTGATCTTCAGGGAATGTGAACTCCACAGACGTTACTTGTTTTAGACTAAGCGTCTCTAGGCTAAGCATGTCGTGTGTAGAAAAATGGTAATGAAAATAAAGTGTGGGGTCCTCTACAAGATAAGACCTGTTTCAAAAGCAAATTGTTTTCAATTTCCTATGGCTCTCCTCCACATGAATTAATTACCAAATCCATCACATACTCCATTTAGGCCCCAGCAGACCAATGCAATCGCAAGCACCTGGATTTTGATGGATTCAAGTTTATAGCCCTACGAACCCATCTATCTTATAGGGAATTGTTGCTTTTCTTTACTCCTCATGATCAATCAATGTAAACCAGGTATTAAAGAACTTGAGAAAAATGTGCCTTTGCTTTAATGTTTAATATGGTGTTAACGAAGATCCTGGCTATTTGTGATATTCATTGTTGAAAAGAAAACATTCATTTCTGACTTCTGACTTCATTGTCTATTTTTTCGTATTTTTTATACTCTCATTGTGAAGGTCACGGACAGTGTAATTGTGGAAGATGTGACTGCAAAGTAGGCTGGTATGGGAAAAAGTGTGAGCACCCACGTTCCTGCCCACTGTCAGTAGAGGAGAGCATCAGAAGGTGCCAAGGAAGCTCGGATCTACCTTGCTCTGGAAGGGGTAAGTGAGGGCTCTCAGGCCTGTTACCACCTCCTATGAGTCAAATGCACTCAATTCATATATATCTTATTTAACAGATAGCTGAGATCCCTGAATATGGAAAGGTTAGTCTTTTCAGAACTAATAATACATCCAGTTTGCATGACTGAAAGTACATGGAGAAATATAATCTCTCTCTTTTTCCCTCTCTATTGTATGCGTGCAGGTGCACACACATGCCCACACCTACATGCTCTTACATGATCAGTTTAGCTTTGAGGTCTGTTCAATTTCAGTTCAGTTTAGTTCAGTGCTACATTAAAAACAACAACAATAACAAAAAAAACAGTTTTTCCCAGGAAACAAAACAAGCAAAACAGAAAAGTAACCTACTGAAAGGAAGAGGAAGAAGATATTTGCAAATGATCTATCCATGAGGAGTTAGTATCCAAAGTATATAAAGAACTTGCACTCTCAACACCAAAAAAACCCCAAACAAATAATTTGACTTGAAAATGGCCAGAGTATCTGAACAGACATTTTTCCAAAAAGACATACAGATGGCCAACAGACACATGAAAAGATGTTCAACATCCCTCGTCATGAGGGGAATACAAATCAAAACCACAATGAGATATCATCTCACACCTAGCTGAATGGCTACAATAAAAAAGACAAGAAATAACAAGTGTAGGCGAGGATGTGGGAAACAAAGGGAACCTTTGTGCACTGTTGATGGGAATGCAGATTGGTACAGCCACTGTGGAAAATAGAAATTTAATTAAAAATGTAAAAAATTAAAAATGAAATTATCATATGATACAGTATTTCCACTACTGTATATTTACCCAAAGGAAATGAAAACACTAATTCAAAAAGATATATGAACCACCGTGTTTATTGTGGCATTATTTACAATAGCCAAGATATGGAAGCAACCTATCAATGGATGAATGGATAAAGAAATGGTATGTATGTATGTATGTATGTATGTATGTATGTATATAATGGAATTTTACTCAGCCATAAAAAAGAATGAGATCTTGCCATTTGCAACAACAAGGATGGACCTATAGGGTATTATACTAAATGAAATGAGGCAGACAGATAAAGACAAATAGCATATGATTTCACTCATGTGGAATTTAAGAAACAAAAGAAATGAGCAAATTAAAAAAGAGAGAGAGAGAGAGAGAGAAATACTAACTCTTACAGAGAATAAACTGATGATTGCCAGAGGGGTGGGGTCAGGGATGAGCAAAATAGATAAATGAGATTAAGAGTACACTTCTTAAAAAAAAAAGTTTGGATATTTGCTCAAAACTTTCTGAATGAGACATTTAATTGTCCACTGACATTTCTGAAACTCATTAACATTACACTGAGGAAGTTGTTGACTTTTGAGAAAGCATTGTGTAAATAGATGGCCGAATAAGCTGATGCTGTTTCAGAAGGGACGTAGCCTCAGGTGTGGTCTTGGTTCCAGATCGGGGCACACTGGAAGAGGAGAAAAGCAGCTAGAGGAAAGCTGGTTCCATTATTTTCATTGATCAAAATAAGAAATAACAATTTCACCTCTCACATGAACATGGCAAAGTTAATATGCAATATGCCTTTGGAGAAACTAGTCATTGAGATTATTACAGATTTTGTTCATGAAAGAGGAAAATGAGAAATACTTTCTTTTACCTGAGCGCTAGACCAGAAATTTCATTTCGCTTTGCAGTTTTGTCTTTGGAGAAATGAATTTTTTTATTGAGATATAATTCAAATATCATAAAATCCACTCTTTTAAAGCATACAACTTAGTGGGTTTTAGTATATTTGTTTATTTATTTTAAGTTTGTTTATTTTGAGAGAGAGAGAGAGAGAGAGAGAGAGAGAGAGAGAGCCAGTAATCCTGAGCAGAAACCAAGGGTTGGCCGCTTAACCAACTGAGCCCCCCAGGTACCCCTGTTTTCAGTATATTTATAAAATTGTGCAATCCTCACCACTACCTCATTCCAGAGCATTTTCATCACCACTAAAAGAAATCCCGTCCTGTGCCTCCTCACCAGTCACTCCCCATTTTCCTTTCTGTTCAATCCCTAGAAACCAAGGATCTACTTCCTGTCCCGAGGGATTTGCCTAATCTGGGTATTTCAAAATATGTGATCTGTTTGTCTTTGGTTTTCTTTGACTTAGCATAATGTTGTCAGGGTTTATCCATGTACGTCATTTCTTTTGCTGGCTGGATAATATTCATTTGTGTGGATTTCCACGTTTATTTATCCATCCATCTCTTAGTGGACATTTGGGTCATTCCTACTTTTTGACCATCACGAATACTGTTCTATGAACATTCACAAATAAATTTTTGTGCGGGTATGTGTTTAAATTTCTCTTGGACATACAGGTCAAAGTGGAATTGCTGAGTCATATGGTAGCTCTGTTTAACTTTTTGAGGTACAGCTAAACTGTCTTTCAAGTGGTGACACCATTTTACATTGCCACCAGCAGTGCCTGAGAGTTGCAGTTTCCTTACATCCTTCCCATTCTTTATAATCGTTTGTCTTTTTGACTACTTAGAGTTTTCTTTATGTAGAAGACAAAGTCCTTAAGATTATTTGCTCTGTAGGTATTTTCCCATACTCTGATATGTTTCCCTAATGGTTATAAGTCGAAGGTTAGGGCATGGGTAGAAGGAAATTTTCATTTCAGAGATTTTATTTCTGACTTGCCCCATTTTCACCAGTAACCCCAGAGGGGAACTACTGTTCTGTCTGCATTAATAAAATATCATCAGGGTGCCTGAGTGACTCAGTTGATTGAGCATCCAGACTCTTGATGTCAGCTTGGGTCATGATCTAACGGTTCATGGGTTCAAGCCCTACATTGGGCTCTGTGCTGACAGTGCAGAGCCTGCTTGGGATTCTCTCTCTTTCCCTCTCTCTCTGCTCTCCCCCACACTCTCTCTCTTTCTCACAAAACAACAACAACAACAACAACAACAAAACACTTTAAAATATTGTCATTAGAAAGCTTGAGTAAGCCTGTCATGCTTTTAAAGGAACAACGATTAGGGGCACCTGGGTGGCTCAGTCGGTTAAGCGGCCGACTTCGGCTCAGGTCATGATCTCGCGGTCCGTGAGTTCGAGCCCCGCGTCGGGCTCTGTGCTGACAGCTCAGAGCCTGGAGCCTGTTTCAGATTCTGTGTCTCCCTCTCTCTGACCCTCCCCTGTTCATGCTCTGTCTCTCCCTGTCTCAAAAATAAATAAAACGTTAAAAAAAAATTAAAAAAAAAATAAAGGAACAACGATTAAAAATTAATGTCCTTCACACTACTGTCATCCATTCATTCATTGTTAAAAGTAACAAATTATATGATAGAAAAATAAGAAAAGCATATAAGGTATCTCTCAAACATAGAACATCACTCTCTACATATTACCAGTTGTTTTTCATTTGTCTCTAAATTTTTTAATGCAGTGTTAGTGCAAGAAAAGTCCTGTGGATTTTAATTATTGTGAATGTCAGTCTTCGATAACTCTGACAAACACACATTTGTCTCTTACCTTCCTAGACAGTCACTAATGTATCAGTTACATATTTATAGCACATATTTAAAGTTTATTTTATTAAAAAGGAGTTGAATAAATGTATAGAATTATGATACTTTTTATTTCATTTAAGCTTTTTAGAGTACTTTAGAGATCAATAATAAGCTTCCCTAGTGTCCTTGCAGGGAAAGGAAGGTATTGATGAGTGGAGTGATTTCCCAGGGAACCATCACAAAATATGAGGATTCTGAGAATGAAGACCAAGGATTTAGGAGAGCCAGTCGAATGCTCAGACCAGTGATCAGAGACCCTTCTTTTCTCACAGCTGCATCTGCAAACTCATTGGCATTGGATGCTGTAAAGCAAATGCCCAATCTGAAAACTTTTAAAGGATTAGTTTTGCCATTTATGAATGACAACTGCAGCTGTGGTTACATGAGTGAAGAAAGCAATTACAGGGCCCAGCAGTTCTCAAGACGGAGAGCCTCAGCAGCTTGCTTGCTGGGGCCAAGGAAAAAAAAAATTCTCCCAGCAGAATGTATTGATGCTCCTCAGTGTAGTCCACCTGAGGGGCTAGGTGAAGGCATTTGTGCACCAGAAATTAAATTAGATCACTTGCTTCTGCTGGGGATGACTAAGTGTGATCATTACATCTTGAAAATAGGGGAATAATTTAGATAATCTCTTAAACTCTCTATTAATCCTGTTACTCCTTGATTTCTTTTTTTTAAGTGTATTTATTTTTGAGAGAGACAGAGTGCAAGTGGGGGAGGGGCAGAGAGGGAGGGAAAGAGACCATCCCAAGCAGACTCCGCAGAGCCAGACGTGAGATCATGACCTGAGCTGAAATGAACAGTCAGACACTCAACTGACTGAGCCACCCAGGCACCCTTATTACTCCTTGATTTCGATTCCTTATTGCCTATATATATCTTTGTTTAGAGGACTCTCGTCTAGTCGATTTGGATACACAGTTACTCATCCTAATTTCTGCTCCCAGGGACTGGAGCTAGGAGATAACTTTCTCTAGTCTTCTACCAGCGTTCTGCTCAAAAACTTGAAATGGCTTCTGATAGGCTACACATTACTTTTAAATTCTCCTTGACCTAAGAATAAATTTTTATTTTTATTGAGGTTCTCCTTCTGAGTAGGTGTCTGGCTTTGGCCAAAACGTGTGAGCAAAATTGATGTGTGTCACTCCAGAGCAGAAGTTTGAGAGGCAGTGAGAGATTTGCCATCCCTCCTGTCCCCGTGTGGGGACTTGCAGTGTTTGAGATGGTCGCTGATCCGGGAGGCGGGGTCTCTGAATGAGGATTGAAGAGACCTCTGCTGACCCCTGAAGAACTGTACCACAAATGCTGTCTTAAGCAGCTGAGATACTACAGTTTTTTGTTACTGCAACAGAACTCCTGACTCATACTCTTGCACATCCAAAATTTAGCGAATGAAGTTAAAACAAACAAGCAAACACAAAAAATCATGCTTAAACTCCAAGAGATCAGGAGAAAAAACAGTTGAGGTTTATAACCATATGCATATCTTATCACTATCAATAAGCATGTGTATATTTTGCAAATGATGTATTTATGCTATTCTGTGAACAGCATTCATGTGTACTTCTTCAACAGGGAAAATGGTAAGAACATTGAATATATTGTCATTTGTTAATATCCCCCAAACACAATGAAGTAGGATGTATAATTATTCTTCTTTTTACAGAAAAAGAAACTGGAAATTTGAATAGTTTGCCATCTTACATAGTAAGTGCCAGAGTTGCAAGTTTTTATACAGACTTTTATTACAAGCCGTCCAACTTCAGAACTGTTGTTTTAGATTGTGTATTCGTTCTTTTAACATGCCAATTGGTTGAGCAATATGTAATGACTACATTTCCTTGTTGAAAACATTTTTATGCAAAATCGTTGATGTTGCTGCATCGTATTCCCTAGCATAGTTGTAGTATAGTATCTATAGCATAGTATAAGATAGGATAGTATATAGTAGTAATATAGTATAGCATTTATACTATAGATTTATACTATAGATTCCCTAATATAGTTTAGTGTAGTATCTGTAGTATAGTATCTACAGTATAGATATCCTAGTATAGTTGTAGTATAATATCTATAATATAGTATCATATAGTATAATCAATTCCCTAATATAGTTGCAGTATAGTAGCTATAGCATATTATACTATGGTATCTACAGTATAGTATAGTATCATATGCTATCTATAGATTCCCTAGCATAGTACAAGTATAGTATTTACAGCATAGTAAAATATAATATAGTATAGTATAGATTCCCTTGTATAGTTGTAGTATAGTATCTATAGCATAGTAAGATATAGTATAGTACAGTATAGCATAGCATAGTATAGTATAGTATACTATCTATAGTATAGATTCCCTAGTATAGTTGTAGTATAGTACCTATAGCATAGTATGGTATAGAATAGTATAGCAGTATAATATAGTATAGTGTAGTCTTTATAGTATAGATTACCTAGTATAGTTCCCTAGTATAGTTGTAGTATAGTATCTATGGCATAGTAAGGTATGGTCTGGTATGGTATGGTCTGGTCTGGTATGGTATGGTATAGTATCTATAGTATAGATTGCCTAGTATAGTTGTAGCAAACAAATCTAATCATTCCTCCTCTATTAGATTATCTAAATCATCTCTTACTTTGTTCAAGTTCTAAATGCTGTAATTTACATTCTTGTAGCAGAAAATTTGCACAATTTTTTCTTAGATGTAGAATGTACATCTAAATGTATACCAATATAATAAATATTTTCAATAAAAAAAATTACCCAAACAAATCATTTTCTCTAGAAAAAGTGGACTAGTATACCCTCCTACCAGGAACATAGCAAAGGTTCCCTTCACTCACCAATGGTGACAACTGCAATACTAAGCTGTTCTTAATACATTTTGCTCTTAGTTTTATGGGCTCACCATTTATCAAACTCCTTTCATTGACTTCTGTAATCATCAAACAAATGATGTATCTACAGACATTATTATTCAGAAGCTTGTGTTTGCTGTATTTGCCTTTTTGGATCATCATTTGTCCTTGTGTCTAAGTCATCTTTTTGTTTGGTCTGTTCTCACATGTTTTTACTTGTCCTCTCTGCCCTTTGGTTTTCTTTCATCAGACTTGTTCTAAGAGGTTTTGCGTATGTTTTAGTCCTTAAACACACATAAGCATTTACTCCCACAAGGGAAAGTGGGAAGTAGAGGAAGAATGATAAATTAAAGCTAATTATTTAATATTGTAGCTTTTAGAAAATAGAAACTATGTCCTCATTTTTATCAATTAGTACATTTTAATTAATGAATTAAGCAAGTTGGTTCAATTCCCTTAGCTAGAAACATACTTTCAAAGAATAATAGCATGCCAAATTCCCACCATCTGGAGATTTTTCAATTTGAGAGATAATTTATCTCTTTTACTGGCAAAAGACATCTTTAAATTTTCTTTTTATTTTATCAGAGAAGTTTCCCTTTAGGCATGTATTTTTTTTAACCTATGTGATTTTTACTCTGATTTTTTGACAACTGAATCATAATTTTTCTCATTCATGTGCACAGAGATGTTTTTTGGAACAGACAAGGAAAGTCCTCCAATGAACGTATTTTAAAGACTTTGTTTGGGAGGGTGGATCTTTGTATATTTTTACTAAATTATTTTGTAGCTTTATTGAAGTATAAATGATAAACCGAAAGATAGCACATATTTAATGTAAACAATTTATTGAGTTTGGACGTATGTATACACCCATGATGTCATCACCACAATCAAGGTCATAAATATATCTATGCCTCCAAATACAGTAAAACCTTGGTTTGTGAGCGTAATTCGTTCTGGAAACATGCTTTTAATCCAAAACACTCATATATCAAAGTGAATTCCAAGAACTATTGGCTCAGTTGTGATCATGTGATCATCACCAGTAGCATCACATACTACTGGTATTTGCAAGTCATCGCTCGTTGGTCAAGTTAAAATTTATGAGAAATGTTTGCTCATCTTGTGGAATACTCACAGATTAAATTGCTCACAATCCAAGATTATGTCCTTGTGTCCCTTTGTATTTGTGTATTTGTATTGTGTGTACATGCGTGTGTGTATGTGTGTGTGTGTGTGTGCATTCGGGATACTTAACATGAGAGAGATGTCTACAATAATCAAACTTATAGGAGCAGAAAATAGAGTGGTTGTTGCCAGAGGGGGAAATGGGGACTTGTTTAATGGGTATAAAATTACAGCAACACAAGACGAGTAAGTTCTAGAGATTTGCTGTACTGCATAGTGCCTGTAGCAAACAATACAGTATTATGGACTTACAAATTTGTTAAGAGAGTAGACCTCCAAACATTTAAATTAAGCACCACACCACCTATTGTGATTTTTGATTCTATTTTAAAAATTCTCAGTGGCGTAATTAAGTATCTTATTATAAGTTAGCTGCAGTGAGAAATGCCCGGTTTTCAAGAGACAAGGAAACCCAGTGTGTTCTTCCCGCAGTATTTCAAGACAGCATGCAGGATTCAGATTTACTGTGTTCTAAGTGTTTAGATGGATTGATCACTACATCATCTGGTGCTCGAGGAATAGTCATGGTAAATTATAGCATTTCAAACATAGTTGTTAAGGACTGCAGCCAAAGGAGAAGAAGAAATAACCCTGTAACATTAACGTCTTACTCTTCCTTATCCAGAACGAAAGGAGCTGCTTTTAGAGATGTATCAAATGGGGAAAATATCAGTGAATTGGTAAATCATGCCAGAAACAAGGCTGTATTTTGTCATATTAAATGATGACAAATCAGTCTGTGGATCCTCAGGCAGTCTTCCGTGGATCTCTGAGCACATTGTGCTGTCTACTATGGCTTTTAGTTCTAGTGTCATGGAATGACCCATAATAGTAGGATGGTACCTAGGAAGAGAAAAGCATGTTTATTATTTGCTTTTTTTGTACTTAGGCACACTTACTGGAATGTCTGAAATTGTATATGCATCCTATATTTCACAAAACCTCAGGAATGTAAATGTTATTTATATGACTTTTTATAAGATAGTTCAGAGACAGAAAGTTTGGGATACAGAGAGAAGTAAAAATGATGCTTCCAGCATTCTCTCTCTGTGTTCCCATGAGGTGCCGGGACTTCTGTGTGTTGGGTCATTTTCTATCCTCAAGGAGGCCAAAGACGCAGGTGCCCAGAACTGGTGGCTTCCTGGAAGGCCCTGATTAAATCCAGTGTTAAATCTCTCATTTATATGAAAAAACAGCGTTCACTAAAGGCATAATTTGCATATATTGAAGTGAATTGCTAAAAAGAATTTAAAAGAACCAAATTTCATAGAAATGACAATCTCATACAAGGTGATTGTTTAAGGACTCCTTTTTCCAGTGGGTAAATAATTATCCTTGTTCCTTATTCCCCCTTCTTTATTTTATCTTGCCTTTCTTCTTGCTATTTTTATATTCAACAGAACCTAGAGGAGAGGAAGAAATTCAGAAGTTGAAGTTAATAATTTTGAGTTTTTAAAAGATGGTAGAAGATATTTCAATGGAAAATTATATAGTATTTTTTTAATTACCTGAGATTTTTCTAATCTGTAGTCCAGAATACTGTATCACTTCCAAGATAGAGTGAATATTTTTTGTGTGTTCCAGTCAACGATCTTGTTTAAATGTTTTATCTATGGCAACAGAGCATATTGTGTCAAAGATAGGAATTGATCCAAATAAATAGACAATTTTTATTACATTTTGCATAATTTTTATGTGATAAATTGAAAACCAGTGAAATTCTTTGGCAAAGAAAACTTCCTCATAAGGCCTGCAACAAATATTGTCAAAATCTATTTGAAATGAAACTAGAAAATTGAACATGAATTCAATCCCAATTTCTTTAAGTGAGCTTAAAATGAGATGTGTGACAACTATGACTATTTTGTTACTACAGTTATTTATTTGTTTCTATTAAAACACTAAACACATAGTGAAAGAGGCAGTGTGGTGCTCTAGCAATTATTTACTTAATTTTATTCAATATAAAAATGCAAACCAGATAGTTTTAATAAGAAACAATCTGGTCTGGCTATCAGCCATAATCTTCACGGAACCATATACTCTACAGATTTTCTTTTTAAATGTTTTTTTTAATGTTTATTTTTGAGAGAGAGAGAGAGAGAGAGAGAGAGAGAGCCAGCGAGCATGAGCGGGGGAGGGGCAGAGAGTGAGAGAGACACAGAATCTGAAACAGGCTCAAGGCTCTAAGCTGTCAGCACAGAGCCCGATGCAGGGCTCGAACTTACGAACTGCGATATCATGACCTGAGCCGAAGTCGGATGCTTAGCCAAGTGAGCCACCCAGGTGCCCCTAGATTTTCTTTTTAATAGAAAGCCAATGAGCCAGAATTTCATCATTTTGTCTAGGCTTTAAGATCATATAGCTGATCAGAACCCTATGATTTTCCTCTTGGACACATAAGATATTATTAAAAATTGATAGGACTGGCCCTTGTGCAATATTTGCATAATGGATATATTCAATATATAATCATATGATAGCACATAGCTAACCCATGCATCCTATTTTCATTAGTGATGTTGTTTATAAGATTTAATCAACCTGATTTTTACTGACCACCCTACATTGTATTTCTATGCTAACCCAGAGGTCAGGAAACTAGGACCAGGAGGCCTGCATTCTGTGTTTACAGATAAAGTTTTATTAGAACATAGACAAGCTCATTTGTATGCATATGGCTGCTTTCTTGTTATAATGGCAGAGTTAAATAGCTGCCACAGAGAATGTATGGCACACATAGCCTAAAATGTTCACTATTTAGCCCTTTGTAGAAAAAGTTTGCTGCTCCCTACACCAAGTATTTGTGGTAAATGTGACAAAATGTGGTGGGAAAGGGATTGAGTATCTTGAGAGTAAGAGGAGGAAGATACTCTTTTCTAAATAAATTTGGGTATAGATATGGTTCATGAAGTGAGTGGAGCTGGAATTGAGTCTGTAGGGATGAGTAGCCTTAGACAGATAATGATTTTGAAAAAAGTGTGTCCCAGGTAGAGGGAACCACATGAAGAGAAACACTGAAACACTGAGTTAACAAGAGAGTAAATTTTGCAGGGAACAAGAAGAAAATTCACTTTTGATGATAAATAAAAAGAAAATAGTGGGTGACAGCCTAGGGGCAAATGTCATCCTCCCTCCCCCACTTCTCCCCATGTTGTGATAGGTTTGAGACAGAAAAATCAACTTCTTTGCAGAGCTCTTGTTCTCATAATTTTCTTAGGAGGTTAATTGTTAGTAAGAAAGACACACATTGTAAACACAGATTGTAAATATGCTAAAATGATGTCATAGAAATGCCAGGTTAACCTTGCTTAGTGCCTACTCCACCATGTCATTGCTGAAATGCCAAGTTTAACATAACTACAGTTACCAAGATTCGGATCTTTCCGTGAATGAGACAAATATGTTAGTGTCTCTCATGTATCTTTCTCTCTCCTTCCTGCCTCTCAAATCAGGTTTACTTATTTACTGACAGAATAGGAAAACACAAGCACAAATCAAAAGTGGATGTTTTAGGGGGGCCTGGGTGGCGCAGTCGGTTAAGCGTCCGACTTCAGCCAGGTCACGATCTCGCGGTCCGTGAGTTCGAGCCCCGCGTCAGGCTCTGGGCTGATGGCTCGGAGCCTGGAGCCTGTTTCCAATTCTGTGTCTCCCTCTCTCTCTGCCCCTCCCCCGTTCATGCTCTGTCTCTCTCTGTCCCAAAAATAAATAAACTTTGAAAAAAAAATTAAAAAAAAAAGTGGATGTTTCATTAAAAGTCATTCATGATAGCAAAGTAGTAACATGACAGGATTTTAGCAACCAGATTAGCATCTTGAGGGACACATTACCTGTACTGGATATTTATACACATACCTATGTGTTTTATTTTTAAAATATTTTTTTCTTGAGTTTTCATTTAAATTCCAGTTAGTTAACATACAGTGTAGTATTAGTTTCAGGTGTAGAGCTTAGTGATTCCACACTTGCATGCAACACCCAGTGCTCATCAGGACAAGTTCACTCCTTAATCCCCATCACATATTCCACCCATCTTCCCTTCCTCTCCCCTCTGATAACCATCAGTGTGTTCTCTACAGTTCTGAGTCTGTTGTCTCTCGGCATCTTTGTTTTTTTTCCCCCATGCTTGTTTATTTTGTTTCTTAAATTCCACGTATGAGTGAAATCATATGGTATTTGTCTTTCTCTGACTGACTTATTTTGCTTAGCAAAATACCTTCTAGTTCCATCCACGTTGTTGCAAATGGTGATATATCATTCTTTTTTATGGCTAAGTAATATTCCATTGGAGATAGCTATATATAGGAGATATCTATCTATCTATCTATCTATCTATCTATCTATCTACCTATCTATCATCTATCTAGATATATCACATCTTCTTTATCCATTCGTCACACCCATGTGTTTTAAAGGCAAAGGGTCATCATGTCATGAAGCAAGATAGTAGGTTATTGGTATGGAGGTAGGTGACTCTAAGTGTGGGCCCTGCCACCAGCTAGGTATCTGAGCTAGCAAGTCACAGGCTAAAGTGGCAGCAAACCCTGATGGTGACTGTGGACTTAACTTCTTTAGGCTACTTTTCTGACTCATTTGGATGCTTACATTTTCTGTCTGTTCTCATGGGCTCCATGCCTTTATTTTCTGAATCACCTTCACAACAGACTCTCTGGTTTTGCATAGCTAACCGGATAGACAGAGCTGACTATTCCTCATGAGAATCAGGTGACTAGCCAAGTATTCTTCTAGGCTCTGCTTTCTGCAGAGTGACTGTTTGGGGTACGAAGTAATGTATTCTTCACTTATGGCATCCTTTCATTTGGAATATAACAGTTAAGATGGATGAGATATTGGTTCTCCATAAATATTTTTTTCTCATGTGATGCCTTTTATTTGGATAAAGGAGGAAAGGCGGGATTCTTTGGCTTCTTATTTAAGTTTCAAAATAATTCTGGCCTCTATGCTGCTGAAAATATCCATGCCATGTGGATGCTTGTAAATAGTACCAAATGGTCTGGCATAGTACAGTTGTGAGCCATTTAAGGTTTGAATGGTCTCAAGGATGAAATAGCAAATATTTGAGGTCATATGTAAAGTGCTTTATAAGGACATTAAATTCTTTGCTAGGATGTCTTTCTCTGGATTTCTTCCTAAGGCCCTACATTGTACAATAGTTAACTGAAGGAGTTTAAAAGAAATATGAGTTTTATATATACATGTATATATGTATGAGTCATATATATATGAGTCATATATATACGTATTACATATATGTATATGTAATATGTATATATAACAGACTCTTAGCTTAAAAATGCAAGCAGATATGAAGTATATGGTGACTGGAAAGTCTCTTATACTGCTTCATTTGATTAATTTGCCAGAAGTCTGGGTATGATTAATGTTACTATTCAATTATAGTCACAGTGGTGAGACAGACTTGCATAACTTTATGCTCTTGAGTGTAGTTTAATTATGAAAGAGTCAGTAGCAAAACCCAAGTAGCATAATTCATGTTTGAGTCTAGATGCACTCTTCCGGATGCTCCTACTACATAAAGAGAAAAATCCAGAGGGATCGCTGGTAAATGAGATCTTAGTTTTGCTGGGAAGCCTGAGGTCTTGTGACTACACAAGGGTGGGAAGAGGGTTGCAACAAGCTGACATTGTTCCACCCTGTTCCCAAACGTTACTAGGAACAGGCATCGGTTTCTACTTGTTTGGGTAGAGAGGCTCACACACACTGCCACCGTTGTGCTTCCTCTCTGTACCTATAGCCTTTCGCAGCCGGCCACCTTCCTTGTGAGGACATGTGCCTCTGTAGGGGCAACAACTAGGGAGATGGCCTTATGGCTCATGACACCTTCACAGTGAAGATGTGTTCGTGCCATTTGTTGTTTGTGTGCCCCTGGAACATTTTTTTATAGCTTTATGGACGCTCAGTTATGTTAGCTATAAAATTAGTGTTATAACTTCTCTGTTTCCTCTAAAATGTTGTTGTGAGGAGCAATTAAGATAGTGCATATGAGATTGTTTTGTTAACTTTAATATGCCATTGTAAGGGATTACAAGGGTTTAACTAGACATAGTAGATGAACTCAAGGACACAGAATTTAATAGAGAAAACAAGATCAATATTTACTCACTCATTCATTCATTAATTCATTCACGCATTCAACATATACTTATTGGCATCCTGTTATGTGCCTAGAACCAGCCTAGGTGCTGAGGAAAGAATAATAAATAAGACAATTAATGTCAGGGCACTCAGCATTTCCAGTGAGTTTGGCTGGAGAAGTTAAATAAGAAAACAATTTCCATTAGAGCCAGAAGAAGGAAGTCAAGATAATACATTGAGTATCTGATGTAGAGTTTGGGATAAGGTGGTCAGGGACCTTCTCTGAGGGGGTCCTGTGTGGCCAGACCTGAGTATTGAAAGGGAGCCAAATGAGAACAGAGGGAAGGTGGCCGGAAAACAGGAAAACAATGGTTTATACAACATTTCAGACGCAGATGATGGTCTCCTGGAAGAGATCCAAGTCAGGTGGGCTTTGTCCTTAAAGAATCCACAGAAGAGACTGAGAGCTTGTTGAAGAAGAATTTTTAAAATGCCACTGCGAGCTCCTACCTAATTTAATTTGTTCGTGATGTACCCCGGACATCAGGGATTTTAAAAGCTCCCTGGTGATTCTACTATGCAGTCACATTAAGAATCGCAGTTCTGCAGAGTGTATAATGGACAGTCCTGCAGCAAAGGATGGGCTCTTTTGCTTTTGCCCTACTTCCCACAGAGCAAACAGGGCTTCAGGGAGTGCTAGGAGTTGCAGAAAAATTACTGTCATGTGGGGTCTTCTCCTGATTTCTGTTGAATAGGTGGGAAGGCAATGAGGCAGAGGTAGAGGGGCTCTCGGAGAAGGGGGGAAAATACTGGAAATCACCTCAGGAGGCACAGAAAGATGAAAGAATATGGTATGTTTGTTCAAGGACTTGCTCCATCCCAGATTTTGTATATCTGCATTTTTAAATAGACCTCCAGTGTAATTTTGAAGCACTTGGGTATGAATGCTGGGTTATATCTTTTTCACAAAAATGTCCTTCCGTGGTCCTCAATTACTCAGAACCCTTAGAGCTGCTTTCAAACTTCATAGATTGTTTTCTGAGAACTAATCTGTGGTGCTTCCCTGACCTGAATAATTTGTATTGTGATGAAGGATTTTTGCAATTCTCTATCAAGGGATTCTTAAGCTGGGATTCATGCAACTCTGGAGGTTTATGGCTGAGTATCAGGGCAATACGAACCTCTTAAAATAACACAAATATGTTGTGTGTACCTTTTTATATTTTTATGAAGAGAGGGTCCACAGTTTCTTTTACCAGATTCTAGATGGACTGCCTACTGTCAGTAAGGGTGGCAGTGATTTAGAAACCACTGGGTACAACCAAACAAACCCTTTTAGAGAGAGATCACAGATTATTGAGGAACATATTTTGAGCTGGCTGTGCCTTAGCTATACACTTATAGCTTAATAATTAAATCAGTAAATTATATTTCTAGCAATCAAATATAGAAATGCTTTGTGGTATCTAGTTGTATATGGAACTTATGATTTGGCTTATTTAAAAAATGTGTTCATAAGATTTAAATTTGGAATAAAAAGTGGACCAAACCCAAAACCATTTTATTCTATGTCATGAGAATTTATCCACTGAAGCTTCTCATTAGGATAACTGGGAACACAGCCAGAAGTTCAAGCAGAGAAAAAAAAACTTCCATTGCTGTTTTTCTCTCAGAACAGAATGTCATTGCTTCGATAATGCTGTAGATTTTAATCTCTACCCATGAGAGATGCCCATTCTGATTAGTAAATGTTTTAAGTATTGGATGCTTATAAGAGTACAACCTGGCATTCTAGGAATAACAGGAGTATGTGAATAAGAAAAGAAGGAAATTTAATTTATATGCTAATCAGTTTCATTAGGAATTGCTTTATGGAGACCCATCTTATTATGTAAAAATAAAGTCTTTTATTAACAAATATGAAAATTTAATAAAGAAATATAATTGGTGTTTTCCTACATGACTCCAAAGGAAGACTTAATGAGTCTATAAACTTATTTCCAGTTAACATTCAGCCATATTATTATTGCTTTAACTTCGGCTAGTTAATGTGTATGAATGTCTGTGAATCTTGGGAACATGCGGGATAGAGCTAAATTATCAGAGAAAATTCCAAGCAGTGTGACAGAGCATATAACCTGAGGAAAGAGTGGAGCAGACAGATGGATAGGTCATAAAACAGCAAGAACCATTGGTTGTTAATATTGAATGATCCAGGGCTTACTTCCTGGGCTTATAACTGTTCATCTTATATCCATTCATATATTCATTTATTCATTCAATGCGCTTAATTACAGTGGCAATATAAAATGACAAGGAAGGTTTCCCTAATATTTACTTTGATGACGTAATTTGGGTAGCTGTCATTTTAC